>NC_139569.1:29894793-31314793 GCF_965112155.1 Podarcis liolepis
TCAAGTTATACGAAAACTGGTGCTATTAACAGTAGTCCTTCTAGTAGGTTAATTGGTTCAGCAACTTCCATGCATATGGTAAAGGTAAAGGGACCCCTGACCATTAGGTCCAGGCGTGGCCAACTCTGGGGCTGCAGCACTCATCTCACTTTATTGGCCGAGGGAGCCGGCATACAGCTTCCGGGTCATGTGGCCAGCATGACTAAGCCGCTTCTGGCGAACCAGAGCAGTGCACGGAAATGCCGTTTACCTTCCCACCGGAGTGGTACCTATTTATCTAATTGCACTTTGACATGCTTTTGAACTGCTAGGTTGGCAGGAGCAGGGACCGAGCAACGGGAGCTCACCTCATCGTGGGGATTTGAACCAACGACCTTCTGATCGGCAAGTCCTAGGCTCTGTGATTTAACCCACAGCGCCACCTGCGTCCCTTTTATGCATATGGTATGTAATGCTAATTATTTCCCCCAAGAGTTAAATGATAACTGGTATCTGGCGGGCAGACCAAAGCACTCGTCAGGAGAGCTATGAGTTTCAGATGAGAGTCAGGTGCCTTGTCAATCCCAGCAGGTATATTAAAGGACAACCCGGCCTGCCCAGGCCGCAAAAGGTTTACAAAGTTCAGTTATTGCAAAAGTTTTTCAGTGTTAATTTTATGCATTTTTTAAAATCACCACGGTATTTAACAATAATATCTTATGTTTTTTAAATGAGAAATTGTGAATTGCAGAATTTTAAATACCCATCATCATCCTTGGCTTCACTCAATTTTGTTTATAATACTTTTCCATTTTCTTCTAGCTGTGAGGGTGGGGAGTGGCCTAGGGCCTCTCTTCATCTAAATCTGGCCCTGCTTCCTGCCTGTGTTAGGTGGGTAGCTTTATAAAGTGTGGGGAGCTTCCCCCTCCTTTAAAGGCAGCCTTTCCCAACAGGAGGCCCTCCAGATGTTCTGGACTACAATACCCATCAGCCCCAGACAGTTGCAGGCCAAAGCATTTGGAAGACCCCAGGCTGGGGAAGGATGTGTTAAATCATCAAATTGGTCTGGGTGGGCTCCAGCCTCGCCCTCTCCCTACCCCCCCACAGTATCTCTGTGCCTTACCATGTGTAAGAAAACAACATTAACATTAATTAACAAGCTTCTTAATCACATTGAAACCAGCAACACAGGGGTAGAGAATGAAGACCTTAAAGGAGCAGCTGTCCAATTAGCAACGAGGCGTCTTTGATGTGCTCTGTCTGAGTTATTATACCACCGCTGCTGCTGTCATGAGCAATCCTCTAAAAGCTTTAAAACTGAAGCCAAGGGCTGGTTATTTGATTATCCTGATGAAATTCTGCACACTTCCCTCCCTCCTGTCTCAAGCCAATTCCTCCGTGTCAGCTCTGCAGCCTCCCCCCCTTTCTTTCCTTCTTGCTGTGGGGCCAAAACAGCAGGTCAGCTCCTCCGCCTTCCTCTTCCCCTGCTGGGACACCCCCCCCCAAGACTCGTCATTAACATGCAGCGCCAGGCAGGACTGCATCACGGTATGGAGTGGAGATCCCGATCCCGTGGTGCCTCCTGTTCCTTGAAATTCAGAAGGTGAGCAGCAGGGATTGCTTCAGCAGCAACATTTAACTTCTCTTGCCAGGTAAGAAGTTTTTAAACCTGTCCCCCTCAATTCTTCTTTGCTATGGTCCAGATGGACCAGTCGTATTTCTCAAGGTCTAACAGCAAAATGTTCAGTCTCCAAAATGCCCATTTATTTTGGGGGAGACCACCTTAAACCTCCCTAAAACATGAAACCTCAACCTTTGCACCTGCAACACAAACTCCATCCCTTTCCCTGCCTTGGCAGGAGACATTTCAGGGTGCTCTGTCTGCTGGTCCCCAGCTATGCTCATGATTTACCGCAACGCATTGTAGAAATGGAACTCTAAAATCAAAACGAGGGGGTGATCATCTGTGGCTTTTGCAGTCCAGCTGGATCAATGCTTTTCAAAACAACCTCAAGGGACTTTAAACAACCATTTCATTCAGATCAGGGTTGCCAAAAACCCAATGATTTAATCTGAAGTGGATTTGTCTTCTGCAGGTCTATGCGTACAATGGGTTTGTGCAATTTGAAGTAGATGTTTGAAGTATTAGGGTGACTCTGGAAAGAGTTGATAGGGGAAACTGTGTTCTGGCAGACTGTGCAATTGGTGTGAAAATGTGTCAGGACGGGATATTGTTTAGGGGTTGTTGCTGGAGTCAAGATTTATTTTGGAGGTGCATTATTTCTGCCATTATGCCATTGTATTAATATCAATGGATTCTCTAATTGAATGGTATGTCTATTTGTAGAAGATGTCTTCAATAGCCTATTATATAAATGTTGTCATATCTTGCAACTGTTTGTGGATCATACAAGCTTTTTGATGTTGCAAGCTGCCTGGAGCATGACTTACTATGGAAGGGCAGAATGCAAGTAAATGTTGTTGCTTATGATGGATGTGAGGCTACTGCACATGTGTTCAGGTGCATTCTGCTTGGTTGTGTGCCAGTGGAGGTTGGTCCATCAGGGTGAATGTGTCACTGCTCACCAACCTCAGCCTGACCTCAGCCTGCTCCAGCCTGTGTTCTTTATTCCATCCAGTCACTCATCAGCAAGGAAGAAATTCACTGCTTCATCCAGGCCAAATTCCCACAAGGGATGGGGGAGAGATCTGATTCAGTTCCTATTTAAAGGCAAACCTTACCTAAGCCGCACTTTCCAAAACAATACGTGAAGCGAAACACAGCCATCCTTCGAAATTGGCACTTGGCTGAACTTTGCGATGCAATTTTTCAGTCAAGTAATGTGCACAAAAATGTATCTACTGAAGTGGAGTGTGCATAGAAATGCATATATTTCTGAAAACAATATAAGACAAAATGCGTTAGATAAGGGGGAATTACTTTGCAAAAATGTGAATACAGGGATAATTTTTGACTAAATGCTGGTGAATTTTCATTTGGAGTTGACAAACCAATGTGGAAATGTAGAGATCTGAGGGTAAGACTGAGAAAACATGAGACTGAGAAAAACCCAAATTGACAGCTTCCCACCCAGGTTTCCCAAGAGGCCTCTGGCTGACCCCTGTGAGAAGATGCTGGACTAGAGGGACCTGATCCTGCAGGCTCTTCTTATGTTCTTATGCTTTTTTCAGGCAGTAGCAATTTGGAAAGGTAGGGAGGAGTGCGCTCCGAGATCTGGATTAAGCATAAAAAATAAGTGATGTGTTAATCTGGTTGTCATTCAAAGCACCTTCCTTCTCTGTCTCGCTCATCCTTTCTTTCTTTGGGATAATATCCTAATAATGCCAGCAAATCCAACCAAGAGACGGTCCAGGAGACCGTCTTTTGAATCTTGTCAGCTCCCTAAATTAATTTTCCAGATCACCAACTGAATGCTCCGATAGCATTTTCCCTCTGGAAGAAAAAAGATGATAGAACGACCCCATTGCTAACGAGAAGTTTAACGTTACAATGGCTTAACATCTTGCAAAGAACAAGGTGCACCAGAGAGAGATAGAGGCGTGGCTGGATTTTGATGCTGTGACAATTATGGATGTTGAGAAAGGAATTAGGAGGCCTGGCCTAGGACATTCTTCTCAAGGGCCATGCTGTTTCGCAGGAAGTGTTTTCCCCCCAGTGCTAATGGACTCCCATGCAGCTGGCCTGGCAATGAAGTTGGTGACATCTTGGGATGGGGAAAAAATTTGATTAAGTTCGCATTGAAAAGCGAACTTGACTCACTCGCACTACCTGAATCAAGATGCAAACCGAAAGTTGCACGACTTCAAATTTTGCAGTGTGGTTCTCCAGCGAAGTACTCTGTATGAAAATGCATCTGTAAGAGGGTAAAATATCCATAAAAATGCACATATATGTGAAAATAACATACAAAAGGTATTATCTTAAGTAAAGCTGCTCCTTTGTTTATTGTGCATCTATTTCATTTCATTGACAAATTGCTTCCTATGAAATGTCTTCTTGCAACAATTCAACAGGAAACCCCATCAACAATAAAAAAACATACCGAAACCAATTTCATATATGAAAACCATTTCAAACAGATACCAGCTAGGATTTTTTTTTTTAAATCCCCAACTCTGTTTAAGAGACTTGTTGGGAAAGGTAGGCTGCAATTTAATGCTGAATTTTTGTTATTGTTCTGTTTTGTGCTTTTGTTTAACTGTTATTTTATATTGATAGTTGTTTTTTTTTTTAAATCCAGTTGAATGCCTGCCCTGATAATTTTACTGAAGAGGGCACCATAAAACATATTTGAATAAACAAAAGGAAAAAAAAGATGAAAAAGGCTGATTATGTCTTTCTTTCCTTTTAAAGGACCATATGTTTCTCCCCCCAAAAAACTCACTTGCTTTTTAAATCAGTGTGGGGGAGCCTGTGGCAGAAGGGCCATAGCTCAGTGGGGGAGCACCTGCTTTCATGCAGAAGGCGCTGGGTTTGATTCCCAGCTTCTCCATGCAGGAAATACACTTGTCTGAAACCCTGGAAAGTGTCTGCTAGTCAATGTAGACAAAACTGAGCTAGACGGACCAATGAACTAGGGTGAGTCAATATAGACTGGTCTTACTCTGTGGGAGGCAGGTTTCAGGTTCATCGACAGCACTTAGGTCCAGTCCCTGGCATCTACAGGTAGAGGTGGGAGGGAACCCTCTCTGAAAAATTGTACAGCCACCGCCGGCGGTCAGTGTGCAGACAATAAGGATTATAATGACCAATTGTCAGGGCCTTCTGGCGGTTCCCTAGCTGCGAGAAGCCAAGTTACAGGGAACCAGGCAGAGGGCCCTCTCAGTAGTGGCACCCGCCCTGTGGAACGCCCTCCTACCAGATGTCAAAGAGAAAAATAACTACCAAACTTTTAGAAGGCATCTGAAGGCAGCCCTGTTTAGGGAAGCTTTTAATGTTTAATAGGTTATTGTATTTTAGTGTTTTGTTGGAAGCTGCCCAGAGTGGCTGGGGAAACCCAGCCAGATGGGCGGGGTATTATTATTATTATTATTATTATTATTATTATTATTATTATTATGGTCTGACTCAGTGTAAGTCAGCTTCCTATGTTTCTACCTAGCTTCTACACACATAAACGAAGGCAGCATGCAGCCAGGGCATGAGGAGAGCCTTTCGTGATTCGGAAATGAGACGGGAGCTCAGAAAGTGATCCTGGATGAGAATGGAGGATGCTGCAAGCAGGGCTGGTGTAGCCGTTAGGCGGGGTGCCCCAAGATGGCACTCTCGTGGACACACCTGCCACACTGCTTTTGTTCCTGCTGCTGAAGCAGGCACCAGCACTGGTTTCAGGTGAGAGCTCGCCAAAATTGCACAAGATCTTGCAAAGCACACGAGATCTCACTTGACATAGGCACTGATTCTGGTGCTGCTTCTCTGCTGCTGGCAGTGGCAGGGTAGCACTTCCCATTTCATCTTAAGTGGCAAAACTGTATGCACCACCTCTGGCTGCAGGCACCTCCCTATTTCCCTCTGTGAAAAGCTGGAGGATGTGCTTGATTTTCAAACGTTCGGGCAACCAAAGGCCAGAGGAAATTGCTTCAGGGGACCAGATCCAGCACAATACCTGGGTTATAGAAATAGTATGGGCTCTGCTGCTGCTTGCTCTGCTCACCAACCTGTCCTGCCCTTTGCTCCATCGACAGCTGTATGAACGGCACTGTGTGATGACAGCCTTAGATTTTTATGTATATAGGAAGAAATCGTCTGCCAGGCCAGGAATTAGAAAGAGAATGCCTTTCTTTCTTTCTTTCTTTCTTTCTTTCTTTCTTTCTTTCTTTCTTTCTTTCTTTCTTTCTTTCTCTCCCCCCCTCTCTTTCTCTTTGCATGAGACCTCTCCGTGCCTAGCTGAGCTGAAATGAAAAGGCCGAACCCTTCTATATTTAGGTGAGGGCAGTGCTCAGGGTGGGTAATCCTCTTTCCCTGAATTATCTAGCTTGGGGGATTAGGCCCTTTAAACTCTTCGCCAAACCTCCCCCGCTCCATAAGGACACTGTGGAAGAGATGGGCATTTGAAAACTCACATTTTGCAGAGGGAATGCCATGGCTACAAAAACATAGGGTGCCCACAGAGTGGGGCTCTGCACTTGACTTGGTGGAAGGTACTAAGGCTGGAACAAAGCATATTGATCCCCTGCCCAGATCAGATGGTCAAAGAGGGCAGTGGTTTGCATAAAATTTACATATGGTAATTAATATAGCCAGATGCACATTTGGAAAATAATGGCTGGAATTTACACAGAAATATAACACATCTCACCAGTGTGGGGGGAAAGACTGTCCAGGAGAATTTTGTGCCTGCCAGTTGTTGTCCAGGTATTGCACCTCTTGATAGTCAACTTCCTGTTCTTCCTTCTTATGGTTCTTTAGCTTTGAACCAGACAGCCTTTCAAATCTAACAGAGGATATCTTCCAGCAGGGGACTGTCCTCTGATGACCCTTCAGAATTAATGAGGACTGTCCTCTGTAAAGCAGGACACACAGTCCCAGAATTCATCGACATCTTATCTGGATTGCTCAATGGGATGGATCCCCAGCCTTCCCGGAAAGATCCCTTGCCCATCACTCCCGCCCTTCCCTGCAATGTGCAACTCTGAGGAAGTGTTGGGTGGTTTCTGGGCAGTAGGCTCTCTGGTTTTCACCAGCTGGCATCAGTGAAGTTCAGGAGGCGTAGCCGGTATCCCTGCATGAACTGACTGAGGCCTAGAACATGCTCCAGAACCCGTTGTAATGTGCAAGGGTTCCTCAGCACATCATTTGATGTGAACATGGTTCCTGAAAGTAATACAAAATGAAACAGGGACATAGACTTTGCAGAGCTCATGATGAAGTGGAGGTAAAAGGAAAGTCATTTGTCCCTCACTTACTCTGAACAGAGAAGATTCCTCCCCAGCCAGTTCAAAACCAGGGTGGGTTTTGAATTGGTTCCAACTGGAGGGTGCTCCTGATTAGCCCTCCCTCTGACACTCTCCAACCAAATTCAGGCTCTGAACCTCAGCCCCAGGGTCAGGAAAGAAATACTTCCTTGTTGTCCATGGTCAGATTAGGAAAGTCCAGAAGCAAGCCAGACTACAAACAGATCAGGGCTACCCTTCACCCCAGACTCAACCTGGTGGATCTCTCTCTAACACAGTGCTTCTCAAACTTTTCCCCCCTGGGCCACACTTTCAGAATAAAAATCTGCTCACACCGCATCAAATTTTAAATTGAAAATAAATACAATGGAAAACAAAAAGAAACAGTGTCTAGTGGTGCTTGATTTATAACATAGAACACAATTACTTTATTATATGATCGTGGGACAACCACAAAGTATAAAACAATGCAGCTACATAGGAACATGAATCATTCCCAAAATATAATATTGTTTGTCCTTGAATCTTCCTGCCACACTTGCCATCATCTCCTGCCACATCCTTTGAGAACCACTGCTCTAACAGGATGGGACTCCTCTCCTTCTCTTTTCTTCCCTGGGAGGAGAAAGTTTTGGGACCAGGGCTGGCCCTGCCATTAGGCAAAATGAGACAGCTACTTCAGGTGGGAGGTTTGAGGAGCAGGCAGCAGTGGTGAGGTGTTGGAGAAGAGAGCAGAGCTTCTTACACAGCCAATCCTGTACCCACTAGTCTATTGCCCTCAGGTGTGTTGGAAGATATTGTCCCATCACCATTGTTCAGAGGTGTTGTGGTCTAGGGTTGGGTGTGTGTGTCAAAAACCCATCACTGTTTCTCCCTATCTACAACATCCTAGAGCTACCCAAACAACATGAAAGGGGAACATTTTTAGCCACTGAAAAGAAGTCTTATCAGCCTTTGTGCAGATTGGAGCCAGAGTGAAAGGAGGCAAGTCAGCCATAGACGATTGGCTCCTAGGGTCACTCTGGAGAAGGTGCATGAGAACACTGACAAAAACCAAGGGGCTCTCTTTTAAGAGAATGGTGTGCAAGGTATTGTACAAAGGAGCAGAAATTGTCGATGTTCACCCCATGATCAGAACAGGAATCAATCCAGCCAATACGATCAGTATCTGCTTTTGTTGCTGCTTTTAGTGTGTAATAACAATGTAATGTACGCAATTACTTAAGTAAATTATGCAAGCTATGCAATTTCAACACGGTGGGCAGCTAGGCAAATAATTTAGTTGTGGACAGAAGATGAACTGCAGTGGAATGGAAATGGGGGTGCATGACACAAATACAGAGCGAAATGGAAATTGGTGCTCTTCTTATACGCCCAGGACAGAGGAAGTTTACCCCTGTTCAAATATACTATAAACTGCAGGAATCCAAATTCCAAAAGCAAATATTGGCATCCATATAATGAGCGGGAAAAGAAACTCAGAAAGACAAGGAAGTCCACTAACAGTACATTTTTGATTGCTACACAAATTAGACAATATCAGGGGAAGTGAGGTGGGTTTGCAGCCCCTCAGAATGTCTTGTTCTTAGTGGAATGGACGCCCTCGGAAGGTGGTGGACTCTCCTTCATTGGAGGTTATTAAGCAGAGGTTGGATGGCCACCTGTCATGGATGCTTTAGATGAGATTCCTGCATTTTGTAGGGGGTTGGACTAGATGACCCGCAGGGTCCCTTCCAGCCCTAGGACTCTCCTTTGCTTGTGTTGAGTCCCATATATGGGTGGTGCTTGGCGCAGATGAACAGCAGCTAGTAAACTATAGGTGGACCTCTCTCTTGACTTTCCACACCTGTCCTACATCTAAATATTGTACCACACTGTCCTCGCGGTTCTCAAGTGGATGGAGGCTCTCGTTTAATGGAAGAGATCCCTCTGGCTCAGTGTTTCACCCTTAGCAAAGAGTCCACCCCTCCAACACACATGTCCTGCTCCTTCGGATACCGGAATAAAATAGGAGAAACAAAGCAATACTGAAGCCTGGTGTTCCAAACTGCCTCCCTCCTTCTAATAACGACTATTGTCTCTCTCTGTCTCCCCCTCATTCCCTCTGCGCCAAGCATAATCAATTTTCTGTATAAGTTAAAGTCAACACATCTGTTACGTTAGTCTTCCCTGACGCCCTACTCCCTCCTTCCCTCCTTCCCTCCCTCCCCACCCCTCCCATCTGTTCTGCCTGCAGCTTCCCCGTATAGCTTTGTTGTTGGGGTGTGTGTGTATGTGTGTGTGTGTGTATGTCTGTGGATGAGAGAGAGAGAGAGAGAGACTCCCTCTCTCTCTCTTCCTAGCTGATGGACTCTCTCGTTGCTGATCTCTCCTTACCTGGATGCCTGTCCTCAGTGGGTTGATCCGCTCGGCTTGCCAGAACATTTGGTCTGCTTAATCCCCCTCTGACGCCCACATTTGAGGGGCCAAGAGGCAAAAGGAGAAGAAGGGAAGGGGGGAAAAATGACCGGGGAGCAAATAAACAAATGAGTAGCAGCTCTGGAACGAAACATTGACTAATTCTGGTAAGAAATGCTCCTTCTTTTCTTTTCCTTTTAATTCCTGGGTGCATTTGGCCCTACTTTTCCTTGGAAGTCCAGCTACAGTGCAGCAGTAAAGGATTCATCCGAAGAGCAAAGGCAGGGAACAGGAAGGGATGGCGGAAAGGGGAGGAGGGGAGAAGGGAGATTGCAAAGTCCCCTGAGCTCGTCAAGGGTTCGTTCGGGTGGTGAAGGTTCATCGGTGCCCCCAGCTCATCTTTGGCATGAGGATGTGTGGGTTATGTCTTAAAAGAGCTCTTGCGTGTACCTGGACTACCAGAAGGGTTGCGGATGGGTGTGTTGCTTGGTTATTCCCCCTCCCCCAATGCACAGGACGTCTGGGTATCATTTGGAGACCAGCACTAGGCTTCAAAAGATGTTACATTGCAATCTGGTGCATTTTGCTAGCCGCGAACTGGTGGTTTCTAGCAAATATCCCGTTCCAGATTGGCCTTGGGGACAGGTCAGAAGTGAATATCAGTTCAGAAGCAGAGGTGGAGAAATCCATAAAAAATTGAATGCAATAAACTTTTTATTATGCTAGCGAATTTATATTTTGCGTATAGTTGATCTCTCTGGATCAAATTTAAGAGACAGCGAAAAAAGTACCAGGGGAGTGAGGGGTGAAAATGACCATGTGGGAACATAAATTGAATGGAACTTTTAACAAAACGACCCTAAATTATACACACCAGAAGTGCTTGAATGGACATTTTGAATAATGATAATTTCCCAACCTACACCCCGGAGATGAGAGCAGGGATATTGAAAGGAACAAATATTTTGCCATCCCCATAAAAATAAAATGCAGTTGTATCAGAAATGAACTTGATTTATTTTTATTTATTTATTTTAAATCTGCAAAGCGTGCTCATGTTGAGTTGGCAATGTTTGTTCCTAATGAGAGCACTGCTAGGTTTTTGCCAAACGTAAAGCTGTAGCTCCTTGGCTTGGCTCCAAGAACCTCAGCCGGCAGTTCCTGACACTCTCCTGTTACCTGATGACATGGATTTACTGGTGTGGGGTACAATCCATCTGCAATGATGACCTTTGGCCATAACACATGGACCTTGCCCACCTTGCATTTGGGGCTTCGCTTCTTCTTATGGATAGTATGCAAAACTAGCACAAGTGGGATGGGTAAGGAATAGGAATTCCCCACCTCAGTAACTGTTCTGAGATAGAGATGTGGGAGAAATGTGAACTAGTTCTCATTTAAGGCAAACATACATAAATCTCACTTTCAAAATGCAGATACGAACTGACACACAGCCATCTTCTGAAATTTGCACCTCTCCGAATTTTGCTCTGCCATTCTCTAGCCAAGAAATGTGTACAAAAATGCATATGCCAGGGTAGAGTGTGCATATAAATGCATATATTAGTGAAAACAACATATAAAAAGGCATTTTATTAGAAGGAAATGACTCTGGAGAAATGTGTGTGCCAGGTAAAATCGCAATAAATTGTGCCTATTAGGAGAAATTCGCACTAAAAGGATGGTGAATTTTCATAAGGATTTAAAAATACACATAAATATCCACTAATTGCTGTGGAGAATTGAGCTTAAGATTGGAAAAAATGAGAAACTGAGAGAAACTGAAATGGACAGAGTCACCCATTGCTATTCTGAGATCAAAGTCCACTGTATGCTTATTGTTGTAAAGCACACCTCCCTTGATGGTTTGATATACAGGAGGAGGAAAATGTGCGAATGTAGCTTTCAGTTTGCAACGCTCGTTCCGTGTGCCCCCTTTCTCGCATCCTGGCAGGCTTGTACTACGGTTACATTAAACCTTAATGTGAGGCTTCACTTCTACCAAGCAGCTGGGGTTTGCTAATCCTTTGAGTGGTTGCTGCGAATGGGGTTCTCTGGCTAATAGTCTTTGCATTTGTGCTGGCAAGAATTTAAAGGGGCCAGACGGTGCCCTTTGAGTCCAATATAAGATGCAGGAAGGGGGGCAAGGGAAGAACTTGAGATGAGGTAAGCCGTTGCATTATTTTGGTTCAGAGGCAATGACATATGTGCATCTTAAAATGCTTTGCTCAATGGATCATTAAGAATCCTAAGGACTCGTGTTCGTTCCCAAGAAACAAAGGCATCTAGGAGAAAGCATGATGCCTGCATCTAAACTGGTAAAGTTGAATGAGGGTGGTGTTTTTTTCTACTTCTTGGATTGGTTGGTCCAAAGTTGATCATGAGGAAAATCTGGATCATTTTATTTCCCCCAGTAATTCTTGTTTCATTTCTGCCTGTTTTACTGTACATCAGCCCTGTGGATAGGTCCATAAAATTACTAGCCCCCAAAACCTTACTAGTGCTCCTGATCACACATAAGACTATGTGGCCTTTGAAGGGGAAATTGGGAAAACACAATTTATAAAAAAAGGGCTCTAGAACAGATTTTTGCTTGTCACATATGACCAGGTTAGTGCCTAATTTTCAGGCTTGTTAAGATCTGCTGATATGGTGGATTTGGTTAATTAGTTGATTCATTTGCCCAAACTACAAATATTAGCTACCTGTTTCATAAACATACCAACATTCTGAAAGTGCTGCCGATTCAGTGTTTTGATTTTATTATCTTATCACCCGTGAAGCCATGAATAACATCAGATACAAGTAACTCCAGATACAGTACGTGCAATTCTAAATTATTCATTCTGGCTTATTACTAATGGCTGATTCACTTGCAGGTATAACATATCAGGGTTGCTAAAAGTCGGGAAAGTGAGATTTTCTTGTAAGAAAGTAAACAAGGCACTGCGATCTAAATTAGAAGTATATAAAATCACAGGAGAGTTACTTGTACAAAAGGCATAATATTTAATACTGTTGGACATATTCCACTCAAATGTATGTGATAGAGGGGGTTTGGGTGGGCATCTAACAATAGTTAGAAGCAGTTAAGGCTGCAAGCCTATATCCACTTACCTGAGAGTAAGCCCCATGGAACCCAGCAGAACTTAGCTTTGAGTAAACATGTACTGGATATCACTGGCAGAATCTTCTTCTGTGTTGATGTTAAGTCTGGGGTATTTGATGCTGTCAGTCTGAATCCAGTCTGAGAAATACTCTAAATTTTGTAGGTGAAATTTGCTGATTAGGATGAGTGAATCTGTCTGCTTCATTTTCTAATTTTTCCAACCACCATGCCACATTTCTGCATGAGTTTGATTTTTTTTTTATAAAAAAAGGCTTTTCAGTATTAATCAGGAGTTTAGTAAGCTTTTTTCTTGTTATGTGTATACAAAGAGAAATGTATGCAAAATTTTTGCATGCTATTTCCCATACTACAATGCAATTAAGTGCCTTACTTTCATTCACATATGCAATTTATTTTGCACAACTTCTCCTAAATCACACCTTTTTGTACACATTGATTTGGTTGGAGAACTGTATTGAAAAATTCAGAGAAGTGTTAAGTTTTAAAAGATGACCATGTTCAGTTTCCATAGTGTTTTGAGAAGTGCAAATTAAGCAGGTTCATATTTAATTACAAACCAACCCAATTTCCTCTCTCATCCCTTGCTGAATAATCTGGAAAAGGATGTGTTGATGAAATTCTAATCAATGCTCACAGTGTGATGTAGAAGCCCTTGTGTTACACCAAACTCCTCCATGCTAGAGGTGTGTGTGTGTGTCAGATGTAAATTATAAACATTTGTCTTCAGATAGTTTCTGTCTTAAGATGAGATGTAGGAAGTATTTACAAATGTACAACAGAATGGTTAGTACAATGCGAGGTCTCATTGAGTTCAGTGGGACTTACTCCCGATACAGTTGGATCTAAGTGCTACTTAAAACATTGCTTTTTTTGTCTCTATGGTACATTTTAAACTGGCCCTGTTTAAAAATGGGTGATACAATATTGCTGCATCATGGGATACGGTTCCATGATGCAGTGCATCTCAACACGCAAGGATTTTAAGAGGGAAGGTGAAAGATTAAGCCAGTTCTTGTGTGCCTCTCAGCTAGGGATGTGTGAATCTGTCCGTTTTGGTTTCTCTTAAATTTTTCATTCTCCCAATGAATTTTCTCCGCATTCCTGCATCCCTTTGCAATTTTTAAAAATAAAAAGTCCTCATGAAAATTCGCCAGCACTTTCGTGTGCGCTTCTCCTAAGATACATTTATTTTGTAAACAATTTTGTCTGCCATACACATTTTTGGAAGCAGTTTCCCTTGATATAATGCATTTGTGTGTGCTATTTTCACAAATGCAGGCATTTTTATGCACGCTCTATCTAATATATACACATTTCAGTGCAAATTATTTTGGTTGGAGGACTGCACTGCAAAATCCAGAACTATGTCCACATTTCAGGAGTTAGCTCCTTTTCCATTTGTGAATTGATTCAGGGAGGGCAAATTTAGTAGATTCACGATAAAATGCAACTCAAACTGAAATTCTTCACCACTTAGCACACACACTATGCATTCATTTCACACACTGCCCCCCAAAATATCTGGGGTGAGGGAAAAGGGGCTCCCAGGTTAAACTCTGCCCCCTGAAGGTGGAGTTGGGCTGTGGCGAGGTGAATTTCAGAAACACAGCAGCTCTGATGGCCATACCAAAATGTTTTTAAAGCTTATAAGCTCTACCCTTCCCTGAAAGTAAAAAGACGCCCCCCCCCCAGTTTAAGGGCCTAGCTGAGAAAAAAACCCTTCTCTGCATTTGTAGCTGCCTCATTAAAGATTGAGCTGGCTGGTGGAAACATTGACTGGCTTCTCTGCTGTGACGTTGTCAAGAGGAAAAACCTGCCAGCTTGCAGCTTCTTCGCTTTATCCCGGTCTGTTTTATATCCCTGCCCCATGCCGTATCCCTCCTCCCTGTGAAATGAAGGCGCCTCCCCCCCCCCGTTCCACTGTGCCTATCAACACATGCTTCTCTCCCACCCTTTCTCCTGGGACTGGATGCCTCAGCTGGTCCTGCTTAATAGCCGAAAACTGCCTCCCAGTGTGTGTGTGTGTGTGTGTGTGTGTGTGTGTGTGTTGAAAGCAGAGCATCATCTGACCCTCAGAACTTCTTCGCGATGCCCCTTTTGACAGTGATCTTGCCAGAGAGTTGCCTTTGGGAGAGGGGCAGGTTGTCAATTTTGGTTTCCCCTAGTTTCTCATTTTTCCAGTCTTCAGTTCGTCAAATTCTGCATCAGTTGGTGCTTTTTTAAAAAATGATGATGATGGTAATAATAATATCCTCCTGAAACTTTGCCAGTGATTTAATGCACGTTTCCCCATATTATATGGAATTTCCCCCCAAATACACATGTTTGCAAGCAATTTCCCCTAATATAACACATGCTGTATGCTATTTTCATTAACAGATGCATTTTAAAGCACACTTCCCCCTTGTAGATGGACATATTATTTGGTTGGAGAATTGCACTGCAAATTCAGAGAAGTGTGGATTTCAAAGGAGAGTTATGTTTTGGTATTGGTTTGAGATGTGCAGATTTTGCTAGGTTTTTATTAAAAGGTGAACCAAGCGAATTTCTCCCCTATCCCTAAAAGCTCCCCTATCCCCCACCGGCAGCTCATGTAAAGCCTTTTGCAACTTTGTTGCTCGCAGGAAAAATCCACCCCATGAGACTCTTAATCTCAGGGTCTGGGGTTCGTGCCCCACCTTGGGCAAAAAGATTCCTGCATTGCAGGGGATTGGACTAGATATCCCTTGGGGTCTCTTCCAACTCTACAATTCTATGATTCTATGAATGTTTTGAACTGAACAGTGGCAGCTAGTGCCTGTTGGACTTGCTAGGGGTCGAAGCAGGGAGCCCACCAGTAGGTGGAGCCAGAGCCAATGAGAGTCAAGCCAACTAATTCTAGTTTTGTCTAGATCCTCCTCCTTCTCCCTGCTGTGTTCTACAGAGGTGACACTGAGGCTAAGGAGGAGGAAGAAGTCAGCAGGCAGTGCCACCTCCTGGACTGGTTGTAAGGAAGAAGTCAATCAGGCTGACTGAGGGCAGACTGAGTTTAGTGGGGCAGCGCCCCACTTTTGTCTTAGTGCAGCCTTTCTCAACCTGTGGGTCTCCAGATGTTGTTGGACTACAACTCCCACCACCCCTAGCTAGCAAGTCCAGAGCTCAGGGATGATGGGAGTTGTAGTCCAACAACATCTGGGGACCCACAGGTTGAGAACCTCTGGTCTTAATGGATCACCTGCAGTGGAACCAAATGTATAAATGCAGAATTATCAAGCTTTGGTTCATTGGTAGCAACCGTACACCAGTAGAAAAAACGCTGGCTTTGCCCTCATACATCTATTTGGGTTTCAGCTCACTCTCCTTCCTGCCCACGAGTCACCTCTGCATCCAATTCTCTTTTTATGAGAAGAACAGGCTGTGCTATTTGGATGAAATGTGTGAGCCCAGGATCCAGCCTCAGTCCTCCCTGGGGGAGAAATGACAAGCCAGTTTTTAATGTGGCATGAGCTGGTCTTGGCTTTGCAGAGAAACAATTACTTTAAAAGAGACAAACAAATCACACTAATGAGATTTTAAAAAAAGAAATATTAAAGCACTCTTTCAAATCCTTGTTTTTCATTCTTATTGTACTTCTGGATTTCAGCCACTAAGACTATTTTTCCCCACCCCCAGCAACAGTAAGTGCTAGAATCCATATCGAGATGAACCAATATGCTAAGTACACTGCAGAGGAGGGTTGTAAAAAGCTCCACCCTCTGATCTCTGCAGATCAAACTGTTGTTACAGCTGTAAAAGTTGAGTGGCTGGTCCCATTTGACAACCCCAGACCCCAATGTCTTTAGTGCCCCCATCTGTCAGCATTTCCCCAGGAATATGTGCAAGGATGCCAAGGTAGTGCAGTGGTTAGAGTGTTGGACTAGGACCTGGGAGACCAGGGTTTGAATCCCCACTCAG
Organism: Podarcis liolepis; assembly: GCF_965112155.1. NCBI lineage: Eukaryota > Metazoa > Chordata > Lepidosauria > Squamata > Lacertidae > Podarcis > Podarcis liolepis. The sequence continues at coordinate 29,911,148 of NC_139569.1, forward strand.
CCAGAAAACTCACTGGGTGATCCTGGGCCATGAAATGGTGGAGATCGTGTATAGCATTTTGAGTTCTTTGGAGGAAAAGTGGAAGCAAAATGTCATAATTAAGAGTAGGGGGGCAGAGCTGTGTGTGTTGCCCCTTTCCCAAACATCCTTATAGGTTCCAGTCCCACACGCTCCACACCCAACCTTTCGACATAAAGCAGGAATGCCTGAATAGGGCTCCTAAATGCATTCAGCCAAACAAAGTTAGATTCAAACTGAGCATGCAGAGTTTCTGACCCTGGTAAGGTTAAGGAGTGTTCACATGCTAGCTTCAATGAGTGTAGAATGTGTATGTACACCTGTGTACACAAATAGCCACGGTGTACATACATAGTTATTCATATGTAATGCTCAATGAGTGTACAGTCTGTGTACCCAGGTGTACCATAGTTGAGCTGTATAAACACACACTCTCTTACACAAACACTTGCACGTGTGTAGAGATATCTTGGATCCACCATAGGACACTGGAAAATATTTGCATGCCTGAGCACAACTTGCCCTAAGCAAACCTAGCAGCCTGCTTTTGCCATGTATTAATGAATTATATATACAGAGTGCTTTGGTTTGAAACCAAACCCCTCCTACCAGCAGCTTGCATTTTAAAATACAAAGTCTTTTATATATATAGGAAGCTGTCTTATACCAAGGGAGACCATTGGTTCATTTAGCTCTGCATCATCTGCACTGACTGACAGAGGCTCTCCAAAGTGTCAGACAAGGAGCTCTCCCAACTATACCTGGAGATGCCAAGGATTGAACCTGGGACCTTCCGCATGCAAGGCGGGTGCCCTACCGCTGGCCTACAGCCCTTCCTATCACTTGAGCGATGTCTTAGTGAGGCTCTTTTGGATTGTGGCTGTGGTGCTGAGGCCCACTTAGCAGTTTTGTTAAGCTAGGCCTGTCTACGTGTGTGTGTGTGTGTAAGTGCTAGGGGTAGTTTAGGGCTGGGGTGGTGAAACATTGAGAATGAGAAGGTGTGTGTGTGTGTGTGTGTTTGTGTGTGTGAGAGATAGAGATAGAGATAGAGAGAGAGAGAGAGAGAGAGAGAGAGAGAGAGAGAGAGAGGTAAAGGTAAAGTTAGCCCTAACCATTGGGTCCAGTTGTGACCGACTCTGGGGTTGTGGCGCTCATCTCGCCGAGGGAGCCGGCGTACAGCTTCCTGGTCATGTGGCCAGCTTGACTAAGCCACTTCTGGCGAACCAGAGCAGCGCACGGAAATGGCGTTTACCTTCCCGCCAGAGCAGTACCTATTTATCTACTTGCACTTTGATGTGCTTTCGAACTGCTAGGTTGGCAGGAGCTGGCACCGAGCAACGGGAGCTCACCCTGTCACGGGGATTCGAACCGCCGACCTTCTGATCAGCAAGTCCTAGGCTCTGTGGTTTAACCCACAGCATCACCCGCGTCCCTGAGAGAGAGATACTCACTCTGTAAAACAGGAGCTCCTGCTTTGCTGTTTGAAAGCAGGGATTGTCTGCAGAATCTTGTTAGGTCTGTCAGCAACAGATGGCCTCAGTTCCCAACTGGTGGAAGGGATATTTCTGCCAAAGAAAAGTTGCCAAAGTGGTTGCACCAGAACAGTAGCGAAAAGGGACAAAGGCTTCACGGCATCTCACGTCTCATGCCTAGAAAAGTTTGTTGACATTCTAGCCACATTCATTTAAAGCTCTATGATACCACTTTAAATAGCCATGGTTACCTGCAAAGAATTCTGGGGGCTCTGGTTAGCTAAGGGTGCTGAGAATTGTTAAGAGGACCCCCTAGAGCTACAATTCTCAAAGTAGTCTAACAGTCAATCCCCCTTCACAAGAAACTTAATCTGGGGGTTTGTGGGGAAGGATCTTCCACTAAGGAAGTGTGCTGGTCCCGAGGGTTAACTGTGAGGCGAGGTCCGAGTCCAGTCCAAGGTTGAGGGTGCAGTAGGGAGACAGTCCGTCAAAGCTGAAGCTGGGTTCGAGGCAGGGAGTCGGGTGAAGTCAGGAGCTCCGACAGAGAGGCAAGGCAGGGTGCAGGCAGGAACTGGCTACCAACAATGTTGCTCCCACAACTTGGGACTGGGGCTGGCTGGCTTTTATCTGCCCCGAGGCATAAGGTGGCCCTGGTCCACAGGTGACTCGCCTCTCCTGGCCTGGAGGTGAGCACTCCTCCTGCGGGAACTTAGTTCCCTCCGCCTCTCTGCCCTGAGCCTCTGCAGCTCAGGCTCTCCTGGCTGGAGGGTTACCGGACCCAGAGGCAACCTCAGCTTCCCCTGACGGGGCTGAGAGTGGAGAACCTGCAGGCAATGGATCCTCCATCACCTCAGGAGCCAGAGCAGACTCAGCTGGTGCCTGCACCTGAGGATCCAGCACAGGTGGGGGCCCTTCAGGCTCAAGCCCCAGCCCTGGCTCAGCTGGTTCTGTGCAGGCTGGGATTCCTCAGGTTCAGCCTCCGAGTCCAAATCCCAGGCCATCACAGGAAGCCTTTCTGAACCTGGTGTGTTCCCGAGGTTCTGAACTACAACTCCCATCATCTCCAGCCAGCCCAAGAAGCTAGCAAGGAACTCGCTCTCCAGGGTTTCTCATGGAAGTCCTACCTGGAAATGCTGGGGACTGAACTTCATGCAAATGACATCCACTCTGTACAATATTATGGCCACATATGGTATACCTCCTGCTGAGTGACTCCTGCAGCCCAGGTTGTAGCCAAAATATCTGAAGGGCAAGCTGTCATTTCCAAAATGCCCTTCAAAAGCAGCCTGGCAGAGAGCACATTGAAGCCGTCTAAGCTGCTATGAGCTGAGCATTATCCCTCCTCACCTCCAGACACTCCCCATGCAGCTGTGTTTCCCACCTTGAAACTGAAACGCACCAACTGTTTCATCTAGCTATTGCCAGGAGTAGTTATTTGCATAGATTCCACCCCCCCAGTTTTTACTAATTATGTTTATTGTAAATGTTTTCTGCATTCCTGTTGATTCTGTAAGTTGCTTTGAGTCATTTATGTGAGTAAAGTGACTAGTTAATAGCAACCGCAGCAGCAGCAGCAACAACAACAACAAGAAATTGGAGTGCCTGTATGTCAAAAATCATTTTTTGGCAGTTTTTATGTTATTAAAAGCAGCTGAAAACAATTTACAGTCACAGGAATAAGATGGGTCCTAAAAATATACATCTTAAGTGTCAAAAACCAGGGGTAAAGAGCTGCCAACTGCTTGTGTGAAAGAGTGTTCACTATGTGATTTGTACAGCTATTGTGTACAGAGACTACACACCCATTAAACATTATGCATGAATAATTGCACAAGTATAAACTATTTGTGTACACAGGTGCAGAGACTGTGCAGTCATTGAATGTAATGTGGGAACATGTTCCATGAACAGATTTCTAACACCATGCTTGTGGCTTAATGTTTCTTTTTTATATTAGAAAGAGCTTATGAAAGTGGATGGAATAAGAAAGACCCCTCCTTTTGTCCTTTCTGTTTATAAAGCAGAGTGTAGCATAATTTGTACATGGAGAAATTCAGTGGAGCTCGGAACACTCTTTCCCCTATCTTGATAGACCTGCCCATTTAGACCGCATGTTCAGGAGCAAGAATGGTGCGTATGAAGCAGGGAATGGAGTGGAGTCAATGTGGTGCCCTCCATATGTTGTTGGATTCCATCTCCCCATCAGCCCCAGCCAGCTTGGCAAATAATCAGGGATGATGGGAATTGTAGTCCAACAGAATCTGTGCACCTTGTTGGCTCTAGGTGTTGTTGAACTCTAACTTTCATCAGCCCTAGCCAGCACGGTCAACAGTTAGTGCTGATGGGAGTTGGAGTTCAGCAGTCATGATCCACAGGGATGTCCAGAATGGAGAAAGGCTGGTGGTTCATAAAGCTCCTTGTCAGAAGTTCCTGGTTCCCCAGTCAGGCAGAAGGGTGAGGCAGGACAAGTCAAAAGGTGGTACCTTGGAGAGCAACTTAGATGTGAATTCAGGACCATGGACAGTACTTTTGCAGCTGAATTCAAACAGTCATGCTATCTCAGCAAGATTCTGGAGTAACAGGATGAGTTTTATAGCACTGTGAAGTAGTCATTAACTGGAGGCCCTCAACCTCAAGTTAAAGGGCAGGTGCTTTCTTCTGCCACTGATGTTTCAGTGGGATTCCCAGCTGTGCAATTCTCTCCCCAGGGCTTTCTTGATCTCCTGAGGAGTCTGTGGACCAGCATCTCCCTGGAGTTTAGGTGAGGAGATGCAGGCTCCAATGTCTATGGCTCCCCATGAGACAAACCAGGGAGTATATCTATCTCTTCACTGAGGCTGTTGTTATTGCAGGACTCTGCCTTTGAGGATTCAGGGGAATCAGGGCTTAGTAGGTGGGCTTTGGTACCCACCAACCCATACCAGACAACACATTCAAGGGTCATGCTATTCTTGAATATACTTTCCAGTAAATTTAGGGTGGGGGGATGGTTCTTTAAAGTGGGAGTAGGGAATCTTCTTCAGCCCAAGGGACACCGTTCCTCAAGGGACACCTTCCAGGGATGACATGGCCTGATACGAAAGCAGGTGGACTCTGTGCCAAAAGTGAGTGGGGCAGCAGATAAGACTGTTGTCAGAGGTTTCTACACACATACTTTCCTCCATCTTCTATCAAGGCAAGCGAGAGGCATTCTCACAGTTCAATGTTGTATTCAAGCCAGGGAAGAACCAATTGAGGAGAGTGTGTGGCAGGGCCCATGAAAGAGGGCAGGACTGTGGGGCAGGCATGGCCTATGGAGAGTCCTGAATGCCAGATAGAGTCCCTGATGGGGGGCTACATCTAGGTCCCAGTACCCAGCTCCTTTCAAGCGGCATCCATTTCTCCCATACCCTCCAACATTTCTCCAAAAATGAAAATAGGGATGTCCTATTCAATAATAATAATAATAATAATAATAATAATAATAATAATTAATTTTCTTATTTACACTGGGTTGCCCTAGCCAGTCAGATATAAAAAGATAACAAAACATATATAAAAAGATAACAATATATATAAAAAGATAGCAAAACATCAAACATTAATAAACCTCTATACAGGGCTGCCTTCAGATGTCTTCTAAATGTTGTATAGTTACTTATCTCCTTGGCTTGGAGGGTCTCATAACTCCATACCCTCCAACATTTCTCTGATGAAAATAAGGACGTCCTAAGAAAAAGCGGGACATTCCAGGATCAAATCAGAAACCCAGAAGGCTTCTGTAAATCAGGGAAAATAGGGACACTGGGAGGGTCTGTTTTCCTTACTCTGCCCAGCTGGAGCCTGCCAGGAGGGAGTTGGAGAAAGGGATGCGTGGGGAAGGCAGTTACGGCTGGATCCTGGTTTGCAGATGTGAGACTGTTCGAGAGGCAGGACTGTGGTCCAGCTTGCAGCCGGCCAACCCCAGCCAGGCCTGGTTCATCCTCCTGCAGTTCTCCCCCACCCCCCTGCCCCACCCCCACCTGCCAAGTCCAGGATGAAAAATCCTTTCAATATTTAAACAGTACCACGGAACAAAAAGCACCAGCTGGCTTCGACTGTGTAGGCAGAGAAAAACGAGGGTGGGGGAGAGGAAGAGGGGGAAGGCTTTTCTTATGCATTTCACTAATGAGGCTCTTCCCTGAGGTAGCCAGGCTGGCGTGCTTTCATCCATGCAATCTTCTTGGAGGACATGAGGGCGATCCCGGCTTGTCAGCCACTCCCTTCACTCAGGAGGGTCTCAGGAACCTCATTAGAGATGCTGGCCTGTTTTCAGAGCAGCCTTCCAGGTGTAAATCTAACTTTCAGCACTTCAGACTTCTGGGATATTGCTATGCTAAGCTGCAGGCCTGATAAATCAAGATGGATGCAAGGGATCTCTTCCCTCCCAGCCAACCTGGACTTTAGTGGTTCCATTCTTTTCTTTAAAAAAACCAGAAACACCCTAAACATGACCCAAAAGGACATGGGAAGATTCTTGGTTGCAGCGCACTGCAGAGCTGCCTGCCCGAAAAACAACCTTGGAAGCCTGCATGTAGTCCATCAGGGGGAAAGCTACACAAAGCTTTCCTCACCCCCCATGATATGTTTGCTTCCTGTATGCAGACTTATAAGTATCTTCAGAGAACATTTTCACATCTTGGAACATAAAGCAATATTTTGCATTAAATCATTTTTTGAGGTTTTACTTGTGTGTGTATGTGTGGCCACACTTTCTGCTTTTCATTTTTTTTTTTTTTTGCACCCCTAGCTAACTTTGAGGCTGATACTTGGGTGGCCTCCCTTTCATCTCTGAACGCAGCAGAACACAATGTTCTGCACAATGTTTTGCATTGTGTGTGGATGGGGGCAGGCTAAGAGCCTGTTAGAAAGGTGCTTGATTGAAAAAGGAGAGGAAGCCAGCTTGAAAGAGGACTTTGAGGCACACTGGGATTTGGGAGCTGATGCGCTAAACTGACTCAGGGGTTTCTACAGAAATGATAACAGAAAGAAATTGAGCAAACAGCCCCTTCCCACCCTCTCTTCCTCCATCCTTCCTTCCTTGGCTACTAGCCGCAATGGCTGTGTTCTCTCGCTGGACGCCACACTCAGAGCACATTGCAGTCATTCAGTCTCAAGGTAACCAATGCATGAACTACTTGTGCTGTTTGGTAGTGAGGAAGTGAGTGATGGCATACAGTGAACATTGCATTCTTTTTCCCTGTTCCAGCCACCCAGGATGCTTCATTCCATTCCCCTTCCCATTTTCCATCCCTCAAAAGGCATTCAGCACTCTGTGGCCATGGAGCATACCCAGAATGTATTGTGCTTTTTTAGGGGGGGGGGAGTTGTGCCATTACAGTTCCCCCCCCCCAAAACACTCTCTTTTTGGGGCATTTCTGCAAGCCCCTGTGGCTCTCTGAGCCTGCTAATACCCACTCCTTGTTTCTCAGCGATTCTGTTTGGTCTATAACCCTGTCAGTACTCACTACTCGAGTTTGTTGTTAGGAGTGATACTGGAGTTTGTTGTTAGGAGTGATACTGTTGTTAGGAGTGATACTGGGGGGGGGGGAATTAATTAGCAGCTTTTCTAATTAATTCCTGTGCTTGCAGTTAATTAACTGCAGTCTGTCCAAAAGAAAAAGATGTTACTAATGTGGCGGGGGGCAGCTCTGAGGTGAAGTGGATGTGTCTAAATTGCACTGGCTTTCTTATTATTTTTAATCAAAATAATTTCGGCGTAAATTTCAGGCAATGCCTGGAAGGTGTTCCTCTTCCTTCTGCAATGGTGTTTTTTGTTTAAAGATTGAGCTTTCAATATCTTGACAGCCTTGCAGAAGGAAGGCCCACCAGTTGGGGGGGGGGGAGGGGAAGGCATGGCTGTGTAGAGACATTGTTAGATTCTGCTGGTTGATGACCCCTAAGCTAGAAGGAAGCAAATATCTATCAGAGTGGGAGAGTGCTCTTGCGCTGGCTTGTTTCCCATTGGGGCATCTGGTTAGCCATTGTGAGAACAAGATGCTAGACTAGTTGACCCTGCTTTGGCCTCATCCAGAAGGCAGGCTCTTTGTCTATTCTTACGAGGGTGACGTGCAGTTATTTATCCAGCACGCTGCAGCCTCCCTGCCTGCCCACAGTTCCTGATTTGAAAATGGACCCATATGGGGAGTTACCTCACAATGGCCTCTAGAGTTTTTAACCACAATTTAAAATACAACAGAACAATGCAAGATTTGTCCCCTCCGGATGTTGACAGACTACAACTCCCATCAGCCCCAGCCAGCATAGCCAATGACCAGGGAGTTGTAGTTTGGTAGCATCTGGAGGGACAAAGGTTAAACAGGCTTTCAAGGTAAAGTCTTGTCAAATGAAATCACGGGCGGGATTCGAGATGGAGGCAGCGGAAGGAAAATGATAAAATAATTGTAACAGATTAACTTTTTTGTAATAGATAAAATATTTAACGCAGTAGGGAAGAGTAAAGACACAGTGGAGGCAACGGTGGGAAGTCAACTTATGAAACAATGTAATTATGTGGTTTGAAGGTTATTGTGAAAATGTTTGAAAAATGTTATATGTAAAGGTAAAGGGACACCTGACTGTTAAGTCCAGTCGTGGACGACTCTGGGATTGTGGTGCTCATCTTGCTTTACTGGCCGAGGGAGCCAGCGTACAGCTTCTGGGTCATGTGGCCAGCATGACTAAGCTGCTTCTGGCGAACCAGAGCAGCACACGGAAACACTTTTTACCTTCCCGCTGGAATGGTACTTACGGTATTTATCTTCTTGAACTTTGACGTGCTTTGAAACTGCTAGGTTGGCAGGAGCAGGGACTGAGCAACGGGAGCTCACCCTGTTGTGGGGATTCGAACCGCCAACCTTCTGATTGGCAAGCCCTAGGCTCTGTGGTTTAGACCACAGCACCACCCACGTCCTGTATGTATATAGTGTGTATATACAGTGGTACCTCAGGTTACATACGCTTCAGGTTACATATGCTTCAGGTTACAGACTCCGCTAACCCAGAAATATTACCTCAGGTTAAGAACTTTGCTTCAGGATGAGAACAGAAATTGTGTGGTGGCGGCGCAGCAGCAGCAGGAGGCCCCATTAGCTAAAATGGCACCTCAGATTAAGAACAGTTTCAGGTTAAGAACAGACCTCCAGAACAAATTAAGTTCTTAACCCGAGGTACCACTTTACTTTCAGGGCCCAATTCAAATTGCTGGTTTTGACCTATGAAGCCTTAAATGCCTTAGGCTCGCAATACCTCAAAGGACCACCTCTTCCCATATGAAGCAACCTGGACCTTAAAAAAGAATAATACAGCAACTCCTATTTAGTAGAAAGAAAGTCCATCCTCAATATAGGAGAAATTCACATGAGCCAAAATGGCTCTTTTAAATAAAATAAGTGTTGATTTTTAGTCTCTTTGCTTCCACCCATTTACCACCATAGATAGATGTAGGCAGAAGTTTCAGATCCATTCCAGCCTTTTTATTCTGCCTGTGTCTCTCTATCTCTGTCTGCCTCACTCTCCTCCCTTCCACATGGGTTGTGGCTGCTGAAGGAGCCAGGTTGCTGCTCCATACAACATTAGACTGTGCCTGGGCATACCTAACACATCCTGTGCACACACCTATGGGAAATTGCCAAAATTGGTCAAAAAGATGCTCAGAGTGACTGGGGAAACCCAGCCAGATGGGCAGGGTATAAATAATAAATTATTATTATTATTATTATTATTATTATTATTATTATTATTCATATATTATGCAAAAGAAGATGTGCATATTAGGGAAAATTCACATGAAGATGCTGATGAATGTTCCTGCGGCCTTTCAAATAACACCCCACCACCCCACCCCACCCCTGCAAATTGATATGGAAATGTGGAGAACTGAACATAAAACAGGAAAAATAAGAGACCAAAAGAAACTGAAAATGACAGACTCATTCATCCCTATTGTGATTTGGGCTTGATTGGAAGCCTTGGGAAGGTTAAGACCTCTTTACCAGTGCTCCCAAACCACTGACCCCATGCTGGGGGTTTTTTAATATATAAAAACACCCTACCCTACCCTGGACTCTGTATTGATGAAAGGCAGCTTATACTGCATTTTAAATAAATTCATAAAGTTGTGTGATGTAATTGTTTCTGGACTGTACCAGTTCAGATTGTTGGGTGTGGGATGGATAAAGCTGTACTGGAAATTTCCCCAGAGTGAAAAAGACAAAGTGACTTCCTGCGCATATAAATCTAGTACGTCAGGAAGAAGGTTTTCAGGCTAGCCTTCTCTCTCTGGCATGTTATTTTTGTATGTTTGCACAGGGAAAGAAATGCTTCCCCTTCTGAAAGGCCGTATTTTCAGGGGAAAGCATTTTTTTGTCTTCCCATTGCCCACTGTGGATTAACTCACTCCTCTCCATATGGCATTGAATTATGGCCTTTAAATACTGGATCAAGAGAAAGGAAGCGCAATCTCAACACAACCTATTCTCCAAGGAGTCATAGAGGAGGTCACTCGGGGATTCGGTTTCTGCCTCTTAATACCATTTGTGCTTAGAGTCTAAAATAGGAACCATCTGATCTCACACTTCAAGGAGAGAACTGGCCTCCTTTGCTTTCAGATGTGTTTCATGTAGAATATTACAGGGCAGGTACATTTCTAGATACCTACAGCTTCTTTGAAAGAGGTGACCCTTCTGAATAAACCAAAAGCTACTCCGTGTGTTGGGCAGAAGGGATGGGAAGGTGCCTCTCTCCCAATATTGTTCTTGTAAGAATAATTCTAATTCTATTTATAATTCCATGACATCACAATATGATTCAATACATAGTTATACGAAAGCACTTTAACATGAGGCCCTTCTTCGTGTGCCTCCTCCTTGAGAGGTCTGGAGAGTAGCAACACAAGAATGGGTCTTCTCTACAGTGGCTCCCCATTTGTGGAATGCTCTCCCCAGGGAAGTTCGCCTGGTGCCCTCATTATACACCTTGAGGTGCCAGGCAAAAACATTCATTTTTAACCAGGCCTTTGATTGATCTGATTTCCATCCTATGCCCTTTTAAAATGCATTTTTTGGGAGGGGGTCTACTGGTTTGTTTTTGTTTTTATTATGTATTTTGTGGTTTTATATCTTGATTTTATTCTGTGAACCACCCTGAGACCCCCGGGTATAGGGCGGTATATAAATATTAAATAAATAGCAATAATAATAATAATGACCATAACACTATAGTGCACAACAATTCACTATATGTTAAAAGAGAGAATTCACAGACACACTAAATACATCCTCTTGGAAACAACCATCAGCAGGGGCAGCCCATTCTGTTTTGCCACCTGAGGCAAAATGGGAATTGCCCCCCATCCACCAGCACGACTGCCACTGCTGCAGCACTCCAGCTCTCACTGAACTGGGCAGGAGCTGGGGGGTTCCTCAAAGCATTGCCACTCAGCTTCTCCCCTGGGAGGGAGTGGGGAGCCAAGCGGCAACACAGCGTACAGGAACACCCCAGCTCTTGCCAAACTTGGCAGGAGATGGCGTGCTCCTCAAAGTATTGCCACTCGGGTTCTGTGTTGGGGGGTGGGGTGGGGAAGATGAACAGCAATGCCACACACTGGAACACTTCCCTCATGGTGGTGGAAGTGATGGGTCCAAGCGGTTTAGCATTTAGCATTTCCCCCTTGCCCTGCTCCTTTCTGAGGGAAAACCTGCTCTTTAGCTCTAAATCAGAGCAAATGTCAATCCAGAGAAAACGAAGGAGTGGTTTTCTATGGAGGAAAGCAGTGGGACAAGAGGAAGTGTGGATAAGCCCAGGGAAAAAAGACAGCAGGAGTCAGGCAAATGCATGGGTTTACTCCAGCGGAAGAATAAACCACCTGATTGGTGAGCCGAGCCAACTTTTTCTCTCTCCATGACATCATACTGCAGGGAACCCCCTCACTGCGGATTCTCAGGCACGGACTCTCGTCTGACAATCCATAAGAGTAGAGATGGAATGAAGCAGGCAGAAAGGCATGGAATTAAGGGGCTCAGATCCTCATGTTGCTGAGAGACTGTCAGAGTGGGAAGACAGATTTATCACTCTCCTGCAAAATGGTTGTGTTGTATTCTCTGGGCACTTGTTTAAGCCTGTCGATGATGGACAGTCTCTCTCAACCTTGTGCCCTCCAGATGTTTTGGACTAGAACTCCCATCAGCCCCAGCCAGCATGGCTGTGCTAAATTCTGTGACTAAATTTTACCTAATATGTTTTAGCTATAAGGTGTAGATTCGTGGCTCATCAGCGTCTATGGCTGGAATCTTGCTTTTGACAAAATTGCTGATACTCTTTCCCTGTTTTTAGATTGTCAGAGTAGTGGGAATATGTGAACAGACTATAATTCAGTTCCAAGGCTACATTCCTCAGAACCAGCCTTGCAAACAGGCCCAGAAGTCTGTCGGTCACAACCCCCCCCCCCCCAGTATCACTCCTAACAATAGCCCTCTCCACCTGCTAGCAAATGCTGAAATACAAATGATTCAGGAGGAGGCGAGATGGTTTTTGGTAGTTCTCCTTCCCCACTCCAGCCCCTACTAGCACCACCTGAAATGAGCTCCAGAAAGTTGAGGCCTCTGGAGAACGAGGTGGGGGGTGGTGTGGGCAGCTGCAGGTGGAACTAACAAAAAACCACCAGCCTTCACTAAAAGCCCTGCTGTGAGTGCAAGAATACCAGCTGAATCCTACCCATTGGACATAATGAAAAATTAAACAGCACAATGGAAAAAGAAAAATTCAATAAAACCAAAGAGCAAGACTGCTGTAGGGGGTGGGGGGAAGAAACCATACAATGTATGAAGGCCCAAGATAGATCTATCCATTATTTTGTGACTTAACGCTGCAATCGTATATGCACTTTATCTAGTAGTAAGCTGCGGGCAGATTTACTGTGTTTTGCAGTACAGTAAGCCTGCAACTTCCACACATATAACTTGTGCAAATTCAGCATCATACATATGACAATTTTGACAGAAAAAAATAAAAGGGGATGGGGTTCTGGGGAAAATGACTTTGGCAATCCCACCTGCAATTTAATCCAATGTGTTTTGACTATGCTCAATTTGGCTTTAGGCACAATCCCTGGAATGAAACCCCTGCATAAGCCATGAGCTTAATATGTTCTACACATAATTCTATGAATTGGACTGAATCCTCAGAAATTTTGGGAAATGGATGAAATGGGGACCATTGGGGTGTGTGTGTGTGTGTGTGTGTACATGGGAAAGGGAGAGATATGTTTGTGTGAACTATTTGCTGAATGGGGTTGTGACTTTGCCCCTGACATTTTTTCTCCTGCAAGCCAGAGCTTTCAAATAACAACTGCACAATTTCCCCAGCATTCTGGCTTTGAAATAAGGCTACAGATTTTTCTTCCAGTAAGACCAATGGGATCTGTTTGCATCGCCTGTTGCAGGAACATTCTGCTAACTTATTGTTGGCCATAATGCTGTTAGTCAATCTTTTCAAGTATTCGCACTTCTAAAATGTCAGACTTAAAAATACCACAATTCCTTAAAAATCAGACAAAAACTTCTGCTACTCTTTTCTAATCACAAACAAACAACCTCCTCCTCCACCACCCAACCAGCTCTTACTTTTCTGCAAAAAGCTGTTCTTAAAAATAAAATAAAAATTAAAGTGATGTGGAATATGAACTTCTTGAAATAATCATTGGGGGAGGGATAGGAAAGTAATTACATTCTAAGAATCCGCTTTATACTCAAAGAACCCCCTTACTCACATGGCTCAGGATTCCTGAAGTATTAGACATACATGTAATTGAAGGACACCTGTCACTATATTAAATTGAATTATGGCATCGTTCATTGGATTACACTGTTTTGGAGAGGAAATGTAAGGTATCTATGGAGGTGCCGTTAGTACAGATTGGTTTAAGAGACTCAAATCTAACAGTAGGTTCCTATTTGGGAATATGAATTCAAAATAATAATAAAAATAGGTAAAGGACCCCTGGATGGTTAAGTCCAGTCAAAGGCAACTATGGGGTTGTGACACTCATCTCGCTTTCAGGCCGAGGGAGCTGGTGTGTGTCCACAGACAGCTTTCTGGGTCATGTGGCCGGCATGACTAAATTGCTTCTGGCACAACGGAATGGCGTGATGGATTCGAACCTCTGACCTTCTGATCGGCAAGCCCAAGAGGCTCAGTGGTTTAGGCCACAGCGCCCCCCACCACCCTATAAGAAGGGCCGTGCTGGCTCAGCTCAAAGGCCCAGTGTCATACAGTGGACATCTAGATGCCTTTGGGAAGCTCATCAGCAACACTTGAGTGCAGCAGTAGTCTCTCTCACTGTGAGTCCCAGAAACTGACATTCAGAGGCATCCTGCTTTTGACAGTGGAGGTGGAGCATAGCCTCATCCTCCGTGAGTTTGCCTAATTCTCTTCTAAAGCCATCTCAGCATTCAGCTTCATTTGAAAGCCCTGGGTTCTATGGGAGATGCAATGCTCAGTTAAGATTCAAACTGAACATTATGGGGTAGTATCTCTGGAGTATGAGGGTTTTATTTTTACTTGAAATCTATGGGAAGGGGCTTGCTTCTATTCCCACCTCCCACCTCTTCAACTCTTTATTCAAATGTATTCATTTGAATACATTTTATTCAAAATGTATATATCCAGGTTTGTGACCTCTCTTTCCCGCTGATTCATTGTTCTACAATACTTTGATGCCTGAAACACATTAAGAGCTATTAAAGGGGAACTGGCTATTATAGCACATTCATTGAACAAATATAGGTGAGCCTCATCCTGCACAACAGCACTGATCATGTGATCAGCAGTATAACAACATAATTAACAGCAGCAGGTATGCAGCTTAATGGAGAACATGGATGATCATCATTAGTTTTTGCTTACTTGTGACTCATGAGTCATGCTAGTATATGTTGATTTCCTAAAATGCCATACCCTTCACTAAATGAACTTGGTATTCTTTTTATTTGTTGTCAACCTTTCAGGGCCTGTAGGTGCATATTTGAATCAGAGAAACTGTCAAGGGCATCACACTCACAAAACCAATCATAGCCCACAAACATAGCTATTCTGGGCCTCATCAATAGGAGTATAGCATCTAGATCAAGGGAAGTAATAGTGCCACTGTATTCTGCTCTGGTCAGACCTCACCTGGAGTACTGTGTCCAGTTCTGGGCACCACAGTTCAAGAAGGACACTGACAAACTGGAACGTGTCCAGAGGAGGGCAACCAAAATGGTCAAAGGCCTGGAAACGATGCCTTATGAGGAACGGCTAAGGGAGCTGGGCATGTTTAGCCTGGAGAAGAGGAGGTTAAGGGGTGATATGACAGCCATGTTCAAATATATAAAAGGATGTCACATAGAGGAGGGAGAAAAGTTGTTTTCTGCTGCTCCAGAGAAGCGGACACGGAGCAATGGATCCAAACTACAAGAAAGAAGATTCCACCTAAACATTAGGAAGAACTTCCTGACAGTAAGAGCTGTTTGACAGTGGAATTTGCTGCCAAGGAGTGTGGTGGAGTCTCCTTCTTTGGAGGTCTTTAAGCAGAGGCTTGACAACCATATGTCAGGAGTGCTCTGATGGTGTTTCCTGCTTGGCAGGGGGTTGGACTCGATGGCCCTTGTGGTCTCTTCCAACTCTATGATTCTATGATTCTATAATAGATTGATTCTTTCAGGTCTTCTTTTTCTGGGGGGGGGGGGGTTGCTGTGGAAGAGAGATCCCTGTGGTCTCAAGGGAAGGCATCTGTAGGCACCTCATTGAAAGCCTCTGGCCTTGGAGAACTTTTAATTTTTGAGGGTAGAGGCAAATATTTTAGACCATTTTTGTCCCCTGTGGATACTCCCACTGCATTCGTGAAAGTGAGGGATGACCTTCAGTCAGTAGAAAGCTGTTTCTAGATAGGCTGTTTATATGTACAAAAATGTGGCTGTTAACTTGCGCTATCTAGTACTAATATTCTGTCAACCCCCCCCCCCAACCCCACAAAGACTGATAAGTAAAACGACAGAAAATTTCACGGGGAACAACCAGTAGCTGGCAATGACCTATAATGTCAGCACTAAAGTATCATGGTACATGTTCAATAAATAGGCAATGTTGCATAACCTCCACACATGTTTTGTGTGAATGTATCAGAATGAATGCTCAGTGAATAACTCCTGGAATCTACAAGAATATTTGTGGGTGCAGTCCTATAAACTTGGGGGAAGGGTTGCCCTTTGAATGTGTTTTAAAACCCAAACTTGCATTACATGTTTTCAGTACCATTTAGTATGGATGTGCAATAATTATGAGGGCTCCCCCTCCCCCAGAAAGTGCTTTCTTTCTCTGTAACCCCACCCCTTGCACGATGGTAGCGATGGAGGTAGGAGACCAAGAGGAAAATTTCAGCACCTAGGATAGGCAAGTAGCTTGCTTGTAGCTTTAAAAGTTTTTGTCAAGACAAATTACTCCTCCTCAGCTGTGATCACTTGTCCTTCAAGAAAACAGATTACTGTAGTGCAACAATAGCATAAAATACCTCATTATACTTGTCATACTCCCCCGTCTCCCCCACACACATACAAGAAAAATGATCAACAAACATGGGTTCTTCTAGCTACAGACTGGCATTTCAGGCAAAATAATCTCTGCAGTGATATTTTGGGTAGCAAAATGGCTCCTTTAAATAATTCATGGACTCGGTTTGCTAATATATTCCAGCAGGATTTGAGCTCTGCCTCTCTCCACTCCCTTGCTTGCCTACCTTGCCAAAGATGCATCTTCTCTGACCTTCTGCCAACCTGTAATTTGAACCAAGGGAGTATGTGACTCTAGCTGTGGGAGAGCTAATGCAGCGTCTTAAAAGGCAACTTGGTGATACTATAGTGATAAATAGAGCAATGGCCTACCTTGTTTTCCCATTTCTCTAGGCATGCAAGTACCAGTCCACTGTCCATGGTGCTGAAATTTGCCTCTTGGAATCAGCCTGTGTCATCACAATGACCTTCAAATGCCTTTCGGCTCCTCCAAACTGTATCACGCAGCTACTAACATAGGATCTTATAGCACAGAAAGCTCACTTAATAAACCCTATGGAGAGTTCTTATAACTGGCAATATCACATCCATCAGACACATTACTTGCCTTCTTCTACTGTTATTTAAGTACTGCTGGAGTAATCTGAGGTTTATTTTCATTTTCGCTCTTCAGCCTGACAGCAGCCACAGAAAACTCTCTTAGCTAATATTCAAAGCATCAACTTGCAAGCGCAAAATCTATCCCCTATGACTGGGTTTTAGCAACCTACTCAGGAAGTTGCTGCCCCTAAATATTACCCCATATAACATAGCTGTCTCCAATACAGGCTGTGAAGGGTTCTCTGCTATTGGGTCAATAATCCAAGAGTCACTGTCTGATTGCACCCAGCAGTCAAGGTCTGTGCAGCTATTTCTGGGAATGATGATCAATAGATGCAATTTAGTCACCATTGAAATAAATAAATAAATAAATAAAAGATAAGATAAGATAAATCCAAGATAGAAAAGAGAACAAGAAACAAACAAAATAACTATAAAGGGAATTTTATTTTGAGGGAGGGGAGGAAGGTCAGAAGAGAGAGAAACATTAGTCACCCAACTTGCTGACACTATTTTTGCTACAACTTTCAATAGGGAGTGATTTGTAGGTCTTCATGGGATGCAGGAGTAATGTGAGCATCTAAAGTAATTCCTGTTGGTAATGCATTATGCAGGGTGGTATAGGGGCCATACAAAGTTTAAATGGATTGGTGACATTAGATCAATCTTTCTTTTTTAAACAAGATACACATGAATATTGGAGGAAAGGCGTCTGTTTGCAGCTTGCCTTTCTCTAGCAATGCTGGGGGGAAAGCGGAAAGACAGAACTGGAATAATAATAAAGTGCCGGTCATGAGCTTGCGTACTGAGTGACTTCTGAATATGAAACTTTCATGGACTAGAGCAGTCTTCCCCATCCTGATGCTAGCCAAGAGGTTTTTTGGACTCCAGCTTCCATCAGCCACAAGCAGTATGGCCAATGGTGAGGGATGATGGGAGTTGTAGTCCAAAAGCATTTAAAGGTCACTGGGATGGGGAAGGCTGAGTAGAGACACATGAAGGGTCATCTCCAATTGGTGCATCTCTCTCTCTCTCTCTCTCTCTCTCTCTCTCTCTCTCTCTTACACACACCCACACCCACACCCACACACACCCACCCACACCCCTTTTTGGTGCCAAAGTATGGCATTTCTGTTTTCTCAGGTATTTTAATTTGCCTCAGCCTCATATTCTTGCTCATGTTATGCTTCTATTGTATATTTTAGTAATTCATGACTTATAAAATTCATGTTTTATAATTCACCTTCCCTAGGGTTGCCATATTTTAAAAAGTAAAACCCCCAAATATAGTGATTTTAAGCTTTTTGAGCTGTTTCCACTGCTTTTTCCATACATCTGGGTTTTCCCTGACATTTTGCCAATTCGGCAAAATTCCCCCCTGATGCTACTTTTATACCCCGAAATCAGGACATGTCATTCATTCATTCATTCATTGAATTTATATACCGCCCTATACCCGGAGGTCTCAGGAATTTTCCTGACCTATGGCAAGCCTACCTCCCTGGAATTGGTTGGGTAAAAGGCAGCATATAAATATTTTAAAATGGACAAACAAAATGCATGAGGGGTCAAAGAAAAGGGAAGAAAATCTTAACAGGGGAGTCAGATGCAAAAAATGATGTTCCCGGATTAAAGCGTGCAAACCAAGGCTACATCTGCAATATACATTTAAAGCAGTACAATGCCACTTTAACAGTCATGGTTTCTCCCAAAGAATCCTGGGAAGCATAGTTTGGTAAAGGTGCTGAGAGTTGTTAGGAGATCTTCATTCCCCCTACAGAGCTACAATCCGCAGAGTGGTTTAACAATCAATCACTCTTCCTGGGGAATTCAGGGCATTACAACAGAGGGGATGGCATTCCATAGTAGCACAGGAAGAGTAGCAGAAAATGCCCCTTTTTAGGTCACAGCAGGCTCAACATTTCACTCAGCTGTCCACTATCACCCCAATATTTATTTGTGAAATTAGGATTGTTCTGTCCCAAGTTGCTACCAAAATAGAACTCTACTTTTAGATGATTCCTGTTGCATGACCAAGGTTTCCTAGGCGTAATTTAAAGATCTCAGAACTCTGCTAGTAGCAAGCACCTTTCTCTCTACTCTGAATGTTAACAAGGGCTACAGTGCCTCATTTTTAGGAAGAGAAGCATGTATTTAACAGAAAAACAACCTAGCATTTTTGGGAGCAGTGATATGAATCCAAAGTGGCAGGAAGCAGGTATCAGCTGCTCATGCTCTGAAAAACACAACCTTTTCCATGGTTCTTTATTTTTCTTTTTTTAATTGATGTTTTGAAGAAACCTATTGCTTCACCTTTAAAAACCCAAACAATCTATTTTTTTAAAAAAATCAGAAAAGCCACTGAAATGACAAAGGTTGAATTTAAAGGCTAGAAGGAATGTCGCTTTGCTGACTGCTTTTAAGCCAAGCTGTCTTTTTCTTATTTTAAAAAATGTTATTGCTTGAAGCTATTTTATTTTCTGCCATCAAATCCACCCACAGCCCATGTCAAGTTCCAGGAGTTGATGTTAGGGACAGAAAACAAGTCACAAGGGGTTTAAACAGGGCAGGAAACTCTGTAAAGCCCAAGTCAAAATATGCCGCTGTTTGTTTTTCTTTCATTTCATCCAAATGAAATAAACTACCCCAGGGCACTGCAGAAGTATCCCAAAAATTATTGGTTTTTCAAGGAATTGAAGGAAGCAATCACAGCTCGTCAACTAACGTTGTTTTTTGTACGTTAAGAGCCGAAAGCTCAAGAGAAGGGAAGAGCTAGATTCCTCACCCGCCCCAGTTATAAATCGTTCGCACATTTTCTCCTCTCTCGTAGTCTTTCTTCCAGCTATCCTACGCAAAGCAGGACTTGCAGGGTGTTAATCAGTTTTGGTACAATTTGCTTTCCACTATTCACGGGCCTGATTGAAATTCATTATTTCCAGGGCCGGTGGGGCACTGGTAATGAAATGGGAGTTGTACTTATCTGCTGTGTGTGTACAGAAGATCAAAAAACAAAACACCATAAACAGCAACAACAAATGATTCTGTCTTAGAAAGCAATTTAATTACACCGAACATGCTTCTGCTCCAAGCCACTGGCATGGTTGAGTCAAGGCCTGGAACAGCTGAGTGCCAACACTGTCATCTTTTCCCTCTGTTTGCACATATTCTATGCAAAGTTTCTCTCTCTGTGTAGAGCTGGATGGGTCCCAGGGGTCATCTAGTCCAAACCCCTGCAATGCAGGAACCACAGCTAAGCTACATCTCCATAATGATGTGATGGTATGCTATCTAGTGTGTAGTTTGTACTGGGGCTGAAGAACAGAGAGACAGGCCTCTCTGTCAGGTCCCCTGGACTCCCCTTAGGCTATGTCTGAGAGGCTGTGTGTTGTAGTAGTTAGAGTGTCAGACCAGGCCCTGGGAGACCAGGGTTCAAATCCCCCCTTGGTTGTGCAGCTCACGAAGTGACTTTGGACCAGTCACTGCCTCTCAGTCTAAGCTACTTCACAGGATTGTTGTGAGGATAAAATGGGGAGGGGAGAACCATGTACACAGCATTGAGCTCCTTGGAAGCAAATGTGGAATATAAATGCAAGAGATAAATAATAAATAAAATCATATGTTGCTTCCTTAAGCCCTTACTGGGCCTGCTTCCTCCTTGGGGTTTTTTGCCTGGCTGGAATGTGAGGACACCTCTTATTTGTCTGGATCTTTGATTTCTTTCTTTCTTTCTTTCTTTCTTTCTTTCTTTCTTTCTTTCTTTCTTTCTTTCTTTCTTTCTGCCTCCTTCTGCCACTCCAGGGATGCCAGATCTATGGGGCCAATAGGTCTTCTCAATGTTGAGGGAGTGGAGGAGGCCAAGCACAGAGCTGAGCATCAGAGGGCTCAGCCTCCTCCCAATGATGTGATGTGTGCATGTCATGTGCCACACACATGACATCACACATGAGCAACACATGCTGGGCCCCCTCAATATTGAGCTCAAGTTGGAGCCTCTGCCCCACTCTCTAGATGTAAATCTGGTTTTTGCATGGATGGAATATAACCTACTATACCAAGGGAGTTCCATCCATTGCCACATCAATTTTACTTCTCACCCACCTTTTGCATCTCCTCCCTGCCCACCACTGGCATGCAGCCCAGGGGACATTACCCACAAGGAAATGCAGCCCTCAAACTGAGGAAAGCCTCCTATGCAAAGACCTTCATGTCTGGTCTGCCCTGGAACTGTGGGTGGCTGCGTCAGAATCTAGATTTAGGAGGTGTGTCCCTCAGCTCCAGAGCCATAGGAGCTCAGGAAGCTGCTTCCTGCTGAGTCAGAACTTTAGTCCATCTGGCTCAGTTCTGCTCACACTGATTGCTGGTGGCTCTCCAGGATTTCAGGCAGGGAGTCTTTCCCAGCCCTACCTGGAGGTGCCATGCGGGACTGAACCTGGGACCTTCTGCATGCCAAGCAATTGCTCTTCCAGTGACCTACAATTCTTGGTCTGAAGGTCTATAAAGAGTTATTGCTTTTGTTTCTTTCTGTGTTATGCATTGTTGTGTTTCCATATTGTAAACTGACCTGTGATCCTCAGCTGAAGGGTGGCATAGAAATTTAATAAGTAAAACTAAAGCTGCCTTATACTGAGTTGGAACCTTGGTCCATCCAGCTTGATATTGTCTACACTGTCAGGCAGCAGACCTCCCAGGTTTTGGGCAATGAGTCTTTCCTTTGGGGGCACTGTTAAGGTAAAATATTTCTCTGTGCAAATGGGGTGTGGTGTGTGTGTGTGTGTGTGTGTGAGAGAGAGAGAGAGAGAAAGAGAGACCAATTAGTGTCAATTGTTTTTGCTTCTGTCTTATATTTCATTTTCATTTTTGGAATCCTGCCCTTCCCAACCCATATACATTCACTGAAGTGATGTGCACATCCATGCTGTGAATGGGGCATCACAGTAACATGGTTAGCCTAGGGCGAGTTCAGACGATACCTGAAAAGTCATATCTGGCTGTACTGCTGTTCTCCTCTTCTCTCACACATCAACGTGGAGATGTCCAAATTATGAACTGCAAGGGCTCCGGCTTGCCCCTGCAATTTAGGGAGCTAGGGTTGTGCGATGTGCGCATGCCATGTGCCCACACTGCGGGCCGTGCTGATGTCACTCATACATGCCGTTGGGCGTGCCCCATGACATGTGTCAGTGATGCAAGAATGTCCCATGGCATGTGCAAGTGAGGCGAGAACATCATGCAGTGTGTGCATACGCTCACCACAGAATTTTGAGGGGCCCCAGCCCCCTCCTTGAACATTTTTGGGGGCTTTTGGCCTCCTATTCCCCTAGATGACACCCCTGATGGACAACACTCATAGAGTCCCATATGTATTTAGGATGCAGTTGCCTGAATTGCAACAACCGTATGTGCTTGGATGCAGCCTGCTGGTGGGTTCTGTGGCAAGCTAGCTTTTGTTATTGTCAGGGATTGGACTCAAGAGAGCGAGACGGAGGAGGAGTGGTGGAGATCAACCCCCCCTTCTACTGACGCTGCAGGAGGAGAAGAATGCAGCATTGATTTACAGCAGAGGTTTGAGGGGGATGAAGAAGGACACAGGTCAGAGAGAGACGAACAAAGTAGTTGGGAAGTGTTAGAAGAAGGGGGCAGGAATTGCAGCAGAGCAGCCAGCTGACACATTGTCACTGGAGAGTATTTCTGATCCTCCTTCACCCAGAACTCGACGTTCATTAAGGGTGCAGGAACAATGGAATCAGAGTTTTGGCTACAAGCAGCCACTGTAAAGGGAGATGCTGTTGCTAGGAAGGTGGGAGGAGGAGCCCAGTTTGGAGCAACACCATGTTAAGGCTTGTTGCGTTCTTTCGTCTCACTATTAGGATTGAACAAAACTCGTTAAAAAAGGACTTCACCTTGTTTCTCTGCTCTTGCTGCAACTAGGGGAGGAGGAGCTTTCATGCAGCCTTGACAGTTATTTTGTTCTGTACTCGAAACCCCAAAGTTGTCTTTATACTGTTAGCCATTCTTAAGCGTCTATTATTATTATTATTATTATTATTATTATTATTATTATTAACTCCACAATAAAGCATTGCATTCATTCCTCGTGTGCCTTCTTGGAGTAAGCTCAGCTCTGAATCTGGGACCTGCCCGCCTGGTTCAGAAGACAGTGACTGGACTGCTTGGCTCTTGTCTTTGTGAATCCCAAGGACATCCAGAAACAACCTGAGCTTCCTCTGGCTCAGGACTGGAGGACTAGAGGGTGGCGGCCTTACTACCGAGCAGACTTGGCTTTCCCTGATCTGCTTCACATGCTAGCAGCTTGGGATAAGCAAATGAAATTCTGTACATGCTGGCAGCAGGGAGATGAAAAAGTAGACCCCAACTTCTTTATGTGCAATTGTGTTCTTGACTCAAAGATTTAATCTGGGGACTGACTGCACAGATTCTGCTTGTATGTGTAGGATTTTAGACACCTAGAGCATAATTTGTGCATGCCAGCAGAGCAGCGATGGGGATGGGGTGCTGACTTCATGTTGTAGGGACCCCATGGATTAGGCATGGATCACCTAAAACACCCTTTTGTTCCTTCTTCTATATTCCATCCCCCAACCTTGCTCACAACTTGTTTTTAAAGACTGCAGAACGTCCGGCTGGTGGTAGGACTTGGACTTCTCCCAGTGTTCTGGGGACAACTGTGCTGTACTGAGATGCTGTGCTTGTGGTAGTGAGGGAAACATGCAAGCAATTGACAAGCTGTCTCAATCATTTATTTTTGTCTTCTTGAAGATGCTGCAGAGTCTGTGGAAAACATTTCATTTACCCTGATTCAGCTGCTCCACAAAGTCTTGATGAAACTCTCCTTCCTTCCTTGACTGTTTCTTCAAAGCTACTGCCTTTGAATTTCCTTGTTGGCAGAACTGGACTTATTTTGCACATGATTTCTGTTCCTTTTGCTCACAGAAGGAAGCTAAGGAGTTATGAAGGGCAATGGAACTTGACCACCCCACCCTGCCACCAAGAAACCTCTGAAAATCACCTTTGGTCCTTCCTCTCCCTTCAGATATTTCATCATTCATTGCAGAAACACTTGAATGTCTATTTTCCTGGTCTTATGAGGAGTAGAAAGTTGGGGGTTTCTTTTAAAACAGAAGCAGTGGTACCGAATATATTGAAGTAGTACAGAATCATAGAAGTCCTTCTTTGTGTGCCCCCTCCATCAGAGGTCTGGAGGGTGGCAACACAGGCCTTTTCTGCCGTGCCCCCCCCCCAAGGAAGCTCACCTGGTGCCTTTATTACACATCTTTAGGCAACTGGCAAAAAACCCCAAAACTCTTCTCCTAGGCCTTTGGCTAATTAAACAATCTATGGTCTTTCAAACTGTGGGCGGGTGGGTATTGTTTCATTTGTTATTATGTTATGCATTTTGTGTTTTTATACTGTAAACTGTAAGCTTGACATATTTTGTGTGTGTGTTTTTATGCTGTAAATAAATAAATAAGTCACACAGCTAGTTTACCGAGATAAATAGGAACGAATATATCGGTCACTTTTGTAGTTGTATTCTGTTGTGTTTCATCATCAATCTGGAAATGTTTTTTTTAAAAAAAACAACAAAAAAACAAAAGCACCTGCATGAAAAATTGTGTTGTGCTCATATGCATTTCCCACCACAACATATGTACACTTTCCTAAAATGCACATTTTTGGGGGTATGCATCTTAGCCCCAAAATATGCATTTTATACACATTTGATATGCTATTTGAGGTGAGAGCTGAAAAGTGCAAACCAGGTGGTTCTCTTAAAAAAATATATGAACCAGATGAATTATTTTATTGTCTCTACCAATAAGATAAATGCACCTTTATGTCTGTGTGCCATAATATTGTGTTTCTTTATGTGCCTCTGCAGTTAAAAACAAGCTTGCCATCAGATGCAGCCTGCCTTTTGCCGAGACCTTTCCTTGCATTTTCAAGTCATTGTTGTTTTCTTTTTCTTCCCCAAGGCTTGACCTTCCATGGCAGAATGAATCAGCAAAGTCAACAACCTCCCAAACCCCACTGGTACCTGGTCATACCAAATTGCTGATCCATTCCATATCTCTTGATAGCTGAGAGAAGTAAAACAGATGATAAGGCAGCGCTGAGATTTTAAAAAGTACTATACAATGGTTCTCTGGGAGGATACCGTTCCTAATTAACAACAACGCCAGCAGAGAGCTTTCTTAGAATCGTGGCATTTTTATTGCACATCTCCAAAGGAGAAGCTATGCTTGTGTAGCTAACAGCACAAATTGGACAACTAAAAAAAGGAATAGCATATAGTACATTAGAGCATAAAAACCACACACTGTGCTAAATATATCTAGACATATAGACTCAAAATGGATGATGGCCAAAGAAACAAAGTGAACCAAGTTTCCGATGATTACCGGTACCAAGATGGCGGCTATGGAGGTTATGCTCCCAATGATGGATATTATCAAAGTGGGGAGGAGCCAGCTCAAGAGGAAGATGCTCAAAGCGATGCTACCGAAGGGCACGATGAAGATGATGAAGTCTATGAAGGAGAGTACCAGGGCATCCCTCACCCAGATGACCTCAAGAAGCAGAAGAAGAAGAAAGCCCCAGAGGTGGCTGATGAGTTCAGAGACCACGCCGACCTCATGGCGGAGAAGATGGAGGATGAGGAGCAGCTGGCCCACCAGTACGAAAACATCATTGAGGAATGCGGTCATGGACGTTTCCAATGGATGCTGTTTACTGTCCTCGGCTTGGCACTGATGGCAGATGGGGTGGAGGTCTTTGTGGTTGGCTTCGTTCTACCCAGCGCTGAGAAGGATATGTGCTTGTCACGCTCCAACAAAGGAATGCTAGGTAAGTCCTTCTTCTCTTCAGCCATATGCCATGAGGCTAGCTGTAGGATAATTTGAAACTGCTTGGAATAACATCCTCTATTTGATTCTTAATGTCCTCCAGCTCCCAATAGGGTGCAGACCCACTAGGAGTCAAAGCTGAATGAACATTCTCTTGGTGGTTTCCTCAAAAATTTCTCCTTCCAGATAAAATTTTGGAGCGTGGGGGGAAAGGGCAGATCTTTCTCTCTTGTAACAGGCCAACTTTGACAGGGGGTGGGATGCCCTCATGCCAATCATATGGTACCATAATGACACCTGCCAAAGTTCAGAAGACATTGCTATAACACAACCTCTTTGGAAGATGCATGGGGGCGCATCTCAAAGAACCTCACTGTTACCAGTAATCAGCTGGTGGTCAATTAAAGGGAGCCCTTTGAAGTCTTTGCAGAGAAAGGAATTTACATTCAAAGTGCTGGAGGGAGTGCTTTGAATATAAACCTCCTCCTTAGGAAGGGGGGAAATGCTTTTTATCAAAATGGAGTGTTTCTTCTCACCAATGGAACCCAACAAGCACTTTGTGCAGCACTTGTATACATATATCGGGTTTAGGTGTGGCTTGGCTGAAATGGCCTCGCAGGCCAATTGAGGATGCTGGTCAGACCAATTTAAGCCTGTGGGTCAAAGGTTACCCACCCCTGCTTTAATTAACCTTCCTTCCTTCCTTCCTTCCTTCCTTCCTTCCTTCCTTCCTTCCTTCCTTCCTTCCCATGAAACATCCTGAAGTGATTATTTATGGAAAAAAGTAAGTTGTTGTAAGGCTGATTGTTGATAAGGTATTCGAAAAGTTTCAGGCAGGTTGGGCTGGTTCATTAAACCAAATTCTACATAAGATTATGAACAGAACTCTGTTTGGGAAATCTGGTGTGGCACATATGACAGGAATCAACAGGTATTCAGCTCGACCCCAGCTGCTAACCAAGTAAAACAGAAGAGCGGCCAGGCTAACTGGCCCTTGGGAAATATTCCCAGGACACCATCCCTCTCTTCAGGCCAGGCTCTGCACACTCCTTGAGTGTTTTTGCCAGGGTGAAATGTATCCTCGAACTCTGAGAATGCTTGCTAGTTGCCTGGATGGAGGATAGAGTGAGGTATGTGAGCGTGTGTGGAAACTTTCTTAGTTCAAGCCCTGCACATAGCAAGAAGACATTCAGCCAAACACACATCGGAAAATCTCCCTCAGAACTACATAGCCAATGGGGTGTGTGCTACCTCAGTGTGAAGATCTTGCCACTCTTTCTGGTTGCTAAGCAACACTTTCACCCATCCTCCTCTTGGCTAGCTGACTTTAACAGTAACAGAATTAACTCTTAAGTCACACGCCTAATGATCCCTGCTGCTGCGCTTCCAACAATCCGCACAATGTATATGCTAGATTGTCCATCATGCCAACAAGACATACACAAACACACCAGGGAGTTGACTAAACAAGAAAGCAGATGGCCTGATATTATAAATAGATTTCCCCCACTCCTTCTCACTCTCTCCTGGGGGTGGGGGTGGGGGAAGAGAAACTGCATATCTCACAGTGAACATTTTGCATTTTTTCATGGCGCACAGGTCCAAACTGCAGATATTTTTCTCCATGGCAAAATATTAAATATTTAGTAATGTGTGAAAATATATTTGCCCCATCTTCCCTCTTCCAATTTCCAAACATGGCAAGTTCAATGAGTTCAAATAATGTTTGTAGTTTGAAGATGCTGTTCCACAAATTAAACAGCATTTTAAAAAATATTTTTAAAAAAAGAAAAGAAGAGCCTTGCTTGATCAGATGAAACGGGGGACCATCTGGCCCAGTTCTCTGTCTCTAAGAGGATTCGGCCATGATGGCTATGATCCATACCCTCAAAGTGCCCCTATTTTCTAGGGTCAGTCCCGGAATTACAAAACCCACCAGGGCTTCTGATCTGATCCCAGAATGTCCCTATTTCCCCCACCAGTGCCATCGCCACCAGGGAGGTGGATGAGCCAGTGCTTGTCCTAAGTGGCAGGGGTGGCAGTGGTGACTGTGAATGAGCTCCCCTGTTGCCTCTCCACGGCTGCTGCTGCCAGCTTCCTCCCTTGGGCAGCTCACAGTGGCTGCTGGAGAACAGGCAAGGTAGAGGAGAGGCTGCCACCGCCAAGGCCTAACCCTGCAAAATGCATATATATATATATATATATATATGCAGGTTTTGGTGTCCTCGGGTGTCTTCCCGTGTAAAAGTTGGGGTGTCTAGGCGACGTTTCGACGAGGTCTCACTCGTCATCTTCAGGCTGGTGCTTTCGGCTTCTTGTTACTGGAACAGAGCGGGATCTCAGTGTTTGAGTTCCTATAAATACTGTAGAGGGGTGTGGTGTATTGCCTCAAAAGTTCTGGGCAGAGGGGAAGTTCCCAGGCTAGTGTTCTTTTCTTCTTTTGTTCCTTAATTACTTGAGGGATATCTTGAGTGATTTCTTGAGTGATATTCTGAGTACCACTTAGGTGGGTCATTAGGTGTGGATTAGTTGCTAAAGCCTTCGTGTCTTGACCTCTTGAATTTGTGAAGAGTTTTTCTGGGAAGATGGCTGTACTGCACTTAGTTGTGCTTTGGCTTGGCTTCGTGTATAGGGGCGAGCTGTGGTTTTGTGCCCTGTGCCAGCCAGATCTGTGTAGGGATTGCAGGGGGGTGCAGCATCCGGAGTTGCCACTATGGTTTGGTTACTGGATGGTGTCTGTAATTTATCTGTGGAGAGGGTCTGGGTTTGGGTCTGGTGTGGTTGATTGGTGGTGGCGTTCTGTGTGCCTCTGGATCTGGTGTCGGTTTTTGTGGGGAGGGCTAATTTCCAGATGTCTGGCAGGCGGGACGTGTCGTCACGCTTGTTCATGTTGTGAGGGTGTTTCTCTATCTCGATGGCTTCCATGATTATTCTCTTGTGGTGATGTTCCATGTTAAAGAGCAATTTGGAATCTGCAAAATTAATTTCGTGTCCTGTTTCTTTCATGTGTTGGAAAAGAGAGGAAGATTTTTCTTCTTTTTTGACGGCATTCTTGTGTTCTGCGATACGTGCATTTATTCGTCTGTTTGTTTGTCCAATGTACGTGGCTGGGCAGACTTTGCAGGGTATTTCATAGACCCCTTGGTTTTCCAACTGGATTTTATCTTTGGGGTTTCTGAGGATATTGGCTATTTTTTGGTTGGTGCAAAAGGCTGTTTTGATATTGTGTTTATGGAGGATTTTGCTAATTTTATCTGTAGTGCCCTTGATATAAGGAAGGAGGGCCATGCCATTGTTTTCTTCCGTGTCTTGGTTTTTGGGGGGTGTTTCTTTTTGGATTAGCTTCTTAACCCTGTTTTGCTGGTATCCATTGGCGATTAACACATTTGAGAGATTCTGTAACTCAGTTGTCAAGTGGTCTTTGTCAGCCAGGCGTTTGGTTCTGGAGATGAGGGTCTTGGCTACGGAGTTTATTTGTGCAGGGTGGTGGTGTGATTGAGCATGTAAGTAGCGGTTGGTGTGTGTTTTTTTCCGGTAGATAGTGTGTCCTAGGGAGCCATCAGGTTTTTTGTAGATTAGGACGTCAAGGAAGGGAAGCTGGTTGTTGGCTTCTATTTCCATAGTGAATTGTATTTTGGGGTGTAGGCTGTTGAGATGTGTGAGGAAGCTATCTAGTTTTTCTTTCCCGTGTGGCCAAATTACAAAGGTGTCGTCAACATATCTGAGCCAAAGTTTGGGTTTGTGTTCTGACTTGTCTAAAGCATTGGTTTCAAAGTGTTCCATGTACAGATTTGCGATGACCGGTGAGAGGGGTGATCCCATAGGTGCTCCTTCTATCTGTTTGTATCTTTGTCCATTGTGGATGAAGTACGTGTTGGTTAGGCAGTGGTTGGTCAGGTCCAGGATGTATTCGGGGGGATTGTATTTGTTTTGAATGGCTGTCAAGGCTTCATTAATGGGCACTTGTGTGAAGAGAGATACAACATCGAAGCTCACAAGTAGGTCATCGGGATGTAGGTTTTGCTTCTTTATTGTTTCTATGAACTGGAAGGAGTTTGTAACGTGTGAAGAGATGGATTCTGCATAGGGCTGAACGTCGCCTAGACACCCCAACTTTTACACGGGAAGACACCCGAGGACACCAAAACCTGCATTCCTGTACCCGTGAAAATCTACGAAAACATATATATATATATATATATATATATATATATATATCTTCTGCATTTTGATTTCCCACCCCCAAAGTCAAAGTCAAAGTATTGCCCTACCATGGATTTTGGATTCCCTCGCCTGTTGTAGCAAGAGATAGTCAAATCTGTCCATTCTAGTTTCTCTCCGTTACTCCATCTCCATACCTTAAGATCAGTTTGACCCTTTCTCCATTATTGTGTTTGAATGACTGTTGCATCTCAGTGCTGGAAGTGCATGGCTTCTTATTCCTTGCCTCTTTTTCACACCCGGGAGTTCATTTGGTCTAATACTCTCCCCTGGCCCCCTTTCAAGCCATATTTTTGATTAGGAGGCAGGACTGGTTCCATTCCAGCTGGAGAGGAGTCAGCCTTCTGGCTTTGTCCTCATGTTAATGCATGAGAAGGGCTTCTCTTTGCCCAGACCTTTAAGGAGGGGGACATGAGAAGAAAGACAAAGTGAGTAACTTAAGATGGGCTGTGAGTGTGGGGAGAGAAGAGGGAAAGAGGGAAAGAGCTGACTCCAATGGATCTTTGTTAGAATAAGGAACAATGGAATGTTAGAAAAGGCTTTCTGTAAAAAAAGAAGCAAGCATAATTAAAGGGATCCGTTTATTTTTAGACAACATCTTAATCAATCCTTTACTGATGGAGATGTAACAATAGATATACATAGATAGATGATAGATGATAGATGATAGATAGATAGATAGATAGATAGATAGATAGATAGATAGATGATAGATAGATAGATAGAGGTGTGTGTGTTTTTGTTTGTGTGTGTGTGTGTGTGTGTGTTTGTGTGTATCCAACTAAGTCATAGAATAGACCCATTGAAATAAGTGGACTTGGGTCCATAAATTTCAGTAGGTCTACTATAATTTTGTTGGATATCCCTCTATATCTTTCTATCTTACCACATCTGCACTATACAGCTGAAGCAGCATCATGCCACTTTAAATAGCCATGGCTTCCCCCAAAACAGTTCCTGTAGCAATTTGTAAATGAACATTGGTCCGCATTTTGGTGCATTTCCCCCCTGGTAAATACATTTCTGTATTCAGTTTTGAGTCATTCACACACATATTTTTTGGCAAGCAGTTTCCCCAGATATAACACTTTCAAAAGTTACTTTCACTATTTTTCCCCCAATGCATGCCTTTCCCCAATATATGCATTTTTGTAAAAGTTGCAAGGTTGGAGAAGTGTAGTGTAAAATTCAGAGAAGTGTGAATTTTGAAAGGTGGACCATATGGTGACTGTGTTTCATTTCTTGTATTGCTTTGGAAAGTGTGAATTAGGTCAGTTTGCCTTTAAATTCAAAGTGAATTGAATCCCCCCCCCCGAATTGCACCTTGAACCACAAACATATGATTTCAGGTTGTACTACTTCATTTTCTTCTTTTACCTAGGTTGCAGCAGGTCTTTAAGTTTGCGTCCAGCTCTGTTTATTCAAACAAAGAAATGCTAGCGAATCCAAGGCCTTTCCATTTTTATGCTCACCCTTTCAGAGTCTCATAAATCAGTCGGATATTTCCGCACCTGGCAGGGGCGATTCAGCCCAGCTTGCTTGTCCCTGCTGGGATTATTTGTGTTCCAATCTGCCAGATGTCACTGTCTCCTTCGGCCCAATGCTAGGAGAACAGTCTGCCCAGCATTGTTTTATGTGTGGCCCTGGCAGGATTGCACTGATCAGGCTGTGAATATGAAAAAGAATCTCCATCCAAGGCTGAACTGAGGCAGTGGAAAAAATGAAGAGAGAGAGAGAGAGAGAGAGAGAGAGAGAGAGAGAGAGAGAGAGATGATGATGAAGATGATGATGGAGAAGAGCTTTGTAGAGAAGACTAGAAACCATTGTTAGGTCAGCTGATTAGGGCACAGACTTCAGATTTGTCAGACCTACTTTAAAGTTTTTACCAGAACTCCAAAGTCGGGTACAAAAAACAGAGAGTTAGAATGAAAGACCGCTGTGTCCCTGAACACATTCTGAGCCCAGGTATTTGGGGGGTTTTTTGACATCAGAACTGAACTGAAGTTATGGCCTTTTCCTGCACAAGTCCACTCCTGGAGTTTTCTTTGTTTCAGTATTCTGTGGAAAGTTGTTTCATTGCTATTGTTAAATAATAAGGAATAAGAAACCGTCTCTGGTCTACTGCAAACCAGCAGAGTGTTCTACCAGAAGTTGGTGCCACTTTCCATGTTCTGCCTGAGAAACAGAGTGTTGTGGCACCTTAAAGACGAACAGATTTCATTATGACATAAGGTTTTGTGGACTAGGTCAGAATCAGAGGCACAAAGTATTATTCTGAGCTAGCAGGTTCATGCATTGTGTGTGTGGAGTGAAAGTAGTGAAATCAGAGGGAAACACACAGGGTAAAGACAGTAATACTTACATTAAAGCTCAGGTGTATGCAAAGTCGCAGTCTAATCAACCCAATGCTAGTCTTACATTTTTTAAAAAGGGTTTATTTTTTGCTTACCAACTTGAAATGAACAAGAGGGGAGTGCTCTTTGGCCCAGCAGAGCCTTCAATGTGGGGTTCCTCAAGGTTCAATTTTATTCCCCATGCTGTTTAACATCTACATGAAACCACCGAGGGGGTTATCTAGAGTTTTGGAATATGTTGTCAGCAATATGTTGTTGTTGTTGATGATGATGATGATTAATTGAATTTATATACTGCCCCATACCCGGGGGTCTCAGGGCAGTTCACAGAATAAAATCAAGATATAAAAACCACAAAATACATAATAAAAATAAAAACAATATCCCTATAGCCCCGCCCCCAAAAAACCACATTTTAAAAGGGCATAGGATGACACATAGCTTTGCTTTTCCAGGTGGGGCAATGGATGTCTTCCCTTGGTAATGGTCTGGATGAGAGTTAACAAACTGAAGCTCAATCGGGATAAGACGTGAGGCACTTTTAGTGGGTTGTTCCCTAAACCAGATAGATGGGAGGTTGCCTGCTCTTGATTGGGTTACACCTCCTCTAAAGGAGCAGCTGTGTAGCTTCAGTGTACTTCTGGATCCTTTGCGGTCGCTTGAGGTTCAGGTAGCCGCAGTGGTGTGCAGTGCCTTCCATCACCTTTGGCTGGTGGCCCTCTGTCTGCACAGGGTAGCCTAAAGTTAAGTGTTATACGTGAGGCTGCCTCTGAAGATGGTTCAGAAACTTCAGTCTGGTGAAGAATTTGGCAGCTAGGATTCTCACTGGGGCAAGACGGTTTGAGCAGATTACACTGATCCTGCACTGGCTGCAAATTACAGTGGTACCTTGAGTTACAGACGCTTCAGGTTACAGACTCCGCTAACCCAGAAATAGTACCTTGGGTTAATAACTTTGCTTCAGGATGAGGACAGAAATCGATGCGGTGGCAGCGGGAGGCCCCATTAGCTAAAGTGGTACCTCAGATTAAGAACAGTTTCAGGTTAAGAACAGACCTCCAGAATGAATTAAGTTCTTAACCCGACGTACCACTGTAGTTTCAGGGCCCAATTCAAATTGCTGGTTTTGACCTATGAAGCCTTAAATGCCTTAGGCTCGCAATACCTCAAAGGACCCCCTCTTCCCATATGAAGCAACCTGGACCTTACAATCACCATCTGAGGCCCTTCTTTGGGTGCCTCCTCCATGAGAGGTCCAGAGCATGACAAAAGAGAATAGGCCTTTCAGCAGTGGCTCCCCATTTGTGAAATGTTCTCCCCAGGGAGGCTTGTCTGTCACCTTCATTATCTTTAGGTACCAGGTGGAAACATTTCTCTTCAACCAGGACTTGGGCTGATTAAA
This sequence comes from Podarcis liolepis, assembly GCF_965112155.1. NCBI lineage: Eukaryota > Metazoa > Chordata > Lepidosauria > Squamata > Lacertidae > Podarcis > Podarcis liolepis. The sequence continues at coordinate 29,944,640 of NC_139569.1, forward strand.
ATTCTATGCCCTTTTAAATGTGTTTGTGGGGTGGTATGGGTTTGTTGTGTTTTTGTTTTTTATTATGTATTTTGTGTTTTTATTTTCTATTTTTATACTGTGAACCTCTCTGGGATCTTTGAATGAAGGGAGGTATACAGATTTTTAAAAACCAAAGTGATTCCCCAAAGAATTCTTTTGGGAGTTATAGTGACAGAACTACCTAAACTGTATAGAAACTTATTTATGTATGCTACTACAGCGGCAAGAATGTAACTTGCCCCAAAATGGGAAAAAAGTAGAAGTCCCAGCAATGGAAGAATGGATACAAAAACTTATGGAAGATGCAGAAATGGCAAAACTTACTGGAAAAATAAGAAATCAAGATAACAAACTTTTTATAAAAGAACGGAAATGCTTTATTGAATATTTACACATAAATTGTAAACAGATAAGAACATTGGCAGGATTATTGTAATAACCTGCAGTTTCATAAAAGTATATATTTAAAGTAGATGAATAAATGAACAAACTAAGTTAATCTGGATATGCAGAAGATATTAAAAATAAATTTAAGGAACTGCAGAAAGAGGGGGAAGGAAGTCAAGTTTTGAAATATTAAAATGACTGTAAAATTGTTGAAATGTATAAATCTGAAAATTATATATATATTTTTAAAAACCCCAAAATGAAATAAAAACAACGAAATGCATGAGCAGAGCAGTGCTGAGATAGTGAGGAGGTCCCGTGGTGCAGACATGGCCTCTTCCAGGGCAGGCAGAAAGTGAGGGAGTGCCCAGACCTGTGGAAGTATGAGGATTGAATTGGTTGCAGGCAGTGTGCAGTCAGGAGTCCCAGTCAAGCAGAGAACTTTCAGAACCTTGGACAGCTCCAAGGGGTCCTTCTAAGGCAGATACAAGAGATGTTATCTCTGCAGGGCTGTACAGCCAACTGAAGCCTTCTGTAGACCCACCAGGGAAGTACGCAGTACCTTATCTAAGTAGACTTCCCCTGAAGTTTGTTGGAAGAGCAAAAAGCCAGGAAGGGTGGCTCCTGAGCTCCTGAGACCAGTGTACTCACTGGTTTTGTTTTTAAGTCTGTAGTTTTACCTCTTAAAAATAAAATCTTTCCAAATTGATTTCTTAAAAAATAATGATTAAAGACTACTCAAAACAGCAATGAATAGCTGTCAATGGCACTGTGGCAGGCTCCACATTTTACAAGAAAGGCCTGCTGAGTGCAAGGGGGATTTCAGGGGAGGCAAGGATGTGGGAAGGCTTCAGAGTGTAGAGCACTAGAGAGATCATTAGGAAAGGAATTCCTGTAGTCTGGTCACCTCACCTTATAAAGGATCTTGTAGACGAGGACAAGGTTCAGAAAAAGTCAACCAAAATGATGAAGGGGATGGAGCCACTCCCCTATGAGGAAAGGTTGCAAAATTTCAGACTTTTTAGTTTAAAGAAAATGCAAAGGATAGGCGACACGGTAGAAGTTTATCAAATTAGGCACGGCATGGAGAAAGTATCTCTCTATCTCTCTATCTATCATCTATCATCTCTATCTATCTATCATCTATCATCTATCTATATCTATCTATCTATCATCTATCATCTATCATCTATCATCTATCATCTATCATCTATCATCTATCATCTATCATCTATCATCTATCTATCTATCTATCTATCTATCTATCTATCTATCATCTATCTATCTATCATCTATCTATCTATCTATCTATCTATCATCTATCTATATCTATCTATCTATCTATCTATCTATCTGTCTGTCTGTCTGTCTGTCTGTCTGTCTGTCTATCATCTATCTATCTATATCTATCTATCTATCTATCTATCTATCTATCTATCTATCTATCTATCTATCATCTATCTATATCTATCTATCTATCTATCTATCTATCTATCTATCATCTATCTATCTATCTATCATCTATCTATCATCTATCATCTCCCTCCCTCATAAGGCTAGATCTCACAGACATCCAAGGAAGCTGAATGTTGGGAGATTCAGGACAGGTAAAAGGACATATTTATTCACACAACACATAGTTAAACTATGGAATTCACTCCCATAGAAGGCAGCAATGGCCACTGGCTTGGATGGCTTTACAAGAGGATTGGAGAAATTGATGGAGGTTAAGGCCACTATGCTCTGCCTCCATGGTTGGACATGAGAATAATTCTGAATACTAGTTGCTGGAAGCCACAGAAGGTGCACTTGTGCTTGGGTCCTGCTTGTGGGCTTCCCATTAGGGCATCTAGTTGGTCACTGTGAGAACAGGATACTGGATTAGAGGGGCCATTGGCTTGATCCAACAGGTTCTTCTTATGGTCTTATGAGATGAGTTGCAGGATAAAGAAAGGACATTCACAAACACCATTTGGCCACTTCAAATGTAAGATAAATACCATGAAACATCAAACCCCACCATTGAGAATTTCACCATTTTTTTTCTCTTCACCTTGATAATGTTTGATTGCCATTTCCTGTTCCATTAATTGATGAAAAATAGTTGGGGAAGGTGGGAGGGCTGGAGGAGGGATTTTCAGCATAGCAGTGCTGGAAAAAAACAGAGCAGGCAAGAGCTGATTCAGGATAGCCCATCCCTATTAATTTATATTGGATTTCAAGTGACTTAAGTGGCTGGTTTAAGCATAGATGCTGTTCTCAGCCAGTTTGGAAGAAGTTCCCCTGCATTTTGCAAGAGGCAGCTGCCCTCCCCCCATCCAGGCTTCTTGCACAGAATAAAATGACGAAGAACGAACCTATGGTTAGTTAGAATAATAAGTCATTTCAATGTGCCACACAGCATGAGTGGGGGAGAAAACTTGGATTGTAGAAATAACATTCCTCCAGAAATCTGCCCTGTTCTGTTCCCACCCACCTTGAAATTTCAAATGACGCAAGTGCTTTAGGCTATGCCTGGCTAGGGAGATTTTTCATAACTGCTCGATGTCGATACAAAGTATATATATGGCAGGATTTTGAATAAATAACAAAATGGGTCCTGAACTTGGGTTGCTGGCCTCAAGGGCATATAACTAACCCAAATCTATTTGTAGAGCTGATAGTCAGTGTGCTGGGGCCTATGTATGTTTGCATGTATTCCAATTTATTTATGTGAATCATTTTTATCTTGCTCTTCTCGTGTTTGTGACATACCGATGTCCCGGCGTCACACGCATGAGGTCAGGACATCCGGAGGAGCTTGGGGCAGAGCCAAATGCAGAAGCCACATGGCTCAATAGCCTGCAGCTCCTCTTCCACCTTCTCTTGGTGCTACCACCAGCAAGAGGGTGTTCCGACCCTTCTTCCCCTCCATGGCAGAAGGAGGAGGAGAAGGAACCAGCTGCTGGAGGCATGCTGCACTCGGATCCACTCTTTCGCTCCATGCTTTTGAGGTACAGGAGGCCCCAGTCCCTACCCCCCAAATATAGATACCTCTAAAGCAGAGTTTCCCAAACTTGGGTCTCCAGCTGTTTTTGGACTACAACTCCCATCATCCCTAGCTAGCAGGACCAGGTCAGGGATGGTGGGAGTTGTAGTTGGAGACCCAAGTTTGGGAATCCGTGCTCTAGGAAGTCCTGGTGTTCATGCAAAAATGCATGTAATGTGAGGGAGGCAAGCTTGCTTTGAAATGTATCCATCATGCTCATGATGTAAATGAGAGAGGGGATGAGAGGAGACTGAGGAATGTTAGTGAAAGGAAGGAAGGTTCTCTTCTCCATTCACCCGCATGTCTACCAGGAAAAGTAATAAGAGCAGAGAGACATCAGAGTGCCAAATAGGGTCACTCAGGGGACCATGTGAAGCTGAAGACTTTCCAGTTGCTGATCTCTGAGATCATTAGAAGAGCATTGGCAGATCAGACCAAAGGCCAATTTAACTATCCAGATGCATTTGGGAAACCAATAAACAGGACAAGAGGACAACTACCTCTTCCTTTTCTGCATGCGAAGCATGTGCTGAATCATAGAAGAATCACCCTCCTTTTAGGAACATACTTCCACTGAATTGGACCGCTGGTCCAATTAGGAATAGCCAAGATGGAGCTAGCCGGATGTTGTGGCACACCAGTTCCAAGCATCCCTTAGCATTAGCCATGCTGGCTAGAGCTGATGGCAGTTGGAAGCCCAACATCTGGAGAGCACCAGATGTTGATAACCCTCCCAGGGACAGGGGCTTTCCAGGTTTTCAGACAGTGACCTCTGCCGCCCTATTTGGAGGTGTCAGGACTTGAACTGGGACTTCAAGAACATAAGAAGAGCCATGCTGGATCAAACCAAAGACCCATCTATTCCTGCATCCTATAATCACCAAGTGGCTGTGGGAAGCCCACAAGTAGGGGAAGGGGCTGGAGATTGCACAAAAGACCCAGGCTCCCTAGACTATTCCTTGACAACAACCCTGGACAGTATCCACACAGACTGCCAGGGAAGCACATTAGTGTTCGAATGAGAACGTGTTCTTTTGTTAAAAGCAAAATGGATGGGTTGGCTCACTGGATCAGATACGTTTGTGTGTTCTTCCGTTTTTAAGGAGCTTAGGATGAACAGCTGGGAAGTTGGATTTTCTCTGCAGAAAGCAATTTATCCAGCCTGGCCGTTCAGTTTTTAATCTGGGAGCAAGAGCGTGAACTCAGGCAGAATGCATGAACTTCCTTGATGGCATCAGGTGATGCTTCTGTACAGCTCTTCCCTAGTCTGGTGCCCTCCAGATACTTTGGGCAACAGCTCCCAGCAGCTGTCTTAACTGGAAAAAGTGCTTCACATAATTATATTTTGTGCACGGCAGTTCACTGTTGACAGCGCTTGACAGAGTAGGACAAGCAATAGGTGTTTGTCTCTGCCCCAAGGTACTTACATTTTATTTTTCAACAGTAGGGGAGGGAGAAGAAGGAGGGGAAAGGATGAGTAACAAGAGATGAATTTGCAAACTTTGGTTTAGTTTCATGTTGTGTGTTTAGGTGGAAAGCCTAAAGGGGTTAAGCCAGAGGCATCACACAAAGCAAACTGCAACAAACCAAGGGAGACAAACCTCTGGACTTCCAGAGGTTGTCGGATCCTAACTCCCATCAGTCCCAGCCAGGATGGTTAATTGTCTGGGGCTATGGCCTCTGGAAATCAACATTTGGAAGACACCAGTGTCCCCACCCACCCAGTAAACATTATAACAGCCCTGACCAGCCTCCAATCCCTGTATTGGAGAGGGGTTGGGGCAGAGGTTGAGCAATGGAGCTTTAGCAAATAAACATGATAAGAGCCTGGCTGCTGGATCAGAGCAAAGGCCCATCTAATCTAGCATCCTGCTTTCACAGTGGCCAACCAGATGCCTGAATGGGAAGCCTGCAAGCAGGACCCAAACCTGAGTTATCCCCATGCAATTCCAAGCAGCTGATAATGAGAGGCACGCCGCTTCTGAAAACGAGGAGAGAACACAGCTCTGGTGGCTAGTAGCCTTTGATAGCTTCATCCCCCATGAATCTCATACCAAGTTAGACCACTGATCCATTGATGTGGCTTGTGGACTTCCCACATCCATCTGGTTGGCCACTGTGAGAACAGGATGCTGACCCATTGTACTGACCCAGCAGGCTTATGTTCTTAAGCTCTGCATTGTCTACCAGAACAGAACTGAGGTCACAGAAAAGGCCTCTCCTGGCTATCTTTTATCATTTTAGCTGCCTAGTTTATGGGGGAATCATAGAACTGAAGTGTTGGAAGGGATCCTGAAGGTCATGTAGGCCAAGTCCTTGCAATGCAGGAATCTTTGCCCAATGTGGGTCTCGAAGCCATGACCTTGAGGTTAATAATAATAATAAATTTTATTTATACCCCGCCCTCCCCAGCCAAGACCGGGCTCAGGGCGGCTAACAACCAATAATAAAAACAAGTTGATTAAAATACAATAAAAAAAACAAGATTAAAATACAACATTAAAACATTAAGATGCAGCCTCTTCACAGGAGGAGAAGGGAAAAAGAAAGAGGGGGAGGGAATCAAACTGATTCTAAGCCAAAGGCCAGGTGGAACAACTCTGTCTTACAGGCCCTGCAGAAAGAAATCAGATCCCGCAGGGCCCTGGTCTCATGAGACAAAGCGTTCCACCAGGCTGGAGCCATTGTTGAAAAGGCCCTGGCTCTGGTTAAGGCTAATCTGACTTCCTTAGGGCCCAGGACCTCTAGGATGTTGCTATTTATGGACCTTAAGGTCCTCTGTGGGGCATACCAGGAGAGGTGGTCCCGTAGGTGCGAGGGTCCTAGGCCGTGAAGGGCTTTAAAGGACAAAACCAGCACCTTAAATCTGACCCTGTACTCCACTGGGAACCAGTGCAGCTGGAAAAGCACTGGGTGAATATGTTCCCATGGCAGAGACCCTGTGAGGAGCCTTACTGCAGCATTCTGCACCCGCTGGAGTTTCTGGGACAGCTTCAAGGGCAGCCCCGCGTAGAGCGAATTAGAGTAGTCAAGCCTGGAGGTGACCGTCACATGGCTCACTGTGGCCAGGTCGGGGCAGGAAAGGTAAGGGACCAACTGCTTGATGCGGCAAAGGTTAAGAGTCTCATGCACTGAGCTATCCCAACAGTCCCAGAAAGAAAGCCCCTTTGATGTTACTGTTGCTAAACAACTGGTGTTGGAAACCAGTTTGTTGCAAATCTTGCAGACTTCTGCTAGGACATCCCAACCTGACTTCTGCCCACCCCTGCCTCAAAAAGACATTCAAAAAGCCCCAAACAGCAATGACGGCTGGCCACTTCAATAGGGAGAGGGACAAGTGGCAGATGGCATCTCTCCAAGGGCTGAATTTAGCTTGAGGGTTGCCAATTGCCAATCCCCAGGGTCCAATAATCCATACAGTGATCAGGACCCTTTTATGCATACAACTTACAAACCAGCTGTGAATTGAGTTTCAAGATCTCATTGCAGAATACACTCTGTAATGGATGTGTTTGCTTGTGTGTCGTCTATAGTTGCATGCATGATCAATCCATTGACTAACAATCCCCTTGGAAAAAAAGTGGAATGATGAATAAATGAAAGGGAACTGCAGCTGGCTTGCTGCCAACATCCTGAAAAGCTTAAATACTGTGTGAGTCACTATGAAGGGATTTGCTTACATTCTTATTAGGAGAAATTACAGCATTTATGGATTCCTCCAAGGTCTGATTACCGTGAGCTTTAAAGGCTTTTGTTATGAAATCATCCACTGTTTCTCTTATATATTATTGTTGTTGTGCTGCATTGCTTTTTAATTTAGCAAAGCGTTTCGGGTTTGAATTTTTGACTAGTCAGGAGAACTGAATTTGTTCCAAAGCCAGCATTTGATGCAGAGTAAGGGTGGGCAACACATCCAGCCAAACCTGACCCTCCAGGCCTCCCCATTTGGCCCATGATGCATCAGGAAACATCAGATGTGGAGCGGGTAGCAATGTGGCTGCAGAAAACATGATTGAACTCCTCACCTCCACCCCACGCATTGCCTGATGCACAGGCTGTTCATTCCTGTTCCATTCCGGTGCACCAGCAAGCTCCTGTTGGAAACTGGCTGGCATGTATGAATGCTGAAGAAAACAAGGTTACCCCATCCCACCCACTGGAAATCAGCAGGTATGCAGGGAATTCAGTCTAAGGTTACCAGATTTTTTTCAATGAATCTCGGGACACATAAATAAACAAACAAATAAACAAATAATTAATTAATAAAAAAAGTTCGGGTGTTGATGCTGCAGCAATGTCGGAGGCAGAGGGGCGGCCTTTCTCTATGAGCCTGGGCAGCCCCTGAGTTGTTGATTCTTCAGTGGTGGTGGGGAGGCGGTGCGTGGTGGGTCAGGCACAGAAGACGGAGAAGGAGGGCCGAGAGCGGCAGTGGCGGTGGTGAGGCTCGGGCAGCTCAATGCCTCCCTTCTCATCGGAGCAGCCCCAATCCCATTCCTACTAGCTTGCAAGCAGGAGAGGAGGGCGGGGATCCCTCAACTGGTAAGGGAGGCTTCTCGTTGCCTAACTGAGAGATCCCTGCCCCCTCCTGCTTGCACGCAAGCTCCGATAGGCAGCATGAAGCCTCCCTTCACAGCTTCACAACATTAAAAACTTCCCCAAACAGGGCTGCCTTTAAGTGAAATCATGTGTATATTTGAAACACCACTGAATAATAATAATAATAATAATAATATTTTATTTATACCCCACCCATCTGGCTGGATTTCCCCAGCCACTCTGGGCGGCTTCCCACAAAATATTAAAATACAATCATCCTTCAGATATTAAAAGCTTCCCTAAACAGGGCTGCCTTCAGATGTCTCCTAAAAGACATCTTTTGTTTTTTCCTTCGACATCTGGTGGGAGGGCGTTCCACAGGGTGGGTGCCCCTACTGAGAAGGCCCACTGCCTGGTTCCCTGTAACTTTGCTTCTCACAGTGAGGGAACCGCCAGAAGGCCCTTGGCGCTGGACCTCAGTGTCCGGGCTGAACAGTGGGGGTGGAGATGCTCCTTCAGGTATACTGGACCAAGGCTATTAAGGGCTTTAAAGGTCAGCACCAACACTATGAATTGTGCTTGGAAACATACTGGGAGCCAATGTAGGTCTTTCAGCACTGGTGTTATGTGGTCTCAGTGGCCTCTTCCAGTCACCAGTCTAGCTGCCGCTAGGGTCACCTTCAAAGGTAGTTCCACATAAAGCGCATTGCAGTAGTCCAAGCAGGAGATAACTAGAACATGCACCACTCTGGCGGGAGTCTGTGGGCAGGTAGGATCTCAGCCTGCGTACCAGATGGAGCTGATAAACAGCTGCCCTGGACACAGAATTGACCTGCGCCTTCATGGACAGCTGCAAGTCCAAAATGACTCCCAGGCTACACACCCAGTCCTTCAGGGGCACAGTTACCCTGTTCAGAACCAGGGAGTCCTCCACCTGCCTGCCTCTGTCACCCCAAAACAGACCTCTGTCTTGTCAGGATTCAACCTCAATCTGTTAGCCGCCACCCATCCTCTAACTGCCTCCAGATACTCACACAGAACCTTCACCACCTTCACTGGTTCTGATTTGAAAGAGAGGTAGAGCTGGGTATCATCCGCATACTGATGAACACCCAGCCCAAACCCCCTGATGATCTCTCCCAGTGGCTTCATGTAAATGTTGAAAAGCATGGGGGAGAGGACAGAACCCTGAGGCACCCCACCCTGCAAACACCCTGTTTCGCCGCCACCTGTTTCTACCCTTTTTGTGACATCTTCGGGTCACTTCCATTTTTTGCGCAATGTGCATGTGTGCAGACACATACATCTTGAACGAGTGTAAATGGGGGGGGGGGAGGGTTGCCTGAACCTTACCACCCAGGGCCAACATTGAAAGGTGAGTGGGTGGGATCAAGCTACCTATCAATCACCTGACATCATTATAATGTCAGATGATTGGCAGATGAGTGTTCTTGCCTACCTGTCAATGCTGAACCACCAAGCTGGAGGAGATCAGGATTTGGCCCACTGGGAATTGCTCACCCATTTCACATTCATGGGTATCTTTATAGACATGAGGACTAGCTGCTTGCTGTAAAAGAAAGAAGGAAGGAAGATGTGATTGCTGGGAAATTGAATTTTGCACCCATTCCTACAGTCTGCCCCCCCTCCTTTAGCACTTTTTCCAAAATCTAGGATCTAATAGGAAAGTGTTGAAGGAGCTTGGTAATCTTTCCGAGCAACTGATTCAACATTAACATTTTCTCCCCTCTCCAGGATCCATCAGAAACACCTAAAATTATTGCTTGCCATCCAATCACAGAATAAAAGAGACATATTAACATCCCTTATAAACTCCCACCTCCTGGTTTTCAACACAACTGAACTCTCTTCCCCTGCTGATCTTCCTGCAGCACCAGTTGCACTAGGATGAGTTAGCAGGGCTAAGATGCCAAACACCTGCCCCCGTCACTGGTGGCACGTACAGAGGACACGTGCACCCTTAAGCTGCTTAGGCCGCCTGAGGCTCACGGCATTTCTGATCTCTCTGAGTGTAGCAACAACTAGTCAGGCAAGGCGTCGCTGATGACTCAGCTCGCAGCGCCCTCTTGTGAGCACGTAATCTCACTCAGAGCTGAGATGAACTCAGGCTGAAAGTCTATGCAGTTAACACTTGGGCTGAAGGAGAAATGTGATTTTGTTTGCATTCACACTTCTCCAACCGGTACACAGACTGAAACACAGCCGTCCTTTGAAATTAGCACCTCTCTGTGTTTGGGAATGCTGTTCTCCAGCCAGTGTGTACAAAAATGCACGTAGCGTGGGATATCTGTGAAAAACAATTGTTTGAGTCCATTTGCCCAATAAATGCGGCACTTCTATTTTTTGCAGTTCACAACAGCTTATGGCAGTCTTGGGTGCAGAGTCTTGCAATCTAACATCTTTTTTACCCAGGATTCCCATATTCTGGGAACTTCTGCATGCAAAGCAGGGATAGGAAGATGTTTTCAGCATGAGGGCCACTTCCCCTGGTAGGCAACTTCCCAGGTAGGCAACATGTCAGTGATAGGTGGGGGCAGAGGCAAAAGGGGGTGGAGCAGTGATGAATACCCTCCAACCATCAAATTTTCCCCTCAAGGGGCAGATTCATGCTTACCCACAACACACACAAACACCCTGCCCTAGCTGGAACCACCACCACCCAGTCCATTTTCTCCCTTCCCTGCTTAGACTATTTTGGCTTCTTTCAGTTTCTTTTTTTCCCAGTCTTAAAATTCAGTTTGCACCCTTTCTGCATTGCTTTACTTATTATTTTTTTAAAGCGTGCATTTTCATGCAAATTTTTCATTTGCACAATATATTTGCATTTTTGCAAGCAATTTCCCCTAATATTTATGCAACACCCTTATCACTAATACACTGCTGTGCATCTCCCCCTAACATGAACTATTTTGCATGCAATTTGGGGAGTTGGAGGACTACCTTGCAAACTCCAGAATTTCAAGAGATAGCTATATTGCTTTGGTTAGATACAAATTAAGTCATTTCCCTCTTTTGTGTGTATAATTTTTATTAAATTTTCTGTTTTACAATTTAAAATATTCATTTAAACAACCTTAAAGTATCAGTGACTTCCTTTCTTCTCTTTCCATGGTTCATTTTTCATTTCATAAATCCCTGCATATTTTATATAAACTAAACCATTCAGTATTCCATTATTACATCTATCAAAACTTGTTTACACTGTTGAATTTATCTTAATGCTGCCAACGTTTTCAAGTGTACACCCCCCCATATATTCAATGAGCATTTTCCAATCTTCTTTAAAGGTATGTTCTTCTTGTTCTCTTATTCTATATGCAAATTAAGTCATTTTCCAATAACGTGCCAACAAATAAATGTCTCCCTTATCAATATTTCTGGACCAACATGGCTACATATATCTGATTTTTTGTCTTCTTTTGCTTTGCTTTGTCTGGAATGAAGTAGATTCACTTCTTCTCTTTTTTTTTAAACCTCCCCTTTGTCTTTGTTTCTCCCGCAGGACTGATTGTCTACCTGGGCATGATGCTGGGGGCTATTATGTGGGGTGGCCTGGCAGACAAACTGGGCCGGAAGAAATGCCTCATCCTGTCTCTCTCCATCAATGCATCTTTTGCGTTCCTGTCCTCGTTTGTACAGGGATATGGATTCTTCCTCTTCTGTCGCCTTATCTCTGGTTTCGGGTAAGCTATGCAACACCCAGCTTGGGAAAGGGCCAGCTTGCATTAACGAATAGGTCTCTGTATCAGATTGGCCTGAATCTCAGAACTGAACCAGGCCCATTTTGTGGCATTTGGATATTGGCTGGGTTGGGAGGCAATAGCCTTTGATCGCCCTGGGTCGGGCTTCCTGGAGCAATCTGGGGCTGTGAATGGGTGGGCCATTGGGCAGGAAAGAGGCAGGCAATTTCCCACAGGGAATACACTGGGCAAGCAGACTCAAGCAGGAGAGAAGCAGATCCCTGCAGCCAGCAGAATTGAATCCTCCTTCACCTGCTGGTCCAGACAAGCCATTTATTGATCACTCATTCTGATTTGCTTGTGAGAAGGCTAGGCTGCATTAATCCATTGTTGTCTCACACTTTCCAAGACGTTTCCATATCACTTCCTGGTTTTATAATTCATGGAAGTAGCACAAACCATCTTTAATTGTGCAACTTGAATTTGCTGGTATGGGATTGAATTCCCTGCCCCAGCAAAACAGCATCTGGGGTCTAGGCTCCAATGCTAGTCCTGCATTTATGTTTGTATGAATTTATAGTTTATATTTATTACTACATTACACACACACACATACATACACGCACAATGTATGTATATATTACTACCTTTATATTCCACCTTTCTTGCAAGTGGTCCCGTCCTTCCCCATTTTTGTAGACCAAGAACATTCTACCCACCAGGATAGGCTTGCCTAACCAAAAATGTTTTTAGCAGGCAACATAAAGAGTACAGGGAAGGCACTTGTCTGACATCAATAGAATCACAGAATTGTAGAGTCGGAAGGGACCCCGAGGGTCATCTAGTCCAACCCCCTGCAATGCAGGAATCTTTTGCCAAGCGTGGGACTCAAACCCATAACCCTGAGATTCAGAGTCTCGTGCTATACCAACTGTGGTATATATGAATCATTCTGGGTGGGGGGTTCCGAAGGTTAGGTGCTTGCAAATGTAGATTGAGTATTACATGGCACTTATAACAAGGCCAGTCCCAGCAGTCAAGTGGGCATATATAAGGCAATACAACCACACAGGTAAACCAGAGTTGCCATATTTCAAAAAGTGAAAATCTGGATTCCAGGGTTTCAGCCTGGCTGTGTCCACGAAATTCCGGGCATATGGAAGCCCCAGGTAAACTGATCTGAAGCTATTCAGGACTGGATATATTAAGAGCAATACTTTGGCCTGGTTTTCATTCTTCCTGTCTGTTCTCCCACCTCACCTGCTTCCTCAGAATTGGAGGGACTCTCCCCATTGTCTTTGCCTATTTCTCCGAATTCCTGTCTCGTGAGAAGAGAGGGGAGCATCTGAGCTGGCTCTGCATGTTCTGGATGATTGGAGCCCTCTACGCCTCCATCATGGCCTGGAGCATCATCCCGCACTACGGTAATCACCTCTGGATTCAGACGGCACCCCTGGCCTTTATCCATGTGTGGCATTCAGGCTGAGGATTTGCTTGCTGTCTATACAGCGATGCTCCCTTACGCCTGGTAGGACTGGGAGGTGGGGCCAGACTTAGCAAGGCCTAGGTCTAGGAATGCTTATACTGAGTCAGATCACTGGCTGATGGGAGTTAAGCAAGTGACACCTCAATAACACCACATGGCCTGATCTAGCTCAGTACTGCATGCTCTGGCTGGCAGCAGCTGTCCAGGGTCTCAGTCAGGGGTCAACCCTAGCCCTACTCCATGAGGTGCTCTTCACTGAAGATACCAAGGATAAGGAATGGCCAGAACTATCTATTTCCAGTCCACCTTACTTTTGCATTATTTTTTTAAAACCCCACAATTCCATTATTTTCTGTGTTAACCTGCATTCTTAAAACCAGATTTCCCTCAATGTACATATTTAACGATGTGCTTTCATATATTTTTACATGGGCATGTTCTCCAAAACAGTTGCATCGAAGCACCTGTTTTGGCACACAAAGACTATTAAGAATGGGGTCACTATGTTTCGGGAAGTGCTGAATTTGGAAGGTAACTATTTCCCTGAGAAGGGCAGATTAGGCCATTTGGTATCTTATCAAGGAGGAATCCCTTGCATTTGCAAAGGCTGGATTTCTAGATAGCTAACCTCACACATTAGTCTATGAGGTGAAGTCATTTGGTACAGGAATTCAAAAGGTCAAATCCCTCAAATTCAGATCCCTGGATACCTAAGTTCCAATTTGAACATTAGTCCAGGGGTTGCAGGTCAGGACATTTTTTATAACAACAACAACAACAACAACAACAACAACAACAATTTATACCCCACCCATCTGGCTGGGCTTCCCCAGCCACTCTGGGTGGCTTCCAACAAAATATTAAAATACAGTAATGCATCAAATATTAAAAGCTTCCCTAAACAGGGCTGCCTTCAGATGTCTTCTAAAAGTCTGGTAGTTGTTCTCTTTGACATCTGGTGGGAGGGTGTTCCACAGGGCAGGTGCCACTACCGAGAAGGCCCTCTGCCTGGTTCCCTGTAACTTGACTTCTTGCAGGAATTTGCATCCCTCCAGCATCCCACCTCCACTACCTGGAACATAAGATGTGCTCTGCCATCTAGGAATGTTGGAGAATTCTGATGAAAACAGGGGGGAAAAGAGGACATTGTTGGTATTTGCATATTTGTCCCCATGTCCAGGATTCCAGAATGCAAATCGACCCATTGGTATTTGCTGTCAGTTGGTTGCTTTCCATCAGCAAATGATATGCCACTGATTATAATGCTCCCGCCCCAAATTTGTATTGTGTTTCCCTAGCATTGAAATGAATGTGGTGGAATTGCAGCATGGCCAGGTAATTTACATAATTAATTACACAAATCACTTACGTCACATAAATCTGCCACAGTGGGCAGCAAGACATATAATGCAGTTGATGGGGAAAGACAAACCGCAGTAGAACGGAAATATGATTGCATGGGACAAATTCAGGGTGGAAAGGGAAAGAATGCCATCTTCCATCCCTCGCTGTAGCCCCTTTCCCTTGCTTATAGGATGGGGCTTCAGTATGGGGACCAACTACCACTTCCACAGCTGGAGAGTTTTCGTGGTTGTCTGCTCTCTGCCCTGCATCGCATCTCTGGTTGCCCTGAAGTTCATGCCAGAAAGCCCACGGTTTTTGCTGGAGGTAAGAACACATGCCTGAGAAAACAGACCTTTGCATTGTGCAGATTCTTCTAGAGGATATGCCATAAGCAAAAGAAACCAAAGGGACTGTGATTTGTTTGACATAGGCTGCAACACCTAATGCATTTGCTCGGGTCTGGGAGCAGTGGCTCATTCTCAGGGCCCTTTGGAATATTGGTCAGTACAGGATTTTGAGCTTACCATATCATTGCAAAATAAAAAAAAAATCCTTCCAGTAGCACCTTAGAGACCAACTAAGTTTGTTATTGGTAGGAGCTTTCGGGTGCATGCACACGAAAGCTCATACCAATAACAAACTTAGTAGGTTTCTAAGGTGCTACTGGAAGGGATTTTTTCAACTATGGCAGACCAACACAGTTATCTACCTGCAACTATATCATTGCAAGGCAACCAGCAGTAGGCCCCACTGAACTCAACAGGACTTGTTTTTGAGTACATATCCTTTAGATCACACTATTAATTGTGTAATTGCATTTTTTTAATTAAAAGAAAAAGGCCTAGAAACTTGCATAGAGTTTCTCAGGATGCTTCATTCTGTGGCTAAGATGAGAATGGGGACCCCTTCTCACTTTATCTGGCATAAATCAGGGAAAACTTTCCGCATCATCACTTTATCTCCCTGCCAAGTTTTGCCTGCTATGCATTTTGTGTTGATGCTAAAGGTCCAGGTGTGAAACCATCCAGAAGACAACAACTCTGCTGTCCATTATGTTATAAAACAACATGCTCAATGTTGAACAGCAGCGTTGGGGAACTCCTCTTCAGCCCAAGGGCAACATTCCATTCTGGTTAACCTTCTGAGGGCCAATGACACTGGTGGGCAGGGCCAGAGGTACAAGTGAATGCTATTTTTACCTTTCTACAGTCAGATGGTTTCTGTACACACTCACAAACCCCTCTCCACTCAGGCAAGCAAGAGGCATTATTGGAATTCAGGGACTGGTTCCAGCTAGGCAAAAATGCTCAGGGTGTGGGAAGAGGATGTGTGGCTTACGGAGATTTTAAGGGGCCACATTCAGCCCCCGGGCCAGAGGGTCTCCCCTCACATTGTACAGGTATTCTCCGGCAGAATCCAGAACTTCTGCCCTTGGCTAGGACATCATCCCACTGTGGTTGAACCCATGTGACTTCCGATGGAGCCATAGCATAACTGGGGAGAAAGAGCCTGGGATCTTAAAAACACTTTCTGAAGGAAATGCTCTTTCTGACATCCTTTGCTTTGGCCTTTCCAGATAGGCAAGCATGACGAAGCCTGGATGATCCTCAAGCAAGTCCACGACACCAACATGAGGGCCAAAGGCGAGCCAGAGAGGGTGTTTACGGTAAGCATGCTTTCTTCCTAGGAATGCACTTCCCCTCAATATGAGACTTTGGTCAAAGATTCAAAACCTAATTGGTTTTTTTATATACATTGCATAAAGCCCACAATCCACCTCTTTCTTCTCCCGAAGATTCAGTATGCAGATTCTAATTCAGGGTTATTTTCCAATTGGCAAACATGGTTGCCATCCAGGCAAGAAGAGCCTTTTCTCCCCAACCCAACTCCCATCAGCTCCAGCTAGGTATGGGCAAATCTGCCAATTTTGGCTTCTCATTTCTCCAGTCCTATGTGCCACATTTCCACGTCATCCTTGCATATATATTTTTTTTAAAGACCACGTGAAAATTCACCAGCATTTTAGTGCAAATTTCTCCTAATGCAGCGGCATAGCGTGGGTTGTCAGCACCCGGGGCAAGGCAAGTAATTTGCGCCCCCTAACCCGTGGATTTGCGCCCCCTAACCCTAACCCCCAGATGTTGCGCCCAGTGCGGCCGGGCCCCCCCTGCACCCCCCACGCTACGCCACTGTCCTAATGCATACAATCCCCGCCATGCCCAATACACACATTTCTATAAAACAATTCCCCCCAATATAATGCATTTGTGTATGTTGCTTTCACCAAGATGTGCGTTTTTGTGCATGTTACTTGGCTAGCAGACTGCATTGCAAAATTCAGAGATGTGCATATTTCAAAAGATGGCTGTTTCAATTGGTGTGTTTCTTTCAGAAATTGAGAATCAGGGAGATCTGCCTTCAAATGTAAACTGAATCAGATTTCTCCCTCATCCCTAAACCCAGTCACTGCTGGGTTCAAAACACCTAGAGATGTTTCATCCCAAGTCAGAACATTGGTTCATCTAGCTCAGTATAATCTGCACTGTCTGACAGTGGCTCTCCAGCGTTTCAGAGAGAAGGCCTTCCTTGCCTACTTAGAGATGCCAGAAACTGAACCTTGAACCTTTTGCATGCAAAGCAGTCTCTCCACCCCTGAGCTATGCCCCTTCCCCACGTCCAATTATTTGGGAATAAGCCTCCTTGTACACTGTGGGACTTGCTTCCAAGTAAACGTACTCAAGATTGGAATGCATAGGTGTTTATTCATTTTGGCGGTTGACTCAACCCTCTGTTGTGCTGTTTCTGAGCAATTGCTTACAAGAACAAAGCTTAGTGCGATTGCTGTGAAGTCAAGGGCTGAATATTTTGGCTTGTTTTTTCTTGTTTATTCAGGTAGCCAACATAAAAACTCCAAAGCAGATAGATGAATTCATTGAAATACAGTGTTCTACAGGGACGTGGTACCAGCGTTCTTTTGTTAGAGTGACAACCACCCTCAAACAGGTATGGGAGGGGGATGGTGGTGGCACCTGAATGCACACAACAACCAGTAATGATTGATTGCCTAGATCTGTCATTGTGCTACCTGCCCACACAATGAACAGGTCATGGGGTTGCAGCCTTTCCTGATTACATCTGGGTGCAGTACTTTGACCACCCAGCCTATTAATCAGCAAACATTTGGTTTTCATGTAAGGCTCTCAACTCAACAGCGATTTTTAAGTGGATCAACCACCTGCATTTTTACCAAGCGATTAATTGCATATAGATTATGTTATATTATCAGCTTCGGTAAAGGTGTCTTCCTGACATACTGAAATAAGTGTAAGTGTAAAGGTAAAGGGACCCCTGACCATTAGGTCCAGTCATTGGGGTTGCAGCGCTCATCTCACTTTATTGGCCAAGGGAGCCGGTGTACAGCTTCCGGGTTGTCAGGGAACTGACATCGGAGCTAGAGGCGGAGGGAAGGCTCTCAAATGATGCTGGAGAAGGGCCCAGCAGGGAGAGAGGCAGCTCAGCAGATGGGGAAGCTAATCAGCGCAACACCAGGGATAAAGGGGGGCAGATGGGGGAATCGGCGAGAGGGCTCCAGGACTCTTCACCGGACACCAGCGGGGAGAGCACGGGTCCTCCGCTACCCACGCCCTCCCTGCGCAGAAGACTTCCGCGCAGGAGGAGTAGGAGGAGACTTGCCGTCAAACAACTTTTATGTTGGAAAAGGTTTAAGAAACGCCCACTGACGGATTCTGCTAGCAACTGAGGCAGCCACGAAGTGAAGGGCTGCCCAGACAGAAAGGTTTAACCAGGCAACATAGCCAGGAGAGGCGGCAACATACGCACGAGCAATCCATACTCATTACACGGGTCATGTGGCCAGCATGACTAAGCCACTTCTGGCGAACCAGAGCAGCGCACGGAAACGCTGTTTACCTTCCCGCTGGAGCGGTACATATTTATCTACTTGCACTTTGACGTGCTTTCGAACTGCTAGGTTGGCAGTGTAAGTGTACATTGGAATTAATAAATAACACTGTCACTTGTTGTTAAGTGGGGGGACGGGACTATATTTGTTGGAAAAATCTTTAATACCATATTTAAGGCAAAGTACCTTTCATATTTTATTTTTTGGTTCCCTATTCCAGTGATACACCAGAACTTAATTGCCTTTGACATTGACCTCAGTTTTAAATTATTTAAATTGCCCCATAGATTAATCAACCAAGATTCAGTTAATTTATGTCATAGTGGGTTTTAAAGCAAATGTAGGATTTGAGATAAATAAAGCCTGCTTCACTGAATCTAGCCAGCTGGCTGCAATGTAAAAACATGGAATGAAAATACTCATAATAAATTATTCGCCATTTCCACAAACAAACAGGTATTTGTTTTTCATTTTTGGAGGGGATATAAGCTACATTAGAAGTTAGTTTTCTTAGGACTTTTTCTGTAACTGATTCTTTGGACAATCCTTTTCTTTTAGGTTATGGACAATGTAATATACTGTCTGACAGCCCAGTACAGAATGAACACGCTTTTCCTGGCAATTGTGTGGTTCTCAATGGCCTTAAGGTATGTGCCTTGGAATTCTCAAACCTGTTATTAACCAGAGATTTTGAAGATCATCCAGTCCAACCCTGCAAGAAATCTCTTAGTACAGCATCCCTCATAGCCGGCTATCCAGCATGTGCTAAAAACCTTAAATAAGGTTCTACTATTGATACAAAGGAAGCTACCTTATAGTGAATCATACTGTGGGTGCCTCTAGCTCAGTGGTTCTCAAGCTGTGGGTCCCCAGATGTTGTTGGACTACAACTCCCATCATCTCTGAGCTCTGGCCTTGCTAGCTAGGAGTGATGGGAGTTGTGGTTCAACAACATCTGGGGACCCACAGGTTGAGAAAGGCTGCTCTAGCTCAATATTGTCTACACTGACTGGCAGTGGTTCTTCCAATTTTTAGAGATGACTCTTATCCAACCCCCCCTGGAGAGGGATACGATTGAACTTGGGCCATCTGCAAACCAACCAGGTGTTCTACCACTAAGCTGCAGCTTATCCCACAAGCAGAGGCTCCCAGGTTCCATCTCCAGCATCTCCTAGTAAGGCCGAAAAAGACTCCTGTCTGAAACCCTAGAAAACCACTAGCAGCCAGTCTAGGCAATACTGAGCATGAAGTACCAATGGTTTGACTTGGTATAAGGCAACTGCCAAGTTTCCTGTGGGTAAAGTCTGCCTGAGACATTTCGCCAGTCTTAGCAAAACAAATATTTGCTCCTTTTGAAAGACTTTGCCTGTTTCCTCAGAGCAACAAACATTCAAATCAGAAATACAGGAAGCTGCCTTGCAACTCTTGCAAGGCTAAATAAGTGCAACAGGAACCTGTCCTGAACATTTATTTTCCCATCATTACCTTTTGGGAAGGTTAGGAACTTAGGAAGCTGCCATATACTGAGTATTGATTGGCAGTGCCTCTCCTGGGTTTCAGGAGAGCCCTACCAGAAGATGAACCTGGACTAAACCTGGGACCTTCTGTATTCAAGGCATATTCCACACTACTGAACTGCAGCCTTTCCCCCAAAGACCTTGTTGTTGTTGTTTAGTCGTTTAGTCGTGTCCGACTCTTCGTGACCCCATGGACCAGAGCACGCCAGGCACTCCTGTCTTCCACTGCCTCCCGCAGTCTGGTCAAACTCATGCTGGTAGCTTCAAGAACACTGTCCAACCATCTCATCCTCTGTTGTCCCCTTCTCCTTCTGCCCTCCATCTTTCCCAACATCAGGGTCTTTTCCAGGGAGTCTTCTCTTCTCATGAGGTGGCCAAAGTACTGGAGCCTCAGCTTCAGGATCTGTCCTTCCAGTGAGCACTCAGGGCTGATTTCCTTAAGAATGGATAGGTTTGATCTTCTTGCAGTCCATGGGACTCTCAAGAGTCTCCTCCAGCACCGTAATTAAAAAGCATCAATTCTTCGGCGAAGCCCTAGGCTTAGACCCAAAGACCTAGGAACGTAGAAATCTGCCTTATACCAGGTCAGACCCTTGGTCTGTCTAGTCCAGTACTGTCTACACAGACTGGCAGTGGTTC
Source organism: Podarcis liolepis (assembly GCF_965112155.1). NCBI lineage: Eukaryota > Metazoa > Chordata > Lepidosauria > Squamata > Lacertidae > Podarcis > Podarcis liolepis. The sequence goes on from NC_139569.1 coordinate 29,965,221, forward strand.
TCCAGGGGTTCAGGCAGAAACCCAGCCCTAGAATAGAAAAAAATTCAGCAGGCATTTAAAAGTTGAAACAGAAGGCACCTGCTGAATCTCCACAAAACTGGGCTTATGACACAAGAGGCTCAGTTTCTTGTTGTTGTCAAATGGGACTTGTCAACTTGGGGGGTGACCAATGATGCTTCTGCAGATGACCTCAGCTGGGAGATAAGGGTTCAGGTGGTACCCTGGACCTAAGTTATCAGTATTAATACAAAGACCCTCAACCTGGATCAGTAGTAGATGGGCAGTCAATGCAGATGTTTTAACACTGATGCCACATATTCCTGGCCAGATGCCTCCTTCAGCAATCTGGCTGCCACAATCTGCACCAGCTAGAGCTTCAGAACCAGGCCCAAGTGCAGCCCCACAAACAGCGCATTGAAGCAATCTAGCCTTGAGGTTACCAAAGCATGGGTAACAGTTGTCACTTCTCTGTGTCACAGTTCTCTTCTTCCTCTTGCAGTTACTATGGCCTTATCGTCTGGTTCCCTGACATGATACGGTACTACCAAGAAGAAGCGTATAAGTCCCGTGAGAAAGTCTTTAATGGGGAATCAGTGAAGGACATCACCTTCAACTTCACCTTGGAAAATCAAATCCACCGGAATGGGACATATTTCAATGACAAGTGAGCCATCACACCTCACCAAAACAGATGGAAATGTTTGCTTATATGTGCAGCGTCCTGTGGGAGCTACTATCCCACTGATCTTGGCTGTGGCAGCAAGCACCTTGGAACAACCAGAGATGATGGAAGTCGCTTCATGATGGAGATCAGTGAGAGATTACCCGTGTGGTGCCCTTGAGCTCCCTTGAGCACCCTTGAGGTTTATCTCTGGTGCCCACAGAGACTCTGAACCTCTTATTGCCCCTTTAGTCATGAGGGAGAGTGTGTGGCTACTTTTTCTCCCTGGAAAAATATAGAGAGCTGAAGGAGGAAGTAAGAAGGAAGACATACTTTCCCACTTCTTCTTTCAGCTGTATGTACTTTTCAAGGCCCAGATCCTTTGGGAAAGTGGTTTGTATATCCATACTTTCTGTCTACCTCTCTCTCTCTCTCTCTCTCTCTCTGTGTGTGTGTGTGTGTGTGTAAGAGAGAGAGAGAGAGAGAGAGAGAGAGAGAGAGAGAGAGAGAGAGAGAGAGAGAGAGAGATATCTCCAGGGAACAGGTGAGAGGAGTGACCAGAAGGGTAGCTGCAAAGTAATGGTGGCTGGAGCCCAACGATAGATGGAGCCAGAGCCAATGGTGTGCAGAGCCCACTAAGTCTAGTTTCCCCCTCCACCCTCCTCCCTGCTGAGTTCTACAGGGGTAACACCAAGACTTCGCAGGGGGAAGCTGATAGTCAGTGCCACCCCTGGGCTAGTTGCACATAAGAAGTCTGGCAGGTGGGAGTAGGCAGAGGTTGGGGGGATAATACTTCACTTGCCCAAGTGGCTTAGCCTCCAGCGGCACTTGCTGAAAGTGTCATATCCATTGCTGTACCTCCTTTTGCCTCTTGGCCATCCATGTTTGCCTTTGGCTCTGCCAGTTGATGATCTGTGGCCCCTGGAAGGGTTCCGTAGGAGAGAATATGGCCCTTAAGCTTTTGTCCTTGTATGAGATAAAGAGTGACCCATAAACATAATAACAGCAGCAACTGATGAAAATACTGTTTTTGCTAATTCAACATCTATACTGGGAAATCAACTTGGATATCTGTTATGATCTAAATGAATTAAATTACACATGCTGATAAACTTTTCTGCTTTGGGCTTCAAGGAGCCATAATATTTTTAAAATCACCTTTGGACATACTGACATCCAGTGGTCATGTAAGGAAAGGCACATCGAGGGCCAGTTCCCACATTACTTTTTTCTGAAATATCATATTAAGGCATATATTGCAGCTGAATGGATGTAGAAATTTGCTTGATTCTCATTTTTTATGAGAATCAATCAGAGTGGAAATTCCCAAACCTGTATGCAAACCAAAACACAGCTCTCTTTTGAAAGTTGCACTACTCTGAACTTTGCAATGTAGTTCGCCAACCACAGAATGCAGACAAAATTCATATATTAATGAAAAGTGCATGCAAAAATGTGCACATTTAGTGAAGAGAGGATAGAAAAAGGTATTCTATTATGGAGGAATTGCTTGGACAAAAAATTTCACACATACCTATTATTATTATTATTATTATTATTATTATTATTATTATTATTATAAATAGCAACTGTCCACATAAGAAGGCTCTGTCCATGTTCACTCTATCTTGGCTATATTTGGTTGCATCAGCTGTCCATCTTTTTTTAAATAATGTTTTTTATTCTTATTTTTCATAGTACAAGCAAGTAAACTTCCACCACATTGACAAGTTCTTCCCTGTTGGTAAGAATCAGGTGCAAGATAGTCAATCCCCTTGTTGCTTCTTACAACCTTCTGGGAAATGAAATTGTCAGCAAGGCAATTGAGGAGTTTGTTGGGCCTTACATTCTTGGCAGACTTTGAGTTTCAGCTATCCTGGCATCTGTTGGAACTCAAATCAATAATCAATAAGAGAGAAATCACACAGAGGTATAGAGAGATACCAAATGGAGTCTTTCTTTCAACATATTCATTTTTGTTCACTGAAAGTACCCTCCCCCTAATGAGCCATGGGCTGTAAATGGTTTTGGAGTGAAGTTCAAAGTGTTCGCATATGAAACAAAGCTGAATTAGATTGCATCAAGCTCACTGTCTTGGCTTCTGGTATCTTAAATTGTGTGTGCTTATTTTTATTTTTTTTAAAGTTCAGGGATAGGAGCTTGCTTCGAATGAAGATGATGGTGAGTTATTTTCTATGTTGCAGGTTCATCAAAATGAAGTTCCGAGATGTGACTTTTGAGGACTCTGTGTTTGAGGAATGCTACTTTGAAGATGTGACATCGAGTGAGACCTTTTTCAAGAACTGCACCATTATAAAAACTGTCTTCTTTAACACAGGTAACGCGGGAGAGTGTGTGTTTCTGTGTTGGCAAAGTGCATCTGCTGGCTTCTGTCTGTGTTTTCATTTATAGAAAAGCGGAATGAAGTGAAGAGTTAAGACTGGGAAGAAATCATAATCATTTTGATGTGGTCTGTTTTTCCAATACACAATAACTTAAGCGCTATTGTTCCCTGTTTATCAGGAATGGTAACAGATTTTTGGTATCTGGTCCTGCTGCCGCCTTTGGGGAATATTTTCTGAACAAGTTAGTAAGCGTGACTAGGCTTTCCATTCTTCAGATTTCAGATACTTCCTTTGGTCTTGCGAAGTTAGATGGGTGTGAGTTATATCTTAAGGGCCCCCCTCTGTAAATGATAGTGCAAGTCCCTTTACTTACTTCAAAAAAAATCTCACATGTTGTTTGGGGGCCCTTCTGTGTGTTGTTCTGAATGGTGTACTAGACATCTGCTCCAAAGTCTAATAGGGGACACAGCCATGTCAGTGTGCATCACACCATGTGGCAAAATTGTGTACTTTATTCTGGCATACTTTCCTGCCTTTTTTATGGGTGAATTATGGGAGAACAGAAACCTGCTTATATGGAAAGCATAGGGGAATAGCAACGTTGTCCAATGACATTCATTGGGACGCACCATGCCCACTGGTGCAAATGAAATTTGCTGTGACGTGGCAATCTATCCATCAAAAAGTCACGCTTCCATAATGCATTGTAAAAGTAACCGATATAAAGGCGAGCAAGCTAACTAAGAGACGTGCGGTGAATGCGGTGGAAATCTTTTATAATATTTTAACTAGGATTTATATATTTTAATGTTTGAAGCATGAATTTGGTAATATTATTGCTTATGAAAAGTATTCCCCCCCCCTTTTGTCTTTCTCTCTCTGTTTTTTTAGTTTGCATTTTGGAAAACATGTATATAAATGTGTTTGCACTGTTATGTATTGTTCTTTGCTTCTCTTTCTCTTTCTTTTTCTTTTCTTGTAAAATTCAATAAAAATTAATTTTAAAAAAGTAAAAGAAACCGAGACAGAGCCGCTAGCATTATAACCAGGAAAAGTAACACAGCAGTCCCCATGTTTGAATGCAGTATGAGTTCCATCCATCCATCTTTCTCTCTCTCCCCGCCCCCCCTTAGACCTGTACAAGCATAAATTTGTCGAATGCAAGTTTGTGAATGCCACCTTCTTGGAGCAGAAGAAGGGCTGCCACATGGATTTTGAGAGGGACAACGACTTCCTGGTTTACCTCGTCGGCTTCTTAGGCAGCCTCTCGGTCTTGCCAGGCAACATTATCTCAGCCCTGCTGATGGACAAAATAGGTCGTATCAAGATGATTGGTGAGTGGGGAGGGGTGACATATGTCAATGTGGGAGTGGTCAGAAAGGTCCCCCCCCCCCCACGTGGTTTAGTTGATCTCATGCCAAAAATCTTTCCAATTTCTCAAAACTCTTCCTCCATTGAGAAGGAGGTTTTCACTTATTGTGCCTTCCCCTCAGGGCACTTTAGAATCTGTGTCAGCACAGGAAATTGAACTTTCCATCCCATTGCAAGGTTTGCCAAGGGTGGTGGAGGCTGGTGCCCATTGGGACTGGTAGGGCAGAAGGAAGGGAGCCCAACAGTAGGTGGCGCCAGAGCCAATGGCAGGCAGAGCCAACAAGCTCACCCATCCTCCTCCCTGCTGAGCACTGCAAGGGTCAACACTGAGACTAAAGAGGAAGAAGCTGACAGCCAGGACCACCCCTTATATCAAGTGTTATTCCTTCACATTTGAGCTTGTCTTATTTCTCTTTTTTATAATTTTTTATTAAATTATCTGTTTTACAATTTAGAATATTCATTTAAACAACCTTAAAGTATCAAAAACTCCCCTTCTTCTCTTTCCATGGTTCATTTTGCATAACACAAATCCCTCCATATTTTATATAAACTAAACCATTCAGTGGGACGCGGGTGGTGCTGTGGTCTAAACGACGGGGTGAGCTCCCGTTGTTCGGTCCCAGCTCCTGCCAACCTAGCAGTTCAAAAGCACGTCAAAGTGCAAGTAGATAAATAGGTACCGCTCCAGCGGGAAGGTAAATGGCGTTTCTGTGTGCTGCTCTGGTTCACCAGAATCGGCTTAGTCATGCTGGCCACATGACCCAGAAGCTGTCTGCGGACAAACGCCGGCTCCCTCGGCCTATAGCGTGAGATGAGCGCACAACCCCAGAGTCGTCCGCAACAGGACCTAATAGTCAGGGGTACCTTTACCTTTTTTAACCATTCAGTATTCCATTATTACAACCATCTAAACTTATTTACACTGTTGAATTTATCTTAATGCTGCCAATGTTTTCAAGTGTACACAATCGCCCCCCACCCTATGTTCAATAAACATTTCCCAATCTTCTTTAAACATATGTTCTTCTTGTTCTCTTATTTGGTGTGTTAGGTCTGCAAGCTGCGCATATTCCATCAGTTTAAGTTGCCATTCTTCTTTGGTTGGGACCTTACTCACTTTCCATTTTGGGGCTAACAAAACATGGGCCGCAGTAGTGGCATACATAATTGACCTTGTCTTATCTCTCCCTGCCTCCTCTTTTGTTCTTTCTTGCAGGGGGTTCCATGCTGATCTCTGCCGTGTGCTGCTTCTTCCTGTTTTTTGGCAACAGTGAGTCGGCCATGATTGGCTGGCAATGCCTATTTTGTGGTACCAGCATTGCTGCCTGGAATGCCCTGGATGTGATCACTGTGGAGCTGTACCCCACACATAAAAGGTGACTCTTCCCAGCAACCTCCCTTGGGGTGAGGAAGGAGGGTGGAGACACACACAGGAAGATTTCCAGGGGCTGAAGCTTTTTAGCATGGTCCTTCACAATTTGAGAACAAACCAGTGGAGAGCCAGTGTGGTGTAGTGGTTAAGAGCGGTAGTCACGTAATCTGGGAAACCGGGTTCGCGTCTCCGCTCCTCCACATGCAGCTGCTGGGTGACCTTGGGCCAGTCACACTTCTGTGAAGTCTCTCAGCCCCACTCACCTCACAGAGTGTTTGTTGTGGGGGAGGAAGGGAAAGGAGAATGTTAGCCGCTTTGAGACTCCTGAAGGGGAGTAAAAGGCGGGATATCAAATCCAAACTCTTCTTCTTCTTCTTCTAAATCTGGAGCTGCTGGCAGTGGCATCGTTGGGGGCACGGAAGTAGGTTTGGGGTGAAGCACTTCTGCTTATATCACATCCCCGGAGATGATGTCATTATCTGGCGCTCTATTTGCTAATCTCCTGCATGCCAAATTGTTTTTAAAAAGCCCTTTTTCAGCAAAAAGAATTCACTGTGCTGGTCTGCAAACCATATAAATATAAAACCAGGCAAAAAAAATCTTAAAACCACTTGAAAGCAAATACAGTGGTACCTCGGGTTAAGAACTTAATTCGTTCTGGAGGTCTGTTCTTCACCTGAAACTGTTCTTAACCTGAAGCACCACTTTAGCTAATGGGGCCTCCTGCTGCCACCGCGCCACTGGAGCACGATTTCTGTTCTCATCCTGAAGCAAAGTTCTTAACCCGAGGTACTATTTCTGGGCTAGCAGAGTCTGTAACCTGAAGTGTCTGTAACCCAAGGTACCACTGTATATATATTTAAACCAAGGGTGCACCAATGTGGTGAACTGAACTTAAGATTGGGAGAATAAGAGCCTGATCAGAAGCCAAAATTGACATATCTGCCCACCCTTAGAGCCGACTTGGCTGACTATAAAGGTAAAGGTAAAGGGACCCCTGACCATTAGGTCCAGTCGTGACCGACTCTGGGGTTGTGGCGCTCATCTCGCTTTATTGGCTGAGGGAGCCGGCGTACAGCTTTCGGGTCATGTGGCCAGCATGACTAAGCCGCTTCTGGCGAACCAGAGCAGCGCACGGAAACGCCGTTTACCTTCCCGCCAGAGCGGTACCTATTTATCCACTTGCACTTTGATGTGCTTTCGAACTGCTAGGTTGGCAGGAGCAGGGACCGAGCAACGGGAGCTCACCCTGTCGCGGGGATTCGAACTGCCGACCTTCTGATCGGCAAGTCCTAGGCTCCGTGGTTTAACCCACAGTGCCACCCGCATCCCTTTTTTGGCTGACTATAAAAGAGGCCAATTTATGGAGGAGAAGGCTATCAATAGCTACTAGCCACGATGGCTATGTTCTACCTCCACTAATGGAGGCAGGATGCCCCTGAATGCCTGTTGCTGGGAGTCACCATGGGGAGAGTTGCGCTCAGGTCCTCCCTGCAGGCTTCCTGTTGAGGCATATGGTTGACCACAGTGAGAATAGGATGCTGGGCTAGATGGACCTTTGGTCCAATCCACCAGGACTCTTCTAACCTTCTTAGGTGGCTGTGTTGCTTTGGAGGTTAATATGAAGAGCTCCTTCCCTTCACAATGGACCACTGGACCACTGCCTCCTGGACCGTCCCCATCTTAAACTCCCTTTGCTTTCTCTCCCTTCTCCACAGAGCCACAGCCTTTGGCATCCTCAATGGGCTCTGCAAAATTGGGGCCATCTTCGGGAACGCTATCTTTGCCTCCTTTGTTGGGATAACCAAAGTGGTCCCCATCCTCCTAGCATCCTCCGCTCTGGTGGCAGGAGGCCTCCTTGCCCTGAGGCTGCCAGAGACTCGCGACCAAGTCCTGATGTGAGCCGCCCAAAGGAAACGTCAACAGACAAGGACGAGATGCATTTAGAAGAAAATCGGGGGAAAGCCTGTCAATATTTCTCTGCCGATACCTCGGATCTGAGGAGGGAGGGGGAGGAAGAGGCACCCCGCTGAGATAACGTTAACCCCTTAGTTCTAGGACGGTTGTGAAGTGGTGATGGAGCCCGCCTGTCTAGGGCTGCACCCGCACACGCACACCCTGAGCTTTGCTCATTGCTTCAAAGCTATCACTTGTTAGGGGGTGAAGCCCCATTTCCCCCCTGAATGTGTGTGAACATCTCAGGCACTAAACCAGTAACAGAAGAAGAAGCTGCCTCGTGATCGTGCATGTTTGTCTAGATGTGTGCATTGTGATGGGTGGCACTGGGAAGTGAGCCATTCCTCACACAAGTGACCCTCTCAGAGCTCAGCTGAATGGCTTGATGTCTACATTTCTATAGCTTTCCGGGCAATTAGCAAAAAGAAAAGGGGGGATGAATATAGTTTTAAAACTGAAGCCCATTCACCAATGGTAGCTGGTCCTCAAGAGAGATCAAAAACCAGATGGTTTATTCAGGGGCAAGGCTACCCTTTGGGGGGAGTCAACAGCCATTGACTTACATTTTGCGGAGGGCGGCCTCGTATTCCAAGAACCAAAACTGAGACGCCCAACATAGCTTGTTGTGTTTCCTCAAGGAAAGCTGCTGATCCTTTCATACATTGGACCTCCAAGTTGTCTAAAGCAACCATCACCACCTCTCTCTCATAGGTATGCAAGGGAATCTGTAGGAGATTCTGCCCACACACTTTCCATTTCATTTCAATTTCAAAGAATTTCAAAAAACACACCACAAAAAACCAACCACAGAGATATTTCAACTGTCCACAATAATTTTAACTGGATCTTGTGAGAGAGGAACGCTAACACAAGTTTAAGCCATCAGTCAGTATTTCAAATGTGTTGAGTTTGGGGGCATCACTATATTAAAAGAGCATAAATTGTTGTTGGTTTTGATCTAGTTTCATTCCTGTTTCGTTCCTTGAGCATCTTATGATTCCTGAAACCAAATATGTACATATCCTGCAGTGTAAATAGAGCGCTTTCGGGGGGAGGGGGATATTTGATCACGTATAGAGTACGGTATCTGCAGGAATTTGCCAGTATTATAGCCATATTAACAAATGATAAATGTCTGAGTTACTTATATGTAGACTGCCATCTTACTGGAACACTCTAAAGCACAGTTTGGGGAGTAGCCATTTAAATTGTTTTTTGGAGATTTGCACTCAACAAAAGGTTGTCATATGGCATGGCTGGATCTGCCCTTTCAGCCAAGGTTGAAAGAATAAAAAAAACCTTCAGGTTTCAGGACTTGTTGGTCTTGAACTGTCTTATACTCAAGAGATCCAAGCTTGGCTGCAGAATGGAATGGACCATGTTTTGTGGCAAAAGCAGAGAGCAACATCACTGGCATCTGGCATCAAGAATGGCTGGATGGTAGACCAAAGGATGCTGAGCACTGCTTTGAGCTGCTGTTGATGAGGCCATGAGGACTCTGAGGAAGGAATGATGGAAGATACGATGCACCTTGATGCTTTTATGAAATGTCCGTTCCCAACGGGGAGCCAAAGACTCTCCCCAACAAAGGCTTTGCTTCTATACTAATTCACCTAAAATGGATGGAGGCTTTGCTACGAAGGATTTCCTTCGTTGGAGATGATAGTGTTTTAAAAATAAATAATAATAATCAGGAAAAATGAGCCATCCTCAGAGAGCTGCAGTGCAAACTAGCCTCTCATTACATAATAACTCTTCTCCGGGCATAGACAGAGTTGAAAATCAGCTGATTTATGCACATTCTCAGATTGCATGGACCACATTTTCTTCTTCGTTCTATTCAATGAGCTTTAAAGCCCTGGTTGCTTCCTTCCTGGCGTTAAAAAAAAAAAGCCATATTGTCTTTTCCAACCTTAGAGAAAAAAGGACAGGGCTGATTCCAAATGCAGACCTGCATTTCTCTGTTTTCCTCTTCTGACTCTGCATCTATATGGATGCCTTCATATCTGTGTTGACACTTCCTCCTGATAGCTGTGGGATCTGGGGCTATAGCATAATATGTACAGAAGACATGTATTCAATAGATGTTGTCACCATCCAGAAACCTACATTATAAAATTCTTTTTTGGGGGGTGGGGGTGGGGGAAGGATCAATTGTCATGAAAACGCTGTTTTGTAATCCTTTGTCAACCTCCACTGAATGTGTCCACTACTTTGAAGAAATTCATGTCATGCAATGAAATTGCAATAAATGTAAACCAAACGTGGTGTATTTGAAGGCTAAATGTATCTGTAGTTTTCTTAAGCCATATTCACAAGTACTTCTGGCTACCGACCTTTTTCCTGTGCTGAAACAGGTCTGTGTCCTCCTCTCCCCCACCAAAATAATAGGGGGGGGGAATAAGGGGGAGAGCCCCAAATCAAGGCCCCATCTGCACTGCACATTTAAAGCAGTATGATACCACTTTAAACAGTCATGACTTGCACCCCAGAACATCCTGGGAACTGCAGCATGTCAAATGTGCCGAGAAACTACAATTCCCAAAGATCCTTGGGAAGAGGGATTGATTGTCAAACCACTCTGGAACCTTTAGTTCTGTGATGGCTGGTGGGAGTTACAGTGGTACCTCTGGTTACATACTTAATTCGTTCCAGAGGTCCGTTCTTAACCTGAAACTGTTCTTAACCTGAAGCACCACTTTAGCTAATGCCCCCCCCCCCGCTGCTGCCATGCCACCGCCGCACGATTTCTGTTCTCATCCTGAAGCAAAGTTCTTAACCTGAGGTACTATTTCTGGGTTAGTGGAGTCTGTAACCTGAAGCGTATGTAACCCGAGGTACCACTGTAAAGTCCAAAACTTCTGGAGGAAGCCAGGACTGAATATAGACATATGTAAAAAGCGCTGTGAAAATGTTTTTTTAAAAAAACCACACGTTTTAAAGTACTTATTGAATTTGCCATTAGCTCACCATTGCCATCTAGTGTTACATTTGTATAATGCACTTAAAACACACTTAAAATATATTTGCAGCTGTATAGCTGAGTCCCCGGTTGAGGAAGGCTGCTGTCCATGGTAGAGTCTACAGGAAAAGACCTTCTGCAGAGAACTCGCTGGGCAGAAGGTTGTAGCTTGCATACAGAACACCTTAAGTGCAATCTCTGCCTATCTCCAGCCAAAGGATCTTGGGAAGAAGTGTTGGGTGAGGTCTTAGAGAGATATCACCAGTCAGAATAGAGTAGGTCACTGATAGAACTAGTCCAAGACATTTTGCTTCCCGAGGCAAAGGACCAGAAGGCATTAAAATGACAACATACCAACAATGGAATTTACCGAACTTATATAATTAATTACATAAACTGTACAAGTGATGTAACTTTACCACAGTGGATGGCGAGATGAATAACGTTGCTTTTGGTAGAAAGCAAACCGCAGCAGAAAAGAAAAACTGCTGCATGTAACAGGATGGAATGTAAGATGATACCTTCTTAAAGGTAAAGGTAAAGGGACCCCTGACCATTAGGTCCAGTCGTGACCGACTCTGGGGTTGTGGCGCTCATCTCGCTTTATTGGCCAAGGGAGCTGGCGTACACCTTCCGGGTCATGTGGCCAGCATGACTAAGCCGTTTCTGGCGAACCAGAGCACCGCATGGAAACGCCATTTACCTTCCCGCCGGAGCAGTACCTATTTATCTACTTGCACTTTGATGTGCTTTTGAACTGCTAGTTTGGCAGGAGCAGGGACTGAGTAACGGGAGCTCACTCCGTCGTGGGGATTCAAACCGCCGACCTTCTTATCGGCAAGTCCTAGGCTCTGTGGTTTAACCCACAGTGCCCCGCATGTCCCGATACCTTCTTACTGTCCTAAATAATAACCAGCATAGTGTCTTTGATAGAATTTTTCATTTAGGCACTCTTTACAGGTGATTTGGTATGAGTGAAATGGTTTCATTTTATTTCCTTTTTTCTTAAGGTTTTGATTTGCTTTCTTCTTCAGCCTTATCTAATTGTCCCTGGAAAATGGAACCATTCTTCAATCCGTAAGATTAAATGTTGCGGGGCAAGGGAGGGCACTTTCTGTGTGTACAAATATATGGCTGTGAAATCCACTGGAGGGTTTCAATTTTATTTATTGGTTTGCTTTATTTTTTGTCTAGCCCTTCCTTCAAAGAAGCCCAGCGTGGAAGAAAAACGAGCCTTCATGCTGTGATTAGGGCAAAGATCTGTCCAAGACTCTGTTTATTAAAACAAAGCAATTGCTTTGGAGAAGACCCCAGCAGCCAGAATCTCTTCTGAACTGATCAGCAGGGTTTCTGCTTACATACAGAGCTAACAGCTGCTTCTTGGGATAACAAAGTGTCACAACCTGGTTAATAAGAAACTACAAGAAGCCAGATTTACAGGGAAAGCACAGGGAAAGCAGCCTTGCTAAAGACAGGGAGGCATTCGTGCAATCCAATCTAATAGCAAAATTAAACATTAAAAACCTTTATGTAATAGCTATGGTAGAGCAACAGCTTCTCAGGAAGCAGAGATAATAAAACATCAAATCTGATCACCCTTCCCTGAAGTCTTGGACCAGGGATGATGATGATGATGATGATATATTATTTATACCCCACCCATCTGGCTAGGTTTCCCCAGCCACTCTGGGCAGCTTCCAGCAAAATATTAAAATACAGTAATGCATCAAACATTAAAAGCTTCCCTAAGCAGGGCTGCCTTCAGATGTCTTCTAAAAGTCTGGTAGTTGTTGTTCTTTTTGACATCTAGAAGGAGGGTGTTCCACAGGGCGGGTGCCACTACCAAGAAGGCCCTCTGCCTGGTTCCCTGTAACTTGGCTTCTTGCAGTGAGGGAACTGCCAGAAGGCCCTCGGCACTGGACCTCAGTGTCCGGGTATAACGGTAGGGGTGGAGAGCTATATTCAGCCTGAGGGCCACAGTCTCTTCTGGGAAACCATGGGGGGGGGGAGGGAAGTACATGCCAGAGCTGGATGGGGCCAGAAGCAAAAACTGGCAAAGAATATGAGTTTTGTCTTTATATAGTAGGCTAGTTTTATATATATATATACATACCCCTCTCTGCTGTCCATCCAGGCATGATCAGAATTCAAGACCACAGTCTAGCCAGGCAAAAACACTCAAAGAGGAGGCAAATCAGGGTTGGTCAGGGGGGTACCCTGGGAAGAGGGCGTGTTGCCGGGAGGGTGTGTGTGGTCCGGAGAGAGCTGTTGTGGGATGTATCCAGCTCCCAGCCCTGAGCTTGGACAAAGAAGTGTGTGTTTTAGCTGGCAGCAAAATAATGCTAGTGTGGGGGGCCTAACACCGCTCTCTGGGAGTTTTGAGGGGGCACCACAAAGAAGACCTGGCCAAATGGGCTATTTCCCTTGGTGGGACCATGACCGCAACCTCTCCAGGAGACCTTAAAGTCCCTGCATCTGCTGCCTGAGGCAACTGCCTTCCTCTGCCTAATGGCAGGGTTGGCCCCGTTTTTAATTCTTTTAGGTGGAGGTCAAGTTCAATGAGAAGAAGAGTTTGGATTTGATATCCCGCTTTATCACTACCCAAAGGAGTCTCAAAGTGGCTCACATTCTCCTTTCCCTTCCTCCCCCACAACAAACACTCTGTGAGGTGAGTGGGGCTGAGAGACTACAGAGAAGTGTGACTGGCCCAAGGTCACCCAACAGCTGCATGTGGAGGAGTGGGGACGTGAACCTGGTTCACCAGATTACAAGTCCACCCCTCTTAACCACTACACCACACTGACCGTATACACTGATGCCTTGTATACGGAAGGTCCCAGGTTCAGTCTCCAGCATCTCAAGGTATCCGCTGCCAGTCAGTGCAGGCATTCCTGAGCTTGATGGGACTGAGTAATCTGACTCAACATGAGGCAGCTCCTTACATGTCTAACTTGACAGCAGTAAGGTGCTTTCAAGTACTTGTGTGCCCCATGAGCTCTCACACGGCACCATTGGCCTCAACAGCCACAAGGGGGCATCGGTTTCACACAAAACGATGCTGCAAGTCCCAGGTTTGATGCAAGCACTGCTCAGAGAAGAAGCGACAAGGGAATGAGGAAGGGTGCTTGCTTGAAGGCTTTCAGAATGGAAATGTGGGGCTGCTGGACCCGACTGAGGGTGACTCCAGAGTTCCCTTTCTGATGGAAGCCAGGCAGGTGCCTCTGCAAAGCTTGCAGCAGAGGAAGAGATGCACCACCATCTTTTCCCTGCTTGTCACAAGGCAGCCAAACAAATCTATGGGTTGCTGTGTGCAGTTCTGGTTGCCACACAAAAAAGTAAGGTGTCCTCACGGGAAGCCTAAAAGCAGGACCAGAGCTCTTTTCCAGTGGCGTAGCGTGGGTTGTCAGCACCCGGGGCAAGGCAAGTAATTTGCGCCCCCTAACCCGTGGATTTGCACCCCCTAACCCGTGGATTTGTGCCCCCTAACCCGTGGATATGTGCCCCCTAACCCGTGGATTTGCACCCCCTAACCCTAACCCCCAGATGTTTCGCCCAGTGCGACGGCCCCCCCTGCACCCCCCATGCTACGCCACTGCTCTTTTCACTTGCGATTCCCAGCGACTAGCATGCATACTGTCTCCAAAAGTGGAAGTAGAACACAGTCATCATCATGGCTAGAAGTTGTAGCCTTCACCCCTGTAAATTTGTAGAATCCTCTTTTAAATCCATCCGAGAAACTCTGGTTACGTGCACGGTTTTCTCTGGTGTCATTTGGAATGCAAAGAGGAACAAACAAGACTGGAGGGCAGGACTCGAACCAATGGCTTCAAGTTATAATAAAGGAGATCCCGACTAAACATTTGGGGGGGGGGACTTCTTGACAGAGCAGTTCAGCTGTGGCTGAAATCATCGCCATGGCAACCGCTTTCCTAAAAGAGAGAGCCAGTGTGGTGTAGTGGTTAAGAGCGGTAGTCTTGTAATCTGGTGAACCGGGTTTGATTCCCCGCTCCTCCACATGCAGCTGCTGGGTGACCTTGGGCCAGTCACACTTCTTTGAAGTCTCTCAGCCCCACTCACCTCACAGAGTGTTTGTTGTGGGGGAGGAAGGAAAAGGAGAATGTTAGCCGCTTTGAGACTCCTTAAAGGGAGTGAAAGGCAGGATATCAAATCCAAACTCTTCTTCTTCTTATTCCCCAATGGAACTAGGGTTGTGTGATTTTGCGATGCTTTCTTGACAAGGGGAAAACATTCCTTTGAAGTTTCTGGAGTGGGATTGCTACTGACTTTATTGGGCTGTCCCAGGAAGCACAGCCGGGGTGGCGAGTGAGAACTCTGCTCCACTTCCTGCCAGCGCCTCTTCCCAGAGCACCTCGGGAGTGACATGCTGATGCAGAGACAATGCAGCATTGCTCCCAGTGCAACCCACAAAGGGCAGCTGGCAAGAAAGGCCTGTAAGAGTTTGTTCTAAAAGTAGGAGAGCAGAAAATCCTTGGCACCCTTTTTATTTATTTGATCTTCTCAGCTGCTTGTCACCCAAAGGGTTCCAAGGGACTTACATTAAATAAAGAGAATGCAAATACATTATATCCTAGGGGAAAGGGGGAAGTCATATATCACATCAATGTTCCATACATCACACAGAACAGCAAAAACAACACACCACAAACAATGAACAGAGCAATATTCCCAGCCATCAGCTAGCAGATAAACAAGAACCCAAGCCCCATTCCTAGTCCCAAAACCATTCCCACCAACACAACAATCCCTTAATGTCCCCACCCACCCAGAAGTTCAGCTTAAGGCCAGCTGCTGAAAATCGGGGTGGGGGTGAGTCCAGGGTCCCCCAGGGATGGTCCAGCACCTTTTCTCTCTCTTCAGCAGGGAGCAGTATCAAAAGCAGAGCAAGATGGTGGTGGCAAACGTTTTAACTGCTCTGCCAAAATCCTGGGTATTGCTGCCCGTCTCCTGCAGCAAGGTTAAGTAAAGTAAGGAGGAACCTGTCTTGAAAAGTTCAGAAACATTTCTTTTCCCATTGTGCAGCTCTCTAGGGTTTCAGGCAGGGAAACTCTCCCAGCCCTACCTTAAGATGCTGGGGATTGAATCTCCAACCTTGTGCCTGCAAGCAGTGGCGTAGCGTGGGTTGTCAGCACCCGGGGCAAGGCAAGTAATTTGCGCCCCCTAACCCGTGGATTTGCGCCCCTAACCCTAACCCCCAGATGTTGCGCCCGGTGCGGCCGGCCCCCCCTGCACCCCCCACGCTACGCCACTGCCTGCAAGACATGAGCTATAGCCTTTCCCCAAGGTCATAGAAAGCTGCCTTATACTGATTCAGAACATTGGTCCATCTAGCCTAGTATTGCTTACACTGACTAGCAGCCACACTCCTGGGATTCCATTCCCAGACTTACCAGGAGGTGTTGGGGAGAAAACATGGGGCTTTTTGCATGCAGGACAGATGCTCTGCCACTGAGCTAAGGCAACTTTGGAGCATTCTGAAGAGAGAGACACGGTTTTATTCTGCCCCCACCTACACATTCAACGAACAAGATTTTTTGAATTCTTTGACACCGCTGTAGCCAGCATCGAAGGAAACGGAGCCAGAGACTCAGAAAAACAGTTCTAGCAGAGGAGGCGCTTGTCACTGCAGGCTGCAGCCCAAGGTCATCCCAGTGAAAATACAGTGGGTATCTTTCAAACAAGAGGAAGTAAAATGGCCGTACTATGATACACCACTAATTACCTGCCATCGAGCATTCTTACCTGACTTAGTGATGGGAATAATTCTTCCTCTCTGTAGAAATAGCAAGGACCTTCAAATAACAGAGGCTCTCTTAAATCACAGCAGACTTTAATTTAAATTGCAAGCACGCAGAGAGGACCATAATATCCTGGCTTGGCTCTCTGTCCAATATAGCTTTATTAACATCACATCAGAAAACAGACCCAGGTCACTATGCTAAGTACTTAGAATAATAGAACTGTAGGGTTGGAAGGGACACTGAGAGTTATCTAGTCCAGCCCCTGCAATACAGGAATCTCAACTAACAGCATCCATGACAGATGGCTGACCATCCGACATCTGCTTGAAAGCCTCCAAAGAAGGAGAGCTCACCATCTTCCAAGGCTTAAGAGGCCATTTTTTAAACATGAGAAATGAATGAAAAAATAAATACAGTGGTACCTCAGGTTACATACGCTTCAGGTTACAGACTCCGCTAACCAAAAAATAGTACCTCAGGTTAAGAACTTTGCTTCAGGATGAGAACAGAAATCGCGCGGCGGCGCAGCAGCAGCAGCAGTGGGAGGCCCCATTAGCTAAAGTGGTGCTTCAGATTAAGATCAGTTTCAGGTTAAGAACGGACCTCCAGAATGAATTAAGTACTTAACCTGAGGTACCACTGTAAATGTCCAATCGTAGCAACATTTGAAGAGCTTAGGCTTGTGAAAGTGACCACATGGCAAATCCATCAAGTCACCACTTGCCCTAGTCTTGCAGCTGGGCCTAGTGTTTTGGAAATCAGATGAGTTTATATGGGTCGGAAGCTGCCTAGAGTGGCTGGGGCAACCCAGCCAGATGGGCAGGGTATAAATAATAAAGTTGTTGTTGCTGTTGTTGTTATATGGAAACCCTGGACTTACTTCCAGCCTTACAGTTCTAGAAACCGTGACATTCTGAAACGAGCATCATAAGAGCTCCGAGCCAGGTTGGAGCAGCTAAGTGGAAAAAATATGGAAGCTGCTTCTCTCAATCTGCATCTGAGCAAATGAGCTGGAAATTAGTCTTGGGGAATCTCTCAGGGAGGCAGAAGAGCACCCCCCCAATCTTCGACTCTTTGGACATCAAGCTCATCAATGGTTCTTTGATCTTTCTTCTCTCTGTTCTGTGACTTGATCACAAAAGGCCCCATGAAGCTTTGCAAATAAATACCTTTTTCCTCAAGGGCTAGATTGTACAAGTGATCAGAGAAGAATAATTGCCACCTCTTTAAATGAATCCAGTAGGCGCACGCCAAAGGGACTGGCCCTCTGTTATTCCCCTAATCTGTTCAGGTTGATACTAAGCAGGAGACAGACATTCTTCCCTGTAAAGATGCATAAGGAAAGCCATTTCCTCCCCCCCACCCCTTGTCACGAACTTTACTCGCTTCTCACGCATTGCTTGCAATTTCCAGGCTGCAAAGAGTTTTGCTCGGGGCCAGTGGTTGACCTTTCAATTGATGCAGAATGTGTTAAATGCTCGCTTACATTACTCCTTCTGCTGCTCCTCAGTTATTCCATCGGCTCCCCCCCTGCTGCTTGACAGATGCCCCCAACGCCAGTCCCTAGAGTTGCAACTAGGAATGGGAGAGCAGTATGATTCAGTTAACATTTAAAGGTGAAGCTGCCTAATTTGCATTTTTTTCTGAAAGAATACATGAACGCTTGAACCTTTTAAATTTGCACGCCTCTGAGTTTTGCATATACCCCAGTAAAGTGTGCGTAGGAATACATATAATGACGAAAATAACACACAAAAATACATTATATCCTGGGAAATTGCTTTTCAGAAAAGTGCATATTGGGCAAGATTATATACAAAAGTGGGCTTATTAGGAGAAAGCCACAGTCAATTGTTGATGAATTTTCATGAGGACTTAAAAACAACAACAAATTCAAACTGATATACAAATGTGGAGAATTGAATTTAAGATTGGAAAAATGAGTAACGTAAATTGACCGATTCTCCCATCTCTAGCTGAAATGTATAGGTAGCAGAGTATGAGCTTCCAACCTTAATTTCCTCCCCATCTTGTTCCATGTATGCACTCAGCATAATGGACAGAAGGAAATTCAAGCTTTGCACCTCTGAAGCTGATGCAGCAGAATCAAACTGCCAAGCATTTATTGGACTGAATCACTTCAGCCTGGAGGCTGAGTGGGACTTGCATGCTGATCCCAGGGAATACAATGCCCAGCCACTGTGGAACAATCAGCTTCATATAATCAAGATGCTTTCGTCTAATTAGTACACAAAGGGGTTAATACCATAGAGTAAGCTGTCCTGCCAGGCTTAGCGAGGTCACTTCCCCTTGCCTTGGGAGGAAATGGGTAAGCAAGCCTATTGTTCAAACCCCAGTCTATCTGAGAACCTCAGTGTGTCAGGATCTGGCTGCTCCAAGCTTAGACCGCATGACTTTCGCAAATCACTTTTGAGTTCCTATACCAGTAATTTAGGAACTTTCACCACTTTGAAACTAAGCCTAGTTTTACTGCCTGTGTAACTTTCTGAAGCACATGACTCTGACCTTTGGAGAGTTTGTAAGTAAACCAGTTTTTAACTCACCAAATGTGTGCCCTTTTTCTATACCAGGAGAAGAGGGAGACTTCAGAAGAAACTTGGAAGGGCATATTTTAAAGGTCTAACAGCCTGTATTTCCATGCTTTACTTTGCTCTATGTTTTATGATTTTAAATCTCTGCTGGGGTTATCTCACCAAAGAGTGCTTGGATCTTGGCATCCAGGAATTCTCCTTTCTATAGATACCTATTTTTCCTTGAACCAACTGTCACAACGTAGAAAACTAGCTAATCAAGGAGAATGGCCCAGCCTGGACTTTTCTTGAGAAGTTAGTTTTCTACATGACCAACATTTATTTATTATTATGGAATGTGCAGCCTTAAGTGGTCTAGCCTAGGGAAAGCTTTATTACACGAGTGTGCTGATTGCATAATCTGGTCTTGAAATCGTTATAATTAAAAGCATTCTTGGGAGAGCAAATGCACTTGTGATCTCAGCACCCCAACACCCACAGTGACACAGAACTATCCATTTCCCAACATGAGTTACAATGCTGTGGCTATGAAACAGAAAGGGCTCCTGGGGTGTTTCACCACAAACAATTCCCTTGCAATCCCTTGGTGAATTTATAGTTCTTGTTTGTAGCTCCAGACTAGGGTGGGCAGAAGGAAGATCTGGGTGATTGGCAAGGATTTCTGACTTCCAAGTGCTTAGCAATGGCAGAACCTATATACACACCCCATTCCTGCATTCTGTAGCTGAAATGAAACAAGCTTGGAGTAATCAGCAGCAATTTTTCTATGAAAGGACAGTAAGTTCTATTATGTTCTGGCACTGTGCATAAATTTGTGCACTCATGATTTGTTCGTTCTAAGTGTATGGCTTTTGCATCAGGCTCACGTTCATAGTTTTTTGGGTTCTAGTAAGAATCAAGAGAGAGCCAACAAGCCTCATGTCTGCCCACTGCTGGTCCAGACTATGGTAGCTCACTCTACAACCCATGGATCCCATCTCAGGGATTTCAGATTCCTAGGTAAGAGGGAAACATGTTTGTGGGTGTGGGGACGATTTGCAGGGGGATTCCATCCTTCCTGGCTGATGTCAATTACATTTTTTAAAAAAACATTTTTTAAAAAATTTCATTTCAATCCCAGATCTCCACAGGTGTGAAAACTCCTCCAAGGCAGGGATAGCCTACATGGTGTCTTCTAGATGTTGTCTGACTACAGCTCCCATCAGGCTTGACCACTGGCTATGCCAGATGGGGCTGATGGGAGCTGAACTCTGACATTTGGATGTTCCACATTGGACATCCCTGCTTTAAGGTATTTAAACACTCTCATTAATGGGACGCGGGTGGCGCTGTGGTCTAAACCACTGAGCCTTGGGCTTGCTGATCAAAAGGTCGGTGGTTCAAATCCCCATGATGAGGTGAGCTCCCGGTGCTCAGTCCCAGCTCCTGCCAACCTAGCAGTTTGAAAGCACACCAAAAGTTCAAGTAGATTAATAGGTACCACTCCAGCGGGAAGGTAAACGGCGTTTCCGTGCGCTGCTCTGGTGTCAGTGTTCTGTTGCGCCAGAAGCAGCTTAGTCATGCTGGCCACATGACCCAGAAAAACTGTCTGCAGAGCGGACAAACGCCTGCTCCCTCGGCCTGTAAAGTGAGATGAGTGCCGCAACCCCAGAATCATTCACGACTGGACTTAGCTGTCGGGTCCCTTTACCTTTACCTTTACACATTCTCACTACCTTTGTTAAAGATGCTGGAACACTTAGGGCTCTTTTAGTCATCCCTTGACATTCTGGGCATGCATTTTCTGTGCTCATTCCTGGGAAGAATTTTTCTTTAAATAAAAAAACAACAACACTCTATTATTATTAATGCCATGATCATTACTTAGCCCTTAACATACCAAGTAGCTCTTAAAAACACAGCACAACCATTTGGTTAATTAATTAAAATGTGTCTCCCGGAAAAAGGTCTCTCTCTCTCTCTCTTAATATCTGGATTTACGACCAACTGCATCTTTATGGTTAAAAGATACTGCACATAAAATTGGAAATGCTGACTGAGCCTTGAAGCAGAAGCTGGGCAAGTGAGGGAGGAAGAAGGTGCTTTCTCAAGTTGTCAGACCCGGTTTGGGGTGGGAGGAGGGGACGGTTGCTGCTGCCTTGCTGCTATTTATCCCCCTTTCCCACCTGAAAACACCAGTGAAAATCAGTAGCTCCCAAGGAAAAAGAACACCACCACCCCAATCCTGGATAATAAGGGTCTCTGATAGACTTTTTGTTCTTTGATTAGCAGGAATGTATGGACCTGACAAAGGCTCTGCCATATATTGCACAATTATAAGTGCACACAAATATATGAAAGCTCTTTTTCACACACAACCCTTATATCTGCCTCCTTCTCCTAAACTGGACAAATGCAGCATTTTCTCAGGAAACCATATTCTAGTCCACTGAAGAACCAACCAACAATTATGGACTATTAACAAAAAACATATGAAACCAATTTTATGACTGTCTGTGATGGCCTGGGATTCAGACTCAGAGGCTGAACCTGAGGAATCCCAGCCTGCACAGGATTCCCTGCCTCCAGAACCAGCTGAGCCAGGGCTGGGGCATGAGCCTGAAGGGTCCTCACCTGTGCTGGGTCCTCAGGTGCAGGCACCAGCTGAGTCTGCTCTGGCTCCTGAGGTGATAGAGGACCCATTGCCTGCAGGTGCTCCACTCTCAGCCCTGTCAGGAGAAGGCGAGGTTGACCCTGGGTCCGGTAACCTCCAGCCTCTCCTGAATTGCAGAGGCTCAGGGCAGAGAGGTGGAGGGAACTAAGTTCCCGCAGGAGGAGTGCTCGCCTCCGGGTGAGGAGAGGCGAGTCACCTGTGGACCGGGGCCGCCCTATGTCTCGGGGCAGATAAAAGCCAGCCAGCCCCAGTCCCAAGTTGCGGGAGCAACATTGTTGGTAGCCAGTTCCTGCCTGCACCCTGTCCTGCCGGAGCTCCTGACTTCACCTGACTCCCTGCCTTGGAGCCAGCTTCAGCTTTGATGGACTGCCTCCATACTGCACCCTCGACCTCACACTGGACACAGACCTCGCCTCACGGTTAACCCACGGGATCAGCACACTGTCCCATAAAAGGATGACTGAACCTATCAATTTTAGTCTCTCTCGGTTTCTCATTATTCCAGTCTTCAGTTCGATTCTCCACATTTCCACATCAGTTTGCAATATTATTTTTTGTAAAAAAAAAATGTCCTCATAAAGGTTTGTCAGTATGTGAGTGCAAATTTCTCCTCATACACATATGAGCAATTTGTCTGCAATTGCTCCTAATCTACACATTTTTGCGGAACGACGTTCCCTAATGTAATGCACGTGTGTCTTGTTATCTTCACTAATCTGTTTATTTCATGCTATTTATATACTGCTTGGTTGTTAAAAATGAAAAAAAAAAAAAACCCCAAATGTGATTTACAAGAAGAATCAAACAATGAAATTACCCGTTAAAAAAACAACAACTGTTTGAAACGTTCAAAATGTAATTAAAACCAAGGATGAGCTCTAAACCAGATTATAGTACATGCCAACATTCTACATATCTGGTTAGGCTTGCCTAAAGAAACATGTTTTTGGCAGGCATCAAAATGATTGCAGTGCCTGTTGTCCAACTGTCAGGGATTCTTCAGCTGTGATTCCTGGATTACAGGAGGCTGGATTAGATGACCCTTGTGGGTCCCTTCCAACTCTACAATTCTATGATTCTATGTCAAAGCAGGGAGTGCCAGAGTAATGGTGCCGCCACACTAAAATATAGATAACAAAGGAGGAGAAACAATTATTTATGTATGTGACGGATTTAGGTTTGATGAGGCCCTAAGCTACTGAAGGTAATGGGGCCCTTTATATGTCCAACTTGTCCTTTGTCAACAACAAATTGTCACTGGTTTTTGTGTTGAACATGTGCGCATGCCCTTAGTCTATGCTGTCTGATCATCAGTCTACAAGCACTCTTTAATATTAGATAACAGGTACAACAGCTTGACCTGCATTCAACTGCATTCAGCTGCAGCTGCATGCTACATGTTGCCAGACACCCAGTCCATGCAGAATGTAGGCACCCTATATATAGAAATGAGCAAACCGGTGATATTTTAGGGAGCAGGCTAGCAGGCGGGGCCCATCATAGGAGCCTACACAGCACAAAACACTGTTGCTGTATGTAGGTTTTATTTTATTTGTTTTTTATCTTATGTTTTGGAAATGTACATCCAGTTTTTTCCCTTTAATTTTTTTGGGGGGCCCCCAAGAGAGTGGGGCCCTAAGCTATAGCTTGTTTAGCTTATATGTAAATCCGGCACTGGACGATAGCAGCACGGATACTACTGGCCCAGAGATGGAAAGAAAAAGTCCCAGCCAGAGACGAATGACTGATGAAGATGATGGACTATGCCAAAAGGGCAAAAATGACCAGGAAAATCAGAAACCAAGAAGAGAGGAACTTTAATAAGGAATGGGGGAAATGTACTTAAGAGAACACTGTAAACAACTGAAAACTTTGGAAGGATTTGAGTAACGCCTGTAATATACTTAAAAAAAGGTGAAAATTGGACTATTTAAGAAAAATAGAGAGACAGTAGTCAGTTTGTAATATTTTTGTGTTTTGGTGTTGTACTTACTGTATTTTTTGCTCTATAAGACTCACTTTTTCCCTCCTAAAAAGGAAGGGGAAATGTGTGTGCGTCTTATGGAGCGAATGCAGGCTGTACAGCTATCCCAGAAGCCAGAACAGCGAGAGGGATTGCTGCTTTCACTGTGTAGTGATCCCTCTTGCTGTTCTGGCTTCTGAGATTCAGAATTTTTTTCCCCTTGTTTTCCTCCTCCAAAAACTAGGTGCGTCTTGTGGTCTGGTGCGTCTTATAGGGCGAAAAATACGGTATTTTCTTTTTTTGTTTATGAGTTATTTTTTTATGTTTTCTGTATGTATTGCATATAAACTAATAAAGATTGAATTAAATAAATAAATAAATAAATAAATAAATAAATAAATAAATAAATAGATAGATAGATAGATAGATAGATAGATAGGGAAGATATGTGAGGCAGTTGAAAAAGATTGAAGATGATAACCATGGAAGGGTGGAGGGGAGTCCTAAATGCTGATGATGATGCTTAATGTTTGAATTAAAATGTGCAGTGTAAAACTCAATAAACAAATTTATACAGTGGTGCCCCACAAGACGAATGCCTCGCAAGACAGAAAACCTACTAGACGAAAGGGTTTTCCGTTTCTGAGCTGCTTCGCAAGACGATTTTCCCTATGGGCTTGCTTTGCAAGACGAAAACGTCTTGCGAGTGTTCCGATTTTTTTCGCTCCCCCCCCCTTTCTAAGCCGCTAAGCCGCTAATAGCCTTTTAGACGCTAATCCGCTAAGCCTTTAATAGCCGCTAAGCCTTTAATAGCCGCTAAACCGCTAATAGCATTAATCCGCTAAGCCGCTAATAGGGTTGCTTCGCAAGACGAAAGAGACTCGCGGAACGGATTAATTTCGTCTTGCAAGGCACCACTGTACAAAGAAAAGTAAAATAAAATAAAATAGCGATTTTATTCACACTTTACTGTACTATATGCATTTTTATTCATATCCCTTGGCTGGAAAACTGTGCTGCAACATTCAAAGCAGTGCTGATTTTGAAGGAGAGCTGTGTTTCTGTTTGCATATGGCTTTGGAAAGCACTGGCTAGGTAGATTCACTTTTACACGTGAACTGAATTTTCCAGGTTTGTTTTGATGCCATGTGGATGACCGAATGTTAGACGTGACAAGTGCACATGTGTACCTGTCTTGGAAGACAGCACTTTGTGTTTGGTAATTGTTTTAATTTTTCCCAATAAAGTTTATTTTTTTAAAAAAAAAACTCCCCTCGCTCCTGGTCCCATCATATAAGTTGTCTGTGAAGGTCACAAAACAAATTTGCCCAGAATCTGCAATAAGGATTTCATAGTTTAATATTGCTACATTTTTTAAAAAAACAACAACAACCCCACACATTTTGCACAATATCGTATTTTCTTATTGCCACTTTTCGAAAGCCTGTTTTGGACAGCTCCACTTCATTTCAATGGCACTGTCATGGGATAACTGTCTTTACAGAGAAAATGCCAAAGAGAACAATATTTAAAATGTTATTTTCTTTTCCTCCATGGCTGGCTGATTTCTTGCCTTCCTGGGGCTCCATTTCCAGAGTTCAGTCTCAATTTTTCAGTTCAGTGCCACTTCTGTGAGCTTGAAGATTGAATTTAGTGCGATAAGAAATGCGGTGTGAAGTGGGGGGGGGGGGAGAACCCCCACCAGTGTGCGATTAACCTATCTGGCTTGCACCTTGCGGTCGCCTTCTGATGCGTTTTAAGAACACCTGCTGGAAGTGCTCAGCAGAGCTTTGAATGAAAAATGTGCAAGGCTAAGTAGCTCTTCTGCTCCCAGCTCCAGGGAGAGACTTTAAAAGCTTGCTTAAAACTAAGAGCTCATTTGTGAAGGGTCCCAGGCAGACCCCTTCCAGTCGCCGAGAGGGTGTGATGTTCAGCTCCCTCCAAACTATGGAATTATTATTATTATTACAGTGGTACCTAAGCTTACATACACTTCAGGTTACATACACTTCAGGTTACACACTCCGCTAGCCTAGATATAGTGCTTCAGGTTAAGAACTTTGTTTCAGGATAAGAACAGAAATCGGGCTCCGGCGGTGCGGCGGCAGCAGGAGACCCCATTAGCTAAAGTGGTGCTTCAGGTTAAGAACAGTTTCAGGTTAAGAATGGACCTCCGGAACGAATTAAATACTTAACCTGAGGTTTCACTGTATTATTATTATTATTATTATTATTATTATTATTATTATTATTACAAATCTCAAGGTGGTTACAACATAAAATACATAATAAAGAAAGATAAAAGGAACCCAATAACACCTCCCCAACCCCCCCCCCATTTTAAAGGGCCCCTTGGATATAGAGTTTCGCAACAGGGGGCAAGGGGGGCAGTGCACCCTGGGTGCCATGTCTGGGGGGTGACAAGAAGGCCCCCCTGCGGGGGCTCACACCGCCGCAGCCACTTGTGGAGGATCCTCCATTCGTGGCTGCAGCTGTGAGCAGAGGATCCCAGTGCTGGCAGCAAACTGCTATGTACAGCGCATGTGCAGTGGTGCACGCATGCGCTGTACGTAGCGATGCCGCACATACTCTGTACATAGCGGTTTGCCACCAGCGGCACTCCAGTACCGTACGGATGGCAGTGGGATCCCTCTGTTGCCACTACAGCTGCATGTAGAGGTACCGTCCGTATGGTACTGGAGCAGCAGTGCCGGCAAACCGCTATGTACAGCGCATGTGCAGCGTCGCTACCTACAGCACATGTGTTGTAAGTAACGACGCCACAAATGAGCCCTACATGGCGCCGCCCTGCCTTCATATGCCCCTGATTGGATGATAGTGAAAAATTTCCTCCCATGGGAGGTGGTGATGGCTACCAACTTGGAGAACTGGACCAATTCATGGAGAATAAGGCTTTTGGGGGCTACTAGCCAGGTTGGCTTTTTTCTCCAGGCAGTGTGATGCTTCTGAATACCAGTTACACAGGAGGGGAGATGGTTGTTGCCCTCGGGTCCCACTTGCAGCCAACCCACGGGCCTCTGGTTGGCCACTGTGAGAACATGATGCTGGAGTATATGGACCATTGGCCTGATCACACAGGCTCTTCTTCTTATATTCTTGTGTTGGGTTGTTTTTCTTTCTGTGATCAGCCAGTAATGTGTTCCATTTCAGCAGCCAAAGAACAATTTGTTACTAAGCCTTATTTCCTAGGCAGAAATGCCAAGTGCATTTGCGCTGCTTCATCTCAACAGCTAATTAAAACAGACATGCCCACCTTTTAAACTCTGCATCTTGTAAACTGATCTCATTTTGCTTTGGGGTCAGTTGTCTGCACATGGGGGGAATGTGGTCTGAATGGAAAACGAAATGGGTACCCACAAAAGTCTTCATTATATATTCGCACAATAATCCACATCACACAAGAGACTGCTTGATCTTCTTGCCCAGTTCCTGTTTGTACTGTCTCTACTTCCTCCTACATCGAGCATGCTCCCTTGAAACATGACTACATTTCATTGGATGCCATTGCTGGACACCTAGCCTCCCTTCCACTGTGAAGAAAGAAAGGTGCAAACAGCCTTTTCCCCCTTTCATGGGGTGTTGGTAGGGCATGAGCACACATTTTGTGGTCTGCTGTCAGGAGCGAGCCAGCAATAAATCACATGGAGTAAGTGAAGTTAACACTTGATTAGAAGAAACAGGATCAGCTCAGGAGTGTCAAGCCTATTGACACAGCAACACTTCTTTGATATGTCTTCCCCCTATGAGGCAGCTGTATAAGTTTCCTCCTCTCTCTGGTCATTTTCAAGCAAACTGAGACTATGCTGGCCTGCTGGCCTTTGCTCCTCCCACTTCATGTCTCTCCTGGTCCTGAGAGACCAGAAAGGGGGGGGAGTTTGTCACAGCAGGAGGGGGAGACACCCTGGCTTCTTCACCTGCCTGACTCATCCCTGCCTCTGGGCCTCCTTCCTCTGATTCTAGACTTCTCTCTGCCACCGACTCGCCCTTCTCACTAAACCCTCTTCAGCTTCTGACACCTCCTCCTCCCAATCGTCCTCCTCATCTCCCTCTGACCACTCATTGTCGTCCCACCACCAATCCCCAGGCTCCGAGTCTTCTTCCCTTGGCTGTTCCCCCACTGATCCCTCCCACAATTCCTCTGTGTCCATCCAGTCCATGGCATCTCTATTTTTCTGCTCATTTGAATGTGGCAGCCATTTTGTGTTCTGCCATGTCCCCACACCAGCCATTTTGTAACTGGCGCCTGTGGCACTTTCTCAAAATTCCAAACCTTGGCATTCTTAGTTTAATCACCTGGTCCTTACATGCAACTAAGGGTATGGTCATGGATGGAGTTGGGGATTGTTAATTTACTGATCTATTTTGATATATGCACAGGCCTTGTTCCTAAAGCTGCGCAAAAGAGTAGTCAACTTCCTGATGTTCATTAGAATTAATTAACAATATTCTGTCTCTTGGAGACTCAAAGGGAGTCTGGGAGGGTGGGATTGACAGCTGTTTCAAAAATGGGTTTGACACGCAGGCTAAAAGGAAGCATCTGCAGGGACTCGGGCATCTTTCATTTGAGCAGAGCAGGAGCCACAATTTGGCTTGATGAAAACTGCCAGTGAATTATAAACGGGAAGAAACAGCCTGGCTGACAGATTTACAATGGTGAAAAACTAAAGGCAAAAGTCTCCAGCTCAAGAGTTGCTATTTTTTTAAATAAAAAAGACTTATTGTTAGAGTAGTTTGAACTCCATTGTTTTCTGTTATAAAAATGTGGCTGGCTTTTTTTAAAAGTCATTTTTTTCTAGCACGGATCAACAGATTTAAAGAGCTTTCACCTGGTAAAAAAAAATGTAAGGTTTCTATGACAGGGAAACCTCTGAGAAGGTGCCATCACTGATTTTTTTTTTCTTGCCAGGAACCATCCCACAAAGACATTCAGTGGTGGGCCTCCCAAAATATAATCACCATCCAGGCTGGCTTCAATGAGAACATAGCAACACAAGAAGTCAACCAGACAGGAGAAACCACGGCTGAGGAACCCCTTGAGGGGCCCTCCAGTCTGCAACCTGTTGCAGAATCCCTGGAGCTGTCAGATGAAACCACTCCTCAGTCCTCAAAAATGCCATCACCAAAAAGGGCTGGGTCCCTGCCAAAGAGTGACACTATAGCATGTCAAAAGGCTCAGAGTTGCTGTGCTATTGGAAAGTACCTGGTGAGTAGTACATGGTGAGTAGACACACCATGAAACTCCTTTACTACCAGCAGTTGTGATCAGGGCATGGTGCAAGAACCAGGACAGTCCTGTTTCATCATTTGAGGTGAGATGGAAAGCTGCTGCCCACTCCTCACCAAAGCCTTGCCTTAGAGGATAAGCTGTGGAGAATTGAGGAGAAGTGGTGGCAGCAGTAAGGTCTCACGAGAGCTCCATGAGATATCTCAGGATCTTGCCAGAAGCCACCATCATTCCTTGCTTCTCCAGCAGCAGCAGCAGAGGTAGGTGGGGTGCCTCTGAGTGTGCCACCCCTTGGGATTCTGCCACCCGAGGCAGCTCCGTCAGTTTGCCTCATGCGTGGGCTGGCCCTGTTCAAGAAGCAAAAGTACATAAGGTCTCCCTCTTGAACCTTCTAGTCTCTGGAAACAACATAGGTATTTGATTCCTTGTTGGTATGTGCTCGCATCTCGGTCTCCTGGCTTCATGTGGTGTACCTTGCTAAACACCCTATGATATTGACCTTGGGCTGGATCAAGACATATTTAAAAAATGCATTGTAAAGCTCATAATGGGAAATCACATTGCCAAAGGATCAAGCTCTACAGGGCCATCCAGCGTCGCAGTGTTATAGCACATTTAAAACGCTTTTTTTGACTGATGTAGCTGAGTCCTTGGACTGTTTCCTGTCCTTACTTCAGGACCACAATTGGAACCTGGACTGATATGCTTGACCTTGGTCCACTTGGACTGTGCTGCACCAGCAACCCAGTCTGGGTTGGTGGGTAGTTGGTGAGAGGCTTGTACCAACCCTTGGACCCTAGCCTCTGAGGGTATCCACTGGAGTGTAACACTAATTCAGGCCCATGGCTCATCTAGTCCATAATCCTGTGGCCAGTCAGATCCCCCAATGGGAAACCCATAAGCAGGGCCCCAGCACAACAGCACTCACCTGCAATTCCCAGCAAGTGGTCTTCAGAGGCATACTGCCTCCAACAGAGGATGTAGAAGCTAACAACTGTAGCTGGTGGCTGTGATTAACCTTATCCTCCATCAGTTTGTCTAATCCAAGTTGGTGGCCATTACTGGGTCATGTGGGAGCAAATTTTAAAGGCTGGAATTCTGTGCTGCGTTAAGAAGTCCTTTGCTTTGACTTGGAGCAGGTGATCCTTAATTGTTGTAACCTGCCCTGGGACCTTAGGGTGATTAATAGTGATTAATTACCTAGTGAAAGTTACCTCTGCTTGGAAAAAAACAAAACACCATTCTCCATCAATTAAAGTGAAAAGAAACAGCATTCAAAGTTATGAAAGGAAAGAGTAAACTCATGATCAGTGGTGTACAGAGTTGTTGTTGTTATCTCTGTCTGTCTCATCCCCTAGACTTGGGTCTTATTGGGCACCGTTTCGTTGTATGTCACTCTCCGTGTTTCTCAAGAGATTTCTTTGGCTTTCCTCAAAGGATGACAAACAGAGCAAGACCTGTCTGTCTCCTCAAATTTATTTTTAAAGGGAACAAAAATGATCTTGAGCTTCTGTCTGTGGGGAAAAAATATGCCACCGCCCTACAAAAACAGACACACAACACAACACTGTTCATAGAGCTGGTTGTGAATGTTTAGATGCAGTTCCATGGAGACATCCCTGCCCTAATAAAGACGTAAGTCTACAGATAATGCTGGTTTATTGAATTAGCTGCCCATCTGGTAAACCTGAGTCATAGCAATTTCTAATTTTCTAATTTTCTGAGAGCAGAAGTGCTTTTGGGCAAGGGCTGTAGCTCAGTCATAGATCATTTGCTCTGCATGTAGAAGGTTCCAGGTTCACTTTCTACCATCTCCAGGTAGGGCATGGAGAGAGAAATCCTGTCTGAAATCCTGAAGAACGTCTGTTTCTCAAAGCAATACTGAACTAGAGGTTTTGCATGCAAAAGGTCTCAGGTTTGTTCCCTGGCCTTTCCAGGTAGGGCTGAAAAGGTTACCTGCTGGAAATCCTGGAGAGCTGCTGCTATCATTTGGTGTAGACAACATCAAGGTAGATGGGCCAATGACATGAATCTGTATGACAATGTGATAATAAGACTGAAATTCTAGCAGCAGTCAAATAGTTCAGTGAGTTGTTTTCCTGCTGATTTCAACCAAGCACACAAAAGGGGGGAAAGATGGGGGGTTGGTGGAATCAATCCCATGACCAGGTTCCTTTGATGGATAAGGGCTGGTGTGTGTTGCAATGTGTTCTGTTATTCAGGCCATGTTTTCAGGTCACATTTGTGAATTAATCAATCTCCTTACCTGGCTTTTCAGAGACTCTCTCTGGCCCTGGGCACATACTTCTATAATGAGCTGACTTTGGTACTGCCGCCCTGAACAGATGCTGACACCAGGATGCAAGGCCTGGATTCACAAAGAAAAAATGAATGGGTTAGCACTTGCTCTGAGGAAAGTCCATGACCAGCGATAAGTAGAATTTTCCTGCAGTGAGGTTGCATTGCAGTGCCATTTTATTCTTGGTAAGTGAGAAGGGAGTTGCATCTTCTGACCTTTGCTCATGTCTGATGGCTTGAAAGAGGCCTGCACAAAACAAATCACTTTTTAAGAGTCTGGAAGGTACAACTTGATTGCACACAAGTGTCTGTGCAATGCAAGGCTGGTGCAAATTGCCAGAGGTTTTGAAGTGGAGGTGCTACTCGATGAAGTCAAATACCTTACTCTTTAAGTCCCTGTGGCAGCTTGCTGCAGTTTGTGTGTGGAATTGCTGCTAGCCTGATCTCTGCTGTGTTGATGCACCACCACTGCATATGACTACAGCTGCCAAATCAGCAAGGATAAGGTGACACAAGGGACTCAGTGTGGGTCCTAGAAAGCAGGGGTGTGAAATCTGTGGGCCTCTTGGATGTTGTTGGACTGCAACTCCCACTATCCTTGGTCATTGGCCATGTCGGCTGGGGCTGATGGGAGCTGTAGTCCAACAACTGTGGAAAGGCATCACATTGACTGCACCTTGTTTGGACCAACCTGAAAGCATTTATAGCCAAGCAGGTTCAGGTGGAATCAATGAACTGCCTAACAGAATGGAACCATGGCAGAAGCAGGAAGCACGATTCTGCTTTTTGTGATCTTTTCAGCCAGTGTGGTGACTAGAGCATTGAACAAGGACCTGCAAGACCACAAGGAAAGGTGGGATGTAAATTTCCTACTGGAACTAGATAGGTCAGGGATTGAATCTGGAATTGTGGTTGATGCCGATTGGGCCTGGCAGGACAGGAAGGTAGGGAGGCTAACAGTAGGTGGCGCCAGAGCTAGTGACACAACCAACCAATTTTAGATTTGTCCCCATCCTCCATTCTGCTGAGATCCACAAGGACAACACAAAGGCTGCATCCACACAGTAGTTTATTTTGTTTCCCTGACATTTCCCTAGCTGTTAATTTCCTCATTATGTTTGAGCTTCCACACAATGTAGAAGCCAATTTTAGAAAACTAATGGAATATAGTGCATGTAAACCTCTCATTTCCATCTAATTTGATTCCAGGGAAAGAGATGTTTTGTAGCCGTCTTAACCCAGAGAACGAGGAGGGGTGTTTTCATGGGGAATTCCTGGGGGAGCAAAAGCACACAAAGGTGGAGAAGATGGGAGATTAGCAACATCGTTCAATGATGTTCATTGCTGTGTCACAGGCAGGCAAGTGAGGGCTGGCTGCAAGTAAACTGAGACTAGTGGGGGCAGTTCCCCATTGGTTGAAATGGACCAGCCCCCACTGATTTCAGACCTTCTACAGGTAGAGTTCCTAAGGTCTCCTGGACCCAGGTTGTTCAGGGCCTGATAAACTTCTGCATCAGGAAATTTTTAATGTTTGACATTTCAATATGTTTTTATATGTGTTGGAAGCTTCCCAGAGTGGCTGGGGCAACCCAGCCAGATGGGCGGAGTATAAATAATAAAATTATTATTGTTGTTATTAGAGTGAACGCTCTCCCACCAAGCTGCAATCTCTCCTCTAGTGTGTTACCCCTAGAATGTTGGTTTCTCCTTTCTCCAAACTATCAATTTGTGAGGTGTGTGAAGGTTGAGGGAGAAGTGGAGAGATCTTTTTGCCTCCCCAAATCCTACAAAGGCAAAGCTGTGAGGTGGAGATAAGACAGCGAGTTGAAACGCTCGCAGATGGCAGTTGCTATAAAACAGGACAAAGAACCCTTTAATTAAGTCTTCCTCTCCCCACTGATTAAAATTCAGAAAAGATTAACCATGGCATTTGTACTGTACCAGGAAAAACGAATCATAACAATTACCCCCAGCCTGCCCAGTGCTGGCTCAAGCGCAGTTCATTATTCTGGCAAAGGCTGGAGATATCTGCATATGTGGGAAGAAGGTTTTCTGTAGTCAGCTGAAGCACAGCCACAAAGATTGGCTGGCTGTTTGTTCCTTTTGAGCAGGGGTGCTCAACCTGTGGTACTCCAGCTGGAATGGACTTCAACTCCCACCAGCCCTAACCAGCAAGGCCCATGGTCAAGGCTGACGGGAGTTGGAGTTAACAGAGTCAAGAGAGTTTCTTGAAGACATTTTCAGATGAAGGGGAAGGGGGTGAAAACAGTTAGTTTGGGGAAGGCAGTGCTGCTGTTTATTTATTTAGATATGCTTTGAGGGCAAAAGTCATCTCAGGGCAGCTTCCAAGATGAAAACAAACAACTAGAGACAATTCATGCAGGTGGAATCAGATCTTGGAAAGTTCATTTTTTGAAAAAGGAATGGGCTAAGGTTCAAGATGTCCCCAAAGAAACGAATTCCAGTCCACGTTTGTTCCTTTACAGAACAAACCAGTTTGGGTCTTGTTCAGTTGACAATTTAATGGAAGTGCATGTAAATGCATGCATGCATGCATGCATAAATAAATAAATACATACATAAATATCTAACATTCAGGAGCTGCTGTGTTGAAATGACCTAATGTATGAATTTTGCTCTCAGAAGAGTGGCAGGCAGTAGGGAAAGGGACAATTCATGCAGCTTGGCGCTGCATGCTTTCCCTTATAATGTTTTAATACCACTTAATGTAATAATCAGCTCTAAGCAGTTTGCAGTTAAATTATCTCAATAACATTCAGCAGCATTTCCTATAAACACAGCAAAAACATATATCATAAATAAATCTGTTATTTTATTATTATTGTTGTTGTTGCTGCTGCAATTATTTATTATTATTACACTTGGTGATGATGTATATATCCCACTTCGGCAGCTTACAAGTGATGTTCAATGACATATTTTAAAAGCACAACAAATAATACTATCATATTAAAAGGAACCAGGAACCATCGCACAGGGGAATCGATGGATCATGCAGGGGATGTTGTTGCTCTTTCTGTTGTGGTTCTGGAGTTCAATCCATGGCATCTTTAGGTAGACCTAGGAGTGTCTGAAAGCCTGGTGAGATACTGCCAGTCTGTGTGGACAATATTGAGCTAGATGACCCATTGGTCTTCCTCAGAGTGGGGCAGCTTCCTATGTCCTTATCAGAGTCTACTGCCCAGGCTGTTCATAGGCTAGCATGTATGTATGTAGGTATGTATATCTATATGTTGATGCCACATGATCTTATTTTTTTAAATGTGTCTATTAACTTTGCTTTGTGACAGATCAATATGTGCAATCATTAATCCAATGCATATAAAGGCAGTGCTTTTATGCCCATGGATAGTGTGGAATAACTCTTTGGAAGAAAGCCCTACTTTAAAAAGAAGGACATTTACTTTCTTTTCTTGGTTGTGAAGAACAGAGTCAAATCCTATTCTACATTCCCAAAATATTAGATTCAAAAACAAAGACACCTAGCAGATGATTTTTTAAGCATGCAGGTAACTAATTCCAAAATGACTGCTACTTATCAGCAACACTGCACTCTATTGATCTGTTGAAAGACAAGCCCATTTTGTTTCACTGTCCCTGGTGGCTTCTTAAGATGTGATCAATACTTCCTCTGCTAAACTGAGGCCCCTCCTCTGCTTTTTTCAAATGCAAAGACAGAACACAAAAAAGTTACCTCATGTGTGGTATAGGAAACCACTTCCCCAGAAGTCAGTTGCAACCCCCAGGAGCCCCTATCTGGCACCTGAGACTCCTCCAGTCATGGTTTCCTCCTCCCAAAAAGAATTCTGGGAGCTGTAGTTTGTTAAGGGTGCTGAGAATTGTTAGGAGACCCCTATTCCCCTCACAGAGCTACAATTCGCAGAGTGGTTTGACCTCTTCTGGAAATTGTAAGGTAAAGGTAATGGAACCCCTGACCATTAGCTCCAGTCGTGGCCGACTCTGGGGTTGCGGCGCTCATCTCACTTTATTGGCTGAAGGAGCTGGCGTACAGCTTCCTGGTCATGTGGCCAGCATGACTAAGCCGCTTCTGGCAAACCAGAGCAGCGCACGGAAATGCCGTTTACTTTCCCACTGGAGTGGTACCTATTTATCTACTTGCATTTTGACGTGCCTTCGAACAGCTAGGTTGGCAGGAGCTGGGACCGAGCAACGGGAGCTCACCCCGTCACGGGGATTCGAACCACCGGCCTTCTGATCGGCAAGTCCTAGGCTCTGTGGTTTAACCCACAGTGCCACCCGCGTCCCTCTGGAAATTGTAGCTCTGTTTAAATGCATGGTGTGACTGTGACGTTCAGAATTTGAGGGACTGACCTTGTCCACGCAGGATTCTGGTTGCAGGCCGAAACCATAACTCTGTGAGAAGCCTGCCGAGCAACCACAACGGCTGTGAATATTCCATTTGTGGTTGGAATATTCCAACCACAACGGCTGTGAATATTCCATTTCTTCAGGTTCCGAGCAGAAGCCACCGAAATAGGGTCACTGTATGTCCTTCCACTCGATTACCCACAACAGGCCTCCTGTGTTCATGTGGACACATCGCTGTGCGCTGCTAGCGCTTTTGAAAGCCAGCGCAATGGAATAACCCAATTCCACATGAGCAGGCTAAGAGGCCCAGAGAAATTTCCAATGAGAAAGAGGTTAGTTATCCTGAAACATTCATAAGCAGGGCCAGCACAGCTGCCGGATTGAGGGAAAGGCTGGTGGCAGCGTTGCTGCTGTCAGCTCAGTGGCTGTCAGGTGAGGTGAAGGTTGACAGGTGTGAGAATAAGGATGGGTGAAAAGCCCTCCTGGTGCTGAGTCAGCCTGAGGACAGGGAGAGAGTCCCGTTTCAAACTGTGAATGTCCTGTTGTGCCTGGGAAGCTTGCAAGCAGCACACAAGAGTGATGGTCTTTCTCTATGGCTTGTGTCTAATAACTGGTACTCAGAGGTAGTGGTTGGGGAGAAATCCTATTCAGTTTGCATTTAAAGGCAAACCTATTTAATTTGCACTTCCTTAAACGGCACGAGAACCAAAACACAGCCCTCCTTCAAAACCCACACTTTCCCCAATTTTGCCGTGAAGTTCTCCAGCCAATTAATGTGTACAGAAATGCATTGACTGTGCTAAAGCTTGCATTAAAAATGCATCTATTAGGAGAAAAGGCACACTGAAAGGCTGGCGAATTTTCGTGAGAACTGTTCTTTAAAAAACTCCCCACATTGGAAGACTGGCAGATAAAAATGGTCGAATACGTGGCACTGGCAAAGCTGATGGGGAAGATCTGGAATCGGCGTGATGACTTGTTTCAAAAGGACCAGAGCAAATTTATACTCTATATGAAAGAAAATTGTAAACAGTTGAAAACGTTTTTAGGTTTGAGTTGAAATGTTTGGTAATGGGAAAATAAGGGGATGATTTACATACAAGAAGGTGAATGCTAAAAGATTGACATAAGGTAAAGCAGTGGATATAGGAATGTGAAGAAATTGGTAAAGTTGTGTGGAAGTCAGTTAGAGGGAGGGAATGAGGTTGATGCTTTATTTAAGCAATGTTTTAAGTTATGGATTTTTTATTTTTGATATGGAAATGTAATGAAATATGGAAAACTTAATAAAAATCATATTTTTTAAAAAGAGAACTGTTTAAAAATTGCAAATGAGGAAGACTGAAACTAAGGTGGAAAGTGCAACTGGTTCCACTGTACTAGGCTCTGAGCCTAGGGGGTGCCGCAAGGCGTCACAACTATGATGTAGTCATATTGAACAGAACAGAAGGTGAGAGGCAGGGGGCGCTGAATTTTGGCTCCACACAGGGCACTGCTGAACATTGACAGACCAAAGTCTTCTTCTGGTTTGATGGCGGCAGTGTTCTGTTCAGAAAGGAAGGTTCCTTACGGATTCACCATTCAAAGAGCCCCAGGCATCTTCTTGAGAATCAACTAGTGGTGCGTCCCAGGTTAGCCTGAAAAGTGCCTGCAGTATTGCCTGTTGCCACTTATTTATCTGCGCAATGACTAAATCGATTACCCATTTATTTGTTGACTTGGCAGGAGATAGGTCTTCTCCAGCGTATTGTCTCTCCTCCTCCTCCACTGTTAAATTCTTAACTAATACTGTGCCCATTTAGTTCCCATGCTAGGTGGATAAAGCAGAACTGAAACAAAGAGAGAGAGTGTTTCTACCTGTTCCAAAGCCATCTCCTCTCTAGGGGTCTCTGCCAAGCAAGAGTAGAATAATGGCAGTAGGTTAAGAGCTATGCATTCTGTTATTTCCAAGAGGCGAAGGACTTGCGGTTTTATCTCGAGGAAGCAGATTATTAAGAATCAGCAAATACCATTCTGAAACTGAGAAGATAAAAATGCCTTGCTGTGACGGAAAGCAATGCTCAGCCCTGAACCCCACGGAGGCAGGTGGAATTCTGGGGTGGGAGGCAGGAGGGTTGTGGGTCTGGAGGAGGAAAAGAAAAAGGATTAGCAAGAGCTGCAATTGCTTTTGCCATTTGACTTTGCATTAATCTTCCTATGACATCTCATATTTATTTTTTCTATGTGTAGCCATGTGGAGTAGTAGCCAGAAGTATAAAAAGAGAGAGAGAGAGAGAGAGAGAGAGAGAGAGAGAGAGAGAGAGAAGGCTGAGAGGAAATAAAGATGAAACAAAACCATGAAGCTGCTTGCTGAAATTTTGAATGTATGTAAATGAGGTACATTTTTAAAAATAATATTTCCAATTATGGATGGTGGCAGATGTGGTTTAAGGGTGTGTGTGGAGAGAACAAGGTATAAATGATTGAATTTAACAAATGAATCATTCATTGCCTTACAATTCATGCATAAGAACTTGACAGTTCCAAGCAAATATTTACGAATCATCGCATGACCTTGCCCACCTTGCTTTCATGTGGCATCCCAAATGCAAATTTTTAACCTCGGTATTTTCCCTGGGAATATTTCCTAAATTCTGAAGGATGAAGGATTGGTTTTCAGTGTCGTGTGTGTCTGCTGTGTGTGTGTGTGTGTGTATGTGTGTGTGCGCACCCCAAAATTATATAACACCAGAAAGAAGGGAAAGGGAAAAAATGACTCGGTCTGCAGAATAGGTTTTCACAGGTCCCTCCTGTTCTTCCTTGTTATGGTGCTGTACAGTGGTACCTCTGATTACGTACTTAATTCATTTCAAAGGTCCGTACTTAACCTGAAACTGTCCTTAACCTGAAGCACCACTTTAACTAATGGGGCCTTCTGCTGCTGCTGTGCGATTTCTGTTCTCATCCTGAAGCAAAGTTTTTAACCCGAGGTGCTATTTCTGGGTTAGCGGAGTCTGTAACCTGAAGCGTATGTAACCCGAGATACCACTGTATGTCCAAACCCAAGTTGGACCAGTTAGTCCTTTAGTAGAGCACGGGGAACTGCCTTATGCTAAGTCAGACCACTGGTCCATCTAGGTCAATACTGACCACTGTGGCTGGCAGCAGCTTACCAGGGTTTCAGGCAAGATAAATGGGCAGTTCTTCAGCTATAGAACTGTCCTCTGTAAAGATGGTAGCACAGATGAGCAAACCAGGTTATATCTAGCTCAGAATATGCAGACCAAAGCAGTATGCTATTTGTGTGTGTGTGTGTTTTAAAGCAGTTTGTTTAGACAAGTTTTGCATAAGCCTCCAAATTTCTCAGTGATTATCTGCACACTGCTAAATCCAAGCAGGAGGGAAGAATGCTCAAATTTCCACAGAGTAAATCTGCTCCTAATCTCCAGCTGAGTGACTGCAGCTTCTGTTCCTCTTATGAAGAGCTTGCAAGAGAGGCATACAGCTTTCCTTTGAAATCTGAGTATCTGTGCAAAATAATTATGTTTTGTTCAGGGCTATTGGAGTGGGGGGGGGGGGAGGAAACATGCTTACTTTTCCATTTTGCCCTTTTGTTGAGTTATTTACTTGGCTTGATGATATTTTGGCGTTATGAACTGCTAGACTCTTCAGGGAGCTGCGGCAAACCTCCCGTCAGTTACTCACTTTAAGCTTTTAATCCAAAATGCAAGCAAGTTAGATAGAAGTGGGGGGCGGGGGCAGGTTTCTTTGGATATAAGCAGAATAGAGTCAGTGTGGTCTAGTGGTTAGAGGGTTGGAAGACCCAGGTTCAAATTCCCACTCACTATGAGAGCTCACTTTGAGCCTAATCATCTTCATAGGGTTGTTGTGGGGATAAAACAGGGAAGAGTAAGAATCATGCACACTTCTTAGAGTTCCTTGGATGAAAGTTATGGAAATACAGTGGTACCTCAGGTTAAGTACTTAATTCATTCCGGAGGTCCGTTCTTAACCTGAAACGGTCCTTAACCTGAGGTACTACTTTAGCTAATGGGGCCTCGAGCTGCTGGAGCACAATTTCTGTTCTCATCATAGAATCATAGAATCATAGAGTTGGAAGAGACCACAAGGGCCATCGAGTCCAACCCCCTGCCAAGCAGGAAACACCATCAGAGCACTCCTGACATATGGTTGTCAAGCCTCTGCTTAAAGACCTCCAAAGTAGGAGACTCCACCACACTCCTTGGCAGCAAATTCCACTGCCGAACAGCTCTTACTGTCAGGAAGTTCTTCCTAATGTTTAGGTGGAATCTTCTTTCTTGTAGTTTGGATCCATTGCTCCGTGTCCGCTTCTCTGGAGCAGCAGAAAACAACCTTTCTCCCTCCTCTAAAGCAAAGTTCTTAACCCAAGGTACTATTTCTGGGTTAGCGGAGTCTGTAACCTGAAGCGTATGTAACCTGAAGCATATGTAACCCGAGGTACCACTGTAAATAAAATGGCACCTAATGGCAGCTGTTCATGCTCACCAATTCTCACTTTCTCCATCCTTTCCACCCAACCAGGTCAATCATTAACCCTACATTATCTTTTTCAACCAACCATTCAGTTCCAACAATACTACTACACCCCACATGCAAAGAGTAACTGCCAAGTCCACACATTTAAGATACCATACCCATCTGTGAAGCACTAACACACCCCTCTTCGATTTCTCACCTGGAGGAGGCCCTGTTCTAGACCAGTGCAGGATCTTACACTGGAACATTCCCCTAATCTACTTTAATAAACCTACAGATCTTGCAATTTATTAGCTGCGGTCTCGGATTTTTATAATTCTCAATATCTAAGGCACTGATCCTTTCACTTTTTTTGTCGCTTGCAAGTGTGCGGATCCCCTGTTAAGTCATCTCTCTTCTTTCCGATGCTCCAGAGTCAA
Organism: Podarcis liolepis; assembly: GCF_965112155.1. NCBI lineage: Eukaryota > Metazoa > Chordata > Lepidosauria > Squamata > Lacertidae > Podarcis > Podarcis liolepis. The sequence goes on from NC_139569.1 coordinate 30,005,627, forward strand.
AATGATCAGAGGGGGAGAAGGGGTCTGCTTGGGACCTTTAGAGACGAGTGGGCTAATACGTTTCATAAAATGTTCTGCCACTGCAAAAATGTTTCATTTCGTTTTTCTTTATCCCTTGAAAGTGACACGTTCCCATTATGGTTCCCATTATGCTAAAACTGACTGATCCCTCCCTTACAGAGCTTCATGGGGGGAGATTATATGGCAGCAATATGGTAGGCTGCGGTTACCATGGCAACCCTCTTCCTCGCTCTGGGAATTCAGGGACTAAATTTATTTCAAGACAGGGATCTAAAAACAGCTGACAGTATTCCAGCTGAGGCGCACTTTTAGCCACCTAAATTAACCTCCATTTGCAGGGCAGATACGGATTTAATTGGGGAGGGTGGGTTGTTTCACACACTGCAATTTTCCCACATAGAGATAATCCTTGGGTGAGGGGAAACACTTCAGCTGAGCTGAAACGACTTAGCCAGCTCTGAGCTTGTTTTGAGGGGAGTGTTCTATTTCTTTGAAACTTGCTGGGATCATATTTGGTGATGGGCCAAACTCTGTGGTTGAGCACCTGTGTTATATGCAAAAAGTCCCGGGTTCAGTCCAAGACACCTCCGGGTTGGGCTGGGCATGTCTCCCCCACCTGAAACTTTGGAGAACTGCTGTCGGTCAGTGTAGACAACACTGAGCTAGATGGTCCGACTCAGTGCCTTGGGTGGGTGATGGGAGTTGGTATCCAAAACATCTGGAGGACAACTGATGGTTTAAATGTCCCCAGTGTAATGTATTTGTAGGCCCAGATGCAGTGATGGGGTGTGCCGCTGGCAAATTCAAGGAGGTATGTATTGGTTTCAAAACAGGACACAACTTTATTGATTGCAGCTGAAACAGGTTTGAGATAGGCAACCAGCCCACCTGGGAATGACAATATTAGGGTCCGCCGATGGTGTGAACTGCATCTGGTGAACCCTGACTTGTCACTGGTGGGGGGCGTTGTGGCCCTGAGCCCCGAAGCTAGGTGTGTGAACAGGAAGTACTATCTCCAGGAGTGCCAATTTGAATGAAATATGGGGGGCAGGTAAGCTCCATAATCAATTACAAGGCACAACACACACACACCATTTCAATAGCAATGCACATCAGCTTGATGGGGCAGCCCCCTTTGGTATTTTACTGGGGAGGCTGAAGGGACCTTGGCCTCTAGGAGTTGGCTCCTATGCCTCCAACCTCCCCCCCCATCCAACACTTAGGAGGATACCCCTATGACATGTGATGGGGGCAACTTACCCCACCCACTCTCCCTAAAGATGCAGCCCAAGGCCTCTTCCACCCTAAAGTTGTGACAATTCCTCTGAAGTGGACAAAATGTGCCAACTCTGTAGGAAACCAGTCTGCAGGAAACTTCCTCCCTGGTCCTGAAAACAGTGACCAACAGATTTCCATAGCAAGGTATGTGAGTAGAATTGACTCATTTCCCTTGAATACAGTGGTACCTCGGGTTACAGACACTTCAGGTTACAGACTCTGCTAACCCAGGAATAGTACCTTGGGTTAAGAACTTTGCTTCAGGATGAGAACAGAAATTGAGCTGCAGCAGCGGGAGGCCCCATTGGCTAAAGTGGACATCTCAGGTTAAGAACAGTTTCAGGTTAAGAAAGGACCTCCAGAATGAATTAAGTTCTTAACCCGAGGTACCACTGTAGTTCTGAAGCCAAAACAAGATAGGTGAGTGGGAGTGAAAGTTTGAAGAAGACTGGGGTGCCTGAAAGCACCTTTCACCTCCTTATGTTCCCTCAGAGCAGACCTGGACAGGTGAAGTCTTCACCCAAGTCCGCCCTGAAGTCCCGCCCTTCAGAAGCCTGACTTGGATGCCAATTGGCTCCTGGGTCCTTGTGGATTTTCCCTGGCTCCACCACAGCCATGAGAACTGCTAGGAGTGGAGTCTACTGCCAGGCTATGAACACAACTCCTGGTAAGTGGGGGGGGGGGATGGGAGATGGAACTGACAACATCTTCTGACTGCGTATTTTAATGATTGTTAGTCATAGTGACCCTCTCTCCTTTTTACATCTGTGCTGGAGTCTCAGCGCCACTGAATCATCCCATTTATTTAATTCATCTCTAAGTGATGTACAACATAAAAACAATAAACAAAATATTATTATTATTTTAAAAAGACAGAACATAAAAACCAGTAGAACGGCAGTATACCAATAGAACAAAGAAAAATGGGAATCTAGGGGATTCATATAAAAAGTCTGATCCAATGAGTCACTGAAAGCCTAGGAAAGTGATAGATCTTTACAAGACATCTGAAACCACAGAGAGTTGATGCTTCATGTGTGGCAAAAGAAAGAGCATTCCATAGGAGAGGCATGATAGTAGAAAGCACACATTTTGGGGTCACTGCCCAATGATACTCTCTAGGGTGTGGTACCACGAGCAGAATTTAAATGGATGATCTAAGTGATCTGACAGCAACCTTTTCCAACCTAGTACCCTCCAGATGTTTTGGACTACAACTCCCATCAGCCTCAGCTGGGACAGCTGGGGCTGATGGGAGTTGTAGTCCTAAACATTTGGAAGGCAATGGGTTAGAAAAGATTGCCTCCTAGGTCTGTCGAGCGGCAAGAGACCTGTGCAAGGTTCATCCATCGTTCTATGCTGTGCATCTCACAATGATTTATATGCCTCTCCTTTTCTTAATCTCAGCTAGAATTCAACCTCAGGTGTTTCCTCCAGCCCTACCAAGGCGAAAGGTAATGACTCTGAAGGGAGCCGTTTATCACCTCCCGCTTGCTTAAAGTTTGGCTCCCAAAATAGCAAGGAAGGATAAATATGCTTACCAGTCCTCTGACCAACTTATGTATTTTTCCCCCCTGTGAGAGGTAGACAAATTATATCTGTAAGTTTATATGTAAAACACCATTTAACACATTAAGAGCTAATTAGTATGATGTATTGGAACATTCCAGAGTGCAGGCTGTGCCCCATCTTTTTTCATTTGCCTCGGGAAACCATGGCTATCTTACAGGAACCTAGAAAGCTGCCTTATATTGAGCCAGACCATTGGTCCATCCAGCTCAGCATGGTCTGCAGTTGTCCATGTCCTTGTGACCTACTGTCTGGGCTACTGTAATGCACTCGATGTGGGGCTGCCCTTGAAGATGGCCCAGAGGCTGTAGTTTGTGTAGAATGAAGCTGCTAGGCTGGTAAGGTGAGCAAGCTGAAAGTGCTGCACTGGTTGGCAATGAGCTACTGGTCCCAATTCAAGGTGTTAGTACTGGCATATAAAGCCCTAAATGACAAGTGGCCCAGATACCTAAAAGAGTGCTTTGACCAGTGACATATACTTGGAGTGGATTTCATGCTCTTTATTCAGCTCATAGTGGTGAGGAGGAATGAAAGTTCCCCCAAAGTATCTGCTTTATATACATTATTTACACAATGGGCTGCACGTGATTGGCTAATTCCGGGATTCTCCTGTAGGCCAATCAGGTTGTGGAGTCACTTCCATCTGGAGCTGGATTGGGTGGCTCCTGTGGACCAATCATACTGCTGCATTGTTCTAGGACCAATCAGACTGCTGCATTCTGAATCCTATTGTTTTAGGACCAATCAGACTGCTGCATTTTGGATCCTATTCAACTCAGAACATAACAGCCAGCATCAACTATCTACAATTTGCAGAAGAGGCCTGGTTGGTTGGTTTGCCACCACTGGGGGCTGCCTGGTTGGCACAGAATTGTGGCAGGTTCTTTTCAGTGACAGTTCCCCATTTTTGGAAAGCAAACATTTGTAGTGAGGTGAGCCTATATCTTGCATAATTAAGGATGAATGTAAAAACTTTCCAGTTTACCAAAGCATTTGATGGTTGAAAGACACTATTCCTGGCAACTCTGAGATCACTGGTTGAGAGAACCATTACACTGTTAATAGAATGTTTTTAATTGTTATTAGAATGTTTCTAATAATAATATTTTTTTTTTTAAAAAATGTGCTTGCTGCCCTGGGCTCTTTGGGGAGGAATTATTATTATTATTCATTTCATTTCTATATTTTGAAGGGGGGAGTGAAACAGTTTACAACCTACATTAAAACAAGAAATAATCCAGAATAAAACCTTACTGAAGAAAGTCGAATATAAAGTATACATTTAAATACAATTAACATTCATTCAAACATAATTAATAGCAAACTAAAATACATTATCCTAAACTACTACTACTTTCTTCTTCTTCTTCTTCTTCTTTTAAAAAAACCACTACAGAGGAGGTCAATTGCAGAATGCACATTTAGTAGAGCAAAGCTAACAAAAAAATTATTTGGATGATGGAAACAAATGCTAAACATACACTGTATTCTAATAATTTCCCAGAAGTGTTTTTTACATCATGTAAATATGATGCAGAAATTAACAGTTACAGTAGAGAAATGTCAGGGAAATGGAAGAAACTGTCGTGTGAATGGAGCCTGAGTCAGATCGTGCTCCATCTAGCTCAGTATTGTCTACACAGACAGGCAGCGGCTCTTCAGGATTTCAGTCAGAGGACACCGCTGTGTTTAGGCAGTCACAATTAAGACTCCTGTAACTGATGAGCATAGAATTGTAGAGTTGTAAGGGACACAAGGGGTCATCGAGTCCAACCCTCTGCGGTGACGGATCACAGCATCATAGATGGTGGTAATAATAGCAAGAATAACACTTGCTATTTTAGCACGTTGAACATTTGTTCCTTAGTTTCACTCTCTTAAGCTCCATTGAAAGGGGGAGAAACTATTCCTGCTGTTGCTTTCTTTGATGTTGTTGTGCTGTCTGATATGCTTAAGCTGTTTTGCTTGCCTTGTTAGAGTGTTCTAAAGCTTTATGCTTTAAAAGGCAAGAGCCAGAGATATCAGGGAGAAGAAACTGTATTTGGGGTGACAGGCCAGCATTAGTATCCCTCTAGTCTCTTGCTGAGCACCAAAGACATGCATTTCTCGTAACCTGTGGCGTCTCAAGGGCATTTTGTTTTCGAAAACCTTGTTGGGAAATAAATGCAGGGAGATATTTCCAAAGATATATTTTACCAGTGGAAACCTTGGTTATTTTCCATGAGGGTTTTCCTTCCTAGGAACAGGAAGAGATAAGAACATAAGAAGAACCTGATGGATCAGGCCAGTGGCTCATTTTTAATTTTTAATTTAATCATTTTTATTGATTTTTCCAATAAAAACAGCCAATCAACATATCCACATCATAATCCAATTAAAAACAATAATATAAAAAACAGAACAAATTACAGTCCAAATTGTTAATTATTAATTTTTCCGGGCTCCGCCTAGCCTAGACCTCTGAAGAATATCTCCAATATCTTCGTTCTTGCCTCTTCTCCAGGCCAGTGGCTCATCTAATCCAGCACCCTGTTCTCACAGTGGCCAAGCAGATGCCCATTATGAGAAACCCACATGCAGGACCCAAGCACAATTGGTCCAAGCCTGGATCTAGACACATCAAAGAAGCGTATCAGTTAAACACGTTGTAAACTTCATAAAGGGAAATCACGTTGGCGAAAGACGGGACTCCACAGCGCCATCTGGTGCCACAGTGTTGTAACACATACTGTCAGGGGTTCAGGAGCAGAGGCGAGGGCAAGGGAGGAAACAGAGAGTGAGGGGGAGGAGTACGAAGAAAAGATGAGTGATGACGACGACCCGAGATCTCCGAGTCTTTCCAGTGAATCAGAAGATTCACAGAAAGGAGCGCCAGTGGCCAGAGCAAGGGGGGAGCTTAGGGGGGCACCCCAGGAAGAAGGGTCCAGAGAGGGTTCAGAGGGCAGCAATTGGAAATCGGGGCCAGTGTCACCAACAGAGCGCAGTGGGGAGGAAAGGCGCCAGGTATCGAGCTCTGGCAGCTCGCAGCAGGGGGGAGGGCATGAGTCAGGAGTGGCCACACCTCCATCGGAGAGCGAAGAAACGGTCAAGCGGAAAGTGGAAGGTTGGGCGCACGCGCCAAGTTCAAATGCACAGGAAGGCGGCGCAGTAAGCAGCCCGGAAAGGGAGCCAGGTCCTAAAGCCTGACGCAAGGAGACAGAAGGGTCCGGGGGGTCAGCGTCAGAAGAGTCCAGGAAGGAAGAGACCACGGGGGGCAGAGGGACCCAGAGAAGAACGGTCAGGCGGAAAAGGTGGAGTAAGGCTAGGGTATTAAGTTGGTGTACAGGGGGCGGAGACTCAGACGGAGCTTCGCCGGTCTAGCTTATGAGACGTAGAGCTGCACGCGGCAGCTTGAAAATGGAAACTGTAACTCAATAAAGACTTTTATAAAGTGAACGCTGGCTAGCGTGATCCTCTGTGAGCTAGGATCTGGGAGCAGCTCTGACACATACAAATCGTTTTTTCTTTACCAGTGTAGCTGGGTCCCAAGCCTCATTTAAATCCTTCCAAGTTGGTGGGTGTCACTGCCACCACTCCCTTCTAAAAGTGGTCCTCCAGTGAAGCCAACTACTGATCAGGGCTGAAGATTCGTAGCTGCATTGAGGCGGAGCGTACTTCATGGGGAACCTCCAAGAACTTGTTCCACGGTCTTTCAGCATGACACTGAGAGCCAGGATGAGCTCCTCCCCAGTCTCCTGTAAAGAATTCTACTTTCAAGAGTGATTGCTTAGCATGGGGCCTTGTAAATGGCTGCTGGGTTAGCAGAGCAAGGGCTTAATTAAATGCATTCTGGCAAGACCCAGTGTGGTTAAGAACAGTGGACTCGTAATCTGGTGAACCAGGTTCGCTTTTCTGCTCCTCCACATGCAGCTGCTGGGTGACCTTGGGCTAGTCACACTTCTCTGATCTCTCTCAGCCTCACTCACCTCACAGAGTGTTTGTTGTGGGGGAGGAAGGGAAAGGAGATTGTTAGCCGCTTTGAGACTCCTTCTGGTAGTGATAAAGTGGGATATCAATTTTTTTTTAAAAAAATCACCATCCGAACATGGGATCTGGAAGAGGGCTAGCAACTCTCAGCACAGAGCTCCTGCTGTACCTGTGTGCTGCAACAGAAATGACTCTCATTCCTTCCTCACTTGCCTCCTTTGTTATGTAACATCCTTGGTTCTAACAGGGATGAACTCACAGCTCACAGCTCAATGGAAAACTGCATATACTGGCAAGTTTAAGTGTTCTTACCTCCCAAACAGAACCCCTCACTCACCCATTTCTTGAAGGAAGCGCATCTTGTTTATTTATTTATAGAAATATGTGCCACAATTTTATAGAAAAATATCAATGGGGTTTAGAACAAAAGGACATGCGAAAATACACACACACCCACACCCACACCCACACACACACACACACACACAACCTAAAGCAATAAAAATGTTAAAACCAGAGCTAACTGTTGCTGTCTTGGCTCCCATCCCAAATGCTATGACAGAGGTTCCTGCACTGAGTTAGAAAGAAAGCTTGATTTGAGACTTTCAACCGTCAGGCTGTGGGTACAGATTGTAAAAGGTATGGCTTGGGAGTTCAAGAACAGCATGAGGAGTCTGAGACTGGTTGAAGTTTCTGAAGGCGTCTTGCCAAACACCTGCGCCCCTTCCACCAGCTTGGTTTCATGTGTCTGTCAAAGGAGCCTCACCAACTTGGACCATGACCAACTATGCTCTTGGAAATGATCTCAGTGATGGAGCTGGGATAGAAGGGGGTTAAGGGGTCCCTAAGATGTTGGCCTTCTGATAACAATCTGTTTGCCTTGCCTCATTGAGCAGCAGTTGGGGACTGGGAGACAGCCTAGTATTAGCAGTGACAGTAAGAGGAAATGTTTTCTGCTTCCCATATAGGAGGCTGCTTATATTCACACTAACTCAGCATTGGCAACACGGATGGTCTGCCATTCTTCCCCAGTTTTATGTGGAGATACTTTCACGGTTCTACCTCTGCCAACAAAGGTCCGTCTAGTAAAAGCTATGGTTTTCCCAGTAGTGATGTATGGAAGTGAAAGCTGGACCATAAAGAAGGCTGATCGCCGAAGAATTGATGCTTTTGAATTCTGGTGCAGGAGGAGACTCTTGAGAGTCCCATGGACTGCAAGAAGATCAAACCTCTCCATTCTTAAGGAAATCAGCCCTGAGTGCTCACTGGAAGGACAGATCCTGAAGCTGAGGCTCCAATACTTTGGCCACCTCATGAGAAGAGAAGACTCCCTGGAAAAGACCCTGATGTTGGGAAAGATGGAGGGCACAAGGAGAAGGGGACCACAGAGGACGAGATGGTTGGATAGTGTTCTCGAAGCTACCAGCATGAGTTTGACCAAACTGTGGGAGGCAGTGGAAGACAGGAGTGCCTGGCGTGCTCTGGTCCACGGGGTCACGAAGAGTCGGACATGACTAAACGACTAAACAACAACAACACTTTCACGGTTCTACCTCCGTGGTCGGAGGTATTACATCTCTGAATTCCACTTGCCGGGAACTGCCGGTGGGCAGAGTGCTGTTGTGCTTATGTCCAACTTGCAGGCTTCCCACAGGTCAGCCACTGTGAGAATAGGAATCTGGCCTTGATGGGCCTCTGGCCTGATCTAGCAGCTTATTCTTATGTCACATCAGGGATCAAAAACTTGGAGCTTCTGCGAGCAAAGCTCTGTCCCTGAGCTATGACCTTCCTCCTAGAACATTTAGAAACATTGCAAGCTGCCTTGGATTGGGTCAGACCAGTCCATCTAGCTCAGTATTATCCATGCTGACACAAAAGATGTGGTTTCAACAGGGACCTTGAATCAACCGAAGCAGGCAGTACCTGGTCCAAGCAGATGGCAGTCAAGATCAGGACCTTGGCCAGCTCCTTGCTCTTGGCTGAAGCATTCTCTTTCTCAGGAAGCTAGTGCCAACCGAACCCTTACATAAGTCTGACCAAACCTGAAGTGTGGAAGGCCCTGCCTACCTGGAGGAGCTGCCTGGCTAGTTAAAGGACCCTTGACTTATTTTGTAGCCCTTGGTTTCTGAAAGGCTGGGGAGACAAAAGCACCCTGAACCTTGTCCTTGTCAGAGTCCTCCATGGGGGAGGCTGCAGCTGTTTGAGTGTGCATGCAAACCCTCGTGTGTTCACACAGGGGGAGTTCTTTAGGCCTTGGGGAATCAAGGGAGTATTAAGCCTATTTGCGAAGATTGAGTTTGCATATGTAGCTGTATTTGATTAGGTAATAGCAAGGATTAGCAGCACTTATAGCACAGAAGTTAATTGTACGCTAACAAGGTAATTAATTGACTGGTGCTTTTGTACCCAGTTTTTGACTTCTACTTTCCCCTGAATTAAGAGCCAAACTACAAGAGAGCTCCATGACGAAAGGCCCTGTCTCATTTAATTTAACCTGCTGCCTCCAACCTGATACCCTCAAGATGTTTTGGGCTAGCTGGGACTGGTGGGAGTTTGAGTCCACCACGCTGGGGAACACTGCGTTAAGCAAGCACTCAGTTTGGACTTGGCCTCTGAGCCCTAGGAGAGGAGTCCAGTAAACACAATCCTTTTGCCGAGCATGATTTGCCTAAAGCAAATTGCCCCGTGAAGTTCATATATGCCCTGTTAAAGCTCGCACATATATACATTTTAAAGCCAAGAGTCTTTGTCATCTTGTCTAGTTAGGCTCTAAATATAGTTGCTGTTCAGGGAGGGTGGGAGCAGTCAAAACTCCATGGCTGTCTGGTGCAATTCAACACAGGCATGGTCTGAAGCCCTCCCAGGAGGGAAATAAAAAGGAAAACTGAAAATATTGCTCTGGCTGGGAGGAAAGGAAGAAGGAAACAGAGAAGGTAGAAGGCAGGAATGGGGTAGATCTCTCTCTTCCAAGGAAATAATCTCATTGAGTTTGTTGACCTGGAAGAGCAGAGACATCATTTTCCTTCTGGGAGATAAAGTTCTGTCAGCAGAGCAAATCAATAATAATAATAATAATAATAATAATAATAATAATAATAATAATAATAATTTATACCCCGTCCTCCCCAGCCAGGACCAGGTTCAGGGCGGCTAAGATCAATGTATATGATAAATTAAAAACATAAATCAAACAATCAATTAAAATACAGCTTAAAAATCAAATTTGGAGCAGAATAAAATCAGATAGCAGCCCACAGATTATAACTATAGGGGTTGGGAACATTGAGTGCTCACCAGGCCCAACTGTTTGTGCTGGTCTTATATGATCTGGTGGAAAGGGTTAGGGAGGCCACTTACATACAGGGTCTTATTAAAAAGAACAAAGAGAAAAAGGAGGGTCAGACTGGGCCCCAACCAAAGGCCTGGCAGAACAGCTCCGTCTTGCAGGCTCTGTTAAATCCCACAGGGCCCTGCTCTCTTGTGACAGAGTGTTCCACCAGGCTGGGGCCAGGGCCGAATACTCTCTGCTTCTATGTTCTTTGGGATTTTACTGCCCCAGATCTCCTGGGGATACTTATTGGGACTGAAAAGCAGGGTGATGATTAAAATCAATCCATTAAAAAGCACACCTTCACATCAAGGATAACTGTGGGTGGGGTCCCAAGCTAGAACTAACAGTGGCCAAAACTCTCTGCAGGATTTGGTCATATAGATCAGTCGAACCCACAACCCTGAGATGAAGGGTCTGGCTGAGCTATTTGGGGGCCCACTCTGCCGGAGCGTTCCTTCTGTAAAATGGGCACGCTATGTTCCCAAGGACAAAGCCAGGAGAGATTCAGGCAAATAAATGCTGTACTCATCTCACACTGAGACAAAAGACTGAAGAAAGCACAGACAGGGGGATAAAACAGTCGTGCAGCTTGACTGGTTTGTTTGTGTTCTCTTGGGTGGGAAAAGAAATGTTGGAGATCAGGTGTCTTGTGTAATACAAGAAAGCCATTCACACAACTGGAGTTTGCTTACAGCTGTTGTGCTTTTGTGGAGAAGTTTTGTTTTGTTTTGTTTTGTTTTGTTGCCCTGGGCTTCTCCCCTGAGTTTTCTGAGTTCTGCGTAGCAGACTAAAACCATTTTGTTTGTCCCAGCTTACTACATTTAATGGATTTAAGCTGTTGGTTTTTTTGGTTTTTTAAAAAGTTTTATTGCATTTTTATTGCATTTTTAGCACTTCTTTTAATGCCCTTATTTTATTTTTAACCATTTCTAACCAGTGGTAAGGTAGATTTACCATTTTAAATCAAATAAATAAAAAATGAAGTTTTCAGTAAACCGAATTTGTTTTTAAAGATAAAAATTTTAAAAAAAAATCCTCTGGTGGCTGAACCTGACACTCACTTGTGACTGATTCTGAGCTCTTTGGAGAGGGTTTTAAATAACTAGCTAATGAAATAAAACAGCATCTGAGCCAATAATGTTGACTTGGCTTCTGCTTCATCCATAGCTTGTGCAAGCTGGTGGATCAAATTGAATGGGCTGCGTGGCTTCCTTCCATCCCCGAGAGCCAAGAAGCTGCAAAAGCTCATTTCGCTCACTGCAGGCAGATGAAGCTTGGAGAGAGAATGAGAGGGCAGGCAGGGAATTGTGCTTGTAATGTAGCCGAATATATCTTTATTTGCATCTTTTGGGCAAAAAAAAAGAAGGGACAGTGGATACAATCTAGCTGACACCTCATTTTAACTTCTCCAAATCCCCAGCAATTCCTCCTTCGGCTTGCAAAATTATATTGGCACAGTTGTTTTGGAAGACTGTGCAGGGTAGGGAGTCTTAGTGTGAACATTTGATGGAGAAACCCAGAAATTATTCTCAAGATTCTCACATTGCGGTCAAGAGAAGGATTTTTTGTGTGTGTTTATGTGCGAGTGGGGCAGGGTCCTAGACAGTATATCACAAGGTCTAGCTGAAATAATTAAAAGCTTGTCACCTGCCTGACATTGTTTGGTTCTGATAGTGCATTTACATACAACTACTATGCTATAAGTAAGACAATGATAATAGTCATTTACCCAGAATTACATTTGACTGAAGGATGCTGGTGACACTGTGGGTTAAACCACAGAGCCTAGGACTTGCCGATCAGAAGGTCAACGGTTCAAATCCCCTTGACAGAGTGAGCTCCCATTGCTCAGACCCTGCTCCTGCCAACCTAGCAGTTCGAAAGCACGTCAAAGTGCAAGTAGATAAATAGGTACCACTCTGGCGGGAAGGTAAACAGTGTTTCTGTGTGCTGCTCTGGTTTGCCAGAAGCGGCTTAGTCATGCTGTACGCCGGCTCCCTTGGCCAATAAAGTGAGATGAGTGCCTCAACTCCAGAGTAGTCTGCAACTGGACCTAATGGTCAGGGGTTCCTTTACCTTTAGCTTTACCTTTGACTGAGTCATGTTCACTCATTGAAATCAATGAGCTTAAATTAGCCCCAATGATTTCAGTGCATCTATGCTGAGTATGTTTTTGGATGTCATACACACACCATACATTTAAAGCATAATTAATGCACAGGATTTGCCCCCAAAGAATCCTGGTCATTTTATTTGTTAAGAGTTTTGGGGATTGCAGCTCTGTGAAAGGTAAACTACAGTCCCCAAGACTTTTGGGGCTAAGTCGTGCACTTTAAATGTACGGTGTATATGCAGCTCTTGTTGTTAACAAGCCGTAGTGTTTTAGAAGGTGAATGATCTCATCAATTCCTACCCGGAAATATTATATGACCATCTGCATATTGGGCTGAGATTGCCTACAGAGCTCTGGGTTAAAGGCCAGATTTGAAGCAGGTTGTCTGTCAGAGAACCAGTGTGGTTTCTGCATTTATAGTTTGGTTTCATAAGCTCCCCCTAACCTGAGAGTAAATTCCACTGAATTCAACAGGTCTTGCTTCTGAGCAGACATAGTTTGGACGGCTGCCTTAGCCAGGAAATGACAAAACTCTCTGAAGGATGCACTTAGCTCATCTGGCATGGGAGTGTTTCAGCAAGGTTCAGCATTTCTATTTAGGATATTGTTGGAGCTGTAATAGCCTATGAGTGGGAAACCTTTGGCCCCCCCTGTTGATTTTGGGCTCCAGCTCTCATTCACCCAGCGAGCATGGTTAACAGTCAGGGATGATGGGAGTTGTAGTACAACATAAGAATGCAAGAAAAGCCTGCTGGATCAGGCCAATGGCCCATCTAGTCCAGCATCCTGTTCTCACAGTGGCCAAGCAGATGTCTGTGGGAAGCCCTCCTGCAAGACAGGAGCACAACAGCACTCTCCCCTCTAGTGGCTTCCAGAAAATAATATCTGCTGCCTTTGGTGGTAGAGGCAGAGCATAGCATTGTGACTGGTGGCCACTAACAGCCATATCTTCCATGAATTTGTCTAGCCTTTTAAAAAGCCATCCAAGCTAGTGGCCATCACTAACTCCTATGGGAAGGAGTTGCATGAAGACATCCTATCTTTTATCCTGAATCTTCCAACATTCAGCTTTGTGATAGGAATTTTGAGGGCTTAGATATATGGTAATGTTCATAAGTGTACCAACCAAGCACATACATAGATCAGCACAGGAAGACCGACCTGGAACCATTTTGATTCCTAAACTAAGCAAATGTTTTCTCTGCAAAGTCAAAGTGGGAAACGTCTCATTGTCTCTTTCCTCACAAATCCTATCTTAAGGGCACATTTAAGATATGAATAGGGTGTGAGCCTGTGACCTGGCCCAGGAACTAAGTATTTATCATTACAAAAGATTCGCCAGGCTCCCCAGGAAATCCAATCAAGTAACCTGCCAGACAGGAGATAAACAACGACAGGAGAAAAACAACATTCAAATTCCTGTTTTAGACCGCCTTTTTTGTGATGTAGGTACGATGTATCCGGGGGGGGGGGTCTTAGGTTACACCCCTTCTGTGATGTATGTATGGTGTTTCTGGGGGTGGTCTTGATCTACAGGGTGACAATTTCAAAAGTATTTATAAGGCCTTGCGCGCTATTTTTCTGGGTTCCTCCTCCCTCCTGCAGGTGAGGGGAGCACCCTGTTGCAACAGATCAATAAAGATCAAGCTTACTAGCTGCTTTGCTTCTCAATATTCTCTGGTTGGCCTCTGTTATCTTCTCCTACCAATAGGGAACCTATGTAAGGACTCTATATGGGCTCTTGGATACCCCATAAGGGAAAAGGGCCATTTTTGTTTACAACAGCTTCCTTGGATGTCCCTGAGTTCTGGGGTTATAAGAGAGGGAGAAACACGTTACTCTCTCCACTTTCTTCATGCCATGCATAATTTTATAAACCTCTATCATGTCACCTCTCACTCGTCTTTGTGTGTGCAGCAAATCAACAAAAATATTTAAGCAGGAGGGAGGGGACATCTGAAGAGCACCTGGTTGAAGAAGCCTGGCTTAGCCATTTGGCAACCCTTCCACCTGGAAACGGCTCTTTTTATTAAGGCATTCAGGCCTTGATTCTTCATCCAAGCCAGATGAGCATCCCTCGTGGACCAGGTGTATGTAACAGCTTCCTGCTCTTTGTAGTATGGCTTTCTTGCTGATCCAGAATAATGCCTCAGATAAACAGTATGATGTTAATGGCTGGGGAGTAATTACGCAGTGTTTGGTCTACAAACAAACCGTGTTTATCGAGGAGCTTTTGCTTGTTTGCCACCAGCTGCAGGGCCAGCCAGCACTGAAAGCTTTCAGCAAACATCCTGCCATTTGTTTAGGGAGGGCCTCAGGTGTGCCTAATATGGTGGATGCAAAACTGCACCAGATACAGATGGCTATATCTACCCATTTCTTTCATTTTCTCATTTTTCCAATCTTATGTTCAGTTATACACATCCATGTGTGATTTTCTTTCACAAGTCCTCGTGAAAGCTCATCAGCAGAATTTCTCCTAATATGCACATTTTGGATTAGCACTTTTACTTGATATGATGTATTTTAATGTTATTTTCACTATGCATTTTAACACTCACTTTACGTTAGTGTGTATACATTTTTGTAAGCAGTCATTGGTTGGAGGACTGCACTGCAAAATTCAGAGAAGAACTAAAAAAAAATGGGGGGGCTGTGTTTTGGTTTGTGTATTGGTTCAAAAAGTGTGGATCAGGTAGTGTCTCACTGAAAGGTAAACAAAATGGAATTCCTCCCCTACCCCTAGAGGTAACTAATCTGTAGACCTCCAGGTGTTGATGGGTCTCAGCAGTGCTTTTTTTCCTACAAAAATGTTTAAGGGTACTCTCATTCTCCTATTCATATGCTGCCCCACAAACTTAGGCCAAACTTAGATTCACAAAATGTTTAGGGGTATGCGTACCCCTGTGTACCCCCAGAAAAAGCACTGTGTCTCAGCCAATCAGACTCCAAGATTCTCCAAGACAGCACTTCCCACCTTTAGATGGAGCCTCTCGAAAAGGTAAGCAGTAAGGACCCAAATAGATGTGAGTTTTCATGACTCTTGGTCCAGGTTCCAGCTTCATATCTCAATGGAAGGAGGACTGAACTGAGGGTGCAGTGATATACAGTGGTGCCTCGCAAGACAAAATTAATTCGTTCCGCGAGTTTTGTCATCTTGCGATTCTTTTCGTCTTGCGAAGCATGGTGTCGGGAAAGTTTTGGAAAAGCTTCAAAATCACCAAAGTCTTTAAAAACCTCAAAAAAGGCTACCAAACCGCGTTCTATGAGTTGCTCCTCGAAGTCAAGTCGCAACTGTATTAATGGTGTTAAGAAAAAGGAAACAAACTTGCAAGACGTTTCCGTCTTGCGAAGCAAGCCCATAGGGAAAACCGTCTTGCGAAGCAGCTCAAAAAACAAAAAACCCTTTCGTCTAGCGAGTTTTTTGTCTTGCGAGGCATTCGTCTTGCGAGGTACCACTGTATCCTGTTCTTAATTTGATCTGGAAGAAAGTGGTTGGCTGTTTAGTGCTACTGCCAATACCACTGCAAGTAAATTTAAAGTCATGGGGATGACAGGCCAGATTTGGCCTTCAGGCTGCCAGATGACCACCCCTACTTAATTTAAATGATTTTTAAAATTCCATTTAGGAATCACTTCACATAAAACATCTCAAAGCAATTCTGCAGTAAAAACAACAATAAGTCCATGCATAAGACCAATTCCATATATACAGAATTAAAAATAATTCCATGCATTACAACAACTAAAACAATTTCAAGCATAAAACCAAATATAAACCTCCACCCAAAAGGCTTGTAGAAAAAGGAGGGTTTTCAGCAGGCACTGAAAAGATGATGGAGACATCTCCTGTTTGGTAAGGAACAGGCTCTGATGCCAAACCCTCCAACTCATAGCTTCCACTACAGTGGTACTTCAGGTTAAGAACTTAATTTGTTCTGGAGGTCCGTTCTTAACCTGAAACTGTTCTTAACCTGAGGTACCACTTTAGCTAATGGGGCCTCCCGCTGCCGCCATGACACCGCTGTGCAATTTTTGTTCTCATCCTGAAGCAAAGTTCTTAACCCGAGGTACTATTTCTGGGTTAGTGGAGTCTGTAACCTGAAGCATCTGTAGCCCGAGGTACCACTGTAATATGTTTTGATCATTTTCATACTGCAGCATGGGCTTCAGATTGTTTGTTGCCTAAACGGAACTGCTGGCTACACATTTCTCAAAATCAGTCTGTGATGCACAGTGCTTCTGCCCCCCCTCCCCCCCCCAAAATAGGTGCTGGAACTCACCATGAAGAAGAAGAAGAAGAAGAAGAAGAAGAAGAAGAAGAAGAAGAAGAAGAAGAAGAGGAGGAGGAGGAGGAGGAGGAGGAGGAGGAGGAGGAGGAGGAGGAGGAGGAGTTTGGATTTGATATCCCGCTTTATCGCTACCTGAAGGAGTCTCAAAGCAGCTAACATTCTCCTTTCCCTTCCTCCCCCACAACAAATACTCTGTGATGTGAGTGGGGCTGAGAGACTTCAGAGAAGTGTGACTAGCCCAAGGTCACCCAGCAGCTGCATGTGGAGGAGCGGAGACGTGAACCCGGTTCACCAGATAACGAGACTACCACTCTTAACCACTACACCACATGAAGTCATTACAGTAAATCACTGGGCAGCCCTGAACAGATGCTGGTTTGGCGACAGTCGTGTTCACTGCCCATGAAGGTGCTGAAAACTACTGCAAGCTGTCTCCCTAGTTGGTTTGGTGTAGGTCTTGGTTCTGGTGCAGGTCAAATAATAGTGCCCCCGTCTCCCTCGTTGTCTTAGATTCAGGTGGAAGGCCAGGGCAGCTCGGAAAGGCCCTCGCACAAATCCCCATGTGTGCAATGGTAGAGGCCAGGCTTAAGCTTAAGGCCCACCACTGCTACACAGGAGATGGATTGAAGTAAAGGAAATACAAATTGGCTTCACATCATAGCTTTACCAATCATGGCTAGGAGCGGCTAGGAGCTAGGTGGAGTTATAGATCTAAAAAAAAAATGTGTAGACTTGCACACGCTGGCCAGTTTCTATTTTGATGTGACAATGGGTCATTTTGGGCTTCTCCGAAGTGCATAAAGGCAAGAACAGGGCAGGAGGAACATCGGCTTGCAATGGCATCCACCTGAGAGGTGCCAGAACTGTGCTCTGGCAGAGAAAAAGTGCTGGTGACACAGCATTTGAAGCAAGGTGCCAGGGACCTTGGCATGAAGAACATTGTGAAGCAAATCTGGGTACACGGAATGCCAAAGGAGGGTTGTTGAAGAGGGAAGCTATAAAATTGGCCAGAACCCACCAAGTTTTCTCATCTGTTTTGAAAGTGCTGCCCATTTGTCTTTTTCTCACAGCTGCATCTTGATATGGGGTTTGTAGGATTTTCAGATGTGAAGTGCAGCTGAGATCAAAAAAGCTCCATGAAGCAACTGTGATTGACTTGCATAGCAGGGAGAATGAAGACGCTGTGGATTCCAGTAGACTACTCAGCTGTCAGAACCTTTAGATTTGACCCACCATTTTTGTAATTGTGAATGTAGGTGACTACACTGGGTTACTTGAAAACCTGCCTTTACTGCTAAGAGATGGAATCAGTCACCTTTTAAAAAGAGGTGTGGAGGGAAGAGCTCTTTTGGGGGGGACTGCTGCCTTTGATATTATCTTCAGAAAGGCAGTCAAAAGCTTATCTCTGGCTCCTTGAAAGATTTTTTGCTAACTGCTTGACAGCGCTGCTCTGTCTTTTTCTCTGTCCTCGCTTCAGCAAGGATAATAACTGTTGTGAGCAGAAGCTCAGACACAAAAGTGGTGGAAGCGTCATATCGCGTTGTATCAGGGGAATAGGTAGGCAGCACTCGTTTCCCCAAGAGGCAGCAGGAACAATTGTATTGCTCACCCATGTGGGTCTCTCCATTGCAAAAACCTTGGGAGTATTTCTAGTTTCCAGCTAGGCTAGTTGGAAAGGGACAGATTAACCACCCAGCCCCAACTTTGCTGCTACTATGCCCCATCCGAGCACCATCTGGGCAGGAAGAGGCTATTGATGACTAAGCTCTG
Organism: Podarcis liolepis; assembly: GCF_965112155.1. Lineage (NCBI taxonomy): Eukaryota > Metazoa > Chordata > Lepidosauria > Squamata > Lacertidae > Podarcis > Podarcis liolepis. Next base: position 30,023,967 of record NC_139569.1, read on the forward strand.
TCTCCACGGTTGCAGTCTGTAATGCTTCTGAACACCAGTTGCCTGGGAACCATAGCAGAGAGATTGCTCTTGTCCTCAGATCCTTCATGTGGGTTTTCCATAAGGGCAGCTGCTTGGCCACTGTGAGAAAAGGATGCTGGACTAGACTTTAAATGTGAACTGAATCAAATTTCTCCCCCATCCATAGTTGAGGCTCATCAAAACACCTTCTTCAAAGCTCGAAGTAGAAGCAGCCACCTGTAGTTGTCTTAGCACATACTCCTGCCCTGTGCCCAAGGCAGCTGATGGAGCATTTTGGGATGACCTTCGGAGCTCACCATTTTTGCAGGGCTGTGCTGGGCAGCCCAGGGAACAAACCCCAGCAGGCCATTAATCATGACCAAGAGTGAGATTTGTGATGGTCCGGCTTAATAGCATCCTGGCAGCCCTTCCAAGATTTAAGTCAGCACTTTCTGCTAGCAGAGCCTCTCTCTGGCTGGACAGCGTTTTACTGCATTTTACATTTCGCAGCACCAAGAGGGCAATAAATTTTGGGAGCAATAAATGATTAGCTGCTAAAGGTTCTTTCAAGTTTACATTTGCTTTGCAGTAATCACCATTAGGTAACAAGGCGGTTGCATGTTGCTGGTGGCGCCAAGCATACTGCTTTGTAAATTACTCATTTTCTGCTTTTACCATTTTCTTTTACTTTGTGGTGAGGGGTGGAGAGGGGCTTGCTCAGGACATTTCAGAGTTCCTCTACCAAAGAAAGTGGGGGGTTGAATATCAGTGATGTAAACAACCAACCTTCTGGGCTTTAATGCATTCCTAATGGTCATTCAGAAATGCAATGCATTCCTAGGACCATTCGGATGGAACAAATATATTTCAGTGGCCATTCTCAGTCCTGGAAGGTCAGGAAGGATCAGGCGGGGCAAAGACGCATGACGCAAATTTGCACAAAATGTGCACACACATTTATAGACAGGCAGACATTTTAGGCAAATTTTCAGGGGGAGGAAAATCCCCATTAAACTGTAACTGAGATGCAGCCAATGTGCTGCCTCCTATGGATGATGCTGGTCTACTTTCCCCACCAGTGCTACCCAATGGTAGATGATGTGGGAGTTATAGTCTAACAGCACCTGGAGGGCACCATGATGGTTATCCTGCTGCCCAGGATAACCCGGCCATGAAGATTTCATAGAACAATAGAATTGTGGAGTTGGAAGGGACCCCAAGGAATCATCTAGTCCAACCCCCTGCAATGCAGGAATCTAAACAAAAGCATTCATGACAGATGGCCATCCATTTGCCTCAGGGAAGTGGAGGGGAGTCCCATCAACACAGCACTTCACAGTTAAAAATTAAAAAAATTAAAATTAAATAAAAAAATAAAAAATACTTAAAATAATTAAAAATTAAAAAAATAATTAAATTAATTTTAAAAAAATAAGAGAAAAGGACAGGAGAGCCAGAGCCTCAACACAAAAGATTCAGGACTCTCCTCAAAGACAGGCAAAGGGGGACAACACAGCAGCTTCCTCCAGCAAAGAGCCACCCAGGCTGACGGAGTATAGCACATATTGGATCTCAGGTGATGCAGGGCCACCTCTATCATTAGGCAGCGTGAGGCAACCACCGCAGGCAGGGGGGGAAATCCACATGAAAAACATATTTATTTTAGTGCCCATTTCTCCTCCTTTTAAAGACTGCAGGCAGCTCTCAGGCCAGAAGGGCAGGTAGGGGAGCAGAGTCAATGACAGGTAAGCCGGGCTAGTTTTCGTAAGCCTCCAGATGATTCTGCTCCTTTGCTGAGACACCATATTCCATAGCTCAGCCATCAGGGCCCACTGGGAGCTGTCCAGGGTGCTGATGTGCCTTTCCTTGGAAAAAACTCCAGCAACTGCCACCACTTCCCTGGCAAACAGCAAGCTCTAGCTAGCAGACGAGATAGAAGAGACAATTGGCCCTGGCTTATACAATCACTAGAACTGCAGCAACATTTAAAAAGTCTCTAAGTTTCACACATTGAACCTAGTTTCCACATGATTCAGTTTGCATGGGGAAACATAGTGGGGTCATGCAGGCTGGCTGTGCCCTAACCATTGCATCCTGCAGTGACCCCATGCTGTCTGTGGGTGGGTGGGTGGGATCTGGCTGGGGGGAACGACTACTGAATACATGTAGGCTGTCGCTCACAGCCCCATGGTCTGGAACCCAGCCCAATCTAGCATCTGCCACATGGTTTAATGAACATTGACTGCTGGTAAATGATTGCAAAAACCCAGTTCCTTAATGCTTATTTCTTTTTGGAAGCTCTGAATGAATACCTCACATCTTTCCTCACCTGTGCCACACACTCTGCCTCCTGCAAATCAAAGGATGTAACAAGTGACAAAGGGAGATTCTCTCTACAGGACAAATGCTCATAGGTTCTGAAGCAATGGCTCTATTCATCTACTCACACTTCCATTGTTAAGAATGACCCTCCTTACCACCACCCACCATGATCCCTCTCTGTGTCCTCCCTGGAACTTAATTACATTGACATTCATGTCTTGAAAATGTACTGAAACAGGGAGAGATAAACTACCTCTTCCCAACAATGGCTGTCTGGATAGCTGACACAAAGAATAAATCCTCTGTGCATCTCTCGGCAATGGAATCCATTATCCAGAGTGGGAAACACCTCCTCAGTCTTAGGAACTGTTCCTAGGCTTAAGGGCTCCTTTTTTGGACATTGCAAGGCTGCAGAACTGGTTTTGGAATGGAGTGAAAGATTATGGGGAGCTGGTTCTGTAGGAACTAACTTCTACTGTGTCTGATGCCACGGTTGGAGTTGCTAGGAATGACAGATAGGAAGAGTTCTGATTCACTCAGGTCTTGTTTGAAAGCTTCCCAGAAGCATCTGGTTGGTGAGAGCCAGGGTGGTATAGTGGCTAGAGCAGGCATAGGCAACCTCGGCCCTCCAGATGTTTTGGGACTACAATTTCCATCACCCCTCACCACTGGTCCTGTTAGCTAGGGATCATGGGAACTGTAGTCCCAAAACATCTAGAGGACCGAGATTTCCTGTTCCTGGGCTAGAGTGTCAGGCAAGGATCTGGGAGACCACATTTCAAATCCCCACCTGACCATGATACCTTCATTAGCAAATTCAGGATCTCTGTGTTTGCAGGACGTTGGTGATAAAGAATGAAAGACAGCCTTCACCTTCATGCCCCATTGAGCTCCCAGAAGCACCTGACTGGTGCCAGAATCCTGGACCAGATAGCTAAGGTGATCTAGCAAAGCAATTTGTACATCATTTCCTCTATATATAAAAAAAGACTTCCTGGCACAGAAGCAGCTGCTGAACGGGGAAAAAATGCATCTAAAATTATGGAAATCAGTCTATCTATATTCATAAACTGGCAGGGTTCAGAGGCACAGATGACAGCCAAACCTCTTTATGGTGTATCATTTTAAGTGCCTCTACCATCCTTTTCAATAATATCTCCAGCACTAGCAAATGAAACGACAACACAGAGGCATCCCTCCCCTGCAGTGAAAGGCAATGAGCACTAAGATTGCTCCTTCAATGGCTGGATTAGTTCATTAGTCCATGTTTTAGTGATCCCCTAAGTCAACACAGGGTGGCTGAGGGCTTATGGGAGTTGTAGTTCAATTGCAAGAAATATAAAAGCATGTCATTAAAACACATGGTAATGTATTCATCAAAACATTTTAAAAATCAACAAATGGACAATAACATATGTTTTAAAAAGCACAAGTATAAATAGGCATTAAAACATAAACAGGTATGCTTTCAAGAGTCAGTGGAATGCCAATACTGATGGACAGGAATGCAGGGGGGGGATTGGATTCCGTTCACATTTGGGGGGTGAACCAACACAATTTGCACTTTGCAAAAGAATAATGAAGCAAAACACAGCCATCTTTTGGAATTCACGCTTCTCCAATTTTGTAGTGCAGCTCTCCAGCCAACGATAATGTGCAAAAAAGCATTTACTAGGGGAAAGTGTGTTTGGAAATGCACATATTGAAACTAATATGCACACATGCATTATATTAGGGAAATTTGCTTTGCAAAAGTGTGTGTATTAGGGGAAAATGCATAGAAAAATGTGTATGTGTGTGGTTTGGGAGCTGCACGGCCAGGGGAAAAACAATGCTATCCAGGGTTGTAAAGACTGCAGAGAGAATAATTGGGTGCACTCTTCCCACCTTAGATTAAATCTATGCTGCCAGGTGCCATAAGAAAGCAGCAGAGATAGCAGATAGTATGCACCCCGGAAATGATCTCTTTCAGCTTCTGCCTTCTGGAAGAAGGTATAGGGTTGTAAAGGCCAGGACCAGTCACCTGAGAAACAGTTTCTACGCAAATGCAATTCTGGTTCTAAATGCAGCATAAGGGGTCTCTATAGTATAGTGTATTTTAAAATGGGGTTTCAGAGTTTTTAGGGGTTTTTGAATGTTTTATGTAGTTTTTATGTAGCTTTATGTAGTTTTATGTAGTTTTATGTAGTTTTTCAATTTCATTGTTCTGCATGGGACAATGACAATAAAGATATCGTATATCGTATGTGAGGAGAAATTTACACTGAAATGTTGGTGAGTTTTCATGAGGACTTTTCCATATATCTATATATACATCCACAAATGGATGTGGAAATGTGGAGAACCAAGCTTAAGAATGGAAGAATGAGAAACTGATTCTTCCACCCTCCCATTGATTGGATATGGCCAAGAAAAGCATTCCCAGTGAACATTGAAAGACACCCCACTTTACGAGTGTACTTGTAACAGAGACAAATGGGTTCTGGCCAGCTATGTCCTACTCGAAGTAGAACCATTGAAATTAATGGGCCTAAGTTCTCCACATCCATTTATTTCAGTGGCTCTACTTGGAGCAGCACCTGGTTATTTCCTTCCACACAAGTTTCTCTGAGTAGACAAATCTTCCTTACTGAAATGGAAGCCTGATTCTTGGCTATTGTTTGTAATGAAAAACACATTAATCACCCACACCTGACAAGGAGCAGGTAAGAAAATTAAATCTGGATATTCCTTCCATTCCCCCAGGCAATGAATGTTTGAGCAAGTGACACTTCTCATATATTTAATAACAACAACAAAGGAAAGAGAGGGCTGGCTCATGGCACGGTGGTTTTTAAAACGAGCGGTGGGAATTGTAACCGCTTGACAAGAAAGGAGATGTCTTGCTTATTACTGCGCAAGCTGGTTCTTCTCAGAGCTGCATGGAGGAGACGGTGTGTTGCATTACCAGCCTTGAAAGAACTACTGCAGGCATTTTGCTCTGACAATTGCATCTTTTCCGTAACAGCATCTTTCTCCATCCCAAACTCTAGATGGGGGAGATGGGAACCAACTTTTTCAGACCAAGGACCACATTCCCATCTGTGTAACCTTCCAGGGGCCAGAGGTGCGCAGGGCCAGAGGCAAACGTGGACAGAGCAACAAATCATAGAATCATAGAATTGCAGAGTTGGAACGGACCACTAGGATCATCTAGTCCAATTCCTTGCAATGCAGGAATCTTAACCCACAACCCTGAGATTAAGAGTCTCATGCTCTTCCAGCTGAGAAATGCCAATTTTACCCTTGTGTAATATGGTAGTTTTACCAGTGGCGTAGCGTGGGGGGTGCAGGGGGGGCCGGCCGCACCGGGCGCAACATCTGGGGGTTAGGGGGCGCAAATCCACGGGTTAGGGGGCGCAAATCCACGGGTTAGGGGGCGCAAATTACTTGCCTTGCCCCGGGTGCTGACAACCCACGCTACGCCACTGAGTTTTACAAATACCCCCACTCTCCTTCTAGACAAGCAAGAAACATTATCAGAATTCAATGACATATTTCACTCACTCAAGAAGAATGTGAGCAATGCAGGCTGAAGAGCATCACGGGGGCCAGACTGGGAGACCCTGAGGGCCACATTTGGCCCCCAACCAGGCCAGAGGATTCACACTGCTGTTTGATATATAAGGTGGGGACGATTGCCTGAATCAAGGAGAGCCAGTTATAGAGGACAGGCAGTTCTCGTAGACAGCTAATCTCATATTGACCTAGTTTCATTCTGCGGCCTTCTAGAGTAAATAAAATGGCAGCTTAAGCCCAAGAACCCCCACGATTTCTGCCACCCCATCTCCAGAACCAGGAGGTGCTGACTTTAGAAATATGAACCTTTGCCTCAATGTGCAGTTGCCCCTTGTGGCAAAATACCGACATTGCGACTTGGAGCATTTCCTAGCCCCCAGTACTTAGGCTCTGCATTGGCTCTGTGCATCCAAGTTGCCATTTGGATCCTCTAGGATGGGAAAAGACATAAATGGCTTCCTGTTTGGGCTGCACGTCAAAATGCTTCCTGCCTCGACTCCTCACTCACCTTTGATGGGTGCTTACCATTTGCCGTGTCCCCAACCTCAAAAATCTAAGAGAAAGAAGGCAGTTTTGACCCCCAACACATCTTTTAAGTTGGCCAAAAGTTCAACATTCTGAATTTTCAGTGCAGGCCAGAGCAAGAAGGGTAGAATGTTTTATTTGTTTGTTAATCTCATTGAACCAAAATGCATATTCATCTCGATTGTAAGAAAACCTCTAATTGGTTTAAATGAAACATTGAAATGATTGATTAAAAACACGTATTTTAAAATATTCAAAAGATGGTTAAAATCAACTGTAGACAAAAAGAAATAAAAGTCATGTAACTTCTGTATGTCTGCACTGCCTAAACAAAAATGTTTTAAGCTGGTGTTGAAAGAGAACTGCTGCCACACTACAAGACTGATCTATTACAAGTGCAGAAGGAGTATTATTATGTGGCACCTGAAACAGTGCCAATTCCACAGATCAATATGGTTGGGCAGGCATTTATGGAGCAAGCTGTTCCCACAAGTAAACTGGACCCAATCTGTTTACCCACACAGTTCCTGTTTTAACCTCATGATGCACCCCCCCCCAAAAAAAATCCTAACCCAGGTACTTAGGGGCTGAAGCAAGCTAATTTCCTCTCTTCTTTCTCCCCTCTTCACTTCTATCCCTCCCATCATCCAAAGACATGCTCACAATTATGTGGAATCCTAAACATTTAATATTCCCCCTGCAAATGCTAAAGTCAACACAAGCTTGTGACCACAGACTGAAGCTGGGGACCCTTCTGTGGCTGAGAAAAAGTGCCTTACAGCAGCATGCAGCGTGCTTCAGAGCCAGGGCTGCTATAGGTTTGGATTTCCACTCCGAAATTCCCTATACAAAACACCTCTCAGCTCATAGCAACCATCCATCTACATAAATTACCCCTGGAAATTCCCTCCAGGTCAACATCCAGAACACTCAATCATAGGCAGAAGTCATTACTGCATCAGTGATGGATTTATAGTCATGTGCAAGATGTGTGGAATTAGGGCCCTGTGTAGCTGAGGGGTCCCCAAGATATCAGTATACATTGTTAACTGAGAAAATACCTTTGAAATGTGGCATTATTGAATTCTGGTATTTTAGTTGGTTGTGTTGTTTTTGTTTTTCATTTCTCCTACTCCTTGATTAAAGTCAGTGGATTAGAGTCTATAAGGGAAACCAGGGCTAAATCCTACCAAGTTAAGCAACTATTATTACTTTTTACAGTTTTTGGTTTAAATAGTAGCACAAGGCTCTTTGCAAAATGGCTTTTAAACAGCCCTATGCTGCACTTTGAACTCACAACAACTGGGGGTTCAAATCACAGTGTCACTGGACGTCATAGTGAAGACTGACAGGTGAGTGATCTAGCCTTTGGAGTTCTTGGCTGGTAAGACTTTCTCCCTGTTAATTCTAGAGTGCACTCTCTCACCCTCTCCTGCTAGAATTTGCTGACTTCTTTTTATGAAAAGGTCTTTTAATTAAATTCAACATCTCAAGGATGTTTGCATACATACGCACACAAAGTTCAAGTGCGCCAAGCTTAATGAGCCCACTACCTCAATGAAGCTGAAAATTGTGTTCCATTCTTTTAAGTGATGAAGCAATTGAGTTAATCACACTTTACTCAGCCAAAAAATCACCTAGGCCTAGCGCACTATTGCCAAATGACAGCTGTCATGTCTTAATACACAAATGCCTTGGATACTGACACAGGAGAAGGAACGGGTGAAAGTTAGCAGTACACCGTCTCTGTTATTTTGTAAGCTGCAAGGCAGACCCAAAGGAACAGCGTTCTCCAGGCTAGCAAAAGACAGAACATTTGGTGAACTGGCTGTGCTGTTGAGGCTGGCAGTTCAGTCTGCCAAGCAAAGAACAGAAATCAGCCAGTTCACTTTGCCACCCACCCAGCTCTTCACTCACATTTTTTGTGGGGGAGGTTCCATGCATTTTCACTATGGCCAGAAATGAATACTGTTGGATTGAGGAATAGAAATGAGCTGTGAAATTAATAAGAGCTTTAGAAGAGCCCGATTGGATCAGGTCTAGTCCAGCACCCTGCTCCCACGGTGTCCAAACAGATGCCTGGGGGAAGCTGGGAAGCAAAACCTTAGTTCAAAAGTGGCCTCCCCTTCTCTGATTCCCTGGTATTCAGTGCAGTGCTGGATTAAACCCTGTGGAGGCCCCTAGGCATTCAAAATCTCAGCCCCCTCCCCACATTGAACTAAGAAAGCTTGATTGCAATTTTCTTTCTTTCTAAATCCAATATTATTTTGATCCGTTGTTGTGGAGCCCCATAGGTTGGTGCCTACTCTGCCTATTTGGTAATCCAGCACTGATTCAAAGGCATATTGCTTCAGACGACAGGCAGGGTTGGCTCACCCAGGGGGCAAGATGAGGCGACTGCCTCAGGCGGCGGAATCCACCAGGGCTTCCGATTTTGATCTTTCTTCCCCGCTTGTTCCTGGTGTAGATATTCCCCCACCTTTTCTTCTCTGATGGGGAGGGGGGCACCATTTGGGGGTCTGCCTCAGGTGCCAAAATGTCTTGGGGCAGCCCTGACAATGGGGGGACAGAATACAGCCATCGTTGCTATTGCTAGCCTCATCCTCCAGAAATTTGCCTAATCGTCTTTTAAAGTCATCCACGTTGGTGGCGATCATTATCTCTGGTGGGAGCAAATTCCAGTATTCCATGCACTGTGTGAAGGACTTTCCTTTGTCTATCCTGGATTCTCCAAGGTTCATTGGATATCCCCAGATTCTAGTATTATATTAAAAAAAACCATCTTGCCACATGGATTTAGGGTTACTGCATCTTGCTGGGTTGGGTTTGATGTGCAAAGATCTGTAGGTGCACAGATACCTATTTATATGCAAAGGGTGGAGCTGGATGACCTCTGGTGTGTCCTTTCTGCTGATATATCATGTTATGAGTGTATTTATGAGTGCGGAGGGGGGAATGTTGTACGTGACTGGCATCTTTATTTCAGCTCATTACCTTCTCACTGGTTCTGGCCTGATCATTTTGCAAAATGTTTATATGCTGGAAATGGTTTCTGCAGTGGTAAAGTGCAGCTGCGAATGGGATCCTGGCCCCATTTGAAATTAATGGGAGCTTTGCAAACAAGAATTCAAGGTGACCATGGACTTTAATGACTATGCACACCTACAATCTAGGACTGAAGGGGCAGGTAACCGATCAGGCTTCCAGGCAAACATAGTTTATAATGAGGCTCTTGCAGAATTCCAGTTGGTAATGCTAAGAAATGTATAGATAAAGCAACCTTCCCCAATTGTGGGCGGGCTTGATAGGATTGGTTGTCCAAAACAACTGGAAGGCACCAGGTTGGGGAAAGTTGGTTTAAGACAGTGCTTTTTTTCTGGGGGTACGCATACCCCTAAACATTTTGTGAATCTAAGTTTGGCTTCATTGAGGGGCAATATTTCAATATAAGTAGGAAAATGAGTGGGACGCGGGTGGCGCTGTGGATTAAACCACAGAGCCTAGGACTTGCCAATCAGAAGGTCGGCGGTTCTAATCCCCGTGATGGGGTGAGCTCCCGTTGCTCTGCCCCAGCTCCTACCAACCTAGCAGTTTGAAAGGCCGTCAAAGTGCAAGTAGATAAATAGGTACCACTCCGGCGGGAAGGTAAACGGCGTTTCCGTGCGCTGCTCTGGTTCGCCAGAAGCAGCTTAGTCATGCTGGCCACATGACCTGGAAGCTGTACGCCGGCTCCCTTGGCCAATAAAGCGAGATGAGCGCCACAACCCCAGAGTCGGCCACGACTGGACCTAATGGTCAGGGGCCCCTTTACCTTTACCTAGGAAAATGAGAGTACCCCTAAACTTTTTTTTTTAAGGAAAAAAGGCACTTTTTCCAGTTTTGATGTTTTATTGTTTGTTTTGATGTTTTATTGTTTGTTTTCCATATATATACAACATGTAATCATATTCATTTCCATCAAGCCAATAAAGATATCAATGCTCACAAAAGATACATACGATTTCGACTATGTGTTTTCTACTCAAATCTATGACTTCCCATCCTCTCCATATTTGGTGGATTCCTCAGCTTTAGCTGAGATTCCTGCATTGCAGGGGGGTTGGACTAGATGACCCTCGGGGTCCCTTCCAACTCTGCAATGCTACAATTCTATGATTTGGTGCCTGTGGTTCTCCCCCTTTTCCCTTTTACTCTCAGGAAAACCCTATGACGTAGTCCAAACAGCACAGCTATTGGATTTCCTGGCAGCTCATGTCCTAAAAATATATCTTTTAAAATAACTTTTGTGAATAAATAATTCCAAAATGTTTAGATCTTTGCACATACCTGTGTGGTGTGAAGGTGTGTTTGCTCCAGGGGTGATGCACCCTCCATTGGAATGAATTCCCAGGTTAAGCTTGACAGGAGCTTGCACTGTAAAAGCACCATCTGGAGGACTAGAGAGTTGGAACAAAACATCCTGTAGAGATGGCTGGCTAATTACAGTTTCTCCTTGAAAATTTCTCTCCTTGTCAGTTGGGGAGAGGCCACGGAGAAGCCCGAGGAAATTGGAACCAGACGATCTGCAGGAGGCTGGGATGGAAAGCTTATGGTATGAATAAGCAAATGTGCCCAGAAGTTAGTTAGTCCATTTTGGACAAGTGGCAATTGGTTAGCCTGAGGTCTCTTGGGTGGTACCAAGGCATGGTAATCTGCAGAGCAAGCCAGGGGCCATCAGTGGTCCATCGCTGCCTAGAAGTGGTGAGCAGAACTTTTAGCCTGGGGGTGTTGATGCAGAGCCCTACTAAGTCACATGGCGGCAAATTATCAGCACAGCTAGACGTTTATCATTGTCATTCACCCTGCCTCAAAAGTGGGCCAGGCCTGGTTTGGACCCTTCCTCTCATTTTCCAGGAACAGCAGAGTCTCATCCTGACCTCTGCTGTCCAGCCCAGCACTCGCTTCACTTCCTTCTCTGCATCTTGTTCCCGAAATGGTCCTCCTTTTCCATCCTCAGTGGGGTGGTGGAGGCCTCGTGGCCTTGCCCAAACCCACAGCCTCACCTGAGCCATTTTGTTGCATGAGGGCAAAGCAGAAGATGGCATCTCACCCACCCTGTTCCATGTGCAAGAGCTGACTGGACTGTCAGAAGAGTCAGGGGAGAGAGGACCATGGAGTACAGGGTAGGCAGCAATGGTCACCTACTTGGATGGCTTCAGAAGCGGGTTGGACAAGTTCATGGAGGAGAGGCCTACCAATGGCTACTAGCAGACATGACTTTGCTCTGCCTCCATGGTCAGAGTCAGCAATGCTTCTGAATGCCAGTTGCTGGAAATCACTAAAGGGGAGAATGTCCTTGAGTTCGGGTCCTGCTTGCAGGTTTCCCACAGGCATCTGGTTGGCCACTGTGAGAACAGGATGCTGGACTAGATGGGCCTGATCTGGGTGGGCTCTTCTTAGGTTTGTATATCTGGAGCTGCATCCTCCCTCTGCCTAATGGCAGAGCTGGCCCTGCTCCACCCTCCTGGAAGACTCCAATGCTATTCAGGGGCCAAAGAGGAAACTCCTTCCCAGAGTGGCAAAACCTTGCCACACAGGAAGCTGCCTAATACTGAGTCAGACACATTGTTCCATCTAGCTCAGTATCATCTACACTGACTGGCAGCAGCTCTCCCAGGTTTCAGGCAGGGGGTCTCTCCCAGCCCTGCCTGGAGATACTGGGGGTTAAAGCGGCGAGCTTCGGCATGCCAAGCAGATGTTTTACTATTGAGCTAGGGCCCTTGGCTAAGCTGCCTCATACCATGGCCCACCTAGTTCAGTGTTGCTTACACTGACTGGCAACAGCTCTCCAGCGTTTCAGACAGGGGTCTCTCTCAGCCCCTCCTGGAGATGCTGAGAGTTGAACCTGGGACCTTCTACATGCAAGGCAGATCCTCCTCCTCCTCCAGAAACAGCGCAGAACCAGTATTTCCCGGGGGGGGGGAGAAAATACAACGACGACCTGCCCCGCTTCCTCTTCGGGGCGCGCCATTCTCCCCTCTTGGCTCCAGCCCAGCAAAGGCGCAGGCGGGTTGGGCCAAGCAAGCAGCAGCAGCAGCAGCCGCGCTCTGGAGCCGGCGCTGGAGCGGCGGCCGAGAGAGGGAGCGAGAGGGAAGGAAGGAAAGCAGGAGGGAGGGAGCCGAGCAGAGCGGGCGGAGGAAGGAAGGAAGGAAGGAAGGAGGGAGCGGGCCGGCCATGGCAGCGGTGCGAGCAGCGGCGGCGGCGGCGGCAGGAGGAGCCCGCCGCAGGAGGCGAGGCGGGCGCGGGCAGCCGTCGTTGCGCGCCTGATTGGCCCCCGGAGCCGCCGCCGCCGCTGCTCCCGGGCGGCCGGTGGGGACGCGGAGAGGGCCAAGGAGGAGGATGCAGGGCAAGAAGCCCCGCGGCTCCTCGGGAGAAGGAGGAAGCGGCGGCGGCGGGAGCAACAGCAGCGGGGACGGCGGGGAGCTGCAAGGGGACGAGTCGCAGCGCGCCAAGAAGAGGAAAAAGAAGAGCTCCCCGTGCGTCTCCAACATCCAGATCTTCCTGGTCTCCGAGTGCGCGCTCATGTTGGCGCAGGGCACGGTGGGCGCCTACCTGGTGAGCCAGCGGGGCCGGGGAGCGGGGGGAGCCGGAGAGGGTGTGCGGAAAGTGCGGAGGGGGGAAGTGGGTGCCACCTTCTTTTGGAGAGGGAGAGAGAGGAATCGGGCATGCGGGTGGCATCTTTAGCCCCTCTCCGCTGTAGCGTCAGCCAAGGCTGCGGATGGTATTGAGGGTCTGGGGGCGAGAGGGATAGGGACCCTCGCTCTATCTCTCTCATTCCGACTCCCCCCCCCCGCACCTCTCACTCCGGGTCCCGTGCCAGGTTCGGCAGGATGGAAGGTGATGCGAGGAGGGGCGTGTTTGGTGCAGGTGGCTTGATGGACAGCCAGTAGCCTCGGTTCCCTCCTGGTGCCCAGGCAAGCTGTCCGCGGCGGCTTCCTCCGGGCATCCTGAGCCTTGCCGTTGAGCTTCGATTGGGATGAGCGAGAGAGGGGGAAGCGTGGCCTCCCCTGTCCGCAGTTAATGGGGGATACACACACACACACACACACACACACACACACACAGCTGCATGGGAGCGTCTTCAGTAATTGGCCCTGGCCGCAGTAGTTGCTCCGAAGTAATCCAGTGTGGGGTAGAAAGAATCCCATATTTGCCTAGGTGGTATGCAGTAGAGATGCTGTGGCTGAGGGGTCCATAGGGGATATACATTCCTAATGCTAATAACTGTAATCATCAACTTGAATTAAGCAGAGGCCATTGTGGGTCAACCCCTCCGTGACCTGATTAACTCTACCCGCTCTGGTCTGACACACAGAAGCTGAACCAACAGAGGCAGTGACATCTGTGTATCTAGCTGGCATGGTGATTGACAGCCAGGAAGCCCCTGGTTCAAATGTCGCCTTGGCTAGGAATGCACTCTGCTGCTTTATGATGGCTGTGGCCTCCCCCTTGCCAATTCATAAAGGGGGCAGTTAGTATTCTAGCCCGCCTTACAAGGCTGGCATAAAGGTATCCCAGTTAAGGTACATCCGGACATTTAGCCACAGTTGTGTATGATTAAACCCTTCTCCCCCAACTACATGCATGCTGCGAAATGAGGCCTAAGAGCACAAAAACTGCATTTGCTTAAGCCACTTTACCCTTTTCTCCTCTCAAGTTGTACATTCTAAGTGTGGGTTACCAGCTGAACAGAAGGGGGGGGGGAGATCCTTAACTGTGCCTTGTAATCTGCAGTGATCAGCAGCTTGAAGTGCTTCAAGACCATGGAAAGGAGCATTTTTACACCAGAGTGCTGTGTAAAGGCACAAGGACTGGTCAAATAAAGACAATAAAAACTGGCAACCCTAACTGTAAGCTTTGTGGGGCAGGGGCTTGGCTTTTTCCTGACCATCCTGTTGACTGATATAATTGTAGCTGTGAATAATAATAATAATAATAATAATAATAATAATAACAACTTAATGTACAGCTATATACTGTAGGCTATCATGTGAATATAATTGTCTCCATCCTGCACCTTTTGCTGGCAACGGGGAAAGGTTATCAAGAGTTGCTAGCAGCAATGGCTATATGTTAAAGACCCTGCTGCATCAGGCCGGAAGCCTTTCTAGTCTAGCATCATGTTCTCATAGCAGCCAACCAGATTCCCAGAAGGGCAGCCCACAAGCAGGACCAAAGAACAGCAGTGCTTTCTCCCCATTTGTGATTCCCAACAACTGGCAATCAGAGGCACACTGCCTCCTACAGTAGAAAATGGGTCAGGGGTGAACCTTGCGAATATGCTGTCCTATGCAAGGCTAACATATGGTGCCCTCCCCACAGCCCTCAAGGTGCTAGTTTAAGCCTGCTAAACAAGTGCTGGATTTTGGGAAGGAGGTGTGAGGCTCTGGCAGAGTTCTAGAGCCCTCCCACCTCCTTCCTAAAGTCCGCTAAGTGCTTGCCCAGCTTTGGGAAGAAGGGAGGAGAACTCTAGGACCCTGCCAGAGCCCTCGTGCTTCCTTCTTGAAGCCAGGCAAGTGCTCACTGGGCTTTGAGAAGGCGTCCACCTTGGTTGAGCACTCAGTGCGAGCAAATCAGTGGCACTGTCCTAAAACCACCTCTGGACTGCTGCAGACCCTCAAACATTTCTCTGATGAAAATAGGGACATCCTATTTAATAATAACAACAACAACATTTGCACCCCAGCCACTCTGGGTGGCTTCCAACATATATAAAAACTTCCCTATGCAGGGCTGCTTTCAGATGTCTTCTAAAGGTTGTATAGTTACTTATCTCCTTGGCTCAGGGGGTCGCCTAACTTCGCACCTTCCAACATTTCTCTGATGACAATATGGACATCCTAAGGAAAAGCAGGACATTCCTGGATCAACTCAGAAACTGGGACAGCTTCTGTAAATCTGGGACTGTCCCTGGAAAATAGGGACACTGGGGGGGGGGGACGTCTGCTGCTGTTGCATTGTGCTTGGGGGCTTCCTGAGAACAGGGTGCTGGGCTAGATGGGCCTTTGGCCTGATCCAGCTAGATTCTTCTTACGTTCTTTTCTGATGAGCCAGTGCAGTTCTATTTAGGGCCTGCGTTCAGCCATGAGCTTCTCACCTGAGTCCTTGCCCTGAAGGTGAAAGGGAAACAGGGAAAGGCAAAAGAGGAGAAAGGTTTCTGCAGTCACCTGGCTTGCAAATCTCCAGTGCAGACCACCTTGCAAGCAGGGGGTGGCTATTAGCAAGCTTGGTTTTCTCGTTAAGTGACTCAGCATTTGCTCTGGGGTTGCCGGCTGTCTTTCCCTTTGAATGATGGGGTGAGAACAAGCACACTTTTTGGGTGGCGGGGGGATGGGGTGGGAGATAAAAGGTTGCGTTTGGAATCTGAGAGCGCAAGGCAAATGGGTTTGATCGGGGGACCAGCTGTCCTGCCCTGAGATCAGATGTCAGGGCAAATCGGAAGAGGGAAGAATGGGATACCATCTCTCTGTTCCTCCTCTCGCTCTGTTTCACCTTGCTGGATCTGAGTGACAGCATGTCATTCACAAGCACGGGGTGCGTCTCATGTCTGGGTTGTCCTGTGTTTGATACAGGCAAAGGCCACGAGACTGCACATTTGCCGTTGGCTGATTCTGCCCAATGGGTTTTGTGTGGGTGGGTGTCATTAGGGAGAGGCAGCAAATTCCCTCGGTCGGCTCTTGTGAACAGATGGAAACCGAGCAGCGGAAAGAGTTTGATGTGTGTGCTGTGAAATGCAGGCCTGCGCTGGGTGTTTCAGTGTGGCCTTGCATGGAGGCAATATTTCATCCGGAGGTGCCGATAGCTGCAGAGGAATGAAATCGAGGTGCAAGAGAGAAGTGCGCCATTGTGAGCTGGCTTGACCATTCTGCTCAAAATGCTGTGGGTTGTAAAATTGCCGGTAAATAGTAAATGGTTCTGGTCCAACTGAGGAACTGTGCTTTGAGCCTTCCCACTCTGCAGTTCTTTCGCTCCCTTAATTGGACTTTTTACGCACCCCCTAATTCAAATTGCTATTTTGGCAGCTGCTGTTGAAATCCAAGTTGTTCCATTGCTTTAGAATAGTGTGAGTGGGCTTGCTGTTTCCTTGTTATAAAGTGTGTGTATGTGCACACACACGCACGAGAGAGAGAGAGAGAGAGAGAGAGAGGGAGAGATAGATAGATAGATAGATAGATAGATAGATAGATAGAGAGAGAGACTGTTCTCTAATTGAAATTGAGAATATCAATAGCAGGAGTTGTACCTCTTCTTTGATCTTGCCGTCAATGCCGCCGATTGAACCTATGAGTCCCCAACCCACCCGCAGTCCAGAGCTTCAGAGAAGCTGTGTTGTCGCTTAACACTCAGCTGTGACCACATTTACCTTGAGTGATTGGAATGCTCTGTGAGCATTCTGTGATATCACAGCAGCACAGACAAGCAACAGCAAAGCCTCAGAGCCTGAGCCTCAGAGCTTGCTTGGAAGGCCTACTTGGACACGGCATGATATAATCCTTCATTTAAAGCATTTGTATTCCGTCATGCCCCACGTTGGCTGAAAGATTCCTGCATTGCAGGGGGTTGGACTCGATGACCCTCGTGAGCCTTTCCAGCTCTACAATTCTAGGATCCACGCCCAAGGCAGTTTGTTCCAAAAGCATTAAAATCTACCCACCCTCCTTGCCTAGGACAGTATGTGGAGGCTGGCTGTCAAATTACCACTTATGCAGAGTCTATTTTACTCTGGATGGGCTGTGCAGGAAAGTAAAATAGGCAGATGGGGTGTCTGGTTTTGCACCTTGCTTTTCAAATATCTGTAGATGCCTCCCTCTGCTTCACTTTGATTTTGCTGGGGGAGAGCTGGAGCTCAGGGCCAAAGCATTGGCTTTGCCTGCAGAAGGTCAAATGCTTCTGCACACAGAAGGCCACAAGTTACTCTCTAGCATCATTTATTTAAGGACCATAACACGGTCCCCGGTTCAATTCTCTGCATCTCTAGATTGGGCTAGGAATGTCCCCTGCCTGAAACCACTGCTGCCAGTCAGTGTAGGCAGGACTGATTGTGGTTTGACTCAGTATATGACTGTTTCCTGTGCTCTTGTCTCTCATTTCATCCCATTTCAGGTAGCAGGACAGGAGACAACCCCCCCCCCCCGCCCTGCCCCACCTTAAGCCTGCACACTGCAACACAGTGTGGATGCCCTGGAGAGCAATCTGCCCCACATCTGCTCTGCCTTCCCCCCAGAACATTGAGCAAAACAAGACAGGCAATGTGCGTTCGGTGCTCTGCTAGTTTCCCCACCCATGAATGCAGCAGCCAATGAAAGTTGTAGGAGGGTGGAGAAATCCACAGTAAAAGGACATTGTGCCTTTTGTTTTATTCACTGTTGCAGGGGAGGAAGGAGGTGAAGTTTGGAGCTGCTGGATTTGGTGGGGCTCAGCTATGGCCAAAGGATCTTGGAGAAGTGCTGTCAGCCGTGGTGGGGACTGCTGGGTTCACCATTTACAAGGCACCTTCAGGTGCTTAGATGTACCCCTGGCGTGCAAAGTGTGGCACAGAATGGATTCAGGATTGGAGGATGATATGGGGTGGCAGTCAGTGCCAGTCCTCCTCAGAGTAGATCCACTGACGTTAATGGGCATTATTAAGTCTACCTTCCGACACTGAGGATTTTCGCATTTGTTTTTTTACTGCTTATAATGCTGACTCTTCCTTGCTGCGTTATGAAGTGGTGACTTCTTGATTGACAACTCCTGGATTGATCTGACAGCCAATCCCTCTTCCCAGGGAACTCTGGGGAATTGTAGCTCCGTGGGAAGAACAGAGGTCTCCTAACAGTTCTCAACGCCCTTAACAAACTACAGAATTCTTTAGTGGGAGCCATGATAGTAGCTTTCCTATCTAAATGCGCTGAAGTTAATGATGTGATTAATTACATTGGTGGATAGTGGTGACAAATAATGTAGGTCTTAGCAGAACTCAGACTGTGGCAGAATGGAAACAGTGCTGATTGCAATGAAGGCCCCAGCTGAACTAACATTTTAAAGCAGTGTCATACCACTTTAACGGTCATGGCTTGTCCCAAAGAATCCTGGGAACTGTAGTTTGTTTAGGGTGCTGAGAATTTTTAAAGGAGATCGTTATTCTCTTCCCAGAGCTACAACTCCTAGAATAGTTTAACAATCAATCCCACTCCCCAGGGAGCCCTGGGAACTGTAGCCCTGTGAGGGGAATTGGGGTCTCCTAAGAACTCTCAGCATCCTAAACAAACTACAGTTCCCAGGATTCTTTGGGGGAGACCGATTGGGAAATTTGGTAGGATTCAGCTTTACATGGATAGTGCAGATGGGTGGGCCTAAGACAGGCATAGGCAAACTTGGCCCTCCAGATGTTTTGGGACTACAACTCCCATCATCCCTAGCTAACAGGACTAGTGGTCAGGGATGATGGGAGTTGTAGTCCCAAAACATCTGGAGGGCCAAGTTTGCCTATGCCTAGTTTAAAGCCTCCTTTTTCCAGCTGTTTTTGTGAACCCCTTGAAAACCGTGAGGGGGGCTTGTCAGACCTAAACATTCCTCCCCTCCCCCCAGCTGTGTCAAAACCACCACCATATTGTGAAAGCCACAAACCCAGAATTAGGCCACTGACAAAAGCAGCTAAAACTGGAAGGTTTCTAGAGAAAAATGAGTATGCTGAACCAGCGCCATATTGTCATTATTACAACTGATTTATTAATCTCCTTCTAAACTGCTGTATCAGTCTGATTTGCACGTAAGATAATTAAAAGCAGATAAAACCACAAAAGCCACAAGTAGAAGACTAAAATCCTAAAAGTGGACCTTCATGGAAAAGACCCATTTATCTGCTGGGAAAGCCTTTCAGAACAAAAATGTCTTCAACCGTTTCGAGAAAGTGCAGTAGTGGGCACCTGTCAAATCTCAACATGACTGCTATTCCACAGAACGGAGTCAGTCACACTAAAAGCCCTGCTGTTCTGTGTTAATGTGGAGAGGGCTTCCGAGATCTTTCGAATTTGCAGGAGAAACTCTCCCACAGACGGCGGCAGGCGGTGGGTAAGGGATAAGGCAGTTTCTCAAGTTACCTGGTCCTGAGGTGTATGGGTACTTAATATGTTAGTACCAATACCAACAGTATTATGAAAATTGTTGGTCCCAGACCAAACAACTTCAATAGCCATTATCAGAAGAAGGGAAAAGATTCTAGTGAGGCCCAAGTACACATATTTTCAGTTGTTCTACAGCCTTTCTTTAGATCACCTGAATGGAGCTCATAGGCCACCAGTGGTCAATAGACCACACTTCTGTTACTAGGTCAGGGTTTGTAGACCTTTTTAATCAGCCCAGAAACCAAATTAAGGTTGTTGTTGTTTTTGGTTGATCCAGGAGGAGAGACCAACTCCAAACTCCTCTTGTTTTATTATTCTTGGATATCCATATAATACATGGCACATTCATCCCAACACTAGCAAAGCAGCATTGGGTGGCAAATGGTATACTGTGGCACCTCGGGTTACATACACTTCAGGTTACAGACTCCACTAACCCAGAAATATTACCTCGGGTTAAGAACTTTGCTTCGGGATGAGAACAGAAATCGTGCAGCGGCAGTGCAGCGGCAGCAGGAGGCCCCATTAGCTAAAGTGGTGCTTCAGGTTAAGAACAGTTTCAGATTAAGAACGGACCTCCAGAATGAATTAAGTTCTTAACCCAAGGTACCACTGTAAATTTATTTTACCAATCCTGAAACATGTTGCTTGGTCATGTGCATCCACAGGAATTTTTCATATGTGTATGTGCATGCGCATGCAAAGTAGATACTCCAAACAAACAAACAAATAAACAAACAAACTTAACTGAAAGCTGGGAACGGACAGGCTTCTTGCAAAACAAATGAGGAGAATATTTTTTTTTATAATATTTTTATTGGTTTTACAAAAATTTTTATAGACAATACAAACAAATAAAGAAACAAACAAACATGTATAGTTTCGTGTCCTTTTTTTCATAAACCTCGCTTCTCCGACTCCCCCAAACCTCCCCTTTCTACATCCCAATTTCCAAAATTATTTCAGCAAATCCTAACACTTATTTTTACCAAATTTGTCCCTTATTTATTCTTTTCTTTTACTTAATCTTTGCCGCTGTAAACCCCTTTTTTCTAAAACTTCAACATTTTAGCATTCATCAATTTTATAATATTTCTTAAGATAAATTTTAAATTTTTCCCAATCTTCATCCGCCGTCTCTTTCCCCTGATCGCGGATTCTGCCGGTCATTTCAGCCAGTCCCATATAGTCTATCACCTTCAGCTGCCATTCTTCCAGAGTGGGTAGATCTTGAGTCTTCCAATGCTTTGCGATGAGAATTCTTGCTGCTGTAGTAGTAGCATACATAAAAAAAGTTCTGTCTTTCTTTGACACCAATTGGCCAACAAATGAGGAGAATAGTGCCTGAAATATTGTGCCTCATATCTGAAGTTCCACAAACACTAGAAACATAACTATCTCTCTTTTTTTATTGAAAGCTAGGAATCTGGGCATTAAGGTTCATCTGTGGCACGGGGAGTGGCTGCCTTGCTGACCCTGTGGGCAGCCATGTGGTTGGTTGGTCAGACCAGTGAATGGGCCCAAAACGTATCCACAGCTGGGTGTGGACACCAGGGATGTGGTCCAGTCCAGGTGATGGTGAGTCCAAGGAGTGACCGTTCTCAGAGTTCTCTGGGAAGAAGGTAGCTCTGCGAGGGAAATAGGGGGACCAGCTAAGTAGAATCATGATGATGATGATGCTCATCTGTGACAGAAGGGGGGGGGGGAATCTGTCAAGGATTCTTAAACTGTGATTCCTCCATTGCAGCAGGTTGGACCAGATGATCCATAGAGGGCCCTCCATCTCTACAATTCTATGATTCTATATCTCTCAGCACCCTTAAACTATAGTTTCCTGATTTTGGGCAAGATGGTGGTGGCAGCCATGACTGTTAAATTTGTATCACGGTGCTTAAAATGTATTCTGCAGATGCCACCTCTATGAGATCTTACCTGACGCAGACCGAAGGGTAACTAATTATGAAACGGGACGACGTAAGGGATAGGTGATGTAATTTCCAGGGATTATTCTAAATGGGTTTACAAAAAGCATAGTGAAAAATGTAATCCCACTTACTGGGGAAAGAAAACCATTATAAAATACACTGCACTGAATGGATGGTATTTGATGCCTACCAGGTTAAAAATAATTTATAATCTTCAGCATGATATATGTGAGGAACCCAGGAACGGACGTAATGAATACATTCTAGAACTGCACCCAACTAAGGCCTTTTTGACAAGAGATTATAAATATAAGTGGCATGGTTGGGTGTAATGTAGTTTTAAATCCAAAGCAAATGCTCCTTTGTTGTTTCCAAAGAATTGTTAATAAGGGGGAATTAGAGCTTGCTATGGCATTATTAATAGCTGTGGTTAATTTGAAAATCTCTCAGTGGGCCAAATGCAATGCAACGGTGTATCCAAAATCCAAAACAAAGGTGTAAAATAAAGGCTGGCAATAAATATATTGAGAGGAGCAGTTACTTTATAAACTTCTGGAACCCAAAAAGTTTCATGTTAGTATTCATCCATAGGTTTTGTTTCCTTTAGAACCATACATTTAAGTCAATTTAAGATGATTTGAAGGGTCTTTTCTTTTCTTTTCTTTGCCAAAGGCTGATATTAGTTGCTGATTTACAGATGTTTCCTTTGTTATTTAGAATAATATTTAATAATGTGGAAATATGGGGAAATATTGAATCATTGCCATCTATGTATCTAATGGGGATATTTTCCTTCTTTGAAACAACTTCAGTAAACAGGTGCTATGTGCTTTAATCGGGTTTTTGGCTTATTTTTGATTACAATTATTTTTTAATGTTTTAAATCATTTTTTATTGTTTTTACTGATAATGTGATTGTTTTTCTCCCCCTTTGTAAGCTGCTTAGGGTTTGTTTGTTTACAATCAAGCAGCATATAAATTCTATGAAATAAAATAAATAAATACAAGGAGTGGATTTAACCCCAAATACCCCTATCATGGTGCATATTAGAGCACTGACGTGGTGTTCAACTAAGTTTTACTGAGAGCAGCAAAACCTACTGGAACAATAAGAAACCAAGAATAAATGAATTTCATTAAGGAATGGGGAAAATTTGTGGAACATCTGGAAAAAAAAATGTATACATTTAAGTTCATTAACAGGATTAATGTAACAGGATTAGCAAGTAGTTGGTTCGCTAGAAGCAGCTTAGTCATGCTGGCCACATGACCCGGAAGCTGTACGCTGGCTCCCTCGGCCAATAAAGCGAGATGAGCGCCACAACCCCAGAGTCAGCCATGACTGGACCTAATGGTCAGGGGTCCCTTTACCTTTAAGGGTAATGCTAAAGAAAAATCAGGGAGTAACTACTAAATGGAATAATGTAGGAAATGCAGTATTAAAAATTAACATTATAAGGAAACCGCAAAAGGGGTGGAGGGAAGTCAAAACATATAGGTTTATCAGGAAGCTATTAGATTTGTATGTCTGTAAAAATATATATCCAAAATTGAATATATATATATATATATATATATATATATATATAAGCAGACATACTGAACTTAATGGCGTTAACATAGTCAGGTTCATTCATTTCAGTGGATCTACTCTAAGTAAAATTTAGCTTACGCCCCCTTGGTTTTTAACTGTTGGGTCCTCAGGACCTACTGCCAGAATGAGGCCTGATTCAAGAGCAGCACCAGCACCATGCAAATATATGGCAAAAAAATAAGTAAAATGTGCCCCCAAAAGCATGTTAAAGGCATATCCCAGGTGTGAAAATGTAGATAGTGCTACTATGAAATTAAGAGACCTATGCTAGCCATTCCCATTGATTTCAGTTTCAGTTATTCACCTGAGTAAAGCACGGGTCAATGAATGGCTTTCAGGGCATGTCCATTCCTGGATGTAACCAAAAATAGCTAGACGACAAAGGGCATGGGAAGCATCTGAGAGACGGCTGTAGGAGTAGTTTGGTAACAGAGGAGGGAGAGGCGGGATGTGGCTGCAAAGGTTTCCTGGATGAAGCCATTATCATTATCACAGACCCTCCAAGTGTTCCTGTTTTCCAAGGACAGTCCCAGATTTACTGAAGCTGTCCCTGTTTCTGATTTGATCCTGGAATGCCCTGCTTTTCCTTAGGGTGTCCCTAATTTCATTGGCGAAATGTTGGTGGGTATGGAGTTATGCAACCCCTGAGTCAAGGAGATCAGTAACTATACAACTTTTAGAAGACATCCGAAGGCAGCCCTGTACAGTGGTACCTCGGGTTACGTACTTAATTCATTCTGGAGGTCCGTTCTTAACCTGAAGCTGTTCTTAACCTGAAGCACCGCTTTAGCTAATGGGGCCTCCCGCTGCCGCCGCACGATTTCTGTTCTCATCCTGAAACAAAGTTCTTAATCCGAGGTACTATTTCTGGGTTAGCGGAGTCTGTAACCTGAAGCGTATGTAACCCGAGGTACCACTGTATAGGGAAGGTTTTTTAAAAATGTTTTATATGCTGCCCAGAGTGGCTGGGGCAACCCAGTCAGATGGGTTGGGTATAAATAATAAAATCATTGCTGTTGTCATTGTTGCTGAATAGGATGTCCCTATTTTCATCGGAGAAATGTTGGAGGGTAAATTCGATTATGAATCACTTCTCATGATGCATATCAAACTGATTTACAATATAATGACACATATACGTGTGTGTGTGTGTGTGTGTGTAGAATTAGAAAAACAGCAGCTATAAATGCTGAAACACTTCAAACAACAACACATACATAAAGTCAGGTCAGAACCAGGACACACATCAACTGGGATAAATATTTTAGGAGGCTTGTTGAAAGGGGAATGTGTTTAGCAGGTACCGGAAAGCCTGCAAAGAAGGCGCCTGTCTGATATGCAGTGGGAGGGAGTTCCAAAGGGCAAGTGCCGCCACACTAAATGCAGCTTGCCAAAGGGATGTCCTTTCTTTATGCTATGTGGGAACATATGAGAGCATTCAGTCCATCGTGAGCAGCCAGTTGCACGTCGCAACAGGCTGGTCGGGTGATGCAAATGCAGAGTGCTTTAAGAGCTAGCCAGACTTTATCATGCCACTGCTGCTACTTGACACCACCCTCTTCCCTTCTGCAAAACCTATTATTAGGATTATACTGAGCCAGCCAAAACAAGCCCTAGGTGGGGCTCGGGACAACCAGCAAGTATACCTAAGGAATTTATCAGTGAGACCAACTTTGCTGACTCCTTTGTGGGATTTCTTTCAAGCTCATGTTTATGCTACCCACAATGCTGTTACAGAAGAAAAGGACTAAGATATTTAAAGCTGTACATTTCTCTTTTATCCCAAAGGCCAGCTTCAGTTTTGCGCTGCTTAAGTAGCATTTTTTTATTGTTTGCTGTTTATAAATCACTTTTAGAAATGTTTTACAATGCCAGTTTTAACCGTCCTTGAAACAGGTCAGTTGCAATTTATCACATAACCCACAGAAACATTTTTAGGTTGCCAGGAAGCCAACGGTTACGCCCTTCCCCATTTTTCCTTTCTGCACATTTAGCTTAAA
The DNA here is from genome assembly GCF_965112155.1 of Podarcis liolepis. Classification (NCBI taxonomy): domain Eukaryota; kingdom Metazoa; phylum Chordata; class Lepidosauria; order Squamata; family Lacertidae; genus Podarcis; species Podarcis liolepis. The sequence continues at coordinate 30,049,036 of NC_139569.1, forward strand.
TATTTTAAAAATGGATGTCCTGTGGCCGATCATCTGTTGCTGGAGCCTTCTGCCCGAGCCACTGAATGAGTTGCTGGGATGTTATGGAATAGTTGCAGGCATTCTGACTGCTTGCTGGAGAAAGTGTCAGTGCTGGATTGCATCAGAACAGCCTCTCTAGCAGGCTGGGCATTTCTGACAGACCTGTTTGATTCCAGCCTTCATATGCTACTAAGGCAATATGATTCAGCCACGGAGAAACCATTTTCAAGTGGCTATCAATCTGCGTTGGTAATGTGTCATTTGGTCCATCACCAAAGCAACAAGGCACTTACAGAAAGTCTGCAAGGTCCATTATCTAAGCCAGGGATGAGGAACCTGTGGCCTGCCAGATGTTGCTAGATTACAGTCCCCATCATCTGATTGGCCAGCAACATCTGGAGGGCCACGGGTTCCTCATCCCTCATTGAATGACCAGTAGTTTCTCTTGGTGCATCGTGGTTAGAACAGTGGTTCTAAAATTATAGTCTGGGGAACCTTGACATTGCTTTTGTAGCTCATTAGGATCCTAGGAGTGGGCTAGTTTTTCAGAAAGGCACCAGCCACCATTCCTTGCAGTGTGCAGCCAAAAGAAAACTCAAACTGTGTCCTGGGATGACAAGACCCCATAGGCCTGCGCAACATGTTCTCTTGTGCAACTAAGAATGCACCCCAGCATCCTCTGCAATGTGCAAAGGATTTCATGGCAGGGGATACATAGAAAGCTGTCTTATTCGAGGTCCATTGATTTGCCTGTCTGGTTCAGTAGTGTCTCCTCTGACTGCGAGTGACTTTCCAGGGTCTCAGGCAAAGAGAGGTCCCATTCACCATCTTTGACCTGATCCTTTATCATAGGAAATGCCAAAGAATGAAACTGGATCATTTTGCATTCAGAGCGGTGCTCTGTTAAAATTGAGCGACAGTCTCAGACTTTGGACCCAGTGTTGTAAGAACATAAGTAGACCCTGCTGGATCAGGCCCATGGCTCATCTAGTCCAGCATGCGGTTCTCACAGTGGCCAACAAGATGCTTGTTAGAATCCTGGACCCACGCACAAGAGCCCTCTCCCCTCCTGTGGTTTCCATTAACTGGTATTCAGAAGAATTAATGCATCTAGCTATGAAATCAGAGCACAGCCATCATGGCTAGCAGCCATTGGAAGCCTTCTCCATGATTTTGCCCAATCCTCTATGAAAGCCATTCAATCTGGTGGCCATCACTAAGTCCCACGAGAGCGAGTTCCATAGTTTAATTATGGGTTGCATGAAAAGGTCCTTTCTTTTGTCTGTCCTGAATATCTCAACATTCAGCTGGGTATCCATGAGTTCTAGTCTTCTGAGAGAGGGAGAAAAATCTTTTTCTATACCCAGTTTCTCCCACATCATATCCTTCAGCATTTCTCTGATGAAAATAAGGACATCCTAAGCAAAGACAGGACATTCTGGGCAGCAGCGTAGCTAGCCGCTTGGGTGCCTGGAGCAGCATGTGTGCCCTGCAGCCAGGGGCAGAGCGAGCCACCCATGGGGACGGGGTGAGCGAAGGCAGGGCGCACTGTGTGGAGCCTCTCTGCAGCCTCCCCCTCAGCTGTAGGGCAGCAGACAAGCCCCAAACTGCTTGAAAAAGCAGTGGGGAGCTTGGAGGCAGTCCACCCGCCACTTCCTCCTCAGGAGAGATGCTCAGGCATGCTGCACGCCCCGCAGTGATGCCCAGTGCCCCCAGCTATGCCTCTGGATTAGGCAGATGCATGGAGGAGAGGGCTGTCGAAGGCTACGTTTCCAAGCGCAATTCAAAGTGTTGGTGTTGACCTTTAAAGCCCTAAACGGCCTCGGCCCAGTATACCTGAAGGAGCGTCTCCACCCCCATCGTTCAGCCCAGACATGGAGATCCAGCTCTGAGGGCCTTCTGGCAGTTCCCTCACTGCAAGAAGTGAGGTTACAGGGAACCAGGCAGAGGCCCTTCTCGGTAGTGGCGCCCGTCCTGTGGAACGCCCTGCCATCAGATGTCAAAGAGATAAATAACTACCTGACATCTGAAGGCAGCCCTGTTCAGGGAAGTTTTTAATGTGTGACATTTTAATGCATTTTTAATCTTTGTTGGAAGCTGCCCAGAGTGGCTGGGGAAACCCAGCCAGGTGGGCGGGGTACAAATAATAATTATTATTATTATTACTAGCCATAAAGGCTGTGCTCTGCCTGCAAAGTTGGAGGTGGCAACGTTTCTGGAAATCGCTCGAGGGGAAGGTGCTCCTGCAGTGGTGTAGGAAGGGGCGTGCAGTGGGTGCGGGAGTTATTTTTTCAAAAACACACATCTTGGCGATTTTGTCACACCCCTCAGTGATGACACCCGGGGCAGCCCGCACCCACCGCACCCCACTTCCTATGCCACTGGTTCTGGGATCAAATCAGAAACCAAGAAAGCCTCAGTTGTGCTGGTCCCGGGGGGTAGGTTACCGTTATCGTAGTCAAAGAACAGTCTTGGGTCACTGGCCTGGAAACAGTTCACAAGGAGCCAGGCGAGGTCCGAAGCAGGAAGCCGGGCGGGGACAGGAACACTGGAAGGTTGGAAGCAGGAAGCCGGGCAGGGAACAGGAACACTGGAAGGTCAGGTCTGGGTCCGGGTAGGAGCAGGTACTCAACGACGACGTTGCTCCCGCAACCTGGGACCGGGCTGACTGGCCTTTATCTTCTCTGAGGCCAGGGGCGGTCCCGGCCCCCAGGAGACCCGCCTCCCCTGGCCTTAAGGTGAGCACTCCTCCTGGGAGAAACCAGCTCCCTTCGCCTCTCTCCCCTGAGCCTCTGAGAGGCTGAAGGGTTAATGGACCCAGGAGGAGACTCACCTGTAGGCACCTCCGGAGCCAGAGTGGAATCACCTGGTGCCTGCTCCTGAGGATCCAGCACAGGTGCAGGCGCTTCAGACTCAAGGCCCTGCCCCAGTTCAGCCGGCCCTGGAGGTGGGGACTCCTGTGCAGGCTGGGATTCCTCCGGTTCAGCCTCTGAATCGGAATCCCAGGCCATCACATCAGTAAAGACGGGACTGTCCCTGGAAAACAGGGGCACTTGGAGGCTCTGCATGCATAGTTTAATAGACTTTGATCATGTCCCCTCTTACCTGCCTTTTCTCTAAACCAGAGTCCCAAATGCTGCTGCCTTTCTTCATAGCTGGGTGGCTCAACCCCTTGATCCATCTGGTTGTCCTTTTCTTCCAGGGTTGTCTACACTGACTGGCAGCTGCTCTCTGAATATTCCAAGTGGAGCCTTTCCCCGCTTGCCTGGAGATGCCAAGGACCAAACCTGACTGCTTTGGCATTCACAGCACGTTTCCTTAGCAGATATAACTATTAATTTATTCATTAGGATAACTTATAGCCAGCCTTTCCAGAAAATACAATAGTGCTCAGTGTGGATAACAGCTCCAACGCCCCCCTCCCAAAAAACAAAACCCCAGTAGAACAACAATTAAAGCAATTAAAAAGCAAAAAGAGCAAAGCAGAAGCAAGACAGACGATTAAATCATCAGAGCTGGCTCAAAATATAAATAAAAATGCAAGCATGTGGGAAAATGGGCCGTTTGGAAACAGTTGTGGGTAGAATAATTCTGCCCGGCCTTGCTAGCTTTGGAAGAGGAGAGGGGTGCGTCTGGGAGAGAAGGGACATTTACCAGTCTATTTACCATCCTTGGGACCCCCTGAGATACTCACCAAAACCACCTGTAGCCTGGAACTGGATGGGTGCAGCACAGCTGATTGAGGTCTGAAAGGGACACAGCCGCAAGAAGCCTGAGAAAGCGCCACACACACAAGCCTAGAGGGAGAGACTAAGGTGATGTCAATTTGTTTCAGAAACTGTTATAGTCATGAGATTTTGGGGGTGATCTGTGAGATTGTTTGGCCCCAGGGAGAGAGCCGGGGGGAATTGTGGCTGAGAGCCAGGAGGCTGAGTGACATTGAGTGGGAAAGCATGTCAGAGGAAGGAATTTATATCAATATTTGTTAGCAATTCGTATTACGGTATTATTAATTCCTGTAATAACTAGTATGTGCTGTATGCAGGTTAAATTTCTTTCTAGATTATTTATTTGTTTCATGATATGTATATACTGCTTGATATTTTTTTAAAAAAACACCACACACTCTCAAAGTAGTTTACAAAAAGAAAACAATGAAACTATCAGGGGTGTGTGGGGGTGTATTCTCTTTCTCATTTCTCATCTTTTCTCTCATTTCTCTCTCTTAATTATTTTTTATTAGATATTTTCTTGTGTCACAAAACAAACAATTAAACAAGTAAAAGCACATACAGTGGTACCTCGCGTTAAGAACTTAATTCGCTCTGGAGGTCTGTTCTTAACCTGAAACTGTTCTTAACCTGAAGCACCACTTTAGCTAATGGGGCCTCCCGCTGCCGCCGTGCCGCTGGAGCACAATTTCTGTTCTCATCCTGAAGCAAAGTTCTTAACCCGAGGTACTATGTCTGGGTTAGCGGAGTCTGTAACCTGAAGCGTATGTAACCTGAGGTACCACTGGATAGCCTCTCCTTTTTCGATTCATAGAGTCGTTTTCGCAGCTCGCTTATGTTTGGTATTGTCATAGACATCATGCCATAGCTGTCAACGTTTCCCTTTTCTTGCGAGGAATCCTATTCAGAATAAGAGAATTTCCCTTTTAAAAAAGGGAACAGTTGACAGCCTTGACAACCATATGTCAGGAGTGCTCTGATGGTGTTTCTTGCTTGGCAGGGGGTTGGACTCAATGGCCCTTGTTGTCTCTTCCAACTCTATGATTCTATGATTCTATGACAGTTATGCATCATGCAGTTGGGGGGGGGTAAGAGAGGGGAGGGAGGCAGAGAGACAGGGGGCAATGTTCTTTCCTTCTATTCAGTGGCGTAGCGTGGGGGGTGCAGGGGGGGCCGGCCGCACCGGGCGCAACATCTGGGGGTTAGGTTTAGGGGGCGCTAATCCACGTGTTAGGGGGCGCAAATCCATAGGTTAGGGGGTGCAAATTACTTGGCTTGCCCCGGGTGCTGACAACCCACGCTACGCCACTGCTTCTATTGCATAGTGTTTGTGTAGGATTTGGTGTCGGCATCACGTAGGTCCTTTATGTATTAATTTTTATTGGCAATATGTGGCACCTGCCACAGTGCCGGTGATATATAAACAGCCTTTATTTATTCAGAGCATGCGTCCACATCCCTGTGCTCCCCCCCCCCCTCACAACCTCCAAAATAAAATATCCCTGGTAATGTTTTCCAGAACATTTGCCAAGATGGCACCGCAAAGGGTGCTCTTCTGCAGCCTCGCAAGGGCTCTCAGCTGCCATTTGACACGTATGAAGGGCTTTGGCTGTGCCGCCTGCACCTCCCTGTGTCCACATCTTCCCCTTTGCATAGCTTTTATGCAAATGCAAACCCACGCTGCTTGCTCAGAGGCGGCTGCAGGCACCCTGCTATTTTCACGTTCTCGTAATGTTCTGTTTATGTTCTTGTTTGGATCCTGTCTAATTATCCCATAAGCACTTTGAAAATAGAAATTAGGGTGGACTGAAATGGCACCGGCAAAGGCCCCGCTCAGCTCGGGAGTTTCACCCTGTCTGGTTTAGTCCAAGCTCGATTCCCTTCACGGTGGTCAGCTTCCCCGCCGACTTGTCAATACTGGCTTTCCCTGGTCCCCTCTGGCGAGGAAGAAGGCCCTCCAGGTGATCAGGCCAGGAGGCCCGATGAAGCATGCTTCATTCAGGCTTCGGCTGACTAAGACTGCACTGCTAACCCTTCTTACCTGGAAGCAACCCCCACAGAATTCTATTGGGTTTACTTCTGAGTAGGCATTGCACTGTAAATCAGTATATTGAGGGCAGGTAGGCGAGAGACTTGGTGGGTTTGTAACTCTTCTGGGCATTTATATATTTATGTAATTTATTGTTTATTATTGCTTTTAGGCAATTATATATAATAGAATATATATTTTCTATTCTATTCTATTCTATTCTATTCTATTCTATTCTATTCTATATTGTTACACCATGGGTAGGCAAACTAAGGCCTGGGGGCCGGATCCGGCCCAATCGCCTTCTAAATCTGGCCTGCGACAGTCTGGAAATCAGCATGTTTTTACGTGAGTAGAATGTGTGCTTTTATTTAAAATGCATCTCTGGGTTATTTGTGGGGCATAGGAGTTTGTTCATATTTTTTTTCAAAAATATAGTCCGGCCCCCCACAAGGTCTGAGGGATAGTGGACCGGCCCCCTGCTGAAAAAGTTTACTGACCCCTGGGTTACACAGCCAAACCCAGAGCTGTTTTTAAAATATATGGAAACCATACAGGATCAATATGATTTAGGCTGTTTTCCTATTGTGTACTGCTTTGAAAGTAGGGCCTTAAGCAGCATTATGGAAATTAATAAGTTACATAAAGAAATGAGATGAATACAGGAAGAACAGTTGAGCTGAACGTCTTTAAAAGTCAGGGTGACTCATCTGAATCCTCTTTCACCCGGTGCTGAAAAGGCAATGGGGACAGCACCAGTTGAACTTCTCTGGGGCGAGTTACAAAGGTAGGGTGCCAAAGCAGAAAAGGCCCCGTCCTGAATTTCCTCTCGCATGAAATGGTGCTGGGACCTGCAAAAAGGCATTAGAAAAAGGAGAGGGACAAGTGTTATAGCCTCTAGGCACATCTGGTGACTTTTTAATATTAAAATAATGGTCATGAGCTGTGGGGACATAGGCTGCTTTCTGGTCTCCCTGGACACCTCCTAATTGATGTTGGGAAAGCATATATAGAAAACAGCAAATCCATATCTAGGTGCATGGACTTCCATCCTCAACCTTCTCCCTGCAACTACGGGATGAGAAAACTGGTCTACCTTCCAAGGCTGTTGTAGGATTTCTTGGGCACATGTTGAGCGCTTCAACTGCAGGTGCTAAGTGTTCTTATTATGAGGCGTGTCAGACGATTAGTGACATTTCAGTTGGTTAGTCCCCTTTTAACCAGTAATCAATTTATCCTTCAATTTTATTATTATTTTAAACTGGTCAATTTGCAAATAGCCAAATCCTCAGTGATGTTGGCGTCGTGAGAGGTTTGGTGGAGCAGAGCAAGCCAAAAAGCTTGGTTTTGAAAAGGAGATGAAACTATGCCCTGCAATTGGATTTCTCTTCTCTGCTTGCCCCCCCACCCCCCATTTCAATCTTATAAAGCCCCCATCCTTCTTAGGAGAGTGTTGCATACCTTTTTCCTTCTGTCTAACAGAGAATGTTTGTGCTAAATAATAATAATAATAATAATAATAATAATAATAATAATAATAATATTTCCCACCCTGAAGCTGATATTGTGGCTTATCTTGAAACGGAATTATTCTTTTTTGCGGCAAGAAGCAAAGCTCTCAGGTCTGACAGCTTCCAGGGTTGCTTTTTTCATTTTTTTGCAGAGCAAAGAGCCTGATTTAATTTTCTCTCCTCGGTCTTTAGCCTTCGAGAGTGCCAGAGAGCTCCAGTTCAGGCTGACCTAGTTGCAAGGACCCAACATCTGCCAGAGTCAGGGGGTGCTTCAGATAAAAGACTGTCCATCTGGGGGATGTGTTGCTGAAGAAAGCAGTTCCATGCCTGCTTTGGGCTAGCTGTTTAAACCGAGGCCTTTGGAGAAGTTGATTATTGCTCACCAGTCCTGGCTCTGAATGTGGCTGGCTGGGTGAACATAGGAAATTGCATGAATCAGACCATTGCCACACTTCACTCAGTATTGCTCCCACTGACTGTCAGCAGCTGTCCAGAGTTTAAGACAGGGGTTCTTTCTTAGCCCTACCTAGAGATGCTGGGGACTGGGCCTGGGGCCACCTATGGTAAAGAGACCTCGTGGTGGGAAGGAGACTAGGAAAGGGAAGAGCTGTGGTGTAAAGGAAAAACCATACTAATTGGGAAAGTGAGGGGGAGCTGGGCCAGTTTGGGCTGAAAAACAAGGCCATCTCTATCCTCAGATTTGCAATCTAGAAGACACGGCATAAAAGGAAGAAGGGAGGAAGAGCGAGGAAGAAAAAAGCAAACTCATTCCCCAGTTCTTAAAGTTAGTGTTCTTATAACAACTAGCAGGGATGGAAAAGGCTTAGGTAGCCTGATGAAACTGCTACTTCTCAGAGACAGTTGAAGGAGCAGAAAGGTAAGATCCTGGTGGCACAGATCTGCTTCCCTTCTCTCTCTCTCTCTCTCTCTCTCTCTCTCTCTCTCTCTCGCATCCTGATGGAATGGTTGCAGCTAGGTGACAGTTGAAGGAAAGCCAAAGGCAGCAGAGTCAATGAAACAGCCTTGCTTGCCTTCTCTCCTGCTGCAGCCTGATGAAATTGCATCTATTTGTCGATTATATCCAGCTTCACCCCCTCCCATATTTTGTGTGTGTGTGTTGTCATGCCTGTTTCTCTCAGGCTTGGTTCACACACTGTGTGCCCATTGCACGGGATCCATGTCAGGTGTCAGTTGGGCAGATCAAGGCTCTGTGCTATACTGAGAAAACCCAGAAAGAAAGAAAGAAAGAAAGAAAGAAAGAAAGAAAGAAAGAAAGAAAGAAAGAAAGAAAGTGCTTTTACACTTTCTGTCTTCCATACATTTAATTTGTGAGATTTCAGCTTGCCAGCCTTCAGCCACGTAAGGTTGAAATCTCACAAATTGAATGTGCGTAAGATCTGATTGTACTGCATTTCCATCTCTGACATTCGGGCGTCGTCCTCTCAATACAAGCTGCAACATCTTAAAACACTGAGGAGAAATGCTGATGGGGAAATGTGCTAGTCAGTTACAGCAAACACACAATCCCTTGTGGTAACAGATTTACTGTGGCAAAAGCTTTTGTGGACCAAAGCCGACTGTATCATATGCTCGGGGTGTTATTCTCTGTTGGCAGATACTGGGTTTGCTTTCTTGGCTTAGGATTTGATGTAGGTGATCCTCCTGGCTCTCCAGAAAGAACTAAACATGTGTAAAGAATCCTAGGCAGATCTGGCAAGAATCCATCAAGTGGTTGCATTTTTTTTTTTTTTAAGATTACAAGAAGTGTATGCCTTTCTGTCCTGTATTAGACTAGTTTCATCTTAGATCCTGCACCTAATTCAAAAGATCCAGTGGAGTTAAAGTATTTCTAGTTTGAATATTAGAACTTGAGGACATCTGGTGTTGCTGAATGTTGGATAAAGGAAAGCCCTCCTTCATTCTGTGCATAGCTGAACTATGGAACTCACTTCTGCAGGAGTCAGTGATGACCGCCAACCTGTAACGGTAAAGGGACCCCTGACCACTAGGTCCAGTCGTGACTGACTCTGGGGTTGCAGTGCTTATTGGCCGAGGGAGCCGGCGTACAGCTTCCGGGTCATGTGGCCAGCATGACTAAGCCACTTCTGGTGAACCAGAACAGCGCATGGAAACGCCATTTACCTTCCCGCCAGAGTGGTACCTATTTATCTACTTGCACTTTGACATGCTTTCAAACTGCTAGGTGGGCAGGAGCAGGGACCGAGCAACGGGAGCTCACCCCGTTGCGGAGATTCAAACCGCCGACCTTCTGATCGGCAAGTCCTAGGCTCTCTGGTTTAACCCACAGCGCCACCCGCGTCCCATGACCACCAACCTAGATGGCTTTAAAAGAGGATTAGCCATATTCACAGAGTTGAGGGCTATCAATGGCTGCTAGGCATGATGGTTGTATTCTGCCTCCACTTTTGGAGGCATTATACATCTGAATACCAGTTGCTGGAAACCACAGGAGGGGAGCAGGCTGTTGTGCGTGGGTTCTGTTTTTTGGCTTCCCATTGGGGTGTCTGGCTGGCCAGTGAGAGAACCGGAGGCTGGATAAGATGGGCCTTGTGCCTTGCACCATAGTGCCCTTCTTACATTGGTTAGTCTATTAAAACCATCTATGTTCCTTACTTAGGCTTTTAAAAACTATGTCAGGTGGGTTAATGAATTCCAATTCATCTGCTTCTCAGTAAGATGCAGCTTTTGTTCTTACCACCTACATCTCTGTGTGCCTGTGAGATGTGTGGGAGAGAGATTACTTGTGGTGTTTTTAACAGCTTGGCAGGTAAGTCTATGTGTGTGTGTGTGTGTGAGAGAGAGAGAGAGAGAGAGAGAGAGAGAGAGAACTTATATAATGCTTGTAAGTACAAAATTTGGTTCCCAGGAGTTTGAATTCCCAGCACTCTAGGGAGCAAAGGCTCATCTTCAGGAAATATGGAGCAAGTGAGAATGAACTTTTGTTACATCTGGCAATTAAAATGTGTCAGAAGCACTCCGGATGCAAATTGGTGTTGTTTGTTAGCTCCAAAATGGAGCCTTAATTTGCTGGGGGATTTATTTTACAAATTATTCGGAACAGAGGAGACTAATCAGGCATCCTGGAGCAGCAGCAGCACCTCCTTTCCATGTTGCTGCCTCGTTGCAGCTGAGCGCCTCCTTCCATGCCCACATTGTCTATATTTGTTTTTATTAAGGGCATTGCTAACCTGCCCTTCATTAATGGATCCCCAGGCTGGGTTACACCATCATTTTAAAACAATTTAAAATCACAATTGAGATGGTAATCTAGACAAAACAAGGGGCACGCCTGATATAAACTGAAAACAGAAGAGCAAACTCCAGGACAGGAATTGCAGCCACTGCAGGCAAACTTCCTTCAGACCTTCTCGGGTGCTCAGATTGGCAGAGGGGACTCTCAGAAGTTCAGAGGTAGCGACGTCCCAGGAGAAGGCATTCTCAGTGGCAGGCCCTAAGTTGTGGGATTCCTTCCCAACACCAGTGGGCCTGGCACCTTCAGCATATACCTCAAGGACCGCCTCTCCCTATATGAACAGACCCATACTCTGTGACCATCATCTGAGGTCCTTCTTTGGGTGCTTCCCCCACTAGAGGTCTGCAGGGTGGCCACATGGGAACAGGCCTTTTTAGTGGTGGCTCCCCATGTGTGGAATGCTCTCCCCGGGGAGGCTCACCTGGCACCTTCATTACATATATTTAGGTGTCAGGCAAAAACATTTCTCTTCAACCAAACATTTGGCTGATTAACATTCTATGGCCTTTTAAACGTGTCAGGAGGGTTATTGTTTTGCTTTTACTTTATTATGTAATTTGTATTTTCATTTTGTATTTTTACATTGTGAACCACCCTGTGATCTACACAAATTTAATTAATAATGATGATGATGATATAGCTTTTGGCTTATACTGAAGATGTACCTCTTTACCCTGGCCCTGAACATTCGAGAGAGAAAGAGATTTTAGAACCCACTCTGTTTTGTATTTTGGTTTAAATGATTTCAAATGCTGTATTTCATATTGCTGCAACCCATTCCTGGGGAAGAGTGGGTTGTAAATCGAATGATAAATCTCATTAATTACCGTATTTTTTGCTCTAGAAGACTCACTTTTTCCTTCCTAAAAAGTAAGGGGAAATGTGTGTGCATCTTATGGAGCAAATGTAGGCTGTGCAGCTATCCCAGAAGCCAGAACAGCAAGAGGGATTGCTGCTTTCACTGCGCAGCAATCCCTCTTGCTGTTCTGGCTTCTGAGATTCAGAATTTTTTTTTCTTGTTTTCCTCCTCCAAAAACTAGGTGCGTCTTGTGGTCTGGTGCGTCTTATAGAGCGAAAAATACGGCAATGATAAATTATGAATCACCTAGGTTTTAAATGCTACCAAAATATCAGCTTTATCTGTGCCAGGCATGCTTCCAGGAGCAGGTCATTTCATAGTTGTGGTGCCACCACTGAAAAGGCCCTGTCCCGTGTCCCCATCCAACAAATTGATTGGACCTTTGTGAGATGCCCTCAATCAGCCTTTGCCAACCATGTGGCAAACCCTCCTCGTTTAATCCCCACAACAATCCTGTGAGGTAAGTTAGGTTAAGAAGGCAATAACTGGCCTAAGCTCATTTAATGAACTTTGTGGGCAAGTGAGGATTTGAACCCCTCTCTCCCGGGTCCTAGTCCAACACTCTAACCACTGTACCACACTGCAAATCTGCAAATCTGTCAGCTAAGAGTCTGGAGTCTGAGTCTTTCATGGCTTCTCACTTTTCCTGTCTCTTACTTGGTAAATCCCATTTTTGTGTGACAGGCAGATATTTTGGGTGGAAGCTGAGGTCAGCAGCTTTTCACCCATCAGGCTGTTTCTGTGGGGATGATGATGAGCACAGTTATCTCTTGACATTGGAAGTCAGTGTTTGTGACAGTAGCAGGGAATATAGCACAGTTTCCTTTAACTGGACTGGGGAGGGCGGCAGAGGGGAGATGGGGTCTTCTCACAGAATCAGTGCTCAAAGCTTGTTAAAATGAGAACAAATTTTTGGGGGTAGGATCCTGAAGCAGATCTCCTAAATACATAATCGCTTTGCAAAACGATAAATGAAAATGGTTCCCTACTGTATGTTTTTTCAAAAATAGCTGTGATGATGTTTGGATTCAGAGGTGCTTCTTTTCCTTTTCTGTAAGGAGTTGCATTACAAAACAAATAGTATTTCTGATGTTAGACCTCTGGGAAATGTTTGTTTTCCTAATTATTCTCAACCCTTTTGCATTGCTTTCTGAACTGTATTGCTGTACATCTGACCTTGCTTGCATCTCTAGAAATGCTGCCAGCAAAAACTTGGCCTGTTTTGCATGGATCTGAGGTCCATTGAACCTCAGAGTAGCTTTTTCACACTTCTGTTTGCCTCTCTGCTTTCCCCCAAAGAAAACCTGTGATTTGGTGCTGAATCAGAACGAATGGCCATCAGGTTTTCCATAGATTGCGATCTGTTCCAATTTAGCCCCAAAGAGCAGGTTTCCCGGGGGAAAGCAGAGGGGTAAGGGCAAAACCGCTGGAACTCCTGCCTGCAAAACGTGGGACAAGTAGGAGACTTGCTTTCTAGGCATGGAACAAGCAGACTGTGTGGATGAACCCTCGCATTGGATGCTCCTTGCACCTTCATCCCTCCCCTTGCCCGACGTGCAAGCCATCCCTCCTTCACTCACTCGCAGAAGAAACCGCAAGGCTCTTTGTGTATGAAGTGTTATTACTGGTGTTCTCTACTTGCCAAGAAGTGTCTCCAAGGAGATATGGAGCAAAGACAAATTCAGGAGTAGGTTGTGTCATGTAAGACAATCCCAGGTGTGCCAAAGTACTAGGAAGGCATTTTGCAGTGATGCTTTCAAGTATGGCTTTTCTGTATTCTTAAATGTCTCACAGAAGGAAGACTTTCAAGGCTATCTCTATCTATCATCTCTCTCTCTATATATATATATACATATCTATCTATCATCTATCTATCTATCCATCTATCTATGTAATACATTTGTGTGTCGGAGAACTGCGTTGCAAAAATCAGATGAGTGCAAATTCTGCAGGATAACTGTGTTTCCATTCAATGCATTTTTACAGGAATTAGGTGCACCCACATTAAAATGTGAGCCAGACAAACGTCTTCTTGTTCCCCACATCCCATGCACAGCAAGAGTTCTTGCTCACATGTTTCTTATTCTGCACTGCCTGCTGTTTTAACTGGAAACTGTAGTGGCAGAAACACTACTATTACACTAGTGAAAAATAGCTAAGCATTACACCTAACCTCATCATTTTCCAGTGAGGGGTGTATTAGGACTGAACTGTATTAGGAAACCACAAACAGGTCAGAACTGGCAGGTCCCTTTTTGTCAAGTTCACCTGGAGGAAGGTTTTAATTGCTGCCAAACTAGGAGATAACCCTGCAAAATCCTGGGGAGCTATTGCCAGTCAGTGTGGACAATACTGAACCAGATAGACCAATATTCTGACTTGGTCTAAGGTAGTTCTGTATGGTGCTATGAGAGCTTTACAACTAACATCCCTGAAATCTTCTAAGGACCTTGAGGGGTCCTAATACCCTTTACCCTGCTTTGCATACAAGAAGTTCCAGATTAAATCCCTGGCTCTTCCAAGGTGACTTACCCTCCGGGAACTTGATGTACATTGGTGGCATGCAGTGAAATTTTTCATAGGGGAACAGATGTGCCACAAAGAAGGTCCGAAACACAACATAGTGGAAGCAGGCGCATTTCACCAAATTGCGCTGGCCTTGGCACAGGTTTGCAGCCTGACTGCACATGCGCAGATGCATTCTCTAAGCAGGGAAATGTTTCTTTAACTGAGTCCCTCTCCATACTTTCTAACTAAAGTACAGTGGTACCTCGGGTTAAGTACTTAATTTGTTCCGGAGGTCCGTTTTTAACCTGAAACTGTTCTTAAGCTGAAGCACCACTTTAGCTAATGGGGCCTCCTGTTGCCACCGCGCTGCCGCAGCATGATTTCTGTTCTCATCCTGAAGCAAAGTTCTTAACCCGAGGTAATATTTCTGGGTTAGCGGAGTCTGTAACCTGAAGCATATGTAACCTGAAGCGTATGTAACCTGAAGCATATGTAACCCGAGGTACCACTGTATAGACACACGGTATGGTCTTTCTGGTCACTTCACTTGAATGCTTGAAACTGCATGCTTTTAGTTGCTACAGGGAACAAACAAACAAACCTGTGCTGTGTTGTCTTGAGAACAAAAGGAGACACGTTAAACGCAAAGCACCAAACACCACGTGTAGTTATTTTGTCCAACAGACTATTCCTGTTCCTCGGCTCCAGCCACTCCCGCTGATGACTCATCTGTCGTAAGTAGAAGCCAAAGCAGGGCTGTACAAAATGCATTTGCACGCAGGAAATGAACCAAGGGAACATCTCTCGAACAGAGTATTTATCACGTCAGAGTGATAAATATCGTGATATAAACATGAATGTATACGAATGAGTTGGACACACTTTAATACTCTAATTTACCAAGAAGGAGAAGGAGAAGAGTTTGGATTAGATATCCCACTTTATCACTACCCAAAGGAGTCTCAAAGCGGCTAACATTCTCCTTTCCCTTCCTCCCCCACAACAAACACTCTGTGAGGTGAGTGGGGCTGAGAGACTTCAGAGAAGTGTGACTAGCCCAAGGTCACCCAGCAGCTGCATGTGGAGGAGCGGAGATGTGAACCCGGTTCCCCAGATTACGAGTCCACCGCTCTTAACCACTACACCACGCTGGCTCTCCAGGAACATTTAGGGGACTAGCCTAGTTCCCCTAAGTCCACTGACTGCATGCTGCAAGACTGAGCTAGATGGACAAAGAATCTCACGGTTTCCTATGTTCCTATGTCTTGCCCGTGGCTCAGTGGTGGCACACCTGCTTGACACACAGAAGGCCTCAGGTTCTACCCTCAGCACCTTCAGTTAAAAGAAATAAGGAGCTGGTGCTTATAAAGCCTTTCTTTCCCTGTGACCTTGGAGACCCACAGCTGTTCAGAGAAGACAGTGCTGAGCAAGATGTAGAAGTCATTTATGTATACACCTCATTGTTTTAATATTGTTTTTTATATGCAAAAGCTTTAGCTCTTTATATATGCAAATGTTGTAGCGGCCACCCTAGGCTCCTTTGGGAGGGAGGGATATAAACTTGAATAAACAAACATCTGCTATTTTGGGTGTATGTTTTCATTGGATTGTAAATCACTCTGGGGCGGCTAGTGGGAAGTGATTCATGAAGAAATATAGAAGTGTTTATTTTAGTTACTTTGAGGCAAGAGTAGCCAGGGTGGCACCCAGGTGATGTTCTGGACTGCTGTTCCTGTTGGACCAAACGAATGTGGCCAATTGCCGGGGATGATGGGAATTGCACATGACAACATCTGTATGTCACTACATTGGCTTTGTCTGGCTTCAGGGATACAAGAAATTAGTCCCCTACCCCTTTAATTTTCCCATACTAAGTAATACAGACGAGTCCAGTAATACTTATTCTCTCATCTGCCCAGTGATCTTTTAATGTCCTCTCAGCATTCTGATCTTCACTGAGGGCATATCTAAGAGGACAGAGGCTGCCAGAATCTCTTAGAATCCAGCTACAGAGAACATCATCTGCTTTTTGAGGAGGTTCTGATCGCCTCCAGTCCCAACTATTTTTTGCCTTTCTCCTAAGGCTGTCCTTTTTTGTTTTTAAGGTCTTTACTATTTGGGTGTGTGTGTGTTTTAAGTCTTTGGTGTGGATGTTTTTAAAGGCTTGCTGCAGAATATATGTTTCTCTCCAGAACAGTTTCTACATTTGCTCCTTTCAGGAGGAACAATTTTCTGTGTGCCTATTAATCTAATAAAGCTGCTGAAAGAGCTTATCCCCTGTCAGCAAGAGGAGAAAGTTCTGCAACAGAATATGGTGGGTCAGGTGTTAAGTAAGATGACCCCGAAACTGCATTCCCTCAGCCGTTTACTCCATTTCCCTCGTGTTTCCTTGTCAGTTTCTGCATTGTATTTGAGCTTCCACATGCCATAAAAGCCACTTCCAGAAAACTAATGGAATGTTGTGCATTTTTTGCGCTCATTTCCATTTTATTTGATTCCAGAAAAAACCCCTGTTTGCAGCCCCCTTACACCAGAAAATCACAGAAGTGACAAGATTCAGAGCACTATAACAGCATACAGTTCTTTTCTGCCATTTTCATGGGGAAATCACAGGGGAACGGAAACATGCATGTGTGGAAAGTGTGAGGGAGCTACTATTATTGTTGTTGTTGTATTATTATTATTATTATTATTATTATTATTATTATTATTCCCCAGCCACTCTGGGTGGTTTCCAACACATATAAAAACATAATAAAATACCAGACATTAAAAGCTTCCCCATACAGCATTGCCTTCAGATGTTTTCTAAAAGTTGTATAGTTATTTATCTCCTTGACATCTGATGGGAGTTCCACAGGGTGGGTGCCACCACCAAGAAGGCCCTCTGGCTGGTTCCTTGCAACCTCAGTTCTCGCAGTGAGGGAACCACCAGAAGGCCCTCGGCCCTGGACCTCAGTGTCCGGGCTGAACGATGGGGGTGGTGACACTCCTTCAGGTATACAGGGCCAAGGCCATTTAGGGCTTTAAAGGTCAGCACCAACACATTGCCCAACAATGTTTGTTGTTATGTCACACCGTGCCCACTGGTGTGAATGAAAATTAGCATGGCATTCTAGTATATGAGTAAAAAAAACACCACTTTCCATATTTGAACAGGTACTGCAATGGGAAAGGAACGTTAGAAAACAGGACACAAGCATGCTAAAACTCATTGTGAAACAATGAGTTTCATTGTTCATGATACATGAAGAGCATAAAAAGATTTTTAGGAGTTCAATCTTTAAAAAACCAGATGAATTTTTGCTGGGTTTAGTATCGAGTGACATTCCTAAGGATAAAAGGAATGTATTCCTTTACTCAACCGCGGCAGCCAGAATCATAGTGGCAAAAAATTGGAAAATTGATAAAATACCAGAATTATTCAAATGGAGAATCAAATTTCTTGAATTCGCGGAGATGGTAAAATTAACAGCGTCAATTAGAGGCTACTCTAATCAAAAAATTAATAAAGAGTGGGAATGCGTTAAGGAATGCATGAAAAAAGTTGGTGCTGGAGGTTAAAAATTAATATGCAAAAGTTTAAAAGGCACAAGGAGCTAGGGTAATAATATATTAAGGATGGAATAACAAATACAATAACAAAAATAATAGTAGGTAACGAAGATCGCACATGGGTGGAGGGAAGTGCCGGGCTGTGGGGGAGGGAGGTGAAGGGATTAATTGAAACTGTTAAAGATTGGTATAGGATTTAAGAGATTTAAATTTTCATAAAGATTCTATAAGGAAAGCAGAAAGCAGCAAGAAATATCAAGTAAAGGTATCGGAGAGGAGATCAGTGTAAATGAAAACATGAGACTTATGGTTTTGTTACATATTATTTTATTTTGGAGTTGTCTGTATATTTTGGAGTTGTTTGTTGTAAAGAATGTATATTATGTGAATAAAATAATAAAGGATGAAAACTAAAACTCGTTGTCTTTCCTCACAGGTGAGTGTGTTGACCACCTTGGAGCGGAGATTCAACCTTCAGAGTGCCGACGTGGGTGTGATCGCCAGCAGCTTTGAGATTGGGAACTTGGCTCTCATCCTCTTTGTCAGCTATTTTGGTGCCCGGGGCCACCGGCCTCGCTTGATAGGATGCGGAGGGATCGTCATGGCTCTCGGGGCTCTCCTCTCAGCGCTGCCCGAATTCCTGACCCATCAGTACGAATACGAATCCGGGGAGATTCGGTGGGGCGCCGAAGGGAGGGATGTTTGCGTGGTCAATGGCTCTGCCAGCGATGAGGGACCAGACCCGGAGCTTATCTGCAGGAACAGAACTGCCACCAACATGATGTATTTGCTTCTCATCGGAGCTCAAGTCCTCCTAGGGATTGGGGCCACCCCTGTGCAGCCTTTAGGAGTTTCCTACATCGACGACCACGTAAGAAGGAAAGACTCTTCCCTTTATATAGGTAAGTGGTGGAGCTTTCCAGAGTATCGTTTTTAACTGTTTCTTGTCCTCTTTACTAACTGGGTAGATTTGGAATGGTGCCTTCTTGCTTCTGAATTCTTGTTCATTGGGTGGTGTTAGGGATTGATTAGCTGCTTGTGCGTAAAAACGTGCTCCCTCAGAGTTTGTGTGACCCCACAAACCTCCGTGTGTGACGGAGCTCCTCAGACATGTCTGCTCTAGTCACTAGTAGAGTCCGACAGTGGCTGTCTGCGGAAGCGCTTCCAGCAAAGGAGCTCCTTAACGGAAACGCGTCTCCTGGACTCACGGCGTGACAGTTTCCGGCGAGGTGTGGGTCTCCCTATGGGAGACTCAGATACCTCCCCACTGTTCTCGCTGGAAGCGTCCCTGAGCCCTCCCTCCTGCTCGCATTCCCTCAGAGACCCACTCCTCCCCCTGCTGGTCCCTGCTTCAGCTGTTGAGTCTCTTTCTTCCTCCCTGAGTCCCTCCACCACCTGATGCTCCGATGGCAGTTCCCTGACATCCACCTCCCCTCCAGGGCCCCCCTCACCCCCTCCCATTTCCTCTCCCCTGGGAGGTGAAGGGCTAAAACCCCGAAAAGAATCTTCCTCATCTTCCGACGTCTCGAACAATTCCCTCCATCGATCGTCGTCCTGGCTCGCTGAATCCTCTTCCTCTTCAGAATCTGGGAACCCCTCCAACTCCTCTTCCTCGTCGGTGGCAAAGTATTCCCTTCGGAACCTCGCTACAGGCTGAGGTTTGCGTGGGAACCTCTGATGAAAAGTCTCTATTAAAACTTCGTCATTGACATCCTCTGCCCTAACCCAGGTGTTTTCCGACTCCGGTTCCCCTTCCCACATTACCAAATACTCTACTTGATCTCCCTTCCACCTGGAATCGAGGATCTCCGCTACATGGTAGCTGTGTTCCTTCTCCTCCATTGCTGGTCCCCTAGTGACCCTCCCTTCACTGTCTCCTCTATACGGTGACAGCAACGACCTGTGAAAAACTGGGTGCAGCTTCATGTGGTTCGGTAACCGGAGCCTGAAAGCCACTGGATTGACCTGCTGCATGACTTCAAACGGACCCAGCCTTTTGGGTCTTAATTTCTTACAACCTCCTTTGAACGGCAACCCTTGGGTTGACAGCCACACCTGGTCCCCCACCCTGATGCTTTCACCTTCCCTTCGGTTTTTGTCTGCCTGCCTCTTATATTCCTCCTTAGCCCTGTTTAAGTTGAGTTGGAGCTGGCGATGGATCGCTTCCATTTCTTCAACGAACTGTTCTGCGGCTGGAACGCTCCAGTTCTCCCCCTCCCCCCCTGGGAAGGCTCTGGGATGGCACCCGTGATTAGCCAAAAAGGGGCTCATCCCCGTGGACACGTTCTCTGCATTGTTGTAGGCAAATTCTGCCAACGCCAGCTTCTCCACCCAATCATTCTCTCTGTCATTAACATAACACCTCAAATATTGTTGGAGAACCCCATTTGCTCTTTCCGCCTGCCCGTTGGTTTCTGGATGACGGGCCGTTGAAAAATTAACCTCTACATGCAGTAAGCTCATGAGCTTCCTCCAGAACCTGGAAGTAAATTGTTTCCCTCGGTCTGAAACCACCCTCAAGGGGGCGCCATGCAACCGAAACACATTCTCTACAAACAATTTGGCTGTTTCTTCTGCTGTGACCGCATGTGAGCAGGCTATAAAGTGTGCCATTTTAGTTAACAGGTCTACTACAACCATGATGGCTGTTTTCCCTCTAGACCTTGGCAGATCAGTCATGAAATCTATTGCCACTGCTTCCCACGGTCTTTCAGGTGTGGGCAGTGGTTCTAATAAACCAGCCGGCGCCCGCCTCTCCCCCTTGGCTCTTTGGCATTGTTCACATCCTCTCACATACTCCCGCACCTCTTCCCTGACCTTGGGCCACCAAAATTCCCTGGTAACCAGCCACATGGTCTTGTGTTGCCCAAAATGCCCTGCTGTGGGGCTATCGTGCAGCTGCTTTAGTACCTTCTCCCTCAATTCCCCTTCAGGTATATATAACGCTCCCTTATAATACAATGCCCCGTTTCTCTCCTCAAAACCACCGGACTTGTCTTCCTCCCTCCTGAGACCCCTGAGTTTGTCCTGGGCGTATGCATCCTGCACCGTACCCTCTACCAATTCCCTTTGCCCCACCAGAGTCGCCCCACACACCCAGCGGTCCTCTGGAATGATATGGGTTTCTTCGGGTGCTCCCTCCCCCTCCAAATATTCAGGTTTGCGGGAGAGAGCGTCCGCCCTAACATTCTCTGGGCCTGGCACGTAACAAATCTCAAAGTTAAATTTGGAGAACTCCTGGGCCCATCTCAACTGCCTTTGGTTGAGCACTCGCGCAGTTCTCCAATACTCTAGATTTTTATGGTCCGTGCACACTTGCACCTTATGTTGTGCACCAACTAGCAGATGCCTCCATCTCCGGAACGCCTCATGAATAGCAAGAAGTTCTCGGTCGTACACCGTGTAGTTCCTCTCGGATTTGTTCAGCTTTCGCGAAAAGAAGGCACACGGTCGCCACTCTGACTCCTCCTTCCCCGGCTGCAGAAGAAGCACCGCCCCTATGGCTCTGTCAGATGCGTCTGTTTCAACCCTTAGCTTCTTTCGTAAATCCACATGCAGAAGTTGTTCTTCAGAGGCGAAGGCCCTTTTCAGCTCCTCAAACGCTCGCTCCGCCTCCGCCGTCCATACAAACTTCTTTTTACTGCTGAGACAGTCAGTGATGGGCGCCGTCAGATGGGCGAAGTTGCGGATGAACTTACGATAAAAGTTTCCAAACCCTAGGAACCTCTGCACATCCTTCTTGGTTTTGGGTGTTTTCCATTCCAGCACTGCCTGTACCTTGCCGGGATCCATGGCCAATCCCTTGTCTGACAGGCGGTACCCCAGGAATTCCACCTCCTTGGTATGGAACCGACACTTCTCCAGTTTGACCCACAGCCTGTTGGCTTGCAGTCTGCTCAACACTTCTCTGACGTCTCTCACATGTTGCTCCTCATTCTCCGAATACACCAACACATCATCTAGGAAAGCAACGCAATTCTTGTAGAGCAAAGGGCCCAGTACGTGGTTCATAAAAGATTGAAAACACGCTGAACCTGCTTGTAATCCAAATGGCATAACGAGGTATTCAAATGCCCCCAAAGGGGTAAACATGGTGGTTTTCCATTCATCCCCTTTCCTTATGCGTATCAGGTTGTACGCCCCCCTTAGATCCAGCTTTGTAAAAATCTTTCCCTTCCTCACCCTGGTCAAAATATCATCAATCCTGGGCATAGGGAAAGCCACCGGTTCAGTCACTGCATTTAACCTCCTAAAATCACATACAAGTCTCGGCTTGTCCGCGTTTTTTTTGTCCACAAAAAACACTGGGCTACCCCCTGCTGCTTTGGACTCTCTGATGAAGCCTCTCTTCAGGTTCTTGTCAATAAACCCTCGCAACTCCTGCATTTCTCTGTCTGACATGGCATACAACTTGCCCACGGGAAGCTGTGCTCCAGGGAGTAAATTGATCTGGCAATCAAAGGGCCTATGAGGGGGTAGTTGGTCAGCTTCCTTCTCGCTGAACACGTCGCTGAGATCTGCATACTGTGGTGGTACCTTCACCTTCTCCATTACTTCAGTCCCTGCTAGGGTGGCTTGGGCCCCTGCTGAACCCTTTTCCCCTTTGCAGTGTTCTAAGCAATGTGCTGAACCAAAGGACACCACTCTTTGATGCCAGCCAACCAGCGGATCATGTAGAGCTAGCCAGCTCATTCCCAAAATAATGGGAGCGCCTCCCAGGGTGGCCACATTAAACGCTATCAGTTCTGTGTGCCTTGCCACCCTCATTATCATTGGGACCGTCTGCAAGCTGACTCCTCCTCCCAACAACTCCCTGCCATCAATCGTGGTCACCTGCAGGGGGTTGCTTAAAGGGATAGTCTGTATCTGGTGTTCAGCAGCAAACTCCTTGCTCATAAAATTGCAGGAGCTGCCTGAGTCCAATAGCGCCTTTATTTTTAGGGGGTGCCCATTTTGCAGCTCTAGCGACACTTCAATCACTAGAGCAGGTCGAGGAGCTTCTGGCACGGGCACTTTCACTGCTCTTTGGCCTGGCTGCAGTGCCCCGATTGTGGCAACCAGGCGTTGGCTTTTACCTGCTCCGTTCCCCCCTGTTCTCCCCCCTCAACAGCTCCCACCATCCCTTGCCATTCCTTCCTCTGGGGGCAGACTCTGGCAAAGTGACCTGGCTGTTGGCAGAGATAGCATTTCCGGGCGCCCTTTCCCTCCTTCTTAGCCCCTTCGCTGGTTTTTGAAAATGCGCGCGCGCGCGCTGTTCCGATTTCCATCGGCTCTGCCGGCGGGAAAGCTGGCTCAGGAATGTCTGGAATGCGGAACTCCTTCCAACGTTCCCCTCTCCCTTCCCGCCTCTCCTAGGCTCTTGCCTCCTGCCGCGCTCCTATGGTCAGCGCAGATTTGGTCAGCTGATCCATAGACTCCGCCCTGGGGCTCCGTGACAGCTCGTCTTTCACCGCCGAAGAAAGACCTTCTTCAAATAGCATTTGAATGGGTGCCGCCGATAAATCCCAACTCAGTCTGTGAATCAGCATGGTAAACTCAGTCCAGTACTCACGGACAGATCGACTTCCCTGCTTGCAAGCCATTAGCTGTCTGCGCACCGCCCCTTCCTCAATATCGCTGGAAAACATGATATCCATTGCACGAAAGAACTTCCTCGTGTCCTTTAGTATGTCATTGTGCGTTGCCATTAGGGGTCGAACCCAGTCTCTCGCCCCTTTCTCAAGATGCCCAATTACGAAAGCAACTCGCGATTCCTCATCAGGGAACTCATCGAACTGCACATTAATGGCATATTGCATCTCTGTCCTAAAGGCATGGTAATCCTTGGGGTCCCCCCCAAATTTTTGCACCAATCCTGGTACCTTTCTGGGGAACTGAGTGGCTCTCCCCTTCTTGTCTGCATCCTGAGCCCTTCTCTCCTCCAGCCTCGCCGTCTGCAGCGCCAGTTGGACCTCCAACGCTCGGTATCTATCTTCCAAGCTTGGACCAGCTCCAGCCCCCGCTCCTCCGGTTCCGGTTGGTTCGCTCATGATGCTTTCTCTTGCACAGGCAGCGTACAGAGACTGTCGGACTGCTGTTAGGGATTGATTAGCTGCTTGTGCGTAAAAACGTGCTCCCTCAGAGTTTGTGTGACCCCACAAACCTCCGTGTGTGACGGAGCTCCTCAGACATGTCTGCTCTAGTCACTAGTAGAGTCCGACAGTGGCTGTCTGCGGAAGCGCTTCCAGCAAAGGAGCTCCTTAATGGAAACGCGTCTCCTGGACTCACGGCGTGACAGTTTCCGGCGAGGTGTGGGTCTCCCTATGGGAGACTCAGATACCTCCCCACTGTTCTCGCTGG
The DNA here is from genome assembly GCF_965112155.1 of Podarcis liolepis. Lineage (NCBI taxonomy): Eukaryota > Metazoa > Chordata > Lepidosauria > Squamata > Lacertidae > Podarcis > Podarcis liolepis. Next base: position 30,072,863 of record NC_139569.1, read on the forward strand.
AAGCGTCCCTGAGCCCTCCCTCCTGCTCGCATTCCCTCAGAGACCCACTCCTCCCCCTGCTGGTCCCTGCTTCAGCTGTTGAGTCTCTTTCTTCCTCCCTGAGTCCCTCCACCACCTGATGCTCCGATGGCAGTTCCCTGACAGGTGGGAATCCTCATCATCATTATATTACTACAGTGGTACCTCGGGTTAAGTACTTAATTCGTTCCGGAGGTCCGTTCTTCACCTGAAACTGTTCTTAACCTGAAGCACCACTTTAGCTAATGGGGCCTCCTGCTGTCGCCGCACCACTGGAGCACGATTTCTGTTCACATCCTGAAGCAAAGTTCTTAACCCGAGGTATTATTTCTGGGTTAGCGGAGTCTGTAACCTGAAGCGTATGTAACCTGAAGCGTATGTAACCCGAGGTACCGCTGTATTTGATGGACACCCAATGAAGCTTAATGTTGGAGGACTGAGGATCAATAAAAGAATGAACTTCTTCACACAACGCATAAAATATGGAACTCGCTCTCATAGAAGGCAGTGAAGGCCACCAACATGGATGGCTTTAAGAGAGGGTTGAACATTTTTGTGGAGGAGAAGGCTATCTATGGGGACTAGCCATGATGGTCATGCTCTGCCTCCATGTTCAGAGGCAGTAATGCTTCTGGATTCCAGTTGCTGGAGGCTATAGGAGGAGGAGGTGCTCTTGTTCATGGGCCCTTCTTACAGGTTTCCCACATGAGAATGGGGTTCTGGGCCAGAGGGCCCTGATGCAACAGGGCTATTCTTATGTTCTTAAGAATAAACCTCTACAGCACCTTCCTCTTTCCTGATGACTAGTTTAAGTCTCCATTTCCTTTCTTTTTTATAAATTTATTTATTTGGTTTTTCAGACTAAAATTTTGCAGTCATGTATCCAACATGCAACACAGAAACAAGATTCCAAAGAATCTCCTGGATTCCCCTTTGTGGGTCCTATTGTTAATCATTTCCTCCTGCATCTTTTATACTAATCCAAATCTTTTACCTCTCCACTGTATCCAAAATTCACCATTAAACTACAAGTGATATATTCCAGTCCTACTAACAATTTTAACTGTGTTTACAATGGTTTTTAAGATAAATTATACATTTCCCCCATTGCTTATTAAAATTTTGGTCTTCCTGGTTTCTGATTCTTCCGGTCATTTTAGCCATTTCGGCATAATTCATCAACTTGATCTGCCATTCTTCTCTGGTCGGGACTTTATCTTCTTTCCATATCTGGGCCAATAACATCCATGCAGCCGTGGCCACATACATAAATAGTCTTTTCTTAGGTCTCTGTTTTCATTCACCTTCCCCAGGAAATAGTTGCCATTCCAGAAACATGTGTGCCTCTTGCTCCGAAAATTAGTTATTTTGGAACACAATGGCAAAATATTTATGATGGGGAAAATAATGGCATCTTGAAACGAGATAGAATTTGTGGATATCCATGGTGGATGGGTGTAGGGGCAGATTAGGGCTGTGCAATGGGTGCTGAACCATGGAGCTGCTGTCTTAGAGCCCAGTAAACAAGGTGCTGGACTTTCAGAAGGAAGCATGAGGGTCTGTCAGGGTCCTAGAGTCCCCCCTCTTGTTCCTAAAGTCTAGTTAGTGCTTTCCTAGCTTTGGGAAGGAGGAGGGAGGGCTCTAGGACCCAGACAGGGCTCTCGTATCTCTTTCCCAAAGCTGGGTGCCTCCTTACCTGCCTATGGAAAGGCATTGAGAGGATGGTGGGGCAAATTTTGGCCTTGTGCAGGGTACCGTAGGATCCAAGTCTACCACTGGTGGGTGGATAGGGAAATTAAGGGTGTGGCAGAGAAGAAACTATTATGAATAGCTCCTCTTGCCCCATCTATTTGATATATATTTTTTGTAATTAGAATGGCAGGGAAGAGATAACCATTCTATTTATTCATGGTTGTTGGCATTAGAGAAAGCTGATGATCTGTTAATAATCCTTTTGGGCTGACAAGTGTAATGAGAGAGTGGTTAATTAGGAAGATATTCTCCTAATGTTTTCTGCAAGTGAAATCTCTAAAGCACCCTTAACTTTTTTATGGATCTTTTTTTTATTGACTTCAAAGTTACCAATTATGACTTTCTTATCTAGGCAGTAAGGTTCCCCCCTTCCACTTTTCATTGCTTTAAGTCAGTTGCTGGAAGATTCAGGTTTAGTTTCTGCCTAGTGGGAAGTAATATGTTTTCAGTCTGCCCTTGGGATCACAAGCCAAGACTTGTAAGTTGTTCTTGTGTAAAATAACAGAGGAAGACACCAACACTTTTCACAGACGCTTGTACCGATGTCATTCAAAAGATTCAGAAGCACCAACCGGACATCATAAGAGGTCAACAATGATTTACAAGGAGCTAAGATAGGGAAGGTTGCTTTGCCTGGCATCTTTCACCAAACTGAGGAATAGGTGGCTGCCTACCTTTAGTGATGAGAAAATCCACCAATTTCAGTTCCCCTGTTCCTCTTGTTTCCAATCTTAACTTTTAGACCACATTTTCACATCAGTTTGTGATTTCTTTTCAAAAGTCCTCATAAAAAAATGCATTTTAGCATAAATTTCTGCAAATATACACATTCAATGCAGTAGCCACATATTTTGCAAAGTGATCTCCCCTACTATAACATTTTTTTCTATGTTATTTTCAATATATGCATTTCTTTGGACACTTTGTGCATTTTGTGTACACATTGCTTGAGAACTGCATTGCAGAATTTGGAGGATTACAAAAGATGGTCGTGCTTTGGTTTCCGTATGGTTTCAGAAAGTGCAAATTAGGTTGGTTTCATTCTCAGTGCAAACGGAGTCTGATTTCTCCCTTATTCCTACTTACAGTACATCCCATTGGTGCCCCAAAGCCACCAATAAAGGACAGCAGAAGGGATAAGCCACCTTCACTAAAGACTGAGCTGGAAAACAGGTGTATGAAACCCTGAATTGCAGTAATGGATGCATACCTGTTAGAAGACCCCTGTGGGAAGGTGGTCAGGGCTGGGGGTCATAGGGTAGAGTGGGCATCTTGAAGGCTCGGCTGCCCTTCTCAGACACTTTATAATGATAATAAATAATAAAATTTTATTTATACCCCACCCTCCCCGGCCAGAGCCGGGCTCAGGGTGGCTAACACCGATAAAATTACAATAAAACATAATGGGGGGGGGGACAAACAAACAAACAAAAAAACAGTTTATTAAAATATGGGTTAAAATGCAATTTAAAATACAGCCTCATTTTAATAGTAGCCCATAAATCAAAACTATAAGGGGAGGGAAACATAAGGGTCAGACTGAGTCCAAACCAAAGGCCAGGCGGAACAGCTCTGTCTTGCAGGCCCTGCAGAAAGATGTCAAGTCCCTCAGGGCCCTAGTCTCTTGTGACAGAGCGGCCCACCAAGTTGGGGCAGGTACTGAAAAGGCCCTGGCCCTAGTTGAGACCAATCTAACCACCTTGTGGCTTGGGACCTCATTGTCATTTGTGGACCTTAAGGTCCTCCGTGGGGCATACCTTTGGAAAACAAAGAAGAGGAATCCTTTATGATGGTTTGACATGTTCAGCCTTAAACTTTTCCATCAATGGTGGCTGGGGGCCCATTTGGGATTTGTGGGGCAGAAAGCAAGGGAGCCCAACAGAGGATGGAGCCAGAGTCAGTGGCAGGCACAGACAGCCAACTTATTCATTCATTCATTCATTCTACTCAATTAAATCTAGATGCCATCTTTCCCCCAAAAGGAGCCTAGGGTAGCAGACACTTCTGTGATGGAAACAACAACATACAATTAAAAGCAAATGTTATCCCCCTAGAGCATTGTGGATCCAGGAAAAGGACTCCCCCTGTCATTTTCATTTGTGGGAAATGCTTCCTTTCTCACCACTGGCCAAAGTGAACTGGGGTAGTGGAGAAGTTTTTTCTTGGGCTCTGTCTTCCTCCCTCAAAGGCCTCACATAAACCCAGCCTAGCTCCTCATTGTTCAGCCAGCTTACACAGCCCTGCCCTTTTCTCCCTTGATCTCCATCGCGACTGGCTGCCAGGAAGGGAAGCCTCTGTCGACTAGTCCTTTCTGGTAGCTATGATACCTCTTGTTCCAAAACACAGATGATGACTTGGCAACCCTTGGATTGTTCCCCTGTTTCTGCTTTTTAACTTTCTGCACTGCAATCTCACTTTAGGTGAAATATCAGGGACAGAATGCCTCTATTGGCTGGCCTTTGTGGTCCCTCTTATTTGTTTTAATTACTGTCTTTTTTGCTCTATAAGACTCACTTTTTCCCTCCTAAAAAGTAAGGGGAAATGTGTGCGTCTTATGGAGCGAATGCAGGCTGCGCAGCTATCCCAGAAGCCAGAACAGCAAGAAGGATTGCTGCTTTCGCTGTGCAGCGATCCCTCTTGCTGTTCTGGCTTCTGAGATTCAGAATATTTTTTTTCTTGTTTTCCTCCTCCAAAAACTAGGTGCGTCTTGTGGTCTGGTGCGTCTTATAGAGCAAAAAAATACTGTATTTGACAAAATTTATATACCACTTGATTGTTTACACACACACAAAAAAAAGACACATGTCTAGTATCTAGATTAAGACACATGTCAGTATCTTGCAAGTCTGAATAGGCTTGCTTGAAGAAAAAAGTGGAACAGGCTACTTCAGAAGGTGGTGGATTCTTTTTCATTGGAGGGTTTTAAATAGAGACTAGATGACCAGGGATTCTTGAGCTGTGATACCTGCATTGCAGGGGGTTGGACTAGATGACCCATGGGTACCATTCCAACTCTGCAATTCTCTGATGCCTGATAGGTAAGGAAAAGGAGGTTCCAGCACAGAAAAGTTCCACAACTCCAAAGGCCTAGTTCCTACATTGTGTGGAACAGACTTCTTGATGAGAATGGTGTCTTCAGGAGGCCCTCTTCTACAGAGTGCCAGGGATGTGTGCAGTGTATAAGGGTGTGGTTATCTTTTTGGTCAGGGCTCAGGAACAGCTTGACAGACCGTTTCTCTCATTCCATGCCCATTTGCCCACACCTGTTGCCATATGTGATGTCAGGTGTGGGTCAAGTAGGAACACGGCTGGGTCAGAAAACAAGATTGAGCTCCCTGTGCATCACCTTTATCACTTCCATCCTATGTGATTCCAGGAATCTGACTAAGGTCTCCATGGGGAACTCGCTGGCACATTGACACCTGCAGGGAACAGGACCTTCACATCACCTTGTTCCTTCTGTCTTTCTTTTTTTGGTTCCTTCTTTCTAATGTATATTTTGTTCCAGGGCTTTCCTGTTTTGCATTGGATGAGTCAAGGGGGTGGGGCAACGTATATTTGCCTGATAAACAAAGTTCAGGGCTCCAGCCATCCATTCTGTGGTCCATTCTCTCCATTGATTTTTGGCATCAGAGAAACAGAACATAGATGGAGGCCATGTTTGCTGAATGAAGAGCTTTATTTCAGAATGCTTTCCTTGCTCATAGTTAAGTACAGACTGGAGTTCCTGCTTCCAGAATTCCCAGAGCATTCTAGAATCCTGGTCTGGGTCAAAGGATGGATCTGCTCAGATATTACAGCCCTCCAAGCAGGATATACCAGTTTCCCCCCTGCTGTTTTCTCCCCCGCCCCAATTGTCACAACGTTCCAAGGCTACGGTGCATGTTCAGTCCTCATTGGACTATGGGGTTTGGGAGTGGGGCAGGAATATTTGGCTATCACATTTTTTTAAAAAAAAAAATACTTCTGAAAACTTTGGGTTCCCTTGGGCATGCAGATACCTCCCGCTTGTTCCTCCTTGGCCCCATTTTTGTGGCAGTCCTGTCAGCACTCGCCACCTGAGTTTGCTATTAGAAGGATTGATGCCAGGCCCTGTAGAAAGCTCTGTAGTACGTGCTGTAAAGGTTGTGAGACAGCCACAAGAGAGTGTTGCTGTAGCAACTGTTTATAGGAATAGCAGGAAGGAAGGGTGGGGGAGTGCTTTGGAGTCAAACCAAATCCAAATTACCCCCGCCCTCTCCGAGCTCAAAAGAGGATGTTCAAACTGCCAGCACATTCAGCTTTTCGCAGGCGCCATCCTTTCCAGCTGGTGATGGGCACTGCATCTTCCTTAGCACCAAACGAAAACAAAAGGCTTGAAACGAAAGATTTGACTGCTTGTTTCAAACTGGTATGTGATTCCTCAGCTCTCTGCAGCTGCCAGGTTCCTGGCACTTCTCGTGGATCATTTTGTCTCTTGTCAAGAGCACAAGAAGAGCCTGCCGGGTCAGGCCAATAGACCATTTAGCCCAGCATGCTGTTCTCACAGGAGCCGACCAGATGCCCCAAGCAGGAGAAAGCACAAGAGCCCTCCCCCCTCCTGGTATTTGGAAGCACTGCTGCCTCCAGCTGTGGAGGCAGAGCACAGCCATTGTGGCTAGTAGCATAGCCCTCAATGCAGGTTGTCAAAGCCCTGTGTTTATTTATTTGTTGTTGTTGTTTAGTCGTTTAGTCGTGTCCGACTCTTCGTGACCCCATGGACCAGAGCATGCCAGGCACTCCTGTCTTCCACTGCCTCCTGCAGCTCGATCAAACTCATGCTGGTAGCTTCGAGAACACTGTCCAACCATCTCGTCCTCTGTCGTCCCCTTCTCCGTGTGCCCTCCATCTTTCCCAACATCAGGGTCTTTTCCAGGGAGTCTTCTCTTCTCATGAGGTGGCCAAAGTATTGGAGCCTCAGCTTCAGGATCTGTCCTTCCAGTGAGCACTCAGGGCTGTTTTCCTTAAGAATGGATAAGTTTGATCTTCTTGCAGTCCATGGGACTCTCAAGAGCCTCCTCCAGCACCATAATTCAAAAGCACCAATTCTTCGGCGATCAGCTTTCTTTATGGTCCAGCTCTCACTTCCATACATCACTACTGGGAAAACCATGGCTTTAACTATACGGACCTTTGTTGGCAAGGTGATGTCTCTGCTTTTTAAGATGCTGTCTAGGTTTATTTATTTACATCATACAATTCATATGCAGCTTGACTGTAAAAGAAAAGAAAAAAAAGCCCTCAAAGCAGTTTACAGAAAGAATAAAGCAATGAAATGATCAGTAAAAACAATTAAAAACAACTACGTAAAACATCAAAAAATAATAATTTAAACCAACAGTAAGGTAAAAACCAGATTGCAACACATGTCAGCATTCTCTACATGTCTTGATAGGCTTCTCTAAACAAAAGTATTTTTTAGCAGGTGCCGAAATGAGTACAGTGAAGGCACCTACCTGGTATCAATAAGCAGGGAGTTCCAAAGTCTGTGCTGCCACACTTAAAAGACCAAGGTCTCCCGAGGGCAGAATGGGTATTGTGTGGCCCTTGTGACAGTGCCAGTTCCTTAGATTGAAGTGGTCAAGCTGGTGAATGTGGGGAAAGGCGATCTTGCAGGTAAACTGGTCCCCAGTTGGTAAGGGCTTTATGTACCAATGGTAGCCCTGTAGCAACTTAACAACCAGTGCTGATCTCCAAGTATGGGTGGTATATGCCAGCAAGGCCTCAGTCCTGTCAGCAGTCATGCTGCAGCATCCTGCAATAACTGCAGCTTGCGGATCAAGTGCAAGGGGAGCACCATGCAGAGTGCATTGCAGGAATCCAGTCTTGACGTAACCAGTGCATGAATTGTGGCCAAGCTGTTCCTCGTCCAATCTTCCCTGTGTTGGTAATGTCAGGTGGATGATTTGTATAGCGGTACCTCTGGTTATGTACTTAATTCGTTCCGGAGGTCCATTCTTAACCTGAAACTGTTCTTAACCTGAAGCACTACTTTAGCTAATGGGGCCTCCCACTGCTGCCGCCACACGATTTCTCTTCTCATCCTGAAGCAAAGTTCTTAACCCAAGGTACTATTTCTGGGTTAGCAGAGTCTGTAACCTGAAGCGTATGTAACCCGAGATACCACTGTATTCCAATAAGAGAAGAGGGTGGGTCTCCCTTCCTTTTAATTTCCTGTGTTGATCTGGTGGGTTGTCAACACAACAGATACCGCATTGTGAAAGGAACATTAGAAAACAGGACAGAAACATTAGCTTTGTAATCAGGAAAACCAACACAATATTCCCCACATCTGTACGTCCCCTTAGTTGGTTACAGCCTTATCTATTTTCCATGGAAAGTACTCAACAACATTTTTCACTAATCCCAGACGAGAGTCATTTAGTAAAGTCTTACAGCTTCCATTCCCTGCCTACCCCATGTACAAAGGGATGTACTAGTGAGAAATGAATGAGTTATTAATACTAGCCATCCAAGAACTGTTCCCAGAAGTGCCATATATATTCTTAACAGCAGGTGTTCTGTCCATCTCGGACCGATTCCTCTTAAGATTAAATGGCAAAAATCTACAAGGATGTTGTGGTATCAGCCACACCGTCATTGATCCAGAAAAAAACCTGAAGCCTTTTAAATCACTGCCCTTCCTCCGGAGTCATTGTTTTTGAATATCCGCTCCTTAGTAGACCAGGCTCAGGTTGCCCACATCCCTGTTCGCGGCAGCATTAACCCAGAAAATTAAATGAAAACATAAATATTGTTGCAGTTCACTTAGAGTCATGGCCGTAATCAATTAATGGAAACACCTTCTATGCTTTGCGGGGGCACTCAAGCGGATGTATTTATTAAATTACAAAGAGGGGGGGGGGGGAGAAAAACGTTCACTGCAGCACCGTCGCTCTGGATCTCTGGCATATCATGGCAATTGCTCCACTTCATGTCATTTTGCTAATAGCTATCGGAGCTCTGAACGCAGCAGGCAAGTCAGGGAGGCAAACGAGAGCAATACAGCTGGATCAGCTGCCTGGTTTGCATGAGATTGGTTGAAGCCAGCTGGTCGTTACAGTTTCTGACTAGTCAAATAGACTGCATCATGAGAGGCTGCTGAAAGCTTCACCCTTTCCAGAATGCAGCATGTCTGTGTGCTTAATTTCGCAGGACCATCAGAAGCAGTCTTATGTTTATTTTCAAAGCGGTATAGCTATGATCTAAAGTACTAGGCACGTATCGTCTGCTTGGTGCCAAAGTGCAAAGCATCTTGTGAGAGGCACACAAAAGCCCTGCCTTTCTCTGCGTATCTTCTCCTTTTCTGGGTTCTGCTCATTCCAGGAGCAGTGGATGCGGGGAGTGGGGTTGTTGATTTGTGGTTCCTAAAAAGTAAAGGGACCCCTGACCATTAGGTCCAGTCGTGGCCGACTCTGGGGTTGTGGCGCTCATCTCGCTTTATTGGCCGAGGGAGCCGGTGTACAGCTTCCGGGTCATGTAGCCAGCATGACTAAGCCGCTTTTGACGAACCAGAGCAGAGCACGGAAACACCATTTACCTTCCCGCTGGAGTGGTGCCTATTTATCTACTTGCACTTTGATGTGCTTTCGAACTGCTAGGTTGGCAGGAGCAGGGACCGAGCAACGGGAGCTCACCCCGTCACAGGGATTCGAACTGCCGACCTTCTGATCGGCAAGTCCTAGGCTCTGTGGTTTAACCCAAAGTGCCACCCGTGTCCCTTGTGGTTCCTACTTCCTGCTATTATTATGTATTTTGTGTTTTTATCTTGTATATTTATGTTGCGAACCACCCTGAGATCTATGGATGAAGGAGGGTATATAAATACTGGTCTGTCTAGACTGGTATTGTCTACACTGACTGCCCGTTGCACTCCAGGGTTTGGGGGGGGCGATCTCCCTCTCCCATCCCTACCTGGAGATGCCATCAGGGACTGAATCCTGAGGCTTGCTGCATGCAAAACAGATGCTCTACCCCTGAGCTGTGACCTTCTCCATTTTGCATGATGTTTGCACACCACTGACAGGTCATTCAGTTGCTTTTGTCCTCTAGGACTAAGGGCAGAAAGGGTTTTTTAAGGCTTCCTTTGGAAAAAAAAAGGTTCATTGCAGCAGAGGAAAATGTGGTAGACATTCAGGTGGCATGGAAGCAAAATAAACAGGCATTACAGAATGAATTACAGAGACTGGAACCACAGAGCTATACAGTGGTACCTCGGGTTAAATACTTAATTCGTTCCGGAGGTCTGTTCTTAACCTGAAGCACCACTTTAGCTAATGGGGCCTCCTGCTGCCGCCGCGCCGCCGGAGCACGATTTCTGTTCTTATCCTGAAGCAAAGTTCTTAACCTGAAGCACTATTTCTGGGTTAGCAGAGTGTGTGACCTGAAGCGTATGTAACCTGAAGCGTATGTAACCCGAGGTACCACTGTAAAGGCTTTTCTCCATTGGACGAAAAGGAAGTGTTGCACCTGTTGCTCCACCTACCTTTGCTTCTGGCCCTGCCCACCACTTGCATCCGGCCCCCAGAAATATGCCTGCAAGGGAATCTGGCCCTCTGGCTCCAAATGGTCCCGCACCCCTGAGGTAGCTGTACAGGTAGCAGAAGTGCTGGCAGAGCCTGCCCCAAAGTAGGGAAGGGTGGACTTTAGGCTTGTAGAATCAGCTTTTTCTGTTTGTTTGCTCGAACCCTGGAATGCATTCACCGTTCTCTCGGCTTTTCCTCCAGCCTTCGAAGGCCTCTGCCCTCCCCACACCCACCCCTCACTCACCACGCTGCCCCAGCAGTAATAATAGCAGAGGAAGAAGTGGGTGTTGCAAGATATTTTCAAGGCCTGTCGGGGAAGATTATTCCGGCTGCCCTCAGCCAAATGAGCAAGACGGAGCTCTGAAGAATTCAGCGATGCCCTTTTCACCTTCCACAGAGAGCTGAGCAATATGCTGAGTGATGCAGGACATAATGTTAGCAGAAAACCACTGCCTTAATCACTAAGTAGCTTGTGCGGCTGGATTATGACTGAATTTGGGGCTCTTCCAGGCTCTCGCTAGTTTCGGGTGGGATTCAGTGCCAGCAGATTCAGGGAGCTTGATGCAGTCAGCCCCTCTTCCCAGGGAATTCTGGGAATTGTTACTCTGGGAGGGGAATAATGGTCCCCCAGCACCCTTAATAAACTACCACAATTCTTTGAGGAAAGCCATGACTTTAACGTGGTATCCTAGTTCCTTGAATGTATGGTTTGGACATTGCCCAAAAGTGTTATTTGTTCACAGCATAGGACACTGCCTTATACCAAATCAGGCCATTGGTTGGTCTAGCTCAGTAGTGCCTACACTGACTGGCAGCAGCTCTCTGGGTTGTCCAACAGGGAGTCCTTCCCAGCCTTACCTGGAGATGCCGGGGATTGAATTTGGGACGTTTTGCACGCAGTGCATTTAACTTGGCATTATCTATAATGACTGGCATTTCAGGCAAGAGAAGTTGGGGGTTGAACCCAGGTTCTTCTGTATGCAACACAGATGCTGTGCCACTGAGCAGCACCCTTTCTCCTTCTTTCCCTTGGAAATTGCCTTGCAACCCAATAATGGGACGCATGAGTTGGCTCTTCTCCCCATTCTCAACAACAACTTTCTGTCCTAAATACAGCCTGCTGCTTCTCCTCTGTTCATGTTGGATGCTGAATAAAGGGCAGGTTCCAACAGTGGCGATGGCCTCTCCAGAGTGGTGCATGATCTGGTTATCTCCCGCTTGGACTATTGCAATGCACTCTATATGGGGGTACCTTTGAAGGCGACTCAGAAACTAAAATTAATCCAGAATGCGGCAGCTAGACTGGTGACCAGGAGCGGCCACCGGGACCATATGACACCAGTCCTAAAGGATCTACAGTGGCTCCAAGTACGTCTCCGAGCACAATGCAAAGTGTTGGTGTTGACCATGGTTAGGCAAACTAAGGCCTGGGGGCCAGATCCGGCCCAATCGCCTTCTAAATCTGGCCTGTGGACGGTCCAGGAATCAGTGTGTTTTTACATAAGTAGAATGTGTCCTTTTACTTAAAATGCATCTCTGGGTTATTTGTGGGGCGTAGGAATTCGTTCTTTTTTAATAATAATAAAAAATAGTCTGCCCCCCACTACAAGGTCTGAGGGACAGTGGACCAACCCCCTGCTGAAAAAGTTTGCTGACCCCCTGGTGTTGACCTTTAAGGCCCTAAATGGCCTTAGCCTTGTATACCTGAAGGAGTGTCTCCACCCCCATTGTTCAGTCCAGCTTCAGGGGCCTTTTGGCAGTTCCCTCACTGCAAGATGTAAGGTTGCAGGGAACCAGGCAGACAGAGGGCCTTCTCAGTAGTGGCACACACTCCCATCAGATGTCAAGGAGATAAACAACTATCTGACTTTTAGAAGACATCTGAAGGTAGCCCTGTATAGGAAAGTTTTTTATGTTTTATGGTTTATTGTGTTTTTATATTTTGCTGGAAGCTTCCCAAGATGGCTGGGGCAACCCAGTCAGATGGATGGCATAATAATAATAATAATAATAATAATAATAATAATAATAATAATGATGATGATGATGATGATGATGATGTTTTTACTTGAAAATGAGCTGAGCTTTCTCCATAACAGAGAGATTTCCAGGCAAAGTTACATTGAATCTCATGGACAAAGAACACATTACCGTAATTATATCCTGAGCAGGGGGCGCACAAAGTCTTATCAGATTTCCAGATAACACTAACGAGAAATCCGTTAGCCTTCAAGGTGCCGCAAGAAATTCTCTCCCTTTGTGTGTTTGCTTTATGAAACTCACAGGGATACTACCTTTGGATCTGTCGGAGGGATGTTGGGTCTGGGCTGCTTAGATAACAAATATTTTACTACATGTAATCAAGGAGTGCTTTGTAGAAACTTTTGTAGCTTGTTCATAAAGAGCTTGTTGTCACAGCATCTGGTTGCAGACGTAGCAACCCTTTTCACTGTCCTTTGTTCCAGAACAATGGACTTTTTATCCATTCTCTCTCACATACACACACACACACCCTCCCACCTGCAAGATCTTGTGGCTCTGGCGATTAATAGGATCGTGCTAAGCCTCACCAAACCCAGACGTATCAGCTTGGCTGCCTTCCATAGGCCTTGTAACACAGTGGACTTCTGTTACGACCTTTCCCCTGTTGGATGCCAGCTTGAAGGGTGCCAAATAGAACTCATGTTACAAACATGCCCCCTGGTACAGATGACAAATCCACACTCAAGACTGTATATATTTAAAGTACATAGTAAAGGGACCCCTGACCATTAGGTCCAGTCATGGCAGACTCTGGGGTTGCGGTGCTCATCTCGCTTTATTGGCCGAGGGAGTCAGCGTACAGCTTCCAGGTCATGTGGCCAGCATGACTAAGCCACTTCTGGCGAACCAGAGCAGCGCACGGAAACGCCGTTTACCTTCCTGCCAGAGTGGTACCTATTTATCTACTTGCACTTTGGTGTGCTTTCGAACTGCTAGGTTGGCAGGAGCAGGGACCGAGCAACAGGAGCTCACCTCGTCGCGGGGATTCGAACCGCTGACCTTCTGATTGGCAAGTCCTAGGCTCTGTGGTTTAACCCACAGCACTACGCGCGTCCCCCAAATAAGAGCCACTGCTTTCAACATGTGGGGGAGATGGGATCTTAGAAGCATGATGCTGGCTGTTCCTGGTTGACCATGATGCCAAACTAGGCGTCATAGATCGGCTGGATGCAGAGGAGTGTGGGAGGCACCAGCTGGGAACCCCCCAGGGGAAGAAGGCTCAGAGCCAGGGGATTGGTGGCGGGACGACTGTGAGTGGTTATAGGGGGAGGCGGTGTCAGAAACAGGGTTTAGTGAGCAGGAGGAGTCTGTGGCAGAGTGCAGTTCAGACTCCGAGGCTGAAACAGAGGCAGGAGAAGAGGAGGAGCTGCTGAAGAATCCAGGGAGTCTCCCCCTCCTGCTGCATCCAGCTCCCCTCCCCGCTAGTCTCAGAAAATGCACAGAGAAATGAAAAGTGCAGGAAAGAGATTGGTTGTGCACAGATGCAGTTTGAGACTATGGGGGTGGGACCCTGGACAGGAGGAGCCTTAGACAGCTGAGGGAAGGCAGGGACCTTCAGTCCTCACAACTGTGTCATTGGGCCAAGACCTCCTAGGAAGACTTGCTGAGACCACTAGACCTGAGCTACATCCCCCCCCTTGAATAGAGAACTTCACAGGCATTGTTGTTGTTGTTTAATCGTTTAGTCGTGTCCGACTTTTTGTGACTCCATGGACCAGAGCACGCCAGGCACTCCTGTCTTCCACTGCCTCCTACAGTTTGGTCAAACTCATGCTGGTAGCTTCGAGAACACTATCCAACCATCTCGTCCTCTGTCGTCCCCTACTCCTTGTGCCCTCCATCTTTCCCAACATCAGGGTCTTTTCCAGGGAGTCTTCTCTTCTCATGAGGTGGCCATGAGTATTGGAGCCTCAGCTTCACAATCTGTCCTTCCAGTGAACACATTAGTGACTTATTAATTTAGTGCTGACTCCAGCCCCTCTCACACTAGGTGGACCTTGCTTCTGATCTAATGGGGTTGTTCTAATATTTTCAATAATATCTATATATTTGACACCTTGCGATGCTTGATCTCTGTATTTTGATCTCCATCTGACAGGCAATCATTTTTGATGACATGCGAAGGCTGTGGGTCTCCCCCGCCCCTCCACCGGGTTTTCTTTCTTTCTTGATTCATAAGTTTATGACTTTTAATGTTCTCCATTTAAAAACATACCCAGGGCAGTGATAAGCACAGCAGGAACACGAATGATTAATATTAATGTGGATTTTTTGGGGGGAAGTTATTTAACATAGAAAGTTAATGCAAACAAGCCTCATTTTATGCTTGTGACTGCTATTTGTAATTAGTGTGTGTTGCAATTACCCTGCAATCAAGACCACCTGGATCTTGTTAGCAGTTGGCTAACTACACGCAGGCTTGTTATTTAATCAGTCTAGGCATCAGAAGAATAAAAACAGTAGGCAGAGGACTCCAAAGAGAGTTATGAGTTTGTGGTTGAGCAATGTGGGAGGTTGATGGACTCTGGGGACCAGGCAGGGTGGGCATTTGTAAATCATTCTTCTTCTTCTTCATAATTCCTTTAAATTCTATACCACTTTATATTTTTAAAGGAAAAAAATCTCAAAGCAGTTTTACAGCCTACAATAAAGCATCAAATAAAACATTACTGAAGTAAGCCAGGTATAAAGTATACATTCAAAGCAACATAAGGAACAGGAAACTAAAAATATTATCTTAAAGACTTCAGAATAAAACATTATAAAGGAGGTCAACTACAGGACACACATTTAATGCAGCAAAGTTAACAAAAAACATTTTTTTAAAAAACATTACCGAAGAAATTCAAATATAAAAAGCACATTCAAAACAGCGTAATTAGCAAGAGAATAAAATATTACCGCAAGCACAGAGCATCTCTGCTGTTGTTGCTGCTGCCAAGCCTGCCAGTGGCTGTTCATGGCAGGTGGCAGCTGTGGAAGCTCAAACTCAATGAGCTGGGTCTGCACACAGAGACAACCAATATTGTCCTTTGTCAGTAGCAAAGGATCAAGATGCTCAACCCCTTATTGGGCAGGGAGGGAGGGAGAGCCCAGCGCGCTACTGGCACCAATTCAAGGTGTTTGTACAAGGCCCTAAAGGACTTGAGACCCAAGTTGCTAAAAGAGCACCTTCCTCAATATCACCCATCTAAGGCCTTACAATTGGAAGGGGAGCCTCAGTTAGTAGTGCCAATCTGGATGTAGTCCTCCAGGGCTCTCTACCTGGCCCTTGGAACTCTCCCCAGGCCACCACCCCCTCCCCACTGGTCGGACTTCACACCTCCAAGCTTTATTTTTATTTTATTTTTTGCCTCAGTACAATTCATCCTTGAACTGTGATGGTGCTTCTTCCTTGTTGGAGGGATGATAGAGGCATATCGGTGCAGGTGTGCACAAAGGCAAATGTCGCCACTGTCTGTGGCTCCAGCCATCACTGCCATGTGGCCCTTGGGTGGCCCCTCACTCCTGGACCAATGTGTATAAGTTGCATAATTCTGATTGTTTTTCAGAGGATTTTGTTAAAAAAAAAATAGCATGGCATCCACACAGCTCTGAATATGAAGCAGCTTCATGATGACTATATGATATCATATCCCCAACATTTCTCTGATGAAAATAGGGATGTCCTATTCCATTATTATTATTATTATTATTATTATTATTACCCTGACCATCTGACAGGGTTGTCCTTGCCATTCTGGTCAGCTTCCAACATATCAAAAATATATAACAAAACATTAAAAACTTCCCTATACAGTGCCTTCAGATACAGTGGTACCTCGGGTTAAGTACTTAATTCGTTCCGGAGGTCTGTTCTTAACCTGAAACTGTTCTTAACCTGAAGCACCACTTTAGCTAATGGGGCCTCCTACTGCCACCGTGCCGCCGGAGCACAATTTCTGTTCTCATCCTGAAGCAAAGTTCTTAACCTGAGGTACTATTTCTGGGTTAGCGGAGCCTGTAGCCTGAAGTGTATGTAACCTGAAGCGTATGTAACCCGAGGTACAATTGTATCTTTTAAAGGTTGTGCTTATCTCCTTTGCTTGGAAGTTGCATAACTGCATACCATCCAACATTTCTCTGATGGAAATAGGGACATCCCAAGGGAAAGCGGTTCATTCCAGATCAAATCAGAAACCGGGACAGCTTCTGTAAATCCAGGACTGTCCTGGAAAATAGAGACACTTGGAGGGTCTGAAAGCAGATTCATATATGATATGATTCCCCATGTACCCAGAAAACCACCTTACACTGAGCTGGTCCATTGGTCCTCAGTACCAGCTACCCTGAATGGCAGCAGCAATCCAGGGTTTCAGGCAGGGGGTCTCTCCCAGCCCTTCCTGGAGATGCTAGAATGGAATCACACCTGGGATCTTCTACATTCCAGGCAGATGCTTTGCCACTGAACTATGACCCTTACCTGCTTACCTAATGGTAGAAGAGGGCAGCTATATGCACAATAACCCTATTCTCATCATTCTTCATTGGGAAGAATTCCTGTTTCGGTGCAAAAACAAGAGGCAGGGGCCTTAGATTTTTTTTTTTTTTAAATCTCTGACACCGCCTTCTACGGAAAGTCCCGAGCTTGTGCAGAACACTTTTTTAAAAAAGAAAGTCTATATACCCACCGCTTTGCGTGCAGAATTAAATAAACCGATAAACTAGGGCAGAGTTATAATCGCCAGCCGAATTTGAGTGCCGCCAAAAGCCTGGGAGTACGAGCCTGTACTATTAAAATAATTTAAATTGTAACTGCAGCTCCACACAGCTTTTAAAATGTTGTATGCTTCAGGAAAGCTCTTGATAAAGGACAGGGAGTGCCTTTGTTCATTTGTAGTAAGTGCTAAACAGAGGAGGCTTGCAAGGATGCCTCTTGAAAGAGATTTTTTCCTTTTTGAAGCCCCTCCAGCTGTTTTGGGCGATGACTCTACTCCCCTCTGCCAGCCAGCAGGACAGTGGTGATGGGAGTCGCAGTGCAATTGCAACTGGAGAACAACAGGATGTGAAAATGCTCCAGGAATGGATCTTCTCCCCTTCCTCCTGCCCCTAACTCTTATGTCCTGCTGCTGTGCTAAATAGACAGTAACATGGATCCTGTGGATAATTAGGTACATCTAAACCCATTGATTTCAGAGGTTTTAAGCATACATTAGTCGGCCTGGGATTGGGGCTGCAAGCCTCACGATGCATAGTCACCTGGTCCCTGGACTTTCTAGCGAGCACTTTTGTCCATGGCTGTTTATTATTGTACTTCCTATTGACTTTCATGTAGACTAGCAGATCTGGACCATTTGAGGTCATCCTGAAATATAAATGTATTCAAGGATATTTGGGTTACTGTGGCAATTCCCTTTAACTTTTAATTTCCAAATCATTTCTTTTCTCCAGTTGTTGTTGACCTTAAAGAAGAGGCCTTTTGTAGCGTACTCTATAATTTATTGAAGGTTTTTTCAAAGTCATTTTTTTTCTATTTTGCATTTAAATATAAGTTTACATACACACACAACAGCTTTTTTTTGGAACTCAGTTCTGGCACCTCTCAGGTGGGCACCATTGCCATTACAAGAGAACCAGGCAGGCGTTCATGGTGTGTTCTAGCACCTCTTTTTCTAGAATGTGTGTGTGTGTATTCATACACAATATAGATATATATATGGAGAGGCTGTATCTAAGTGATGGAATACTTGTTTTGCATGAAAAAATGGCCTACGTTCAATCCATGACATCTCCAACTAGGGCTGTGAAAATCCCCTGTCTGAAATCTAGGAGAGCTCCTGCCAGTCACTGTAGATAGTACTAGACTAGATTCCGTGTTCTGACTTGCTACAAGGCAACTTTCGGAAGAGCCGTAGCTCAAGGGCAAAGCTTTCTGCTTTGCACACATAAGTTCCGAGGTTCAATCTCAGCAGCATCTTCAGGCAGGGCTGGGCGAGAACCCTCTGCCTGCAACCCTGGAGAGCTGCTGCCAGTCAGTGTAGTGTGGTGAGCTAGATGGACCCGTGGTCTGAGGGATGCACAGGATCGGTCTGAAGGTAAAGGTGCAGCATCCTATTGAGCAGACGTTTTGGCCTGGCTACCAAGTCCAGCCAGAATATGAGGAACAACAACCTCCCATAGATGCTGCAATGCCCTAAGGGTAATCATGAACCTGGTCCTCCACAAGTTACCTAAAAGCTTGCCTTTTTCAGAGCACAGCTCCAGCCAAACCCAGAGGAGATGGGCCATCTTTTCTCTTCCACGTCAAGATGAAAATCCTTCTCAGATTAAAATTTAAGCATTAACACTCCTGCAAGGTAATTAGGGAAAACCTGAGCCTTGCTTATAAAATGGGGACGTATATTAATAGCATTCATGCCATCTCAGAGGAAAAGGGAGTGAAAGCCAGCCTTCCTTTCCTGATGTGCCTCATTTCCCAATGTTTCAGGGCCACATTGCCTCTTGGGGGACCTTCAGGTGGAGCTAATGTCCACATTGGGCAGGCAGCAGAAGCAAAAGTGGTCAGAGCAGCAGTTGTGACTGTTACCTTTGTACAGAAGTCACACCACACCTCTCTGTTCTCCATCTAGACAAGCAAGGGACATTATCACAGCTCAAGCAGGCCTGCCAGCCAAACAGTAGAACTCAAAAGGGTCATGGAGCAGGTCCAGTGAGAGGTGTGGCCTGGGCAGGGGAGAGTCCAGAGGGGCCATACAGAGATGCCTGAAGGACCAGATTCTCCAGGGTTTCATCCAGAAGATGTTGGGACCTTCTGCATAGCTCTGCTCTGCCACTGAACCATGGATTCTCCAAAAGAACATCAGACGTTACCGTGCATTGAGTGAGATTGTTGGGCACCATCTACCCTGACTGGGAGTGGCTCTCCAGGGAGCATTCCCAGGCCTACCTGTAGATGCTGGAGATTGAACCTGAAACCATCCGTATACACAGCAGGTGCCCTGCCACTGGGCTGAGGACCTTCCCTGAAGGTGAGGACTATGACATACAAACAGAATGGGAGTCATGGAATGTGGCATCCATACCTTGTTTTCTGGTATCTCTTTCATGGCTCCTGCAGCCCTTCAAACCTGCAGAAGACCAAAGGAGAGGCTGACTCTGTTGGTGATCTAACCTATTTACAAGTCTGGCTACAGTCGATGTGGCTATTTTATTTTAAAATCAATGCACTGTCAAGGCAGCAAAGCCTGTTGAGCATTTCATCTGTGTTTTTTATACAGGGTTGGTTTTTTAAAAAAGGAATCAATGCTGAGATCCAGCTCAGCAGCGGAAACCTCATGCAATTATTGAGTGCAGTGGTGCTCATTGTCATGTTATTGATTCCTTTTCATTCACTAGCCTGAGCCCCCTTCCTGGGCAGCTGAGTCAGCTTCACAAAGTGTCCAGGAGTGAGGAGGAGAGCCTTTTGCAGAGATATGGTATGTGGGTGATTTCATCATTGGAACTGAAATTGGGATGATCTAGGCTGCATTCAAATGGCAGTGTAGTCCCTTTCCTTGATGTTTCTCTAACTGGTGATTCTTGTATTAGTTTTTAGTTGTCACATGTCATAGAAGCCACTTCCAGATAACAAACAGAATATCGTTCATGCTCATTTCTGTGTTATTTGATTCCAGAAAAAAATTAAAATTGCAGCTCATTTAACCTAGAAAATGATGGAAGTAAAGTGATGGGCTCTAGGATGGCATATCGCCAAATAGTTGTTTCCTGCTGGTATCATGAGAGAACATGGGCAGAATAATAGTGATGTTATCCAATGACATTTGTTGTTGTGGCACACTACACCACATATGATGGTATATGGGTGAAAAAGCCACAGGTCCGCAATACAAGAGGTATTGCGGTGTGAAAGGGACATTAAAAAAATGGGTCCCAAGTGCTCGCATCATCATCAGGGAAACAAATGTGATATTCCCTATGTCCAAGTGCACCCCAATCCCCCCCCAAAATATGATTTTCAGTTAAATACATTTCAATAGTTTTACAATCATTCTAACATTTCAAAACTCAGCTTCCTTCCTCCTCTTTCTGTGGTTCCTTAAATTTATTTATTTTTTACATTTCCTTCATGTTCTAAATTAATTTAACTTAGTCTTTTATTCATCTACTTTAAATGTATGCTCTTATAAAACTGCAGGTTATTACAATAATCCTGCCAATGTCCTTATCTGTGTACAGTTTGTTTGTAAATATTCAATAAACCATTTCCATTCTTTTATAAAAAGTTTGTTATCTTGATTTCTTATTTTTCCGTTAAGTTTTGCCATTTCTGCATATTCCATAAGTTTTTGGATCTGTTCTTCTTTTGTCGGGACTTCTTTCCATTTGGGGGCAAAGGCATCCCAAATCTAAGTACCTTCCCAACTCCAGCCTCTTTGTTACATGTCTACCCATCTTACATATGATTTTATCCTGTATGTTTGTTTGTTTAAAAAACTTTGTGGATTTTATGTATCTTTTGATAATTATATGGGACTATTGTTCAGAGACTTGACCCACTGAAATCGACTGACCCAAATTAGGTACATCCATTGAAAGATCTCCTCTGAATATGACTAGCGTTGGGTACAAGCTATTGCGTTTACTGTTGTAAAGTCTGCTTTTAATTGCTGCTTGTTTATTTATTTGATTCCATTTTCTCAGTTGCTTCCCATAAAACATCTCAAAGCAATTTTGCCATTAAAAATGCCAGCAGTAATATAGAAAGGTTTCTGAGAAGGAAATGTGGCCCTTTAGACTGATCAGGGTTCCCCACCCCCTGCTGCATAGGCTGAATTTCAATGGTAGAGCAGCTCCTTTACTTGTAGAAAATCCAAGGGTCAATATCCATCATCTCCAGGTAGAGCTGGTCAAGACCTCCATCCTGGAACCCTAAAGAGCTGCTGCCAGTCAGTGTGGGCCAGAGGTAAACAGCATGGATCCCTCTATATGTTCTGGACTCCCACTCCTATCAGCCCTAGACATCATGGCCATGGACCAAGGGTGAGGTGGGAGGTAGTCCACAATTTCTGGAGAGCACTAGGTTGGCTACCCATGGAGCAGGCAAGTACTGTAGTGAGCTTGACAAACCAATGGTTCTACTCATCTGTAAAGCATTTTCCTCTCTTCCTTTGGATGGCTCTAAAAGAGGATTGGACAAATTCATGGGGGATGAAGCTATTGGTGGTCACTAGCCACAAAGCCAATGTTCCTACTTTCACAGTTGGAGGCAGTAATGTTTCTTGAATACTAGTTGCTGGAAACCACAGATGGAGGGAGTGCCCTTGCAGTCAAGATTTTGCTAGTGAGCTGCTCATTGGGAGATTTGGTTGGCCACAGTGAGAGCAGGGCTCTTTTTAGGTTTGGCTACAATATCTCTCTCTCACTGTGGGTCAAGCTAAGCAATGATAGAAGCATATTCTGGAGCAGCTGAGAGCTTCTCAGAGATGCCTGGTCCGGGAGTCCTGTTTGAGAGACTATTTGTTGGAAGCTGTGTGTTTTGAGTACAGGACTTGCTGCTCCATGGAAGCCTTTCCAGAGCTGGTTTTCTCCTCTGTTTTGTTTGGAGCTGCAGGAATAGACTCCTGAAAAATTGAACAATCTTAATTGCATTTTGCACTACACATTATTCCCCGGAGGCGAACATTCCACTTCAGAAGAAGCTCACTTCATTTCCACTCCCAGCCTGCTTCTCACTCTCTCAACCGAGACAGGACTGAAGCAGCACTTCAGTTTATCTGCACCTGCCTTTGCCAACCCAACGGCCTTCAGAGATATTGGACTGCAACTCCCATGCAAGATGACAGGAGTTGTAGTCCTAAGCATCTGGAGGGAACCGGGCTGGCAAAGACTGACCTACATACCAAGCTCTGAGGGCACTCTGCATTGGAGAAGTTACTCGTAGGTCAAGGCTAACAAGCAATCCTTTGTTAATCCTTGCAGCCTGTCTTAATTTCAGCTGAACTCTCTCTTCTGCCTGCTTTCCCACCTTTAGCCTGATCAGCTGCTTGGCTGCTGCTAATTCCAGTTCAGTCATGTGTTGGCCTTTGGGAAACAATGTCAGACTTGCCTTACTAGGTCAGGTGAAGGAGGTCTCTCTAGTCCTTCAGTGGCCAGCCATATACCTGGCTCCAGGAGTCAGAACCATCAGGTGCCTGTTTGGGACCTTCAGGGGCTCACTGACAAAGTGGGGAGGTTCCTTCTCCCTGCTTCCATTGGCCCTGCAGACCCTTTCTGAGCATCACACACTCTGGCCTCTGCTATTGGGCGCATGAACTATGGCCACTTGGAGGCTGTCTCCTGGAAGAACATTGTGGCAAGGGAGAGACTGGCCTGGCTCCATCCATCAGCCAGTGAAGGAGCACCTTCTCCAATGCTCTCTTTCCTCTGCCCTCCCCATTCATCTTTCCTTTCGTGCTAGGCTTATTAGATTTCAGGTAGCGATGGTCTTACCTTTTGTTGGAAGTGCAGCATTCAGAAACTTTTGGCAGTTCATGAGTGTTAAATGATAACTTTCTGTTTCTCCCGTACAAACACCTGTACACTCAGGAACACAGTGAGGCAAGTGGGTCTGTCTGTCTATTTTTCTCTCTCTCCTAGCCCATTGAAATAAAGAATAAACCCACTGCAGCCCAATCATTTTTGTGAAGTGTCATCGTCTGCTGCTGCTATGAGGTTCCAATTAAGATGAGCAGGAGATGGATGGCTAAAACTCAGTGTGAATCACCTTTAGAAAGTACCATTGATAACTGTGTTTCCTTTTAAGTGCTTTCAGTGTAAAGAAGGAAGCGCCTTGAATATAGAGCATTTCATGTAGTCAGGGGTGTATGTGTGTGTGTGTGTGTGTGAGAGAGAGAGAGAGAGAGAGAGAGAGAGAGAGAGACTATATGTTCTGTGCAAGGAAATGGAAGTGATTTTCTACCATAGGCCCAGCTTTTGGGGTGACCTTTCAAAGGCATACATTTACAGCATGTGTGCAAGTGTTTTGCATGAATTCTTCTTGCCATCTTAATAAGAATATTTGCTTTAAAGAGGTAAAGCATTTCACCTCCTGCCTCTCTGCCGAAAGGGCCTTCAAGGTGACTTGCAGCTGAAAAACATATGCATTGGACAATCACAGCTGCAAAACAGCAAAAGGATCCTATTATATCTGTCAGGGGTGGTTAGTTTCATAAATGTAGGAACTTGGAAGGTGTTTTGCTTGTATGTGCAGTTTTAATCTTATATAATCCCAGACTTCTAGTTCGGAAGAATTATTTGCTAACAAAATATATTTTGGGAGGTAAGGAATCTTCATCTGGGTCAAATCAACCGGCAGTTCATAGAATCATTCAACATCTGTTTCAATGATGCCTCATGGAATCATCTATCCACATCACCCTGCACAGCTTCTGCTAAAAGGTTCCATGGAAAGTTTTGTCCTAGGGTTGCCATATTTCAAAAAGTGAAAATCTGGACACAAAAGTTTTTAAGCTTTTGTTTTTGGCAAAATCTCAAAAAAAGAAGACATGCTGGAGCTATTTTTAAGGAAAATCTGCAAAAGCGACACTGCCGACATGGATTGCCATACGTCCGGATTTTCCCAGACACTGCTTCTGACTGCAATATTCTCGCTGCGAGATCACATTCACCCGGTGCTATACCAGCTGCACTGGCTCCCGGTGGAGTACAGGATCAGGTTTAAGGTGCTGGTTTTAACCTTTAAAGCCCTATACGGCCTAGGACCCTCATACCTACGGGATTGCCTCTCCTGGTATGTCCCACAGAAGAACTTACGGTCTTCAAACAAAAACATCTTGAAGGTCCTAGGCCACAGAGAGGTTAGGTTGGCCTCAACTAGAGCCAGGGCTTTTTCGGTTGTGGCTCCGATCTGGTGGAACGCTCTGTCACAAGAGACTAGGGCCCTGCGGGACTTGACATCTTTCCGCAGGGCCTGCAAGACAGAGCTGTTCCACCAGGCCTTTGGCCAGGCCACAGCCCGACTCCCTCCTTTGGCAATCTTCACAGAACTCTAGCCCAATGGTTGCCATCAATTTGATTTGAATTAATTTTATAATGAAATGATTTTATAATGTTGTATTATTTTATTGTTGTTAGCTGCCCTGAGCCCGGCTTTGGCTGGGGAGGGCGGGATATAAATAATTTATTATTATTATTATTATTATTATTATTATTATTATTATTATTATTATTCTGGGCATGTTAAGGAAATTCCAGATGTGTGGCAACCCTATTTTATTCTCATCCTCACCCCAGATGCTGCCATACAGTTGAAGCCAATCCTTGTTGTTGAGGGTGACTCCAGAACTAGGGTTGAAGATGAGGTTTTGTAATCCTTTCATTTGTGTTCCACATCTCAGCTTGTTTCCCTTACCCCAAGAACTGAATATGAACTACTGATAACTTGCCCACCTTCAACCCACCTAGAGTTCCATTGCTTGGTTTAAAGCTGGGTTGTGATAGACTCCCAGGACATGGAAAGTGACAAACATTTTTGGAGGGTGGTGGGATGGGGACAGGGAAATGGAACAGAGTACCCTGGAAGGGAGCGTGGCTAACTCAACTTCTGAACAGGATCATTCCACATTGCAATATTTTGTTGGAGGTTCTTGTAGTCCATGTCGGGCTCTTGAGTGCCTACCAGCTCCCCCACCCATTTGGAGAGCCAGTGTGGTGTAGTGGTTAAAGTGTTGCACTAGGTCCTGGGAGACCAGGGTTCAAATCCCCACTTAGAATGCAATACAAATTTAATAGCATAAGAAGAGCCTGCTGGATCAAGCCAATGGCCCATCTGGTCCAGCATCCTGTGGCAGACCAGATGCCTGCGGGACACCGGCAAGCAGGATTTGTGCGCAAGAGCCCTTTCCCATCCTTTGGTTACCAGCAACTGGTTTTCAGAGGCATTGCCTCCTCTATCTGTGGATAGCCACCATGGCTAGAAGCCTTCAATGGTCCCCTCCTCCATTAATTTCAGCTCCCTTGTTGGGTTGGGGCTCCTGTTCCCCTAAGAGAAACTGCAAGATCCCCAGACGTTTGGAACGGCGCCGATACGAAAGGAAGTGTCCTTGAGATCACGAAGCGTGTTGCATTGGTGCCAGACAGATTTCAGCTTTGCACTTCTCCAGAAAAATGCCAAGCTGCTCGTGCCCTCCTTTGTCCACCGATGAAAGGCTTTCTGTCATCAGCTTAGGAGTTCAACATCGGCTCCTTGTGCACAGCTGAGATGCTCAGTGGGACGCTTTCCTCTTTTCTGTTGCCAGCCGTTTCCCTGCTGTGATCTGGTTAACGGTATTCAATCTACTGTGCAAGGCTGCCGGCAAGGGATCTGGGAACTTCGGACTTATTTTGGATGCCCAGTTAAAGTTGCCAGATATCGAAAAGAGATTGAGAGACCTCTAGAAATGTCAGCTACATATTTTGGGGTGTGGGGGGCTTGGACAACAGTCTCTCAGTGAGCCCCCCCCCCCCCACGCACACACACACACTTGAACAAGTCCACCTCTTTGCCAATCCTTGCCACTGTCTATTCATTAAAAAAAAGCATTCATATTGATTTGTGCTCTTGATGGTATCAGGTAGGTTGTATGTGATCCTGCATTCAATGCTGTTTGCACCTGCAAAATTCCAGGAAGAATATATTACTTTTTTCATAATTCTTATTAATTTTTCTGTTTTACATTTTAGAATATTCATTTAAACATCCTTAAAATATCCGTGGCTTCCCTTCTTCTCTGTCCATGGTTCATTTTGCGTAACATAAATCCCTGCGTATTTTATATAAACTAACCATTCAGTATTCCATTATTACATCCATCAAAACTTATTTACACTGTTGAATTTATCTTAATGCTGCCAGCATTTTCAAATGTACACAATTCCCCCCCCCCATATATTCAATATCCAGTCTTCTTTAAACATGTGTTCTTCTTGTTCTCTTATTCTATATGTTAAGTCCACAAGCTGCACATATTCCATCAGTTGAAGCTGCCATTCTTCTTTAGTTGGGACTTTGCTCATTTTCCAGGAAGAATATAGTTTCCAGTCAGTGCCTGTTACATAGCTTCCAGCTGAAATTCTGTAACTTTTCCGTTTTTCTGGAGGACTTTAGCCTTTAGCCACCCCCATTACAGGCCTCATTTTTTGGAGTTTAGATACTTCCACATGAGAGGTCTGATTTAGAATTGATCCAGGAAGCTCAGATGATTTCCTTCTTGGACCAATAAGGAATTGTGCATCCTGAGTCCCAAGTCCACAGCTCTCCAGTTGCCTGCCGGCTATCAGTATTTTGCAAGAGGGATTCAGTCAAATACAGAAATCTAGGTTTGTACAAATTGACCTTTTGCATTTAGGAAAGCAATGGGGAAATGCAAAGAAACATGCGGCATGAACAAGTGATTAACATGAGGACAGGTATGCAGCCTGAAAGCAAATTAAAATGAATCATCACTGCAAGAAAACAGACCCTCCAAGTGTTCCTATTTTCCAGGGATAGTCCCAGAATTACAGAAACTGTCCCGGTTTCTGATTTGATCCTGGAATTTCCCGCTTTTCCTTAGGACATCCTTGTTTTCATTGTAGAAATGTTGGAGGGTATGGAGTTATATGAGCCCATGAGATAAGTAACTATACAACCTTTAGAAGACATCTGAAGGCAGCCCTGTACAGTGGTACCTCGCAAGACGAATGCCTCGCAAGACAAAAAACTCGCTAGACGAAAGGTTTTTCCGTTTTCGATTTGCCTCGCAAGACGAATTTCCCTATGGGCTTGTTTCGCAAGACGAAAACATCTCGCGACTTTGTTTCCTTTGTCTAAAAACAAAGACATGTTTTGTTTATAAAGTTAATTTATTTTCCCTTCAATTTTTGAACTGCTCTTTACAGTATGTGTGACTTTAAAGAGCAGTTAATAAACTCTTGTTGTACCAAATTTGGCTTTGTTTGGACTTTTTTTTGACCATAGGAACGCATTAATTGATTTTCAATGCATTCCTATGGGATTTCGTGATTCGCAAGACGAAAAATTCGCTAGACGACAAAACTTGCGGAACGAATTAATTTCGTCTTGCGGGGCACCACTGTATAGGGAAGTTTTTAAATGTTTAATGCTTTACAGTGGTACCTTGTCAAACAAATCGGCTCCAGAATGCCGCAAATCCGAAAGTAAGTGTTCCAGTTTTTGAACATTTTTCAGAAGTTGAACGTCCGACGCGGCTTCCGCTTGAGTGCAGGAAGCTCCTGCAGCCAATCAGAAGCCATGCCTTGCTTTTCAAATGGTTTTGGGAGTTGAACGGATTTCCGGAATGGATTAAGTTCGAGAACCAAGGTACCACTGTACAGTATTATGTTTTTATATATGTTGGAAGCCACCCAGAGTGGCAGGGACAACCCTGTCAGATGGGTGAGTTATAAACATCATCATCATCGTCGTCGTCATCATTATTGAATAAGACACTCCTATTTTCATCAGAGAAATGTTGGAGGGTTTGAGATAACTGCCCCATAAACAAATCCAAATGAATGATCAGTAAAAACCAGATGTACCGTATTTTTCGGCCTATAGGACGCAGCGTCCCATAAGGCGCACCTAGTTTTTTTGGGGGGAAATAAAGGGGGAAAAATTATTTTCCCCCCAGGCGCGGGGCTGGGGCAGGGGAGGCCTGAGCTTCCCCCGACCCCAGCCCCCAAACAGGCAGCTCTCTGCAAGCCGTGGGAGCCCAGCGCTGGCTCCCGCTGCTTACGGAGAGGTCCGCGAAGCCTGGACATGCTGATCTCAGTGCGCGCAGGTTTCAGCATGCAGGCAACTCTCTGCAAGCAGTGGGAGCGCTCCCGCTGCTTGCGGAGAGGTCTGCGAAGCCTGGAGAGCGAGAGGGGTCGGTGCGCACTGACCCCTCTCGCTCTCCAGGCTTCAGCGAAAGCCTGCATTCGCCCCATAGGACGCACACACATTTCCCCTTCATTTTTGGAGGGGAAAAAGTGTGTCCTATAGGGCGAAAAATATGGTAATCTAACTTTACACAAGCTCTGCTCCGAACAAATTAGGAAGATCCCACGGTGCAAACACAAATTCTTCTCCACAGTTCCTTCTGAGCCTCAGGGCCCATTTTCCAGGGTCATGAGCATGAACAGATTGAGTGGCCCGCCAAACCATAGGGCCATTTCAAATGGCGACAGTCCTCCATAGAGATGTGTGTGTGTGGATGTTTGAAACAGACTGATGGCTTTATATTCCAAACTTCAGGGTTGTTGGAGGGAAAGGAACTTTTAATCCTATGTGTAAAATTGCATCCTGAGCGAACGGCAAAATTTCTCTACAGACGGAGTTCCCAAAAGAACATTTATCTCAATGGTGCAGCTGGGTTAGTTTTAGACCTTGGACTTAATAGCTTTATTTCGGTGGGGGGGGGGGGAACGGGGGGGAGGGTGCTGCCATTTGGGATGGTCATGTGTATTGCTCCAGTGGTGAAGCAGACAGTGAACATTTCATCTTCTCACTGCCCTGAAACCCCACTACCGAACTGCTGTTCCATGGCTTGCAATGACTTACTACATTCCTGATTTGATCGAGAAATAACCAGGCAAAAAGTACTTTTCCAACCCTTATTGAAAAAAGAAAAGAAAAGAAAAGAAGTACTCTGAGCATGTGCAGTTTCTCATTTTAAAAACTCAGGCAGTAATACCATCGTGACTACAGGATTCAAATAGTGTTTGCTTTGGCTGCCCTGGTGTGAAACGCTTAGGACTGGGGATGGAGGGAAAAAATGATTCAGTTCATATTTAAAGCCAAATTCAAATGTGCACTTTCTGAGGCAAGATGTGACCCAAAACCGCTATCCCTTGAAATTCTCACTTTTCCGAATTTTGCAGAGCAGTTGGTATTAGGAAGGCGCCTTTACTGTACTGTTCTCAATGCCTGCTAAAAACTTCCTTCTTTAGGAAAGCCTATCCAGTCCTATAATTTTATTGTGTATATTTGTTTCTTGAGCATCTATATCTTGATAATTTTGCTATTATCAGTCTTTAAAGTCTATTCTTACTTGTTTTTTAAAATGAATATTTTATGCCATTGAGTATTTTTGAATGGAGAGGTATATACATTGATGGGGGAGAAGGTTATCAATGGCTTCTAGCCCTGATGGCTTTGTTCTGTCTCCACAGTCAAAGGCAGTAAATTCTTCTGAATAGCAGGTGCTGAAAGTCACAGGAGCAGAGAATGCTCTTGTGCTTGAACCCTGCTTGCAGATTTCCCACAAGCAATCTGCTTGGCCCCTGTGAGAACAGGGTGCTTGATCCTGTCGATCCTGTTTTTGTGTTCTCAAATCTTGTGAAATAAATGAAATAGATAAAAATGTACCATGTATGTGGCCACCCAACCCCTATACGGTCGTACAATGGAAGTCAAACGGAATCTGTTCCGGAAGTCCGTTCAACTTCCAAAATGTTCAGAAACCCAAGCGCAGCTTCTGATTGGCTGCAGGAAGCTTCTGCAGCCAATCAGAAGCCCCATTGGACATTTGAGTTTCTAAAATAGTTTACAAACCACAACAGTCACTTCTGGGTTTGCAGCATTCAGGAGCCAAAACATTCGAGAACTAAGCTGTTTGAAAACCAAGGGCACTCTCTCTCTCTCTCTCTCTCTCTCTCTCTCTCTCTCTCTCTCTGTGTGTGTGTGTGTGTGTGTGAAAGGATGCTGAGACCATCTTTAGCTCTGGTGGACTCTGGTTTGCATCTCAGATGCTGATCTGAGACTTGTTTGCCAGTGTCCCCATCATCTTATGTCCTCTAAATGGTCATCTGGGGGCCTCTGGACCATAGCCAGTATTCGAAATTCGCCAGGTGGATTTTGCACCTGGCTATCAGCCACTTGCAACCAAGTGAAGATGTCCGGGTATCCGGATGGCACCTGATGTCTCCACTATCTGGAGGTACATGCCTGGGGATCATTGGATCTTGCCTGTTTTCACACACTAGCAACACATCCTGTAGAATTCTACCCGTTATATTTTATCTGTGCAATCAGAATGAATTTCAGGAACCAAAAAGTCGTATTGAAAAATATGACTTTCGAGCCATCTGGCCCCAAAATAGCAACTAGGCATTTCATATTGGCGACTGCAACCCTGGATTAAGGAGCCATTTGACACCTAGCATGTATATCTGAGTTTCTAACACTGCCGTAGACCTGAAGTCCAGGCCTAGCTGTACCAAGTGGTTTAATTTGTCCTCTTTCATAGCTGTAAGAGAAAAGGGTTCGTTTGCCCAGCTTATAATACAGTTTTCCTCTACAGTCACAGACAGATAGGAGACCTTGCTTTGCCACTTGTGCAAAACTCATTTCTTCTCTGGAGCAAAAGAAGAATGCTTGATTTTTCCATGATTGGGGTGATCAATTAACCAACCAAAAGGAAAATCTTCTCCGTGTTTGCTTTATCAGGCAGGAAGGTTGAGTGGGCAATGGATCACCGCCTTGAACATAAAGCCGTCTCTCCCCTTTCAGGAACTCTGATTTCTATCCAAACTATGACAAGCAAGGCAGCTGTTCCTTGCTTGTCAAGTGCAAATCTGTAGACTTTATAAATAGAAGCAGGCAGTGTTTCTCGCCAACATCTAATGGTTGGAATCTCAGCCGTGGAAACGTCCCAGTTGCTGGAGTGATGGAGGTCAGCATACCGGTTTGGATGCTTCACTGAGCACTTCGCATCCTGACATCGAGGCATGTATCAGTAAACTGCAAATTGGATGAGGCCTTGGGACCTTGGGTGGGTTAGTCCCATGGCAGGTGGCATCGTAAATTTGCTCCCTTCAAGTCCCCAGCTAGAAACTGATCTGGGAAATGTGAGAATTGTAAATGTTGTGAGGAGTTGGGTAGTTTGCAGTTCTGAAATGCTTTAAATATGAGGGTTACTGACCCTCTAACTGCTAAGTAATACTGCTTCAGTGCTAAGTAATTTGGCTTTAACTGACTCTCTAACCCTAGTACGCTTTGCAAAAATAATTTCTGAGTTCACTAACATAACAACTGTCAATATTACTTGGATCTATGCCTGATCCAAAACCTGATTTTAGTATCCTGGTTTATCCTGGTGAAGAATTCTGGAGATCTCCAAAGCTTATGCTCTG
Organism: Podarcis liolepis; assembly: GCF_965112155.1. Taxonomy (NCBI): domain Eukaryota; kingdom Metazoa; phylum Chordata; class Lepidosauria; order Squamata; family Lacertidae; genus Podarcis; species Podarcis liolepis. The sequence goes on from NC_139569.1 coordinate 30,104,350, forward strand.
TTTCTGAAATGTTTGGGTTGGTCCTAAGAAAGGTTCCATCCAACTGTAGGTTTATTTGGTTTTTTTCCGGAGGGTCTAACTCATCTGCTTCCTTCTTTTTCTTTATGTGACGTTGCGCACATGAACACCATGCATTTAAAGCACTATGGTATTGCTTTAAACAGTCATGGCTTCCCCCAAAGAATTCTGGGAGCTGTAGTCTGTTAAGGGTGCTGGGAGTTGTCAGAAGACCAACACACAAACCACTGCCGCCACCACCACCACCACCACCACATCCCCTTCATAGTGCTGCAATTTCAGAGTGGTTTAACACTCAATCTCTCTTCCCAGGGAACCCTGGGAAATGTAGCTCTGGGAAGGAAGCACCAGAGTTCCCAGAATTCTTTGGGAGAAACCATGACTGTTTAAAGTGGCACCATAGTGCTATAAATGTGTGATGTGAACAGGGCCTTTTATCTTCAATAGTCCACTTTCTCCATGATACCCTGGCCAGCTTCACTACTAGGGATGTACAAAACCTCACAGGTAGGGAAGGAAGAGAGATTTATTGCCTTTGCTGGAGATGAGCATGGACTGCTGTTTCCTACCCAGGGAAGAAGTGTTCCTTTTCCTTTTATTGGGTTTTATTTATAGACCCCAAAACAAAAGCAAATTATTGAAGTATTAAAGTGATAAATACTACCACTGGCCACATAACTCATAGTTCTTGGGTTTAATGCAATACAAAGCTTTCCTGATTCGCCTCTGCAGCCTTAGAGATATTTAGGTAAAGGTAAAGGGACCCCTGACCTTTAGGTCCAGTCGTGGCCGACTCTGGGGTTGCAGCACTCATCTCGCTTTATTGGCTGAGGGAGCCGGCGTACAGCTTCCGGGTCATGTGGCCAGCATGACTAAGCCACTTCTGGCGAACCAGAGCAGCGCATGTAAATGCTGTTTACCTTCCCGCCGGAGTGGTACCTATTTATCTACTTGCACTTTGACGTGCTTTCGAACTGCTAGGTTGGCAGGAGCAGGGACCGAGCAATGGGAGCTCACCCCGTCACAGGGATTTGAACCGCCGACCTTCTGATCGGCAAGTCCTAGGCTCTGTGGTTTAACCCACAGCACCACCCGTGTCATTTTATGGATATTTAGATTCCTCTTAAAAGAATTCCATGCAGCAGGGTGTCTTCAAAAAGTCTGTACCACTTGGGGCTAGGGAGGTGGGAGGGTGGGGAATATGGGGTGTTCCTTTTCTGCCTTATTTGTTGTTCTCATTTTTAGCTTTGTAAAATTATATGAAATCCAATAAAAAAAGAAAAAGTCCCTTGGATTATATCTGACTTGGATCAATGTGCTGTTTTTAATGACTCGTACCATCCCCAGTTTGGCTGCTGTATCCGGCGGGGATAAGAGGATTTCGTGATATCTGCTCACCTGCAAAATTTTTAACACCGTTGACAGGGAGAGTGGGAATGATTTCTCATGCATTTAGAAGGGTAAATAAATAGGGTTCCATATTGTTAGGCCAGATGCATATCTAGAAGGGTTCCTGGCAGTAGACGGTTTTGAAATCCACTGATACAGTTCATGAAAGCAAATAAGAGTGAGGGAAGGTTGTTTTTCCGCCCATCTGACTCCCTCTCTCATTCATACCAATTCCAAGCTATTGCAACTTGAAAAGCCATCAGCAAAACAGAACAGGTTCTTGAGATTTGAGAGGAAAGAAGCTTATATAAAGCGGGAAGGGTTGTGGCTCAAGGGTAATGTGCCTGCTTTGAATTCTGAAAGTTCCAGGTTCAATGCACAGCATTATTAATATGGTTATTATTATTATTTATTTACATCATTTTCAGCCCTCTCTTCAGCCCCAAAGGCTCCCATACAGTCCCTGCCTACAGGCTTAAAATAATCATGGCACACAAGGGGAAAGGGATGGGGGGGAGATGGGGGAAGCAAACTTTGGGGGCCAATTCTTAAACAATGGTTCTTATAATGACCATAGAAACAGCCCAGGGGCACGAGGTGCCCCATGAAGCTGGTCTTTTAGCCTCACTTCCCATCTTTCCCGCTGAGGAAGCCTGATAGAGTGGTTATCTACAAACCTGGAGAGCCAATCCAATTTGGTGTAGCGCAGGGTGCGTGGGAGGAAGCCAGTGGCCATTCAGAGGTTTTTGGACTCTGGATCCCATCACCCCTGACTGTTGGCCATGCTGCATGGGGCTGATGGAAGTTGGAGTCCAATAGCATCTGGAGGACCACAGGTTAATCACCCCTGAGCCAGATGGGTCAGTGGTCATACTTCTTAGTATGGCAGCTTCTTACATTTCTAGTTCTTCCTTGGAAGTTTATTAGGGGGTCCTCAGTGTAGGGACCTGTAACAATGAAAGCCCTTTGATAAAAGGCAGTTGGCACAACCATTCCTGAAATGTGAAGTCACACAAGACTACTGGGTGGAAGATTCAGGACAGACAAAGGAAAGTACCGTATGTTTCGCTCTATAAGATGCACCAGACCACAAGACGCACCTAGTTTTTGGAGGAGGAAAACAAGAAAAAAAAAATATTCTGAATCTCAGAAGCCAGAACAGCAAGAGGGATCACTGCGTAGTGAAAGCAGCAAACCCTCTTGCTGTTCTGGCTTCTGGGATAGCTGCGCAGCCTGCATTCGCTCCATAAGACGCACACACATTTCCCCTTGCTTTTTAGGAGGGAAAAAGTGAGTCTTATAGAGCAAAAAATACGGTACCTATTCAGTGCAGAGTTGAATTGAAGGATTCGGTCCCACAAGAGACTGTGATAGCCACTGGCTTGGATGCCTTCAAAAGAGAATTAGACAAATTCATGGGGGAGAAAGCTATCAGCTGCAGGAGGGGAGACTGATGTTTTGCTCAGCTCCTTCTTACAGGCTTCCCATTGTGGCAATGTGAGAACAGGATACTCCCCTCGATGGGCCTCCCTTTGGCCTGATCCATTGGGGCTCTTCTTATGTTCTTTTGCATATGCTCTAGGTTCGATAATTCTGTTTACACCAGGCAACAATAACTCTGTTGTTGAGGCTCAACATCTCTGGACAGAAAACTCCTACCTGAAACTGAGAACCACTGTCAGTCAGTGAGCTGGATGGATCAGTGGTCCAGTTCAGTATAAGGCAGTTTCCTATTTAAAGGGGGACTAGGATCTTATTTTGTTTTTAAGGAAAGTGCCAAAGTGCAGGAATAAACCACCAGTTATGCATGCAGAAGGTCCCAGGTTCAGTCCCTGGCATCCCCAGGTAGGGCTAGGAAAGACGACCTGTCTGAAACCCCCAAGAGCAGCTGCCAACCCGTGTTGACAATGCTGAGCTAGTTAGACCATTGGTGTAGCTCAGGATAAGGCAGCCACCTCTGCTCCTGCTGTGCCGCCTTATGCTGTTGGAGAGGATTTTGCTGGTCGTTGCTGTGTAAAAATGATGCTGTGCTATGTTTTGCAGACAGAGCCATCAGGAGGAAAAGGGAGGGGAGAAATCAAAGTATATTGTTTCTGACATTATTTGCTTTTCCCCGGCAGTTCTCAGCTTTTGACATTTCTCTGGTCCTCCTTGTTTTCTCATCATCCACTGACCCGGAGTTTCATGGCTGCGCAGCTCAAAGGCTGTCATTAACTTCAAATTTTGTGGTCAGTTGAGTTATCATTCTGGCTGTAGGTCACTGAATCAAGTGTGTTCCGCCTGCTCCACTCCTAAGCCTCCTTCTTCTCTTATAAACCCATTACAGGCAAAGTCTTGTGCAGGCAAAATCATGAATAATATTTGGAGAAACACCAACAAGACCTTAATTAGGAAAATGACTAGAGTCTGCAAGAGGAAAATGTCACCTTTCTGCAACTTTTATGCCTCCTATTATCTTATTTATTTCTTACATTTATTTTAATCTCAGCTTTCCTCCAAGGACCTCAAATTCTTCCCCTGCAATTTGTCCTCACAGCAACTGTGTGAAGTAGTTTAGGCTAAGAGACTGTGATTGGCCTGTGAGTTTTATGGCTGTGTGGGGATTTGAACCCTGGCCTTACAGGCCTGGTCCAACACTCAAACCACTGCATCACTCTTAACTGGCTCTCTGTCTTTGCCCTATCGGGAATAGAGGGCATTTGAAGTGTGCTAAGAGGGAGCTTGGCGGGATGCGGGTGGTGCTGTGGGTTAAACCACAGAGCCTAGGACTTGCCTATCAGAAGGTCGGCAGTTTGAATCCCCGTGACAGGGTGAACTCCCATTGCTCTGTCCCTGCTCCTGCCAACCTAGCAGTTCAAAAGCACGTCAAAGTGCAAGTAGATAAATAAAGTACCACTCTGGTGGGAAGGTAACAGTGTTTCCGTGCGCTGCTCTGGTTTGCCAGAAGCAGCTTAGTCATGCTGGCCACATGACCCGGAAGCTGTACGCCGGGTCCCTCGGCCAATAAAGCAAGATGAGCGCCTCAACCCCAGAGTCAGCCACGACTGGACCTAATGGTCAGGGGTCCCTTTAAGAGGGAGCTTAGATGAGCCTTTGGCCTGAACCAGAAGCCAGACAGTTCTCAAGGCATAAGAAGGGGGGAGGCCTGTAAAAAATCTGCAATTCAGATGCTAGTACTAGTTAAGGAAAGAGGCAGAGGTTAGTGACAGAGCCCATACTCTGCAGGCGTAAGATTTGCAGCATTTCCAGATCAAGCTGGGGTTGAGGGTGGGGGAGAGGAAACCTTGGAGAGCACTTGCTCTGCATACTCAAGAATGTCCCAAGTTCAAGTCCCAGCACCTCTTCAAAGGGAGCCCCTTCTTCTGTTCCAAGAATGCAAAATTCGCTGCAGCATTTTCTTGAGTAGCCCAAGGGTGCCGCGACCTCCTGAAGGTCACTTGGCCTATTGAAAGCAAAGCCGGGAGACAGATGGTGGAAAGTAAACATTCCTCCAGCCCCCGTCGGAGGTGGGGAGGAAGGCTGAGCAAATAAGTGGTTGGAGAGCCCTTTGGTCTTCTGGGTGCTTGTTGCATCCCTGCGAGGCAGTTGCCGCAGCAACAGCCGGGTGTTAAATCGCCAGAGTATCATAGCAATCGTTGACTTCCCCAAGCACGTTTGCAACTATTGTTCCGTGACATTTCAGAGCAGCATCCCACCAGCTGCTTTGTCGCTTTAGAAATCAGCAGGCTGTCCTGAAGGACGGCACGGCTCAAATGTTCTGCCTTCCAGGAGAGCCCTTGCCATGGAACGTGCCTGCCCTGGGACCCCAAACGCTGCAGGAAAGGCAACACAGAGAGTTCTATAGCTCCTTTAAGAGCGACAATATTTCTATGGCACATAAAACGTCTGTGGACCAGAGTCCGGTTGCATCTGATGAATGAAGTTCTATCCTCCCTTTGGGAATATACAGACACTTGAGTGCAGGGTGGCAGCGAAGTATACCGTGGAGTCAAATTGCAATGAATTGCAAAAATAAAACTACACCCTGTGATAATTCAGATGAAATTTAGATGTGAGGTATTGCAGCACAGTGACCATTCACAAATGTTTGTGTGATCTTGGCATTGTCTACCTGCAACAGAGGATTCTGGGGGTGTGCAGAATGGAGATTGGTATCTGCAGGTAGATTTCAGGGCATTTTTCAGTTGATAGGCAGAGTTTTGGGGAAAGGGTGTTTTTTTCTAAATTAGTTTGCTGAAATGAAGATAGCTGGTGGTTTGTGGAACCAGGAGTGGATCTATGTGTGCGAGGGCTCTATGAGATCGGTTCTGAGCCTAAAAACAATTTTCCTGGCTGAGTATCTGCTCAGAGGCACCCTGAGCCATAATGCTAAGTGTAGCCATTTTGATCTGGCTCTGGTTGGTGGATCCATCAAGCCTGAAATCTGCTGACCTTTGTTCTAAGGCACACTCAATTCATGGCGGTTTTTGACCAGAGCTGTTGGGCCCCACTGTCACTTGATATAAACAGAATGTGGGACCTAGAGCATGGCCAGAAGAACTTGAAACTAGGCCTCCTGGACCAGTTCAGTGGCCCATTTCGTTCAGCATCCTGTTCTCACAGAAGCCAACCAGATGTCTGCAAGCTGGACCTGATAGCCACCTCCATGAGTTTGTCTCTGCCTCTTTTAAAACCATCCAAACTGGTGACTGTCACTGCCTTTTGTGGAAGTGAATTCCATAGTTTAACTGCACTGTGTGAAGACAGCAATCCCTTTGGTTGGTCCTGAAACTTCCGCTCATGTGACTGCACATTTCGGCAATGGTGTGTCAAAGTGCATTCTGTCATGCAGAGGGAAAAAGAGATAAAAAGAGAAAGTGTGAAACTCAGGCTCCTTCTGGCCTGACTATTATAGTCAGCATGACCTTGACAGAAGGGATAACAGAACCAGTTTAAACCAGCTGTACTCAGCTTCTCAGAAGGAATAACCCAAACAGTCATGAACATCTTGCCTGCTTCTTTCACACAAAAGAAGCTTCCAGAACCCTCTTGAATTAATTAGAATAGGAAAGATCTCTGCACATCAGATCAATACTTTCTATACTAAGAAATGCAAACTGACACATTCATCATTACCAACCTGTACATTCAGGAATCTCTAATAAGCTTCCAGGGATGGCAACATAGGAAGATGCCCTAATATCAATGATGAGCATCTAACTCAGGAGTGCTTAAGATTCTGTTGGACTCCAGCTCCCATCAACCACAGCCAGCATGGCCAATAGCTAGGGGAAATGGGATATGGAGTCCAACAACATCTGGATGTCCATAGGCTTCACTCCACTGTTCTCCATTAAATGGGTTTGGCTTTCCAGGTTTCAGGCAAGGGGGTCTCTCACAACCCTACCTGGAGATGGCGGGGTTTGAACCTGGGACCTTCTGTATGCAAAGCAGATGCTCTACCAGTGAGCTACAGCCTTTTCTTGAGCAACAGAAAGGAAGTTTCCTTATGGAGGAGGAGGAGGGAGGGGTAAGATGTTTCTAAAGCTTGAGAAAGCAGAATACTGCTGGGCCACCCATTCACATGGGGAGCTACACTGTTAGAGACTATTTAAGAGATAATTGCTGGAATGCCAAAGGCAAATAATGATGATGGTGGTGGTGGTGGTGGTGGTGGTGATGGTGATGATGATTTATTTGTATCCCACCCTCCCCAGCCAGGTCCAAGCTCAGAGCAGTTAACATCATGAAAACAACACAATAAACATGAGAACAGACATCAATTAATTAAAATACATCTTAAAATTAATTCAGACAAGTTAAAATCCAGGCAGGTGGCAATTATCAGGGTGGAATTGAGAGTGGTTTATAATCTTTAAAAGTACATTCACCAACTTTTTTTAAGAACAGTGGCAAAGTGCTTCCCAAACTTCCACTTTGATCTGAATTTAAATAGAATAAGGAACAGAAGAAACTGCCTTATACGAGGTTCAGATCATTGATCTGTCTAGCCTAGTATTGTCAACAGTGACTGGTCATGGCTCTTCACTCTTCCAGACAGGAATCTTTCCAATCTGAAGATGCTGGGGGTGGAGTCTGGCACCCCCTTTTCCCTGCAGTGAATTTGTTTGGTTACTGAGCTGTACTTTTGGGAATGCAGTTTTCTTTCTTGCAGTGGGAGAAAGTGAACAAGGATCTGGCAGCTTGCTTGTTAAACCGAAGCAATGTTTTAAGACCTGTTCTATTCTCACTGAGAAAGGAGCTCAGTGTGAGACTCACACCAGGGTAGGCATTTTTCTGGAAGGGGGCTGTCCAACCTTTACACCTGAGTGGTTGTTCAGGGATCTTCTCCTTCTCTTTTGCTGATGTTTCTGCAGTGCGAGAAATCCTGCAGACAGCCGCTTATGGGCAATGGTGCAAAGTACATAGCCCATCTGAAGGGAGCAAAGGGGGGGCCTCAGTGGAGAGATTATTTTTAGAAGCTGCTAATTCCACTTCCACCATTCGTGGTGCTATTTTTAAAAGCAACTGTGTCACAGAGTCCCTTGAGTTTGTGTGAAAGATGGACAATGTCTCCAGCACTGGATAGAGAGAGCCAACTGCAATTCAGAAGCTAAACTGCTTATTTTAGCTGCCTATGATTCAGCATAGCTTGGGTGTTATTTCCATGAATTGGTGGACGTCATTCTTGGGAGAAATAGGCTTTATTCACTATTCGCTATGGCCAAAGCAAACATAATCAATTGTGTAATTACAGTGGTACCTCGGGTTAAGTACTTAATTCATTCCGGAGGTCCGTTCTTAACCCGAAACTGTTCTTAACCTGAAGCACCACTTTAGCTAATGGGACCTCCTGCTGCCGCCACACCGCCATAGCATGATTTCTGTTCTCATCCTGAAGCAAAGTTCTTAACCCGAGGTAATATTTCTGGGTTAGCAGAGTCTGTAACCTGAAGCATATGTAACCCGAGGTACCACTGTACTTACCAATGCATTTAGGTAGGAAAACTACTATCATGACTTCCACGCAATAAAAACCCTTTTGCACCCCTAACAAACTACCATTCCCAGGATTCTTGGGGGAAGCCTTGACTGTTAAAGTAGCATAGTAGTGCTTTAAATGTATGGTCCAAATGAGGCCTGAGCCCAGGGTTTAGGCAGAGAGAGTTCTTTCCCATTTCCTCTTTCTCAGTCCTTTCAACTAGAGATGCTGGGGATTCCTGCATGCAGAAGCTTTATTGGGTGCATTTGAATGTTCAGAATGAAAGTTGAGTATTGCAGAAGTCCTTGCCGAAGCCCAGTAGGGTAGGCCAGTGTCATTGTCCCTATATTGCGGGGCAGGTAGTGACAGAGATTGAGGCTGACAGGGAGTGTAACTTGCTTAAGGCTACCTATTGAAATTGCAGCGGTGGTGAGATTTGAACTGGCAGCTTCCGACATCACAACCTCATTCTCTTTGACGCTGCATGACACCAGCAGAGCCAATGTGCTTCTCGTGAGTTTCCAGAGGAAGGTTCGGGGAGGGAGAGATCACAAACTGCTTTTGCGTTTGATTAGGGTAATCTGAGACGGATGAAAGTGTCGGCCTGAGCTAATTGGCCCTTTCCCCATTTAATCCCGGCGCATTGCAGGCTCTTGAAGGCAGATGGTTTTGCTCTTCCCCTCCTGCGCATGTGACGAGCGACTCCTTTGCTTGTGCTTTGTCGAGCCCGCAGCAAATTACTTTTAGAGCTTCAGAATTCCCTCCAGAGAGAAACACGAGAGCATTTTCACAAAGGTCTCCTGAGTTACTTAATGGATTGCATGAAGTGCTATTAAGCACCACAAAAGAATTGAATCGGAGCTCAAAGTCAGTTTGTGTGGAAGCAAAGGGCTGACACGCTTGCCTGGACACTTCATCCTCCCATCCCTTTTCCTCCTGAGGAGTGAATGCTGCTGGTTTATCCTTCATAGATATTGCAGTGAGAGTCGCAACAGTGATGGTTGGTGCCAATTGTGACTATTGCTTATTGGGGCATAAGGCAGGGAGGGCAACAGTAGGTGGCGCCAGAGCCAATGGCAAGCAGTTCCAGCTAATCCTAGTTTTGCCCCCATTCTCCTCCCTGCTGAGTTTTGCAAGGGCAACACTTGAGATGAAGGAGGAGGCAGCTGACAGCCAGTGCCACCCTCTGGACTGCTTATAAGTAAGAAGACAAGCAGGTGGACGCTAGATGTGGCAGACTGAGGTTCATGAGCCAGTGCTGCATTCATCTGAATGGACCAGCCTCTTTACCGATCTTAATTTACAACCAGACAGAGGTGACAGCTCAATGGTAGAGCATCTACTTTGCATGCAGAAGGTTCCAGGTTCACTCCCAGGTAGGGCTGGGAATGTCCCCAGTCAGTGAAGCCCAGTAGATGCTTCACTTGTGGCCACCCAGATGTTGTTGGACTCCAGTTCTCATCAGCCCCAGCCAGCATGGCCAATGGTTAGGATGATGGGAGTGTGAGTCCAACAACATAGGAAGGGCACTATGGGTTCCCCATTCCTGATGAGAGGAGGCAAAAATGGGATGATAATAATGATGATGATGATGATGATGATAATAATAATAATAATAATAATAATAATAATAATAATAATAATTTATTATTTGTACCCCGCCCACCTGGCTGGGTTTCCCCAGCCACTCTGTGCGGCTTCCAACAAAGATTAAAAATACATTAAAATGTCACACATTAAAAGCTTCCCTGAAGCTTCAGATGTCTTCTAAACGTCAGATAGTTGTTTATCTCTTTGACATCTGATGGGAGGGCATTCCACCGAGGGGGTGCCACTACCGAGAAGGCCCTCTGCCTGGTTCCCTGTAGCTTTGCTTCTCGCAATGAGGGAACCGCCAGAAGGCCCTTGACACTGGACCTCAGCATCCGGGCAGAACGATGGGGTGGACACACTCCTTCAGGTATACTGGACCAAGGCCATTTAAGGCTTTAAAGGTCAACACCAACACCTTTGAATTGTGCTCGGAAACGTACTGGGAGCCAATGTAGGTCTTTCAAGACCGGTGTTAGGTGGTCTCAACGACCGCCCCCCAGTCACCAGTCTAGGTGCCACATTCTGGGAAGAAGAACTGAAGAACATAGGAGTCTGCCCATCTAGTCCAGCATCCCGTTCTCACAGTGGCCAACCAGATGCCTCGAGGAAACCTGCACCCAGGACCCAGGCCACAAGAGTACTGCCCCCTGCTGTAATTTCCAGAAACTGGTATTCCCTCCAACTACGGAAGCAGAGCAGAGCCATAATGGCTAGTAGGCATGGATAGCCTTATCCTCCATGAATCCATCCAACATTTCCTTACATCCACCCAAGTTGGTGGCCATCGTTATGTCCTGTGGCAGTGAGTTCCGTGGATCAGCGTGATCTTCCTAGAGGCATCTGCTTGGCTGCAGCAGGGCTAGTAAAGAGAGTGCTGGCCTGGATCGACCTTTGGTTCCTTCCCATTCTCATGAGCTTGGATTTGTGGCTGGCCCAGAGCTATCACAACCTGTATTGGCACAACACCTGCAGTACCTGAAATCTTTTTTTATCTTGCGCTTGCTGCAGTTGCAACAAGCTGGTGCCCGATTGTGGCGGGGGGGGGGAGGAGGCTGGCGCTTTGCCCAAGTAATTAAGTTGACGGGAAGGAGCAACGCGTGCTGTGCTTCTGCCACGCAGCCGCCTATTGTCTGTGTGACAATGGAGCATCTCAGGACCTGTGGGTTAATTATCATCTTTTCCGGGACCTAAATAATGGATAATGGTGCTCAGGGCTTTGGCGTGTTAGCCTGTAATCAGTTTATTAGGAGGCAGATGAAGACGACACAGCGGGGTGGTATTATTCCCGGTGAAGGCCCTGGAAATTAAATTGCATGGCATTTATGCATAATTTGCCAGTACAACAATCTCTTAAAATCCTGCCTTTTTGCCCATTTGTTTGTCTCATTTTTTTCTCTTTTTTTTAAAAAAAAAGATTATTTTAAAGCTGCTTGCTAAGAGAAAAGATAATCGGAAGGCACTGGCAGCTATGTTTTAGCAGCCAGCATGCCTGGAACATGTTGCCATATAAATAGCTGTCAAATTCTCCCTCTGTTTATTTGCGTAGCTCTCTTTACATTTTTATTCCACCTTTGGTTCCCAGTTTGGAGACCCCTGAAGGAGCAGACAATGGCAATATTTATATAAATAAAAGAGAGGAGGATAGAAGAGGACACAATGTCTTTTCAACTCACACTGGAAATATTGGATTTTATTAAATGCTCAGCAACAACAACATCCTTTCGCAGTAAACAGAACAACAGCGGGAAGCCAATGTGAATTTGGCCGATTATAAAGCTGTACCGTTCAAATGTCCAGAAGAACAAGAAAATGTTTGGCTGCTTCTTAAAACCTTCCATAGAACTTGGGAAGGGGGAGAATTTCGATTCAGTTCAATTTAAAGGTGAATCTGCCTAAAGCACACCACTTTCTTCATGCCTCGTTGCCTTTTCTCTAAATTGTAAAGTCCCAAACACTGCAAACTTTCATCATGGGGGATTTGCTCCATCCCCTTGATTATTTTGGTTGCCCAAAACCTTTCCTGATTCTACAATTTGAAGCTCGAAAAGGGCTGCTAACCCCCAAGCTTCTCAGGGTGAAACATAGGAATCTACTGTCAGGGACCTTGCTGAGGAGGACGGCACTGAGTAAGAATGGTGGGAGCCACCCTCTCCCCCTGATCCTGAATCTTCCCAGGAGCAGGAGGAAAGTATAGATTTGGAAGAGTGGTTTACAGAGGGGCATAGTTCAGGAGTCAGAAGCTGGGAAATACTGGATGGGGAACAGCTAGGTCGGGGGTCGGCAACCTGCGGCTCCAGAGCCGCATGCGGCTCTTTAAAGCCTTTGCTGCGGCTCCGGGGCGGTGGCGAGGGGAGGGGGCGAGGGGCGGAGGTGAGGGGAGGAGGCGAGTGGCGGAGGCAAGGAGCGGAGGCATAGGCGCAGACTCCATGGGGCCTGAGGGGGCCCGAGCCCCCTCAAAAATTCGTTTGGGGGGGCTCCGCCCCCCCAATAATCTCGGGCGCCCCTCCAGCATCAATCCCCACGCCCGCGCCGCCCGCCCCCGACGGGCGCCCCCTCCCCGGCTTGCCAGCTCCGCGCGCGCTCCGCCTCGCCTGCCAGCTCGGCTCCCTCCTTCCCTCGTGCAGCTTGTTTTGAAATTCCCCTTCCAGCTCCGCCACGGCTCGCCCGCTCCCTCCGCCCTCGCCGCCGCCTCCTCCTCCTCCTCCCCCAGTCCCCTCCCCTCGGCTGTCCCCGGCACAGGCTGCCTCACGTACGCGGCTGCAGGCAGCCCCCGGAATGGAGTCCCCGCGCGCGGAAGGGAGTGGCGGGCGCGCAAAAGGAGAGAAAGCCGCTGGCGCGCGGAAGGGGCCGGTGGATGGATGGACCGGCGGGCGGCGGAGTCACCTGGCTGGAGGGAGGTGGCGCGCAGCGGAGCTTCCAGGAGCGGCGGCAAGTTACCTGCGCGTCGCCAAGGGTGCACCTGCCTGGCAGCCAGCTGGAGGCTGAGGGCCGCGCTATCTAGACTTTTGGCTTTTGGTCTGCAGAAAATGCACCCACACCCAACAGGGGGTGAGAAAGGCCTAAATAGCTTTTTATTATCACTATATGTATGGTTCACTGGGGCCCTGGTTAATTTTCTTTGACATTTTGTGGCATTGATTATGCAGTCGCGGTTGCGTGGAATTCCACGTGGAGTTAGTTGCCTGAAGCCCCTTTTTAAACTTAAGCAGGGGAAAGTTAGGTGAAAGTTTGGTGAATTGCTGCCAAGGAGTGTGGTGGAGTCTCCTACTTTGGAGGTCTTTAAGCAGAGGCTTGACAACCATATCTCAGGAGTGCTCTGATGGTGTTTCCTGCTTGGCAGGGGGTTGGACTCGATGGCCCTTGTGGTCTCTTCCACATATGTATGTGAGCAGGTCTTCTCCAACATGAACTATATTAAAAACAAACACCGATCATGCCTCACAGATGACACCTTGCAAGCCTGTGTGAAAATGAAGGTGACGTCTTACAGCCCTGATGTGCAGACACTGAACACTGAGGTTCAGGAGCAAAAGTCCCATTAACCTGGTTACCTGGTTGTAAATTAAATATTTTAATTAGCTATTAATTTGTCCTTTTTTCTTGAGATTGACAGCTGACTGCACGATCCTGTATATATAGCATTAAGGCAAGAAACAATATATGCAGTGTTATATTTGTTTTAAATGTTGCAATGTTTTTGCGGCTCCCAGTTGTTGTTGTTTTTTCGGAAACGGGTCCAAGTGGCTCTTTTTGTCTTAAAGGTTGCAGACCCCTGAGCTAGGTGAAGAAACACTGGAAGAGAGAGGGTTAACAGATTCACAGTTGTTGGACAGCATTCCTCCAATCTCCTCAAAGTCCCAAAGAGCTCAGAAAGTCTCAGAACAGAAAGCACAGAGGTTACAAACTCAGATTACAAAACGTAGGAGTGACGTAGATTAATAGGGATGGAAGGAGGTGTGATCCTTAATTGGGAGCACCGCCATTTCTAAGAGATGTGTTCTTTGTTCTCTCACTGTGATTATTAAAGTTTCTAACTGGTAAGATGTTCCTTTCTTTGATCTTCTTATCTACTGCCATGGGGGAAGGAAGCCGATTCCCATCTACTTTGGTTTCCAACCCTCTTGGCCCCATGGGCATATTCGGGGCCTCTCCAGATATCATATTATTATTATTATTATTATTATTATTATTATCATGCATTCATGATGATTTGCTATCAGGGTGGTCACACGAGTTCCTGCTTTCATTACTGCTTGTTCCTGAGGAAGGTCTGCTTCATTTCAGTCAGCACAGGCTGCCATCAGCTTCCAGCATCATGCCATTTGCGTTGGGTGAGGCTGATGAACATTGCAATCCAAAACATCTGGAGCACACAGGCTTGGTGAGGGCTGGGCGGCCGCCTTGATCAGTACACCCGATTTTGCATCCAGCTTTTGGTTGCTGTTGCTGCGAAAACATGGCAGAAGCGAAAAAACCCAAGTCCTGCCAAGGCAGAGTCTGCTCTTGATTTATTCGCCTTCTCGACGTAGCCATGAGAGTAAAGGGAATGCTAAAGTAACCCTGACAGATGTTTAAAAAGCCTGCAGCTGTTAATTAATGAGAGGCAATGCCAGGATGACTTGCTTTAATGTTCTCCTTTTATTCTGGTGGGGATCAAAGCAGTTCCAGCCAGGCACTTGTACCAAGTGGGGTGATGGAGTCTGACAGCGCCAGCATCTTGGCAGGGCGGGGGGGGGGGGAGGCAGAGAGGTAAGAGTCAGGGAGAAGGAAGGGAAGGTTTTTTTAATTTAATTTTTAAAATAACAATGTTTTTGTAATCGCCGCAGCAGCGCACCCATGAATAATGGAGAGCAGGTTTCACCTGGCAAGTGAGATTTTGCAGCAGACGGGAACCGCTTCATCCAGCCAGGAGGCAGAGGCTGTGTGTACCTTTTTGTATTAGATTTCTCTGTCGGGCTTACTAAAAGCCTCCCGCCCACATGCCTGGAGCGACTCAGACTTGCCTCCAAACAGACTCATGTAGACGTAGGAAAGACTCTCCTCTTGAACCCTGGAGGGCTGCTTCCCAAAGTCAGTGTAGACCACAGAGTCTCAAACTGTGGACCGTGTAGTTTTTCAGAAAGGTTGTGGATCAATCAAGAAAATGTCCCTGCTGCCTTGCACTTGTACATCATGACTCAGAGCTGCCTTCAAAGAACATTGAAATTCTGCCTTATCCCGAGTCAGACCACTGGTTCATCCAGAGCAGAATTGCCTACACTGACTGGCAGCAGCTCTCCAGGGTTTCAGAGAGGGATATCTCCCATCCCTAGCTGGGACCTTCTATGTGATAGACAGAATGCTCTGCCACTGAACTGTGGCCCTTCTCCTTGATACAGAAACCTAGGAAGTTGTCTTATAGCAGGTTAGACCACTGGTCCGTCTAGATCAATATTTGTATACACTGACTGGCAGCAGCTTTCCAGGGCTTCAGACAGGGGTCTCTTCCAGTCCTGCCTTGAGATGCTCAGAATTGAAACCTGGGACCTTCTGCATGCAAAGACTTGCTGGTGCTCTCTTGAGTTGAAATGCAGGGCCAGGTTTACAGCCCTGCTAATATCTGGCCTGTTAGTTACTGCCTCTCTGTTCTCACTAGAGATTTAAAAGGCCATTGGTTGGCCATGGATCATTAGCTAACTCCCCGTTGCCTCGGCTAAAGGTTTCTTCTTTAGAAATGAATTATGTATCCTGCTGAATTGTCGCTGAGCTTGCATATACATAAGGGACGCGGGTGGCGCTGTGGATTAAACCACAGACCCTAGGACTCATCAATCAGAAGGTCAGCGGTTCGAATCCCCACAACAGGGTGAGCTCCCATTTTTTTGGTCCCTGCTCCTGCCTACCTAGCAGTTCGAAAGCACGTCAAAGTGCAAGTAGATAAATAGGTACCACTCCAGCGGGAAGGTAAATGGCATTTCCTTGTGCTGCTCTGGTTCGCCAGAAGCGGCTTAGTCATGCTGGCCACATGACCCAGAAGCTGTACGCCGGCTCCCTCGGCCAGTAAAGCGAGATGAGCCCCACATCCCAGAGTCAGTCACAACTGGACCTAATGGTCAGGGGTCCCTTTACCCTTTCCTCACATATACGTAATCCATTCAAAGCACACAGTTTCCCTCGAGGAATCCTGGGAACTGTAGTTTGTTAAGGGTGACAGAAACTGTCACTCTGTGGAAGGGAACTACAGTTCCCATGGTTATTTGTGGGAAGACATGTGCTTTGAATGGATGGCAACCTCAGCAGGAGAGCACACTTTGAAGGCAGAGGGCCCCAGGTCTGATTCCTGGCAACTGTTAAAATGACTTTGGAATGACCCTGGGAGATACGAGGCAATCCAATGGGGTGTGCATGAGATAGAGCTGTAGTGGTCCAAGGTTGCAATGGCTCAAAGACCATTCTCCTCACTCTTTGTGTTGACTGGAGCCAATCGGAGCGAAAGAAGGTGAGTCAGCCATTGAGGATTGGCTGCTAGTCTCACTCTGGAGAAGGTGCTCAGGAAGAACAGTGAGGAGTTGTTGTTCTGTATGCTCCAAAGCTAAGCATTAAACCACTCCTCACTGGAGCACTGCAAATAATTTACCCACACCTGTGCACTGGAAATAGTAACTCTAGCTGAAAGACAACACATGGAGATTGGGCCTGATCATTGCCATGCACCCATAATTATTATTAGTGTTTAATTA
Source organism: Podarcis liolepis (assembly GCF_965112155.1). Taxonomy (NCBI): domain Eukaryota; kingdom Metazoa; phylum Chordata; class Lepidosauria; order Squamata; family Lacertidae; genus Podarcis; species Podarcis liolepis. The sequence continues at coordinate 30,121,030 of NC_139569.1, forward strand.
ACAGATCATTATGTGATTTTAGGTGGCTGTATTATCTTAAAGGTGGGTCTGGCTATGAGGGGTGTGGCTGTGACTATCATGAAGGGATCCTGAATTTGCCACTACCCTATTGGTGTGTGTTCGCAGATCAGGCAAATTCATATGTTCAGGCAAATTCGAGGTTTGGCTTTCTCAGCAGCCAACATCCCTTCCATTGGCCTGATCGAGTAGCACCCTTTTTACATTCTTATGGGAGGAAGAAGGCTTGCACTCCACATGCAGAGAACAGATCTAGGGTGTGACAAAGGAGTGGTGGACTCAGTGGTGTAGTGTGGAGGGGTCATGGGGGCAGTTGCCCCAGGCACAAAGTTGTTTGTTGTTGTTGTTTAGTTGTTTAGTCGTGTCTGACTCTTCGTGACCCCATGGACCAGAGCACGCCAGGCACTCCTATCTTCCACCGCCTCCCGCAGTTTAGTCAAACTCATGCTGGTAGCTTTGAGAACACTGTCCAACTATCTTGTCCTCTGTCGTCCCTTCTCCTTGTGCCCTCCAATTTTCCCAACATCAGGCTCTTTTCCAGGAAGTCTCAGTTTCAGGATCTGTCCTTCCAGTGAGCACTCAGGGCTGATTTCCTTAAGAATGGATAGGTTTGATCTTCTTGCAGTCCATGGGACTCTCAAGAGTCTCCTCCAGCACCATAATTCAAAAGCATGCAACTGTTGTTAGGGGTGCAAAATTTCAACATTTGGTGCTGCCTCAGAACAGTTGCACGCTTCCGTCGCATTGAAAACGGCTTCTCCATGCAAAGCAGGAAGTGACCTCTCCAGGAAACAGAACAACTTTTCTTTTCTTATGTCTGTGGCTGTGGTCTCCTGGGTGACATGGACGCCATTAGGCAGTCAAACGTTCACGTGTGCTCTGTCCATTTTCCTCTCTCCCACCCCATTCCAAGCCGCACATGTAGGCACCTCGGTTAAATATATCCCAGTAATCTCTCCATGGGGGAGACACGCCCCTTTACTATCAGCTGGCCACAGCGGGGAAATGTGGGGCAATCAGGCTTTTGAGATTAACGTGGGCTTTAAAGAGGCAGCCGGTCGTGTTGGCTGGACGAAGGCAATCACATTTTTTCTGAGGTTGAAAAAGCAGTCTGCAAGAGGAACAATCTGCTACGGAGATGCCCCCCCCCCCCAGCTTCTCTTCTGGTTAAACAGGTTTGCATACCCTCCAACATTTCTCCGATGAAAATAGGGACATCCCATTCCATAATGATGATTTTACTATTTATACCCCACACATCTTACTGGGTTGCCCCAGCCACTCTGGGCAGCTTCCAACATATATAAAGACATAATAAAACATTAAACTCTTTGGGGGGGGGGCTCAGAGTATTTAACCCGTATCGGAAAACTGTATTTTGTTTAGTTAATATCCTTTCTCTTTTTAAAAAAGAAAAAAGAAAAGAAACCCTCTGTCTTCTTTCCATGCTTAGTGCTTTAGCATACAGCATACTCTAGTGGTGAAATCTCAGACTGGAGGAAGCGAGAAAAGAATAAAATGCCCCAGTACTCTCTCAGATGTTTAGACTCATAGAACCGTTGAGTTTAGTCTGGTCACGTACAAACTTTGCTTTTGGTTCAGTTTCTGGAGGGCAAACTTTGCAGTTCTGTTAGCAGACTTGTCGGAAGGGAAAGTGCCTCGAGGCATTTTTTTTTTCCAGTAGGAGAACAAAGAGAACCTGTCCGACTTCAGCCAGAATTTGGGGATTTAGTCCCGTTGGTCCCATGCTGTGGATTTATCTTCCAACAGAGGTTCAGCCGGCATCAGTCACGTCCAAAGCCATACATTTAAAGCACTTCAACAGACATGGAGGATCCTGGGAACTGTGGTTCGCTAAGGGTGCTGGGAATTGTAGCTCTCTAATCTCAGCACCCCATAGCAAACTGCAGTTCCCAGGATAATTTGAAAGTGGCCACGACTGTGAAAGTGGCATAAGACTGTTTTGCTTAGTTATTATTATTTTTATTGCAAATAACTGCATCTCATATTTTTCTCCAAGGAGCTTAAGGTGGCATGCATGGGTCTCCACCATTCTCATTAAATCGCTACAACAGCCCTGTGAGGTAGGGCAAGCTGAAAGGCAGTGACTAGTGGAACGGTCTCCACTACCTAAGAAAACCATCAAGTCAGGAGAAGGCTTCGCATAGAGCTCTTCTCCCATGAGCTGCTAGCTTTCTGTGTGAAGGGAATGCTTTGGTCTGGAGGAAACTTCAATCACCAGAGAACTTTTCTTCCCTCACTGCTCCCCAGCGGCAACTCAGAGTGCTACAACCCATCCACATATCGAGCACCTCACTGAGGACTAGATCCTTGTTCCAGGACGCGCCTCTCACTGTGTCGTTGTTTTTCTGTGTTCCCTACAGGGATCTTGTTTACAATGCTTGTGTTCGGACCAGCCTGTGGATTTATCTTGGGTTCCTTCTGTACCAAAATCTATGTGGACGCCGTCTTCATCGACACAAGTAAGGAGGCACTTAGTTACAGGTGGTGGGTCTGTGCATGGCAGGGTGGGCAGGGGACCACTTGCATTTTGGAAGGTGTAGAATGGGAAGAGGCTGGCTTGCATAATTGCAAAACAAAAAACAAAAAAAACTGGCAAGCATTTTAGGCACATTGAGCAAGGATTGTAGCTCAGGATGGCTCACAAGTTTCCCATGCAGAAGGTTCAATCCCCAGCATCTCCAGATGGCACTGGAAATCCTGCCTGAAATCCTGGAGAGCTGCTTCCGGTCAGTGTAGGAAATATTGGGTTGGATGGAGCAACGGTTTGACTCCATATAAAGCACATCTTATGTTGGGGAAGGGCCATTGCTCAGTGGTAGAGTATCTACTTTGCATGCAGAAGGTCCCAGATTCAACCAGAGGTGGACCTCTGACAGCATCTCCAGGAAGGGCTAGGAGAGAGCCCTCCCTGAAATCCTGGAGAGCCGCTGCCAGTCAGTGTAGGCAATAGCAGGTTGAGCAGACAAGGGTTTGACCTGGCATAGGTCAGCTTTTTACCTAAAGCATGTACTCAGCCACTGAGCTGTGCTTTCCCCCTGAAAATAACTTAAGACCTCAGTCCCCATTTTTTGGCAGAGGGGGGAAAGTGTTGATTTATTTATTTTATAACAATTTTTATTAATTTTCCAATTATAATCCAATGATAGCCTCATTATAACAATGCCAGTTTAAAATACAATTACTAATATCAATCATTCAAATACCAAATTATATAATTTAGATAAGGTGCCCCTCCACATGCTAGAATTGATGATTCTGATGATTTTCTTTATTTCTGCGTTCCAAAGTCTTACTGACATTCCAGTCATCATAATAATCCCTTATACGACAGCTGCAATATTTATAACTTCTGTTCGTGTTGACACGTTAAATAATTTATAAGACTACAAGTGAAGATCTCATACTATATCATTGTTCTTCCTGCGTGTGACATTTATTCTGTCCGTATCGTTTCTTCCCGTCCTTGTAAATTGTTATGTCTATCTTTTGCTGCTATCCGTCATACCTTGAGCAGAGCTGATATCCCAATGTGTTCCAAAAATTTCTCCCTCACTCAGTCACTCAACTTTAACAATAGCTGCAAAACTTGCTGTGTTGATTTAAGCCACAGCATATGAATCTGCGGACGCGGGTGGCACTTTGGGTTAAACCACAGAGCCTAGGACTTGCCGACTTGCCGCTGACCTTCTGCTCAGCAGTTTGAATCCCTGCGACAGGGTGAGCTCCCGTTGCTCGGTCCCTTCTCCTGCCAACCTAGCAGTTCAAAAGCACGTCAGAGTGCAAGTAGATAAATAGGTACCACTCTGGTGGGAAGGTAAACGGCGTTTCCATGTGCTGCTCTGGTTCGCGAGAAGCAACTTAGTCATGCTGGCCACATGACCCGGAAGCTGTACGCCGGCTCCCTCGGCCAATAAAGCGAGATGAGCGCCGCAACCCCAGAGTCAGCCACGACTGGACCTGATGGTCAGGGGTCCCTTTACCTTTACCTTTTATATGAATCTGCACAATAGCATCGGTTCATTCCAGGTCAAGGGAAGTACTGGGCTATTCTCTGTTCTGCCTTGGTCAGACCCCACCTAGAGCCCTGTGTCCAGTTTTGGGTGCCACAGTTTCAGGAGGGTATTGACAAGCTGGAACATGTGCAGAGGAGGGAGTTGGGTATGTTTAGCCTGGATAAGAGGAGACTGAGAGAAGATGTGATAGCCATCTTCAACTATCTCAAAGACTGTCACATGAAGGATGGAGCAAGCTTGTTTTCTCCTGCTCTGGACGGAAGGACCCAGACCAATGTATTCAAATGACGAGAAAAGAGATTCATGGAAACCATCAGGGAGAGCTTTCTGACATTAAGAGCTGTTCCAACAGTGAAACAAAGTCCTGCGAGAAGTTGTGAACTCTCCTTCCTTGGAGGCTTTTAAGCAGAGGTTGGATGGTCACCTGTCATGGATGCTTTAGCTGGGATTCCCACATCTCAAGGGGTTAAACTAGACGTCCCTTGGGGTCCCTTCCAACTCTACAGTTCTATCATTCTTCAGGGTTTCAAGCGGGAGTTTTTCCGAGCCCTACCTGGAGATGTTGAGCATTGACTCTGGGGTCTTCTGCACACCAAGCAGATGCTCTTCCGCTGAGTAACAAGATGCTCTCACATGGGGATAGACCACAACTCCCCTCGGCCAGAATGGCCACTGGTCAAAGATAATGCATGGTGACAACAAAAACTGGAAGGCACCACATTCGCTACCCTCCCAAACTGGGAGTAAGAGGCTAAGGTGGGCTGTCAAGAAGCCGTGGCAAAGGAAGGCTCTCTGGTACCCGGTGTGGGGTGTCAAGGGGCGGGGCAAACTGCCCAGTGGCGCATGCGCAGTGCTGATACAGATGGCGCATGCGTGGCACTGATACCAACGACACATGCTCGGTGCCGATACCAACTGCGCCACTGGAGCACCCATACGGGCAGCGTTCGAGCGGCGTCCATATGGACAGTGCTCAAGCGGCGCCCATAACGATGGTGCACGCACGCCCACAGCCGCCCTACAGTGTGTGTAGCTCTTGGCCGGCTGCCATTTTGTCAAACCCCTCCCTCAGGGTGACACCCAGGGCAGACCGACCCCCCAACCCCCTTCCTACGCCCCTGTCAATAGAGGCACAGCCTCACTTCTGGACGAGTCTATTTGTGGCTGCCAGCATTGAGGACTATGTTCTGCCTCCATACCTGGAGGAAATAGCGTTTCTGAATCCCAGTTGGGGGAAACCTCAGGAGGGGCGAGGGCTCTTGTGCTCAGGTCCTCCTTGCAGGTTTTCCTTTGGGGGCATCTGGTTGTCAGGAGTTCAGCCTACACTTGAGTAGGACTCTGGCAGAGACACATGCCCGACTGGCATGTTCTCTCCCTCCTGGTCTTTCGTTCAGGAGCTTCAAAAGCTTTCTTCAGCCCAAGCATCACAGCGACCAATGCCAACCGACACCGGCACATTTAGGGATCCACAGAGTTTGCACATCATGTGTGACAGACCTCAGCAACTCAGCATTTTGGCTAATCTACTTTATTTACATATAAACACACACGGAGCACTGCAACATGGCTCCCTCTCTCTCTAGCATCAGACAGCAAGGAGAAAAAGAACAAAGGACAATAGTCCCACTTCATGGAACACAGGAACACAAACATCCTGTCTTTGTCACTTCCCACTCTGTGGAGTCAAAATATACGCCATCATGTGATAGACATAAATCCCATGACTGCAATCACGGAACAGGAATTCTAACACCGGTTGGCCACTGTGAGAACAGGATGCTGGGTTTAGATGGGCTATACCCTGATCCTGCAGGGCTCTTCTTCTGTTCTCACAGTGCAGTTCTGGGAAGCTTGCCAAAAATAAACAATTTAAAAATATCAGTTGCTTTTGGTGCTTATTCTGGAGCAGCTGATGCGGCTGCGAACAACTTGCAATTTATTTTCTTTTTTAAAGGAGACCCCTGTGGCCAGCAGAGGGAGCTATAAAGTAACTGTTACTCCATCTCCACCTGGTTTCCTCATCCTTTCATCCTTCCTTGCCTTGCTTTGCTGCCTCATTTTAAATGGCATTTCTGAAGTTTCCATAGATGTCTACACACACCCCAGCTTGCTGTGACCATAATAACCATAAACCCAACCCCTTGTGCCTGGAAGTTATTTTCTTTTTTTAAAAAACCACTCCAATGTGATTGCTAATATATTAGCAGTATATATTGCTAATCACTTTAATGGAAGGTGTAGTTAGCACCCCACCACCACTACCATGTGTAAGTTTTCTTACTGGCATAACAGCTGGTGTAGCTCAATGGCTAAGACAAGAGAAAAGGGCCACATTCCTTCTTGGGGAACCATCTGGGGGGCCACAGGTGGGCTGGGCCAAAGGCAAAAGTGGGAGGAGCAATGAATCAAGGCTACATTCCAGCCACACAAAAGGCAGCGGTTATACACCCAGAAGCATTGCCGCAATTCACAGACACATTCCAGACACATTCCAGTTGCATTTCAAATTGCAAGCTCCTTGCAGCAAGGACCTGCTTCCTCTTTCCCCCCTCTGATCTTTGTTTTATCTTGCGCCACCAAGGCACTCGGCACTTTGCCAGCAGGGAAGCCCTCGGCTCAAGTCATTCTTTCCTCCTGGAGTAGGAGAATTAGAATACTGGCCTACTATGCAAGGTCCTTGTAAAGATTGTGGCATGTGCAACATAGACTCCAGGGTGCTACTCAGATGTGGCCATAGCATTTCTGTCCTCGAGTTGTGGTGTACAATTCCTAGAAACATAGGAAGGTGACTTCTCTTGGTTTATCTAGCTCAGTACTGTCTGCACTGCTTGGCAGTGGCTCTCCAGATTTTCAGACCCAGAGTCTTTTTCAGCCCCACCTGGAGATGCTGAGGAGTTCAGTGTACACACGGGTAGGACCCTGGTAGAGACACATGGCTGACTGGCATGTTCCCTCCTTCCTGGTCGATCGCTCAGGAGCTTCAAAAGCTTTCTTCTGCCCAAACATCACAGCGACCGATGCCAACCGACACCAGCACACTTAGGGATCCGCAGAGTTTGCGCATCATGCGTAACAGACCTCAGCAACTCAGCATTTTGGCTAATCTACTTTATTTACATATAAACACACACGGAGCACTGCAACATGGCTCCTTCTCTCTCTAGCATCAGACAGCAAAGAGAAAAAAGAACAAAGGACAATAGTCCCACTTCACGGAACACAGTAACGCAAACATCCTGTCTCCATCACTTCCCACTCTGTGGAGTCAAAATATACGCCATCATCTGGTAGACATAAATCCCATGACTGCAATCATGGAGCAGGAATTTGAATGTCAACTTGGGGCCTTATGCATGCAAAACATGTGAGCTATGGCATTTCCCTCAAATGCCATAATAAGATACCAGTCCTCAGGGCTCTGAAGAATCATAGAATCAGGGAATTGTAGAGCTGGAAAGAACCCTGAGGATCATCTAGTCCAAGGATCGAACCTGCAACCTTGGCATTTTCAGTACCGTGCTCTAACCAGCTGAGCTATTGGAAGAAAAAGCTAATTCAAACAGAGGTGTAGGAAACTGCCTTATACCTAGTCAGACCATTGGTTCATTAGCTCACTGTTTCCCAAACTTGGGTCTCCAGCTGTCTTTGGACTACAATTCCCACCATCCCTGACCACTGGTCTTGCTAGGTACGGATAATGGGAGTTGCAGTCCAAAACAGCTGGAGACCCAATATTGCTCAATATTGTCTGTAGAGACTGGCAGTGTCTGTCCTGGGCTTCAGACAGGGAATATTCCAAACGCTACCTATAGAATTATAGAACTGTAGAGTTGGAAGGGACCCCAAGGGTCATCTAGTCCAACCCCCTGCAATGCAGGAATCTCATTTTTTAAAAATAAATATTTTATTGGTTTTTACAAAAAAAATCAAAATAATAAAGAGAAAAAAACTTTTACCATATTCATATTTGAGACCCTCTGAATCTCACGACTTCCCCCTCCCCTGCATGGGTCCTTAAATATTTTTTCTAAAACTACAATCTCCACAGTTTTCTAAATTATCCATATTTATTGTTTCTTTACAAGTCATTTTTTTAATAATATAAATTTTATTAGTATTTTCCACACAACAACAGCAACACGAAAAATATCGAAAAATAACAAAACACAAAAACCAACATTCAAAAAACAAAAAAAAATTCATATCTTACAAGTTAATAATATAAACACTAAAAAGAAAAGCAAACATTGACTTCCACCAATCCCACAAGTCATTTTTAAAGTCCAGCTAATGTTTTTATTTGTTTACAATGGTCGCCGAAGTTCCCCTATTCTTTTTTAAAGTCACTATCTCCTTGATTCCTGAGTCTCCCAGTCACTTTTGCCATTTCCACATAGTCCAGCAGTATGGCTTGCCTTCTTCCTTGGTCGGAACTGTTGGTTCTTTCCATCTTTGGGCTAGTAGCTTCCTTGCAGCTGTTGTCTCATACATAAACAGTCTTTTCTGGTCTTTTGGGTGCAGGAATCTCAGTTAAAGCATCCATGCCACGTGGCCACCTGCAGATGCCAAAGACTTAGCTTGAGGCCTTCTGCATGCAGAGCAGGTGTTTTTTCCAGGGAGCTTGGGCTGGTGCTCCATGAATGGTGGCTGAGGTTTGGGGTAGCCCCAGGTCCCCTTGTGTGGAGTAGACCACCCCCATGACATACCCCTTCAGTCCCTGGAGGGGTTTCCTTCTTATCTCCCGTCATGATCCTCAACAGCCTTGTCTTTCTGTCCTTTGCAGGTAAGCTGGACATCACCCCCGATGACCCCAGGTGGATTGGCGCATGGTGGGCGGGCTTCTTGCTCTGCGGTGCCTTACTTTTCTTCTCGTCTCTCCCGATGTTTGGATTCCCACAGTCCCTGACCCGCCGGCCAGAGCTCTTGGCAGAGGTCGAGCAGGCCATGCTGCCAGACAGGGACTACGAGAGGCCAAAGCCCAGCAACGGGGTCCTCCCGCGAAACACCTTGGAAGCCCCAGATGACGTCTCCTGCTTCCAGCAACTGAGAGGTGACATTATCCCTTCGTAGCTCACCTGGCATCTGCGGGAGGCGACAGGTCGATGACTGGTTAGATCAGAAGTGGGGGATCCTGAGGGCCGTGTTCCTTCATGGGGAACCTTCCAGGGGCCGCATGGCCATGGTGCGTGGGGCCAGAGGCCAGTGGGTGGAGCCATTAATGCAGATTTTACATTTAAGCAGTAGGCTAGTTTCTGCAAGCCCTTCTCTGACCTATCTATCCAGGAAAGCAAGGGCAGGATCGAGAGGTCAGGAGGGCTGTGTTTGCCCCCCAGGCTGGTGGTTCCCCACTCCTGAATTTGAGCCACTGCCTCTTGTGGGAGTGAGTTCCATAGTTTAACAATGTGCTTCGTGAAGTCCTTCGTTGCGTCTTTCTCGAATCAGTGGGCAAACACTGAGCATTTTGGCTGCTGAATCTCCCTTCCACATCTTCCACTGCACTAGGGATGTGGGTGGCGCTGTGGACTAAACCACTAAGCCTCTTGGGCTTGCCGATCAGAAGGTCGGCAGTTCGAATCCCTGTGATGGAATGAGCTCCCGTTGCTCTGTCCCAGCTCCTGCCAACCTAGCAGTTTGAAATCACACCAGTGCAAGTAGATAAATAGGTACCGCTGTGGCGGGAAGGTAAACGGCGTTTCTGTGTGCTCTGGTTTCCATCATGGTGTCCCGTTGCTCCAGAAGCGGTTTAGTCATGCTGGCCACATGAGCCGGAAAGCTGTCTGTGGACAAATGCCTGAAAAGCGAGATGAGTTCTACACCCCATAGTTGCCTTTGACTGGACTTAAGCATCCAGGGGTCCTTTATCTTTCTCACCTTGCTGCACTAGAGGGCAGGAGACTAGCTCAAAAGGAAGAGACACAAAGCAGGCTGCCTGGCAGATGCACATGCAAGACAGACACGTAAAGAAGCACAGCATGTAGTTAAAACTATGGCACTCCCACAGGAGGCAGTGATGGACACCAACTAGGATGGCCTTCAAAGAGGGTTGGACAAATTCATGGAGGAGAAGGCTGTGTTCAACCTCCACTGTTGGAGACAGCCGTGCTTCTGAATACCAGTAGGGAGACTTGCTGATGCCCTCAGGTCCTACTTGGGGGCTTCCTAGAGGCATCCCTGAGAACAGGATGCTGGAATAGATGGACTCCTGATGTGATGCAGCAGCCAAGCTCTCAGCTCTGCCCAGTTACCACCCCTCAATATCTGCCACCTGAGCCACCTGTCTCACTCTGCTTCATGGTAGAGCTGGCCATGACTGCAGATTTAAGTGGACTATTGTGTGGTACAGCAGGGCTTTTTTAAAAAATGGAGCTCAGCTAACCCCTGCTCAGATTGAAAACTGAGATTCCCTAGAGGAACCCAGACTTCCTTTTGCCCTGCTATTTACAGGCACAAGTCCACACTTTAAAAGTCCATGCCCATCTGTTGTCGTTGTTTTTGTCCTGTCACTTTCCGTGGGAAATTCACTGCCAAATTGGAGCAAATGGCAATCCACTGAAAATCCATTTGCTGCAATTCAGTGGTAGGACATGGGTTTCCTTGGGGAAAGTGCTGTGACAAAAAAAAAAAGGTCTGTGAGCTTGCAGTCATTAGGAGCTTTGCTGGAAGAGACAGTGAGCTGAAGAACCATAAAGAAATATCAGGAATGCATATCAAAGCAGTGTGAGGTTTGAGGCCAGCTCAAAGCATGAGGGGGTTCTAGGAGACTCCCGTCCTCTGCTGGTGGGCCCTGCTGGGGAACTAGAGATGAGCAGTCACTGTAACATCTGCACCCTGAGCAGCCCTGGGGGCCAAGCCTGCCCCCCAGGATAATTCCCAGCAATGCTCTGATATAGTGTTGCTTGGGATGCGGGTGGCGCTGCGGTCTGAACCACAGAGCCTCTTGGGCTTGCCGATCGGAAGGTCAGCAGTTCAAATCCCCATGACGGGGTGAGCTCCCGTTGCTCTGTCCCAGCTCCTAGCTGTCCAACCAACCTAGCAGTTTGAAAACACTCCAGTGCAAGTAGATAAATAGGTACAACTGTGGGGGGAAGGTAAACAAAATTTCCGTGCACTCTGGATTCCGTCACGGTGTCCCGTTGTGCCAGAAGCAGTTTAGTCATGCTGGCCACACGACCCGGAAAGCTGCCTGTGGACAAATGCCAGCTCCCTCGGCCTAAAAGCGAGATGAGCGCCACAACCCCATAGTTGCTTTTGACTGGACTTAACTGTCCAGGGGTCTTTTACCTTAACCTTTAGCTTTTTGCCATGTTAATTCCCAGCAATTCCCTGATATAGTGTTGCTTGGAGTGTTGTCGGGGCCCTGAATGACAGAGCCAGGCCGGGGGGGGGGGAGAGACATTTTGGGGGAGATGATGGCATTAATTTGGGGCCCTATTGATGCCTGGGGGTCCCAGCACATGCCCACTGTTACTAGGTGCCAGCATTGGCCCTGCTGAGTCTAATGAGAGGGGTGGAGGGGAACAGTCAGCTTTGAGCTTCCAAGCAGTGAGGTTAGTGTAAAATCTGTGATGGGGCAAAAAAAGATTCCTTTGAAGCACAGATGCAGATGGAGAAATCAAAGGAAGTGGCTGCTCCTTGATGTTGGGCTTATCTTGATGACAGAACAGCCAGTGTCTTCCATCCCCCCCCCCCAAAAAAAATGGTTGGCTAGAACTAGACAAGCAAAAGCCCCCTGGTGATGTTTTGCTGGGCTGCACCATTTCTGACTACAGGGGGGGTCAAATATCTGAATGTTTCTCTGCATTAAAACCTAGTGTCTATACATCCTAAACCAGTGTGGTATGGGGCAGGTGAGTCTAAAAACCTTCCTTGCCAAGGGGCTGTTTTGCCCATAGTCACGTCTTGCCGCCAGTTCTTGCTCCTGCATTATAAAACTTTGAGAATCTAAAGGAAGAGACGGCAGTCAACCCAGGAGGATATGACAATTGTTTTTCAGACCCAAGAAACAGAAAGCAGAGCGAGAGAGGATGGGATTTGCACAAGGCAGACAGGCCCTGCTGAGGCTTCAGCTGCACTTCAGAGAGATAATTTTTCAAACGTCCTGATTTTTCACATGTAGGACTCGCAGAGGAGTTAGTTGCCAGGTATCAAGGCAAGGCGAGGTTCTTCGCAGAACCTCAGCGCACTCCATCTTGCTCAAGCGGGGTTATCTCTGGAATAATTAAAATACTCACCCAAGCAGAACAGGCTCTGCCTGATTCATTAGCTTAAGAAACGCTTTGCAACCAAAGTCTTTCTCTCCTTCTTAGAAACAAAGAGAAACTCCTGCATGAACTTCGCGGGGGGAGAGTTGGGGCTTAGAGAAGGTTAATTGAAAATGAAAATGGGGATTTCACATACTCACATAGGCAGAATGGAGTAATACCGGATGCAACTCTTGACATATTCAACAAAGGGATGACTGGATCTGTCAAATTCAGTTTCTCTTTTTTCAGTCTTAGTTTCATGTTTCCACATTTCCAGATCCAGCTATCACCCAGCCCTACTGTTTGCCTCTACTTAGTTCCATCCTTATTTCATAATATATCAGTATATCATGATGCTTAGCTGGTAATATATTGCGATTTTGAAAACCAGATATTGCCCAGCCCTAAGGCCAGCCAGTATTAACTGTGGATTCACCCTTTCTGGGGGAAATTCAGCAAACTTTAGCCTGCCAGTTTGCCCTGACATAGCTCAGTTGATAGAGCATGGTACTCTTAATCTCAGGTTCCTAGGTTCAAGCCCCATGTTGGGCAAAAGATTTCTGCACTGCAGGGGATGAGACCAGATGATCTTCGTGGTCCCTTCCAACTCTATAATTCTGTGATTATGTCAGCTGATTGACAGCTGGACATGGTTTGGGAGGAAATGGCCATCCATTTCCCCCCAAACCATGTCCTCCTGTCAATCAGCTGACATAACTGGCAAGAGTTCATTTCTCAGTTCACTGGGCCCACCAGTTCCACACAGGTAGTTCAGTCCTGCTTCGTGAGTGCCTTCCTTGAAGGGGATGTGCCAACAGAGGAGACCTCTCCCTGCCACCCCTGTGGTTCAACTCACCTGTCATCATGACATCAGATGACTGACAAGTGAGTGGCCCTGCCCACACTGGCCCATAGAATGAGGTAAGGAATAAAGATCAGACCCACTGGGCCAGACCTCTGCAGCACACACACACAAAAAACCTGCTACCAGCAACCCATTGTGGTACCTCAGTTAACTTCTTAGAAATAAGCCCCAGTTTGGAAGCATCAAGACATAATCCTGTTTGCCTCCATTGGATAGATGACCTGTCACTGATTTTTAGAGCAATGTTTCCCAGGCTTGGGTCTCCAGCTGTTTTTGGACTACAACTCCCATCATCCCTAGCTAGCAGGACCAAGGGTCAGGGATGGTGGGAGTTGTTGTCCAAAAACAGCTGGAGACCCAAGTTTGGGAAAGATTGCTTTAGAGAAAGGCAAGTACTCCTTATCCAGAAACCCAGTAGTTAGTGCAACATTTGGGGCAGAACCAAAGCCTCAAATCTAAACACCCAGAAGTTTAGTGCTACTCATACAGTAATTGATTTCCTGTGTAATATGCTCTGTAGCCCCTAGATGGCCCCATGAGCCTCAAAGCAGTCCAGGTATGGTTGGATGGCAATGGTATTCTTAGGGAACTCATGTCTGCTTGTGTCGATTTTTCTGTTGAACATCCCCAAAGGGGCTAGCCAGGCCAAAGCTGCATAAAGCCATTAGGCTAAATCAATGCAAAGTCGTAAGAATAAAGATGAGAATCTTACAAAGAATCTGGTTCAAAGTCGGAATAAAGAATGCACAGAATGGGAAATGTCTTGACTTTAGAAAAGGCGCCCTGTGGCAAGTCAAGCCATTGCGTGATTGTAGAGGGAGAAAGCCGACATCATGGGCGCCTGCTTTGCGGAAGGCAGAGCTAATAGTTCTTGGAGTCATAGTTTAAAAACAAAGGAAACATAGTACAGTCATACCTCGAGTTGAAGTAGCTTCAGGATAAGTATTTTTGGGTTGCACGTTACTTCCGGGTTTCGCCACTCACACATGCGCAGTCAAAATGACGTCACGCGCATGTGCAGAAGTGGCAAATCGTGACGTGCGGGTGCGGGTGCGGGATGCGTTCACTTCTGGATGCGAATGGGGCTCTGGAACGGATCCTGTTCGCATCCAGAGGTACCACTGTACACCCCACAAGCCTGAAGTCTGTCGAACCCTGGCCTTGAGTGCATAGGCACACCAGAAGACCTCCTTGTCATCTAGTCCACCATCCTGTTCTCAAACTGGCCACCCAAATGCTAACGGGAAACCTGCAAGGAGGACCCAGGCACAAGAGCATGCTCCCTGCCTGCAGTTTCCGGCCATGTGTATTCAGAAGCATGACTGCCTCTGACCATGGACATGGATGTGAACTAATGTGCCGAGGCTCAGTCACATGGATCTAGCAGCATAAGACCCATGTGACTGAGCCCTGCCAATGTGGTTGGGTCACGCGGAGTGTCCTCCCAGCCACATGGGAGCTGCTTACAGACAACCAGCTGCCCCACAGCTGGGAAAATGTCTTTAGGCAGCCTTCCGTAACCTGGCATCCTCTAAATGTTTTGGACCACAACTCCAATTATCTCCGTTCAGCCAGGTCATAGTGAGCCAAGATGCCTAGAAGCTGGGGAAGACCTTCTTGAGGGCATCTGGGGAAGCTCAGAAAGTAGCCCCCTTTCTAAAGACCCTTTCCCTCTCTTTTCTCTTCTTCAGTGATCCCTAAAGTAACCAAGCACTTGCTCTCCAATCCAGTCTTCACCTGCATTGTCCTTGCAGCGTGCATGGAGATCGCCGTGGTTGCTGGCTTTGCGGCTTTCCTGGGGAAATACCTGGAGCAGCAATTCAATCTCACAACGTCGTCCGCCAACCAGTTATTGGGTGAGTAGCCAGAGCAGGCCATTGGTTGGGCCATAGTTCTTTTCAGGGTATATTATGGGGTGTCAGATGCTGTGCTGCTTACACCCATGCCCACATGCACCCCTTGCCTTTGCTATTCCAGGCTTGTAGCAAAAGCTTGGCAGCTCACAAGTCATGCAGGACCAGTCTCATGGCCTTCATAGATGGTTGATGCTCACAAAACCTTTTTCACTATGGCATGAATAGTGCTACCTTGGTTCTCAAACTTAATCCATTCCGGAAATCTGTTCCAAAACCAAAGCGTTCCAAAACCAAGGCACGCTTTGCCATACAAAGTAATGCAAAATGGATTAATCTGTTCCAGACTTTTAAAAACAATGCCTAAAACAGTAATTTAACATGAATTTTACTATCTGATGAGACCATTGATCCATAAAATGAAAGCAATAATCAATGTACTGTACTATAAAATAAATAAGACAGCATTGTATATGATAAAAATTAAAAAAAAAAATCTTACCTGCACTGATGATAGTCATTGTTTGGATCGGGAGCTTTTATCCATTTCCTCAGTCACACAATCAATCCATCAGTAGCTGAACTGGGTTCCACACAGTCACAAAAACAAATTAACAGAAAAAGCCACAAAAACGCAAAATAAAGAGCAAAAACAAAAGCACCAAACTTAATCCGTTCTGGAAGTCTGTTTGACTTCCGAAATGTTCAAAAACCAAGGCGCAGCTTCTGATTGGTGGAGGCACCCTGGAAACAATAGATGACAGCTGCACCGGACGTTCGGCTTCCAAAAAACATTCAAAAACCAGAACACTTACTTCCGGGTTTCTGGCGTTTGGGAACCAAGGCATTTGAGTACCAAGGCATTTGAAAACCAAGGTACCACTGTACTCAAGTTCGGAACATAGGTGGCTCTCTCTGAGTCAAGAGGACTGTGAAAAATTACATAAATTGTATGTGTAATGGACTGGGATAGCTTGACACCAGTTGCTTATGCTCTGGTATCCTCCCATCTGGACTACTGCAATGCGGTGTACATGGGGCTGCCCTTGAAGATGGCCCAGAGGCTGCTGTTATTGCAGAATGGGGCTGCTAGGCTGGTCAGCAAGGCAACTTGTTGGGACCATGTACCACCAGTCCTGAAAGCTCTGTGCTGGCTGCCTGTCAGTTACAAGTCCTAATTCAACTGGGGCTGCCTGGTTGGTATTGACCCATGACAGGGCCTTTTCAGTGGTGGTTCCCCACTTGTGGAATGCCCTCCCTTGGTGAGGTGCACTTGTCTCCCTCATTGCTGACTTTCAGGAAGAAGAATAGGGGGAAATTCCTGTCATTTGATGGCTGGAAAACACTTCCTGGCAACTTCTCACTGTTTGAGAAGATGTTTTTAACTGTTTTGGACTATTTTAAACAACTTTTTTAAATGCTCTTAAAAAGAAGTAGTTTTATTATTGATGTGTTTGGCACCCTGGGCTCCTTCAGGAGAAAGAGTAGAGTATAAACTGAATGAATAGGTAAATAAATAAAACAGCTGCCCCTTCAAATATACTCCAAACAACCCTGTGGGGAAGGCTATGCTTAAGGACTGCCCCCATTTCATCCCATCAGCTCTTTGGCTGAGCAGGGATTTGAAACAGTCCCACCCCATCCTTTCCAAAACATTCTTCCACACCAACTCTCATAGTAAGCTATGCTTTTTGTGTTCCTTTTTATTCATATGCAAATACATATGCAGATTAAATTAATTGACCCAAACTCATGCCATTTATCAACTCTGGTTTCTTTAATCAGGTGCTAGCCTTTCAATTTTGTGCCAAAGGAACCCAATCTCTGAAACAAGAAATTGTCAAAGCTTGAGACCTGCATAAATTAAGCACATGAGACCAAATGGCGAGGTTGCTCTCACTTTGCTTAATGTACCCTGCAGTTTTTAATATTTTTCTCTCCACAATTCATCCACACTCTTAGCCCTGGAAATGCTGTTCAGCAACCTGTCTGACTACAGAGGTTTCAGCAAGTCTTGCAGCCAGTTTTTCAAGCATATCTCTGAAAAGTGTGAGGTCTGGGATCTTGCTGTTTTTTTAAAAAGACAACCAAGGATCTCACAAAACTGACCTCTGAGTGCTGCATTTTGTAACTTTTCGGCAATTTCATGGAATTGTGCCATTCCCCACAATGTGAAAAGCAAGGAAAACCAATTCCCTGTAACCTGCAATAGTTATGAACACATTCACTTTGCAGAGAGCCAGTGTGTTGTAGTGGTTAGAGTGTCAGACCAAAACCTGGGAGAACAAGGTTCAAATTCCTATTCAGACTAATCTCCCTCACAGGGTTGTAGTGAGCATAAAATTGAGGGAGGGGGAGAATCATGTATGTCATCTTGAGCAACTTGGAGGAGGGCCAGGATAGAAATGTCATCATAATAATAATGGGGGGATTCTCAAGGTTTTGAAAGCTGTGGAGGCGCCCACACGAAAGCCATTCCACCCTCTCAGTTGCTGTAATGTCACTCAGCATTGCTCACATAATCTCGGTCCTATCATCCAATCCTTAAGGCAGGGGTCAGCAAACATTTTCATCAGGGGGGCGGTCCACTTCTCCTCAGACCTTGTGGGGGGCCAGCCTCTCCATCCATGGCCGCACCGGGTTTACCTCAGACGCAGGCGGCAAGGCTTTGGATTGGCTGCAAGAACTTCCTGCAGCCAATCCGAAGCCGCGCCAGCGCCAACAGCTTTGGATTGGCTGCAAGAACTTCCTGCAGCCAATCCGAAGCCGCGCCAGTGCCTGCGCAGAGCCGTCCGCAGCTTTGGATTGCCTGCAGGAATTTCCTACCAGCCACACCAGCATTGCCACCCGCCCGGAGTCGTCCGCACTTCAGATTGGCTGCAGGAGCTTCCTGCAGCCAATCTGAAGCCGCGGCAGTGTCACTGCCCACCCAGAAGCCATGCCAGCATCACGGAAGTCAGTCCCCACGCAGTGAGGCATCCACAGCACACAGGGACTGACCAAGCGTGCAGCAGGGTCCGCGGGCTGGATTTACATGCCTGGGGGGCCACATCTGGCCCCTGGGCCTTAGTTTGCTGACCCTTGCCTTAAGGCCTAGAAACTTGGTTTTTTATTTTCAAAAGAACTTAAAATTACATTTATTTCCCTACATTTCTCACCCACCTTCTTCTCCAAGGAGCTCATAGTTCCCACCCTCCCCATTTAACCCCCACACGTCTGACACTCTAACCACTACACCACATTGTCTCTCTAATAATATAAAGAGTGTGTGTATATATATATATATATATATATATATATATATATATATATACACACACACACACACACACACACACACACACACACACACACATACATACAGTGGTACCTTGGTTGTTGAACTTAATCTGTTCCAGGAGTCTGTTCGATTCCTGGAATGGTTCAAAAACCAAGGCGCAGCTTCCGATAGGCTGCAGGAGCTTCCTGACGCCAGTCAGAAGCCGCGTAAGCTGTGTCAGACTTTTGGCTTCCAAAAATGTTCACAGACCAGAACACTCACTTCCAGGTTTGCAACATTCGGGAGCCAGTTTATTCGCCAACTAAGCCGTTTGACAACTGAGGTACCACTGTAAGTGCCTTGTGTGTTTTTTTTGTAAGGGTTCCTAATGTTTCAGGAAGTAGGTTTTCCACACCTGCATGCGCAGGGACTGAGGCAAATTGAAATGGAAGCTATGAACCCCTTTTTCTCTTTGTGCAGGTATGACAGCTATTCCCTGTGCATGTCTGGGCATCTTCCTGGGCGGCCTCTTAGTCAAGAAGCTGAGCCTGTCTGCTCTCGGAGCCATCCGTATGGCTATGCTAGTCAACCTGGTATCCACGGGCTGCTACGTCTCATTCCTGTTCCTGGGTTGTGACACAGGACCGGTGGCCGGGGTCACTGTTCCCTATGGAAACAAGTGAGTATGCCCCGTGAAGCGGACTTTGAGCCAGAAATGCTCCTGGGATTTATTCCTCCATGGCCAACCCGCTGCCCATCAGAAGTTTTGGGTTACCTGATGGATACGCCCCTGTGACTGGTCCGGATGTTAAAAAGTCCCACCGACCTGGAAGTAAGGGCTGCATCCAATAGGTCAGGTTGTGACTGAGCTGCTCCTTGAGGATGAGAGGAAGGATCCCAGCCTTGGTGGCCTGGCACCTTTAAGAGCAGAATCTCTGCTGGAATTCTTTCATTTGGCCGTCTTAACTAGAGAGGTCTAATCTAGTGGGGTGCAATCCTGAAGGTATGGTGTTATGTACTGAGCTGAATCCTAGAACAATACGATCCAGAATGCAGCAGTCTGATTAGTCCACAGGAGCCATCCAATCCAGCTCCAGGTGGAAGTGAATCAGCGACCTGATTGGCCTACAGGAGCAGCCAATCAGGTTTCTGGAGGAAGTGAATCCGCAACCTGATTGGCCTACAGGAGCAGCCCAGAATTAGCCAATCACGCAGGGCCCACCGTGTAAATAACGTACATATAGCTAGACATTTTGGGGAAAGTTTCATTCATTGCTACTACAAGCTGAATAAAAAGCATGAAATTCACACTCAACTCCGAGTATATTTCATATAGTTATGAAGCCTAGATGCAGGTAGGGTTGGCTTTGGGCTGGCTTCCAACAGAGCCTTTAGCTGCTCCTGGATTTCTCAGCATGCACCTGTCCCAATTAAGAGACAAGATGGCTGCTGATGTAGACCTTGGTAATATGGTGCCCTGTGCGAGTCCAAAATTTGACACACACACAGAGCCAGCCCTTGCGCCCCAAAGCCAGGCTTTGGAAAGGAGGCATGAGGAATCTTGTGCCTTCCCTACTCCTTCCCAAAGCTGGGTTTTGGACCCTGTTAGAGCCCTCACACCAACCAGAAGGCACTCACTTGGCCCCTTCATTCTGTGAGGGGGAACCAGTCAACCTGCCCTAAATCTGCCTCTGACTGATCAGTATGGCTATCCCTAACCTTTGGGACCTTAAGCTCCTTCTGTTCTCTTTGTTGTCTTCCATACAATCAGTAGCCAAGGAAGAGTCTGAGACCATAATTCCATGGTGTCATACCATGCACAATGATGCTTCCCCCAAAGAGTTCTGGGAAGTGTAGTTTGTGAAGGGGGCTGAGTGTTGTGAAGAGACCCTTATTTCCACACACACACACACACACACACACACACACACCCTGACCTATAGTTTCCAGAGTGGTTTAACAATCAGTCCCTCTTCATGGGAAATTCTGCAAACTGCAGCTCTGGGAAGGGAATAGGGGTCTTGGCACCCTTAACAAACTACACCTCACAGGATCCTTTTCAGGGAGGGGCCTTAAAAGTGAGGCCTTTTTCCAGCTGAAACTCACCTGAACTCAGTTCCTCCACCTCTCAGGTGGGCACCACGGTGAGTTTCAACATGTCTTTCTCTAGAAAAATAGCACTGCTTAAAATTATGGTGTGAATATGGCCTGGGTGTAACTTTTGGGGAGGAAAGGTTCACTAGGAAAGAAATACTTCAGAGTCACACTTCCTTCTGACCAACTGCTGCCCTCCCCTTACCCCCCACCCACTTTCTTCCAGATCAGGACCATCGTCCATCCTGGCACCATATTCCGCCTGCAATAACAACTGTAAATGCCAAACTGATTCCTTCACTCCGGTCTGTGGGGCAGACGGGATCACGTACTTATCTGCCTGTTTTGCTGGATGCAGTACCATGGTAATCCATATTTCCTTCATTGATTGATTGGATTTCTTACCTGCCTTTCACCGTAAGGTCCCCGTGCGGATTGCAGCATTTGGTTACAAAAAAACAAAACAAAATGCATTTGGGGCACTGTGCAAGATCACCCCCCCAAAAAAAGTGCTTTTTTCAGGGTGTAATTGTGGCGCCCAAAATGGCCGCCGTGCCACAAAAAAAGTGGGATGTCCCGGTTTTATCAGGACACTTGAGGGGTATGTATGTCTTTGTGCTCTGACAATGCTGGTTACATATGCTTCAGGTTACAGACTCCGCTAACCCAGAAATATTGCTTCAGGTTAAGAACTTTGCTTCAGGGTGAGAACAAAAATTGTGCTCCGGCGGCGCAGCGGCAGCAGGAGGCCCCATTAGCTAAAGTGGTGCTTCAGGTTAAGAACAGTTTCAGGTTAAGTACGGACCTCCGGAACAAATTAAGTACTTAACCCGAGCTACCACTGTATACAAATGTAAAATTGACATTCATAGCGCCACCTGTTTATACTCTTGCCCCGCCTATCGCTTGCACAAGCCCTGCCCAGAAAGGAATGTGGCCCTCACTCCCCGCTCTTGCCTTAAACAAAACGGACGGAGCCTCATCTAGTGGCCCAACCCTCAAAACAAAGAGAGGGAGAATGGAGCCAACAGAGAGGTGCTGGTGAGCATCAGTGGCATGAGCAGGTGGGAAATTCTCTTTTGCCAAAAGCGCCAGGCAAGGCCCTCAGGATGGAGGGGAGCAGGTGGCCATGGAAGAGCTTGCTAGCCATTGCTGGCAAAGGGAGCCTGTTCTTCTTCCGGAGGCTCATTGTGCCCAGATATAATTGCTTCCTCAACTGCATCTCCTTCATCCTCCTTCCCGCCCCAAACCCCTTTCATATCCTCTCTCAACGTTTCTCTGGAGAGAGGGAGAGAGACAATGACAGGTTGTGAATTCAGCAAATCTCTAAAAGCTTGACAAAGAGAATAATTTCTCTTTGTTCTCCAAAGCCTGATATTTTGATAGAAATAAGATGACTGATGTGTGTGGACAAGGCAGAGTTGATATCTAAGGACTAAGAAGTGTGTGTGTGTGTGTGTGTGTGTGTGTGTGTGTGTCTAGACCTAGATATTTCAATAACTTAACAGTTCAAGGCGAGTCAGTTAGAATAAATCCTCCTAGCAGGAAATAAAGCGATTCTGTATCTCCCAGCATCCTCAGGGAGCAACAGCCATGATTGCGACACATTCAGAAAATGTTGTTCAGTTCTTCTGGGGATCTTACTAAATGCACGCACAAAAAGCGGAAGAAAAGCACAGCAGATTTTCTGTGCCGCTGAAAGCTCACAGATCCAATTATCCCCATTCTCCTCTGCTCCTCCTTTATCACACCACACCATTGTGTGACATTTTCCTGGGCCACTGATATCATCAAAAGCCTTCCTCACTCTTTCCTTCGGCAAGCACGCCTCAGAGAGCCAGAGTCCCTCTTCAGACACACCAGTGGGGAACCACAGCATTGTCACTTTTTGGCACCGTTTGGACAGACACCTCTTTTGTTGTTGTTGTTGTTGCATGAATAATAGCCGCGGGGAGCTTGCCTACACTGCTCTTGGGGCCAGAAAAGCGAAAGCATGGTGGAGGGGGGCCACATGCAAACTTTCTGGAAAAGCAGAAGATTGTAAGCTTCAAGGCACAGCAGAGAAAGGCATATCCCAGAATAACTAGAAAGACTTTTAAAAACCAGGAAGCAAAGACTTTGTGTTGTCTTTTATGCCTTCCTACATAATAGGGGCTTATTAGTTTGCTCTGAGGGCAGATGGGAACCTTTCCACTTGGACAGAGGCATAGCTGGAGGGGCACACTGGGTGCTACACTGCAGAGGCCATTCCCATGGATGGCTCGCCCTGCCTCCAGGTGCCCAAGCTGCTAGCTATGCCCCTGTACTTGGGACCCCCAAAGCTCTGCTGTGTGTACTGCTACAACCTGTCAGACAAGGGTTTTGATTAGCAAAAGATGCACCAGTTCTCTTAAGGCAGCCTTCCCTAACCTGGTGCCCTCAATTATTATTTTTATTAGCAGTAGTGGTAGTATTTATATGCCGACCCTCCAGCAAATTAAAACATCGAGCACAGTAAAACACCCAACATTTAAAACTTCCCTATACAGGGCTCCCTTCGGGTATCTTCTAAAGGTTATATGGTTACTCATCTCCTTGACCTTTGATGGGAGGGCCTTCCACAGGGCGGGTGCCACTACCGAGAAGGCCCTCTGCCTGGTTCCCTGTAAACTCACTTCTCACAGTGAGGGAACCACCAGAGGGTAGCAACACGAGAACAGGCCTTTTTTGCGGTGGCTCCTCATGTGTAGAATGCTCTCCCTAGGGAGGCTGGCTTGGTGCCTTCATTACACGTCTTTAGGCACCAGGCAAAAACATTTCTCTTCTCCCAGGCCTTTGGCTAATTATGCCCTCTATGGCCTTTTAAACTGTGGGGGGAGGTTATTTATTTTATTTTTGTTGCTAGGATATGAATTTTTCTGTTTTAATACTGTACCCTTCCCTGTGATCCTCGGAAATTTAATAAATAATAAGAATGGGGGCGGGGGCTGAAGAACATGAGCAGGGGACCAGGAGTGAGATCCGTGTGCAACATAAGCCCTTCGTGATATTTGCAACTGGCTGGGAGATCAAAGGGAATACAGCCACTTTCTTCCCTTTCTGATTGCGCGTTGATAAAGCTTATCTCGCCTGTCTCTGGCTTTCAGCCCCTGAACAAATCCCCTGTAAACCTGAAACTCTCTGTTCCCCTTCTAAGGTGTGTGTGTGTGAGAGAGAGAGAGAGAGAGAGACAGACAGACAGACAGACAGACAGACAGACAGAGGGAAGCACCTCTGTTATTATCCCTACTGCTGCTGATTCCTGACTTTCTGCAAGAGACAGAGTTAACATCACAAACCAGTATCTTTTGCCTCTTCATTGTTCTGAGGTTCTGAAATGAGGCTGCAAAGGGCTGGGCAAATTTACTCTTTTTAATGCACTCTGGCATAATTAGAAGCAGTGGGTGAAAAGTGAGGGGGGAGTAAATCAGAAAGTAATTAGAAGCTTTAATTTGAAAATGGTTTAGCCTAATGCAGGGACACAGCGTCTTCCTTTTATCCCTGTATTCACAAGGGGTCTCAACCCATGGTAATTTTCTTTTCTTTTTTTAATGGTAATTTTCTCACAGTTGTGCTTATTTGAAAGACTTGAAAGAGCCAAAGGGAGAACCACAACGGGGAAAGGAATGGCACACCACTAGAGCAAAGATGGCCGTATTCTGTCCCCTGGCTCTCTTCAGACTGGCAGATGCAGGAGGTGTGTGTGTGTGTGTGTGTGTGTGTGTGTGCGCGCACGCGCGTGTGTACCTCCCATTTTCCTGCCTCTTGTCTGACTTTTATGGACAATATTACAGTGGCAGAGTTGGCACTCAGGCCCACTGTGATCCTCGCAGAAGTGCAGAGCACAATCCTGAGTGTAGAATCTCTTTATGGACACAGTCGCAGAATTTTGCTTTTTAATAATGATATCGAAACCCAAGACCATAGTGCAAAAGGTTGAAAAAGGAATAATTCAGTTATCCAACCCCAAGCCATCTGAAGGAAAAACTCTGTACAGAGTTTTTTTTTAATGTTTAATATAGGGCTGCCATACATCTGAGTTTTCCTGGACGTATCAGGGATTTGTGAAATTGAGTCTGGGTGGAATTTCCAAAAATTGTGATGGATGGCAATGATCTTTTCAGGGAGATTTTTCAAAAAAAAAGCTCAACAACCAAAAAGACCTCATTGTATGTCAATCCTAGTTTTTTTCCCCCAAAAAATTTAATGATTTTCCAAATTTTTTAAAGCTATTTACATCGAAGAAATGTTGAAGGGTATGTGATGGTGTGTTGGCAGTGCCTCTCAGAAGCCAGAGCATAGTTAAATACAGTTTGCAAGCGGGCTACAGGTTCCCTCTTGCCTTTCCATGGCTCCCAAACTAGAAAGAGTGGCATGTCCGCACCCTGTAGCAGAAAACCCGCTGCTCTGTGTTTTGCCAGCTGAGCGTCCTTAGCTGGGCTTTCTCTTCCAGAACCTCACGGGTTGCACGTGCCTCGGTCTGGTCCCTGCGGAGAATGCCACGGTTGTTCCTGGGAAGTGCCCAACCCCAGGATGCCAAGAAGCCTTTCTGACATTCCTCTGTGTGATATGTGTCTGCAGCATGATCGGAGCCATGGCTCAGACGCCCTCCGTCATCATCCTCATCAGGTGAGAGCCTTCGAGCGTTTGGGGACTGTGGTGACAGAAAAGGGGGCTGCTGGAGCTGAAGCAGAGCTGGATCTGAAAGTGTGGCCAGCTGAAGGCCGCATCCGTACCATACATTTAAAGAGCTGTGGTGCTTTAAACAGCCATGGCTTCCCACTAAGAATCATGGGAGCTATAGTTTGCTACGTGTGCTGAGGGTTGTTAGGAGACCCTTATTCCCCTCAGAGAGCTACAATTCCCAGAGTTCACTGTGAAGAGGGATTGATAATTAAACCATTCAGGGAATTGTACCTCTGTGAGGGGAATAAAGGTAGAGGGATCCCTGACCATTAGGTCCAGTCGTGGCTGACTCTGGGGTTGCGGCGCTCATCTCACCTTATTGGCCGAGGGAGCCGGCGTACAGCTTCCGGGTCACGTGGACAGCATGACTAAGCTGCTTCTGGCGAACCAGAGCAGCACATGGAAACGCCGTTTACCTTCCCGCCGGAGCGGTACCTATTTATCTACTTGCACTTTTTTGGCGTGCTTTTGAACTGCTAGGTTGGCAGGAGCAGGGACCGAGCCACAGGAGCTCACTCTGTCACTGGGATTCGAACCACCGACCTTCTGATCAGCAAGCCCTAGGCTCTGTGGTTTAACCCACAGCGCCACCTGTGTGGGAATAAGGGTGTCCTAACAACTCTCAGCAGCCTTAACAGAACCCAGCATCCAGAATTCTTAAGAATTAAGCCATGACTGACTGAGGTCTTATGATAGCACTTCAAATGTAGTGGGCTCTGGTTATATCTGGATATCCTACTCCCCAGTTTGAAGCTGCGTCAAAACTTAGCATCCCTTTCATGGCTCACAGCGGAGACTATTCCGCTGGGGAAACTGGTGCACAGCCCTCCCAAGGAGAATGTCAATAAAAAAATTTTAAGCCCTCAAATCTCAAAGCCACACACTCTTTCCTGTGTCTGTTCTCAGCCTATTTTATACTTCTGTTTGATGTTAGAGAAAGCTCTGCAAACATCTCTGTCAATCTACCATTCTCTGGCCAATCAGCTGTCTGCACCACTCAGCCAATCCCAATCTAAACATGTAACTATGGGAAAGAGGTTCCTCATCAAAGCGGAAAGCTAGGTGACTGATGAGGCCGCCAGAAACTCAGCTCCTGTAGGAAGGCAATTATTCTTACTCTTGTCATGAGACCTGTCCAGCACAGCTGCTATAGCAGATACGAGAAGAGCCAGGACTGCTTCATAAACAGCCCAGGATGCTGGAAGAGGCGGGCCACTGACCTGATTCATCAAACTCGTCTTAAGTTTTTATGTTCACACTTTTGACCCAAGGCCAATAGATTATTATTTTTTATTGCCTCTCCCTGCACATTCACACTGCCTGTCCTCCTTGCAACGTTCTAACTTCTTTTTTAAAAAAAGTTTTTCCTTCTTCCTTTCAAAAATTCAGTACCTGCAGGTGCTGGCAGCAGGTTGGGGGGGGGGGGCTACAGAAAACAGGAAGGTCCTTTTTGCGGCCTTTCTGGAGGCTTCCGACTCTGACCACTGTTGGAAGCAAGTTACTGGACTCGAAGGTCCAATCTAAAGGTTTCCTGTCATATCCAGCATATAAAAAATGTGAATTCCTTACGTGATGGTTCACAAGGGGTTGTGATTTGCAGGCGGTGGATGGGAAAGTCCACAATGCTGCTAGATTTCTTAACTTACCAGTTAGCTGCAACTTTTTTCTAATCTGAAGGCACCTAGAAGTGGAGTGGTAGGGAAGGGAGCACATTAATGATTTAATTTCTGAAGATGGGACCATCTTGGTTGACGGAAAAACATAACTGAGGTAGTGGTGTGCATGTACATTAATTAAAGCCTAGAGCAAGGAACCATTTTTATACACGAAAACGTATTGTATATACCTATATTTTGTTTGCTTGAATTTCTCCTGTACAGAACAGTGAGCCCAGAGCTGAAGTCTTACGCTTTGGGAGTTCTCTTCCTTCTCCTCCGATTGTTGGGTAAGTAAAACTTAAGTTTTCTTTTCGTCTTTTCTCTTGCTGCTCTGCTGCTTTAGGCAATGACTTCAGCAAGAGCAAAGACTAGACCAGGCCAGCACCATGGAGAGCTCAAGGGGGAGACTCCATAAGAACAGAGCTCAGATGTTGCTTCAGCGAAGACTGGAACATCTTGCAGAGGAGGAGCCAAAAGTTGCTGGTCTTTCAGCAGAACTGATAGAAAGATCTGGACTTTCCATTTCTCTCCTGTGTAGCTTGATGGAATGGGCTGCTGTAGATGACAGTTGAGAGAGCCCTTTTAGCAGAGCTGATGAAGATGCTAAGGATGTTCTAGGGACCCAAGCAGATATAATGATATGTCTTCTGAGATGCTTCTTTGTGGTTTTCCATAGGCATCTGGTTGGCCACTGTGAGAACAAGATGATGGAGTGTTGGCCTGATTCAGCATGGCTTTTCTTGCTTTCTTTTCTTATATATAAATTTTATTCATTAGTTTTCAAATGTTTACATACTTAACCATCAACAATATGTTTCATTTATCCATTGACTTCCCATCCCCCCATTATGTTCTATGTTTATCCTTTAATGCTACATATTTTAACTTATTACATTCCATATATACATCCTAAATTATTAGCCTTGATGTCTTTCTACTGTTCTACTGTTGCTCATATTTCAAATCCTCCTCGTGTTTTCAAACAATTATAATAGTTCTTTAGATATTCTACAAAGGGTTTCCAATCCTCATAGAATGTTTTGTCATTTTGGTCTCTAATTTTTGCTCTTAGCTTGGCCAGTTCCGCATACTCCATCATTTTAATAAGCCATTCTTCCTTCGTTGGAACCTCATCCTTTTTCCATTTTTGAGCATACAATGTTCGTTGCATAAATAAATAAATTAACCAACTTTTTCAGTGTATTTGTTTCTGTCACCCTAAGAGAGAAGCTTCAGGTTTCTTGGGGAACATCATCTTAAACATCTTCTTTATGTCATTATAAATGATTTCCCAATAGTCCTTCACTTTTTTGCAAGTCCACAACACATGGAAAAAATATCCCTTCTGTCATTTTCTCACGTTCTTATCTTCTGCTTTCACAGGTTTTATCCCACCTCCCCTGATCTTTGGAGCGGGGATTGATTCCACCTGCCTGTTCTGGAGCACGTTCTGTGGAGAGCAAGGAGCATGTGCTCTGTATGACAACGTTGTCTACAGGTACCTGTACGTGAGCATCGCAATAACCCTGAAATCGTTGGCGTTCATCCTGTACACCACCACTTGGCAGTGCTTAAGGAAGAACTATAAGAAATATATCAAAAACCATGAAGGTGGACTAAGCACTACTGAGTTCTTTGCCTCCACTTTGACCCTGGACAACCTAGGCCGGGACCCCATTGGCCAGAATCCACCACATAGGACAAAATTTATCTATAACCTTGAAGACCACGAGTGGTGTGAGAACATGGAGTCTGTTTTATAGTGATTATGAGGGTGGATTGCTAACCCAAAGTTCCTTTTTAAAGTTAAAAAAAAGATAGATAAGATATATGGGAAGAAATGTAATATAATATACAAGGATCTTTTGCAAAATGGCAGCCACCACTATATCTCAAAATCTACTGTGATGTTCCAGAACACTCTCATACATAGTTAGACGGACAGAGGAGGAAACTCTGTCCTTTTCTGAGAAGCAGGGCTAGACAAGATTCAAGAGAACAGGAACATTCTTAAAATTTGGCATCAGAAATGGAGGTGTGGAGCTGTACCAAACATGTTGGCTGGTGGTGACATTATGGATGGGCAAAGCTCGCAACATTTTGGGATCCATAGTTTCAGTAGAGAGCTGTCTGCCCTTTGGCATAAAGACAAAGAGAAAGAAAGAAGGAGAGAATGGAAGAAAGAAAAGCCTTTTTTCCAGAATAAGCGCCATTTGAATCTCAAGTACCGCTGGGGGTAACCTTTGCAATAAGAGCTAAAAGGATGCAAACTTGGCTGCTGTTTAGTCCCAGCATTCTCCTCTTACCGTCTCTGTCTTTGTTATCAAAGAGGGAGCCACATCGGAGTTCCTCAGCTGATCCAACTTCACCATCACGAAAACCACGATCCCAGAAGACATATCTAGGCAGCTGTTGAAATGCCCCAAGCCAGTCCGTGACGCATCACCACTCAAAACGCACCAGCATCATTCAGTTGACATCTCTCCATTTGGTATTGGGGGGTATGGTTTGAACCTGGCTGTGCCAGAATAAGGTGGGAAGGGGGGCGTTGGATGATCCATGCCGAACGTGCTGTAAGCTGGCCATTTTCCAACCTGGGATCCCTGCAGATGCGTTGCACTACGACTCCCATCCGTCCCAGGAAGCAACAACTTGGGCTGATGGGAATTCCAGTGCAATACATCCGGAGGACACCCAGCTGGGGAAGGCTGCTGGAACTTTTTTTAAAAGTACATACAGATGAAGAAGACATTTAAGGGTGAAGAGAGATGTTACAGATTAAAAGTGGCAGAGGTGACATGCTTGCCCTTCCTGTATACCACTGTGCATTTTTGTATTCTGTCATAAGCTCTGAGGGGGGGGAAACATATTTTCGGTGCAATTTGGGTTGAGCCAGGTGGAAAGTTGGAACGTGGTTGGACTGGGCTTAGTTGAGGGTAGCGCCTCTCCCCACTGCAAATGTTCATCCATTTGTACAAGATTTGTGGTTTTTGTTTTTTTTGGTAGGGGTATGGTGAATGAATATATATATATATATATATATACACAGTGGTACCTCTGGTTACGAACTTAATTCATTCCAGAGGTCCATTCTTAACCTGAAACCGTTCTTAACCTGAGATACCACTTTAGCCTGCCATGCCGCCGGCGCACGATTTCTGTTCTCATCCTGAGGCAAAGTTCTTAACCCGAGGTACTACTTCCGGGTTAGTGGAGTCTGTAACCCAAAGTGTTTGTAACCCGAGGTGCCACTGTATAGTGAGAATATATATATGGGTGGTGGGTTTGTTTGTTTAAAAAATTGTTTGTTTGTTTGTTTGCTTATTTTTAAATACAAATCCTGATACTCAAGGGCAAATTACTCACCTCCATATGGGAAGCATTTTGTTTATCACTTAGGGCCAAGGGGAAATGCCTGCCATTTTGGCCCCTCTCTTCATTTGTGAGGAAATGGTGTAGGAAGTGAGCAATGAAATCAAACTGTTTCAGGGACACCTTCCTTTTGCTACATTTATCTCGCCTGTCTCTTAAACTGTAAAAACCTCTCTTTCTCTGCGGTGACAAGCAAGACCGGAAGGGAGGGAGGGAGACTAATGGCTACCAGCCACCATGATTTTATCCCAGAACGCCTGCTGCAGCATTGGGAAATTTTGGCAAACAACTGGCTTTCACCTGTGGGAATTCTCTTGGTTCAGCCCACTCCCTAAGGTGACACTGTTTCTCTGCACATGTACAGCTCAAAGGGCAACCACCCTTTTTCTACCTATGGCACCTTTCCCCAAACTAGCTGGCTGGGGCTGATGGGAGTTGCAGTTCAAAAACCTCTCCAGACCAGTAGCTTGGGGAAAACTATAGTGCCTCTCTCACCAATGCAGAACAGCCATTCCTTGGTCACTGTTAGGTGACCTGGTTTTACTGAGCATTCATCCTGATTTGTTTGTCAGGTGATTAGATTATGTTGGCTATTTAATGAGCATTCATTCTGATTTGCTCGGAGGGAGGTGGCCTTGCCTCAAAGTAAGTATTAGCCCACACTTTCTAGTGCATTTCTCCCCCCCCCTTTTTTTCTGTTGCAAAAAGGCTGATTTGGGAAGAGAGGGAACAGATCGTTGTGCAAAAGTGACCTGAATTTGCTGGCCTGTAATTAAATCTCACCCGGAAATACAGTGAGGAGCCCAGGAGTGCCCAAAATCACACTGCAAGGAAGAGAACCATTGCGAGTGCCCCCAGGATGTGATGTGCATCTCTTTGCTCTACTTGCACTAAACTTGCCGTTGCACACACATCACACACTTCTGTGCATTTTAGGCCTATGTTAAATTTCTTGCTTATTCCAAAAGCAGAAGTGTGTGTATGTGTGTTTTTAAACAACAACCATCCCCTGCTCCTTATTTTTTAAACTCTCTATGAATATTTTCCAATACATTTTAGTCTTCCTCATTTCTGGATGCCCCATGACTCTTAACTGCAACAGAGAATTTCCCAGTGTAGATCCATATCTCTACCAGTAGTAAAGAAAGGAAGGATCACAAAATATTGTTTTGGGACTGGAGTAGTTTACCCTTGGCCTGGGGGTGGTAATCTCCCCCCTCAAGTGAAGTTATCATGGGTGGGGTCCCATCACCAATTTTGACAGTAGCATACATAGAGAGAAAATTAAAGGAGGCAAATCACCTTCTGATGATCATATCAATCTTTTGATGAGCAAGATGGGGGCCAATAACACCCACAAGTAATCAGAGGACAGGGGGCTGTGCAACTGTGTGAGAGGAAGAATGTGGGCTGGCCACAGCCAGTTTTGGCCACACTCACCACTGTCATGAGGTCCTTGGAGGGGTGGCCAAACATGAATGTGACCCTACACAACAGCCACTCCTGGTGTAGAAATACAGCAGAGGCTAAAACTGGTGCAGGGTCTATTATTATTATTATTATTATTATTATTATTATTATTATTATTAGTCATTGTTTTTCTCTTCTTCAGTACTTGTAAATCCAAATTGATTAAAACTAATATATTTAATATATTTAATACAGTCCCAGCAAGCACAGCCAGAGTCAGCGATGGTGGGAGTTGTAGTTCAGTAACATCTTCAGGGCCAAATTTTCCCCACACCTGTTATCCAACAGCAAACCTGGCCTTGCCATGTATTGCACGTTGAACAAGGAGTCACAACCAGTCCAGGTTCTCTGATCCGTCCGCATGATACATTCTTTTGGTTTCATTCACACTTCAGACACCTACCGAAAAGGAGTATAACAGCCTAACTGTGCCCCTTACGCTTTGCCATTTCATACCCCAGGTATTCGCAGGGGACCAGTTTTTCACCCAGCACGCAACTCTGCCATTGCATTTCATTTGAGGGTTCCACTAAAAGGACATTGCAGTCAGATCCCAATAAAATTGACTTGCGGGAGGGTGGGGCGTTATTTCAATAATTCAAAACCATTCCCTACCCCGCAGGCTAAAGAGATATATCCTTTCTCCTACTTAAGGTCTCTTCTGCCATGCTTCATCCTTGATCTGTTGAAAATGTAGGTCCAACGGGGGAGCTTCGGCACTAATTTGAACGTTAACTTAATTTTGCCTACTGCCATATACGGGGAAACAAGAAACGTGGGTCATCATCACCTGCAAAAGGTTGGCTTGAACTGCAGAATGTGGCTTTTCTTAGCATAGTCTTCATCAACCTGGTGCCCTCCAGATGTGCTGAACTACTGCCTGGCTGTGCTGGCTTGAAGTTCTAGTCCAAAAAATCAGGGGAGGGGCACCAAGTTGGAGAAAGCTGCCTTCGTGAATCGTGCCAGCACCCAATCTCTGGGATCCTGGGTTTGGTTTTTCTGGAATTTCCAGACAACTGGGTTTTCCTTGTTTGGACCATGGAGAAATCTGGAGAACACAAATGAGGTTGGAAAGTCCCCTTCCCAGAAAAGTGGAACAGAAGCAGAGCCCTGAAATCTGATCTGCTGCTTCCCCCAAGAGGGCTACAAACGTGATCTTGTGTCTTCCTGAGATATTTGTGAGCAATTCTTCCATTTGGATCACCTCTTGGCTGGTCCTCTGTTTAAAATGTATTCTTATTCATCCCTTTTGTGTGTTCCTCCAAGTTGCTCAAGGCAACATTCATGGAGTACTCCCACCCAAATATCACCACGAGCCAAGGCAGGGTGAGATCCAGGGACTTGCACTAGAATTTGAACCCAGATCTCCCCACTCCCAGCCCAGCACTATTTACTTAGGATCGCAGCCTAACTTAGGGACAATATTGGCAAGTTCTCTCTCTCTCTGCATGGTGGCAGTCAGACAGTTTTATTAGTTGAAGATCAAAGGTTATTGCAAAGATGATAAATCTGTCTTCTTTACTATACAGCTTTGGGAGAATGCTAAAAACACACCTCTTCAACCTGGTCTTTGCCACCTGAGATGTGTGTTTTCAGAGCCCACCCTATTTCCAAAACAAGACAGAAGTAAGCGATAAAAGGATTCCCAGAATGAAAATTAGCAACAGTTTGTACATACTTTGTTTTAGCATTTTATGAGCTGCCAGGTAAAGCAGGGATATCCTATACAAAATGATACATCTGTTGGAGTCTCACCGCAATAGGAAAAATCTTATCTGCTCTCATTCCTATCCAGCATCTCTTTCAAAATTCTGTGGAAAATGTTCAGGCTGCTTTATGGACCGAGGTTGTCCATAGCACCATGCAATGTATACAAATTTTTGTTGTTGTTTGTTGTGATGTTGTTTATAATGGAAAGACGAAAAGCATATATACCCATTTCCAGCCATGTCTTGTGCAGGAAAAAGAAAAATCCATGCATCTTGAGTGCCGTTACGAAACGGCCGTAAGCAATAAGAAAAGTATCAGGTATAGCCAGCAAAGCTAGAGCAAATAATTTACTAAGAACAGGTTTGATTGTAACAATTTTTTCCCATCTGAAAGAGAGGAAATAATCATTTGCAAAGAGTTTCCTTAAAACTTCTCATCACATTGTTCGGTGCCATGCAGATATTTCATGAGGAGTAGCGTGTTGAAAAAAATGTAGGAGCCAGTCCTGGGGGCAGTCACTGGCTCCTTGGTGCATGCAGCAGGGGAAACGCACAACATGCGGTTATGGGCCCAGAATCCAGCTTTCATCAGAAGAAGAGCGAGTTTCTAGTCCACATGGGACATGAGTGGGGAATGCTGACAGCAATCTCTGAAGTGGACAAGGTGACTAACCCAAAGTTCCTAGCTTCAGGGATAGTAGGGTAGCTTATGTGTTGTCAGAGGACAATCCTCCGTTTGAAGGTGTCTTCCATTTGAAGGGCTGTCCAGTCTAAGTGTGGTTTAAAGACAAACAAGCGTAAGAAGGAGAGAGGGAGGCCTTGACGTTGCCCATTGGTGATTAGGAGCACCTACATCCGACCAAGCAGGTACATATGGGTAACCTATCACAGTTTTGTTCCCCTCCAGGATGAAATGTATTGTACTTCAAATGATAGTGAATAATCGTAAATTAGCATCTATGCATAAGAATTAGCCCATGCAAAGTCGATGCAATCCGTTTCCTCTTTATTTTTTGGGAGGGGGGTTTGCATAAGTGGCCCCCCAGCTCAAGAGCCAACAGAACTCCTTGCCTTCCCCACTCCCAAGCCAACCCGAATTATGAAAAATAGGGGGAATGGCAGAAGATGACAGAAAAAAATACTAGGCGTTGTGCAAATTTGCATCATTTATGCAGTTTGCAGAATTGGGGGTTTGGTCAGCACCGAATCTGCATTTCCTTGGTGCACAAGTTCAGCTTTTAAAAGAATCTGCAGCAGGGTCCATGCAGCCAGTGGCGTAGCGTGGGGGGTGCAGGGGGGGCCGGGCACACCGGGCGCAACACCTGGGGGTTAGGGTTAGGGGGCGCAAATCCACGGGTTAGGGGGTGCAAATTACTTGCCTTGCCCCGGGTGCTGACAACCTACGCTACACCACTGCATGCAGCCACGATTACACCCCGTCTCATTCTTGAGGGGCACTTAAGAGAGGTGAGCCATTTGGAATTTGGCACTTCAAGACTCTCGATTCCTGGCATTGGGGCCTCTCTCAAAAAGCAAAGGCAGGCAGAATCCTTATAAATCCCAGGTTCTTTGGGGGGGGGGGGACATGGGTCTGAAAACGACCTGATCCATCCTGAATCCAAGCAGCAAAACAAATAATATCTTGCTTCCAGAAGAGCAACATACGGTACCAGCTGCAGTTAATACCAGGTTTAAGGAGATCACAAGTGAGGAGGGGGCTGTTGTGTCTGTAGCCTCCTTGTGGGTTTTCCTCCCGAGTTGTGCACTGTGAGAACAGGATGCTGAACTAGATTAGGCCATTGGCCTAATCCAGCAAGAGGGGTCTTCTTAGACTCCCAGGGTGGGGGGGAGAGGCAGATTTAGTACATAGAAAACTGCCTTATCCTGAGCCAGACCATTGGTCCACCCAAGCTCAGAATTTGAGTACCGTTTTCTGGGAATCACAAGTGTGGAGAGGGCTTCCCTTGAGCACCTGTCTATCCACAGGGAGATCAGGATGCTAGACTAGGTGGGCCTTTGACCTGATTCAACGGGTGACGAGTCAATGCAAGTTGTGAAATCTGCAGTGGCAATTCCTTTGGCAATGGAATGGTGGGTATTGGATGGCAGAGTCCCTTTTTATCCAGAATCCACATAGAATTGTACAGTTGGAAAGGGCCCTGAGCACCATCCAGTCCAACTCCCTGCAGTGCAGGAAAATGCAGCTGTCCCGTTCGGGGATCGAACTTACAACCCTGGCATTTATCAGCACCACGCTCTAACCAACTGACCTATAAATCACATGTAAAGGCACTTCCAAATGCAGTGATTCCTCCTGCCCACCTCGCCGCCCACCCGCCCAAGACTAGCTAAGCATTAATACCCAGCAGCCTTCCTCCGTGTTTCCTTTCTGGGGCCTAAAACTGATTCCTTCTGACGCTTAGTTGCCCCTTTCCCCTATTTCAGCTGATGCTTTTGGATCGATCATGCCCCCAAAGGAGGGTTTGTTCCAAAGATACTAATGATATGATAATCTTTTTTGTGAGGTTTCTTTTGTTGTTGTTGCCTTGGCTGGTTTATCATTTGGGTGGGTGGGGGAGTTCTAGCAGGACTTCAGAAATTTAATATGTTAATCCTTTTTTTTTTTTTTTTTGGAGGGGAAAGAGATTTATTTAAAAAAACGAGAAAGATCTCGCTGTACGTCTGATCGAAAGGGAGAAAAACGGGAAAGAGAAGCGTCGTGCTCAGTATATTTTGAGTACCGCATTCTGTATTTTTGCAAGCTTATATTTTCCAGATGAGTTTAGAAATATGTGATGATGTGAAATAACGTACTGTAAGTTTGCTGTAAATGATATTAAAAGCACTATTTTCATTCATCACTGGTGTCCTCGGGTGAGCTATTCTTTATTTGCATTTTTTATTAATGTTCAACATTAGCATAACAGTTATAATCAAAAGAAATAAACAAGGGAAAAGACAATAGAAATTACAAGTGTGCAAAAACACAAGGATTACTTTTGAGAGCCAGAACAAAATGGAAAGCAAAACCTTCTGGGCAAAAGAAGAAAGTGGTAGGACAGGATTCGTGAAGATATAAAAACTAAATATAGATAGTTTTACCAAAAGGAAAGATGGTCATTTGGTGGATGTCTTGTACGTTCAGGTTGGGCTTGAAATTTTAGAAAAAGCCCTCAAGATTCCTCAGATTAATCCTTTTTTATTGTTCCTTTGCTAAGCTTTTGGGGGGGCATGTGAGGGGGGCGAGTCAATTTCTCTTGCAC
Source organism: Podarcis liolepis (assembly GCF_965112155.1). Taxonomy (NCBI): domain Eukaryota; kingdom Metazoa; phylum Chordata; class Lepidosauria; order Squamata; family Lacertidae; genus Podarcis; species Podarcis liolepis. The sequence goes on from NC_139569.1 coordinate 30,157,575, forward strand.
ATAGGAGCAAACTCCTAGGGGCTGAGGGGTCTCCAGCCCCCCTAAAATATTTGGTGGGCATTACCATTCAAGTGGGGGCGGTGTCATGTAATTGATTATGTGGGGTGGGCCTTACCCCCCTCCCAAAATATTTTATTCAAGTTGGCACCCCTGCTCTTGCAGATCCGATTTCCAAATTTTGCACCACTCACAATGCACAATTTCTGCTTTGGCCATTGCTAAAAGAAACAAGACCAAGTTTTTATTGGTGACCTGATTCATATCTTCAGGAAACATAGAAAGCAAAGTGAGGCTATGAAATAAGCTGACAGACAAGAAAGTTGGATGAGCAAGTGGCCATATCTGTACACTGGTCACTTGATGTTTACAACATCAAACGACAACTGCACATATCTACCCTCAGGATCATTTAAATGAATTTTTGCTCTTAGTGGATTGTATGGCAAAAGTTGGTTTTGTATCTAACATGAAATTGTATTCTGAAATACAGCTGAAAGTCAGTAACATGGAAGGACATTAACAATAGAACCAGATTATAGAATAAGGAAAGAGGAATTGATCAAACCAATCATAGTTGTTGTGTGAGATAGTTAGAGAAAAATTGCCTAGGACAGCCACAGCCACTCCTGTGCCTTCCAGACATTGTTGGGCTCCAATACCCATCATCCCTGAGCGCTGACTGTGTTGGCTGGGGCTGATGGGAATTGTAGTCCAAAATACCTAGAGCTTACCCTAAGGAGATGATCACTAACTGCTGAAAGGGTTGCAATCCTGTTCCAACTTACTTGGAAAAAAAGCTTCTGTGTTTCATCCAAATGTCAGTGATTTGAAAGGCTCCCACACTAGAAATAAACAGATTGTGCATCCCATAGCACCTCTTCTAAAGTTGGAATTCCTGGCTTCACTTGCTCATTCACAATAATGATCACCTAGTGTTTACCATTCCACTTTGTTTTAAAAGGTTGCTTGGGAGATTTCCTGTTAACATGTTCCACGTCACTTTGCTGTTTTATATCATTGCATAAGAGGATCACTGTGCATGTATCTCTGGAGTTGTTTGGTTCTAAAGTGGAGAAATCCCTGACAGTGACCAGAAACATTATTCCAGAATTTCCATACAGGACTATTCCCACCAAAGGCAAAAGTATAAATCAACCTGTGCCCAACTTTCCCAACAACACTGGCTACCGTGTAGGTGCACTAGGCAAAAGCCTCAAAGAAGGATGTAGCACCTCCTGAGAATATTATTATATGGTGCTTATTTTGATTTGTAACATAGAGCAGGGCTGACCCTACCATTAGACAGAGTGAGGCAGATGCCTCGGGTGGCAGATGCCGGGTGTGTAGACAGCAAAGTTGAGGTCTTGGACAACAAAGCTGCATATATAATATACCAGCCAAACTAGTCTGTTGTCTTCAGATGTGGAGGTTGCTCTCCCTTCGCCAGTGCTGAAATAAGACCCAGTTTCCAGTTCCTTTTGTTACACTGGTACCTAGAGCTGAGGAAGTGGTTAAGAAAGTTCAGAGGTCACACAACCACCTTCATCCAAAACGTAAGAGAAACATCACCCATCAGCCAAGGATTATGGAAGACATGTTGAAATTTGGTTCCATGGGTCTGTGTAACATGGTGCTCTGTTTCCCACCACCTTGAATTCACCTAAGAGCAAACAAAACTGGGAAATGGCAGCACAGCACATTCTGTCGCCTTCAAAGGGAGGCAGCAGAACAATCTTATCTAATTATTGTTCTCTCTGCCCTCTGTAGTAGAAGACGGGGAAAGGGAAATCGCAACGCAGTTGTCAGCTTCACTGCAACATTTCTGCTTTGAAGGAAAGGGAACCATCTCCCCAGAGAGTTTTTAGCAACTATTTGTTTCCAAAAAGAAAAGCACCCCTCCTTTATTTCCCCTAGAGAAAGAAGAGTTTGATCGTTTACAAAAACCTATATTTAACAAAGCAGCTTATTGTCTACCTTGTTGCAGCCTTCACTGAAAACCAATAGATTCTTACCTATCTATACTGGATCTCAGGGAACAGACAATATAATGCTTTCCCTACAATTACACACAATTCCAGCCTGCTCTACCCTCCTCCCCCCCCAAAAAAAACCCCCACTTGGGTATTGCTTGTATTCCTATTTTGAATGAAAGCAAGTGAACGAAACACTATAATCCTTCAAGGCAGGATCACATCACCTTCAGGCAAAGTAAATGACTTGACCATCATTTTAATGTAATGACCTGTTCCCCAACCTGGAAGCCAATGTGGGGACCTCCAGATCTAGTTCAGCATTGTCTGCGTCGCCAGCAATTGACATGGTGCCCTCCAGATGTCGTTGAACTCCATCGCCCATCAGCCCCAGCCATTGTGGCCGGTAGACACAGAACTGATTAGAGTAGCTGTCTATCTAGTTGTGCAGGGAGTCCAGTAAGGGAGTCCAGTCACTGGTAGGGGGAGCCCCATCGATGCATACCAACTCGAGCTCCCCCTAGTGTTCCCATTGGGGTCGTGTCATGGCCCTAGCCCCGCCCCGGGTTTCAGACAAGATCCACACCCCCAAATTCCTTTAACAGAATACCATTAAGCTCGGAGGGGCAGATGATGGCCACACCTCCCCTCCCCCATCATAAGGTCAAACAATGCCTAACCGCAACCCTAACAAAGTTGTGATGATTGCTACGAGGTAGGCAAAAACCAAATGGCCTGTGCCAATTTGCCAAGTGGAAAAATTCCTACCAGGCCCCTCAATGGAGACCAACCAAGGTCCATAGCAAGGCCAATGACTAAAACCTGCAAAATAGGGGGGGAGGGGGGAGATTGAGGAAGAGAGCCAAAGAGGAAGCCCTCCGGCTCGCACCTCTGCTTAAATAGTCCTGGCCAGCAGATTGGCTGATGCGGCCGGGATCCCCCAGGCAATGCAGGAATACGTCCCCTGACCCAGAGGAGAGTGGGTGGCCACGCAGTTCACCGCAACTCCTCCCCATGGGGAAGTGGAGCGGATTTCTGAAATACAAAGATATGGGAATGTCTGACGGCTCACATCACCATATTTTATCCAACCATTGCAGCAGGGGAGGGCCATAGCTCGATGGTAAAGCATTCACCTTGCTTGTAGAAGGTCCTGAGTTCAATCCCCAGCATCTCCAGTTGGAGCTAGGAGAGACTGCTGCCTGAAACTATGGAGGACTGCCAGTCAGTGTAGACAATACTGAGCAAGATGGCCCAATGGCATAAGGCAGTTTCATATACTTCTATAACCATTAAAGAGCCTCAGTCCTGTAGACCTGAAGGAGTGTCTCCACCCCCATCACCGAGGGCCTTCTGGTGGTTCCCTCGCTGTGAGAAGTGAGGTTACAGGGAACCAGGCAGAGGGCCTTCTTGGTGGTGGTGCCTGCCCTGTGGAACGCCCTCCCAGCAGATGTCAAGGCATTTTACTTTTAAAAAACAACTGAAGGTGGCCCTGTTTAGGGAAGTTTTTAATGTCTGATGCTGTATTTTTTTTTTTATATTCTGTGGGAAGCCACCCAGAGTGGCTGGGGAAACCCAGCCAGATGTGCGGGGTATAAATAATAAATTATTATAATATTATTATTGAGTACACCCCCCCACCCCCTAGATTAAATAGGAAGTTTCTCTCACTTTTCTTTCCCGGTTTTGCTTTTTTGCGTCAAAGTCATGCCATGAAAGGCATTGAGAATTGTGCCATTGTGCTAACCATGAGGAAGAATCCAGCTCAGCCTTTATTACAGAGCATATGGCATCACTTCCAGAGTTCGCTGCCCGTAGCCAGCAGTGATCATTCTGGGCCGGAAGCCGTGCTGTGTCATCCCAGGGGCTGCCATCATGAATCATTCTGCTTAATAAGCAATTGGTTGGAGGCTGTGTGTTGATGGAGGCGCCATGCTGATGCCCCCTCCAACCGAGCAGTGACTGACTACCTTCCTGGGGGGCAAATGGAGCTGCTTCGTGGATAGCGACATAGCTGCTACCATCCGTGGTTGAGCATTCGATGAGACCTGAAGACTGCGGAGGAGCCAACTGCCTCCAATCCCCACTGCTAAATGCTCTCTTGCTACGTACAAGCATGAGATATCTGATGCCCGTCCACACTAGCAAAAAGGCTCTTTTGTTGGACGTCACTGTGGCGTTTGCCTCCTAGGATGGGTCAAGGAAAAGGTTAAAATGGGTGTGATGTGATTGGCCAGTGAGAATGCAAGGGGGGAGTAAACATAGAGTGGGAGGTTTTGAAAAGGCAGTTGAGGTCTGGGGGTTGACGGTTGAGGTTTGGGAGTTGGGAGTTGAGGCTTGGGTGTTGGAGAAGGAAGAGGGTGGGATACGCAGTGGGTTGGTTGAGTTGTATTGTGAGTGAGTGAGAGGATTTGTTAGGGAGTTAGATAGATAGTTGGGAATAATTCAGTTTGAAGTTGTAGGAACTAAGATTTAAGAAACTGACAAGAGAAAAATAAACCGAAACCATACGCTTATTCCTGCACTTAAAAATAAACTTGATTATTTGTTTATTAACAACTGTCTGGATTCCGTGTGTCCCCGTGAGAAGCGGGGTGGTGGCAGCGAAGAAAGCAACCGCAGTGGTGGCACAGGGTCAATAGACCGTGAAACGTCCGGGGGCCCTATGTGATCGCCACAGTCACCTGTAGGGATAAATTCTATACACCTATTAAGTTAGAAACTTTGTCTGAAAATAACAGCCTTTGCTCCAGAAGCCCTTTCTCTGGAGCTGGCTTAGTTAGAAAAGGTTTAGAATAACAGGAGCAAACTAATCAAGGCGGTGGAGCAAATCCCTGATGAGGAAAGGCTGCATGATTTGGGACTTTTTAGGTTAGAGAAAAGGCAAGTTAAGAGGTGGCATGATAGAAATGTATGAAATTATGCACAGCATGAAAAAAATGGACAGAGAAAATGTTTTCTCACCCCTCACATTACACTAGAACTCATACACACCCAATGAAGCTGGAAGATTTAGGACAGACCAAAGAATGTATTCATGCAGCACCACTCCCTCTGCAAATGAAATAAAAGGAAGTCCTTCTTCATGCGGCACATCGTTAAACTGTGGAACTCACTGCCACAGGATGGCCTCAAAAGAGGATTGAACTGGTGGAGCAAAATTCCATGTGTTGTTTTATTATTAATTTTATACCCCATCCTTCCTCCCAAAGGAGCCCAGGGCAGCAATCAACAAGTGATCAAACAAAGAAGCATCTTTCAAACAATCTAAATGCAGGCTGGGAAAGAGCCTAAAAGGTTTCATTGGAAGGTGAATTCAGCAGGCACCGAAAAGAGAACCAAGATGGTGGCTGTCTGCTGTGCAATGGGAGGGAGTTCCAAAGGGCACGGGTCATCACACTAAAGGCCCCATTCCTACATTGTGCAGAATGGACTACCTGATAAAATAGTATCTGTAGTGAGGTGGGGTGATGTTATGTACTGAGTTGAATAGGATCCAAAATGCAGCAGTCTGATTGGTCCTAGAACAATAGGATCCAGAATGCAGCAGTCTGATTGGTCTACAGGAGCCACCCAATCCAGCTCCAGGTGGAAGTGAATCCGCAACCAGATTGGCCTACAGGAGAATCCTGGAATTAGCCAATCATGTAGGGCTCATTTTGTAAATAATGTATATAAAGCAGACATTCTGGGGAACTTCCATTCCTCCTCACCACTATGAGCTGAATAAAGAGCATGAAATCCACTCTCAACTCTGAGTATATTTCAGGTGATTTTTCACATATGGACAAAGGGGGGGGGGTCCTGAAAGGAGGAAAGAAGGCGATGTAGTTCCCTTTGACCGGTTTATCCATCTGCTGCACCATCCTAGTTCTTTGAACACAGGAAGCAACCTTTTAGTGAATCAGTTTGTGAGTCCATCTAGCTCAGTCTTGTCTATACTGACCAGTAGCATCTCTCTAGGGTTTCGGACAGGGGACATTCCCATCCCTACCTGGAGATGCTGGGAACAAAACCTGGAATTAAGGGGGTTGAACCTGGCAAGGAACCTATGGATTGAATCCCAGCAAAACCACCAGGATATGACCCTACCCACATATGCAAGTGGGCCCACACACTACAACAGAAGCACACTCTGACATCTATGCAGAATGCAGCCTTCTCCTTCCGACAAACGTCTTCTCTAATTAAGTCATCCAAGGCATTTAGAGGCCTTGCCAGCTCCAGTTGGCCCGTTTGGGAGTGCTCCATTCCAAGGTTTCTACAGCAGCTTTGTTCAGTCACATGCTATCCTGGCTTTGCTTCACACTAGACTAGAGAAGCAGACAGAAGAGGAGTGCCCATGCCGCCTCCCTCCCTGTTGTGGGTGCACAAAGGGTTTGACTTCTGATGAGGCCCAGCTGAGGAGAAGATGTGTCCTGAGATGCTCGTGTGTCTCCCTTTCATTTGAAATAACAACAAACTCCAAACTAGAGGATCATAAAGGAAAGATCTGTTCATTGGCGGTCCAGACATTTTGCTGCCTGAGGTGCAGCGCTATTTTTCTAGAAAAAGAAGTGTTGGAACTTACCATGAACACCTCCCTCATTCTCTTATAATGGCAACGGTGCCCACCTGAGATGAACCGGCACTGAGTTCTGGTGAGCTCTGACTGGAAAAAAAGGCCCCACTGGGGTGACATATAAGATGCCTCTCACCACCATTGCATGTACAAGAGCCACAGACAATTCTAAGAGACAGGCGGTGCCGGATTTACATATAAGCTAAACAAGCTATAGCTTGGGGCCCCCACTCTCTTGGGGGGCCCCCAAAAAATAAAGGAAAAAACCCCCTGGATGTACATTTCCAAAATATAAGATAAAAACAAAACAAATAAAATGGCTTTAGATACTTATTAGGTCCAAAAATTACTATATAGCATATATTCAACACAAAAAACAGTGTCAACCTGTTGTTGACAAAGGACAGATGAACATATAAAGGGCCCCATTACCTTCAGTAGCTTAGGGCAGTGATGGCCAAACTTGACCCTCCCGCTGTTTTGGGACTACAATTCCCATCATCCCTGACCACTGGTCCTGTTAGCTAGGGATGATGGGAGTTGTAGTCCCAAAACAGCTGGAGGGCCAAGTTTGGCCATCGCTGGCTTAGGGCCTCATCAAACCTAAATCCAGCCCAGGTGATAGGGTTGTCAAAGTTTGAAGAGCAAAAAAAGAGGACACATTTGCCGACTTCTACTTTTAACTATGGATCACTATGATGACTCTACTCATGAAAAAGAGGACATCTGGCAACTCTAATATTCAATCCCTTTTCCCAGGGAACTCTGAATTGCAGCTCTGGGAGTGGAATGGGAGAACTCCTCACAACTCCCAGCATCCTTAACAAGCCACAGCTCCCATTATTGTTTCAGGGGAGCCACGAAGGATTAAAGTTCAATAATAGTATAGTGCAGATGGGACCTGAATAAGGGCTTATCCACACTTATTTTTTTTATCTCCGTGCTTTCTAGGCACAGTTCTTCCCTTTCCCGGTCCATGCCTGAGTGCACTTTTAATTTGCCCCACTGCTTTCCCCAGGAAAACCCACTCTTTAACATTGAATCAGAGCAAACAGCAATTCAGGTTTTCTGCAGGTTACCATTTGCTTCGATTCAGCAGTAAAGAGCAGGTTTTGTGGGGAAAGTGGGAAGGCGAAAAAATAAGGGGGAAGAAGCACTCAAACGCCGATCTGGAAATCCTGAATCTGTGCCTAGAAGTGCCTTGAATGGTAAGTTTGGACAAGCCCTAAGACTGCATTCATATGACGGTTTATTCCAGTTCCCCAGTGTTTCCCTACCTGTTAACAGTTAGTTCCCCACTCTGTTCGAATTTTCATATGAATAAAAGCCACTTCAGGAAAATTCGTGGAATATAGTACATGTTCAACGCTCATTTCTGTGTTATTTTATTTTGGGGGGTGGGGGAGAAAAAGAATTCTGTTTGCAGTTCCCTTGACCCAGATAATTGTGGGAGTAAAGTGACAGAATTTGGGGCATTATACTGGCATACAGTTCCTTCCTGCCATTTTCATTGAGGAATCAAACACACATGTGCAGAACGGCTGGGGGAGTTGCGCCATTGTCCAATAGCATTCCTTGCTGGGCCACACCGTGCCCACTGGTGCAAATGTAATTTAGCAAGACGCTCCAGTACAGTGGTACCTCAGGTTAAGTACTTAATTCATTCCAGAGGTCTGTTCTTAACCTGAAACTGTTCTTAACCTGAAGCACCACTTTAGCTAATGGGGCCTCCTGCTGCCGCCGGGCCGCCAGAGCAAAGTTTTTAACATGAAGCACTATTTCTGGGTTAGCGGAGTCTGTAACCTGAAGCATATGTAACCTGAGGTACCACTGTATATCAGTCAGAAAGACCCCGTTCCATTACACGACAGGTACTACCGCAGTGTGAAAGGAACATTAGAAAATGGGATGGAAGAGCTAGTATTATAACTGGGGAAACTGACACAATCCCCCTCCCCAATGCACCCCATAGCTCTTTAAAGTAGTATGATAGTGCTTTAAATGGGCAGTGCAAACGGAGCCTGGGTAAGCATCTCTCTCTCTGGGCAACTGCTACTGATAGTAATTACCGTAGATCTGAACATCTAATTCGTGGCAAAGAGGAAGGCGGGGAGGAAGTGGGACAGCTTGACCCACCAGCAGTGGGTGTTTGCAACACCCACCAGTCGCCCCAACCTTTATATTACCTGCTGATTAATTTGCCAGGGAAGCTGTTGCTTCAGAACACACAGACACACACACACACACACAGACACACACACACACACACACATAACCCTGTCCTTATTCCTCTGCACTGAGTGATCTCTCCACAAAGAGAGTCTCCAATGTGCAGATTTATGTGCAATTAAGCCTGGAATAAATGTTTTGCAAATGGAAGCCTTCCCTCTTGAACGGAAAGAGCCACGACGTGCCTCTGAAGGGTAATTTGGTCTTGTTTCCCCACCCCCACCCCACTTTATCGAGCTGATCTCTCCACAAGCATAACATGCCCTGTCTCGGCTGTGACACGTTTGAATTAGAGGTTTCTGAGGGCGGGCAGCACGACCGGCTTGCTTGCCCACTTCACTGTTTGAACAAACAGGCACCTCTGGGGACAAAGAAGAGTGTTACACGGAAAGACTTAGCTGCTTCATCTTAGTCTCTCTCTTGCCACACACACACACACACAGAGAGAGAGAGAGAGAGAGAGACCCCTGCCCTTCAAAAGGGTGTTGTGTTTGAGGAGGACGTGAAGGTGAGGAGGGCTAAGTGAGGCAGCGCTCCTCCTCAATCCCATCTGCAGGATTTTGACAGACATGAGCCCCTACAGAGGCCGCCATCAGCTTAACAATAATGATGCTTGGCAACTCAAATTGCGCCTTTCAAGTCTTCAAGTATCAAAGTACTTTGCATTACAGACCTGATGGCTTTAGAAGAGGCTTGGACAAATTCATGGGGGACATCAATGGCTTGGCTGGTTAGAGCGTGGTGCTGATAATGCCAAGGTTGCAGGTTCGATTCCCCCATATGGGGCAGCTGTGTATTCCTGCATTGCAGGGTGTGGACACCCTCCCAACTCTACAATTCTAGGGTTCTAGTGGCTACTAGCTATGAGAGAGGTAGGGCTGGGAGACAAAGAGTCCTGTCTGAGATCCTGGAGAGCCACTGTCAGTCCAGGTAGACAATACTGAGCTAGATAGACCTGGATACTGACAACTGGGAAACACTGGCCTGCAAATGCTTTAAATGGACAGCAGCCTTTACCAAAGGTGTCATGGACTCTGAAGATGCTTGAACTCAGGAAGACACATTTGGAAGACCCTCAACGTGATCAACTCCTGCCCGGAAACCTATGTCCCCACTGTGGGAGGACGTGTGGATCTAGAACTGGCCTCCACAGTCACTTACGGACTCACTGCTAAGACTGTGTTTATGAAAGACTTGGCTTGGCTACAAGGGATCGCCAAAGAAGAAGATGGTCTGACTCCATGTAAGACCCTCTGTTCCTAGAACTTGGGTGGTGCAGCAGTGTAGGGACTTGGCTACATGCTGAGGAGTGGTAGGAGGTGCCAGCTAGGGAACCTGCAAGGGAAACCCCAAGGGAAAAAGGCTCAGAGCCAGGGGGTTGGTGATGGGACGGTGATGAGTGGTCAGAGGGAGAAGAGGGAGCAGACTGGGGGGAGGAGGTGTCAGAAGCTGAAGAGGTAACAGGGTTTAGTGAGCAGGAAGAGGCTGGGGCAGAGGGCAGTCCAGAATCAGAGGCAGAAGTGGAGCTTGGAGATGAGAGGAGAGGTAGAGATGAAGGGGCAGAGATGAAGCAGGTTGCTGAAGAAGCCAGGGGGTCTCCCCCTCCTGCTGCGACCAGCTCTCCTCCCACCTGGTCTCCCCGAACCAGAAGTGGTATGAAGAGGGAGGAGCAAAAACAGGCATGGCGAGAGGGTGTCAGATTGCTTGGGAAGGAGCCGGTGGACGAGGTACCAGGACGAGTTGCTCTGCTCACTAGGCCTGGCCTCCTGAGTCAACCTTGTTTTCTTGACTAAAGAGTTAACTTCACAGGTGCTGTGTGATTTATTGTTGACCTCCTGGCACCCGCTCCTGACAAGCAAATAGACAAGGAGGGTGGCCCACTGTGTCCCGTTCTACAGATGACGATCCTCCATTTTTCAGGCCTGTCAGAATAAGTATCCTTTATCTCAGGCCTGTCCATGCCAGGTCTGGTTTAAACAGTGTGCAGATCTCTCTGGGTTTGACTGTGAAATTTAGGGGAAGCTCGATGTCCATTGAGGGCACTACATAAAGCAGATCAGACTGACATGCTTATTTATTTTACTGAATATATGATTGCCTTTATATCACACCTTCCCTCCAAAGTATAAATGTTTCTTCCTTCTACCCATCTTATCCTCACAACAAATCTGTGAGGAAGGTGGTTCAGGCAAGGATTTGAACCCTGGCCTCTGGGGTTGCAATCCAACTAACCACTAGGCCAAACTGGCTCTTTCGTGCATGTGTGAATGAGGCTGACACATCATTCATATCATCTCCGTCCAATGGAGTCAGTTCAGACAGTGAGCTGCCACTCAAGAAGCACACAACTACTGTGTGGAGAAATCAAAGAGTGCCCCCGAAAAGTTTGCATTCCAACCCCACATCAATCCCAAAGAGTCGTTTCCATCCCACCGTTCCTCACGACTGCTGCACCACACAGGCTTCCAAACCTAATTAAGCTTGACGTTATCACTGTTTCTATCACATTATGCCCCCCCATCCCTTGTCTCTCGGCTGTGCGGAGCGCCAAGTCAACAGCGCATCTTTTAAAGGGAAACAACAGATTTCGGTTCAATTAAAAATTCATTAAAATGCAAATCAGCTCGCAATTCTCCCCTCCCCTACCTCAGCGTGGCATCTTTAATCACTGATGGGAGCAAGAGGCAAACTCATAGCACCAAGGAAACGGTGAGGGGAGGGCTTCTCCTTCTTTCCATCGACAGGCAAAACGCTAAATAAATCTTTGAAATACAGATTAATCTTTTGCCTTCCCTCAAGCTGCCTTTGCTTTTGCAGCTGATTACAGCTAAGGTTGCCAACTTCTCTACCAGTCTCTGTGCTCTTGTGTCTTTAGCTTCAGTTTTGCCCACAGATATTAGATGATCATCATGCTGGACAAGGTTTGCCTCCTGGTATCTTTAGGCACATCCACACTTTACATTCAAAGCACATTCAATGCACATGTAAAGCACATGACTTCTCCCAAAGGATCCTGGGAACTGTAGTTTCCTAAAAGTGCTGGGGATTGTAGAGCAGGTGGGGTTCTTGGGGGAAAGTCATATGCTTTAAGTATGCATTGGGTGTGCTTTAAATGAAAGGTGGTATCTGCCTCATATATCAATCAGCTGTTACAAATAGAGAAGCAGACCAGGCCAGGTACTGGGGTTTTTTTCTGATCTGTTGACAACCCAAGTTCAAACATGCTTTTCTCCACATATCACCAAGAAAGAATTTTGTTTGATTTCCTCTTTGCATTTCTATTGCTTCTTTTTTAAATTATAAGTTTAAAAAACAGCTTAAGCATTTCTTAGCCATCTTAGCATATAATAGAGTTGTAAGGGTGTCATCATGCTGTTTTCCTTTGCTGTTTTCCAAGGTTCTAAAGGCAGGGGCGGGTGAGGTTGCTCTGGCAAAACAGTGTGGTGGTGAGAGTAGGTAAATGAGAAAGGACTGGTTAGTATGACAGGGGCGCCAGTGGCACTGTGGTTTAAACCACAGAGCCTAGGGCTTGCCAATTGGAAGGTCAGCGGTTTGAATCCCCACAACAGAGTGAGCTCCCGTTGCTCGGTCCCTGCTCCTGCCAACCTAGCAGTTTGAAAGCACGGCAAAGTGCAAGTAGATAAATAGGTGCCGCTCCAGCGAGAAGGTAAATGGTTTCACCAGAAGCAGCTTAGTCATGCTGGCCACATGACCTGGAAGCTGTCTGCGGACAAACACCGGCTCCCTCGGCCTATAGATGAGCGTGCAACCCCAGAGTTGTCCGCGACTGGATCTAATGGACCAGGACCTACGTTTACCTTGAGTCCTTTGGTGACTGGCAGAAAAGACAGTGAAGAAATTGGGGAGGGCCAGATGAAACTGGCTAGGAGTAAAGTGGACACTGGGAGGAATGGGAGGGAAGGAGAATTCAGCAGAATTAAGTTCTTATTCCAGTGTCCTGAAATTATTCTCTTTCTGAATTGTTTCTTTTACTCATTCATATTATTTATTTCCGTTCTTAAGTTTTAAATTATTGTTGTTGCTTAGTGGTCTGGTTTTGTTTTTCCACTTTGAGCATTTAGAAAAGCAACACTCCATAAGCCACAAAAACAAATGAAATTAAATTTGAGGCACCAAGATCAAATAGGAGCTTCAGGCAGTTGGCAGCTTTTCTCACTTCCGCACAAGTGTGGAAAAGGACAGTACCCAACTGTTCTCTTTGGTATCTTGTATTCTGTGTTCTCATTTTGTTTGGGGGGGGGGGTTGTGAACCACCCTGTAATCTTTGGATAAAAGGCTGTATACAAATTTTATGAACTAACTAACTAAATAAATCTAGTCAAGTTAGCTTCAGAAACACAATACACAGTGCACACCTAAAAGCGTGAGAATTGCCTTGTTGGGATTATTCCATTTTCAGTTGCAAGCAACCAAATGCCTCTAGAAATCCCACAATTGAATGATGTTTATCCCCACTGTAATGGGCAGAGGTAACATGGAGTGGGAGACCTAGACTGGCAGTTTTCTGGTGTTGTTTGGAGACTAGAAGAGAATTCTGGACCTCTGAATGGGTCAGGCAATCAGATGCCAAAGGTTTCCATGGAAGAGAAGATCTGAACAGGTGTCTGTTCATCCTACATGCACATTTTCTGCCTTCCATATTTTACTGTGTGTATGCATTGCATGTCAGAGAAAACCTCTGCAGTCTCTGAAGTAATAACAGCTCCGGAAAGGTAACTAAATGTTCATCAGAGCATGTGCTGATTTTAATGTGCTCTGGAGTTGCACAAAAGGATTTTCCTACAAGTTATCTGTGTAAATCTCATCACTGCCGCGAGTTCATTAGGTGTCCTTAATTGCCACAGAAAATGTTCAGCATGTATGTTAAAGGCAACTTAATTGCGAGCTAATTGACTAGTGAGAGTTATTACGTTACATGGCAATTGAACTTTTTGGTACATGAAAGAAGAATAAAGAATTTATTGGGCCTGCCAGAAACAGAGATAACTCTTTTGACTTTCACCACAGGCCTGAACTGAAAGTAACAAATGATCGTGGTGATAGTTTTAGAAAATCCAAATATACATGGGGCCCAACAGATCAGGGCTTTAAGGCAGGGGCTGTGATTCAAAGGGCCTGGGGTCCAGCAATCTATCCCAGGTGTCTGTGGGAGACAGCTTTGGTTACTTACTAGTAAGCTGCATGAACCTCTGCATATACAGTAGTATCTCAGGTTACAGATGCTTCAGGTTACAGACACTTCAGGTTACAGACTTTGTTAACCCAGAAATAGTACCTCGGGTTAAGGACTTTGCTTCAGGATGAGAACAGAAATCGCACGATGGCAGCGTGGCAGCAGCGGGAGGCCCAAATAGCTAAAGTGGTACCTTAGGTTAAGAACAGTTTCAGGTTAAGAACGGACCTCCAGAACGAATTAAGTTCTTAACCCGAGGTACCACTGTACTCAGAAGTCTGCAGAGGTGAGAGAGAGACTTATTCAATGCACCATATGAGAGATGAAGGTAAAATGAGGTTGCATTTGTAGTCATTTCAAGACTTTTTCTTTTTACTGGTATAAGTAATTTCAGGCTCAATAATACTAAGGCCACTTACAGACTGTTATTATTTAGCAGGTGCAAATTCAGGTTGTGAATGCCAGATTCTAGATCTGGGAATCCTTGCACATACATATACACACCCCCCCCCCTAAAAGTGACCTCTGCTTTTGCAGTCAGCTTGCTGCCTTACAGAGTGCCAGGGAATTCAAATATAATAAGCTACATCATGTTTCAAAATTGCATCAGAATGGCCTTGTTTTCTCCTGGGAAAATGTGTCAATTAACTGACACCTGCAGACATTCATTGCTGTCTTTTCACGGGAGTGCCTGAGGTTAGAATCAGACTTCCAGGGTGAGACTGTCTGAGCATCCCCACCTTCCTTGTCCTGATGTGATCTGAGAGAGGAAAGGCACATTTCCTGGGATTAAACCAGCAGATGGGGCAGTTTGTGTGGGTTTACACCTGCCACTTATATCAGAATGACTGGGGAAAGGAAGCACTCTGCTGGTATTCATGGATTAATTAATTTCTTTCTCCTTTTCTTTTTTTGCAGGCGGTAGGTCCACTGTGGGCTAGCTAGGTTATATGCCTGAACACTTTCCCATGGGGGGAAATCCCCAAAACTGGTATTCTCAAACTGTGGTCCATAAACTGCTTTCGAGTGGTCCATGGAAAAGGTTACAGAGCAGCTGAGGATATCTGTACTTGACCCTGCACATGATTTCCACCCCCCACCGCCGCCACCTGATATTGGAGATCAAGACCGGAGGCGGAGGGGTTAAGGGCTATGTCTCAGTGGTGCAACATCTGCAGAAGGTTGAACCCCCTGCATCTTCAGGTAGGGCAGGGTCTGAAAAACCCGATTTGGAAATGTCGTAAACTGAATTTAAGATTGGAGAAACGCGGAACCGAAACAGACAGCCCCATCCATTCCCACTTGCAGCAGAAGGCAATGCCACAACCCACACCTCACTGAAATAAATTCCGCCTTCCTAAACTGGAGGTGGGATGCAGGTGGCACTGTGGTCTAAACCACTGAGCCTCTTGGGCTTGCTGATCAGAAGGTCAGCGGTTCGAATCCCCATGACGGGGTGAGCTCCCGTTGCTCGGTCCCTGCTCCTGCCAACCTAGCAGTTCGTAAGCACGTCAAAGTACAAGTAGATAAATAGGTACCACTCTGGTGGGAAGGTAAATGGCATTTCCGAGCACTGCTCTGGTTCGCCAGAAGCAGCTTAGTTATGCTGGCCACATGACCCGGAAGCTTTACGCTGGCTCCCTCGGCTAATAAAGTGAGATGAGCACCGCAACCCCAGAGTCAGCCATGACTGGACCTAACAGTCCGGGGTCCCTTTACCTTTTTAAACTGGAGGTGCCCAGTAATAGTGCCCATGCCATAATCACCCTGGTCTGGTGCCAGACAAATGAACAGCAATGCCAATGCATTTGCATCTAATCCTGGATGACAGGTGGTTGGAACCCCCTTTCCCCTCTACTTTCCTAATTTGGTCTGTGTTTTAGCTAATTGTGAAACAAGAGGCAAATCCACCTTATCTGTCTGGACAAGAAGTGCCAAGAAAGATGGGGAAGGCTTCATATTTTGAACCAGTTGGGATCTTTTCACATGGAAATATATTTGTGTAAGGAAAGGTTTCCATTCATGAAGGCAGGGTCTCTTAGCAAAAAGCCAAACAAACAGAATTTCAAGAGTGGGGAGATGAGAAAAAATTGTTGCCATTTTAGAGCAAACATTGTGCTCCAGAAAAGGCAAGGTTCATACAACCAAGGGCCATTTGTGCATTCATGTTGATTTGTGCTCATTGTGGCAGTTATCATGATCCCGCTTTCATTACTGTTTCAGGGGTAAAGGTTTAGGAGCAAAAGTACTGCCTGGTTTCTAGTGAGTGCACATCCCATAACTCCCTGCTGAATTCCTGTACTTTTTCATGTTCCGAACGATCCAGGTCCTGCTTTTGCTGTGCTCTGTGGGGCAAGAGTGCCTTTCCAGATGGCAGCAACGCGGCAACATCGCGGAACCATTGCGAAACAACTAATAAGTGTGTGGCCACCCCAATAGAACTCCACCACTAAATGCACTGCTATTGCATCAATGGCACAATGCAGAATAGACACATATAAAAATAAAAACCTTTGGCTACCCAAAGAGGAGCATCCTACTTTGCAACATGCTACACTGGTAGAAAGAAGGGAAAACAGGTGATTATTGTCATTGTGCATTCATCCCAAATGGAAGTCAATTGGCTGTTTATACAGCCTGCTTAATTTCTCCTTTTCTCCAACGAAAGGAAAATTGGTGCATTTTCTAAAATAAGCGGGTTAACACCCCCCCTTTCATTTGTAATTCTCTCCTAGTACCTGAGATGTAGAGTTCTTATTCCCTACTGATTGATTCTTATCTTTTTTTGTATAATTCAATTTTGTTCTATCTTTTTGTGCAAGGTTCATCCTAGATGACGCGATGACTGTTGGCTCCCATTTCCCGACAGTGGATATGTTAGGAGAATTGGAGGCTGCCTTTGACTGCGTCAGATTTTGTATCCACATAACTCAGTATTGTTCACACTGACAGGCAGCAGCTTGTAGTTTCTTGTTTTCCTTTCCTTTAGCTACAGGCTAAAGAACAGGACCTTCCCTACCAATCATAAATGGCTGATTCTGAGGGAGGAACATATGTCTTTTCATAGTTATATATGTTGTTGTAGGTATCTGTGTGCTGAGTGTATATGTACATATGTATAACAATGCATAGAATATTATGTGTATAATAACACATAGAATATTGCATATAATATGCTAGAATTGTTCATATTTTTAATACAACTGCGAGATCGGGGTGTGTGGGTGTGTGGAATCTGTGCAGATTAACTTGACATTGAGATCTTCAGAAATTTTCACCCCTAGTTCCACTCTGGGTTCATTCTTTGCTCATTCCAAAAATGAGGAGCCACCACTGAGAAGGCCCTGTCACAGGTTAACCCCAATAGTATGGATGCTGAATCAACAGGTCATCAGGAGTCATCCTCAGACAAACCTCCTAATGGTGAGAGCTATTTGGATGTGGGGAAGTCAGCCTCAGAAGATAGCAAGTTGTCCTGTGATGGAGGCATATAATAATAATAATAATAATAATAATAATAATAATAATAACAACAACAACAACAACAACAACAACAACAACAACAACAACAATTTATTATTTATACCCCACCCATCTGGCTGAGTTTCCCCAGCCACTCTGGGTGGCTTCCAATCAAGTGTTAAAAACAATACAGCATTAAATATTAAAAACTTCCCTAAACAGGGCTGCCTTCAGATGTCTTTTAAAGAGAAGATAGCTGCTTATTTCCTTCACATCTGAAGGGAGGGCGTTCCACAGGGCGGGCACCACTACCGAGAAGGCCCTCTGTCTGGTGCCCTGTAACCTCACTTCTCGCAATGAGGGAACCGCCAGAAGGCCCTCGGTGCTGGATCTCAGTGTCTGGGCTGAACGATGGGGGTGGAGACACTCCTTCAGGTATACAGGACGGGGGCCGTTTAGGGCTTTAAAGGTCAGCACCAACACGTTGAATTGTGCTCGGAAACGTACTGGGAGCCAATGTAGATCTCTCAGGACCGGTGTTATGTGGTCCCAGCAGCCACTCCCAGTCACCAGTCTAGCTGCCGCATTTAATCAGGTGCTGGGTGGGCGCCTATCAGAGATGTTACTGTTGCAAGTTCCTGCACTGCAGACCCTGCTTTTGGGTTGGTCCAGATGGTTTTCAATGTCCCAACTCTATTATTCTGTGCCTAATAGTAGGTGTTGCCTTTCCTTGAAACTCCCGCATGATCAAGCTCCCCATCTTCAGCATCCTTGCATAGTGTTATGTGGGGTTGGGAGGGGGGATCAGTCTGGAGAATATCCTGGGTCTCTTCCAGTTCTTGTGACCCTGTATCTGTGAGGCTATAATGTAGAAGAGGGAAGCTTCCTCTTAGGCGACCACTTGTAGCTGAGTAAGATTATCTTCCATAAACATGGTTTTAACAGTGGGTCCATAAGTGACTGTAGAGACCAGTTATGGATCCACACATCCTTCCACAGTGGGGACATAGGTTTCCGGGCGGGAGTTGATCATGGTGAGGGTTTGCCAAACGTGCCTTCCTCTTAGCACATTTCTCCCTTTCATTCTGAGTTTGAGCATTTTCAAAGCCCATGACACCTTTGGTAAAGGCTGTTCTCCAATTGGATCACTCGCAGACCAGTGTTTCTCAGTTGTCAGTGTTTACGCTACATTTTTTTAAATTTGCCTTTAAACCTCTTTTGTTGACCACCAGCATTATGCTTTCCATTTTTAAGTTAGGAATAGAGCAGTTGCTTTGGAAGACGATAATCAGGCATCCGCACAACATGACCAGTCCAACAAAGTTGATGTTAAAGAATCATCAACATCAGGGAAACTAGTGTCCTTGTCAAACTGATCCCTTTGTCTAGGTAATGGTTTCAGATGGCCAGTTAACTGCACCTCCTGCATCTCAAAGACTGAGCTGGGTGATGCTGCTCTCCAGGAAATTGGGTAGGCATCTTCCCCAAACCCTCTCACCTGGCTGGAGGCCACATGATCCTGCGTGAAATAAGGATAGCCAGCATTACTGTGTGTGAGAGGTGGAAGCTGGATGTTGGAAGCTGGACAGACAGGGGCATGTCTTGCTCTATATGCTGATCTGTGCTGGACTTTGGAGTTTAACTGGAAACCTAAAGGATAAGAAAGATCTACGGGAGTGTCAGTTCTGTGAGCCCCTCCACCTTATGCTCTTATGCTCAGCGGGTGGCACTGTGGTCTAAACCACTGAACTTCTTGGGCTTGCCGAACAGAAGTCAGCAGTTCGAATCCCCATGATGGGATGAGCTCCCATTGCTCTGTCCCAGCTCCTGCCAACCTAACAGTTTGAAAGCATGCCAGTGCAAGTAGATAAACAGGTACCACTGTGGCGGGAAGGTAAACAGCATTTCTGTGCTCTCTGGCTTCTGTCACTGTGTTCTGTTGTGCCAAAAGCAGATTAGACATGCTGGCCACATGACCCGGAAAGCTGTCTGTGGACAAACGCCAGCTCCCTCGGCCTGAAGGCGAGATGAGCACCACAACCCCATATTCGCCTTTGACTGGACTTAACCATCCAGGAGTCCTTTACCTTTTACCTTTATGCTCAGGGTGTATCTCTGCTGACCCTCGTTGCAAAGAAACTGCACCCAGGGTACAGTCCAGGCAAGTCTGGTACCACTAACCGCTCAGAGAGCCTAGTGGCGCATAACAACATCTTCTTGTTTATCTTCAGTTAAATATTTGAATCATGCCATGCAGTTGGAGCATCATATGTCATTACAATATTTCATTCTGCAGACAATGGTGGCATAGAATTGCTTCCTCACAGTCAGTGATTTTGCATCATCAGTGTATGAAACATCATCTCATTTACAGGGGAAGGTTGTGGCTCCATAGTAGAGCAACTCATTGCAGGCAGAAAGTCCTAGCTCCGATCATCGACATCTCCAGACTGTCCCCTGCTGCAACCCTGGAGGGCTGCTGCCAGTCAGAGTAAAAGGCACTGTGCTAGATGGACCCATGATCTGAGTATAAGACAGCTTCCTACGTTCCTATGTTACTGTCAGGGAACTGACATCGGAGCAAGAGGCGAAGGGGAGGCTCCCACATGATGCTGATGAAGGACCCAGCAGCAGGGGGAGAAACAGCTCAGTAGAGGGGGAAGCCAATCAGCGCAACACCGGGAATAAAGGGGGGCAGACGGGGGAAGTGGAGAGAGGGCTCCAGGACTCTTCACTGGACATCAGTGAGGAGAGCCCAGGTCCTCCGCTACCCACGCCTTCCCTGCGCAGAAGACTCCCGCGCAGTGAGAGGAGGAGGAGACTGGGTGTCAAACAACTTTTATGTTGGAAGAGGTTCAAGAAACGCCCACTGACGGATTCTGCCAGTGACTGAGGCAGCCACCATGAGAAGGGGCTGTGCAGTCAGAAAATTTTAACAAGGCAAATTAGCCGAGAAAGGCACCAGTTTACGCACGAGTAACTCATACCCATTACAGTTACATAATGGAATCCTGGTTTTTTAGCTCATTGAAGCACATGTCCTGGAATTCTCACAGGATCAATTAAGACTTTGTGACATCCATGAAGAAAAACGGGTTGGGAACATGACAAGGAGGTCAGATGTCAGCCTTGGAGGAGGGTGTGGGCTCAGAGATGAGAAACTGATTCCCCGTTTTTAGGTTACACCGTCTTACGACAATTAACTATTTTTATGGTTTGCCCTTCAGTACGCAATGGCCCAAGACATTCTGTGCCCCAGATTTAAGGATTAGCATTCTGTTTAAATTCAACAGTCTTCTGCATAAGCTTGCCTGTTTTCTCACAAGCCTTGCTAAGGATGTGTTTTTAAAAAAATGCAATCTTTAGATAAATGTCTGCCCTTTGTGGAAACAGATTAGTGACAAAAGTCTTGTGCTTCCTGCTCTTTTTGCACTTCTGGCAGGCGAGTGGAATTGCTCAGGACATATCCATGCAATGGTGCAGGCAGGGGAGAGAAGGTTCGTCCTGCAAGAGTTGCGGCATTGGTCAGATTCCTAGGCTATCTTATTGTCAAGAGCATTCCCTAAAGAAGATGGAGGGCTTTGCTCAGATTAGCATTACTGAATCCTTCTAACGAATTTCTCCAGGAGAGAAGTTCTTTTCTGCCCCTAGAGAGATTTTGGGGGATTTGAAAAAAAAAAAAAGGCTTGAAGGTTTGACTGAAAGTTGTTTGCAGAAAGCAACAGCGTGGGATCCTGCGGCAGAGCCCAGCTGCTGCCATCATCAGCCAGGCCTGCTCATCATATCCAACGCAACACACCCACTGTCCTAAACTGCACTGCAAAAGTGGGTTTGCATTCACCAAGGCTGACAGATTTATTAAAGCTGATTCAAAGGCCGGGAGAGGCAGGAGGGAACCTGACAAGACCCTTAGCTATACAAATGCTTCTTGTGTGCCCTGCCAAGGGAAGTACCTTGTTTGGTTACCTTGCTACTATGGTTCTTAATGGCATCATTGCTTGCTACAAAGTAAAGAGTCTTATAAATGCGGGGATTTTCCTTCTGCAGGGAAAATACCATTGCAGTTTAGTCACTAGGCGGCACTGGACTTAATTGAATCTGGAAGGGCAATGGGGCAGTTAGATATTTTTAAACTTGGTACTTTAATGGTCTCAGAGATACATGCACCACCTTTAAACGGCAATGTGAATTACTGTATATGTGAATTACTATGTGGTCAGCCAGCCCTGCTGCATTTGAAGGTCATGACGTCTGCCCCAAAGCTCTGGTCTGATGGTAAAGGTAAATGCAAAGGACCCCTGGATGGTTAAGTGCAGTCAAAGGCGACTATGGGCTTGCGGCGCTCATATTGCTTTCAGGCCGAGGGAGCCAGTGTTTGTCTGCAGTCAGCTTTCCAGCTCATGTGGCCAGCATGACTGAACCACTTCTAGCACAACAGAACACCATGACGGAAACCAGAACACACAGAAATGCTATTTATCTTCCTGTCACAGCAATACCTATTTGTCTACTTGCACTGGTGTGCTTTCAAGCTGCTAGGTTGGCAGAGGCTGGTACAGAGCAACTCTCATTTTGTGGTTGTCCCATCCTCTTTAGACTCTTTACCAAACTTATAAACTTGCAAGATTGTTATTGTACCTATTCTAAACTTTACCTAATAAGTGTTTATACAAATGATTTCCAAATATTGTTGAATTCGTCCATGGCAAGTCTACATTTATACACAACTTGTTCATGTGTTGTGAATTTATGCATATCTTCTATCCGCCCATTGAAGGGAGCCACATTTTTATTCTTCCAGATCATCAATTTTTTGCCCTAGTAAGGGCAAGGAGAATCCATTTATACTATCCCTTAGTTAGATTCCATGTATTGAGAATATAATTCAAGAGGATATTTTCCTCTGCAAATTTAAGATTTTTCTGTACAATCACATTAAATCTTTCTATTGCCTTCTTCCAAAAATTTACCAAAGTGGACCACATTTTGTAAAACATTTTGTAAAGGTAAAGGGACCCCTGACCATTAGGTCCAGTCGTGGCCAAGTCTGGGGTTGCGGCGCTCATCTCGCTTTACTGGCTGAGGGAGCTGGTGTACAGCTTCCGGGTCATGTGGCCAGCATGACTAAGCCGCTTCTGGCGAACCAGAGCAGCACATGGAAACGCAGTTTACCTTCCCGCTGAAGCGGTACCTATTTATCTACTTGCACTTTGATGTGCTTTCGAACTGCTAGGTTGGCAGGAGCAGGGGAGCTCACCCCGTCGTGGGGATTCAAACCACCGACCTTCTGATCGGCAAGTCCTAGGCTCTGTGGTTTAACCCACAGCACCACCCGCATCCCTTTTTGTAGATTCACTTAAATAGGGGGGACGGGGGCATCTGTCAGGGATTCTTAAGCTGTGATTCCTACATTGCAGGAGGCTGGACTAAATGACTCTTGGGTTCCCTTCCAACTCAACCATTTTAAGATTCTGCATTATCTTTTTTCTTGTACCTTTTCTATCAACTCTACAATCACGATTAAGTCCCAAACATGAGCATACCATATAAATTTGCATTCAGTGTCCTGCAGTGCCTAGCAACAGCAAGAGGAGCTGCAGTTATAAGATGCATAATTAAGTCCTTCCCTTTCTTAATCCCAAGTGTTGCCCTTCTAGAACTCAGCAGGGAGTGGGTGGAGGCAAACCTCAAATTAATTGGCTCTGCCTCTCATTGACTCTGGAGCCCCCTGCTGTGCATCTCCCTGAATTCCACCCTACCAGCATACTGCACATTTGTAGGGATGCGGGTGGCACTGTGGTCTAAACCACTGAGCCTCTTGGCTTGCTGATTGGAAGGTTGGCGGTTCAAATCCCCACAATGGAGTGAGCTCCTGTTGCTCTGTCCCTGCTCCTGCCAACCTAGCACTTCAAAAGCACACCAGTGCAAGTGGATAAATATGTACCGCTGTGGCGGGAAGGTAAACAGCATTTCCATGCGCTCTGGCTTCTGTCACGGTGTTCAGTTGCACCAGTAGCAGCTTAGTCATGATGGCCACATGACCCGGAAAGCTGTCTGTGGACAAATGCCAGCTCCTTTGGCCTGAAAGAGAGATGAGTGCTGCACCCCATAGTTGCCTTTGACTGCACTTAACTGTCCAGGGGTCCTTTACCTTTACCTTTTTATGTTTGCATGGGGCTAGATCCCCCACTGCATTTAGTTGGAGGTTACCTCAGAGAAAGCATGTATGGGATTGGACTCTTAGTTAACAGAATGTGCAGAGGAAGGCAAATTCTCCTCCTACTTACATGTACAGGGCAGCAGGCAATGAATGTGATTTCTGGAGCCAGGATAATAATAATAATAATAATAATAATAATAATAATAATAATAATAATTTATTTATACCCCGCCCATCTGGCTGAGTTTCCCCAGCCACTCTGGGCGGCTCCCAATCAGTGTTAAAAACAGTACAGTGTTACATATTAAAAACTTCCCTGAACAGGGCTGCCTTAAGATGTCTTCTGAATGTCAGGTAATTATTTATCTCTTTGACATCTGATGGGAGGGCGTTCCACAGGGCGGGCGCCACTACCGAGAAGGCCCTCTGTCTGGTTCCCTGTAGCCTCACTTCTCGCAATGAGGGAACCGCCAGAAGGCCCTCGGCGCAGGATCTCAGTGTCTGGGCTGAACGATGGGGGTGGAGACGCTCCTTCAGGTATACAGGACCAAAGCCGTTTAGGGCTTTAAAGGTCAGCACCAACACTTTGAATCGTGCTCGGAAATGTACTGGGAGCCAATGCAGATCTCTCAGAACCGGTGTTATGTGGTCCCGGTGGCCACTCCCAGTCACCAGTCTAGCTGCCGCATTCTGGATTAATTGCAGTTTCCGGGTCACCTTCAAAGGTACCCCTACGTAGAGCGCATTGCAGTATTCCAAGCGTGAGATAACTAGAGCATGCACCACTTTGGCGATTGTTCACAGGCTTAATCAGTGAGAGGGAGAGAAAGATTGCCATTTCTAAGGGGTCTCACTAGGGGTGGTCCTGTGGGGACATGGATTGCCCCCAATACTTCTGGGCGGCCTTTTTCTGAGTACCCTGGATACTTTGGGGTGGGTGATGAAGGAGGAGATTGAACTGAGGGATGAACTGAGTTACTGGGGAGGATATTAATTTGTGAAAATAAATTAATTTAAGATTACTACAACCAGAGGTGATTTGAGGGGAATGAAAATATGGAATTAACTTGAGCAGGATCTGCTGATCGATTAAATGGGAGGTAAATGAATTGAATGAGTGATTTGGGGTGACCAAGCCTGGGGCGCAAATGAATTAAAGAACCTACAGGTATGTGGGTTCTTTAATTCATTTGCACCACAAATGAATTTGGAGAGGGGAATTTGTTGGCTTGCCTCCTGTGACATTTCATAGGAACAGAATTGTAGAGTCGGCAGAGACCCCCTAGGTTCATCCAGTCCAATCTCCTGAAATGCAGGAATCGCAGCTAAAGCATATGACCTCTGCTTAAAAATCTCCAGTGAAGGAATGTCCACCACCTTCCAAGGCAGTCCATTTCACTGTGGAACAGCTCTTAGGGCCAGAAAGGTCTTCCTCATGTTTTGTCAGAATCTCCTTTGTTGTTATTAGAATCCATTGGTTCAGGTCCTAGCTTCCGGAGGAGGAGAAAACAAGCTTGCTCCACCAGCATGGTGTAGTGGTTAAGAGCGGTGGACTCGTAATCTGGTGAACCGGGTTCACATCCCTGCTCCTCCACATGCAGCTGCTGGGTGACCTTGGGCCAGTCACACTTCTCTGAAGTCTCTGCCTCACTCACCTCACAGACTGTTTATTGTGGGGGAGGAAGGGAAAGGAGATTGCTAGCCGCTTTGAGACTCCTTCGGGTAGTTGATAAAGCAGGATATCAAATCCAAACTCTTCTTCTCTTCTTCTTCATCTTCCTTGTGAATGCTCTTTAGATATTTGAATATGCTTATCATATCTCCTCTCAGTCTCCTCTTCTCCAGGCTAAACATACCCAACTCCCTCAACTGTTCCTCATAAGGCTTGGTTTGAAGTCTATAGATGTGTATCTCCACGTATTTGCAACTTTTATGCAAATTGGGGTCTCTGGGCCTCTGCCTCAAATTCTCCCAACGCCTCTGATATTTCCAAAGGAACACCTTTTTTTTAGACACAGTCTGCTCAAAGGATCCCCAGCTGCACTGGAAAGTAAGAAAGTACCTTCCTTACTAGAGTCACACAGCTAAAGATGGGGGAGATATTTGACTTAGTGTGCATTTAGAGGTGAACCTATCTAATTCACACTTTCTGAAGCAATGTGTGAACTGAAACACAGCCATCCTTTGAGATTCACACTTCCCCAAAGTTTACAGACATAAATCTGCAAACCTGTTATGTACTGAGTTGAGTATATTTCAAAACCAATGTGGAAATGAGAACTGAACTCAGGGTTGGGAACATGAGACACTGAAAGAAACAGAAAGGGACTGATCTCCCCATCAGGAATTGTGCTGCAAAATCAGGAAATGGCAGGACAGCTACTACTGCACCCCACCAGGTGCTTCAAATATACACTTTCTTGTGGGGAAGGTGTTACTGCTCTGTTTCGTCCTGAATTCAGATTCTAAAAATTGGAGAACTGTGCAAGAAATTTAAGAAGTTAACAAAAGCTGTCCTGCACAAGAGAGTAGGGGACTTAGTGGTAATCATCCAACTGGCCAAAAGTTTGTTTTTGTCCCTCCAACTCCTCTCTGGCACTTTCCTGTTGCTTGTAACCATGCTGAACATCACACATCCATCTCCCTTGGCAGGAAAGAAGAAATGGTTTCTCATGATCTAATGCAAAAAGGGGAAGGAGGAAATCTAGCTGACAGCAAGCTGGCATCCTCTAATTTAGGCAAATTCAGGACACACAGACACATATTTGGCTTAATGGTTCCTCCCGCTGAAGTTTAAAGTGTGTGCTTTTTAGATAGGCAAGGAGTATCAATACAGTGACAATCTCTCTCTCTGACACCACTGCTGCTTTCCACTTTGTGGAGAGGGCAGGTCCTGCTGCCAGATAGCTCACTGTTACCTTTGGCAACCTTTAGCTCATTTGGACGGAGACAGGGATTGTGGGAGGATAGCTTGGCCTCGGCTCACCTCTCCCACTTGAATGTTTGATGATCAGCTCACAGATGACAGGACTGGAAGAAATGAACCTCTTGTGTGACCAGCCAGCTAAATCCTTCCCTCGTTCTCCTCCTCTTCACCACCACCTCACTTCACTCTCCCACCCTGAATAAAGGAGAAGATGCGTCTATGTTTGCTTTCAGATTATTGAGCATTTGTTCTGATTTGTTTTCAAGGAGGTTCCACCATACATTTAAAGTACTGTGGTATCACTTTAAACAGTCATGGCTCCCCCCCCCCCAAAAAAAATTAATAATCATGGGAACTGTAGTTTGTTAAGGGTGCTGTGAGTTGTCAGGAGACCCCTCATTCTCCGCAAAAAATTACAAGTCCCAGAGTCATTTAACCATCAATCCCTCTTCCCAGAAGACAACTGAAGGCAGCCCTGTTTAGGGAAGTTTTTAATGCTTGATGTTTTATCCTGTTTTTAATATTCTGTTGGGAGCTGGGGAAACCCAGCTAGATGGGCAGGGTATAAATATATTATTATTATTATTATTATTATTATTATTATTATTATTATTATTAGATGTTGATCCTCCCAAAGTTTCTCTATCTGTTTCAAGTTCTGCCGACGACTATCATGCCTAAACATCTTGGCAGAGATAGGAGAAAGAAAGTACAGTTATGCAGCAGTATATTGTATAATAATGTCAACAAGGGAGGTCTGAGAGTGCCCCGTTTGCTTATATATTATAAGGCATTCTAAGTCAGGAACTTGGTCTCTCTTTGATTCAAGATCCACAAGTAAAAGCACTAATTGATACAGACTTGGAAGATCGGAAGTTTAGGGTATTTCCCTTTCTTATTATTACTCAAAAATCAATTCACAAAATGGAAAACCCATTTTTTACTCAGTAAAAGCCATTCCTCCGATCTCCCCGCTGATTCCACTTAAATACCACCCCAGGTTTTGTGAAGCTGGAGATATGATGGACTGGGAAGAGGGGGAACAAGCAGGTCTATATAGACTCAAGGATTTTAATGCACATGGTTCCCCACTACGTAAATAACAGATTTTAGCTAAAATTCCCAATGTAATGTAATGTGGTTGTGGTTTAATTTTAATCCATTGTTTTTATTTCTGTTAAAATCATTCAAGCAGACAGAGAGTTGACCGCTTTAGAATAAATTATGGTCAATGTTTCTGCTACATCAAAGGGTGTAGTATCAACTATAGATAAAATATTAATGGAGGTAGAATCTGGCCATCTTATGTCCACAAAATTCCCTGGGAAATGGACCTTCAAGTAATGAAACCTGCTTTGCAGGGAAAACACATTTTAAAACAGTTTTGGCCCAATTAAGGGAATATTATTTGAAACTCTTACACAGGTGGCATCTTTCCCCTTTGTGAATATCCCACATGATACCAGGGGCAACATCAACCTGTTGGAGGGGATATGGAGAGACTGGATCCTACAGACATATGTGGTGGTTTTGCAAACCTGTTTACCCATTTTGGATTCTGGTATTTAAAGAATTGAGTTTAATATTCTGAGCACAATTCAAAGTGTTGGTGCTGACCTTTAAAGCCCTAAACGGCCTTGGTCCAGTATACCTGAAGGAGCGTCTCCACCTCCATCATTCTGCCCGGACACTGAGGTCCAGCACCGAGGGCCTTCTGGTGGTTCCCTCACTGTGAGAAGCCAAGTTACAGGGAACCAGGCAAAGGGTCTTCTCGGTAGTGGCGCCCGCCCTGTGGAACGCCCTCCCACCACATGTCAAAGAGAAAAATATCTACCAAACTTTTAGAAGACATCTGAAGGCAGCCCTGTTTAGGAAAGCTTTTAATATTTAATAGGTTACTGTATTTTAGTGTTTTGTTGGAAGCCGCCCAGAGTGGCTGGGGAAACCCAGCCAGATGTGTGGGGTATAAATAAATTATTATTATTATTATTATTATTATTATTATTATTATTATTATTAGAGCTACAGCCTTCCCTCCAACTTGCTTTATTTGGAATAAAGGACATGACTGCTCCACCAGTTGCTCATAAAGAACTTTTCATGTTCCTCCTTGCGGCAGCACATAGAGAAATATTCATGTGATGATGGCACACTGCCTTGGACTTGAATGTTGAAGCATGGTGCTCCAGAGCATGGACAATGGCCCTGGCTGAAAAGCTGGCATGCCAGATTCGTGTGACAAAGGAAATTCTAACCCCCTTCTTTTCTCTAATGTGTGGCAACCATTTTGGAATTATATGCATCAAGAAGGTTGTGTTTATCACCCTCTGACATCTCATGGTAATACAGTGGTACTTCAGGTTACATACGCTTCAGGTTACAGACTCCGCTAACCCAGAAATAGTGCTTCAGGTTAAGAACTTTGCTTCAGGATGAGGACAGAAATCGGGCTCCGGCGGCGCAGCTGCAGCAGGAGGCCCCATTAGCTAAAGTGGTGCTTCAGGTTAAGAACAGTTTCAGATTAAGAACGGACCTCCGGGACGAATTAAGTACTTAACCTGAGGTACCACTGTATGTGGAAAGATACTTTTTTTAGTGAACTGAAAGAATTAGATTTGATATTTTTAAGCAAATTAGCTGATGTGTTGTGACTTGTGGTGTTTTACATGTGATGTGAAAAAATGAACATTAATCAGAAAAATAAAACAACCACACAACAGGGAACTCTGAGAATTGCAGTTCTGTGAGGGGAATAGGGGTCGCCTAACAACTCTCATTGCCCTTCATAGAATCATGGAATTGTAGAGTTGGAAGCAACCTTTAATGAGCGACTGTTCCCAGAATTCTCTGAGGAATGGCATGACTGTCTGAGGGGGTATCATAGTGCTTTCAGTGTATGGTGTGGATGTGGAAAATGTTGTGTCAAGTGTCAACCCACACTTTACCAAGCATTCCCTCATCCCTTTTTTTACAGGAAGAAGTCTCCTTTTGGAAGTGGCTTTGTTGTGCAAGAGGCCAAATCTGTTTTAAGTGCACAGCCTGAATTTGCCACAGCATTCCATGATGATTCCTGAACATTTCTGAACGTATCAGCAAAATATAAACATTGAATCAACATTTCAGTCGGACCATTAAAACATCTAACATCAATACATTCAAGAGACTGTGCAATGGATCATACGGAAGCTTCGCAATAAAAATCCTAAGAATCCAAGTTAACAGCTAAATAGTCTGTCAGCGCAAACTGAAATACAGAGAAGCCAATGGTACAAAGCCAATGTATGATCTTATTTCTACCCAATCATTAACAATTCATTTCCGAACTTAAGCCTGCAATCAGCATATCAGCAAATCAATCAAAAGCTCTTCATCCCATTAAATTCAAAATTGCACAGTCCACCAACATTTCAAATTGAAAGGGTTTAGCAATAAAATAACACCATTTCTGAATTAGGAGCAAATGTAATATGGTCACATTTTTCTCCTAGCCTGGCAAAAGAGGCTTTCATTGTTCTGCTTCACTTCTCAGGGCACTTTAGAATACATTTAGAATATCAGTGGGTGTGGAGATTTGAGATTATCTCACTTTGTGACTTGGTCAAAGTTGGGGTGTGTGGGTGTTCGCTTTTCTTTTCAATAAACATTTCTCTAGCATGCTGCAGCATCCCTGGCCGCCCACACTTCCTGAACGAAAAAAAACCAAAAACAAATCATGGGATGACCTATTCACAATGCATCCCCCTGGGCTGTGATGGAGCCCCACAGTAGGCAAAAGATTCCTGCATTGCAAGGAGTTGGACTAGATTACCCTTGTCGTCCCTTCCAACTCTACAGTTCTGTGATTCTGCAAAGTGTGAGCACCCAGGAAGGCTGCAGAAGACACACAACCGGTCAATTATCTGTAGAATGAAAAACACTCACAACCTCTCCTTGGTCACCTCAAAAGTAAGGTAAGCTTCGCATAGGCATCTCAATGATTACTGTCAGAACAGGATTCTGGACTAGACGAGCGACTGGCTAATCCACCTGGGCTCTTCTGATATTCTTAACAAAAATCCTGCACTTTTCCCCATGAGAATTTCACCGGAAAATTTCTCCCCCTTTGATGATTTTCCAATGTGATCTCTTTTCTCATTTGTTGATGGGGAACAGTCGTGGGACAAACATTGGGCACACCCCTAGCCAAAGGTTTGTAACACTAAATAAAATGTATATACCAAAGTCTGTGTGTGTCCTGTGTTTCCTGTGGCATTGCCACTCACTTTTTATGGGGCATCCACATGACACTGGCATCCAACTTTTGCCCTCTTGTGTTTTCAGACTTGCAGAATCACAGAATCATAGATCTGTAAAGTTGGAAGGGACCATAAGGATAATCTAGTCCAAGCACCTACAATGCAGGAATCTTTCACCTGTGGGGCTCAAACCCAGGACTCTGTGATTAAGGGTCTCATGCTCTACTGACTGAGCTAAGAGTGAACTTTTGCATGTGTAAAGAATTGAGCCATGGGTGGTGCAAGTGGCCATTGTGTTACTTTTCCATCTTTTGGAAGAAGCATAGTTTTCATGTGCAAGGAAATAGTAGGTACTTGAACCTATTGTCACCCACAAGTCCCTATCTCAGCACATCTTTACTATTTCTGTCCCAGTCTGAGCCATTATAGCTCTCTACCCCCCCTTTTTTTCTTTTTAAATGATCTGTTAATTTGCACTGTTTCACCTGCCTTGTTAAACTCATTATTAAACATAACATCACTTGGGTGAACAGGTGTTTTTGTGCAATTTGCGGAGGATTTTAAAACACTTTGACTTTCCTGTCTCGTCTGTTGGCACCCTTTTAACAAAGTGCTTATTTTGGGGTTTGATTTTTTTAAAAAAAAGGTAGTTATAAAAGGTATTAATATATTATATAATGCCATGGAAATAACCACACACAGAAATTAAATAAGCAAGAACTGATGTAATATAATGGCTACGAGACCCAACATCCAAGGCGATAAACTATCTTATTTTGTACCAATTTAATCTAAGAGCACTTCCAGGCTGTCACGATTTTCGGATGGGATTGAGCCACACACAAGCAAACACAGGCTGCACAATGAAAGCTGATCTGAAACTCTGGTGAAACAAACCGACCTCCCCCAAAGACTGAGCTTTCTTCCATTAGGAAACTGACAAGGGGAGGGGCACTAGAGAATGTATAAGGATAGCACTTGCTTTGGCACAGCGTCAACAAAGCACCAACACCCCACCCTCTGGCAATGAAATAAAAGGAAGTCCTTCTTCATGCAGCACATCGTTAAACTATGGAACTCACTGCCACAAGAGGTGGCGATGGCCACCAATTAGGATGGCCCCAAAGGGGGATTGAACAAATTAATGGAGGAGAAGCCTATCAATGATTCCTGGCCAGGATGGCTATGCACTGCCTCCACAATCGACGGCAACAATGCTTCTGAATTGCAGTTGCAGGAAACCACAGGGGGAGAGAGCGCTCTTGTGCTTGGGTCTTGCTTGTGGGTTACCTACAGGTATCTGGGTAGACATGGTGAGAAGAGGATGCTGGACTAGATGGGCCATTGGCCTGATCCAGCAGGCTCTTCTTATGTTCTTATCTTCCTGTGAATGCTCATTAAGTAACCAAGGCTGTCTACTCGCCTTGCAAACAAATCAGGATGAATGCTCCAGGGTTGTAAAGACTGCAGAGAGAATAATAGGGTGCACTCTTCCCACCTTGGATCAAATCTATGCTTCCAGGTGTCATAAGAAAGCTGCAGAGTTAGTGCAGGATAGTGCGCACCCCGGAAATGATCTCTTTCAGCTTCTGCCTTCTGGAAGAAGGTACAGGGTATAAAGACTAGGACTAGCCGCCTGAGAAACAGTTTCTACCCATATGCAATTTTGGTTTTAAACGCAGTGTAAGGAGTCTTTATGGGAGTATAAAGGTAAAGGTACCCCTGCCCGTACGGGCCAGTCGTGTCCGACTCTGGGGTTGCGTGCTCATCTCGCTTAAGAGGCCGGGAGCCAGCGCTGTCCGAAGACACTTCCGGGTCACGTGGCCAGCGTGACGAAGCTGCTCTGGCGAGCCAGCACCAGCGCAGCACACGGAAATGCCGTTTACCTTCCCGCTATAAAGCGGTACCTATTTATCTACTTGCACTTAGGGGTGCTTTCAAACTGCTAGGTGGGCAGGAGCTGGGACCGAATGACGGGAGCTCACCCCGCCGTGGGGATTCAAACCGCCGACCATACGATCGGCAAGTCCTAGGCACTGAGGTTTTACCCACAGCGCCACCCGCGTCCCTTTTTATGGGAGTATATTGTATTTTAAAATAGGGTATCAGAGTTTTTAGGGGGCTAACCAGCTTGGGGTAGCTGGGATAGCAGGCTTGTTGGTTTTTGAATGTCTTATGTAGATTTTTCAATTTCGTTGTTCTGTGTGGGACAATGACAATAAAGATTATCGTATCGCTGGAAGGGCCCTGACTGCTGGACTACCATCAGCTCCAGCCAGCATGAATAATGGGAGTCATCTCAAATGCATCACATTGGCTACCTCTGGTCTAGATGCTAACCCAAAAGGGAACACCCCAACCACTCAGCTGTCCTTAGAGAAGTCACACCTTTGAAGCCCCAATCTCCCAGGAA
Source organism: Podarcis liolepis (assembly GCF_965112155.1). Lineage (NCBI taxonomy): Eukaryota > Metazoa > Chordata > Lepidosauria > Squamata > Lacertidae > Podarcis > Podarcis liolepis. The sequence continues at coordinate 30,190,725 of NC_139569.1, forward strand.
TGGAAACTACTCTTCAAAGGAGAGGAACAGAGATGAAAACACTGGCCTACCTTACCAGGGTGTATGGGTGACAACAAAGTGGAAGTGCTCTCTAAATGGTACTTACTACTGCTGGCCTTGTGAGATGTCTATCTACAGATGTGTTTTGTTTCTTCGGACTGGAGGGCGATTCCGCTCTCTCTCTTTGTGTGTGTGTGTGAGAGAGAGAGAGAGAGAGAGAGAGAGAGAGAGAGAGAGAGAGAGAAACTTTGCAAAGGCTGTAGATGAGGAGGGAGGATTGGAGAGGGGGAGGAGAGATGGAAGGAAGGAGGGGAGGCATATCTCTCTCTCTCTTTCTTTTTTTCTCTCACTCATTCTCTCCCCTCTCAGTGTCAAGAAATCTTGGAGAGGAGGAGGCGGCGACTCTGTCCTGGCAGGTCCCTTTCGCGAGGATGAAAGCCCAGTTTCCCAGCCTGGGGATGCAGTAGGCGGTGACCCCCGAGAGAAGAGGGAGCCCTCAACTTGTAGGCAGCGGTGTGTGTAAGGGGTGGGGGGGTCTCTCTTTTGGGAGATCTCCAAACTCCTGCGCTCGGGACCTTCTTCGCCTCTGGACCGGCAGAGGAGGCGCCCCGGCGGCTGCAGCCCAGCCGAGCCCCGCCGATCTCTCTCGCTCTCTCCCTGCGCCCCGGAGCCATGCCGTCGCCGCCGCCGCTGCCCTGCCGGGGCTGGACGCTGGCTCTGCTCACGCTGCTGGTGGGGATCCTGATCTTCGCGGACATCTCCGAGATCGAGCTGGAAATCGGGTAAAAAAAGAAACAATGAAGCCGGGTTCGATTCCCCCGCGCGTCCTTGCGCTCTGATCCAGGTGGCTCTTGTTGTGGGGGGGCGCGACTGGGGGGGCTAAGGGAAAACAGTTTGGGAGAAGCAGGGAGCTTGGAGCCGGGCTGGAGTAGCCGGGTGGGGTGGGGTGGGAAATCAAGCTCTGCTTTGGTTCGGGCAGGGGGGCGTGGCGGAGGGGGGCTTGTAAGGTAGGGGACACTTTTAGCTCGGGGGTGGCTTTTCAAAAAGAGGGACCGATGCGAAATGATGCTGGCGGGGGGTTTACAAAGGAGAAGGGAAACCTCTGCGGGGGGGGAGTGCGGTTACAAAGGATGTTTTTTCTCTGGGGAAGGAGGATGAGGAAGGGGGCGCGATGGAGTGGAAGGGGGGCTGCAAGAGAAGGAGAGTGTGGGTGGGCTGGGCGAGGGGGGGGGACTCCGGAGTTTCTTTGTCTCCGCGCGCGCTGCCTCGGCTGCTAGAGCTCTCAGTAAGCGAGGGGGGAGCGCTTTCGCTCTAGCCTCTCGCCGACCGAGCTCCCAACCCCTGTACCGGCCAGCGCGGGGTGAGGTTCGAGGGTGGGGTCGGGCTTATCAACTGCAGTTGTTGGGGGGTTGGGGGGTTAAGGAGTCAATCGATGTGGGTCTTGGGGAGATCTGGAAAGCAGGAGAGGAGAGGGGGGCGTGGACCGGCTGGAAGTTGGGGAGGGGAGAGAAACGGGAAATGAGAAAGCCGCCTTGGATACCAAGTCCATCTAGCTCCGTGCTGTCTGCCCTAACCGGCAGAAGGGAAAATTCCCAGCCCCACCTGAAGATGCCCTGGGTTGAACCTAGGATCTTCTGCGTGCAAAGCAGATGCTCCACCACTGATCTCTGGTCTCTCCTCTGGGACACAGGAGAACCTCATGTCTTATTTTGATAGTTACAAGCTTAGTGGATCAGGGGGATGTTGTAGATGTAGCATATCTTTATTTCAATAAGGCTTTTGGCAAAGTCCCCCATGATATTCTTGCGGAGAAGCTGGACAATGTTATTGTTAGGTGGATTTTTAGGTAGTTGACTAACCAAACCCAAAGAGTACTTGCCAAGGACTCCCCGTCATCCTGGGTGTGGGAACGTGACAAGTGGGGTGCTGCAAGGTTCTGTCCTGGACATGGTGTTGTTCAACAGTTTTATAAATGACTTGGATTAAGGAATTGAAGAGGATTTGCATAGGACACCAAATTGAGAGGGGTAGCCAATACTGTACCTCAGAAGACAGAATCAAGATTCAAGATGACCTTAACAAATTGGAGAACTGAGCCAAAACTAACATATGACATTTCAATAGGGACAAGTGTAAGATTGTACAGTTAGGCAGGAATAATCAGATGCCCAAATATAGGAAGGAAGACACCTGGTTTGCCTGTAGTATATGTGAAAAGGATCTAGAGCAGGGGTCAGCAACCTTTTTCAGCCATGGGCCGGTCCACCGTCCCTCAGACTGTGTGGTGGGCCGGACTATATTTTTTTTTTGGGGGGGGATGAACAAATTCCTATGCCCCACAAGTAACCCAGAGATGCATTTTAAATAAAAGGACACATTCTGCTCATGTCACGCTGATTCCTGGACCGTCTGCAGGCTGGATTTAGAAGGCGATTGGGCTGCATCCAGCCCCTGGGCCTTAGGTTGCCTACCCCTGATCTAGGGGGTCTTAGTAGACAACAAGCTTAACATGAGTCAACAGTGTGATTCTGCAGCAAGAAATGCTAATGCAATTCTGGGCTGCATCAACTGAAGTAATAGTCCAGTTTAAGGGAAGTAATAGTACCATTATATTGTCTTATATCAGACCCCACTGAGTACTGTGCTCAGTTCTGGGCACCACAATTTAAGAAGGATATTGGCAAACTAGAACTTGGTTGCAGAGGAAGGCAACCAAGATGATCAAGGGTCTGGAAACCAAGCCTTATGAGGAACAGTTGAGGGAGTTGGGTATGCCTAGCCTGGAGAAGAGAAGACTAAGAGATGATGCAATAGCCGTCTTTTAAATATCTGAAGGGCTGTCTTGTGGAAGAAGGTGCAAGCTTGTTTTGTGTTGCTCCAGAGGGGAGGATCCAAACCAATGGATTCATGTGACAGGAAAAGAGATTCCAACAAAACTTGAGGAATAATTTCTGATGGTAAGAACAGTAGAGCAGATGAGCTGGGAAGGTGGTAGACTCTCCTTTGCAGGAGGCTTTTAAACACAGCTTGGATGCCCATCTGTTAGGGTTTTCTTAGCTGTGATTCTTCCATTGCAGGAGGTTGGACTACATGAAGACTGGGGTCCCTTCCAACTCCACAGTTTTCTGGTTCTATGAAGGATACAGTTGCTCCTCTAGTTCAGCATTGCCTACGCTGAATGGCAGCAGTTCTCCAGGGTTTCAGGCAGGGGTTGAACCTGGGACCTGCTGTGTGCAAAGGAGATGCTCTGCCACTGAGCTACATCTCTGCATCTTGGGATAGGGACTTGTAGAAGGGCTGGTTTAATGCAAGAAGTACCGAAAAGCTCCAGGTTTGGCACTTGAGAAATGTTGGAAGTTTAAAGTGGGAGACATGGATCCACCACACTCCACTGACAACCAGGGGCAGTGGCAATGGCATTGTTGGCAAAGCTGGAAAGTGTTAGGCATCATGCTCAGGTGTAGGTAAAAGGTAAATGACCCCTGGACAGTTACATCCAGTCAAAGGCGATTGTGGGGTTGTGGCGCTCATCTCACTTTTCAGGCCAAGGGAGCCGCCATTTGCCCACAGACAGCTTTCCAGGTCATGTGGCCAGCATGACTAAACTGCTTCTGGCACAATGGGACACCATGGAAATGCCATTTACCTTCCCACCACAGTGGTACCTATTTCTCTACTCGCACTGGTGTGCTTTCGAACTGCTAGGTTGGCAGGAGCTGGAACAGAGCAATGGGAGCTCACCCCATTGCATGGATTTGAACTGCCAACCTTCCGATTGGCAAGTCCAAGAGGCTCAGTGGTTTAGACCACAGTGCCACAAATGTCCCTCAGGTATATCTAGCAGAGAGGCAATAACCATTCGTTGCACTTATCCTTTTTCTGCCCTAGTGCTTGTGACATGGATGGAAGCCCCTTTTGCAATGGTTCTCCCCTTCTCTGTGTACCTACTCCACACTTGTAGGACCCAGCTGTAGTGTTTGTTTTGAAGGGAATGTATTAAGTAAGAGGAGTGCCCCAGTGCCCCGGGGCTGGTACTGATTGCAATTCTCTCAATAGGGAGTAATAATTTCAGATCCATGTTCTTTAAGTGTGCATTAAATGTATGGTGCCTTTACAGTGCCACCATACACGCCATACATTTAAAGAACATTGCTTCCCCCAAAGAACACTGGGAACTGCTAAGGATGTTGGGAATTGCAGCTCTGCAACACATCAATTACAGTTCCCAGCATTCCTCGGGGGAAGCCACATGCTCCAAATGTGCTTTAAATGCTCAAATTCTGCTTCTTGGTTTCCAGCTGGGCAACTGGTTGGCCATTGTGAGAATAGGAGGATGGATTAGATAGGTGGGCCTTTGGATCCAGCCGGGCTCTTCTTGTGTTCTTATGGACTTGTACTGCCATGGGAAAGGCTGTTTGGGGACATAGGAAACTGTCTTGTGCTGATTGAGACCATCTGTCAATCTAATTCATGATGACTTCTGAACACCAGTTGCTGGCAATCCCAAAAGGGGAGAGCTGCTGTTGTGCTCGGGTCCTGCTTGCAAGCTTCCCACTGGGGCATCTGGTTGGCCACCATGGAAGAGGGATGCTGGAGTAGACAGTTCTCTGCCCTAAGCCAGCAGAGCTTTTCTTATGTTCTGCCATTCTGGAGGAAAGGGTTGGGTGGATATCTGCTGTGGGCACTTCCCGGTCAGGGATGGGTTTAGCGGATAGTCAGGGAGGGAGGACAGAAGTTAGAGTCTCTCCACCCCTGCCTTAGATGTTGTCTTAGGCTGAGTAGAGGATAAAATGAAGGGAGTCCTTCCACTTTCCTATTATTCTGTGATGGAGTGTGTGGTCCTGATTAGACCAAGGAGGGAGGAGCACTCCATCAAGTTGAAGGGGAAGCTGCTAGTCGAGATACGGATGGAGCAATGTGTAAAAATGTAGTTCTCAGACTGTGCCATGAGAAATCAATCACTTAATTAAAGACTGTTGTGACTCCAGAGTAGCCATTGATGCAGCAGACTGTCTGCTGCATTTTGGCACAAAACACCACTCCAAGCCCACCTTCTTCCTTCCAGTTAGGAAGCACAACCAGAGCAGTTTCTTGTGCAGGTATCCAGAAGGTGGACTGCTCCTTACTTGCCCTAACTAAAAGGTACACCTTTAGAGGTGCAATTGTGAAAAGTCCCTCTAGATATAAATCAGAAGGGAAGAGTCTCAGTCGTCAGGGAGAGATTCATGCTCTCCTACATTTCTCCGAAGGAAATAGGGACATCCTAAGGAAAAGCAGGACATTCCAGGATCAAATCAGAAACCGAGATGGCTTCTGTAAATTTGGAACTGCCCCTGGAAAATAGGGACACTTGGAGGGTCTGAGATTTGGTACTTGCCAAACTGAAATGGGATAGGACAGAAGAACAGTAGAAGAGTCTCATTGGATCAGGCCAATGGCCCATCCAGTTCCTTTTTAAAAAAATAAATAAATACATTTTTATTTGATTTTCCAAAATATGAACATACAGCAAAAACAATTCCCAATCTAATTATTGAGATTATGCTGAATCTCCTGACTTACCCGCATCCCTTCCATGGGTCCTATAGATTCTATTTTCAACTACATATCAATACTTCTCCAATTTTTCATCTTCCTAGGTTATCTGTACGTTCTATTACATTACAAGTGTGTTTAAGATCCTGCTAATGTTTTGACCTGTTTACAATGATTTTGTATATACATTATAAACATTTCCCATTCTTTTTTTTTTTAATTGTGTCTTCTTGATTCCTAAGCTTCCCAGTTAGTTTTGCCATTTCAGCATAGTCCATCAATTTGATTTGCCATTCTTCTCTAGTCGGGGTTATCTCTTCCTTCCATCTCTGGCCTCAGTCCAGCACCCTGTTCCAAACAGATGCCCCAATGGGAAACCTGCAAGCAAGACCCGAGCAGAAGAGCCCTCAAATAGCAAAATGGGGCATGCCCCCCCCCCCGATTCCAGATAATTTGTTCATTGAGCATTTATCCTGATATGTTTGCAGGAAGGATAGATGATGTTGCATCGAGCATCACTCCACACTTCCCAGGGCCTTTCTCCATCACTTTCCGTATCACAAAAGAGTCCAATCTTTTAGGGAAGTGAGATTGTGGCACAAAAACCTCCCAATCAGCTTTAATCGCACAACCTAAATTTGTCCGTGTGTGGTTGAATCCCACTTGAAAACAGTGACAGCCTGGAAACAAGCTATACTGGAACTTGATTGAGCATTTGTGCTGATTTGATTCTGTGGCAGTCATAAGACAATGAACACTCACCTGGTATTCATCCTGATTTGCTCGAGGGCTGTTTAGTCATTAGTCCCATTAGTAATTTGCTCATACTATACTTTACAGCAGATTTCCCTATCATTTTTCAAGCTGCCAGAAGTCAATTATTATTAATATTTTAAATAGATTTGTTGCACCATTTGTTGCACTTTAATTGTGCAAACCTACACCTACTATAGGGACGTGGGTGGTGCTGTGGGTTAAACCACAGAGCCTAGAACTTGCCGATCAGAAGGTCAGTGGTTCGAATCCCCACGACAGAGTGAGCTCCCGTTGCTCGGTCCCTGCTCCTGCCAACCTAGCAGTTCGAAAGCACATCAAAGTGCAAGTAGATAAATAGATACTGCTCCTGCGGGAAGGTAAACAGTGTTTCCGTGCACTGCTCTGGTTCGCCAGAAGCGGCTTAGTCATGCTGGCCACATGACCCGGAAGCTGTACGCCGGCTCCCTCGGCCAATAAAGCGAGATGAGCGCCGCAACCCCAGAGTGGGTCACAACTGGACCTAATGGGCAGGAGTCCCTTTACCTTTACATTTACATCTACTATAGGCACTTAATCCCTACCACAAAGCTGTGAGACTGTGGAGATGGCTCAGGTCTTTAACCCTAAATTCACCAGAGGGTTCTCCATAGAAGGCCTTGGTCTCAATGACTGGGGAACCCGTGACTTTTCAGATGTTTTTGGACACCCATCAGTGCCTGTCGGTGAATCCAAAGGAGCTGTAGATCAGAGAATCAGAGAATCACAGAACCATAGAGTTTGAAGGGACCTTGAGGATCATCTTGCCCAGCCCTCTGCAATGCCAGAATATGCAGCTGTCCCTTATGGGGATCGAACCTGCAACCTTGGCGTTATCAGCACCACGCTGAAACATCTGGAGGCCCGGGAGTTCTCTACACCTGGAAACTTGGGTCGTCTAAGGAGAAGCAAGGCATCACTTCCCCATCCAAATTTCTGTCCCTCTCCCCCACCCCACCCTGAGAAAAATCACACTGTGTCCTAATCATTCCCCTTTATCATGAAATCAATTAGGCACTAGAGAGTGCTTTAGGAAAGGTGCCCAGTGTCTGCCTGGCACACAGGTTGCGGTTATTTTATTCCCGACTCCCCCCCCCCCAAGGCAACAAAAATTAATTCGCCATCTCCTTCCTTCTGCTACACCAGGATACAGTGTGAATGATGAGGCGCAGGTGAGGGAGGTTATCAGAGGGATAATAACCTGCCTTTGAATTAACCAGGAGCAACCACTGGAAGAGACAGGGATGAGATGTGAAATGGGCCAGTGGCCGGTTCTGGTCTGGCGGTCCCAGTGTAATGACAATCATGTCAGGCTATATTTATGTATAGGATGCTGGTCTCCCCACCCCCCACCCCTGGTCTGCTCCCACCCATTCTCAGCAAGCAGACCTTTTAGATCCCACTTTCCACATTTCTCCCTCTTTGTTTTCCTGTCTTCTTTCTTCTCTTCCTTCCATGTTTCCTGGGGGATCTTTAGAGGCAAGGATGGGGAAGAAATTCGATCCAAATCCATCTCCTTTGCACTTTCTGAAGCACTGCACAAACCAAAACACAGCCCTTTTCCAAATTTCGCATACCTCCGAATTTTGCAATTGTATTTCATACGTACAACAATGAATATACAGGAATAAAGAGTTCTTTACTGAGTCAAACCACTGGCTTATCTAACTCAATAATATCTACAATGATTGGCTTGTGACTTTCCAGCTTTACCTGGAGATGCAAAGGATTGAACCTGGGGATAATTGTGTTTCAGTTCTCTTATTGCTTCAGAGAATGAAGATTAGGTAGTTTCACATTAAAATGTGAATTCCTGTGAACCAAATTTCTCCCCATCCTTACTTCTGAGCAGTAGTATTAGACTGGGTGTATTTGTATCTGGTCATCACAGAACAAGTGAACTCGGAGCTGAATAAACCGCCACACAAACAGATGTAAAATGCCAATTCTCTCTGGTAAATTTCCCTTTAAAAAGAAAGATAAAATGTTAAAATGAGATGAAACAAAAATGAATGCTTGCAATTCTGAATACAATTATGTAAAACCTAAAGGCTGTGGTGCTAATTAAAGTCACTTAGCAGCATACTTGTCTGCTGGTGAAAGGTTTGCCATCAGCAAAACGTGGTTGCACACAAGAATGCATAAGCAGGTTTTCTGGTGACTTTGCTGTGCAGTAAATTTCACAATCTGTTGTGCAACAAGTTCCTTCTAGCACAACTGTTGCTTTGAATTCCTCTGCCGCTCAACATAAAAACTCACCCATCCAATAGTGCAAGAGACTTTGTGCTAGCAGACAGAATATGGTAGACACAGCCCTGAATGAAGAAAAGCATAAAACAAGCATAATATTCTGAGTCTCCCTGGTAGGGTATGGATTTTTGCACTATAAAACCATCCACCCCAGTTGTCTAAACCTGAAAGTTATGAGTTATCTTGCCTTCCTTTCAGGGCATAATTTGAACTGCGGGGGTCTGCCTCCTGACCCTCCTCCTCCTTATATGGTTCCAAGGGAGGAAGGAGAAGTTCTGTATAGCTAGAGCAAAAGGCAGTTCTTGACTTTATTGGCAGAGACGTTGCTAGAATTCACTGCCGTGGCTTTGAAGAACGATTCGGCTCCCCAGAGAGTACCTGCTGTTTCGGAGGAGAGCTTTTTTAGACACCTCGTTGCCAGGCTGTGACAACGTGAGCAGATGAGACCTTTAAACATTGATGTGCAAGGTCTCGAGTCATCTTGGCAAGGCAGGAATATGAGGTTCCCCTTGTCCTGGGCAGGGGAGATCAAGTCTGGGAAGGCTGTGCTCAAATGGGAGATCCCTTCACTCAAGGGAGACACAGCTACTCTGCACCCCCTTCAGTCATCTTCCATCCTCCTCTCCCATGACATCTAGTAACACAAAATGTGTGACAGGACATGACTGGTTTTGCTGCTCCAGGAAGAGGCAGCCCAGGAAGCAGAGCTGATCAGGGTTGCTAAAAATGTCGTGCAACGGGCTTTCTGATGGCTTACCACAGCCATGGGGTGGAGAAGCTTCAAGGCCATGAGCTATGTGAGGATAGGACTTATGGGAGAGTGATTCTTTCTGCAAATACCCAGGTTTTTCTTTGCACAGTCTGCATCCAATTTGCATACATATCCATGGAAAGAATTAACATAATTTAGACAGAAGTACAACACATTGTACCTTACAGATCGTGAGCAGGTGAATTATACCTGGTCAGATCATATCCATAACAATATAAATAATGTAATAATTTATTACTTATACCCCACCCATCTGGCCGGACCTCCCCAGCCACTCTGGGTGGCTTCCAACAGAATATTAAAAACACAATAAAACATCAAACACTAAAAAGTTCCCTAAACAGGGCTGCCTTCAGATGTCTTCTAAAAGTCAGATAGTTGTTTCTTTCCTTGACATCTGGTGGGAGGGCGTTCTACAGGGCAGGTGCCACTACTGAGAAGGGCCTCTGCCTGGTATATTTAAAGTGTATATTTAAAGCATGCCCCCCCCGCAAAGAATCCCAGGAACTGTAGTTTGTTAAGGGAGCTGGGAATTGTAGCACTGGGGGGGATAAACTACAGTTCCCAGGATTATTTGAGGGAAAGCCCTGTGTTTTAAATGTTTGGTGTGGATGTGACCTCAGCTGTCTACCGTAGGTGCTGCTAAGTGCAAAAGGTTTCCACTCCTTTCATAAAGGTTGCGAATCTTTAAACCACACATGGATCAAACAGTTGTGCTGGCTGGGGCTTCACTCCAAACATTTGGAGGGCACCAGGTTGGGGAAGGGTGCCCTAGGCCACCTGTAAAGCCAAAATGGACGCACACACACACACACACACCCTTTGCTCTTTAGCAAACAAAGGGCCCTTTCTCCTGGATTTCCTCTCCCTGGGACTGACAAACAATAAAGAGACATGAAAGTGAGCTCCCTCTTCCCAAGGCCACTGAATGGCTGAGCACATAAAGATGAAAGGTCTGGGTGGGGATGCAGTGGGAGGGCAAGGGGAAGAAGAATCTGCTGAGGAAAATGATACACATGAACCAGCAGAGTGGATTTGGCTGCTGCCTGCAGCCTTGGGAAGATGGGCATCCGACTGTTTCTCAGAGTACTTATCAAACACTTAACTCCCAGAAGGAGGAATGGCAGAGATTGAAAATGATGCGAGGTGTCAAGTAAAGTAGAAAAGGAGCTACACATGGGCACTTAGTTTATTTATTTGTCTTTTAAAAATACTGGGGACCTGAAATTTGATTTAAACAACAAAATCTAAATGGTTCACAACAATTATACATACACAATAAAAACCACAGGTGGTTCGGGTTTTTTTAGATCATCAGCTAGCTAACACAGAAACTGTTTATCTTGTCTGCATAAGCCTGAGAACAAATAAAAGTTCCCAGCAAAGGTGTAACTCGAAGTCACCTGCTGGATCTGTATTGACAGAGCACTAATGGCTCAATTTCTTGGGGAAGCAGACTTGGGAAGCAGCAAATGACACGCCTGCACACAATCTCAGTGATATAAGGGTTCAGGGGGTTCCCTAAGGTATCCTGGCCTCAGTTGTTCAGAGCTTTGTAACTTGATTCAAGGACCTTGACCCTGGCTCAGTAGTAGATGGGCAGCCAAGTACAGATGTTTTAACAATGGCGTCACATGTTGTCGGTCAGATGCCCCCTCCGGCAGTCTGGCTGCCTGGTTCTGCACCAGCTGGAGCTTCCAAACCAGGCCCAAGGGAAGCCCCACAGAGAGTGCATTGCTGTAGTCCAGCCTCAAGGTTGCCAACACATGGAGTACAGTGTACATGTCCACCAGGAAGGGGAACCTGTGGCCCTCCAGCTGTTCTTCAACTCCAATAGCCTGCCCCTCCATGAATGTGTCCAATCCTCTTTTAAAGCCACCCATCTTGGAAGCCATCACTGCCTCCTGCGGGAGGGAGTTCCACAGTTTAACTATGAGCTGCATGAAGATGTACTTCGTTCCATCTGTCCTGAATTTTCTGGCATTTAGCTGCTTTGGCTGTTCATGGCTTCTAGTAGTATAAGAGAGGGAGGAAACTTTTCCCTATCCACTTTCTCTATGCAAAGTATAATTTAATAAACTTATTCCATGTCACTTCATCCTCACCATTTCAAACGCGGCAACCTTTCCTCATCAGGAAATCACTCCATCCCCTTCATTATTTTGGTTGCTCTTTTCTGAAGCTTGGCTGCCCTAAATGGTCTCTCCAGATGCAGGTTACAGCTACAATGTACATTGAAAGTTCTCTTGCAACTTTCCAGGCTGACAAGGAACCATTCATTGGTAAGCACTCTTTGGGTTTGATCAGTCATCCGCCAACACAAATCCGCCTAACAGTAACATTGTCTAGCCCACGTTTTAGCAGCTTCTCCACAAGGATATCACAGAGGACTTTGCCTAAAGCCTTACTGAATCCAAATAGGTTACATTCACAGCATTCCCCTGATCCACCAAGCTTGTAATTCTTTCTTGCTGTGTGTGTGTGTGTGTGTGTGTGTGTGTGTGTGTGTGTGTGTGTGTGTATATATATATATATATATATATATATATATATATATATATGAGAAAGAAATAAGTTTAGTCTGGCATGACTTGTTTTTCAGAAACCCAGCCTGGCTCTTAGTAACCACAACTTCCTTTTCCAAGAGCTCACAGGCCACCTGTTTCATTATCTATTCTAGGACTTTTCCTGGCTTGAATGTCAAGCTGTCACTAGTTACCTGGCTTCTCTTTTCCCCATTTCTGAAGCTGGGGACAATATTTGTCTGCCTCCAGTCTGCAGGGACATTACCTGTTCTCCAATGATTCTCAAAGATTATAGACAGAGGCTCTGAGATTACATCTGCACATTCCGCTAATACCCTTGGATGCAGTTCAAAGCAGCTAGGTGTTTCCTTAATGCCTCTTTTCCTATCTTGGGCTGCAGCTCCCTCTCTGCATCATTTATTATACTATCACCAGGTTGGGCACTGTTTTCCTTTTGGGAGAAGGCTGAGGGAAAGTAGGTATTGAGCCTTATCTCACTCGCTCAATAGCATTTCTCCTTTTTTCTCACACAGAGGAAATAGTACTTCCTTATTTTTCCTCTTGCTCTGAGCATAGCAAAAAAAATAAAAATCATTATTATTATTATTAACCTCTCTTGCAATCCTGGGCTCTAGCCCACCTGACCCTCTCCCTGCGAGTGTTGGCTGGTCATGTTCCCTACCTTTGTAATTTTCTTATTCATCTCTTCTTAAATCTTGGTTCATCCATAAATTCTTTATGCAACCACACTGGTTTCTTTAGATGCCTCCTACTTTTAATTTGTATTAGAATTGTTTGTGAATGTGCCTTCAGTATTTCACCTTTAAGAAACTCCCATCCATCATGAGCTCCCTTCTCTTGAGGCATTTCTGGCCATAGGATCTCACCCAGTAGTTCTATAAGCTTTTTGAAATCGGCATTCTTAAAGTCTTAGAGTGCACATCCCACTTCACTCAGCTTTCTCTTTCCTCTGCAATACTGAATTCCAAGAGGACATGATCACTTCCTCCCAAGTTTCCCACTACTTCTACCTCACTGAGCAGTTCCTCCCTGTTGGTGAGGAACAGGTCCACGATAGTTGATTCGCTTGTTGCTTCTTCCAGCTTCTGGGAAATGAAATTGTCAGCAAGGCAACTGAGGAATTTGTTTGACCTTACATTCTTGGCAAAGTTTTATTTCCACCAGATATTTGGGTAACTGAAGTTTCCCATGACTGCTATAGCTCTCCTTTTTGAATGTTTAGTAATCTGCTCTAGGAAGGCATCATCCAAGTCTTCAGTCTGGCTTGGAGGTCTATAGCAGACACCCACAGTAAGGTCACTGTTGCTTCCCTCTCCTGTAACAACCTTTTTAGACTACCCTTCCAAGGATTATTTGTGGGAAGCCACAACTGTTAAAGAGGTGTACAGCTGCTTTAGATATATGATCTGGATACGATCTTAGAGGCAGAGGACCTCTGAATGTCAGGTGCTCAGGGTGGTGTTCAAACAATAGGAGGGACAGCTATGGCTTCCAAGCATCCTAGTCAGCTTCCCAGAAACAGCCGATCAGTCACTGTTGATACTGGAGTAAGGTAAAAGGTAAAGGAACCTGGACAGTTAAGTCCAGTCAAAGGTGACTATGGGGTTGTGGCACTCATCTCACTTCAGGCCAAGGGAGCCAGTGTTTATCCACAGTAAGCTTTCCGGGTAATGTGGCCAGCATGACTAAACCACTTATGGAACACCATGACGGAAACCAGAGTGCACGGAAATGCCGTTTATCTTCCTGCCACAGTGTACCTATCTACTTGCACTGGCATGCTTTCGAACTGCTAAGTTGGCAAGAGCTGGGACCAAGCAACGGGAGTGCAGCGCATTGCAGGGATTTGAACCGCCGACCTTCTAATTAGCAAGCCCAAGAGGCTCAGTGGTTTAGACCACTGTGCCATCCGCTTCCTGTGGATACCAGAGTAAAGGGGCCCTTAGCAGGGTGTCCACATAAGCATCAGCCCCCCAAAACAGTGGCGTAGCGTGGGGGGTGCAGGGGGGCCGGCCGCACCAGGCGCAACATCTGGGGAGGGCGCGCTCGCACTCGCAGCTCTCTGCCCCTACCTGGCTCACTCACTCTAGGGGGCGCAAATTACTTGCCTTGCCCCGGGTGCTGACAACCCACGCTACGCCTCTGCCCCAAAATGACACAGGTGTGTGTGTGTATATATTCAATCAATCTTTATTATGGTCCAGAGACCCAACAAATGATTACAAAACAATACACAATTCATACAGCCTACCTCCAGGTTAAACAAGCATATTGTTCATAGTGTGTGTATATATGTGTGTGTGTGTGTGTGGTTCTGGTACTGCATACCCTTGACTACCCCTAGAAAAAAGCACTGATTATACATATTATATAATTGCACATATTAATTTATGCAATTGCATGTGTGTGTGCATATTAATAAACATATATCACATATTTATATGCAGGCTTAGAAAGAATTACTATGGTCTGTATCCAGTGTTCTCTGTCTTCTAGCAAGGCCTCTCGGGCTAACAAATGGAAGCACTTTAATGTTGCACAGCAGAGTAATCTAATGCAACTGTTGTGCTAGCAGAAACCTCTTGTGCAACAAATCACACAATCTACTATGCAACAGAGTTACCAGCAACCTGCTTCAAAATTCAATTGCACAATGAAGTTCTGCTGGTGCAAAACATTTCACCAGCTGGGCAGGTATAAGTGGCTTTTATTTTGTGCTATCTTAGAGACAACCCTGTAATTTAAATAGAAATACAATCCATTTCTGCCTAGTGAGGAAGCCAGTGACCAGGTGACAGCTGGGCGGGCTGGGCTGATGGGGGTTAGCCATCCATCGCTTCTGGAGTCCACCTGCTAGGGTAAATATTTTATTGTGGCCAATAGAATTCTGTAGAATTCTTGGAAGATATTTAATTACAAGAAAATGCCTCCAGTCACAAAGTGTGCCTTTACGTTATGCCCTGGAACCTACACATGATATATAAATGAAAGCTTCTAACTTTGGAGCCCTCTAGACTACAGCAAAGAGGAGATCACACCGACGGTTGAGCAAAAGCTTTGTGAAAAGGCACCAGTTTGATGAATAATGCATTTCCTTTGTCCTGTAGGAATTCTGGAAGCAGAGGTGCAATCAGATCGGCACTGAGCAGCTTACATGGCAAACCTAATAGGTTCGTAAATTGGATGTTGTGTTCATTTGTGTTTTGCTTTAAGAGGGCTATTAATCTACTTCTCTCTCTCTCTCTCTCTCTCTCTCTCTCTCTCTCTCTCTCTCTCATACACACACTCATGCTCACACATTCTCATGCATATTCTCTCCCCCCCCTTTCTCTTTTATGTGGGATGGTGCTCTTTCAACTCACCTCGTAGATACCTGTTCCTTTCCTGTTCTGCTGCAGATTTTCTTAATCATCCCTCTGTTCACCCAGAATCGTCCACCTCTCCCTCAGTACTCTCCTATCTCATTACCACCAGCAGCTTGTAGTCATTGAGACTGATTGGGCAGAAAGCAGGGAGATCAACAGTAGGTGGCGCCAGAGCCAATGGCAGGCAGCACCAAACAATTCTAGCTTTGCCCCTCACTTTGCTGAGTTCCACAAGGGTTGTGTACACACTATATCTTTAAAGCACGTGATTTCCCTCAAAGGATTCTGGGCAATGCAGTTTGTTCAGGGTTGCTGGAAACTGTGACTCTGTGAAGGGTGAACTACAGCGCTCATAATTCTTTTGGGTATCTTGAGAGATCTTGCTGGAATCTGTGCTAATAGATCCTGTTCTTTTTCTTCCTCCGCCACTACCTCTCCCTTTCTCTCTTTTTCTCCTCTCCAGAGCCGAAGTGTTAATAAATGGCTCCTTATCTCCAGCTGTTGTTGACAGAAGCAACGAAAGTATTAAGCACCATCCAGCTCCATCCAAATGGCAACACAACCAGACACTCTCTTTGAAGATCAGGTACTATCTAATTTCTAGGAATGGGCACATCAAAATCCAGTGTTACAAGATTGGATGAAAGTTTGATGTTTGTTTCAAGATTTTGACGTATCTACAGGTTTTTTCCCATTTGGTTTAGTTTATTCAATTTGTGCATCATTTCACACAGTCAGCAGAAGGCTTGAGGCCATTTACAGAGAAAATATAAAAATACTTATAAAGAAGACAAGCACTAATAACATAACAGAAAAGCAATAAAAGCATTCATCCACAAATATCACCCAACAACATAAAACAACCGCTTCACCCAGATAAGAATAAGTTGACCCATAATTGATCTCAGTTATTCAAAAAAATATTGAACAAATATTAAATTCCGTTGTAGCAAAGCTCGTTCTCTATTTGGGAATTTACAAACTTGGCAGATTTCATGGAATCATAGAATTGTAGAGATGGAAGGAACCCCAGGGATCATCTAGTCCATGGGTAGGCAAACTAAGGCCCAGGGCCCGGATCCAGCCCAATCGCCATCTAACTCTGGCCCGCGGATGGTCCGGGAATCAGCATGTTTTTACATGAGTAGAATGTGTGATTTTATTTAAAATGCATCTCTGGGTTATTTGTGGGGCATAGGAATTCATTCTTTTTTTTCTCTCCAAAATATAGTCCAGCCCCCCACAAGGTCTGAGGGACAGTGGACCAGCCCCCTGCTGAAAAAGTTTGCTGACCCCTGATAATTCTAGTCCAACCCCTTGCAATGCAGGAATCTCAACTAAAGCATTAGATCTACAAGCCAGGTTATTTTGAGTTTGGGCAGCATTACTAGTAATTCCAGACAGAGCAGCAGCAGGGAGCTGGGGGCCAAAGTAGAAGGAGTACCATGGGAAGTGAGGACTGAGGATTGCTGGTGCAGCATCTAAGTCACGAAGCCGCCAGTTCAAATGTTGTCTCTGCTATCAACTCAGTGGGCAGCCTTCAGCAAATCCCTTCATCTCAGCCCCTCAGCTGGAGGTAATGCGGCCACCAAGGTGGTTGATGTAAGCAGTACGGAGATAATTTCGATGTGAGCTGCTTGGAACACTCGCATTATAAATTCCAAACAGCAGCCTCACTATTATTACAGGGAAATGCCTGTCATCATCATGAATCGGGTTTGTGCACACATGGTTTGTGTGTGTAAAGAGATCCTTCAAGAAAAATGATGCTTTTGTGCTGCATATGTGGCAGCCTTTTAGATATATGTAAAAATGTTTGTTTGTTTGTTTATACACTATCCTTTCGCCCCAAAGACTTGCAGAGTGGCATACAAAAAATGTAAGGCTGGGATGGGGAACCCGCAACCTTCTAGATGCAGTCTACTGATGGCTCCATGACAGAGGACCCTCAACATCACAACCATACCATTAAGACAGCACAACCATAGCATCAAAGCACAGCTTACATGTGAGGTAGTCAACATGGTGCCCTCCAGATGTAGGTGAACTGCAGCTCCTATCACCCAGCAGGGCCAATGGTCAAGAATTATGGAAGGTGCAATCCAGGAACATCTGGAGAACATCACATTGGTTACTCTGGATTACAGTACATAATAACATATACAGTGCAGCAACACTGCAAGAAATGGCATTATTCAAGTGTGATGGTCCTTGCGTCTTATCTTCTTTAGTTGTTGAGTCCACAAGCTACATAACTAGGTGCATGACTATGAAAGGGTTATAGCTGCAGAAGGTCCCTGGTTCAATCCCAAACATCTCCATGCACAGTTGGGAAGGTTCCATGTCTGAAACCTTGGAGAGCTGCTTCTAATCAGTGTCAGCCAAGGCTGAGGAACCTTTGGCCCACCAGATGTTGTTGGACTACAAGTCCCAGACAGCATGGACTATAGTCAGGGATTATGAGAGTTGTAGTCCAGCAACGGTGGACTAGCAACGGTCCAGCAACGGTGGCGCTGTGGGTTAAACCACAGAGCCTAGGACCTGCCGATCAGAAGGTAGGCAGTTCGAATCCCTGCGACGGGGTGAGCTCCTGTTGCTCAGTCTCTGCTCCTGCCAACCTAGCAGTTTGAAAGCATGTCAAAGTGCAAGTAGATAAATAGGTACCGCTCCAGCGGGAAGGTAAATGGCGTTTCCGTGTGCTGCTCTGGTTCGCCAGAAGCAGCTTAGTCATACTGACCACATGACCCAGAAGCTGTACGCCAGCTCCCTCAGCCAATAAAGCGAGATGAGCGCCGCAACCCCAGAGTCGGTCATGACTGAACCTAATAGTCAGGGGTCCTTTACCTTTTTAGTCCAGCAACAGCTGGAGGACCAAAGGTTTATCAACCCTGGTGTAGACAATGCTGAGCTAGAAGGACAATGATTCTGACTAAGTTGAAGACAGCTTCCTGTGTTCCTAACTAGACTTATTCCCTCCCTCCTTTTTTCTTTTAAAAAGAAAGCACATCTTGAAATTTCTGGATGCTGAAAAAGACATCTCAGTGCTCAAGGGAACTCTCAAGCCTGGGGATATTATCCACTATGTGTTTGACAGAGACAGTACAATGAACGTTTCCCAAAACCTCTACGCCCTCCTGCCCAGGACTTCACCACTGAAAGGCAAACACTTTCGGACATGCGCCATTGTGGGCAACTCAGGCATCCTGTTGAACAGCAGCTGTGGAGAGGAAATAGATGCTCACAACTTTGTGATAAGGTAATGGTGGTTTCCAAGAAGCAGCACTCGGCTTTGAAGAAGGCCCTTCTCTTTAAAATAACCCCCAACCAAACCATGCATCTCAACTAGGGGTGGAGGAGAAATCCAATTCTGTTTGCATTTAAATGAACCGTAGACTTGGTAGAGACCCCAAAGAATCATCTAGTCAAAGGCAGAATAGATATGGGGGGTAGAGAAATTCACGGAGGAGGAGGCTTTGAAGCTTTGAAGGCAGTAGTGTAGTGAGAAATTCAGAAGTGCATGACAGTGATAGCCTCTCCCCACTCACAGCCACACCTTTTCTAAGTTGATACCACCTGACAAAATTATACAGTAATCTTGTAATTATACAATAATCATATTATTAATAATAAGAGATGCATTGTGTAGAGATGTATCAGTGCAGATCTCCATGTGTTGCCTTTCAGCAACTTTCCATGCACATACATGGGCAAATGATTTGCAGTGCTCCAATATCTTCTTTCAGAGTGAATTAATATGTGTTTTCCTTGACGTTCCATTGTATGTAACAGAACTTGAGCACCTTTCTCTTGAAACGGAAGCCCCTTGTGTTTTGAGTGTTCCTAAATGCTTCACTTCAGGGCATACGGTGGCTAAAAAGCTCCCCTTCCATGCTGACTGGGCAGCTCTAGGATGCCGGGGGCAGGTACCCTGATAAAGAAATAGTAGAGGGTCTTCAACCTCCAAGGACCCCAGACCACTACATGAAGGCTGTATCACAGAGCAGTTGCTGGGAAACTGAGCAGAGGAATGCTATTGTGCTCATGTCTTGCTTGTGAGCTTCCCAATGGGGCCATGTGGTTGGCCGCTGTGAGAATTGAATGCTGGACTATATGTCCCTTGGTCTGGTCCAGCAGGACTCTTCTTGCCTTGTTCTTAACTTCTGTGGGTTGTCTGTATGACTTTTACACAATGGGAAAGGAAGCATGAAGCAATGAGGGCTGAGCCGCTTCATCACTCCTGTGGCTTTGCCAGTGCTTCAAGATAAGACTGTGACCATTGCTGACATGCTACACAGGGAGTTGGGATTCCCTGTCCAGGTGCCACGTTCTTGGCTGGGCAACCTTCTTTTCCCCATGGCCTCTTGCACCACCACTCCTGACATGAAACCCGTAGGAAGTTTCCTGAAAGGAATGGAACCCTCAGGTCAGAAAGGGGTTTTCCTCGCCCAAAAACAGACCCATTCCCTGATCATTTCAGACCCTCTTTTGGTGCCTGCTCTAATGTCCACTTCCTGGATGTGTGCCCTGACATTTCCCCTTCCAGGTGCAACCTCGCCCCAGTCCAAGAGTACACCCGGGACGTGGGGACCAAGACAGATCTGGTGACCATGAACCCATCAGTCATCCAGCGTGCTTTTGAGGACCTGGTGAACGACACCTGGCGGGAGAAGCTGCTCCAGCGCCTCCACAGCCTCAACGGCAGCATCCTCTGGATCCCAGCCTTCATGGCCAAAGGAGGCAAGGAGCGTGTGGAGTGGGTCAACGAGCTCATCCTCAAGCACCGCATCAACGTCCGCACCGCCTATCCATCCTTGCGGCTGCTGCACGCCGTCAGAGGGTGAGGAGCTCGGCGACCTGGGCCAAAAAGCCACTCGAAATTTGGCTCTTGGGAGACATGCAGAGCAGTTCCTGATGGTCTTTGTCTTTAATGCTTTAGTGCATGGATGTGGGGTGGGGGACCTCAGGCCCTGGGGTCAAATCCGGCCTGCCAAGCCTCTCTATTCCCCAGGCCACACCTCTTCTCTCTAGGCCACGCCCCTCACAGGCCCTGCTTCACAAGAATAAAACTCACCTTCGTTGCTCTGCTCTCCTTTGCTCTGGCCCTGACTACTCCTAGCATGTGGCCCTCAACAGTTGGTTGAGAAGGGAATGCAGACCTCAGTCCAAAAAAGGTTCCTTGCTCCTGCATTAGCTTGTATTTATCTGAATTTGAATCATAGAATCATAGAGTTGGAAGAGACCACAAGGGCCATCGAGTCCAACCCCCTGCCAAGCAGGAAACACCATCAGAGCACTCCTGACATATGGTTGTCAAGCCTCTGCTTAAAGACCTCCAAAGTAGGAGACTCCACCACACTCCTTGGCAGTAAATTCCACTGTCGAACAGCTCTTACTGTCAGGAAGTTCTTCCTAACGTTTAGGTGGAATCTTCTTTCTTGTAGTTTGGATCCATTGCTCCGTGTCCGCTTCTCTGGAGCAGCAGAAAACAACCTTTCTCCCTCCTCTATATGACATCCTTTTATATATTTGAACATGGCTATCATATCACCCCTTAACCTCCTCTTCTCCAGGCTAAACATGCCCAGCTCCCTTAGCCGTTCCTCATAAGGCATCGTTTCCAGGCCTTTGACCATTTTGGTTGCCCTCCTCTGGACACGTTCCAGTTTGTCAGTGTCCTTCTTGAACTGTGGTGCCCAGAACTGGACACAGTACTCCAGGTGAGGTCTGACCAGAGCAGAATACAATGGCACTATTACTTCCCTTGATCTGGATGCTATACTCCTATTGATGCAGCCCAGAATTGCATTGGCTTTTTTAGCTGCCGCGTCACACTGTTGGCTCATGTTGAGCAGAGATGAGCAGAGTTGCAGAGAGAAAGGGATGCTTAACTTTCCTTGTGGGCTGTTTTGCTGAACAAAATCACCAACACCCAACTGTGTGTCGTTGTTGTTTTAATGTGTATACTAGCTCCACGTATCTTTTTCCCCTGCCGGAAGATAAAGCAGTTTGAAGGGGTACCTTGCTTGCATGCTTGCTTGTTTTTGATCAGCAGACAAACAGCCTGCAAGGAAAAAGCAACGCCCCTCTTCCCAGGCCATCCTCTGGTGGCACTGATCAAAGATGAAGTCCCCTGCAGAGGCATCCCAGTTAAACCAAGCCTGCCTCACATCTCCCATCAGGGATGACACTCACAAATTCAGTTTTGAGAGATGGCTTCTAAAAACTGTATGCCGTTCAGAGCCTTCAGCAAAACAGCATGTCCTGGGATTGTTTGTTTCATGTTCAAATGCCATGCTCATTTAAAAAAAGAAAAAGAGAGAGCTAAAAACTAGTGCAAGGGTAGTTCTTCATGAGCTATATTTCTATGTGCAGGGAGGTTTGTTGGTTGGGTTAGAGAAGGGATGTGCACACATAACTCTATACAGATCGTACATTTAAAGAACCCTGGGAGCTGTAGTTTACCCCTCAAAGAACTACAATTCCCAACACCCTTGGCAAACTATTAGGGAGGGATGTGCTGTTCCCTGGCTCCTATACCAGGCTTAATAGCATGTTTACTCTGAATGTGTGGATCGGCACTAAATATTGATGTACACATATATGCATGAATTAATCCCTGCGTCATCTATGGTAGGAGATACAGGTGGGGATTTCAACCCTTGGCTGTGGCTCTGCTCCTTCTTGCCAACACAAGGAAAAGCAGAAGAGGAATCACAGCCCATTGCATGCAGGTGCACAAGCCTGAATGGCTCCAGCAACACACACAGGAGAACCCACTAGCCCACAGCAGGTGGACTTTTGCTCTGTCTGCCAACAGGAATGACACTGTCAACAGTAGCTAAGCATACGAGAGAGAGAGATCCCATTTTGCGGTAGGCTTAACCCAGAGTACGATGAGGCCTTAAGCTACTGAAGGTAATGGGGCCCTTTATATGTCCAGCTGTCCTTTATCAACAACAAATTGCCACTGTTTTTTATGTTGAATATATGCTATATGGTAATTTACGGACTTAATAGGTATCTAAAGCCATTTGCACATGCAGAATGTAGGCACCCTATATATAGAAATGAGCAAACCAGTGATATTTTAGGGAGCAGACTAGCAGGTGGGGCCCATTACTTACATCATAGGAGCCTACACAACACAAAACACTGTTGCTGTACGTATGTTTTATTTTATTTGCTTTTTATCTTATATTTTGGAAATGAACATCCAGGGTTTTTTCCCCTTTAAATTCCCCCCCCCCCCGAGTGTGCCCCTAAACTATAGCTTGTTTAGCTTATACGTAAATCCAGCACGGGCTTAATTCTACATCTCCACAGCAAGGAGAAGGTTGGTGGGTGGGTGGACCGGAAGAGAAACAAGGGTCTCTTACTCAAATCTGCTCTTTTCCAAGCTGTAATTAAGTGGATTTCATGAAAGAAGCTTTGCATATCAACTGGTTCCTAAACCTGTGCTTGCATCTGTCGCCTCGTGCCATAAGCTATCAGCCAGGCTTGCTGCAATTTGGAGAGGCTTCCTGGATCCCTGGAGGTGCCACCAGGGCAGACAAGGTGGAGGATGAGCAGATTTGGATCTCCTTTTCTGACTCATCCTGAGCCAGGAAGGTATGGGGCCAAAGTGTAATTGTGCAGATCATGGTAGGGATTGAGTAGGACTGCCAGCTCTTTGTTTCTGGCAGGGGACCTGTGCCTTTAAGGCATTGCCTAGCAGAAATTCAACAGCTGTTAGATTTTGGGGGCCTTGAAAACCACCTGGGCTATGCCACGGGGGGAGGAGGGGGAGGAATTGGTGACAGCGGGGAAGATTCTTGCATCTAAATTTGGAACCGGCTGTCCAGCTGACAAATCTTCTGTGTACATTGTCTGTCAAAGGGTTGCTTTTCTCTGCTTGTTTGGTTTTCCGCCCATGAAACGGTGCCGCAGGCTAGCAGGTCAGATGGCGAGAGAAGCACAGAGGGCTTGTCTGTTGCAAAGACACGTCCGTGCTGTAATGAATAAGATGGGAAGGCGGGGTGAGGAGAGCCAACAGCTGGGGCTGGGAAGAGCTAATTCAATTAGAGCTCCAAGCCACGGACAAGGTCCACGCTTGCAGCCAAAAAGGCAGCAAGATGACCAGCTGTCTTGTGGGCATGTATAATATGTCACTCTGCTCCAATGGGGAGGGAAGGCAAGGCAAGGATGCAAACAAATGGTTGATGACTACACAGTGCTGCTCCTTTGCACCCATGATGCCATGGCATCCTCCTGCCCAGGTAACAAGGGCCCCGAGAGATCATCCCATCCCTTCTATACCCGGTTGACCAGTGCACTCTCCAGGTGAGGGTCTAAGAAGATAAGAAGAGCCTGTGGATCAGGCCAAGGCCCAGTTCTCATCCAGTTCTCCAATCAGATGCTCACAAACGCAGGACCTGAGAACAACATCACCTCTCTCTCCAATCTTGCCTCTGACAGTGAAGGTAGAGCAGGGTTTCCCAAACCTGGGTCTCCAGCTGTTTTTGGACTACAGTTCCCATCATCCCTGGCCACTGCTCCTGCTAGCTTGGGATGGTGGGAGTTGTCATCCAAAAACAGCTGGAGATCCAAGTTTGGGAAACTCTGAGGTAGAGCTTTCAAGACTGTTTGTGCCTGCAAATATAAGAAGAAGTTATTTTGTGTACCCCACACATCTGGCTGGGTTTCCCCAGCCACTCTGGGCGGCTTCCACAGAGCCCAAAAATACACTAAAATGTCACCATTAAAAACTTCCCTAAACAGGGCTGCCTTAAGATGTCTTCTGAATGTCAGGTAGTTGTTTTTCTCTTTGACATCTGGTGGGAGGGCGTTCCACAGGGTGGGCGCCACTACCGAGAAGGCCCTCTGCCTGGTTCCCTGTAGCTTTGCTTCTCGCAATGAGGGAACCTCCAGAAGGCCCTCGGCGCTGGACCTCAGTGTCTGGGCAGAATTATGGGGGTGGAGATGCTCCTTCAGGTATACTGGGCTGAGGCCGTTTAGGGCTTTAAAGGTCAACACCAACACTTTGAATTGTGCCAGTCTAGCTGCCGCAAAGGTTTAGGGCCAGACCTACTGCTTCATTTGCAATCAGTGTTTGCACCATAACCTCCTGCTGAAGTCCTTTTAACTTTTCATACTCCAGTTGACCCTACGTTTGTTGTGCTTTAGCACAGGAGTGCCCCATGGCAACAATGCAGGGATGCTGGGAAAGCAGTGCAGAAGAGCTAAGAAAGCAGAATGGTGGGTGGTTGAGTGTAACTCTACCACTAATGCACTAGTGTTGCATCAGTGACTTGTCGCAGAATATCCATGGGGCAGTGGGGGTGGAGGACAGCAGTCCGGAGGGGTCTCTAAGTCACTGTGATGCCAGGGGGTCTTACCTCCACTGCTGGAGGCAATGTGTCTCTGAATAACAGTTGCTGGGAATCAGATATGGGGAGAAGGAAGGTTCTTCTCCTGTTTCTATGTCAACATGAGAAAATCATCAGGGGTGCACAATAAAAAGGACCTCTTGGGGGCCCTTAAAGAGCCCCCATCAGATATTTAAAAGGTAAAGGGACCCCTGACCATTAGGTCCAGTCGTGACCAACTCTGGGGTTGCGGCGCTCATCTCGCTTTATTGGCCAAGGGAGCCGGCGTACAGTTTCCGGGTCATGTGGCCAATATGACTAAAGCACTTCTGGCGAACCAGAGCAGCGCACGGAAACACCATTTACCTTCCCGCCAGAGCGGTACTTTATTTATCTACTTGCACTTTGACGTGCTTTCGAACTGCTAGGTTGGCAGGAGCAGGGACCGAGCAACGGGAGCTTACCCCGTCATGGGGATTCGAACCGCCGACCTTCTGATCGGCAAGTCCTAGGCTCTGTGGTTTAACCCACAGCGCCACCCGCATCCCTATTATCAGATATTTATTTTTACAAATTCTCTTTTTCTGGCTTAGGAAGAAAATACTCCCTGCCACTATGGCTTGCTGAAAAGAGGTATCAAACAGCAGGTCCTCAGCCCTTTTTCCAGCTTCCTGAGTCGACACAAATCTCAGGCTTCAACAGCAAGGCTGATTGGTGTGGCCAATTTGGCGGCAGGGGGGGGGAATAATTACAGTCTTCCTCAAGACAGCCTCCTTTCCTAATTAAAACCTGGAGTCTCCAGCAGCAAAAGGTGCACCGTTGATATGGCATCCCACGTGCACTTGAGGCACCTTCGTTTGGGTCTGCAAAATTAATTAGCTTTTTTAACGGTCCTCAGCTGTTTTGCAAAACAGAAGAGCTGTGCTTGGCACATACATGGACAGTGTCAAAGCTGACCTGAGTGTGAAGAAAGAGATAATGCAGCAATTTGTTCCTCATTTAGAAGTCTAGCCAGGATATTTTCCCTCCCCAATTCAAACCTTATGCCCTCAGTGCTCCCTCTGCACCACCCTCAAGAGATCCTGCAACACACTAAGGAGGGGCAAATCTGTCAATTTCTCATTTTTCCAAACGAGTTCAGTTTTCCACAGGTCCACAGCGGTTTGTGATTAAAAATAAACAAATCCTTGTGATCATTATCCAGCATTTTAGTGCAAATTCCTCCTAACACACACAACTTTGTACACACTTTTGCCTAATAGAAACATTTTTGCAATGCTTCTTATATGCATGCACGCACGCACGCGCACACACACTATTTACCCTATATAATGCATTTTTATATGCCATTTTCACTAAGAGATGCATTTACCCCAGTAAATTGCATTGTCGTACACATGATTTGGCTGAAGAACTGTAATTGCAAAATTTGGAGGTGTGCACATTCTGAAGAATGAGCATAGAGTTTCAAAAAGTGCAAATGAGGTCAATTTGAATCAAATTTCTTCCCGGCCTGGGAGTCCCCATCCTTGCCTTAAAGAGACAGATTCCCAGGAAATACAGAGGGAAGAGAAGAAAGAAGGGGGTGGACTGAGATTTATAGCTCTGTGAGGTCAGCACCCTTAAACTGAAGTTCCCAGGAGTCTTCTTGACTGCTGAAGTTGTCTAAGAGTGCTTTAATTTTACACAGTGGATGTGGCCAGCATTTTCCTTTTGTCTCTCCTTGACCCGCCGCGGTTCACTTTCCTAGGGCGATGAGTTCCAGACTTCTTTTCTCTTTTTCCCTCCTAGGTATTGGCTGACAAACAAAGTGTACATAAAACGCCCAACCACCGGACTGCTCATGTACACCCTGGCCACGCGCTTCTGCAACCGGATCCATCTCTACGGCTTCTGGCCCTTTCCTCGAGATCAAGACCAGAACCCCGTGAAGTATCACTACTATGACACTCTGAGATATGGCTACACATCGCAGGCCAGCCCTCACACCATGCCCTTGGAGTTCAAAGCCCTGAAGGCACTGCACCAACAAGGAGCCTTGAAACTCACTGTGGGGGAGTGTGAGGGGGCCACGTAGGATGGGGTTTCTGGGGGACCCACTTTCCTAGAGGCTATGCCCCATGGGAGGAAGGGGGAGGGGGAGGCACAGATGAGCAGCAAGTGGTGATGGTGGTGGCAGTAGTGGGATTGGTTTTCTTTGTTGACGTCCAGAATGGGGGATGCATGAGACCTGTATCCAGGGTACAGGTTGTGCTCTACCTCTGATGGTGTTGCTGTTTGGTGTTCGCGGGTGGAACGTGAGGGACAGGACTGGTGAGAGAAGCAGCCCCAGACAGGGGAGAGTGGCTGGGTGCAGAAGGGGGTTGGTACTTAACGGCAGCCTCCCCCCATCCCACAAAAAAAACCCCAAGCTTGGGAAGTCACTGTGGTTTGTGTGGGTACTTTAGCGTGACAACTAAATGTTAGGGCCAAGTGTTGTGAGTTGGTAGGTAGGGCCTGTTTGGCCAAGAAGCCAGACTTCTGGCTCGTGTTGTGTTCTTGGCTTAGTGGTAATGAGGGGGGAATAGGGGTGGGGGTTAATCCTTAGATCTGCCTGAGAAAGCAAAGAGGGGAGGGGAGTGAGGAGTAGCAGCCACGGCCGGTTCTCCAAGGGCATCAATCCAAGAGACGTCGACTGAGCTTCTCCCTTTCAATCTGAGACTATTTCTTAAGTGAAGGGGGTGCCCTTTGGTTTCCGAAAACCGCTAGAAGTTCTCCGGCGTCTTGCTGCAGAAAGGCAAACCGAAAATCCTTGGAAACTAGATGGCTGGGTTTGTTGACATTCCTACAGGAAGAGAAAATGCCAGGGCCTCAAGAAGATGTAATGTGGCTGATGTAAAATAAACGAAATTCACACACACACGGTTGAGGTGGACTTAGAAAGGCCGCTTGGTTTTCTTTCCTGTTCTATCTTTCTTAACAAAAGTCGTTGGGATGTAGTATGTAGAAGGTGTCAAGAGTTCCAGCTTTTAGAGGACTTGAGGTGGATTTGAACTCATGACCGGTTCTCTAGCTGAATCAAACTGCGGAGTTCAAAAAAACAAGCTGAATTTTCCAGATCACCCAAGTGACTGCTTTGCTGTGGTCTAGCTGATTTGTTATTAAACCAGTTATTTTTAAGTCACTGTTGCCTTCTGTTTCTTCTTGTAGTTCTTTATTAAAACGTTTGTATGCCATCCTCACTTACAACAATCACTTTCTCTGGATATAGGGCTGGTTTTCACTGGCGGCAGGTTAAGGAGGTAATCCTGTATGTGAGATGCATCAATGCAGACTGCAGGTGAGGTCTGAAATGATTGAACTCTCCTCATATCAAAGCAAAAAGAAGAACCTTGTGTAGAAAACTAGCACATCAGGGAGAAGGGTAGGGTGGAACCACCACCCTGTTGAAAGGCCAACAGCAGGGATCATTCTCTTTGCAATTTAAGGGTTAATTCTGTTACCAGTACATCAGCTAAACAAGAGGGGGGTGTTGCTTAGCAACCAAGCAGAGTGACATGATCTTCACTGAGGTAGCACGTGTTCTGATTGGCTGTGTGGTTCTGAGGGTGTCTTCCCTCTGCTTAGTAAAAAGGGCTCCCTATGTACAAGGGTCCCAACGTGGGGCACATGCCCCACAGGGGGGCAATTTGATTTTTAAGGGGGGCAATTTGGGAATGAGTTAGACCAAATTAATGGCCTTTTAGGCTTCCTGCATGTGAACAGGAGTTCACTTTTTGAATAATAAGAATTGTATGTCACGGCGGGGGGATCAGGATTTTAGAGATGCTTAGTTGGGGAATGGCCAAAAAAAAGGTTGGGAACCACTGGTCTAAACTAAGAATGACAAAACCTCTTCGTTCCTTTCTCTACAAATTACACACTGTTTTTCTGTCCAGTTTCCTCAGTAAAGTGATATCCAGACTTTCCTCTCTGGACTCTGTCAGCATGATTTAAGTGAATTGCTAACACTTCCCTCCAGCATTTTATTTTTAGTAGATGGGATTTTTGCTTGTATGGAACAGCATTCCTACATGGGAGCCCTCAGCCACACTTGTTGCTCACATACCAGCAAATTTATATTGAACAATTATAGTCAATTGGGATGCCTTGCACAACAAGCCCACTTCCTGTTGTGGAGCGGTGGGAGCCACAGTTCTGGCAGATAGAGGATGACCCAGAGGAAGACACACCAGCAGCTACTGGGGGCCCTTGGGACTCTGGCCAGGAGACCTCAGCACCCAAGTGGAACATGGAAGGGCATCAGAGGATATGGATGAGAAGCCAGTGGGAGAGCAGGAAGAAGATAAGAAGAAGAGATCCCACAGCCCTCCAACAGGGAGGGGGCTAGGATGCTGGAGTAGCTGATAGACAATGCTGAAATGGGGGAAATGACCGGGAGAATCAGAAATCAAGAAGACAAAAACTTTGGGCGGCTTCCACAAATACCAAAAATACACTGCCTTAAGGTGTCTTCTGACGGAATAACGGAAACCATGGAGGGGTGGAGGGAAGTCTTAGGGTTTTTATAAATGACTTTTATTGGTTTTACATACAATCACATTACGTAACATCATATCCTCTTGTTTTATCTCTTTGGCTCGACTGAGCCTAAGGACTTCCTTCCCTCTCGTCTGATGGTTTACAAAATTAAACTGTACATCTTTACATTTCGCTTCGTTTCCTATCCTTGTTATATCATTACCTAAAAGATTATATTACTGAACCTGAATAGGTAGCAATTTTACCTTACAGATTTTCAGATAACCCTGCGAATGGTGTTAATTGCTTACAGTTGTCTTTCAAATATAATATAAACTTGTTCCAGTCCTTTTGGAATGCTTGGTCTCGCTGGTTCCGGATTCTTCCCATCAGTTTCGTCAGTTCTGCAAAGTCCATCATTTTCATCTGCCACTCTTCTTTTGTTGGTAACTCCTGTTGTTTTCATCTTTAGGCTAACAAAATTCTTGCCACAGTTGTTGCATATAAGAATATTTTTTTATCTTGTCTCGGTATCTCTCTACCCACTATACCTAATAAAAATGCTTCTGGTTTTTTTAACAAAGAAGTCTTAAGATTCAGGAAATCCTAGTTTGTTTAAGAGTATGACTGATATTTGAATTTAAAATATATTTGTAAAATTGAATATTATTTTTTTTAAGGATGCTGCCGAAGCATGACTTCCCACCCCTGCTGCCTCCAAGGGCCAGAAGGCAGAGGGCAGAACAGCTGAGGCAACTGGTATGAAGGAGTGCAAGATAGAGAGCTCATAACTCACCACCTGAAGCCAGTTAAGGGCCAGGTCAGCACTGAAACCAATGGAGCCAAGACTCAGGTGGAGAGTCTGTGCCCAGCAACTGAGGACTATATAAGAGGAGAGGTAGCAGGCACTCAGGGTTGCCACAACTTTCCAGGGTGGTTGCTCGCTTGATACGAGAGTTGCATGGGAAGTGACACTGGAGAATGGCAGAGACAATGACAACTGAGGGAAGTGAGAAGAGCATCACCTGAGCAGTGGAGGAGCATGTTTTAACTGATTGTAAAAGTGCCCTTTCTTTGGAAATGATCAAAGACTTTCCGGGTGATGTTGAGGTGCTCCTGTGAGAGGAAGCACACAGCTTGATAGCAGCTGCTAATGGATCGCTCTGGGCTGGTGGTGTTCCAACCAGGAATACCATCATAGCTTCCTATTTGAGAGTAGCTCCCTATGTGAGACGGGAGGTGCTAAAAGCCCTTCTGAAATATACTCGGAGGTGCATAGTGATTTCATGCTCTTTATTGCATCTCATAACAGTGAATTGAGTCCCCCCCCAAAAAAAACCCTCAACCTTCAGGCTTTATATACATTATTTATACAATGGGTCCCGTGTGATTGGCTGACTCTGCTTCCCTCCTGGAGCCTGATTGGGCTGCTCCTGCAAGTCAATCAGTTATTGCATTCTAGGATCCTCCTGACCTAATAGGTTGATTCATTTCCTCCTGGGGCCTGATTGGGCTGTTCCTGCAGGCCAATCCGGTTGTTGCATTCTAGGATCCTACCTGCCTATTGGTCTAGGATCCTAGCTCAGTACATAACACCTTCCCTGTGAACTAAAATCATCACACACACACACACATTAAATGCTCATTAAATTTTCTGGTATGTGGTTGAACCCCACATGAAAATAGTAACAGCCTAGATGCACCCTGACTCTCTAAGATGCTACAGAAGTCTTTCTAAATATAATAATATTTTGTTCCTTTTTCCATGCGGAAAGTTACATTTGTTACTCAACAATTATATTCCAATTGAACAAAACTAGTCACTTCCCGCTCACCCAGCATCAATGTTTATAACCCAAATGACGTGCAGCTGTGTTTTAAGGTTCTGTCTTATCTAATTTCATCCTCTCTAATGTGTTTCTTAATATGTTCTGCTATTTTCTTACACTTCAAACTCCCCTGTGGTCTTCGCATATGGGGGGAAAACATTTATATAGACTAGAGAGGGTCTCCAGTCTTCTTTAAGATGCTATAGGTTGTTTTTGCTTCAACCCACAGTGTGAAGCCGCTTGCCAGTGTCTGCTGTGTGTGTGTGAACTGGCACTTTATTACATTCACCTTGAGTCTTCACAACAAGAGCATGATGGATTACGTTTTGAGAAACATCAGTGGGGAAAAGTGCTGCCGGAACACACACAAAAAGGCTTTTTGCGGTTATCAAAGGCTCTGTGCAATTAATGACTTCATTAGCAGGCCTTCAAAGCCGAGCGTTCTCAGGGAATCTTGTGTGACTGCAGGAGGGGACGTCAACGCAACACCCACAAAACACACGCCTGGCATGCAAGCACATATTATTTAAATCTCTGTAATTTACTAAGCCGCAAGGGGGTGGTCCAAGCTGATAACCTCCTCTTATTCTTTGAAGTTTTTTCTTTCCATAAAGGTGCAAGGCTGAAAAACGTTGGATGTGGTGGGTGGGTTTAGAACCACCAAAGCTGGGGGAAATGGGAATCCAATAAAGAAGGCTTGCTTAGGACAACCCTATGAGGTAGATGAGACAAATAGGAGTGACTGGCCTAAGGTCATCCAGTGATCTTCGTGGCTGAGAACTCGCTATTGACTTTAAAAATAATGTCAGCTTTGATGATGTGACAAAATCATTGGTGAACAGTTTAAAAGAATACATCACAGACTGAAGCTTAGGAAGAAAAGTCTCAGTTGCGGCAATTGTTGCGTACTAGAAGAAAATGGCACGGCTTGGTTAAATGGAGGTTTTAGCGGTTGTCATGACTCAGCCCCACAATCAATTCTGTTTGATTCCAGAGTTTAAGAGCATAACTTATAGAATCATAGAATTGTGGAGTTGGAAGTGACTCCAATGTTCATCTAGTCTAGCCCCCTGCTATGCAAGAATTGCCACTAAAGCATGGGTAGGCAAACTAAGGCCTGGGGGCCGGAATTGGCCCAGTCACCTTCTAAATCTGGCCCACAGATGGTCCAGGAATCAGCGTGTTTTTACATGAGTAGAATGTGTGCTTTTATTTAAAATGCATCTCTGGGTTATTTGTGGGGCATAGGAATTCATTCATTTTTATTTTTATTTTCAAAATATAGTCCGGCCCCCCACAAGGTCTGAGGGACAGTGGTCCAGCCCCCTGCTGAAAAAGGTTGCTGACCCCTGAACTAAAGCATCCATGACAGATGGCTACTCAACCTCTGTATAAAAACCTCCAAGGAAGAAAAGTCGACCACCTTCTGAGGGAGTCTGCTCCACTGTCAAAAATATCTTGCCCACAGAAAGTACTTCCTGGTACAACTCTGTAGCGAAGAATTAGAGCATGGGCTTTTCTTTTTCCTCCTCCCACCCTGGCATTGTGTTTGTGTGTGATGTATAGTAAAGGTAAAGGGACCCCTGACCATTCGGTCTAGTCGTGGCCGACTCTGGGGTTGTGGCGCTCATCTCACTTTATTGGCTGAGGGAGCTGGCGTACAGCTTCCAGGTCATGTGGCCAGCATGACTAAGCCGCTTCTGGCGAACCAGAGCAGTGCACGGAAACGCCGTTTACCTTCCTGCCGGAGCGGTACCTCTTTATCTACTTGCACTACTTGATGTGCTTTTGAACTGCTAAGTTGGCAGGAGCAGGGACCGAGAAATGGGAGTTCACCCCGTCGTGCGGGATCGAACTGCCAACCTTCTGATTTGCAAGTCCTAGGCTCTGGTTTAACCCACAGCACCACCCGCGTGCCTGTGTGTGATGTATATTAGATTGTAAATCTGAAGGCAGGGGCTGCCTTATCACGGGTATTTGCAAGCCATTCTGGAAGCCTTTGGGCGGGGATAAAAATGTTCTGTTTAGTTTTAATTAAAAGAAAAAGAAAAGAAAAATCCGCAAGCACCATCAATTGCCATCACATTACAAAGCTCCATGACAACTTGCCAAAGGAAGGTCGTCAATAGTGGGACATTTCCAAGCTGAGCAGAGAAAAGCTTGCTACATCTTTTTGAATTTTGTTCAAAATTCCCCACCATTCTGGGCTGTCGTATGAATCGAAGCCAAGCCTCGTTGCCTATCGCTAAGCATGCCCTTATCATTTCTAGCAACTTGTGGCATCTTGCCAAGCCAAGTTAGAACTTGGTTGGGAGCTGGGTTAGGAAGGTTTGGACAGCTGGTGTCTCATTGTTTTTGGAAACGCGAATGCATTCCCTCTCTCCACTCAGGCTCAAGGGAGACCAAGTCAAGCGCAGTGTATAAGCTGGACAGGTTTGCGCTTCTGGCTACCATGAGCTTCCCATGGTTACTGATAATACAAGAGCTAAATCTTCCCCAGCTCTTTCTGTCTCTACCCTTATTGTTTGGCTCCCACGTCTGTCAATGCAGGGGCCTGCATGGCAAAGGGGAACAAATCCTTTAAGTTGCAGCATTTGGGACTTTTTCATTTAGATGTTTTTGGCCTACAACTCCCATGATCCCTAGCTAGCAGGACCAGTGGTCAGGGATGATGGGAATTGTAGTCTCAAAACATCTGGATCGCCAAGGTTGAGGAAGCCTTTGCTAGACGTTTATACAGTTATGGTTGGTATGGAGAAAGTGTAGAGAGAAAAGTATTTTCTCCCTCTCTCCTAATATTAGAACTTGTGGACTTCCAATGAAGCTGAATGTTGGAAGATTCAGGGCAGATAAGAGAAAGTCCCTCTTCACACAGTGTAAACCAGTGTTCCCCAACCTTGGGCCTCCAGCTGTTTTTGGACTACAATTCCCATCATCCTTGACCACTGGTCTTGCTAGCAAGGGATGATGGGAGTTGTAGTCCAAAAACAGCTGGAGGCCCAAGGTTGGGGAACACTGGTGTAAACTGTGGAACTTGCTCCCGCTGTTGATGCCCACCGATGTAGATTTAAAAGTAGATTAGACACATTCATATGGCAAGCTGGGATCTGAAGCAGCAGCCAGTCATGGCCCCATCCCTTGGTGTAGCCTCCTCCAGCCAGCACCACGTGGAGTTCTGCTTCCTTCCTCCTCCTCCTCCCTGGACCTAAGGTTCCCCATCCCTGGTACACAGGGAACTTAGCATTGCAGAACCCATCTTCTGGGTCAAGGATGAGGAGAATGAAACATTTTCAGCTTGTGTTATTAAAGCCATTTCGGCGCTACATCCTGCAGTTTGCCTTTTTCCAGCAGACAGAGGGCAGGGACTAGGGAGGACTGCAGCTCTTCCTAAGCCAGACTCTCTGCTTTTTTGGAAGCAGGGTGGAAAGCGGGCTCGCCAGATGTCTCTGGGACTGACCTGCTCCAAGAGGCAGCAGCTTGATGAATATCTCCGTGGCTAATTAACGCCTGTTTTCCAAAGAGAAT
Organism: Podarcis liolepis; assembly: GCF_965112155.1. Taxonomy (NCBI): domain Eukaryota; kingdom Metazoa; phylum Chordata; class Lepidosauria; order Squamata; family Lacertidae; genus Podarcis; species Podarcis liolepis. The sequence goes on from NC_139569.1 coordinate 30,225,183, forward strand.
GGGAGGGAAAGGGGATTCATGCTCCTCAGATGGGAATCTGCATGTGTGCGTCACACTGTGAGTATCCGTAATAACATCCCAAATGACAGCAGCAGCTTTCTATACAGACTGCCCCTCCCCAGCTCCTACACACACACACACACACGCCGCAGCTCACTCACGCTTTATGTCTGCCTCTAGGTCTATTTTGGACTGCCTTGTCTCTTTTCATTTTCTCCCATTTCCTTTTGCTTCCCTCTAATAGGACAGGCTGCTTCTGTGTATTCTCTCTGGATGACCTCCCCATTTCCCCATAGCTGCTGCACATAACATCACACACAAACGCACACACGCCAGGCACCCACAGTGTTGGGTAGAACCCGGTGTGCCTGCTCAGGTTGGACTTTTGGGCTTTGTTTTGGGGCATGTGGTTGGCCACGGTGAGAGTACAGAACACTGTCTCTTTCTACAGTGTTCAGTATGCACACAGCAGCCTCTGCCAACATCTCCTCTGTGAAACTGGTGCCACACAATACAGATGCCATGTTTGTAAGAATTGTATCTTTCAGTGGGGCAGCACCCACACTCAGGAATTACCTTCTTTCTTACAACTGCATAGCAGGTCTTTTGTGGCACCTGTAATAGTGCCAGTTTCACAGACTGAAGTGGTCAAACAGGCCTATTTAAGGTAAGGCAATCCCACAACCTGACTTTGCTGGGGTATGGGCGGCGCTGTGGTCCAAACCACTGTGCCTCTTGGGCTTGCCGATCAGAAGGTCGGCAGTTTGAATCCCTGCAATGGGGTGAGCTCCCGTTGCTCGGTCCCAGCTCCTGCCAACCTAGCAGTCTGAAAGCACACCCAAAAAAGTGCAAGTAGATAAATAGGTACCGTTCCGGCGGGAAGGTAAATGGCATTTCCATACACTACTCTGGTTTCGGTGCTCCATTGTGCCAGAAGCGGCTTAGTCATGCTGGCCACATGACCTGGAAAAACTGTCTGTGGACAAACACCTGCTCCCTCAGCCTGTAAAGCGAGATGAGCACCGCAACCCCAGAGTCGTCTGCGACTGGACTTAAATGTCAGGGGTCCTTTACCTAACTGAATCCCACATGAAACCAGCAACAGCCTGGAAGTGCCCTCACTTTACTTTATTTTAAAATGCTATTCCAAACATCTCACATTTCCACAGGCATTGCCTCCCTTCCCTCATCCCTACTGCTGCATTGAAGTGGGATGTTCACTGGCTAGCACGAGCCGCAACAATCTTGGTCATCACAACCTTCTCCCAGTCAAGGCTGGTGCGGGTGATGGGCAGCTGTCTCCGAAAGGACTTCAGGTATGTGCCATTCATGTGCTGATATTCTTCCATCAGCCCACCTTGGATCTCGTTTTCTGCCTTCTCCACCAGCTTCGCAAAGTCTTGTGCTGTTTGGGTCTCATCCGTGACCAGCAGGGTCTCCTCGACGTCCTTGATGACCGTCAGGTGTGTGTTGCCATCCTCAAAGTAATGGGCTTGGACCATGATGGTGCCAGACACCTCGGTAGAAGTGGAGGCCGGTGCCAATGCAAAAGTCCATTCTGACTTCCACAGGCCATTCCAGAAAGAAGAGGGCTTGTATTGGTGGCTCTCGATGCAAGCCACAAAGATCTTCCGGACAGCTGTGTCCTTGATGAAGACGCTGCAAAGCCCCTCAGGGTAGTGGTTGCTGACATAGACCTTCAAGGCCTCTTGAAGTGCTCTCCTCCACAGTTCACCTTTCTCGTCCTCCTCGGGTTGATCCTGGAAATTGCTCGGCAATCTCTTCAGGTGGTCGTACTTGAAGGAGACTCTGTTCTGAGGGTCCAGGAAGCGGTTCTCCTCCAGCTCATTGTGACGGGTCAGCAACACCTCGCACTTTTTGCTTTTGACTGGAGTGAAATGATCTTTGTTGTGCACAGCGCAAAGGCTGGCCACCTCCTCACACATCATGGTGTCGTCATCCACCAGCATGCGCAGGTCACTGAAGGCCTCGTTGAACTCTCCGGGCGGCGCCTGCTTCAAGAGTCGGCTCACCACCTGGGCTTTCTCTGGCTTTGCTAGGCTGTGGTCCCCAGACTCTTGTTCCTTTGACATGCTTGCCTAGTCTGCAAATGACAAATCATAGGATTTTGGATGCAGCTGACCTACAAAAAGCCTAAATGGATTGACTTATTTTGATGCACTGGCTTCTGACACTTGATCTATAAGGACCCACCCTAGTTGCTATAGTACTTTGCTTTATACTCAGGTAGGTAGCCGTGTTGGTCTGACACAGTAGAAATATATTAAAAAAATATAAAAAAATTGTCTAGTAGCACCTTAGAGACCAACTAAGTTTGCCATTGGTATGAGCTTTCATGTGCATGCACACTTCTTCAGATACTGTTTTTAATTGTTGTGTTTTACATTGTTGTAACCTGCCCTGGGATTTTCCAGTGACAGGTGGATAATAATAATCTCATACTCTGGGTGGCTTCCAACATACATAAAAACATAATTAAACATTAAAAAACTTTTTGATACAGGGCTGCCTTCAGATGTGTTCTAAAGGTTGTATAGTCAGTTAACTCCTTAGCTCAGGAGTTGCCTAACTCCACACCCTCCAGCATTTCTCCGATGAAAATAGGGATGTCCTAGGGGAAAGCGGGACATTCTGGGATCAATTCAGAAACTGGGACATCTTCTGTAAATCTAGGACTGTCCCTGAAAAATGGGGACACCTGGAGGATCTTTAATCTAGATATATTTTGGAAAGTTATTTGTTCACTATGCTTTTGGACACATTTTAATACAGTATATTGCAACCAAATTCTTAATGGTGGCTCCTAAGATCAAGGATCAGGTTTCTGTCTATGTTTGGATGCAATTGGACGCCATTTTGAATCATGGTGGTGGACTGAACCTTTCAAAACTGCACTTATTTTAAACCACTTATTTAAAAACTGTACTCATTTTGTTGGTTTCTCAGAATCCCTGAGCAACAACTGAGTACAAGTAGTAGTAATGATAAATTATTACCTTTTACCACCAGGAACCTTCTGGAATCAAGGGAATTGTTCAAACCCTCCCTTGTTGAGAAGACTGAGGATTTTCTCAAACTAAGTTAGAACAGGCCTACTAAACTCAATGGCATGGTTATCTTAGCTCCATGAATTTCAGTAGGCCTACTCTGATAAAACTTAGTTGGAGACAAGTCTGGGTCTGTAATCCTATGTACACTTAGTTGAGAGTGGGGGCTCAGGTCCATAATTTTCAGTCACGAGTCCAGCAATTACCGTACATTTATCACTGAATTAGAATGATTGGCAGCCTATAGAAAAGTTGATTGGTGTTTGTTCCAATTCAGCAGTAAACAGCAGGTTTTCCTGGGGGAAATGACAGGATGGAGGGGGGGGGCAAATCCCTGCTCAGACCTGTGCTTGTAAATCATTGGCCTGTGCCCATAAATCACAGCACAAACAGAAATATGGGTGAGCTCACAGTTTAACTGCAGTTCCTGGGGCTTACAGGCCTGAGGAGACCTGTACAGAACATTAAACTGAGAGAGAATTGCATGATGACTTCTATCATTGCAGGATTGCTTGGCCACCTGGCACTGTCTTCACATTGATTCTTCAGCGGCGGATACCATATTTGGTCCCTGAAGCTGCCTACACAACCTGGGCTGTGTGGCGTCACTGCAGACCAGCAACTAATGGCTTGTGGCCCTTGTCCACGGACAACCACTTTGAGTAGCGCTGCACTAAGTGAAGCAGAAGCCATATCTTTTTCCAAAAGTCAGCTCTGTCCAAGCTGCAGATGCAAATGATAGCCTCAAGGACAGCATTTTGCCAAACAATCAGGTTACATCCAGACAAGCTGTTCATCATTTGTTTTACCAGGAGGTTACACAACTTGCATCAAAGAGAGTGCAATCCTACGTTTTCCACTGCATTTTCCAATCACTTTCCTTAGCACAACAATCTGATTGGGAGGGGAGATTTGTTTCAAGTGAGCTCCAAGACAACCATAATTGTGCAAGCTGAATTTTCCAGCCTTTGACTGGATCCTACCCAAAAACGACAGCCCGAAAGCATCCTGCAGTGACTGTTTATTGACCATTAATTCTGACTTGTTTATGGAGTGCTTAGGGTGATGTTGAGTCGAGCAAATGTTCTCCCACAGTTCCCAGTGCACTGATATGTCACTTTCCTTATCGCAAATGTCTGCTTTCTGGGGGAGGCAGGGTTGTTCTACAAGACCCACCCCCCAATCAACTATAGCTGCATACCCTGAGTTTGCCAGAATGCGATTGAGTCTGGCTCCCACAGGGACAGCCTGGCAAGGGCCACTGAGGTACCTTTGGTAATCCGCACAGAATTCTAGCCCAGTGGTTGACATTAATTTGATTTGAACTGATTTTATAATGAATTGATTTTAGAATGCTGTATTATTTTACTGTTGTTAGCCGCTCTGAGCCTGCCTTTGGCTGGGGAGGGCGGGATATAAATAAAAATTATTATTATTATTATTATTATTAGAGACTCTTAAGAGGAATAGTAGCATGCAGGGTTGGCATGACATGTTTCGGCACCTAAAACCAAAAGCCCCACTGCTGCCCCAAGAAGCTCTTGCAGAGTCTCCATTGCTAAGCAGGTGGGCCTTTGAAGCAGCTCCTCCCTTCATAAGAAGCCAGTTTAAAGCCCCATAGCACTGCCCAGCAGCAAAGCTGGGTGGCAGAATGCCTCTCCTCTGGCTGCCTTGGGAAGAGGGCAGGCATTCTGCAGAGCTTTGCCCCTGGTCCCTCTCTGCCCACAGAGACCAGGGAGACTGGCTGTAAAGGTGTGCCACTCCTTGGGGCAGGGGCAGATCTACATTTTAGGGGGTCCTGAAGCTTGAACTGTTATGGGGGCCCCTTCCCAACCAGAAACGAGGTCTGGGTAACCCCTGTTATCTTCTTCAATGGGGTTGTTCCATGACAGAGCACCACATTTTTTTAATCTACACCTCAGATTTTCATTTAAATTGCTGCACTGGATCACCTCACATGACAAAGTCTCCAGTGCGAATAAATATTTCCTATGCCTTATAGTTTTCAAGTTATGCGGGGGATGAAAATTAAGGAAATGTTATACACACACTAATAATGTTGCTTTTGGGGCCCCTGAAGCTTAAGCTTCGTTAGTTCCATAGCCTTGGGCTCTGGTAAGGTAAAGGTAAAGGTACCCCTGCCCGTACAGGCCAGTCGTGTCCGACTCTGGGGTTGCGCACTCATCTCGCTCTAGAGGCCGTGAGCCGGCGCCGTCCGAGGACACTTCCGGGTCACGTGGCCAGCGTGACGAAGCTGCAGCTGGCGAGCCAGCACCAGCGCAGCACACGGAAACGCCATTTACCTTCCCGCTATAAAGCGGTCTCTATTTATCTACTTGCACTTAAGAGTGCTTTCGAACTGCTAGGTGGGCAGGAGCTGGGACCGAATGACGGGAGCTCACCCCGCCGCGGGGATTCGAACCACCGACCATACGATCAGCAAGTCCTAGGCACTGAGGTTTTACCCACAGCGCCACCCGCGTCCCGCAGGGGCTCTGGTAACAGCTTCCCAAATATATAATGGCATTTGTTTTGTGGTGTACACAAACCAAAGGGGACGTAGACAACCACCCCCACTTGAGCATATGAACCTTTAGATGTCCAGATGCAACAGGCATAGTTGTCTTTTTGTGAATCTCTCTGTTTAGCTGGTGGCAAAGTCATGGTCCAATATTGATAGTTTTTGAATATAGTAGTAGTAGTTGTCCCTTATTAGTCACCTTTTTTGCTACAGCAGCTCAAAGCCACTTAGAATATTTTAAGCAAAAAACAAACCCATACATTAAAACCTTCCTGTGTTAAAATATCCCATCCATGTGAAAAGGCCATAGATAGGAAAAAGCCCAAAAGCCTGGCTAAAAAGGAATGCTTTTGCCTTTCGCCTGAATGTATGTAATGATGGCACCCTGGGGAGAGTTCTTAGAACCTGGGAACTGTTGGATGCATTAGGCATCTAAGGGTGGCGCTGTGGGTTAAACCACAGAGCCTAGGACTTGCCGATCAGAAGGTCGGCGGTTCAAATCCCCGCAACGGGGTGAGCTCCCATTGCTCAGTCCCTGCTCCTGCCAACCTAGCAGTTCAAAAGCACGTCAAAGTGCAAGTAGATAAATAGGTACCGCTCCGGCAGGAAGTTAAACAGCATTTCCGTGCGCTGCTCTGGTTCGCCAGAAGCAGCTTAGTCATGCTGGCCACATGACCTGGAAGCTGTACACCAGCTCCCTCGGCCAATAAAGTGAGATGAGCGCCGCAACCCCAGAGTCGTTCACGACTGGACCTAATGGTTAGGGGTCCCTTTACCTTTACCTTTTATAGCTTGGTAACTGGTGTGGGTGCAAGTTCTTTTATTCTGACGCTTTCTTTTTCAGTTGTTTCAATTGATTATCCTTCCTGGAAGAGACACCTATGAATGGGGGTTCGTGACTTATTACTATGTGTCAAAATAAGAAGACAAGAAGGGGAATCCATCCCAGAAACTGGTGTTTCTACCACCAATTGTCTCTCTAGATCATTTGTAAGTCTATGACAATGTGCACTGGCTGAGGTTGATGGGAGTTGTAGTCCAAAACATTTGGACAGCACCAGGTCAGCAAAAGCTGGCCTAAAATAACTATTATACCAAGACGATAGGATACTGCAGACCTAAGTTATTCCAAGTGAACTTGAGACTTTAGAGCATGGAACATACAGCCCTTCAGAGGCTATTGAACTACAACTCCCATCATGCTTGACCAACAGCCTTGCTGGCTGGAACTGGTGGGAGTCAGGAGTCCAATAACATCTGGAGGGCTACAGCCCTGCGCTTTTGAGCTATTTAGTTGCTCTGATGTTGACTTTACCAAAGCGTTCAGGAAAATGAACATTTAACGATCACCTTAATTAGCACCTCTGCCTAATTTGCTAAATGGGAGATGCCTAGATTGGAATTTACAAATAGAGTATAATGATATTTTGATCTGCTGCTCAGTGCATCTGAAATGTGTTTGGTTTCTAACGGTTCTTTTCTGAACCCTGTCTGAATGAACAGAAATATACTAAGATGTTTCACAATTTCAGCGTATTCCCCCGCTCTTATCTTTTATCTTTATCATGAGCCGAGTGTTTTTGGCATTCAAGAGGATGTTTTGAAAGCCAGCAGGTTGGAGGGGAGGTACTCAAAATCTTTCCCCAAGAGAAATTCACTTCGACAGACAGCAAGCAGTGCAAGAGAGACCACAAACAAGCTGCCATCTCCTGACTTCAAAGCCGTCTCAGGTCAGATCGGGACTACTCTGAAGCACCAGATCAGACCCCAAATTGGAGTGCATGCAGAGCCCTACAAACAACATCATTAACTTGCCTGTGTGAAGGGTGTCCATCCCATAATAAGTACCCATCTGCAAGCTCCTTTAAGGTTCCTGGGTGTTAGTATTATGAGAGAGGTTTTCTTAGCCACTGTCTCCACCGACTTCACGATTTTGAAAACCTCTGTCATATGGCACATGTTTCCTCTTCAATTATCTTTGTTTCTATGAATCTTGACCCTGGACCACACAACACTCTGAAATCATCAAATAAGAAGGTAGGCTGTACACACCTGAAAAGACACTTGGGGAATTATCCTGACCTGTTTCCGCTGCACTGTTCAAGTAGGGATTTCAAAGTGGTTGCATTCTATGTTCCCATAGCAACCAGGAGATACCTACCTGGGTTCTATATGAACAGTAGCATTACCCATCCGGTGAAGGGAGGACAGTTCCCCACTAAAATAACTCAATTACGCATTCTCTAGAGCTTTTAACAGCTATGACTCTCACGTGGTGCATCCCTCAACCTGCTCCTTTAGAACCATCTTCCTTAACCTGGTTCCCTCTAGATGTTTTGGGAAACGGTCACACTCACACCTTCTTTGTCATTAACAATCCCCAACCCATTGGAAAGGAGAGCAAGAGAGAGATTTGCAGCTTAATTTACACTTTCCATTCTCCTTGGCCCTGAGTGAATTGAACCCTTCTCTTAACCAAAAGAATTGGGGGGGGGGAGGGCGTGTTTAAATCCTAGAATACTTAACACATTTGTCATATCAAATGTCAGCAAAATGCCAACAGTGTTATAACTCTCAAGAACTGACAAAGACATTCAGCGTAATTCTGGGCATGGGAGCCTCTGTAATTTCTTTTTGGACAAAGTCATTTTGCTAATTGCAGATTTGAAAAGAAGCATAATTAGGAATGGAGAGAGAGAATGAGAAAGAGAGAGACAATTCCTTGGCCACAGAATAGATTAACACCATGGGATCCTTCATTATCTTTTATCTGTGTGAGGGAAAGGAGATAATCAGGGAGGTGGAAGGAAGACAGTGCCTTCATTTATGCTCTTTTTTTAATGTGAAACAGATCGTGGTAACGTTGGTTTCTCTAGTATGGATTTTGTTCTTGCTCTTTTTTGCAGTTCTCTTGAGGTCGGCAACAAATACGCAGTTAGAAATGGGGCTCCAGATAATCAAAATGCTTCTCAATTGACCTCTTCTTCACTAACCAAAGTGAAGATAGCAACGCAGGATGCTTTGTGTGGGGTGTTTAAAGATGCTCATTTCAGAGGGAGGCTGAAATTCATTCACAGAAAAAGTGTCTGAGGGCTTATCCATACTTACCTTTTACCTTGCTCTTCCCAAGCACAGTGCCATGCTTTCAAGCTCATTGTCTGAACGCTCTTTGCTCCTCCCCTGGAGTTTTCCCAGCAAAAACCTGTTCTTTAAAGCTGAGGCACAACAAACAGCAATTCAGGTGTTCCATGGATTTCCATTTGCTCCAGTTCAGCTTTAAAGAGCAGGTTATCACAGGGAAAGCTCCAGAGCAAAAAGAAAGGATGTTTGGGCATGTAAGGATGTTGTGAGTCTTCACTCCTTAATAACCACAATGAATTCAGCCCTGCTACTTTAAAGGACGCTGCTGTTCCCACATTCCATGATGCTCCCTGCTCTCTTTGGAAGCAGCCATGGAGCGAAAATCCACTTCATAAATCCCAGAGATTCCTCCAAGCAGCTCCTGTAAAATGAGATAGAGTAAGCAGCTGGTTTTGGAAGAAATTAGTTGCTAATATTCAGTGAGATTTGCTGTGCAGTCCCAAGGATGAAACGATGACTAAATAAAGGTGTGTTGGGGGGTGGGGAAAGTTTCACCCCACAGAATATTCATCCAGTTAGTACTTCTTCAGGCAGATCTTCACAGTACTGTCCTTTTTTGGCATCACACACACACAGAGAGAGAGAGCTTTGCCACTGACTGCACTTATTGGGGCTGCAACTCAACTCAGCTTCCAGGTGAAGATACGTACACAGTGCTCACCTTTGCAAGTACCTTCATATTGTAGTTGTATACTTAAAAAATAATTTGGGCATGCATCAGCAAATATATACAGAGTAGAAAGACACAACTGCAGAAGGCAGAGGCAGCGACAGAAGCGACTGCACTTCAGTTTGCACAGGTGGGTTGGAGCAGAAACAGCTTTGAATTTCATCTCTGATCGCTATGGCAACCTTCCTTCCAAGGTGATATGAATCTGGTCGCAGCAGCAGCCGAGAGGAGGTAAAGGTCACTCCTGCAGGAGGAGATGGGCATTGATGAAGGCCTTTTTAACAGGTCCCCACGGGGCTGGCCTTTGAAAGCTACCTGAACACTTTGATTGTGGAAGGGAAAGGGATGGAGAGAAAAACCTATTAGAATGGTTTCAGCAAAGTAGCGATAAAGAAAGTGCATTTTCTGATGCAAACAACCCTATCTGTTTCCTGTCTATTGATAAATTTCTGCAGCTATTTTGGGGGAGTGTTTTATAGGTCAATGGTTCCCAAATCTCCCCCCCCCCACAGACCACTTGAAAATTTCTGACGGTCTTAGTGGACCCCTTAATGGTTTTCCATTTGTAGCAAGTGTAGTGCAGCATGTTAAATGTTGTACAATGTTTACTTGTATTTTTACAAACACACCACGAACCACCTGAATCCATGGACCACAGTTTGGGAACCCCTGTTATCGGTTATTATATGACATTTGTTGCAATATAGTATTATTGGCAGGGGTGCCAACTTGAATAAAATATTGGGGGGGGGGGCAGGTAAGCCCCGCCCTGCATAATCAATCACATGACACAGTTCACGGACACCATTTGAATGGCAATGTCCATCAACTTGGGGTGGGGTACTCAAATATTTTATTGGGGGGTGCAAAGTAACCTCAACACCTTGGAGTTGGCTCCTATGCCCACAAAGTTGTTGTGGGGATACAATGGAAGGAGTGAGCCACATGCATAGCATTGAGTTCCTTGCACAAAAGTGTGTGGAATTTTGCTCCGAGGTGGAAGGGATCCCAGCCTTCAAGATGCAGCCCAGGGGGCAACTGTGCCATCAGAATGGGCTGGGGAGTTTCTGAGAGGTCAGGCTGTTGCCTCCTTAGCTGGAAAGGACTCCTGGTGACAAAAGTTTCAGGGGCTTGAAATAAACAAATTAAGGTCTTATATATATAATAAATGTTCATGGATGAGCCAGGCAAACACGTACATAAATGTATGGGCCACAGGTCTGAGGCAGCACAGGAGGGCAGCCCTGGAGCCATTTTGGCTCCCAAACTGACCAAATGTTTGCTCTTCAAGGTCAAAGGAAAATGGAAAGGCCTCCCCATTGTATTTTCATTTTTTAAAAAAAAACTGTCTTAATGGTATATCTGTGTATGAATAGGGTGAGCCTTTGACCTGGCTCAGGAACTATGTATTTGTCACTACAAAAGACTGGCCAGGCTCCCCAGGATAGCCAATCAAGTAAGCATTAACAGGTAACCTGCCAGACAGGAGATAAACAACGACAGGAGATAAACAATGCACTCAGATTTCTGTTGTAGACCACCCCTTCTGTGATGTAGATATGATGTGTCTGGGGGTGGTCTTGGACTCCAGGGCAGGCAATTTAAAATGTCTATATAAGGGCAGGCACGCCTTTGTTCGGGGTCCTCCTCCTTCTCCTGCGTGTGAGGGGAGCACCCTGTTGCAACAGTTCAATAAAGATCAGGCTTACTAGCTGCTTTGCTTCTCAATATTCTCTGGTTGGCCTCTGTTATTTTCTCTGACCGATGGAGAACCTACAAAGGACTCTATAAGGGCTCTTGTGTCTCCCATAAGGGAATAAGGGCAGATTTCCGTTTATTACAGGCTTGTGTTAGGCAAAATTTGTGATGGCCAAGGCCACCAAATGGGACCAGGCCTCCATTATGTAAACGTTCCCTTGCTGCCTTCCAAAAATCTGAACAAAGTAAGCTGTTTTCTGCCAACAACACAATGAGGCAGATTGAACTTTGCATCAGAACCGTTAGGAGAGCCTGCCGAGTCTTCCTTCTCATTTCAGCTTCGCTAATTTGGACTAATGACTGGGGAAAATGCTCGCTGGTTCATCGGAGGGCAGGGAGAGCTTTGCATTTCATTACCCTCTATGAACCATATTATAGATTTGGGCTATTGGATTATAACATTTATAACGGGACGTTTTGTTAAGGTGGGTTGTGGTTGTGAACGTTCCATCCTTCATAGTTCAGACCCCATTGTTGTCATCCCATCTCTCTAGCTTAAGCACCTGAGTAAAAGGAAGAGCTAGTTATGCTTTGTATCCTATTGATAACCAGGCTTACTTACTTATGTGCATATTCCTTTGTCTCCTGGATAAGAACCTTTGTTCATGCTCCATTTGGGGAATCAGCTGCTCATCAAGACCTCCATCCTTTACCAGGCCACCATTATTTTAATGTCTCCTACTAACATGCATTTCATAGTTCAGAATACATTTCCTAGGAATTCTATTTACAAAATACCATAGACCGGTAACCCTTAAAGCAGGCTTCTGCTATTGCCCCTATAGTGTGAAATGTCCTTCCCTCTGCCATGTCTTTCTGCCCAAGCTTTCCGTGACCAGTAAGACTGGTCCCTGTTATTGTTTGGATTCCCTAAACCTTCTTTTAGTAGGTTTTTATGCTGCTATTTTACACCGTGTTTTTGTTTTGTTGGTGTGTGTTTTTTATTGATGGTGTTGTTTATTGTTTTTATGTTGTGTACTACTTGGAGATTTTGAAAATGTTAAGGAGATTATCAATGATTTTAAATAAAAAGAAACAGTGCATCCTATAATATACTACCAGCAAATTCCTTCTCTGAGAGTAGAATCCTTATGCAGCTGAAACATCCATGCAGGAGAAGCACTAACCCTGAATGCAGATAGAATGTGTTTTGCAAAAACGTGCATATTGGGCAAAATTCCGTACATTACAAACATATGTAAATTAGGAGAAAGTCAACTAAAATGGTGATGGATTTGCATGAGGAGGTTTTTTTAAAAAACCCAACATGCATAAATGCAGAGAACTGAATTTAGGAATGGGAAAATGAGAGACAGAAAGTGAAAATAATAATAATAATAATAATAATAATAATAATAATAATAATAATAATAATAATAAATTTTATTTATATCCCGCCCTCCCCAGCCGAAGCCGGGCTCAGGGTGGCTAACAACAATAAAATAGTACAAAATTCTAAAATCATTCATTATAAAATTAATTCAAATCAAATTGACAGATTTGCCCACTTTGCATGCAGAAGATCTCACATTCAATCCCTGACATCTCTGGGATCAACTCCTGCCTGAAAGCCTACAAAGTTTCTGCCAGTCCTTATAGACAATACGGAGCTAGAGATGGACCAATGGATTGACTCAGGAGTGACCCACATGACTTACCCCAAAGAATCCTGGGAACTGTAGTTCCCTGCTTGCCCTTTACATAATTCTTTGGGGGAGGTCATCTGTTTTAAACATGCATTGACTGTGCTTTAAACATATGGTGTGCATGTGCCCCTGTGTCACCCTTCATTACTCCTTGCAGGCCAAGGCCACATCCATTTCCGAGTGTCTTGCTTCTAGATGCCCTGAATCCACTCCAGAGATTTAATAGCGCGTCCAGAATGGGCCGTTTTTGCAGCTTTGAGCACAATCACCTGGGAAGTTCTGCTTTGCACGCCCTGCTGATTATCAGTCAGAGCTCCACAAGAGCACGGTGCCCTTTGAACATTTCCTCTTGAGATCATGCCACAGATTTCCCTCTCTTTCTTCCCCATCCTCCCAAGTCTAGCAAACACTTTAAACGCTAAATGAGTGCTCTGTGTTCCAAATCTGCCCTGGCTCTGATTTCAAGACAGGAGAAACGCCCTTTTGAACATGGCCAGGCAAGAAATTCTCCTTTTGTGGTGCTTTGTTAATAAATAGCATGCAGTGGCTATAAATAAAAAGAGGTGACTGGATAATTCCTCACCCTCAGCGCTATGCAAAGATGAGAAGGGAGGTGAAACAAATGAAGAATTCCCCACTGCAACTCACCAGTACTCTTAGTTAACTGTGTTTATGTTAGCACAGGAAGCTTCTTCAGCCTGACGGCCATATTCCCAAATCAACAACCTTTCGATATGTGGAATGGGAGTGGGAAGGAACACCAAGTGTCATCTAGTCCAATACAGGAATCACAGCTAAAGAACCCCGGATAGATAGCCATCCAATTTCTGTTTAAAAACCTCCAGTGAGGATCTAGCACCTTCCAAATTGGTCCATTCCATTGTCAAACAGCTCCTACTGTCAGGTTCTTCCTACCGTTTAGCTGGAATATCCTTTCTTGTCATTTGAATCCATTGGTTCCAATCCTACCCTCTAGAGCAACACAAAAGAGCCTGCTCCATCGTCCATGTGACAGCTGAAATAAAAAAACTTAAGGTCCTATATATATAATAAAGGGACACAGGTGGCGCTGTGGGTTAAACCACAGAGCCTAGGGCTTGCCTATCAGAAGGTTGGCGGCTCAAATCCCCGCGACGGGGTGAGCTCCCGTTGCTCGGTCCCTGCTCCTGCCAACCTAGTAGTTTGAAAGCACGTCAAAGTGCAAGTAGATAAATAGGTACCGCTCCAGCGGGAAGGTAAACGGCGTTTCCGTGCACTGCTCTGGTTCGCCAAAAGCAGCTTAGTCATGCTGGCCACATGACCCGGAAGCTGTACGCCGGCTCCCTCGGCCAATAAAGCGAGATGAGCGCTGCAACCCCAGAGTTGGTCACGACTGGACCTAATGGTCAGGGGTCCTTTACCCTTTTTATATATAATAAATGTTCATAAATGTACCAACCAAGCACATACATAGATATGTGGACCACATGTCTGGAGCAGCACAGGAAACCATTTTGACTCCCAAACTGACTAAATGTTTTCTCCACAAGGGGGGGGGGACCTTCCCATTGTCTCAGGAATTGAGTAATCACCATCTCAAAGGAATGACCAGACTACCAGGAAAGGCAATCAGATAAGGTATTATCAGATAACCTGGCAGACAGGAAAAACAACAACATTCAAATTTCTGTTGTAGACCGCCTTTTCTGTGATGTAGGTATGATGTTTCTGGGGGGTGGTCTTGGGTTACACCCCTTCTGTGATGTATGTATGATGTATGGAGGGGTGGTCTTGAGCTCCAGGGCAGGGAATTTAAAATGTCTATAATAAGGGCAGGCACACCTTGGTTCTGGGTCCTCCTCCTTTCTCCTGCGTGTGAGGGGAGACCCTTTTGCAACAGTTCAATAAAGATAAGGCTTACTAGCTGTTTTGCTGTTCAATATTCTATGGTTGGCCTCTGTTATTTTCTCCTACTGATGGAGAACCTACAAAGGACTCTATAAGGGCCCTTGTGCCCCCCATAAGGGAATAAGGGCAGATTTTGTTTACAACACAGCTCTTCAGATATTTGATGACAGCTATCATATCTCCTCTCAGGTCTTCTCTTTTCCAGACTAAATGTATCCAGCTGCCTCAATTATTCCTCATAAGGCTTGGTTTCCAGACCCTTTATCAACCTTGGTTGCCCTCCTCTGAACACCTTCCAGCTTCTCAATATCCTTCTTAAACTGTGATGCCCAGAAGTGGACACTGGACTCCAGGTGTGGTCTGACCAAGGCAGAATAGAGCCTATTACTTCCCTTGACCACTAGCCTTCCATTGATGCAGCCTAGGATAGCATTCACTTTGTGTGTGTGTGTGTGTGTGTGCGTGTGTGTGTGTGTGCGTGTGTGCATGCTGTATGTATGCACACATCTTCCTACATGCAAAAAAAGTAAGACTGTTGTCACACTGAGGTCCGTGTGGCCACCAACAGCATTTAGAGGCAAACAGACCAGTTGCCCTTTCCAAAACAAAAGCCGTCCTGTGAAATTCATGCACTAACACATTTTGCAATGCAGTTCTGCAGCCAAGTAATAAGTAAAAAAATGCATGAACTAGACCAGCGTTGTGCCTAAAAATGCATATATCAGCAAAAAGAAATACCATACCAAAGGCATGTTATTAAGGGAAACGGCTTTGCAAAAATGTGTATCTTATGCAAAACTGCATACAAAAATGTTCATCAGAAATTTACACTAAAATGCTGGTGAATTTTCAAGAGGGGATATGACCCCTACTCTAGCAAGCACCCCCTCCAACCATTCAAGGCCCTCCAAAACCTGAAACCGGCACTGGGTCTTAAACATCAGTTTCCAGCTCTTAAGATGTCTGAATCCTAGCCCAGAAGAGAAGGCAGGGGAACTTGCAAACGAAAGTAGATTTTCACCCAGAGACCAGAGCTCTTTTAAGGCCATTACCTGCGTCCGTAAAGCAAAAAGCTTTTTCTTTCTGGATAATGAGAGACAGCAGGGGGAGAAAGAACCGCACACCTCTGGGATCAAAGAGCTGAACCAGAAGGATTGGAAGGGCAACAAATCAGCGAAACTTGAGGCAGATAAGGCTTATTCCAGCTGTCAAAACAGTTTTCTCATGGGAAAAGTGTGCAGGCTCAAATCCTTGCACTTAACTCCAAAACCTAGTTGGGAGAATTCCAGTGTTATGACTGAGCACTTATGTCATATTTAGAACATATGCTTGCATGATGCCACCACCCGTTGCCCTCCAAAGCCCACCTTTTCCATGAAGCTTGTGGTTTAACCCCTCAAGTCGTCACCACCATTAAAGAAAAGCTTTCATCCCTCAGTCATCATAATCTTTCCATCTCCTTCCTCTTTCAGTTTTGCTCATCTCCCTCTGGTGTCTTAGTTTAGATTCTAAGTGGGAAGGGATGGTTAACATTTTGCCATTTTGTTTTAATCATTTATATGTTTTTATCCTGTATTTTATTCTGTGAACCGCCCTCAGATCTTATGCTTAAGGGTGGTATATAAAATCACCGTCATCAAGTACCTCAGACCAGGAATCTGCTTTCTTTTGAAGTTTAAAAGGTAAAGGTAAAGGGACCCCTGACCATTAGGTCCAGTCGTGACAGACTCTGGGGTTGCGGTGCTCATCTCGCTTTATTGGCTGAGGGAGCTGGCGTACAGCTTCCGGGTCATGTGGCCAGCATGACTAAGCCGCTTCTGGTGAACCAGAGCAGTGCACGGAAACACCGTTTACCTTCCCGCTGGAGCAGTACCTATTTATCTACTTGCACTTTGACGTGCTTTCGAACTACTAGGTTGGCAGGAGCAGGGACCGAGCAACAGGAGCTCACCCCATTGCGGGGATTCGAACCGCCAACCTTCTGATCGGCAAGTCCTAGGCTCTGTGGTTTAACCCACAGCACCACCTGTGTCCCTTTTTAAGCTTACGTTCCTCAAATTTCAAGCAAGCCTACCCAGACATATACAAAGGTTTTCAAAACCTTTACTGATTTTATCTGTGTTTTATTAGGTCCACTGCTTAGGTCACCTTTTGATTAAGCCAGGTAGGCTAACAGAGATAGATAAATCATGAGCTCGACAATCTTGAACCCATTCGCCCTCACAAGCACCATCTCAGGTAAATATTTGCCATTTTCTGCATATGGAAGGGAGATCTTCAAGAAAAGGCAAGGTCTCGGGCAAGGGCCAAGATCTTTCAGGACAGTTGGTAGTATGAGCAAGGGAAGACTTGAGGGCAGAGGTTCAGGGACTCACACAATAGAATAGGGACCCAAACACAGCAGGACTGGCTTACTACAAGACCATCAAATCCAGAATCTCACCTAGCTGATGCTTGGGGTAGGGTTGAGGGGTCTACAACAGGGGTGTCCAAACTCTTTTCAAAGAGGGCCAGATTTGATGAACATCCATGAGGGCTGACCAAAGGGCCAGCCAAAGTTGTTGACCTTTTAGGATTGAAGTTGTTGAGCCTTTTTAAGGATTTTACCCCAAGAAATAAACTGCCCCACAGGGGGACAGTTTAGGCCCCTAAACTGACTTTGGACATGCCTGGTCTACAGTCAGTGCCAATGCAGCAGGATTTAACCATCACTGGTGAGCAAGGATTTAATCCCACTCTGTATGTTCAAAAGACAAAACTTGGCAGCAACTATTCCAACCAGATGTACATTTTTAAGGGCAGGAGGAGATGATCATCAGCCCTGTCCCTCCGAGGAGGAGCTGACATCAAGGGGTTTCTCAAAACAGTTCTATTTCATTTGAAATCTGCCCCAAGAATAACACCCGCCCATGGAGAACTCCACCCAGTTCCAAGCTATCAGGAAATCCTAAGAGTTGATGAGAGGTTTTCGGTTTCTGTGTGACAGCAAAGAAGCAAAAGGCAGGCAAGCCTCCCGTGGCTAGCCCTGAATATTTCTCAACCCACGTCCCAAGAAGGGCAGGTAAGTTCACTGGACAGAAGGCAGCAATGCAGAGAGGATTAAAACAATCCCTTTCTCAAAGAGCAGCAGGTCTGTTAACGCGGACCTCTACTAAATGTCCAGTTCTGGGAACAGAACATCAAAAGAAGTCAGCATCCCTCCATGAGGATGCAGAGAAGGTTTTGATAATAGTACCACCATGGTCTCAGGGTGAATGAGAGGCTGCTGGAACAGAAGACTGCAACCTGTAGACGAGAGAGGGAGGGCCATTGCAAAGGGGAATTGTTCTCTCCAGGCTGCTTTGCACAGAAGATGAAGTCTTTCAAAGAGACACGTGGTAGAACATGCAGTTGTGTTAACAATGGCAAGGAGGTAACTTGGTCTGTGCTGGAAAAGAGACCAGCTACAGTGGAACCTCAGTTCTCGAACCATCCCGTTCCTGAACATTCTGGCTCCTGAACATTGAAAACCCAGAAGTGTTCCAGTTTTTGAATGTTCCTTGGAACCCGAATGTCCAATGCGGCTTCCAATCTGCAAAAAGCCTAGCTGCCAGCCATTCGGAAGCTGCACCTCAGAATTCAAACATTTCGGATGTCGAACGTCCTTCCGGAATGGCTTACATTCAACTTCCAAGGTTCCACTGTATTTGGCTTTGTCTTACGCATGGCAAAAGCTGGACCCTGGTCGACCAAAGTTGAAAACAATGTTAAAAATCATTTTGGTTGGTAACAAGAATATTTGACCAGGAGCACATGACAACGCAAAAAAAGCAAAGTCATCCTAATTGCTCTTTAATAGCCTCACTGCAGATTGTCATGAAATACAATAGAGGTGAGAAAGAGGCGACTCACAGGCAGAGGGAGACACAGACACAAAACAACACTCGGTGTAAGGCAGGAATCGGGAACCTGCAGTTCTCCAGAGGTTACTGGACTCCCGACTCCCTTTAGCCCCAGCCAGCACAGCCAACAGTCAGAACAACATCTACAGGGTCACAGGTGAGCCCCCCCCCCCACCGGCAGTAAGGTTTGACTTCCTCTGGGACAGGGAAAG
This sequence comes from Podarcis liolepis, assembly GCF_965112155.1. Lineage (NCBI taxonomy): Eukaryota > Metazoa > Chordata > Lepidosauria > Squamata > Lacertidae > Podarcis > Podarcis liolepis. The sequence continues at coordinate 30,243,967 of NC_139569.1, forward strand.
AGGAGCAAGGGGTTGCCAAAAAAGATCTTTCCTTTCCTCCTGAACTGGCTGGGTTTTTCTCCCCCTCCTTCTCAGAGTTTGCCCTCCCCAGAGGATTGTAGAGATATCCCCTTAGAGAGAAGGCAGAGAGCCTTATTGCAAGAGCAGATGATTAGTGCAATTGTTATCAGTAGTAGTAGCAAGTCATCACAGCGGCCCACGTCTCACCCACAAATAGCAAAACACACACACACATTCACACATCAATACACAGGTTCAATCAATTCAGCAGAGTTTGCACAAGTCCTGAGCTTCTGTGAGATGAGCAGAGGTTGCTACAACCCAGAACCACACAATGCCAGGCGTTTTAGTTGCCGTGGAGAACAACCATCCATCTAAGTTTAGTGCTTCTGAGCAGAGAGTTTTTTGGTTAGCCTGGGTGCCTTCGAACAAAACTGGCACTCCTAATAACTAGGGCTCTGGGTTGGCCTACAAACATTGCAGGTAACCAAATCTGTAACAAAACAAAAAGAGAGGGGTTTTTTTCCCAGTTGAAAAGCACCTCCAGTTCTTCCAACCTGGTACCCAGGAACGTAGTAGCAATGTATATGCCTGATGCTCAGCTGTCTCCTGTCAAAATCCATCATAAATTATGTATGTATATATTTTTGGAAAAGTGGGAAATTGTAAGTTTTGTTGATGCTGAGATTCTGTCTTCCTTCTCCCCTCTGTTGCCAAGGTTCTTGCCAGGTTCTTGACAGGAGACCTCCATCCTGATGAGCCTTGTGCAACAGCCTCACCTGGAAGAGAAATGAAATAATTAGCAACAGCAGAGAAGTGTGTCTCATAAAATTCAACAAGATGCAGGCCATCCTCACAAGCTGGGTATGTGGCCAACCTAGTCTCTTTGCTCCAAACCCATTTTGGGCAGTGGGCAACCAGCTTGGCTCTGTCAAGCAGTCAGAGAAGGAGCAGCTGAAGGGAGTCTGTGGCTCCCCAACATGAATTGGGGGAGGGAACACTTTGCTCCCACTGCCAGATACCTGAGACAGCCAAGTTAAAGGGAGGCACATTCTGGCATTGGCCAAAGGACTAAGTGTCCACTGGGATGCTGCACCCCTTGCCTCCCAGGAAGAAGAACATAGCAAAGGGGAGCCCAAGGTGCCACCAACCATCGGCCAAAAGAGGAGCAGCTTCTCCAATGTTTGTTTTCCTCTGCCATCCCCATCCTTATTTCCTTAACATGGTGAGTCTGCATGCCGGGACTGTCTTCTCTCTTAATATATGTACAGTGTTAGGAATGTTATGTACTTTAATGAATAATAATAATAATAATAATACTTCAAAAACTAAAGGCAGAGAAAGACAAAAGTACATTTGCCAAAGACAGAGGTATTTTGCAACACATTCACTATCCACAAATAGGCAACACGGGCAATGCCAGAGAAACAATACTGAGCATATATATTCATGGAAGGAGGCACATCCAGAACAGCAACACACAGAGAGACTCAGGGGGCAACCTCTCTGACAGGGCAATGAATGAACCTGCTCCATCTCTCTCTTTCAGGAGGGATGACTGCTGACCAAAAGGCATGGCTGATGCCTCCTAACTGAGGGAAAGGCTTCGGGGTCAATAAGAGGCTTTAATAGCTTCAGTTTCTTTCTCCCAAAGTGTGCTAGCAGGACTCTTGCAACACACTTTGGGGAACTACATGAAACAGCCCCAGGATCTGTCCCCTAATGGCACCCAGGGACATCGCCCAGGCAAGACGCTTGCCTTAGAAAGAGCCTCTTGGTGCTACTCCTCCTTCCCTCCACCCTTGGGCTGAAACAGTTCAATGATGGTGGAAAATTCAAGGCTGGCTGTTGCAATCTTGAGTAGTTGTCATTGTTAAAAATTAATTATTATTATTATTATTACACCTTGGGAGTTTAAGCATCTCAGCAAACTTGCCATTCTTCCCTTCTCCCTGCCACCTCATCCCATTCTGGAATAGCAATTATGCCTTCCAAGCAGGCAAGTCAGCCTGCTTGAGAGATCAATGTGTTCAAAAACCAGCTTCACACCCAACACAATCCACCTAGCAGTGTACAGAAAAGACCCTCCAGCTCTCACTTGCAAGACACCCAATTAAAAGCAGCCTCCAGAGAACAGCACGCACACACACCCTTGAACAACACAATGCTCGGCGTCTGTATGCAAAAGGGCATCTGTGCGTTGGAAAGGGGGGATATTCTATGGACGGGTATTGATCTAAAGGGGCCTTTATTATCAGAAGGAACAAAGGTACTCTGGAGATCCAGCTATGATGGAAAAGCATCCCAAGTTTTGATGAATTCAACTGTCTCCTTTTGTACTGTTCTACCGTCTTGCAAGGCGAGGGTTTGTTGAGAGACAGGCTTGTGTTGATGCAAAGTGCTGGCCATTGTCAACTGCACCAGTCCTTCTCGGACCTTTGTCAGGGACATTGAAATGCACATCAGAGGACAGTGATGAGGCTCAAGCTACTTCCTAAGGGAGGCGGCAGAGCAGCGGAAAGAACCTCACAGCCCTTCCAGCCAAAGGACGCAGCCTTGCCACGATCCTCTGACTCAGAGGTTGTGTACCTTGCAGTACCTCTGTAACCCCCAACCTCGCTACAAAGTAAGGTGAGGGTCCTTTAACTAGCCAGGCAGCTCCTCCAGGGAACACAGAGCCTACCACACATCGAGTCTGGTCAGCCTACATGGAGGTTCAGCTCCCTGCAGAGGCCACATCTCTTGTAGCTGGCCTCGGGAGATGCTTTAGCATAGCACACCAGGGTCCTTTTCTTGCATACCCTCCACTTGGAGCTGACCCTGCCTGCGTCCCCTGCTAGCCAGTATAGTGGTACCTCGGGTTACAGATGCTTCAGGTTACAGACTCCGCTAACCCAGAAATAGCACCTCGGGCTAAGAACTTTGCTTCAGGATGAGAACAGAAATCGTGCAGTGGCGGCGTGGCGGCAGCTGGAGGCCCCATTAGCTAAAGTGGTGCTTCAGGTTAAGAACAGTTTCAGGTTAAGAACGGACCTCCAGAACGAATTAAGTTCTTAACCCGAGGTGCTATTTCTGGGTTAGCAGAGTCTGTAACCTGAAGCATCTGTATAAAGCTTCAGTTGGCTCAGGTTCCCTGCAGAGACAACATCTCCAGAAGCTCCTCGGAGCTGTCCAAGGTCCTGTACCCTTTGTGCTTGATCCAGACTTAACAGCTGCTTCCTTGGTGACCTGCAAGGACCCACAAAGCTGGACAGGGTTACTCTTACTTTGCTCTTCATCACAAGAGAAAGTTGGAAATGACTCCACCAAATACATTCCAGGCCTTGTTTGTAAAGGGGAGCAGAAAAGGCGAGTGGCAGGGAACACTAATTTCTACCCCTGCCCGCAACAAATCCAAAATCGGCAGTAGGCTAATACCTTTGTTAGGACCAACCGAACCCTCACAAAGTTGTGAGCAACTTTTCAAGTTCTCCAGAACTCTTCTTTGGTCTGTATTTTAAAAACAACAAAAAAGGAGGGCATCATATTGAAAGACACCAAGTCTGCAGCTTGTAAATAAACTTGAAGATGGGGTGCATGAACAGAGGCTCAGACTTTGTACCTAATAGAAGCTGACCTAATTCAAGCAGCCTTTCCCTAAATTCCCACGCTGGTACCCTCTCCAGATGTTAATGACTACAACTCTCATCAACCCCCAGACAGCACAGCCATATGATGTTGGGGCTGATGGGAATTCTACTCATTAACATCTGGAGCTTGGGGAAGGTTGTACTAAACAGATTCCACAAGTGCTAATAATGGTTGCTCTTCTTAGGTGGAGATCTCGTAGCGAAGTACTGTCCAATTTATTCAATTCTTAATGGACCAACATAGATATCACCCCCCTTTAAAAAAGTTCCACCCACTCACCCATATGTTTACACCGTCCTCCCCCTCTCCTTACCTATATTTTATATCAAACACTGTGGAATCTTCATCATCCTCGTCATCTTCATTTAAGGGGGCCATTTCCACCCGTTCTGCTGGAGTTGTGATGATGTCATACTTGCGGGGTTTTTTAATCTTCCTGCCAGACCTAAAACAGCAAGAAAATTATATTGTAGGTGTACACGGATATTGTGGAAACAAAACACTGACAATTTATTTAAACCCATCCAAATGGGAGTGGAGAGAAAGATGCAGCAGACCACTGTTACCAGGCCACTTTTCCAGCCACTCTCAGCTTCTCATTGTTGCTCCAGCTAATACAGTCATACCTTGGATCCCAAACGCCTTGTGATTTGAACGTTTTGGCTCCCGAACACCACAAACCCAAAAGTGTTCCGGTTTGTGAACTTTTTTGGAAGTCGAATGTCCAACACGGCTGAAGCAGCTTCTGCTTGAGTGCAGGAAGCTCCTGCAGCCAATCGGAAGCTTTGTCTTGGTTTTCGAACGTTTTCAAAAGTCAAACCGACTTCCGGAACGGATTCCGTTCAAGAACCAAGGTTCGTCTGTATGAGAAAAACTTGTAGGCGGGGGGGGGGGAGAGAAGAGAGAGAGAACATCCTACAGTGGTACCTCGGGTTACAGACGCTTCAGGTTACAGACTCCACTAACCCAGAAATAGTACCTCGGGTTAAGAACTTTGCTTCAGGATGAGAACAGAAATTGTGCAGCGGCAGCGGGAGGCCCCATTAGCTAAAGTGGTGCTTCAGGTTAAGAACAGTTTCAGGTTAAGAACAGACCTCCAGAACAAATTAAGTTATTAACCCAAGGTACCACTGTACACGGGGATTGGAACCCAGATCTGCCTATGTCAAGGCAAATTCTCTACTCACCAGACCACCACACTCTACTTATTCGACTACATTTTGCAATTATGTTTGATTTACAAATACATGAACAGAGCATAGTGGGAACCAATGGGCTCCTCCTGCATCAGGTTAGCGCAACTACTAACCCTCTTGTAAATCCCTCAAAACAATTGTGTGCAGCCTCCAGGCTGCTTTCATTCCCATCTGTGTGGCCTTGTTCAAATTCAAACCAGAACTTGTCTCTAGGTGCCTTCAGGCCAGATCCCATGAAGCTTCTCATGTAGAGAATATTTTGCCTCTTTGTTGGTCTGATTCAAGAGTTGCAATCCGGTATGGTTAAGACTCTGATTGTCTGGAGCACGGTGTTCACACTTGAACAGGCTTTCATTTGCCTGGGTTGTAAAGACACGAATGCCGCTAAGAAATGAGGACGCCCCACCTTCCATAGCAGGGACCATCACTCTGCACCCCAACTGGGGCACAGACCTATCTGGGACTTGCTACGCTGCATCACTTAAGGACTGTAATTGCCAGTGATTAAATAACCCTTGAGATCTGCTGCTTAATCTGTTCAGCTGCCATTGTAAAGACCTTCTTTGAAATTACTACCATGAACCACAAACATAATGAGCCATTAAAAACCAATATAGCTTTTACAAGCCCATTTAGGAAGTGTCCACAAGATCACCCTATTTATTCCCAATTAATTAGCTCAGAACAAACACTATCCACTAGGTGTGATTGCTCCATCACTAACACTGATCAGAATTACTCCTCCCAGCCTTGGGATATGGATTAAAAACAACAACAACTACAGCCAACAGACATGGTTTTACTTCCGTGCATATTATAAACTTCCTTATTGCAAGGTACAGTGAAGGTGGGTTTTGTGATTTTTTAAAAGGGGGGGGAAATACTTTATCCAGACTTTCAAGCAGAAGGCCAGCCACATGGTCACCCAAATGACATGCTGTGTAAACAACCATTCATCTGTTTATTCCTAGCTTCACCTCCCTCCCTTTTCTATTGCCCCTACACTGAATTTTAAATTGCAAGCCGCTTGGGGCAGGGACCTATCATCTTCCTGGGCCATGCACACTGATAGTGCCATGTAACAAGTAATGGTATTATAACAGTAAGCTGCATAGGGCAATGGCCTGTCCTGTTGCTGCATCACACATGCTGATGGTGCCATATAAATCAGAGCAGTAGTAGCAGCAGGAACAGTCGTAGCAGTACTAAGGCTGTAAGCTGAATAGGTCCCAGAGAGCATGGGTACTCCTCTGGTACAAATGCTTGCCAAGCAATTATAAACCATATTTCTCACCACCTCCCAGATGACCTTGGCTTTCTCTCTTCAAGTTCCCCCCCCCCCCAATCTGGATGCTTAAACTTAGAACTCAGCAAGAAGACAGCTAGGAGAGAGGGAGAGAGAGATGGAGAAAGGTGGAGTCTGTGGCCACTCTCACTCAGCCCTTTCCATTCACCAGCCGTGATTCTGACCAAGCACTCAGTCACATGAAGAACAGCTGCTCCCCATCACGCAGAGGCTGCAATCGCTCGCTGTCAGCTGGCCCGCTGCTCAGACTGCTCTTCAGCCTTTAATCTATTTTTAGCCAGGCAGCCATCAGGATTAAAAGGATCCGCTCCTGACCCCATGATCCCAAGACGTGGCCCCCTCCCACTCTGAGCCGGCAGCACCACCACTCTTGAGAAGCAAGATTGGGGAAAGAAATACGGTCCTTGATACTTGCAGCTGCAGGTCAATACATTCATGAGGCTAAAGCAGGGAGGAGACCCTACATTCATTGTCCCTTACCTGATGCCCTCCATATCTTTTGGACTGTATCAGTCCCATCCAACACATATCACATATCAGTCCCATCCAACACAGCTGTACTGGTTGGGGGCTGATGGATGGTGGAAGGCTGCCCCACTCCATATTGGAAATAATTGTCCTCTGCCATGCACACACCCCAGTATAATTGTGGGACATTGCGTTGCCATTTCTCATTAGGCATAGACGTAAATCATGGGTAGGCAAACTAAGGCCTGGGGGCCGGATCTGGCCCAATCACCTTCTCAATCCAGCCTACGGACGCTCCAGGAATCAGCATTTATATATATAGTCCGGCCCCCCACAAGGCCTGAGGCACAGTGAACCGGCCCCCTGCTGAAAAAGTTTGCTGGCCCCTGATGTAAATAGTTCAACTATGGAACTCTCTCCCACAGGAGGCAGTGATGGCCACCAACTTGGTTTCCTAGTTTCTAGAAACCACAGGAGTGGAAGGAGCTCTTGTGCTCAGGTCCTGCTTGCAGGTTTCCTACAGGCTTCTGGCCAGCCACTGTAAGAACAGGATGCTGGACTGGCTGGGCCACTGGCCTAATCCAGCACGGTCTTCTTATATTCTTAATGATCCTATCACCTAGGGCTGGTGGAAGTTAGAGTACAACAGAATCTGGAAGGCTGCAGGTTCCCCACCCCAAACAAATTAATCATGGAAGGGCCCCTGATGAATCTGGCACCAGTTCAGAATAGGCTGCACATTGCTGGCCTTCAACATGTTGTTGTTTAGTCGTGTCCGACTCTTCGTGACCCCATGGACCAGAGCACGCCAGGCACTCCTGTCTTCCACTGCCTCCCGCAGTTTGGTCAAACTCATGCTGGTAGCTTCGAGAACACTATCCAACCATCTCGTCCTCTGTCGTCCCCTTCTCCTTGTGCCCTCCATCTTTCCCAACATCAGGGTCTTTTCCAGGGAGTCTTCTCTTCTCATGAGGTGGCCAAAGTATTGGAGCCTCAGCTTCACGATCTGTCCTTCCAGTGAGCACTCAGGGCTGATTTCCTTAAGAATGGAGAGGTTTGATCTTCTTGCAGTCCATGGGACTCTCAAGAGTCTCCTCCAGCACCATAATTCAAAAGCATCAATTCTTCAGCCTTCTTTATGGTCCAGCTCTCACTTCCATACATCACTACTGGGATGCCTTCGACATACCTCTTGGCAAAGTCAACATAGCAGGGGGGAAGGATGATTCGCCTACCCAAACTCCAAGGAAAGGCAACACACCAGGCACTTTTTGAACAGGGCAAAATTTGAGAGTGCAACGTCGAGGGGAGGAACCCTGCCAATACGTTTTACTGCTTTTTACAAAACCGTTCTCTTTCTGTGACATCGCTAAGCCTTTTCACTCCTACATGGTGCTGAAGTGGGGTTAATTTGTGTAACCCTGCTGGAAAGCCATCGGCTAGTTAATGTACAGATCCCATCCCATTGTGGAGGGAGCAATTTACCTTTCCATGTTCCACATACCCAGTCTATTCCTGTTGACAAGCCACAAAGGGCCTGAGACCGATACACAGATTTCTGCACGGCCATTACAGGTTGGGCAACACACCCACCCTTTTGATACTGCATCCAGTTCTGGTCATGCACAATATTATTGCTATACCTTGGCCATAATCACATGTAGCCTTTAGGCATGCAGAATATCCCCGAGCAGGGCTAGAAAAAACACACACACTTTTTGGCTCAGTTTGCTCAAGTGCAAGCTTCAAGTGTCTCAGTGACGTAGGTCACAAGACTGTCCACCTGATATCTTCAAGTGGTACCATTCATGCTTTCAGCACCCTCCATGAAACAACTATTTCCAGGGTTTCCTGGTGAATGAACGGTTGCTAAACTGGTTTAAGTCTGCATTATACTATATCAACCTCAGGTAGCCTTGCCAATCAGTTTCACAAAATGAGCACTAGCCTACTTTCTACTAGGCTGCTAGTTCCAATCACATATATCAATGCAACAATAGATGTGGGTGTGTTGTGTGTGAAGCTTCCTTGCTTGATCACCTGGAGAAAATTCATATGTTCCACAGGTGAGCAGGCAAGTGGCTATTTGCAGGCTTCCTTTAGAGGAGTCAAATTAACAGACCAGCCATCTCTCGGCCACAGCTCCATGATACAGCACTGGCTTTCCATGCAGAATTGGGCCCCAAATATCTTCAGCTAAAATTTGGGAAGCTGAATCCCTGGAGAATCACTGCCAGTCCATGCAAACAACCCTAAGGTACATCTGTCCTGGAAGAAGACAGTTGCTGTTATTCTTAGTTCAATTTCTGAGTTGCTTCCAGCAAAACTCTCGCAGCGACTTAGAAATGTTAACAATCCAATGTACAATACACTGTTTAAAAACTTAACACAGACGCAGCATTAGAAACTCAGATATATGAGCTAGCCACCAAATGGCTCTTTAAGCCAGGGTTACAGTCACCAAAACCAGTCTAGCTGTCATTTTAGGGCCAGACAGTTCAAAAGCCGTATTTTTCAGTATGATGTTTTGGTTCCTGAAATTTGTCCTGACTGTGCAGATAAAATATCATGGATGGAATTCTACAAGCTGTAGTGTTAGTGTGCAAAAACAGGCAAGATCCAATGACATGCACTTCCAGATGGTGGAGACGTCAGGCACCATCCTTGCACCCGGGCATCTTCACTTGGTTGCAAGTGGACAATAAAGGTAAAGGGACCCCTGACCATTAGGTCCAGTCGTGGCCGACTCTGGGGATGCGGCGCTCATCTTGCTTTATTGGCCGAGGGAGCCGGCGTACAGCTTCCGGGTCATGTGGCCAGCATGAGTAAGCCGCTTCTGGTGAACCAGGGCAGCGCACGGAAACGCCATTTACTTTTTATCTACTTGCACTTTGACGTGATTTCAAACTGCTAGGTTGGCAGGAGCAGGGACCGAGCAACGGGAGCTCACCCCATCGCGGTGATTCGAACCGCCAACCTTATGATCGGCAAGTCCTAGGCTCTGTGGTTTAACCCACAGCGCCACCCGCGTCCCCAATAGCCAGGTGCAAAATGTGCCTGGCAAATTTCAAATGCTGCAAAGAGGAATATAACAAATAATTGTCAACCTAAAGGTCCTGCCATCACTTACAAAGCTGAAAACACTTAACGTCAGACCATTCACCCATTTAGCTTAGTAGTGTTTACTCTGAGTGATTTAGGAACAGGATCTTTCTTAGCCCCACCTGGAGATACCAAGGATTGAACTTGGGATCTTATGTAGGCAAAGCAATTATTCTGCCACTGAGCTATGGCCTTCGACACCAACATCACAAGCTTCAAACATTTAGCAATGGGCCGGGGGGTGTGTGTGTGTGTGCAGACGTGTAACCTTCAGAGCCCAGCTTCCTCATCCCTTCCACGACATTTCCTCATCCCCTCCATGACAACTGCACCTGCAGCACCTTCTCTTTTTTGACAACATGACAGGAGAATGACTCATACCAGAAAGACAGGTTCCCAGGAACACACCGATCATTGGCAAGTCGGGGCGTTTTAACTCTGTGTACTTAAAAACTGCTGCTCATTTTTGCCTCCAAAGCACTAAAGGCAGTTCCAACTATTGTTTTCCTCCACCAAGAGGAATTCCTGTTGGGAGAGGCAGAATCCTCTTTTCAGGAAAGACACATGACCAGCTTTCAGAAATATTTGCAAGCAGTGTAACCTTTGGTCACAGATGCATCCTGCAGAGAGAAAAACATCCAAAAAGACAAGCAAGCCTGATGTGGCATCAGGGGAACATAGTTCGGTGTGGAAGGGGACATGTTTTGAATGCAGACAGTCATACTTATAATTCCCAATCATTCTTGTTTAAGAAGGACCAGGTAGCTGTTATTGGAAAAGATCTCTGCCGGAGATCCTGGGGAATCACCGCCAATACTGAGCCAAAGTCAAATAGTCTGATCCTTTTACCACAGTTTCTGATATCCCTAGTCCTCTGTACCATCAGGAGAGAGACTGCAAGGAAAGCCTTAGCTCAGTGGCAAAACATCCCAGGTTAAATCCCCGACATCTTTCTGGTAGGGCCTGAGAAACACCCTTGTCTGAAACCCTAGAACTGGGTTTCCAGTTGTTTTTGGACTACAAATCCCATCATCCTGAGCTAGTCAGGGATGGTGGGAATTGTAGTCCAAAATCAGCTGGAGATTCAAGTTTGGGAAACCTTGCCCTAGAAAGTCCTTGCTGCCAGTCAGTGTAGCCAATATTGAACTAGATGGACCAATGGTCTGCTTCAGCATGAGAAGCTAAGAAAAGACTTAGCTTCCACTTAGTGCAACACTTGGTCCAGTTTACCACTGGAAGTGTGAGATTTCCAAGTGTGCAAACAGTGGGAGGCTGTCCAGGTGAGGCTGTCACAGGACTCCTTATCTCTGCATTGGAAGTGACTTTTCCTATACTGTTCAAAAAGTCAAGGAAGAACGGTCAATATTCAAAGAATATCTCAAAAATTATACGGACAAGGCAAGTCTCCTGGCAGACATAGATTAAATCTTGTAAATAAAGAGAAGGTTTAGTAACACTCATTTTGATAATTGTTAAGAAAAAGCAGAAGAACAAACATGACATGTGTATAGAGATATGATGGGTAACAAAGCTCAAGGAGAATGAGTCGGAAGTCTACTTTGTGTGGTGTAAACGTCAGATTGTAGGTATGTTGGGTATGTATTGGGTGTGTAATCTTTGTATGTATGTAATATGCGATTTGGTATGTGTATAGTTTAATGTAAATTAATGTATAACAAGAATAAAGATTATTTTAAAAACAAAAAAGGAAGTGACTTTTCCTTAATGCCATTCCCCAGGGAAACTCTGCTGGGAAAAGTTTTTTTGGGGGGGTACCTTGCACCTTGTGTAAACTCTGCTCAAGAAACCACGATTCAATTATGAGAGAGATACAACTCTGATAGGTCTTTTCAAAACATACACAAACATGTACAACAAAGCTTGCAAAAGGCAGAGAGCACCCCTCCAGAACATGGAGGGTCCAGTAAAGCAAAAAAGACCCCTGAAAGGGGAATCCTATCTCCACCCCACCCCACATTTAAAGAAATGCAGTTTTCATGGTAGATATGAAAAGAAATGGGGGAATAGGCAAGTCACTCTCAGCTGGAACATGGTAATCATAATAAATACAGCCCAACTTTTCCTTAGGACATGGGTAGGCAAACTAAGGCCCAGGGGCCAGATCCGGCCCAATCGCCTTCTCAATCCGGCCTACGGACGCTCCAGGAATCAGCGTGTTTTTACATGAGTAGAATGTGAGCTTTTATTTAAAATGCATCTCTGGGTTATTTGTGGGGCATAGGAATTCATTCATTTCCCCCCACAAAATATAGTCCGGCCCCACACAAGGTCTGAGGGACAGTGGACCGGCCCCCTGCTGAAAAAGTTTGCTGACCCCTGGTATAGGAAAGCCTATTTTGCAATTGGTTTTCCCCCCTTAATGTTAAGAATAAGACTTCTGAAGATGCAGATTTCTATGAACTTTCAGCTCTAAGGGTATAGTACAATAAATAAGCCTTCCCTGGTCTGGAGCCCTCCAGATGTTGTTGGACTACAACCTCCATCATCCCTCACCATTTGCCATGCTGTCTGGGGCTGATGGGAGTTGTAGTCCAACATGTGCAGGCACTAGTTTGAGGAAGCCTGCAAATAAATATCAGAACAAAGCAGTTTGGACATGCTAAAGCACTGGTGCCAATACTGACTAGTCTTTTAAGAAACAAAGTTATTTCAGAGTGAGCCCCAACCCTTACAACATGAGAATAACGAATACTGACAGCTACCTTACAGGGCTGTTGTGAAGATTACCGATTTGATGTACATGAAGCACATTAAGGCGGCAATCCAACATAAACTTGTTTGAGAATAAGCCCCGCTGAAGGTGGCGGGGTTTACTTCTGAGTAAGCATTGTAGAGGACTGCGCTGTAAATACTTTTTTTAAAGGGCAGGGTGCTATTTAATTAGTACTACTGGCCAGCAGCTAAAGAAGCAAACCTTTTATCGCCAATTTGTAATATAGTGGAGAACTGATACTAGCCTACCTTTCTGAATTGTCATAAAGATTACCAGTTCACTTGAGATTTACATCCGCCTTTCGCCCGAAGGGAAACAAAAGCAGTGTACAGGAGCAACATGAAACATGCACATCGCCCATTCAAAAGAATGTGCAATCTGATAAAAGACATTTCTAATGTGCACGAAGTACTTTGGGAGTGCCAGACAATGCCTCCAATTGTCCTGCCGCCTTTAGATGCCACCCTCCACTCCGGCCCACCATCATCCACCCCCTTGCCCAAGGGTGCCAAAGAGCTGGACCATAGCTGTCAACCTTCCCCTTTTTTTGCGGAAAATTCCCTTATTCCAGCGCCGTTTCCCGCTGCCATCCCGGATTGTTAGACTGTCCCCGGGACAGGTGAGGCTGCTGATCCCTTATTTTCGAGGCTGATGATCCCTTATTTTCAAATCTGAAAGTTGACAGCTATGAGCTGGCCTGGGAGCGGATGGGGGGGCTCCCGGCCTGGCCTCCTCCTGCGCCCACTGCAGCCTGCCAACCCAGCTCCAGTTCTGCGTTGCAAAAGGCAGAGGAGCCTCGGGCTGCGGAAGCAGCTGGCAACCCCCCAACTACGCACCTGAGGACGCGGAGGAGCAGGCAGGCGATGAGCCCCACGCTGGCAGCGCAAGCCCCGATGACGGCGGCCTTGAGCGCAGGCAAGTCCCGCAGCAGAGCCCACATGGGGCTCCGCTGGGCGCCCTCGCTGCGGTTCCCGGCCGGCGGCTCCGAGAGCCCCGAGCTGTTGGAGCCGGAGCCCGAGGAGGAGGCAGCAGCTGCGGCGACGCTGGACGGAGGAGCCACGGCGGCCAAGGCGGGCAGGACGAGCAGGAGCGAGAGCCAGAGCAAGGCCGCCACGGCGCCCGGGAAGGTGCGCATGGTGGCCGGGAGAGGAGCAGGCAGAGGCGGACTCAGCTGCTGGCCGGCGCCGCTGCGCGTCCTTCCCTCCTCGCTTCCGCCTGCTGCCCGGCCTCCCACCGCTTCTCGTCCCCGATGAGCCGGATCAGGGCACGCGGAGGGGCGGGCAGAGGAGGAGCCGCCGCGGCCAGGAAGGCGCGGGCAGCAGATGGGCCTGGGCGCCAAGAGGGCCCCTGCGCAAGTGCAGAGGGCTTCCGCCGCGCTCCTTGCCACCTGCAGTGCCGAGTCATCACAGCACGAGAAGATCCAGAATTGCCCCTCCCCGCCTCCGTCACGGTTTCTTTTTTTTTTAAGGTAGAGACCCTAAGGTGAGCGCCAGCACCCTGGGCAATATTTAAGGGTGCGACGGAGGAGGAGACGGGGTTAATGGCAACCCGATCCTATGCGGTTCTGCTCCCAAGAAAGCCTTGGATGGACAGGATCGCCCTCCCTTCAAGGCCTGAGCTCATTAAATGGGCTCATCCCAGAGTCACTGTTATTATCATTACATTTATATCACACCTTTCTTCCATACTGTTCCCCGCCTCTCCATATTATCCGCACAACGACCCTGAGAGGTAGACTAAACTGAGAGGCAGTGCGTAGTCCAAGGTAAGCCAGTGAGCTTCACAGTTTGGGGGGGGGCGAGATTTTATCTCCCAGGTCCTTGTCCAACACTCGATAACACTATACAGTGGTACCTCGGGTTACAGATGCTTCAGGTTACAGACTCTGCTAACCCAGAAATAGTACCTCGGGTTAAGAACTTTGCTTCAGGATGAGAACAGAAATCATGCGGCAGCAGCAGGAGGCCCCATTAACTAAAATGGTGCTTCAGGTTAAGAACAGTTTCAGGTTAAGAACGGACCTCCAGAAGAAATTAAGTTCTTAACCCGAGGTACCACTGTACAATACTGCCTCTCTGGTCATAGGGTCATCATGTATCCAGTTCTGGTTCTGCTCTTAGACCCATCAAAATGAATAGATATAACTATCTGGGCACCATTAATTTCATGGAATCTACTATTGTGTACATCTTGGATACATGCCAGTGCCAAAGCAAAGTTTATTTATAAACAGTGTTTTTTGCCAATATGGTATGATCAGAGTGGGTCACAGAAGACCATTTTAGTACAACAGTGCAAACGTCCTAAGGAATAAAATTGTATGTCCCTCCAGACAAGCTTTCCTCAACCTGGTGTGTGTGTGCGCGCGCACACACACACACACACCCACCCCTGCTACTAAACTCTCATCTCCCATCAGCTCCAGCCAACAAGGCCAGTGGCAGGAGCTGTAGTGGCAAAAGCCCAGGAGGGGACCTCATTGGCAACCCCAGTTCAGCACGTTTGAAGCACATTCTTTCCCTCAAAGAATTCTGGGCACTGTAGTTTGCTAAGGGCTGCTGGGAATGGTAACTCAGGGAGACCCAGAATGCTTTGAGTTGGGAAATGCACTTCAAATGTGCTTTAAAGGTTTAGCCTAGTCATACTTGACACAAAAAAGCAGGAAGTTCACCCAAGTTATTTGGTGCTTCTGAGGAATAATCACAGGTGGTTTGTTTGCTATACCAAACTGTATTAAGGGGGGGGGCAGATGGTGCTTTGTCTCCTTTACAGCAAAAGACCCCAAAAGTAATAAACACAACAGCTATGTCTCTCCCTGTCCCACCAACCAACCACCCATTTGGGGAACCCAGGCTAAAATTGATCTGGTAAAAGTAGCTTCAACGTGGACTTGCAGTGATAGAGAAAGTGCTGTCAAATACTGAGGATGAGAGAATCTTGGAATTGTAGAGTTGGAAGAGATGCCAAGGACAGGGTTTGATGAGATCCTAAGCTACTGAAGGTAGGACCCTTTATATGCCCAGCTGTCCTTTGTCAACAACAACAACAAATTGTTGCTGTTTTTTGTGTTGAGTATATGCTATATGGTAATTTATGGACTTAATAGGTATCTAAAGCCATTTGCACCTGCTGCCATGCAACCAGTCCATGCAGAATGTAGGCACCCTGTATATAGAAATGAGCAAACCAGTGATATTTTAGGGAGCAGGCTAGCAGGCAGGGCCCATTACTTACATCATAGAAGCCTACACAACACAAAACACAGTTGCTGTATGTAGGTTTTATTTTATTTGTTTTTTATCTTATATTTTGGAAATTTACATCCAGGCTTTTTTCCCTTTAATTTTTTTGGGGGCCCCCAAGAGAGTGAGGCCCTAAGCTATAGCTTGTTTAGCTTATATGTAAATTTGGCACTGGCCATGGATCGTCTAGTCTAACTCCCTGTGGTGCAGGAATCGTGCATTCTGAGCATGTGCAAGTGCTTTCTGATGGATGTATTATTGCACAGATTATTCTAATAAGCAGCAAGAGCAGGTCAAGGCGTCTTGCAGGCTCCAAGTGGCTACGCCAGGCTTCCTCAACCTCGGCCCTCCAGATGTTTTGAGACTACAATTTCCATCATGCCTGACTGCTGGTCCTGCTAGCTAGGGATCATGGGAGTTGTAGGCCAAAAACATCTGGAGGGCCGAGGTTGAGGAAGCCTAGGCTATGCCTTTGACCAGCCATTTACTCAGACACACATACACACAGAGAGAGCAAAAGCACCCTTTATAGGGAGTCCCAGGGAGAATAGTCTCTGATTGCATACAACAAAGGAAATATGCTCCGTTGGTCTTTCTCAGCCAATCAGGATACTGCATCAGTTGCCACCCACTCTCAGCTTGAAAAATAAACACTGTTCTTTCCCCCTCTCCAGCCCAGAGATGACTGGGGGGAAAGCAAAACGGGTTATCCCATTCTTTCACAAGATTGTGGGCCTCCAAGTTGGGAAAGGGGCTTCTGAGTGTGTAGGAAAAGACCTCTCCTCTCCCCCAAACTGCCCACTCCTTTATAGACCCATGTTCAGATTTGCGAGCTGCCCACTTCACTCTCTGTTTTCCCTTTCCTTATTCACCTCTGTCCTTCGTGAAGGATAGCAGGAAAAAGAAGGTGAATGCTGAGAGCTCTTCACCCTTTCTGGGCTTGTTCACACTGTGGGTTAACCGCAGTTCGCTGTCTCGGGGTTACGAGCAGCATATGTTTTGAAATGTTGCTGGTGGGCCCTTAACAAAAAAGAATTAGAGCATTCAGCTGGTGAACAGAAACTTACTATTAATCAACACAGTGCTTTCTTCCAATACGATCCTGCCCGTGGTTTTAAGATTTTATTTTATTTACTTATTTCACAAGATTTCTGTACCACTTGCTTGCAATCACTGAATTGTAGAGTTGGAATGGATCCAATGGGTGATCTAGTCCATCTCCTTGTCTAAACCACTGAGCCTCTTGGGCTTGCCGATTGGAAGGTTGGCGGTTTGAATCCCCGCGACTGGGTGCGCTCCCGTTGCTCAGTCCCTGCTCCTGCCAACCTAGCAGTTCGAAAGCGCACCAAAAAGTGCAAGTAGATTAATAGGTACCACTCCGACAGGAAGGTAAACGGCAGTCATTTTTAATTTCTTGTTTTATAAGTTTTACAATCTTTCACATCATTGGGAGTACAAATGATGTTAGTTATAAGAATTGTGTTTCATATATTGCTATTGTCAATTTATAGTTTGTTTATTTGATTGTATGTCTGTCTGTTGGATTGTTTGCTTTCCTGGCATAAATGTATCTATTTTAAAACAATAAAGATATATCACTCACACACACAAACAGGAAGTTAAACGGCTTTTCCGTGCACTGCTCTGGTGTCGGTGTTTCATTGTGCCAGAACAGCTTCGTTATGCTGGCCACATGACCCGGAAAAACTGTCTGCAGAGCAGACAAACGCCAGCTCCCTTGGCCTGTAAAACAAGATGAGCGCCGCAACCCCAGAGTCGTTCGCAACTGGACTTAGCTGTCAGGGGTCCCTTTGCCTTTTTAAAAGAAAATAGTTTGATCCGCTGTAGAGGTCTACTGAGTATGCTTCTCAAATTGGGTCCCCAGCTGTTTTGGGGCTACAACTCCCATCACCCCTAGCTAGCAGGACCAGTGGTCAGGGTTGATGGGAGTTGGAGTCCAAAAACAGTTGGCGATCCAAGTTTGAGAAACACAGGGCGCTGTCCATTTACAAAGGAACGAGTCTTCTGGAATTGGAAGTTGCCTCATAGGGAGACCCTTGGTGCATCTAGCTCAACAGGGGTCACCAAAGTGGTTTCTCCAGAGGTTGTGGACTCCGATTCCCATCAGCCCTAGGCACCATGGCCGATAGACAGGGTTGATGGGAGTTGTAGTCCAAAAGTATCTGGAAACTGCCGGGTTAGCTACCTCTGGTCCACAGCGATTCACAGCTGCTCACATACCATAGGTCTCAGCCATGGGATGTCTCCAAGCCTTTCCTGTAGACAGCAGGGACTGAGCCTAAGACTTCCTGCAAGCAAGGCAGATGCTCTCTGAGCCATGACCCTTACACTGCAAAGTGCAGTGCCAGTGAGATCCCAGGACATCATGATTTGCTCAGAGGCCTAAATTTGTCTCTACGCATGCAAATTAGCATATGCACACTTTATGCAGATTTGTGTTGTGGGCCTGAGTTTGTCCCAAGTCTTTTAAGTACTGATTCTGACAATGCTCACGCCACTGGTGAAGGCAATAGCCTTTTCAGGAGCCATGGAATGGTGTTGATTGGAAAAGAAAACCATCTGCGGAATTAAACACAGTGGTACCTCGGGTTAAGAACTTAAGAACTTCACCGGGAGAATCCGCGACCAGAAAGAAGAGGAACATCAAGAAGACTGGAAGAAATTTAAAGACTATTTGAATAAATATTGCAATATTAAAGATATGTAACCACTTGAAAGAAACAATTAGGCCTAGGATTAAAATGGAATTAAATTTATAAATAAGAAAATGTATGATAAGGAAAGCTATGTAATATGATTAGGACTGTGATATGGTCTTTTGAAACACTGATATTGGAAACTGCTACATATAATTACTAAGAAATTCGGATGGAAGAGATTCGAGGAAGTCAAATACTATGTTTATGAAGATGGATGGTGC
Organism: Podarcis liolepis; assembly: GCF_965112155.1. Lineage (NCBI taxonomy): Eukaryota > Metazoa > Chordata > Lepidosauria > Squamata > Lacertidae > Podarcis > Podarcis liolepis. The sequence continues at coordinate 30,262,586 of NC_139569.1, forward strand.
TTTATTTTAATTAATTAAGTGGTAATATGCTGTATGTATCTTTTTTCTTTTTTCTTTTTTCTCTTTTTCTTTTCTGTTTGTCTTTATTATTGTTAATCTTTTTTCTCTTTACTATGTTTATTTACTGAAAGTAATAAATATTATTTGGAAAAGAACAAAAAAACTTAATTCATTCTGGAGGTCTGTTCTTAACCTGAAACTGTTCTTAACCTGAAGCACCACTTTAGCTAATGGGGCCTCCTGCTGCCGCTGCGCCGCCAGAACACGATTTCTGTTCTCATCCTGAAGCAAAGTTCTTAACCCGAGGTGCTATTTCTGGGTTAGCAGAGTCTGTAACCTGAAGCGTATGTAACCCAAGGTACCACTGTATTCCAAAAGAGGGCGTGGCTGGCTGGACAATAAATATATAGAAAATAGAAAGGTGGGAACTGCATTGGTAAGAGAAGATAAAACAGAAGAAGAAGAGTTTGGATTTGATATCCCGCTTTATCACTACCCTAAGGAGCGTCAAAGCGGCTAACAATCTCCTTTCCCTTCCTCCCCCACAACAAACACTCTGTGAGGTGAGTGGGGCTGAGAGACTTCAAAGAAGTGTGACTGGCCCAAGGTCACCCAGCAGCTGCATGTAGAGGAGCGGAGACACGAACCCAGTTCTCTAGATTACGAGTCTATCGCTCTAAAGCACTACACCACAGTGGCTCTCACCACACAACAGGCAGAAAGGATCTGTTCTGGATGCTGAAAGCGTGTTTTCGTAGTAGAACAATTTAACAATCCATCTTGAAAAGCTGTTGTGAGGGGATGGGGGGCAAGAAAGTGGGCCAGCCAACAGAGTCAAGCCCTTTGCTGTAGCTGAGAGTGGAAGAAACAAAGGACAGTGAACCGGCGTCACCTGTCTGGCTGGCTGGTCGTGCTTGACGTGCCGATTAGGCTACCTAAATGTAGTGGACAAATTCCCTCTCTCCCTGCTTGTTTTCAAATAGGATTGCTTGGCAGGCCAAGACTTCAGACCAGTTCTCCTGCTTTTCAAACCCCAGCTATTCTACTTGTCTCCTTCAAGAGAACATGCCAAGCACTCCGGCTCCTGCTGATTTCTCAGAGACTGGGAAAAGAAATAGACTGTGTAAACACTATACATTTAAGTACATGACTTCCTCCCCCCCCCCCCAAAGAAGAATCTTGGGAACTGTAGCTTGTTGAAGGCGCTTGGAACTTTAACTCTGTTTTGGGTAAACTACAGTTCCCAAGATTCTTTGGGGTACGCCATGCACTCTGAATGTGCTTTAAATGTATGAGGTGGCTATAGCCTTAAGGACTGGCCACGGTTTACTGGGACATGTGGCCAAAGTGAATCTTTTATTGTGGTTTGTTGCGTGCCTGCATTTCATTCTTGTGAATCTGAATCTTAGCTGCTGGAGGCAAACTACACAGGCAGGGTTAGGGGCTGTTATCTCCCTGTCCATTTTTTTAAAAAAACAAACAAACCCAATATTTAGACTTTTCAGGTTTATACGTTTCGCTGATTTTACAATCATATTGACATTTCAAAACTTGACTTCCTTCCCCCTCTTTCTGTGGTTCCTTACATTTATTTTTAACATCTTCTGCATATGCAAATTAACTTAGAATCATAGAATCATAGAGTTGGAAGAGACCACGAGGGCCATCGAGTCCAACCCCCTGCCAAGCAGGAAACACCATCAGAGCACTCCTGACATATGGTTGTCAAGCCTCTGCTTAAAGACCTCCAAAGTAGGAGACTCCACCACACTCCTTGGCAGCAAATTCCACTGTCGAACAGCTCTTACTGTCAGGAAGTTCTTCTTAACTTCCTGCTTAACTTGCTCATTTATTTATCTTCCTGCTTAACTTGCTCATTTATTTATCTTCTTTAAATATATACTCTTACGAAACTGTAGGTTATTACAATAATCCTGCCAATGTTCTTATCTGTTTACAATTTATCTGTAAATATTCAATAAACCATTTCCATGCTTTTATAAAAAGTTTGTTATCTGGAATTCTTAGTCTTCTGGTGAGTTTTGCCATTTCTGCATATTCCATAAGTTTTTGTATTTATTCTTCCTTTACTGGGTCTTCTGCTTCTTTCCATTTTGGGGCAAGTAACATTCTTGCCACTGTAGCAGCATACATGACTACAATTCCCATCATCCCTGACCGCTGGTCCTGTTAGCTAGAGATGATGCGAAGTGTAGTTCCAAATATTTGGAGGGCCAGAGTTTGCCTCTGCCTGGTTTAGGCAGTTCTGTCCCTATAATTTGTTATCTCCCTGCCCTGCCTGGGCCTCAGTGCAAGAAAACAATATTCATTGATTTGATTTGCAGGCCACTCTTTTCCAAAGCCTTCAGTATGGTAACAATGGGAAAAAAACAAAGATCGTATCCATACATTTAAAGCACATTACTCCCCCCCACCCTGGGAACTATAGTTTTTAAGGGTGCAGGGAGTGGTAGTTTTGTGACAGACTACACTTCCGAGGTGAGGGTAATTTACAATCATAATTTGGCTATTATCAGCCAATGCAATTCTGGGCTGCATCAATAGGAGTATAGCATCTAGATCAAGGGAAGTAATAGTGCCACTGTATTCTGCTCTGGTCAGACCTCACCTGGAGTACTGTGTCCAGTTCTGGGCACCACAATTCAAGAAGGACACTGACAAACTGGAATGTGTCCAGAGGAGGGCAACCAAAATGGTCAAAGGCCTGGAAACGATGCCTTATGAGGAACGGCTAAGGGAGCTGGGCATATTTAGCCTGGAGAAGAGGAGGTTAAGGGGTGATATGATAGCCATGTTCAAATATATAAAAGGATGTCACATAGAGGAGGGAGAAAGGTTGTTTTCTGCTGCTCCAGAGAAGCGGACACGGAGCAATGGATCCAAACTACAAGAAAGAAGATTCCACCTAAACATTAGGAAGAACTTCCTGACAGTAAGAGCTGTTCGACAGTGGAATTTGCTGCCAAGGAGTGTGGTGGAGTCTCCTACTTTGGAGGTCTTTAAGCAGAGGCTTGACAACCATATGTCAGGAGTGCTCTGATGGTGTTTCCTGCTTGGCAGGGGGTTGGACTCGATGGCCCTTGTGGTCTCTTCCAACTCTATGATTCTATCATTCTATCATTTTAGCTCAGTGGTGGAAACACTCAGGGGGACCTAAAGTCCTCTCTGCCCAGCCCCTAAGACTAGCCCTGCCGAATCCCTTCTTTGAGTGCTTTATCCACGCTGGGAAGTGCCCTTCAACTAGGACAGTGTTTCCCAACCTTTTTTGGGCAAAGGCACACTTGTTTCATGAAAAAAATCTCGAGGCACACCACCATTACAGCCCCGTGACGTCAGCGTGCAGCGTCACGCCGGGAGGGACGCACGAAAGTGTAAGTTTCAATTTTTTTCCCTCCCGGAGGGGGGGAGGGCGAGCGGAGGCAGCGGCGAGCCCCGTTCCTCCCCATCCGCCCCATTCCGTGCAAGGAGCACGAACAGGTGTGAACAGGTGTGAGAAGGGGGTCAAACCTGCGGGTCGGCGCCAGGGAACCTCCAAGCTTTGGGGGTGGGGGGGGAGGCAGCAAAGCGAGGCAGGAAGGAGAGCGCGGCTTGGCTGGGTGAGCTTTGGCAGGGGCAGGGAATGAGAGCCGCGAGGCGGGCACTGCGGATGGAGGCGCTGCCCGCCGAGCTCGCAGGCAGCCAGGCAGGCAGACGGCGAGAGCCCCGCGCTGGGCGGCCTCTCCTCGTCGCCGCCGCCCTGCCTCTCGCCGCCCGACTCGCCCGCCTCCCTCCGGGGACTAGTGTGCCGCGGAACAGTGGTTGAAAAACACTGAACTAGGATAATGCCTCTTCCTTGCACCTGAATAGAGACAGGTGTGCTTAGAAACCAGTAGCCAAGGCTACCGATTGCGAAAAATTGGAAAAGTGGTATTATACCGACAAAAATAGAGTGGCTTGCCTAATTATTGGAGTACTAACTACACTATATGCAAAACAATGGGAGAAATTGGAAGGATCTCAAAAGAGAAGATAGACAGGGACTGGAAGGATATTGGCAAAACCATATTGAAAAAATCGGAACTCCTATTAGAATAAACAAGTTCCGTTTTAAATACTGGAATACTAAATAAGATGGGTAACAATGTGTAATAGAAAAAGAAGCATGAAATTAGGTTAAGGGTGTGTGAAAGAAAGTAATAGAAGTGGAAAGAAATTGCAATTGAGTAGATTGGAAGTCTAACACAAAGGTGAGGTGAGGGGTGGTGGATGGTGATGGGAAAAGGAATTATCTGGGATTGAGTGTAGGTATGTTTGAACATTTTTAAGGATTGTATGAAATGTATGTTTGTATATTCGCAATATGTGTGTATTAATGCTGAATTATTTTAACAATAAAAACTTTTCAAAAAAACAAGAAAAAAAGGTGTGCTTAGAAACCTCTGACTTTTGTGTGGCCTGAAAGAGTGAGTCACATTTGTTGCCCCGCCCATTTTTCCTTTGGCCCTGCCCACCACTGGAATGCAGGCCCCGCCCCTAAGGAATGCAGCCCTCAGGCTGAAAAAGGGGTCCTTCCGCCTGTTTCAACTGGGTCTGCACACTTTGGCTGTTCAGCTGGGGGAGCCCTGGCTTGCGGCCGTCTTCCTTCCACCCTCCCGTTCAGAACCCTTAATGGAAACTCCCATCTTTGTTCCAGTCGGTTTCCTCTTTGTTGACATTTGTTAAAACAATCTGACGGGCGGTGAAAATTATTTAAGAGCCGACCTTGCTACATCAAAGCAAAACCGCTTTTGCAGCGTACACGGCTGAGGCCGTTTGCACAATTGAAATGGGAGGCTGGGCCAGTTCTTGCAGGACGTCTTAAGAATTTGCATAGTGGGAAATGTGTTCTCCCCCACCTTTAAACGTGGGAAAGAAATACAGTGGTACCTTGGGTTACATACGGTTCAGTTTACATATGCTTCAGGTTACAGACTCCGCTAACCCAGAAATAGTGCTTCAGGTTAAGAACTTTGCTTCAGGATGAGAACAGAAATCGTGCTCCGGCGGCGCGGCAGCATCTGGAGGCCCCATTAGCTAAAGTGTTGCTTCAGGTTAAGAACAGTTTCAGGGATTAAGAACGGACCTCCAGAACGAATTAAGTACTTAACCCGAAGTAGCACTGTATACAAAAGTGAAGAAGAAACGAGAGTACAAAATGGGTCCTCGGAAGAAGGTTATAAAATCAATATAATGTGAGAACGGTCCCTTGCTGCCTGCTAATAAGAGTCTGTTTGGGGCTTCTGTAAATAAATCAGAGATTGCAAATGGGCAAAATCCAGTCCTCGTAGTATTTTTAATACAGTGGTACCTTGGGTTACATACGCTTCAGGTTACAGACTCCACTAACCCAGAAATATTACCTCAGGTTTGAACTTTGCTTCAGGATGAGAACAGAAATCGTGTTCTGGCGGCGCAGTAGCAGCAGGAGGCCCCATTAGCTAAAGTGGTGCTTCAGGTTAAGAACAGTTTCAGGTTAAGAACAGACCTCCGGAACAAATTAAGTACTTAACCTGAGGTACCACTGTAATCTTAATTTAAGTAAAAGAGTTAGGCACCTGCTTTAAACTGCCCCACTGAAGTGAATGGTAGTTAAAGGGGCTGTAACAAGCTCTTCTGTTGCACCTGGAAGGCCTACAAATTTATTATGTCATAAGCCTTTCTGGACCGCAGTTTGCTTCATCAGATGTATGAAGTGTCCATGTATTAATGATTGTGAGGAGGAGAGATTTTCAAACAGTGAGGCAGGGGGAAACAAATGCAGAAAAGAACCGACTGCAATAATTATGTAATTAACAGTAGCAACTGACAAAACAGTTGTCGGAGACACAGACATCTTGGTGTTGGTAAGCCAATTAACGCATGCTATAAAAAAAATTCTCTTCACCCAATTTGCAGTGACATCATTGAACCTTTTGATGTATTGTACTGCAGCGATCTCCCTTTGAACCAAGCAGTCAGGTCTGAGGCCAGCATTAAGGACACGGAGCCTGTTATCGCTGCAAAGTGCGAGGCTCTTATGAACTCCAAATGTGCGTGCTGCGAAATGATGCTTACTGTACTGAGAAAGGCAAGGAGCCATGCCCAGCATTTGACTCGCGGCTAAGAGTGGCAACGCTCGCAAAATGTACGAAGGCGTCAAGAAGGCCTTTGGACCAACAGTCAGGAAAACTGCAGTGCTGGAAACTTTGTCTGGAGAGATCATCAAAGGCCACAGCAAGCAGATGAAGCGATGGGCAGAGCACTATCAAGAACTGTACTCACGGGAAAACATGGCAGTCAACAGTCTCCAGACAACAGTCTCCCCTGCCTTGGAAGACCTGGATGTTCCTCCCTCCAATGACCAGCTGAAGAACGCCATCAAATGTGAGGAAACTTTAGCCCTCCAGATGTTGCTGAACTACAATTCCCACCATCCCTGTCTGTTTGCCACGCTTGCTAGGGCTGATGGGAGTTGCAGTTCAGAAACAACTGGCAGGCCAGAGGTTTCCTACATCTTATGTAAACCTTAGAACTTCTTACTGGTCAGGAGAGTACGGAGCAAGTGACAATCCTCAGGGCCGGATTTAGGTTTGATGAGGCCCTAAGCTACTGAAGGTAATGGGGCCCTTTATATGTCCAGCTGTCCTTTGTCAACAACAAATAGTTGCTGTTTTTTGTATTGAATATATGCTATATGGTAATTTATGGACGAAAGGACCCCTCACCATTAGGTCCAGTCGGGACCAACTCTGGGGTTGCGGCACTCATCTTGCTTTATTGGCTGAGGGAGCCAGCGTACAGCTTCCGGGTCATGTGGCCAGCATGACTAAGCTGCTTCTGGCGTACCAGAGCAGCGCACAGAAACGCCATTTAGCTTCCCGCCGGAGTGGTATCTATTTATCTACTTGTACTTTTGACGTGCTTTCGAACTGCTAGGTTGGCAGGAGCAGGGACCGAGCAACAAGAGCTCACCCCGTCGCGGGGATTCGAACCGCCAACCTTCTGATCGACAAGTCCTAGGCTCTGTGGTTTAACCCACAGCACCACCCGCTTCCCATTTATGGACCTAATAGGTATCTAAAGCCATTTGCACATAACAAAATATGCATTTTAGCAACGTAATTGTTGAACTTATCTTATGTTTTGGAAATGTACATCCTTTAAATTTTTGGAAGGCTCCCAAGAGAGTGGGACCCTAAGCTATAGTTTGTATAGCTTATACGTAAATCCGGCACTGACAATCCTAACAAATGTTTCTGAGCACCTTTGGAGCAATTCATCTTGCTTTTTGCCGTTTTTTGTGAGGCTGAATTATTCTCCCTGGCCCTCCACCCCCTAGCACTCCTGGGCCAGGGGTCTTTCGCATGGATTTTCTCAATCCAAAAATACAGGACAGAAGCTCTTAACCTTCACCTCCACCCTTTTCCCAGCACGCACAACCGTCACCCAAGAAGGCTCTGGTTTGTCTGCAATTTACTCTTCACTCTTATTTCTTCCTTTCTGGTCTGCGATGCCAGTTAAGATATTTCCAGCGTCAAATTTAATCCAGCCTGCAATTTCCAAGAAGGACAGAACAGCACTTCAAACGAGGAGGATTGCTCTGAAGAGCCTATCTGGTCTTAACTACCTGCTGCCACCCAAATCTGGAGCCCAGCTGCGGGGAAGAGTTTGCGACGTGATGGCACTGATAACAGTTTCCATTGTTGCTGCAGCGTTTGAGATGAAAGATGCTTCAGTTTGGGATCGTTTATGGATTCAGTGCACCACTTTTGTGCCTCCCGCATTGCCATTTGACTAGTCTGAGCAACTTTCCAGAAAGGTACATGTTCCAAAGCTATCACACACCTGACAAAACACACAGAGGCACCTAGCAATGTTTCTTTTTGTGCGTACAGACGCTAAATAAATAGCATTTTGATGGGCCATAAGAGAGCCCTGCTGGATCAAGACAAAGGCTCATCTAGTCCTGTTAGTGGTCTGGCAAATTGTAGGGCAGTTTTTCTATCTTCCATACCCTCTACCCCTCACACACCTTCATCAGCAACCAGGTTTCCGGGCATGCAACTTAATCCCATTCAAAAATATCAAGAATCTGGAAGCATCCTGAGCGGCATGTTGCCAGATATTCCTACAAAATAAGCAACAGTAGGGAGGGGCTTAATTCAGCTGCCTTTAAATGATGTGCTGAGAATGAATTTTGCTTAATGAAGTTAACTGATTTAGTTCAGAAATCTCTCAAGTACATCTCACAGTCGTTCCCATAGTTACCAGATGAATGGACTGAATTAAGTTCATCCTGATAGACCTTTGAACAATTTCAATTCCAATTCATTCTTACGTGTGTGTGGTTTTTTTACTCTTCAGATTCTTTGGGTCTATAAGGTTAATCGTTGGGGGGGGGGGAATAAACATCTCACCTTGCAGGCTCTGAAATTTACTTTTCAGCACAACAGCTTGCAACATCCCGAATGTGGAATCCCTACTCGCCCCCCTCTTAGGATCATTTGGATAAACTGGAACTGAGAAATAAACTAGTTCCTTTTCCAAAGGGATGAACATGAGCTGGAATTAGTTCCCTTTTTGGACGTGTCAAACATAAGGTAAAGGTAAAGGGACCCCTGACCATTAGGTCCAGTCGTGACTGACTCTGGGGTTGCGGTGCTCATCTCGCTTTATTGGCCGAGGGAGCTGGTGTACAGCTTCCGGGTCATGTGGCCAGCATGATGAAGCCGCTTCTGGTGAACCAGAGCAGCACACGGAAACGCCGTTTACCTTCCCACCGGAGCGGTACCTATTTATCTACTTGCACTTTGAGGTGCTTTCGAACTGCTAGGTTGGCAGGAGCAGGGACCGAGCAACAGGAGCTCACCCCGTTGCGGGGATTCAAACCACTGACCTTCTGATCGACAAGTCCTAGGCTCTGTGGTTTAACCCACAGCGCCACCCGTGTCTATTTCGTTTCTCAAGAGGAGCTGTCCATGCTCTGCTTTCACCGCAGAGAGGGATGCCGCAGTATCTGAAGAGGAAAAAGATATTTGGGAGCCGTACGTTCTTTTATCATCTGCTTTTGTGACAACAAGGCTTGTCGAGAAGGCTTTCAGAGAGAGGTTAATACACTCTTAGCAGGCTAAAAGGCTATCTCCTTCGCCAAAGTGACAATAGGCTAAGTGACACCTGGCATTTCACAATGCAAGATTCATTGCTAGATGGCGGTACTTTTTCTAATGGATTGCCCAATAGCAAAAGTGCTACAGGACTCTGCTATTGTTGGGTGGCGTGTATATATATATCTCTCTCCCGGCTGCTGACAAGGAACATCTCCCTGTAAGCTGCATTTGCTGAGGATTTAGCCCACACAAGTGAAACTTAATAGCATCTCATTTGAAAGGCCAGAAAGGAGCAAGGAAAGCGGGGTTTGGGGTGTACTGATACAGCAACATCAAAGTGTGCAGTGCTTTGCAGAGTGACCAGCAAAAACAAAAAGAAAGAAGGATCCCTGCCCCCAAGCATAGCTGTCAACGTTTCCCCTTTTTTTAAGGGAAATTCCCTTATTCCGAATAGGATTCCTCGCAAGAAAAGGGAAAAGTTGACAACTATGCCCCCAGTCTAAATTCAGTCCAGCCGGGTGGGGGCGAAGAGGGAAGAGGCAGCAAAGAAGAGGCCAGGTAGGAATATGTAGACATGCAGTTACTCACTTGGGGATAAATAATAATCCAAGAGAAGGAATGTCAGTGGTGGCTGGCGCCCTTTGCAACTGGTAGGGCCGAAGGAAGGAGGCCAACAGTAGGTGGCGCCAGAGCAAATGTGAGACAGAACCAAGTTGTTCTCGGTTTGCCAGCACCCTCTTCCTCCCAGCTGGGTTGCACAAGGGGCAAAACAGACTTAGGAGGAGGAAGCTGGCAGCTAGTATCATTCTCTGGGCTGGTTGGAAGCCAGTGGATGGGGGCCGGTTGAGTACAGACCAGAGTCAGAGGGGCAGCATAGCTTTCCATTTCAAAATCTTTAAAATATTAAAGGAGGAATGTGTGTGTGAGAGAGAGATTTACAAACCAGAAGAAGCAAAAAAAATAATATTAACATGCACAAGCAAAAACACAGCATGCAAAAAAATAATCTCCAAGTATTTCTTTTTATGTCATACTTTATAAAAGTTCAACAACAGCAGCAGCAAAGAGAGAAAGGGGGCATTAAAAAGACAAAGGAAAAAAATCAGCTTACATTAATAATGCAATAATCATCAAGTAAACAACAAGTACTTGTAAATAATAATAACTTATTTCTTTTAAAGTGGCATCAGTTCTCCCTAAACTGTAGTGAGGTCAAAGGCCAAAAAACCACCACCACAGCCAGGGGTGGAAAGTTAGAAATAGTTTATTTTCAGACATAAGCATGAAGGCACAGATGTGTTAAAACACTGAGTCTGCACACTATGCTGAGGTATGAAGCTCATAGTTACAGGTTTTTCTACAAAGTGTCACATGTGCACTACATGTTATAAGTAGGCATTACTTCCTGAGGCATCACCAGAACATGTGTACAATGCGCCCAGTGGCGTAGCGTGGGTTGTCAGCACCCGGGGCAAGGCAGTGAGAGAGAGTGAGTGAGCCAGGTAGGGGCAGAGAGGTGCGAGTGCACCCCCCCCCCCCAGATGTTGCGCCCGGTGCGGCCGGGCCCCCCTGCACCCCCCACACTATGCCACTGAATGCGCCTATCTTCATTAAACCATGCCATGGCAGCAAGGAACTTTGAATCAAAGCTGCATTCTTTAGCTAATTCTACTACCCCATATAAATGTTACATTCCCTCCTGCCCGCCTTATCAAGCTGTCTTCGAATCAGGTGAGTTACTATTCTTCTGTTTTGCCTCAAGTCCTGTAGCTCTGCCAATAGACCTGAAGCCTTGCGAATACCCCTCAACCTTTCTGTTATGAAAATAAGGAAAAGCAGGGTATTCCAGGATCAAATCAGAAACCGGGACGGTCTTCTGTAAATCTGCGGCTGTCCCTGGAATATAGGGATTATTGGAGGGTCTGCTTGCAGCTGGGGGGGGGGGAGGGGAGGTTAAGCTTGCAAAGTGAAATATACTCGGAGTCGAGAGTGGGTTTCATGCTCTTTATTCCGCTCATAGTGGTGAGGAGGAATGGAAGTTCCCCCAGAATGTCTGCTTTATATACATTATTTACACAATGGGCCCCATGTGATTGGCTAATTCCAGGATTCTCCTGTAGGCCAATCAGGTTGGGGATTCACTTCCACCTGGAGCTGGATTGAGTGGCTCCTGTGGACCAATCAGACTGCTGCATTCTGGGTCCTATTGTTCTAAGACCAATCAGACTGCTGCATTTTGGATCCTATTCAACTCAGTGCATAACACAAAGAATAGGAAAATATATTTTATTCACAAGGGAGAAGGGAAAAACCTCAGTTTTAAAGATAGAAAAAGACTCTTTGCGCTTTGATCCTATTCACATCAAAACCACATCCCACCCTTGCAGCCTCACGGCTTCTAAACGCCTGCGAGCTCTTCTTTCCTTTTCTCTTATGCTAGAACCCAGCTGCAAAGCGACTTTGTTCTACAGCCCCACAACTCTGGCTGTTAACTGTAACTTCCACGGCCATCATTTGGCCACGAACAACGCCAGGTCCTTTTAGGAGGAAACTGCACGGATGAAAGCCTAGAGGAGTAGTTGTCCCTTCACAATAGCAACTCCCTAACATGACGGAATTGATCAGTCAGCTGTTGGTTCCTTAATTTCTGCACATTTAACTCAACACATTTAATTCTCAAAGATTATTGACAGGCCCTCCCCAGATTATTATTTTTTGTTACAGGATGCAAAAAGTAGAATGACTAGCAGCCACTGCTCTCTGCTGGGTGGAATCGGAACTGCATCAAATTATCTGAGGTTTTCTTCCCAGTCCCTTACAGTGAGCGAGGTGGCAACCTCAAGGGGGGGAGAGGCGGGCCTTTGTTGACCCCAAGCAACTGAATTAGGGTGTCAGAATGCAGATGAGGAAGAGGCTCCTGAAGCTTTAATAGAAGAGGAGGTTTCTGCAAGTATTGTTTGAATGACTAGAAGCCTGGGTCTCTTCAGTGGTGACTTCAGGGTTGGATTACTGCAATGCGCTCTGTGTGGGGCTCCCCTTGCGCTTGATCTGGAGACTGCAGTTAGAGCAGAATGCTGCAGCGCACTTGCTGACAGGAATGAGACCCTGCCAAATTACTACACCCCTGCTCACAGATCTGCATTGGTTCCCCGTTTGCTACTGGGCCAAATTTAAGGCGTTATCACTGGTGCACAAAGTCCTTAACAAGAGAGCAAGCAGACGTCCTCATCTGCCCCGGCTGCAATGAAGCATGTCTCTCCTGTATCGTTCTCTGCAGTCACAACAGGTGCTGTAACTCTCCAACGGTTTGACTTCACCACAAAGGCGCTCTCTTCCATTGTTTCCCGAGACATGTGGATGGTGACAATATCTGCACTGTGCAAAGCAGGGACATGCTGATTTAAACAGTCGTTGCTTTCCCCAAAGCATCCTGGGAACTGTAGTTTGTTAAGCATGCTGAGAGTAGCTAGGAGACCCTTATTCACTTTGCAGGGCTACAATTCCCAGAGTTCCCTGGGAAGAGAATTGGATGGTTAAACCACTCTGGGAACTCCACATACCGGGTCAAGTTCAAGGTGGTACTATTAGTATATAAAGCCCTTAACAACTTGGGACCATTTTACTCACAAGATTAAAGGTAAAGGGACCCCTGACCACCTGACCATTAGGTCCAGTCATGACCGACTCTGGGGTTGCAGTGCTCACCTCGCTTTACTGGTTGAGGGAGCCGGCGTACAGCTTCCGGGTCATGTGACCAGCATGACTAAGCTGCTTCTGGCGAACCAGAGCAGCGCATGGAAATGCCGTTTACCTTCCCACCAGAGCAGTATCTATTTATCTACTTGCACTTTTGACATGCTTTTGAACTGCTAGGTTGGCAAGAGCAGGGACTGAGCAACGGGAGCTCACCCCGTCGCAGGGATGCAAACCGCTGACCTTCTGATCGGCAAGTCCTAGGCTCTGTGGTTTAACCCTCAGCGCCACCCGCATCCCACTTACAAGATTACCTTACCCCATATGTGCCCACTCAAGCGCTTCCATTGGCAGAATTGGCACTTTTGCAAGTGCCACATAATATCTGCACCAGTCGTTATTGTGTGGCCGCACTGGCACTTTGGAACTCCCTGCCTCTTGAAAAGAGGCAGGTGCCTTCACTGTTTTCTGTTTGGCGCCTGCTGAAGACATTCTCATTTAGACAAGCCGACTCAGATTTTTTGTAATTTTGTAGGAGTTTTAATTTGTTTCAGTCTATTCTATTGCGGTTCTAACCTTCTGTATGTTTTAAACTATGGTTGTAAACTTATAGTGATAATTTTATTGTTTCATCTTTTTTTATAAACCACTGTGAGGTTTTTTTCTACAATCAATCGGTATATAAGTTTTATGAAATAACTAAATAAATTTTAAAGCAGCACAGAATGATTATGATTATTTTTATTATTTTGCTATCTGTCACTATGCTCTGTTTATGTTATTTTTATTATGCTCTGTAAAATATGTTTTTAATAATGTACACTGCCCTGAGATCTTTTGATAAAGGGTGGAACAGACATTGAATTAATAACAGCAACAATAATAATTTTAGATAAGCTAACCATAAACTTCAGGATGAACTAAAACAACTAGCAAATGGGAACCTTAACCACTACTCACAGATCCAAAACACAGAAATACAGCAGAGGCCACACACACAGTCCAAACATGTGTTGCATGCATTTATAGCAGAGCTTTCCATCTCTGTGTTATGACACATTAGTGTGTTGGCTGCAGTGTTGCGTAAACACTCCCTGTGCTCCTCCTGGGGCTGGAAAAGGGTTGGTTTAAGTGCCAGTTTGCTAGAAAACTGAATTACTGTGTCACGAAACATTTTCTAATGTCTACTGTTCAGTTTTCCTTGCCATGATTCTTTAGTTAGAATTTCTTCAGTCTTCCATCCTTGTGCTATTCGGACTCTCGCGGCCATTGTCACATACATGAAGATGTTTTTCAGCTTTTTTGGCAGGTCTTTCCCTACAATCCCTAGCAAAAATGCTTCAGGTTTTTAAGCAAATGTTAGATGGAACATTTTCTTCAATTCATTGTATATCATTTCCCAATTTTTTTTAATTACCTTACAGTCGCACCACATATGGTAAAATGTCCCCTCCTTTCCTTACACTTCCAACATATATTTGAACTAGTTTTGTACATTTTCCCTAACTGCACTGGTGTCATGTACCATCTGTACATCATCTTCATATATTTCTCCTTCAACAGGGAACAGTCTGTAAATGTTAAATCAGTTTTCCATAATTTTTCATGCACAATGTTCTAAGCATGTCTAATAAGTGTGCTACCGACATGAAAAGTTTAGAAAGGTAGAGCTGGAAATTCTCTTTTTTTTCTTTTCTCTTTTTAAAAAATATTTAAATAATAAGTTTTTATTGTTAAAATAATTCATCATTAATACACATATATTACAAATATACAAACATACAAACATACACTTCTCATTCCCACTGCTCTCTTCCCAAGTTAAGATTACATTAAGAGGTGGGGCAAAGTTACACACTCCTCCCCAGCCCTAAATCTGCCTGTTCTCATTAGGGAGCATCCACAATCCTTCCATACTGCCACCACAATACCCACAAAACCACACAACAAATGGTGGGTGGGTGTAACCCAAAGCTGTAATGGCACATTTTAACCACCAGAGGGCTTACCCATTCCTTTTTCTCCACCTCCTCCCAAAGTTGCTTAAGGCTTTTCTTTATCGGTGCTTCATTGCTATTGCTTCAGCCGTTTATGGTCGTTCCATTATGCAGAAATCCTTCAATAAAGAACATGATCCCAGCAGCACCTACGGACTATCCGAGGACCGACAACGGTATGCTCTGTGCTCACGTTTAAAGAGGAGCACAAAGGCTGTTTGAGCAAGATGCTTTTGAAGCAACACCTGAGGCATATTTTTCTTCTCAAAGAATTGTGAGCGCTGCAGTTTAAAGGCTGCTGAGAATTGCAGCTCTATGAGGGGTAAACTGCAGGGCCCAGAATTCTTTGAGGGGGGGGGAATGTGCTTTGAATGTCCCCTGAAGGTTATATCTTCTTCTTCTTCTTTGGTGATCCCTCGGTTGTAACAGTGGGTCCGTAAGGGACTGTGGAGGCCAATTCTGGATCCACACGTCCTTCCACAGTGGGGATATAGGTTTCCGGGTGGGAATTGATCATGGTGCGGATTTGCCAAATGTGCCTCCCTCTTAGCACATTTCTCCCTTTCGTCCTGAGTTCAAGCATCTTCAAAGCCCATGACACCTTTGGGAAAGCCTGTTCTGCAATTGGAGTACTTGCAGGCCAGTGTTTCCCAGTTGTCAGGGTTTATACTACATTTTTAAAGATTTGCCTTGAGAGCGTTTTGAACCTCTTTTGTTATCCACCAGCATTACGCTTTCCATTCTTAAGTTGGGGATATAGTACAGTGGTACCTTGGTTTAAGAACAGTCTGGTTTAAGAACGATTTGGTTTACAAACTCCACAAAACTGGAAATTTTGCCCCGGTTTGAGAACTTTATCTCAGTCTAAGAATGGAATCCGAACGGTGGAAGGGTACCGGTGGAAGGAGGGCTCATTAGGGAAAGCGCACCATGGTTTAAGAATGGTTTCGGTTTAAGAATGGACTTCCAGAATGGATTAAGTTCATAAACCGAGGTACCACTGTAGTTGCTTTGGAAGACAATACTCAGGAATCTGAACAACATGACCAGTCCAACAAAGTTGATGTTGAAGAATCATTGCTTCGACAATGGTGATCTGTGCTTCTTCCAGTACACGGACATTAGTTCTCCTGTCTTCCCAAGTGATATGGGTTTTATAGCATGTACACAGATATAATGCAATACACAACTCATTCTCTCTGTTAATGGAGAAATCTGAGGGCTCCCTTGGACAAAAAACAAGGACACCAGCCAGGAATACCGGAGCAAAACAGCAGCCAGTAGGCTTGGTCATTATTGAAGACTGTTGCAACAGGACTCCCACCTGCCACGAGGTGGAACAAGATGGAAGCCCCGAACAAAAGAGCCCCCAAACTTTTATTAGCTGCTAATCCCCATGTTACACCCCCCAAACTACATCACTCATACGTCATGGTTACATCATGAAAGGGGAGGTCTGGTGGCAGTAATCTGAGCATCCTGGACCCTGCCCCATGGTTCTCCTTGCCCTGCTCCAAACCCATCAAGGGTAACAAAAGAGATATTTACATTTCCCTGTTTCCCAGCCAAGTTAACCACACCCTTTTGTCTTCATCTGGGTTTGTTATTTCTGGAATGGCTACCTGTCTGGCACTCAGGTATCAGGATGCTAGGAATTATCACTCAGGCAGAGGGGCTGCTGAGTAGTTGAGCTCACATGTCTATGAATTTCTGAAGTTTTCCCTGTGAGCCAGTACATAGATACATTTATCAGTGAATTGTTACATTTGGTATCATGCAGCAAAGGCCCTTTTAATAGATAGGAAGAAACTGTGGTGGGGTGTTTTCTGGGGACAAATCACAAAAGTCACAAAAGTGATTGTGCTGATTTTGGTAGTGGGCTGCATGTGCATGATATCTGCTGGAGGGGCAACCCCCCCCCAACCTATACATAAATTTCTGCAACATCTTCTTGAAATCCACCTCAGCAAACCTCTCTCACGATTTTAGAGCAGCCCCTACAAATCTAACTGCTCTGTTATATATTTATAGGCATTAGGCAGTAAGAAATACCAGCTTTGTTCTACTGATTTTTAATTTTTTAATCTAGAGCCGTATTATTTATGTACAAATTATTATTATGTACAAATACAGCCAAACACCCTCAAAGCAGCTGGTGATTTAGAACCATCATCAACTGTTGGGGAATGTCCGGGCAAAAATGTAAATAAGTTCTTTGTAAGCAGGAGGTAGCTTGTTTTATCGTATATAAATTATAAATGCATGAAGTATGATTTATAATCGTCTTCTTCCTTAGCAGGCCTCCAGACTGCCACCAATTCAGGTGTCATTCAACCTGTTATTCAGTTGCACGATTAAAATTGATTTGGCACCGGCGCTCCCCCCCCCCCCCAGTGAAAAGGAGCTGCGTGCGTTCCAGAGAGGTTTTCGAAAATGGCTGCTCTCTGAGACACCAAGCAAAATGTGGCCCAGCTGTTGCTGGGAGGGTGGAGGAAATTTCTCTGCCCTTGCTTTCCACTAGGTGGAAGCACCTCCTTCTCCTGAAGGGCGTTCCCTGCTGCAGCATGCCTGCCCAGGCCACAGTGCCATGGTTGCTATAGCAACATGCCTGGGAGGGTTACGTCATCTCCAAGACAGGAAAGGCAAGGAGCGCAGGGCCGCATTCTCCAACAAAAGGGGTGCTGGTGCAGAATGGAGCAGTCATTTATCTGGATTGGACTTCATAAACGCATTATTCTGCCTACTGAATACATGTGCTCCTAGGTTGTCCCTACTGATGAGAGATGGTTCTTAATTTTCGGTACCCGATCTCCTGGTTACGTCCTTCTCTTTAGCTCCAGACTGTCGGAATTTTGCAGTGGGGGGATGGGGAACTCAAGCGCTTACCAGACATTTAGGTTTGTGCATTTAAAGCAGATGAAAGAGATCCGTTGACCTGACCCACCCAACAAATCCACTTTAAAAAAGCAAACACACACCGTGGACTTTTTGCGGTTAATAAAATGGGGGGGGGGAGTGGAGAGATGCACTGAGGGATGAAGGAATGCTTAGCAGGAAGATGTGAAGCTCCCACATCAAACTAACCTCTGCATAAAGCTTTGTGCAAGCAAATCAGGGTGAACACTCGATCAAATGGGTCCCTCGAAGGAGCCTCCTCTTTATTTTTCCTGTAATATGAGGCTGCCTTGTTAAAATAATGTTGCAAGCTATTGGGGTGCAGGGAGGGCTGTAGCCAGTGTGGTGTAGTGGTTAACAGTGGTAGACTCGTAATCTGGGGAACTGGGTTCGCGTCTCCGCTCCTCCACATGCAGCTGCTGGGTGACCTTGGGCTAGTCACACTTCTTTGAAGTCTCTCAGCCTCACTCACCTCACCGAGTGTTTGTTGTGGGGGAAGAAGGGAAAGGAGAATGTTAGCCGCTTTGAGACTCCTTCGGGTAGTGATAAAGCGGGATATCAAATCCAAACTCCTCTTCTTCTTGTAGCTTCAGTGGTGGGACATCTGCTTTGCATGCAAAATGTCCCCCTTTCAATCTCCAGCATCTCTAGGTAGAGCTGGGAGAGATCCCTCTGAAGTAGATCTGTGAAGCTCAAAGTCTGCCTCCTTCTGCCTTAATAGATGGATTTTTTAATCAACTTCCCAGGCATCATCATCTTGGGGCAGATGGGGCTCCTGGGAGCATAGCCCATCTAGGAGAAGGAAGAAGAAGAAGAAGAAGAAGAAGAAGAAGAAGAAGAAGAAGAAGAAGAAGAAGAAGAAGAAGTAGAGTTTGGATTTGATATCCCGCCTTTCACTCCCCTTCAGGAGTCTCTAAGTGGCTAACAATCTCCTTTCCCTTCCTCCCCCACAACAAACACTCTATGAGGTGAGTGGGGCTGAGAGACTTCACAGAAGTGTGACTGGCCCAAGGTCACCCAGCAGCTGCATGCGGAGGAGCGGAGACGCGAACCCGGTTACCCAGATTACGTGACTACCGCTCTTAACCACTACACCACACTGGCTCTCTGGAAAACTCTGATCTTAAACCACCGCTGCCTTGTGGGATACCTTTGGTAGAAGAAAAGGCTAAGGAGTAAACCCTACACAAATACAACCTTAAGATGGTTGGGTAGCACCTTGTACACCTTTATGCAATTCCTACAGCCAAGCTGGTGCCAAAAGTATTGCTCTGCTTTTCTCTGGGCCACATCCGTGAGGCCGAGAAGAGGGTCTTGTTGTCTGGACAGCCCTGGACCTCCATAAACACTGCCCAGGCTTGCGCCCCTAGGTGCTTTGCACATTTTGGTGCTGCCAAACAGCTGTTTGACTTCACCATTGTCTCTTGAGACAGATGGATGCTAACAATAACCCAAACCCCATCAATTAATTGGGCATCATATTATTATTTTTTAAATAATTAATTTTTTTAAGTCTTAAAGCAGCCAGTGTCAGACATCCTCTAAGGAAGGAAACACCCCAGATTCTATTCTCATACCCTCAAAGTAAAGTTTGTTGAGACTGATCCAAAAACCAGCTAAAAACAGGTTTTGCTTTCTTCCTTTCAAAATGTTTGTGTCTTGGGGAACTTCCAGACTGTCACTATTTGGGAATGGGATTCCTTGCATAGCAGCAAATTCAGGTTGCCCAGTTTTAGTTGACTGGGAGGTATTGCTCAACAGCAAACTGGGAAATCAGGATGAACGCTCAATAAACAGGTCATCTGGAAGCAACCAAGGTTTGCGGAGACATTAGATGCTGTCATCTATTTGTTGACTGGTCATCCTGATTCCTTTTGCTGGAAGATTAGACAACATTGTTTCAAGCATTTCTACAACAATTTCCTAATCTCAAACAGTTTGATCTTTTATTTTGGAAGGGTGTGTGTTGATTTGTTCCTCAAGAGCACCTGGTCTGCTTCAGTTGTGCAACCAGCGTTTGTCAATATGCTGTTGAATGCCAACAGTTTGGAGGAACCCAAAGGCACAGTAGCTCTGTCAGAAGAAAAAGGCAACAAATGCCAATGCTTTATAGTCTGGAATGGCAAGGGCCAGGTTGGATGTTTCATTACTCATGCTTTTTTAAAAAGCATGCAGAATCCAGTTAATCATGCTTAAGATGGTCCCTTTAATTTGAAGGGAAAGCAGTCCTCGCACATGAACCCTCAATCTGGATCAAGTGCATGTTCTGGTTCAGGGACTGGCAGCTGCTTTTCCTTCAGAATGAAAAACGCCCTGCCTGAGCATCCTTTGAAAGGGAGAAAGCTAGAATAACCACAGAGCATAACTTGGCCCCAATGGTGTAACATCAAGAAAGCAGAAAAGGCACAAGACGTAACTGACTGGTTTTGAGCATGTTTTTGTGACCAGCAGCAATCATTTCTGCAATGGGGGGGGGGGAGAAGCCTAATTGACTTAAAACTGTAAACAGGTGAATATTTCAGCTATGACGCTTAGGCATGCCTCTGCATTGATGCTTTATTAATATTGTGTTACTCTTCCCTATAAGCTCAAATGCTCAGAAGTTTAGAAGTACAGTGCTGTTGTCTGGGAAGGATGCTAGAAACTTGGAGAAGTTTGACTGCTTGCTATCAATCCAGGCTACTCCAGTACAGTGGTACCTCGGGTTAAGTACTTAATTCGTTCCGGAGGTCCATTCTTAACCTGAAACTGTTCTTAACCTGAAGAACCACTTTAGCTAATGGGGCCTCCTGCTGCCACTGCGCCGCCAGAGCACAATTTCTGTTCTCATCCTGAAGCAATAGGTACTATTTCTGGGTTAGCAGAGTCTGTAACCTGAAGCATATGTAACCTGAAGAGCATGTAACCCAAGGTACCACTGTATATGGAGCTGGAGCTGGGTGTGCATGCCCAATTGCTTAAGAATGTTTGGAATGTCTTGCCAGATCTGATCACGCTCTGTCTTATCTGGCACTCTGTGCAAGCAATCCCAAGAAAGCAACGTGTGCAAAAGTCCCAGGTTTAATTTTTTTAAAAAAGGTTTGTTTTCTAAGCACAGGAGCAGGGAAGCTGTGGACCTCCATATGCTGCTGGACTCGAACTCCTGACTCATTCCTGACCACGTTGGCTGGAGGAGCTGATGGGGGTTGGAGTCCCCATGCCAGAGTCTTTGAGACAGGATTCTGTTTGAGACCCTGGAAACCCACTGCCATAGAATCATAGAATCATAGAGTTGGAAGAGACCACAAGGGCCATCAAGTCCAACCCCCTGCCAAGCAGGAAACACCATCAGAGCACTCCTGACATATGGTTGTCAAGCCTCTGCTTAAAGACCTCCAAAGTAGGAGACTCCACCACACTCCTTGGCAGCAAATTCCACTGTCGAACAGCTCTTACTGTCAGGAAGTTCTTCCTAATGTTTAGGTGGAATCTTCTTTCTTGTAGTTTGGATCCATTGCTCCGTGTCCGCTTCTCTGGAGCAGCAGAAAACAACCTTTCTCCCTCCTCTATGTGACATCCTTTTATATATTTGAACATGGCTATCATATCACCCCTTAACCTCTTCTTCTCCAGGCTAAACATGCCCAGCTCCCTTAGCCGTTCCTCATAAGGCATCATTTCCAGGCCTTTGACCATTTTGGTTGCCCTCCTCTGGACACGTTCCAGTTTGTCAGTGTCCTTCTTGAATTGTGGTGCCCAGAACTGGCCAGTTGCTTCAAGATCAGGGCCTGAAACCTTGGAGGCCTCTCTGTCCATAGAGGCCTCTCTGTCCATAGGCCAGCCCCCCACCAGCCTTGTTCGGCATCCTCCTCAAATGCTTTTTTCTGGGTGGGAGGTGTCTTGGAAGTGTGGTGATGCTTCTTTCATTCCCAGGTGGAAGATGGGAGAGATTGCCTGCGGGCAGGAAGAGACAAGGGGGTAGAAACCTATGACAACTGTCCAGTGAGGAAAGGTTGCAGTATTGGGGAGGGGGTTAATTTAGGGGAAATGTGCGTAAGAGGAGATATGACAGAAGTTTGTAAAATTATGCATGGCATGGAGAGAGTGGGGAGAGAGATGTTTTTCTCCCTCTCTCATAATGCTAGAATTTGGGGACATCCAGTGAAACTGATTGTTGGAAGATTCAGGACAGAGAAAAGAACGTTCTTCCTGCAGAGTATCGTTAGACTGTGGAACTCACTCCCACATGAGGTGCTGATGACCACCAACTTGAATGGCTTTAAAAGAGGATATTGATGAAATGGATGTCCTGCTTGACCACTTCAGTACAGTAGCCTCATTAGCTTCTTTAGAGAAATCAAAGTTGTTTAGGGCAGATGCCGAAAAGCCAAGGAGCTGATGTGCCGCCCAGAAACTCCACTGCCACCCAGAATCCCAACTTCTGATGCTCAGCAGCCACCGTGATGCACTAAAGACTCCTGTGCCGCCCCACAGACCCCATGGCGCACAAATGAACTTGCTTCATGCAGTACATAATCTCTGGAACTTGCTCCCACAGGAGCTTCTGAATACAGTGGTACCTCGGGTTACAGACGCTTCAGGTTACAGACTCCGCTAACCCAGAAATAGTACCTCGGGTTAAGAACTTTGCTTCAGGATGAGAACAGAAATCGTGCTCCAGCGGCGCAGCAGCAGCAGGAGGCCCCATTAGCTAAAGTGGTGCCTCAGGTTAAGAACAGTTTCAGGTTAAGAACGGACCTCCGGAACGAATTAAGTACTTAACCCGAGGTACCACTGTACCGGTTGCTGGAATGGGAGAATGCTCTTGAGCTCAGGTCCCGCTTGCAAGTTTCCAGCAGGCATCCGGTTGGCCACTGTGAGAACAGGATGCTGGACTAAACGAGTCATTGGCCTGATCCAGCAAGCTCTTATGTTCTTAATAAAGGCCCATCTGGATGGGTTCTAAATGTTTGGGGGTGGGCGGATTGTTGCATTAGCAGCAGTAACATGGTAGCATGGCAGAACAAAGGAAAGTAGAATAAATTCACCACTATTGCACTATTATTGCATCAAGAACATGCAGCAGTATACATCTGCAATAATGCACTATTCTGGAGGGCCTCCTGTTTATTAAGCCCTTTGCCGATCTTGCAGTTGTGTTTCACATTTTTATTGTAGCAAAAGAAACAGCCTAAATGTATTGTGGGGATCATCAAGGAAGCCTCTGTTCAGCTACGCAAAGTTTGCCATGCACCGAAAGGAAAAGATGCGTGGGTTTTCTTGCAGAACAGTGTTTGCAAAATGTTTTTCGTGTTAGGAAACTTGAATAAGGGTGATGCTGGCCCTTTAAGGAAAAAGTCTGTAGTAAATTTCCACTCTCTTGCCTACGTGGCAGGAATCATTTGCAAGGCATGCTGCAGTGCATGATGGGAGGGGCCCAGGCCCAGATCCCCTTTCGCCAGTTGCCTAGCAACGCCTTTTGGTATGCAGGCTGCGTGCCAGGTTCCTCCTGGGAGGTGCTCCTGGCGTCTGGTGTGGGCAAGGAAAACAGCAAAAAAGAAATCCATGATAGAGAGCTCTTTCCAGATAACATTCTTAAGCTTGGAAAAAGGGAAGGCTGCCATGAAACCTGTGTGAACTCCTTAGCTGCAGCAACGGAGTGTCTTTATTAGGACCCCCTAAAATGTCACAAAGTCGAGGAAATCTATGCTTGGGAAAGACAGGAAAGAAAGAAAGAAAGAAAGAAAGAAAGAAAGAAAGAAAGAAAGAAAGAAAGAAAGAAAGATTATGACTGTGCGCACACCATACATTTAAAGCACATGACTCCCCCCCCCAAAGGATTCTGGGAACTCATTAACCATCCACAATGCTACAATTCCCATCATCCTTGACAAACTACAGTTCCCTAACACCTTCTTGCAAACTCTAGGCTTTGGGGACTGAGGCACTGCATTTATTAATTAAATACCTGCACCCCTTCTTGTAAAGAAGGCCGCGGAAGTATACACACTTTCGCCCTTCCGCTATATCTCCAAAACAACCCTGCAAGGTATATTAAAATGTCCACTGTTTATTGACAATTCTTTCTTTACAGGGAGGTTGTAGGACATTGCAATCAGGAAATTATCCCACTCTTCCTAGTTACTTTCCTTCCAGCAAACCACCTAGGGGTTTTGTAACTAGATTTGTTGCGCAAGATTGCCCAATTCGCTGTAGTTTTGCAACCTGAAGTAAATCAACCTAGCCACTGAACCACAACGGAGTTCACACTATTCCACCCCCCACCCTGATTTGTTTTAACATTCAACATGGGGGAGACTTTGGGAGAACGCAAAAGGCTTGTTCTCTACTCTGGTTTTTTTAATGGGTCCTAATGCTTAGAGACGCAGGTGCTGTGGTCTAAACCAATGAGCCTAGGGCTTGCCGATTGGAAGGTCAGTGGTTCGAATCCCCGTGACCGGGCGAGCGACCGTTGCTCAGTCCCAGCTCCTGCCAACCTAGTAGTTTGAAAGCATGCCAAAAAGTGCAAGTAGATAAATAGGTACTGCTCTGATGGGAAGGTAAATGGCGTTTCCATGGTTTCGCCAGAAGCGGCTTAGTCATGCTGGCCACATGACCCAGGGAGATGAGCGCCGCAACCCCAGAGTCGTTCGTGACTGCACTTAACTGCAAGGGGTCCTTTACCTTTTTAATGCTTACTTATTTATTGAAATATTTATAAATAACACTTCCATTAAAAAAAACAACCACCAAAAACCCACCACAGAAATATACTGTTGTGCATCACACACAATTACAGTAAGAACAGTAAAAACATGAATAAATGCTAGCTGGCACAAATGTTTGTCTGAGTAACACAGTTTTTAGGAGACTTCTAAAAGAAGGCGGAGACGGTTCATGCTGAGCCTCTTCTGGCAATGAGTTGCAAAAGGCAGGGCCTGCCACACTCTCCAAGCAGAGGCCGACTGAACCTCAGGAGTGTGGAGAGAAGCACAAGAAGTGTCCTAACAAAGCACCTTGGTGATCAAGTTGGTGCGCAAGAAATCAGATGGTCCTTAGCCAGGCTTTCTTCAAAAACTCTGATCTACTGCAAATTTCCCGGAGGTCCTGATCTGCCTGCCCCTAAGTGTGTATTGTGCTTTATAAAGAGCAAGTTTGACAGGTCCCTCCCTCCAAGGCACTAGAAATCTAAAAATTAGAAGGGGGGAAATGAGGAAGGGCAAGGAGCCGACATGTAAGTTTGCTTAGTTACAAAGTTTCTGAAATGTTTGAAAAGGCCCAATGCAGCCCAGCAGTTGTGAGAATTGTGTGGCCTGCCGTTTGCTTGGCACTTCTCCACTTCACTTGGATCATTCATTCATGTAAAGTGTTTCTATCCCACTGTTCTGCTGGAAAGGCACACAGAGTAGCTCACAGATAGCTACTTATTTCCTTCACATCTTAAGTTCCACAGGGCAGGCGCCACTACCAAGAAGGCCCTCTGTCTGGTTCCCTGTAACCTCACTTCTCACAATGAGGGAACTGCCAGAAGGCCCTCAGCGCTGGACCTCAGTGTCCGGGCTGAACAATGGGGGTGGAGACGCTCCTTCAGGTATACAGGACTGAGGCCGTTTAGGGCTTTAAAGCTCAGCACCAACACTTTGATTTGTGCTCGGAAACGTACTGGGAGCCAATGCAGATCTCTCAGAACTGGTGTTATGTGGTCCCAGCGACCACTCACAGTCACCAGTCTAGCTGCTGCATTCTGGATTAATTGCAGTTCCGGGTCACCTTCAAAGGTAGCCCCATGTAGAGCACATTGCAGTAGTCCAAGCAGGAGATAACTAGAGCATGCACCACTCTGGCGAGACAGTTCGCGGGCAGGTAGGGTCTTAGCCTGCGTACCAGGTGGAGCTGGTAGACAGCTGCCCTGGACACAGAGTTAACCTGTGCCTCCATGGACAGCTGTGAGTCCAAAATGATATATAGAGTCCTGTATAGAGTCCTTAAGTGGGTTCCCTATTGGTAGGGGAAAATAACAGAGGCCAGCCAGAGAATACTGAGAGTAGCTAGTAAGCCTGAACATGAACTGTTGCAACAGGATCCTCACTCACCATATGCAGGAGAGAGGAGGAACCCAGAACAATGGTGCACAAGCCCTTATATAGA
Organism: Podarcis liolepis; assembly: GCF_965112155.1. Lineage (NCBI taxonomy): Eukaryota > Metazoa > Chordata > Lepidosauria > Squamata > Lacertidae > Podarcis > Podarcis liolepis. The sequence continues at coordinate 30,288,423 of NC_139569.1, forward strand.
CTTCATACATATATCACAGAAGGAGGCGGTCTACAGCAGAAATCCTGTCTGCCAGGACACATAATAATGGTCACTGATTGCTTTACCTGTGCAGCCTGGCCATTCTTTTGTGATGGTAAATACTTTAATTCCTGAATCCAGGTCACAGGCTCACCCTATTCATACACAAGTACGCCCTTAAGACAGGTAAGCAAAGGACAATGGAGAGGCAGAGGCGGAGGAAGGGGTGTGTGGTGGGGGCGGTTCACCCCGGGTTTCACTACGGAGAGGGGTGACAAAATGTTGGGCAGCATTCACCACGGGGCCTGGAGCGCGCCTGAGCCATGCTTCTCTCCTGGGAGTGACGCGGTGGCTTGGGCACCTGCAGGCTCCGTCATGCTGCCCCAAACGGTCTGCCCACCGACTCCCCCTCAGCTGTAGGGTGGCTTAGTGGGAGGAGGCAGGCAGACTCCTTGGAGGCCCCGCAGAGCGTCCTGCCCTGCCTGGCCGCACCCCTGGGCGCAGGGCACATGCACCGCTCCAGGCACCCGTTCTGCTTGCTCCGCTGCTGTGGAGAGGCTTTCCCATTTCCTTCCTCCTTGCAGAGAAATATTTGAGGTCAATTTGGGAGAGTCAAAATGGCTTCAGGATTGCTCTCCTGTATTATATACGTGGTTTATATATTTATGTATGTGTTTGCCTTGTACATTTATGAACGCTTATTTTATATTTGGGGCCTTAGACTTCTTATAACATTATATAGAGGGGGTTCTGAGGAGGGAGGGAGCAAGGATGGAGAAGCAGTAACAGAAAAAGAAAAGAGTAAAGAGCTTAGGCTAAGACAATAGTGTAGTGGCAAATTCAGATGTCCCTTCATGGGTGTGACACCCATGCCCCTACTGAGTTTATAAATGATCTTATGATTGTGCAATAATAATAAATAGGGATATCTTGCAAAATGCAGATCTCCATGTGTTGCTATTTAGCCAAGCTACTGTTTTCTGTGCACGCACATGGGCAAATGATTTGGAGTGCTCCGGCATCCTTTTTCAGATTGATTTAAATGAAGTTCCTTTGCACATAGCAGAACTTGCACACTGTTCTCTTGAAACTGAAGCCCCTTGTGTTTTCAGTTCTCCTAGATGCTTTACTTCAGGGCATAATGTGGCTAAAAAGCTGCCTTTTCAGGCGGCTGTAGGACACTGGAGACAGGGACCCTGCTTCAGAAATAGTTCCTGGTCTTTGGCACCCTGCAACTCCAGACTACTACACACCAATCCTTTCCACCGTGTTTTAGAATTCAATGTAGGAGGAAGGAAAAGGCAGCCCTCCTGAGGCTAGCTACCCCAGTGGTAAGCGGGGAGAGAAAGGATTAACTGGAGGAAGGGAGCGATTTATGGGATGATAGAGGGATTAATGGGGGAGCAAGGCTGCTTAAGTAAACAGATCTCAGAAGGGTGGAGGCCCATGAGGTAGTTTCTGAAGGCAAGAGAGCCCCTGTGGCTCTATAATGGGGAGGGTAAAAGCTCTCACAGCCTGCATGGGAGCATCTCTGGAGCCCACCATACTTTTCACTACCAGGGGGACATGCAAATGTATTTTTCCTCAATCAAGATTCCCCCCCCCCAAAGCTAATATTTGTCCTGTTTGCAAAATGCATGAATACAAGATGTTGTTGTTGTTTAGTCATTTAGTCGTGTCCGACTCTTCGTGACCCCATGGACCAGAGCACGCCAGTCACTTCTGTCTTCCACTGCCTCCCGCAGTTTGGTCAAACTCATGCTGGTAGCTTTGAGAACACTGTCCAACCATCTCGTCCTCTGTCGTCCCCTTCTCCTTGTGCCCTCAATCTTTCCCAACATCAGGTCTTTTCCAGGGAGTCTTCTCTTCTCATGAGGTGGCCAAAGTATTGGAGCCTCAGCTTCAGGATCTGTCCTTCCAGTGAGCACTCAGGGCTGATTTCCTTAAGAATGGAGAGGTTTGATCTTCTTGCAGTCCATGGGACTCTCAAGAGTCTCCTCCAGCACCATAATTCAAAAGCATCAATTCTTTGGTGATCAGCCTTCTTGATGGTACAGCTCTCACTTCCATACATCACTATTGGGAAAACCATGGCTTTAACTATACGGACCTTTGTTGGCAAGGTGAGCTCTGCTTTTTAAGATGCTGTCTAGGTTTGTCAACAGTATATATAATCTCTTCTTGACAGAGCAGATTTGTGTGATTCGGATTAAGGAATGCGTTCTGAGATGAATTTTGTGAAATTTGACTCTTAGCTGGATTACTTCAGATATGCTTTAGTGCATGGATAATTCCCTGCACATAGAAAATTAGTTATCAGGGCAGCCTTCCCCCTGAAACACTCGATTTCTAATTGGAACGTTTTTATTTTGGTGTGAAGCATTAGCATTAACCTCTCCTGCAGCCCAGAAACAAGTTCATCAGTCTTTATTGCTGGGAAGCTGTATTTTCTTAGTGCTCAGCTGGCTGTATTTTTTCAACAAGGAAAAAAAGCAGCTCTTTCCCTGCCCAGCTAGGCCAGCCATTGATTGCTGCACATTTCTCCTCTGCAGATCATGCAAGTTTCATGATAGCACTTCCATGCTCCCAGTTAAGGAAGCATTGAATAGGGCTGCGTAGAACATATGAGCACGCTTTATTTAGTTCAACAATAACAGCTGCAGTCAAATGCAGGACATAGTAGTCTTGAAGATCATTTTGCTATGCAGCAGTCAAACCTGTTCATTGAGTGAAGCAGACAGGAGGACAAGATCCAAGCAGAGCTTTTGTTCTGGCTTTCGGGAGGAACAGAAGATCAACAGCCTTCCTTCCAAAAGGGTCACAGGAAAACCAACCTGAATTAAGTTCTTCTTCTTTATTACTCTTTTATGGTGTCTTAGGATTGCTACAGCCCTTCCCTATTACATCAAAATCAGGTGCCCATGTGACAGACCCTCCAAGTGTCCCTATTCTCCAAAGACAGTCCCAGATTTACAGAAGCCATCCCATCTGATTTAATCCCGGAATGTCCCGCTTTTCCTTAGGACATGGGTAGGCAAACTAAGGCCCGGGGGCCGGATCCAGCCCAATCACCTTCTAAATCTGGCCCGTGGACGGTCTGGGAATCAGCATGTTTTTACATGAGTAGAATGTGTGCTTTTATTTAAAATGCATCTGGGTTATTTGTGGGGCATAGGAATTTCTTCACCCCCCCCAAAAAAAAAATATAGTCCGGCCCCCCACAAGGTCTGAGGGACAGTGGACCGGCCTCCTGCTGAAAAGGTTTGCTGACCCCTACCTTAGGATGTCTCTATTTTCATCAGATAAATCAGGCTTCCTCAACCTCAGCCCTCCAGATGTTTTGAGACTACAATTCCCATCATCCCTGACCACTGGTCCTGCTAGCTAGGGATCATGGGAGTTGTAGGCCAAAAACATCTGGAGGGCTGAGGTTGAGGAAGCCTGAGATAAATGATGGAGGGTATGGAGTTATGCCACCCCCCCCCGAGCCAAGAAGAGTAACTATACAACCTCCACCCCTGTTATTTAAAAATGCCTTGTCATTTAGCTCTACAGCTGGTAGCTAGTGGTGAGACCCAGACTGTTCTGACTTCTCAAATCACTGAAATCACATCCCTTAGAATCAAGAGAACCTCTTCAGATTAAGATTCAGGTCAGATAAAAACAAGTACTTCTTTACACAGTGCTCTACTATGTACTATGGAGCTCAGTGTCGCAAGAAACAGCGTTGGCAACCAACTTGGATGTCTTTGAAATATGATTCCAGGGGCAGATTCATGGGGAAGGCTGTCAATAGCTACTAACACTGATAGCTATGTTCTTCCTCCCCTCTTAGAGACAGTAATGCTTCTGAATACCAGTGGCTGGAAGCAACAGGAGGGAAGAGGGCTCTTGTGCTCCTGTCCTGATTGTGGGCTTTCCACTGGCATCTGGTTGGCCACTGTGAGAATAGGATGCTGGACTAAATGGGTCATTGGCCTGATCCAGCAGGCTCGTCTTGTGTTCTTAAAGCCTTACGTGGCTCAGAATCCCAAGACTTGATGGAATGCTTCTTCTAACATGAAGCTACCTAGAGTTTGAGGTCTTCATCCAAGGTCCTCCTGCAAGAGATGTTTGGATGGTGGCAAAAGGAGAATTTTTGGGGGGTCATTCCCAATGGGTCCTGCTTGTCACCACCAACCTATGCTATCTATTTAGCTCCAGCTTTTAAGTGTTTCCTTTATGCTAAGGCATTCCTTTGTATCTGGTGAGCTGTGAACTATTGATCACCTTCTATTTATTGACATCTGTGCTGGTAATAATTTAGGCCAGTGGTTCTCAATTAGCTAATTATTGAGGACCCCCTATTTGTCAAAAGCCAAGCCACGTACCCCCTAGTTTTGACAATTTTGATAACTTTACGTTGGTTACCTCTGCAAAGCAATTTTTTGAACAAAATGTGGGGTAGCCCCTAATAAGCAAAGACACTAAAAAAACAGACACGGGCTGAGCGATAACTGGTTTTCAATATCATGCTATATCAGGAGCTAAACACTGCAATATTCCGATATATCACAATGTCTGAAATTGGAGATCAGGTGTGGGGATGAGGGAAGGAACAGTCATGGAGATCTCACTGGTGGGGTGAAGCAGCAGTATTGGCTGAGATCATCGTGCGATATAGGGGTGCCTTGAAATCATCCGCTCTGTTCTCCCTCGCGCGAGGAGCAATATATTGCTGCTTATTGTCAGGTCAAAATCATTACCGCAGTGTGATTTCAAAACTGGTTTTGGCCAATATATTTTACAGAGTGCTAAAAAAGACCATAAAATTTGAGGTATTATCATGCAAAAATGACAAAAAAATTAGTTGGGGGTGAGGCTGTGAACCCCCATGGGAACCGCGGACCCGTAACTGGGAACCACTGATTGAACCACTGATTTATGCTGTAATCCTAACCCCATTTACCTAGCTCCATTGAATTCTATAAGGCTTCTTTCTGAGTAGCCATGGTTAGACTTGTGCTGTTTGGTATTTTAATGGGATGGTGTGCTTTTTTGGTATGCTTAAAATTGTTGTTTGTTTTTGTTACGTTTTTAGATTCTCTGTTTTTTATCACTTGCACAATGCCTTGAAACCCCTTTGTAGTCTCAGCCAAGACTACGCCTGGCAATCCCAAGATTGTTGGGTGGATGGATGTTTTTAACTGTAGCTGCTTTTAAATGTTTTGAATTGTAATTGTTTCTAGAATGCTGTGGCCTGGTTTATACTGCTTTTGCTTTTAAATTGTGTATCTGTTTGCCACCCTGGGTTCCTCAGGGAGGAAGGGCAGTATAAAATTTCAAGAGTTATTCATAATAATTATTTGTAGAAGCTGTTCAACAAATTGTATTGCGCTACTTGTACCAGTCTTCGAGACACTGGTAACTGAGCATAGATAAATTGTCAAAATAAAATAAAAAGGCAATAAATAACAATTAATAACCACGTCCCAATTTGTGCTGCTGCTGAATGTGTGACACAAGGGAGCATTCCCCCCTTGTGCTGTGCATGGAATCTGTGCAGAATACATTTTCACTTGATTCTGATGGATCCATGTTTCTTAAGAGGAGGCTGTTCGCTTTTCGCCTCTGTAACTAGGGCACGGTAGCAGTTCTCTCCTTAGAGAGTGGGTGGAGGGAGGACGCTGTTTGCAAAGACTTTATTGGCTAGGGAAAAGGGCAGAGAGAAACCCGTGGCTCTTTTACACAGGCTATATTTAGTGAAGGCAGCAGCAGCGGAAACAAGAAGGTGCTTGTTATTTGGTCTGTAGAGCTTTCTATTGCTCCTAAATGGGAGTGGTTCAGTTTCTTCCTGTAATGCTGGGTTGTCTGCCCTAGCGCACCCTCCCCCATTTTTGGGGTGCGTGGAGGTGGGTGAATTTAAAGTTGCAGCTTGATACTAGTGGAACTTCTGATGGATCTCAGAAATTTATTGTTAGGAGGTCCTCACGTCCTTAAGCGAGGCATTCCAGGGGCAGTACTCTCTTGAAGATTTGTGGTGGTCTTGTATTTTTTTATATTTAAGAAAGATACAAGCAGTGCTTTTTTTCTTTAAAAATGTTTAGGGGTGCTCAGGGCTGGATTTAGATTTGATGAGGCCCTAAACTACTGAAGGTAATGGGGCCCTTTATATGTCCAGCTGTCCTTGTCAACAACAAATTGTCGCTGTTTTTTTTTTGTGTTGAATATATGCTATATGGTAATTTATGGACCTAATAGGTATCTAAAGCCATTTGCACATGCAGAATGTAGGCACCCTATACCATATATAGAAATGAGCAAACCAGTGACATTTTAGGGAGCAGACTAGCAGGCGGGGCCCATTACTTACATCATAGAAGTAATGCCTACACAACACAAAACACTGTTGCTGTACGTAGGTTTTTATTTTATTTGTTTTTTATCTCATATTTTGGAAATGTACATCCACGGGGGGGGGGGGTTCTTTAATTTTTTGTGGGGCCCTAAGCTATAGCTTGTTTAGCTTAATGTAAATCCGGCACTGGGGTATTCTCATTTTGACTTCAGAAAATCACCATTTTATAGTTCAAATCTGGAAAAATAAATACAGTAAATGGACAAAAGTACAAAGATGCACAAAATGTTTATGTGTACCCCTGCACCCCCCCCAGGAAAAAAGCACTGGATACAAGTAAAATGCACATGGTGCCAAACAGTGTTGCATTCCTTGAAGGTGTTAGATTCACTGTCCTACATTAGGTTTATAGAGATACCGGCAGCCCAGGATGCCTCCTCCTCAAAGCTCAGACTTTTTTCTCTTTCTTGGAGCAGGTCCCTAGAAAAGTAGGAGAGCATCTGCTTTGCATGCAGAAGGTCCCAGATTCAATCCCCAGCTCTGCAGAACTGCTGCCAGTCAATGCAGATAATACTGAACTAAACAGTCTGACTTGGTTTAAGGCAACTTCCTATGATTTCTGGATCAAGAAACCATTTTCTGAAAGATCTCATAGAGAGACATCACTTGCCCATTAAGGAATATTAACCAGTCACTCTATCCCATTAACTCTCTTTAGACTAGGAATGGGGAACCTTCCAGATATTGTTCTACTCCCAACTCACAGCAGCCACAGCCAAGACAATGGAAGCTGGAGTCCAGCAACATCTGGAGAGGCAGAAAGAGAGAGAGCATGTGCACCCACAATCCCCCCTTTTTTTACAGATTTTGCTGGGTAAAAGTCAGTTCCAGTAAAGTTAAAGAGAGCCTTGAAAAGCCCATCATGAAGAGATGGGAAAGAGTTCTACACTTCCAACTTCTTCCTCCATCTCTATAATTTTCAAGGAAGAAAATAGTAGCTACCATTTCATGGCCAATGGGGCAGTGAGGTGAAGAGGGCCTTCAGAAGCTTTGTGGGCACCGGGAGAAGAACCAAAGGGCACAATTACGCCCACAGACACCACATTGGTGCCCCTGCTGCAGGGAACTAAAAACTTGTATGGATGCATGTTTGCAGTAAAGATGCTCCAGCAGTGATCCTAAATAGGCATGGATGGGGTGCACAGATGCAATAGTGCAAGGTGATTAATTGGGCCCAACCAAGGCATTTATTTGGGGGCAGTGGTGGTGAGGGGCTACAGATGGGTGTGGTGTAGGAGGCCACAGAGGAGGCGGATGTGGCAGTGGCAAGGAAGCAGGTGCAAAGGAGGCAGGGTGGCATTTTCTGCATGAAGCAGCAAAACATCCTGGGCTTAAGAGGCAACCAAAGATGCTCTTAAAGATGATTGTTGCAGATGGCTAGTCTAGCTGCTAACCTAAGCTTTGCCAAAGGAGCCAGCTATGACTTGGTTTTTCCCATTCTGGGTGTGACGTCCCGGTTTGACTGGTTTATGGCAATTGGGTAAGAGTGTGGAGTAATGCAGAGAAACTAGCTTCTGTATTTGGTTTCATAATATCAGCATGGTTTGTTCACTCAGTTTTTACAGGGCATCTTCATGATGTGGGGTGCTTCCACACTAGGGGTGCTTTCTGACAGTTGTGTGATGGGTGCTACTCTTTGCCCACCCCCACATTTAATCCAGATTTATCGTTTACAAGGTTGAAATCCAATAAGTTAAAAAACAACAACATCCTGTTGTCAACAACCCATTTATGATACCTCAGTGACCCACTTTACAATATTAAGCCCTTGTCTGGAAGCATTCTAGGGATGCTTCCAGGCTGTTGCTATCACATACTTGCTAATTAAGTTTTCACATTTAGTTGATTGGGACATCTTGCACGATGAACCTGCTTCCCCATAAATATCAGACTTTTCGCAATAGGGAAAATGGGACTAGAAAGTGTAGATCAACATGTGCTTTGATGCAACATAATATAACCTCTCTACAAGCAAATCAGAATGAATCCTCAATAATGAGGTTGGCTGGTAGCACCCTACTTGTTTATTGTGAGATAGCCATGCTTTGTTAATTCACTTTATATGAGGATATACATTACATCTTTATCAAGTTGTTCTCTTCCTTTGGTTTTCCAGTGCTTCATCCATCTTATTTCAGATCTCAGTAAGTGTTTTTATTGTGTCTTTATTTATTACTGTTTTCTTTGATTCCATGTTCAAAATCCAAGCTTTCCAGAAGCTGAATAGTTAAATCAAATACAAACTTGTCCCTGCAGAGCTCCAGTCTTCTGAGACAGATTATTGACACAAGAGCCACTTCCTTTCCCATCCCCCATCCTTGCAAATACATATCCTCTGTTGAGAAACTGAATACTTTTGTGACGCAGTGCAGCTAGAACATTTCAGTAGCATCATGGCACAATATTTAGCGCACATGCAGGTCCTTTTATATCTCAGAACTAGAGGATAAGATTATTTTTTTAAACATCCCTGTGCATTGCACAACAGCCCCATGCATGCCCTTGACTAAATTATGTGAAAAACTAGTGGGTGTGGAAGTCTGCAGTTGACAGCTGACACCCTGTACGGTATGAGTGATGTGGGAAAGGCCAGGCGGCTAATAATGTAGACAGCACTCAGCAGCACATAATTTTTTCAGTTCTCTATTCAGTACGCTGTAGTTCAGGGGCTTCCTGTTTCAATTTCAATATGAAAATAAGAACAGTGAAGTCAGTGCAAATAAGAATACAGTGGTACTTTGGGTTACATACGCTTCAGGTTACATACGCTACAGGTTACAGACTCCGCTAACCCAGAAATAGTACCTCGAGTTAAGAACTTTGCTTCAGGATGAGAACAGAAATCGTGCTCCAGCGGTGCGGCGGCAGCAGGAGGCCCCATTAGCTAAAGTGGTGCTTCAGGTTAAGAACAGTTTCAGGTTAAGAACGGACCTCCATAATGAATTAAGTACTTAACCCAAGGTGCCACTGTACTACTTTTGTTGTGCTTTTAAGACTGAAAGCTGCAGAAACACCACATTGACCATGCAAATGAACAATAATCTGGAGAGGTTTTGAAGGGCAGTATGGATAATGCATGTGCAAATTTATATGTGAGAGGTGAGATATGAGGAATTGGTCCATCTAGCTCAGTATTTTCCACAACAGGGATGGGAAAGCTCAGGCCTGGGTGCTAAATGTGCCCCTTCAGGTCTGTTTGTCTAGGGCTTGGGACTATCCTCAGACCACACGCCTTGTTTCCTGCTTGGCAGGGGGTTGGACTCGATGGCCCTTGTGGTCTCTTCCAACTCTATGATTCTATGATTCTTTCCCAGACTGCATCCCTGCCCTGCTTTGCACACTCCTTTACTGTTTTTGCCGGGCTGGACTGCACCCTTGAATGCTGATATCCATCTTGCTTGCCTGGATGGAGGATAAAGAGGACAGAGGATATTTCTCCACCTCATGTCTAAAACTACTGGCAGTGGCTTTCCAGAGATTCAGGCAAGGAACTTTCCCAGGCCCATCTATAAATGCTGGGGATTTAAGCTGGGAGCTTCTGCATGCAAAGCAAATGCTCTACCACTGATCTATGGCCTTTCCTAATAGGTTTTCCATTACGTGCTTGGTTCAGTACATTCTATGGGTGTGAGGCCTCATAGGCAGATGATCCTGGTTTGAGGTTATTATCAGAGTTGTTGTCAGAAGAGTATCAGAGCCAAGTCAGAATAACAAGGGAGAATCAGTGTAAATTGTGCATAATTACACTTTGGGTAATTGTAGCATATAGAGAAAACAGAAGCAAAATAGTTACACCTGCAAGGATCAGGGGACTAGAATGACAAGGGAAGAACTCCAGAGAAACAATGTGAATGTAAAAACTCCATAGATTCGTCTATCAATACATTACAAAGAAAATATTGAGGAGAAAGTATAATAGCCAACTACCAGTTTTCTACAGTACTATGGGTGCCTCCAGACCATCAGCATCTTGTGAGAGGGATTCAAGTGCATACCCAAACTTTGGGATTGCACTCTGTAATCCTAGCACAACAAATCCACTTTTTAAAATAACAGACTTTTTTTAGTTTGGAAAGTAAATGTAAAATGCATTGAAAAGTGTGGGGTGAATGAATGATTACGAGGAAGACATGTAAACACTTCACAAGAAAATCAAATGAATGCTCATTGTCATATAACCTCACCATAAATAAATGCTCAATAAAGACCAGACATAGCCTAACTATGTTGTAAGCTTTATGTATGCAAATCAGGATGAATAAACAGGTTATCTGGAGGAGTCCTATGTGACCATCTTTCTTTGTCTAAAGCAGGGGTAGTCAGCCTTTTTATACCTACTGCCCACTAATGCTTCTTTCTTGATGGTAAAATTTTCTTACCACCCACCAGTGCTCGATGGAAGGAGGATTCAATAACTCTGATGTAATGAGTGCCTTAGGTTCTTTGGTTGAGGCAGTTACCACAGACCATGTCATTTTCTTGAAGCTTTTTCTATGTGTCTAAACTTGCAGATACTGTATTTATCAAAGTCCAAATTCAGAAAGCACCCAGTCTGTGGGCTTCTAAGTGATCTACTGTCAGGTATTGGTTCAATGGACAAACTAATCTAAATTTTACTGGCAAACTAATATTTAGAATCAGAGAAGCTGAACTTTCACATTTGGTTTCCTCATTATCCTCTGGTGTTTTTCTTAACATCCTCCTTGGGTCACAGGGCAGGCCCACTATTAGAGTGAATAAACTTTTTCAGCTGGCTGGGCTTGAAACATCAACAAGATGATTGTGCTGCTGTCTACTGTTAGTTCACCATCTTTGTTGCAAAGGCTTAAGGCAGGATCATCAGGAGCTCATGAGGCTTTGCAGCAGCTAAGTTAAAGTGCTGAAGAAACCTTGGTTAAGTAGCAACTTTCTGTGAAGAATAGTAATGATTTATAAAATCACAGTCTCTGGTTCTCCCTTGCCCCTCCCCAATTGTGCAATGCCCTCACTGGCAAGTTGGCATTGTCATTTGACATCTATATCCCCAGGCATTTGGACATCATCATTTAAGAAACCATGATCATATATGTGAAATTAAGGTGGAGGGGGGAGGTTTGGGCGAAGATGCATCACTTTACACTTGTTTACACTGAACCACATTTGCCATTTTACTGCCCATTCACTCTGTTGAGAGAGGTTATTTTTGGAGCTCTTCACGATCCCGTTTTGTTTTTAACTACTTTATTGAATTTATATACCGCCTTGTACCCAGAGGTCTCAGGGAGGTTCACAGAAAAGAATCAAAATAAAAAACCACAAAATATATAATCAAAATACCCCCCCCCCAAAAGAAAACCCACGTAGGATGTTGATCAAAGTATCATAAGCAAAGTTGGCCACCTGGTCACTGGCTCCCAACTAACTCTAGCTTATTTGTCAACAAGTAAAATAGCACAGACACCAATAGTCTCACTGTGCACCTCATCTTGCCCTGAGGGGTCTGAAGGAAGGAGCTTGAGGGACTGTTACCATCCAGTGCCCATAGTGGGCCTCCCCTCAGCTGCCACCATTGGGACGACCTTGCCCGGAGGGGGAGTGCTTTTCTAAACAACTTGTCTTTTCCATTCTGTTCTCACTTTTTAAAATTATAAATCTATGTTCATTGTAACAATCTCATGTAAACCGCTTTATGAGGTCCACCTGAAAAGAGGCATATAAATACTACAGATAAATAAAACACTCCATTCGGAATACTTTTCATTGATTCCTACTTTCTGATATTAACTTTGATTGTACAGGGATTTTATCGTCCCACCAAACACACACAAAAATTCATGTGAAGCAATGCATAAATTGTTTATTTAGTCGAATTTACATTGTGATGCGGCATCTGTGGGAGCGACATACACCACGCTTGACAGATGGAGGGAGCGTGGGGGAAGGGCGAGTGATGACCCTGCGCGCACGCGCAATAACCGCGCCAACCCCTCCCCCCACCCCATCAGCAGCTTCGGCATCTTTCCCTCCCTTCGCGTATTTTCTGTAGCTCTGCAAGAAGCGTGAGAGGGCGGGGGGGACGGTGAGGTGTTTCGCCATCGAAGGGGCCGGGCGAAGGGTACAGAGAAAACCGTTGCAAAGATGCAAGGAGAGAGCGAGGGGCAGGGGGGCGGCGCGGGAGCAACCCTATACCCGCCAATCAAGAAGAAGAGGCAGCTGAGGGACTCGCGTCTCATCCAGTTATAGTTCGTGAAGGGTGGTGAGGAGGAGGCGGGAGCAGCAGCTGTCGGAGAGCAGATGACAACAAGGCGGTGGCGAAAAAACGAAGCAATAGGAATCCCACAGCCCCGTGACAGGCGAATGCCAAAGCAGAGCGACCAATGGGCGTGAGGAGGAAGGAAGGCCAATAGAAAAGCGGCTTGCCCGCATGCGCAGCTGGATGGAGGGGAGGCGGGTGGAGAGCTGCGTCGTGCGCGGGCCCCGCCTCCCTCCCTTCTCCCCCCTCCCCCTGCCGCAGAGCCGTTGCTGAGGGAGCGGAGGGCGGCCATTTTGTGATGCTGGGTAGGGGCGCGGGTGGGGGAGGGGGAGGAGAGGAAGGCTTCGCTGAGAGGCAATGAAGACGGGTACAGACTTCACTTCCCTCGCTCCCTCACACACACGCACATACGGCACAAGATGGCCGGGGAGACAGGAGCCTCCGCTGGTCGCTGCTGCCGTTTCCCTCCCTGTCCCGGGCGCCTGTTCCTCCGGCCACCCCCCTGGCCCGAGGCGGCCGCTCGCTTGAGGAGTGGGGAGGCTCTCCGGCTGGGCCCAGGCTCCTGAAATGGGGGGTGGCCTGTCCGACCCCCAACCCCTCAGAAAAAAACAACCGCAAAGAGAGGCGCCTATGCGGCAGGGCTGGCTCGGCTTGTCCTCGGGGCGGCGGCGAGAGCGGCGGCGGCTGCGCCCGGCGAGCCCCTTTCGGTTTGCCCGCCTCGTCTCTCCCGCTTTGGGAGGTAAGTATCGTCCGCCCTTTCAGCCCTCCATATCCTCTTTCTCCGCCATTGTCTCTTTGTCCTTGAGAAAGGAGAGCCGCCTGGGAGAGGCAGGTGGTGGTTTGTCGGGAAAGAACCGCCGGCCATCACTTTTAGCCGTCCCTCGACGCCTTTTTTCACTCGGGGCAAAGGCGGATTTAGGGTCCTCTTCTTCCAGTTGGGGGTCCTGTCTCCCCACCTCCCAATTAAAATCGGTGGGGGGGGGGAGGTGCTGAGGGTTAAGGCTTACTGGGACAGGACATGAGAACCGAGGCAAGAAAGACACAATTCACTCCTTCGCCTGGGATTTTTTATGATTATGGGAAGGAAAAGGGAAAGACCTAACCCCCCCTTCCTAATTTTCCCCATTTCGGGGCATCTTGGCAGCTGGAGTTGGGCGAGGGGGGTGCCACGTAAAAAGAGCGGCAGAGGAAGGAAAAAGACCCGGTTCCTCGCCCTTTACCTGTCAAGTCTTGGGTATGTATTAAAACTCACACTTTGATGTGTGGTTTCTTAATTGGAATTAGGGGTGCCCAGGAGGGGCTTCTGGGGGCAAGGGCAAAACCTGATAATCAAGGCTGGGGTGGAAAGAAGCCAACACCCTGGCTTCTTTCTCGCTTTATTTACTGAGCATGTTCTTGTTTGTAATTTAAAGGGGTGTTAAAGTACCCCTTCTCCATTTTGAAGGAGTTCCTAAATTGAATTAGGGGTTCTGTCTCTATAGACTCCCGATCTAGGCGCAGAATCTGATCTTCAAGGATGTTGGTGTCAAACCAGAGCCGCCATTTGAGCCAGAGTTTTTCTTCTCTCTTCTCTGTTGCCTCCCCCCCCATCTTATGCACCATTTCTTTTTTTTGCGGGGGGGGGGAATTAATCCTCAACATTAAGGACTTGATGCACTTTCCCCTTAATATTGATTGAAAAAGGTCTGTGTGGGGTTTTCTTTTGCAAACTATTTTCTTGCTATAATTAATCCTGAAGGGCAGATATTTTGTAATGCAGCTTGTTGTTGCCCCAATGCAGCATTTGTGTAGGGCATCATAGGGTGGGGGTCTGCAGCAAATGTAGACTGCACCCCTTTACAGTATTTGGAGGAGGGAAATCAAAGGTGCCTTATATGTCTTCTGCAAACTCCTAAGTACTTTGAAAGGGAGCTGTTGTTCACCATTGCTTCTGAAAAGGGGAAACAATCCATTTCTATTTTGGTAAGAACAAAAGACGCCATGTCTGTTCTTTCTCTCAAATATAAAACTTGTTTTTCTGTATGTAGGGTGTTGGCTTTTAACTCTTTCTAAACTACCAGTAGAAAAACCGGCTGTGGAAAAAACTTTACTTTGAAATGATATGTTGAAAATATATATACACAGACAATTTATTTGTGTGTGTGTTTTAACCTGAAAGTGCCAGTGATGCCTTTTTATGCTTTGGGCTTAAGATGAAATATTTAGTGAGCTTATTTAAATGCATAAGGATTTTTGGTATGTGCCAATTGTACAGTTGAGTGAACTTCTAAATTAGAACTGGAAAACATAAGTGGAAAGTGCAGCTTAGTAAAATGGGATGCAGTAGGATAAAAATAAGAAATTAGGAGTTTAAAAGTCATAGAGAGGGGTTTTTATTTTAAGTATGTCAATATGTCTCAGAAGCATCAAATTTTCTGTTGTTCTTAATGGAGTAAATTTAATTTTAAAATCCATTTCCTTTTACCTGAATTAATAGTAAATGCTTAAAATGGAATATTGAGCAATTGCTTTTCCTTAGCTTCCTGGAGTCTTTTAATACTTGGATGCTATGCCTTAAAATTTGGGGTTTCTGTTTGTAGAAGAACTGCAATTATATTTTGTTCAGGTGTTGTGTTAACTACTTTGTCCTTGTTCTAGAATCTTCCTGTTCAGGCTTACCATTTAGGTGGCTTGGACACTGTGTGACATAAGAAATTTATCAGAGAATAAAGTTCTACCAATGAAACGAGTAGTTGGTATATCTTTAGCATGTTAGCAAATTTATTTTATATTTTTGAGGCTTATTAGTTTAAACTGATGATAGAACCACTGTTTGCCATGCAGATAACTCATTTTATTTTTTAGGTATGTATATATATTAAAGAATCAATATCAGTGGTTAATTTAATGTATCTTCTGAAATTGTGATCTTCTAAAAAAGAGGAAATTTATAGTGTGCTCTTATGAATAAAGTTAAGTGTGACCAAGTTACATAAAGACTTCTACATCAATGCAAGAAAACAGATGAATTCAAGTGCAAACATGAAGGTTGTAGAATTTAGATACTTCACGGGACTAATAAAGATGAAAACTTCACAGAGTCTCAAAAACAACACTTAGAAGATTAGCAGTTTAGGTTGTCTACTTTGGAGTTTCAAAGTGGTGGTAAAATATTAAGTGTGTTGCTGTTTGATGTAACTACTCAGAATTTTGAGATTAAATACTGTATAAAAGGTAAACATTTTTGAGAGTAAATGCAAAGGGTAAGCACTTTTGACTAATACTTTTACCTTCAGATATACTCACACTAGCTTGAACAGTTGTTTAGGGATAAACATCCATAACAATGCTGTTACTATTTTGTATATGAATGTGCAAATTGAACAAAAAGCCTGCTATGCCTTTATTAGTTATGTTATGCTAAGTTAGAAAATTGCTTAGCTTTAGAAATGCACCTAGCACAGACAACCCTTCCAATACATAATATGCCGCTACGACAAATATGAAACACTTTTAGATAAACCTAAACATGCTTTTCCTTGTTTAGGTATTCGTGAATGTTTACTACTTCTGTAACAACTGTGTTTCAGATGACCTGTACAGACTTACTGTTTGTTAAGGTAAGAATGGTTTTGAACTTCATTTTTTGTTCTGTACACTGTTTTCAGTATACTGATTAGTTGTATATAATTTCCTCTAATAAGAATGAAATAATGAATTCTGTTAAAATTGAATGCAGTGTGGTTGTTTCTATTTATCTTCTTAATTTTTAATTGAATAAAGAATAAATCTAAGATTTCTGACTAATAAAACGAATAGTGAGAATACCTAATTGGAAATATTTTCAATTGAAAAATCAACAGGACTTTTTCTAAGTAAGTGGCTTATGGTCGCCATCGAAGGTAGCAATAGGATATGCTTCAGGAAGCCAGTGATAAATAAGTGGCATTTACTTCTAAATTTAGACATATTTAGAATTAGATTGCAACTTTAGGAAGTGAATATGCAGTGGGCAAGAAAATGAATCTCAACATTGAGAAGAAAAGGATGGGCGACCTTGAATACCCAATGTAACTTTAGAGAAGACAACATGTATTTACTTAAAGTATATTCCAATAAACACCTCAGTAGAATGTTATTGGAATGTAGGACCTATCTGTAACTGTTTAAAAAGTTTTTAAATTTTGTTATTCTTTGGAACAAAACACTCATGCTCAACAGCGCAGTTGGCTGTGTTGTGTGTTCCTATTTTAACACAAATTTGTATGTTTCCTTAAAGATCGCATCAGGATTCTGGTAGCTGGGAAGATTCAGATGGCATCAGAAGAAAACATGTTATGCCCTTCAGGTATGTTAGTTTATCCAACTTCTAATAATAGCTATTTTGTATCTCCTGCGGTTTGCAGCTTGCAAGTTTTTTTTTACAGAGTTCTTGCTTCTGTTTAAATTAAATACTTATAACTTCAAAGGCCCTGGGTAGTATTGCCCATGTCATCTTCTAAACAAGGCATCAACCATACATACGTCTTTTTAAACAACTGAGGTACTAGAAAATACGAATATTGTTTTAGCATTACAAATGAAAGTAGCTTGGAATAAATGCGTAGCTTTATATAGCACTTAAGTGCTCAAAATGACTTGCATATATTAGCTCAATCATTCAACAAGTCATAGGACAGATTATGGGGCCTAATGCCACCCGTAACATGTTAAGGTTGAGCAGAGATGTTAACCACACACCCCAGCCTATACTTTAAGCCATGACATGATCCCATTTTCTGATGCTGATTTCCAGTAATCCCATTTCTTAATGCATTGCGTCATATACAAAACTGAAGACCACCACAGTAAAGGACATCCTGTTACTGTACTTTTGGATATCTGCACTTTGGTAATCTCAACTATGTTCTGTCTTGCTCAGTCACTGATTTTTGAATGCGTTGTTTTAAGGTAGTTAATATATTAAGTAAATGTACATATTTGTAAGCTACTGTGGAGCCTTTTCAACTGAAGAGCACAGTAAAACGCTACAAATCAAATGCAAGACAAATTTGGAATCCCAAGTCTGATGGTTGACACAATTTTCAAACTAAATTTATTTCTTTAAAGGCTTTTCATGTTTTGACTGAACAATAGCAAAAAGCAGTGCTGCTTTGTTTAGAAATAATTATTTAATACTCAAAAATATTTCTTATTAAAATGCACCAACATCCTTAGTGCAATTTAAACCTGTAATGCAGTCTTCCCCAACGTGGTGCCTTACAGATGTTGCTGGAGTATAGTTCTCATCTCTTACTTACCATTGCCTGTGTTGCCAGAGACTGATGGGAGTAAGGGTCAAAACATCTGAAGGGCACAAAATTGGATTAAATAAACATATAATGCTAATGTAAAACACACAATGGAATTGGATGCATGTTTGCACGTAAGTAATTTCTACTGAGTTCAGTCGTGACTTGGACTCTTGAATGTGCATAGGATTGCAATCGTAATTAAATAAAATGGACTTAAATTGGGAACCCTTAGCTGAAAACTGTCACATCTTTTGTAGAAGAGTTCTTCCCGGTACGTATGTGACTTTACATTCAACTGAACAGCTTGATCATAAATATTAATTTACTTTATAGAAGTCCCATATTTTTTCTTCTAATTTCCCCCGCAGAGCTCAATTTGGTGTCAGTATCCACCTCTCATCCTCATAGTTGCCCTGTAAAGCAAAATGGTAACTGGCCCAAGGTGACCTAGTAAGCTTTGTGACCCAGGTCTCCAAGGTTTTTAAGTCAGTACTGTACTATGTCCAGAACACCTGACTGGAATGATACACTGTAAACTAAATAGTAGTTTTAATAGTAATACAGGAATCCCACCTTTTAAAAACAACAATAATAATTTTATTATTTATACCCTGCCCATCTGACTGGGTTTCCTCAGCCACTCTGGGCGGCTTACAGAATACCTAAAAACATTCTTTGATGTAAAACTCACTCACAAATCTGCTTTTAATTAAAAGATAAATTTATACTTCCTGTGCCACTCTGGTGAATATCATAGAACACAGACCATGATATTTTAGTGTTGAAAGTTCAGAGGGAAATGCACAAAGTTTATTTGATTGAGTCTGTGCTCTGGATTCAACTGCAAAAACCTTACATAAATCCCATTAGTATTCTAGATTAATTCCCATGGCATGTGACAGGACATTGAAAAACACCTGTGCTCTCTTGAGCTGTGGTGCAACTGGAAGATAAGTGCTTGTATATGTAATTCAGAGATTGAGTTGAGGAGCTATTTGGATATTTAAATACCTGGTCCAAAGCAGGGGCTCCCCCCATTTCTAAGTTTTCTAGTTTTTCTTGTTGGAAATTACCTGGCTGTGGTAATTAAATAGTTCTGAATGAAGTAGCAAGTTATTAACATCTGAAAATTTTAAAATTATGTTACCTTAAGTTATCTTGTCCTTTGAATGTATTTAGTGTCATGTGTTTTATACCACACTTTATTCCCAAATTTGTGAATGAAATAATCTTAGTAGCTTGTTTGGTCTGAATACAATAACATCTCCAGAAATTAAAAATCCCCAGCACAGCCAAACCTCTAATGTATATTTTTGGAAATGTTCTACTTTTATATATTGAAATTAAGGTTTGCCTGGGGATCTCATTGTGGTCTGCTACATGGTGAGATCATACTATTAATTTTTTATGGTGTCTTGAACTTCTTGCTCATTCATCTTATTCCCGTTCCTATCTCTAAAACTAAAGCCTTTTCAACAATGGCAGATAAGAGAAAAACCTAAATCGTCAAGTGACTTAATAATGTATATGCCAAAATTGTTTTTTAAGCACAGCTGTCTGAAAATGAGTTCTGTGAATTTGTGGGACTTGTGTTGAAAAAGTACTCTGGGACAGGACACTCATACTTGAGGTTGATTTCTAACTGAACTCAACTCGCTAAGAAGCCTGGTGTTTTCTTTGTCGCACAGCAAAACAAATGGATTCTGCTGTATTATATTTTAGCTACAAATTGGCAACATACTTACAAAATCTGTGCTAATTCCCATACTGTTTTTAGATTTACATTTGGGTAAAGATGTTTTAACAGTATTGTATGTTGGAAACAGTTTATCTGGCCCAAATCTTGGCTAAATGTGTTTGTGTGTGAGAGAGAGAGTGAGAGAGAGTATGTGTGTGTATAATATAGCCAGAATAGATTGTGGAATGAGGAAGAACGTGAGTCAAGTGCTGAATATTTTAATTACCAACAACTTTGACTGTTTAGAAAACAGATGACAAACAATAGTATATTTCACCTTTGAAATGAGGTTTTAAGCATGGTAGGGAACCTCTTGGCCCTCCAAATATTGTTGGCTTCCAAATCCCCTCAGCTCGAGCTAGCATGGTCAATGGTCAGGAGTGATAGAAGCTGGAGTCCCAGCAACTTCTGGAGGGCAAATTTGCAACTTGAAATTGCTTCACCTCTTCCTCCTAAAAAAAAAAAAGGGGGGGGGGAGAGACTGGCTGTAAAGGCAATGCAATCACAAGGTCACTTTGTATCTTAAGCAGTTCTGCACACAGGGCAAATTCTGGTAATGTTGTACCCTGAGCGAGGGCAAAATGTGCTGCCCCACAAAATATTTCTTATTTTTACAACAATTCCTTTTGGTACAGCTGTTTTTAATGGAGATGGTATTATTATTATTATTATTATTATTATTATTATTATTATTATTATTATTCCCTTTGGCTCAGTGTCCTGTGCAAGGGAACTGTCCGCATCACCCTAACGCCAGTGCTGCTGCACATCATAATAGTACAGTGGTGGTTCCTCTGTTTTGCTTCCAGAAATTCTTCAGCTTCATTCTGTTGTATTATGCTTCAGGTTTGGCTATGGAACAATAGGACAGGGAAATAAGCTTGCAGGATAAATTCTATATTGTGGTGGTGTCAATTTGATGATAATTTTTGACAGAGGAAGCTTATTATGATGTGAAAATTGTGGGCTGCTATTCAAAACCTGATACATACTGGGGTGTACAATTTTGGGGATCAGATGATGGGATTTAGCTTGGGGTGCAGTTTTGAACTTCATTTAAAGGGAAAGAATACTCACTAAACAAATAGCTTGACTTCTTTGTAGATGTTGACAGAATCATGTTGCTGATGTATTTAAAATCCATTCAATGAATCTAGTGTGTTAAAACATGTCTTTCCAGGTATGTTGAAGATCTGGATGTGTAAAATATCTGATACTGATTGAAGCACTGGTAAGTCGCTTTCTTGTGATTTAAAAAGTTTGTTTAATCATATATGTTGGATATTTTTATGGAAATGTCTTAAATTATGGATCTCTGGATCTATAATTTTAATCTTGATTAAAATAGCCATTCAACAATGATAATTAGTAGAATCAACTAGTAAAACTTATATAGCTACAGCAACCAACACGGTGCTCTTCAGATGTTCACAGAATCATAGAATTGTAGAGTTGGAAGGGACCCAGATGGTCATTTGTTCAACAACCTTCAATGTAGGAATCTCAACTAAAGCATCCATGACAGATGGCCATCCAACGTCTGCTTAAAAACCTCCAAGGAAGGAGATTCAACCACTTGAGGGAGTCAGTTCCACTGTTGGACAGATCTTAATGTCAGAAAGTTCTTCCTGTTGTTTCGCCGGAATCTCCTTTTTTCTTGTAACTTGAATCCATTGGTTCAGGTCCTATCCTCCAAAGCAGGAGAAAATGAGGTTGCTCAATCTTCCATGTAACAGCCCTTTAGATATTTGAAGATGGCTGTCATTTCTTCTCAAGTCTTCTCTCTACCAGGCTAAACATCATACCCAACTTCCTCAACCGTTTCTCATAAAGCTTAGTTTCCAGACTCTTGATCATCTTGGTTGCCCTCCTCTGCACATGTTGCAGCCTGCCAACATCGTTTTTAAACAGTGGCACCCAGAACTGGAGACAGGATAGAGTGGTATTGCTTCCTTTGATCTGGACACTGTACTTCTGTTAATGCAGCCTAGAAGAGCATTAGCTTTTTTTGCTGCTGCATCACATTTTAACTCATGATATCCTTGTGGTTTCATGCTAAGCTAGGACCCCTCAATCCTTTTCATATGTGCTACTGGTAAGCCTGGTGTTGCCCATCTTATATTTGTGTAGCTGGTTATTACTGCTTAAGTGTAGAATCTTACATTTGTTCCTATTGAAATTTATTTTGCTAGTTTTGGCCCAGTTCTCCCAATTCTATATTCTGTGGCACTAGCTATCTTTCCTAATTTGATTTTATATGCAAACTTGATGAGCATCCCTTCAATTCCTTCATTCAAGTCGTTTATAAAGATGTTGAACAGCAGGCCCAGGACAGAACTCTGTGGCACCCCACTCGTTACTTTTTTCCAGGATGAAGAGGAATCATTAGTTAGCACTCTGGGTTTTTCAGTCAGCCAGCTACAATTCTACCTAAGTTTCCTCATTCAACCCACATTTTACCAGCTTCCTCACAAGAATATTGTGGGGGACTTTGTCAAAAGCCTTACTAAACTCAAGATTCACTACATCCATAGCATTCTCCTGATCCACCAAGCTTGTAACTCCTATCAAAAAAAGATTCATCTAGCATAACTAGTTTTTGAGATACCTGTGCTGGGTCTTGGTAATCACAGCATCTTTTTCCAAGAGCTCGCAGACCAAATGTTGAATTATCTGTTCTAGGATCTTTCCTGGTATCTACGTCAAGCTGACTGGTCAGTAGTTATCTGGGTCTTCTTTTTTCCTCTTTTTGAAGATGGGGACAACATTTGTCTGCCTCCAGTCTGAAGGGACCTTACCTGTTCTCCAAGGATTCTCAAATAGTATAGACAGAGGCTCTGAGATTACATCTACAAGATCCTTTAGTACCCTTGGATGCAGTTTATCAGGCCCTGGAGGTTTTAATTCATTAAAGTAGCTAGGTGTTCCCTTACTACCTATTCCTATCTTGGGTCAACTCCCTCTTACATCTGTTATCACCAGGTTGAGCACTGCTTTCCTTTTTGATGAAAACTGAGGCAAAATAGTTGCTGAGTGGTTCCGCCTTCTTTCTGTTACCTAATAGCATTTCCCCGTCTTTTCCACGCAAAGGACCTGCCATCTGTTTTTCCTCTTCAAACATAGCCAAAGAAAACTTAGTTATTATTTTTAACCTCTCTTGCAAGCCTGAGCTTTAGTCCACCTGACCTTCTCCTTGCAAGTGTTGGCTATTCATTTATACTCTTCCTTTGATATTTATCCTTCCATTTATTATACATGTCCTCCTTAAATCTCAGCTCATCTGTTAGCTCCTTATGCAACCACACTGGCTTCTTTTGATACCTCCCATTTTTGTTTCTTGTTGGAATTGTCTGCACTTGTGCCCTCAGTATTTCACCTTTAAGAAACTCAAGTCCATCTTGGACTTCTCGTTGAGTAGTTGACTATATGTCATCCAGTAGTTCCTTAAGCTTTTTGAAATAAGCCTTCTTAGAAGCCCGCAGTACATGTTGGACTACACTCAACTTTCCCTTGTCTCTTCATCATGAAACCCACAAGGACATGGTCACTTCCCCACTAAGGTTTCCACTATTTCCACCTCATCGAGCAGTTCTTGAGGATCAGGTCCAAGATAGATGAGCCCCTTGTTGCTGCTTCCACCGTCTGGGAAGGGAATTTGTCAGTGAGACCTTAAATTCTCGGTAGAGTTCGAGTTCCAACATATTAGGGTAGTTGAAGTCTCCCATGACTACTATATAGCTCTCCTTTTTGAATGTTCAGTAATCCATTGGACATCCAAGTCTTCAGGCTACCTTGGAGGTGGCAGACACCCACAGTAAGGTCACTATTGTTTCCCCCTCCTACAGTCTTTGCCCATTTACTCTCAACCTGTCTTCCATGCTCCAGGTTGTGGATTTCTTCACTGGTGTACACATTATTTATATATAATGCTATTCACCCTTCCTTCCTGTTTAATCTATTCCTTTTAAACTAGTTACACCCCTCAATTTCTACATTCCAGTCATGAGTCTCATCCACTGGGTTTCAGTAATGCCTATTGAATCATATTTGCCATTCTGTATAGAGCTCAAAGTCGTCTTCCTTGTTTCCCATCCTCTGTGCATTAGTATACAGACAACTGAAACCGGTCCCTCCAGCTGCTTCCTTCTTGTTGTTTCATTCCCTTTAGCAAGTTTCTGTAGTACCACCTCAGGTTCCTGTGCATCAATGACACTATTATCCCCAGTACCAGGTGTTCCCCTGACATATGTAATATTGTTTCCCACCCCTTCAGGATTTAGTTTAAAGCTCTCCTGATGAGGTTTGTGAGATTCTTAGCAAACACAGTCTTGCCAACCACTGTGAGGTGCAATTTATCTCTTGCCAGAGGTCCTTCCTCAAGGAAGCAGAAACCATGGTCCTAGAGCCAAACTTTTCCTGATGACACCACCTACGCAGCCATTGGTTTACTTCCAGTATTTTCCTCTCTTCAAATGGAAGGAGTGATGAAAAAACCACCTTTGCTCACCTTTCAGTTACTGCCCAGAGTCTCATAGTCCCTTGTTATACATCAAAGGCTGTGTTTGGCAGTAATGTTTGTACCCACATGAATCAGAAGGAAGGGGTTGTGATCAGTGGGCTTTATAAGACTCAGAAACATTTCTGTCACATTGTGAATCTTTGTACCTGGAAGACAGCACACCTCCCATTTGTTGAACTGTTCTTGAACTAAAACTTCCGTCATCCCTTCCCATCAGCTATGCTGGCTGGGACTGACAGATTCTGTAGTCTAGCAACATCTGGAGGGTACTACATAGGCTATTCCTGTTCTGGGGTGAACCACTGTAGGCTGCAGGGAGAGAAATTACACATTTGTATACTTATATAGAAATTACTAAGGACAACCTAGCACTCTGGGCTAGTCTGTAATATGTGCTGGTGTTTTTTACATGGGAGATGTTCAAATGCAAGATTCCCCTACTTGCAGCCCAAATTAGTTTACTCCAGGAAAAGCTTTACTCTTCTTAATTCTGTCAATGTTCAGTTTTGTGGGCTGGTTTATATGATTAACATGTGTGTTGATATGCAAGTTCAAATCCGTTGAGCATGTAGAGTACTAAAATTGTTGCCTGTTCCAGACTACTCTGGATTGTGTGGTTAAATCAGTTAGCCACTCTACCTTATGGGACTGAAAGTGAGTCTTAATGAGAGATATAGTACATAAATTTCTTAATTTTCAAGTATGCTATGGTATTTGCAATCCTGTAAGCATTCTAGAATACTTTCTGTCACTTTATGTCTGTTAAATTGAAGCTTTTGAATGTGCATACTGGCTTGTATACGTCTTAAGATTTTTTTCAGTCATCTTTTTGTCCAGTAAGCAGAAACAAGGGTATGCTAGACACTCCTTTAAGTTTAGGAAGTCCAGGCTTTATTTCCCTTATTGTTCCTCTAGTCACAAAGGTTGGTGATCAAAAATGTATGCTACTGTCCCAGGGTACCAACTTGTTAAATTAATTTGAGAGTGGTGGGAAACCTTTCAGTCTTTGGAGAAGAAAAAATGATTTTGCTTAAAAGAAAAAAATGCTCTCATACTGAACACAAGTAGCACTTGTGTGGGAGAGCCACTTTAAATAGCATGCAGTGGACGTTGCCTTCATATGGATTCTTCTAAAGTGACCCACTATATATAGAGAAGGCTAGTGTTAGATCAGTATATGGTAGCTCCGCCATGGAGTGGGTTGCTTCACAGACACCACTTATGTGGTGTGATTTAAAATAGTTGCTAAGGTGTGAGGTGTTGTGTGGCTTTGCTCAGAGCAGAGATTGGGAACCTGTGACCCTCCAGATGTTGTCGGACTTCAACTCTTATCACTATGCCAATGGTCAGGAACTATGGGAGCTGTATTCCAACAGCATTTGGAGGGTTGCAGATTGGCCACCCCACCAGAACTTAAGTTTCATTTGCTCAACAACCTCATGCCACTTAGGCACTTTTTAGGACATTCAAGTTTGTTTGGTACTTCCTTGTGTTGACTCTTGCATCTATTAGGTTCCTAATTCCTAAGCATGACTCTCTTAGCATATTGCCATATTCTTAAGCATACTGCAGTATTCTTCAAACAGGTATATTTGAAATTCCACTTTAGCAGTAGATTTTAGATTCATAATTGGAAACTATACGTCATTGGGTGAAAGTGCTTCCTGTATTAAAGTGCTATTATTCAGCATTTTTTATGCTACCAAGCTATTCTTAACTCCAAAACTATGACATTTATCCAGAATTGGTTGCTTTGAATTGAGTGCCATATTTCAGTAAACTTCTGTCAAGACCAGTGCCTTCAAACCTTCTGTCTTCAGGGAAGGCTTTCCACATCATGTCTGCTGAGCAACCAATAAGTTGCATGGGATTCTGAGCATGTTCTAGGGTAGACAAACACCAAACATGGACAATGATGAAGCCTGTTAACACACATTAACTGAATGACACAGAGATCTATGTATTAGAACCTGCCCAACATTCCTCTATGCCTGTTGCATTGGAGAGAGTTTGGTATTGGCATCCAAAGTGAAGCAGTCCAAGACATTTTGGTGTTTTAGAAAATCCAGAGCCCCCCCCCCAACCGTAAAAATATTGGTAGTTTTCTGCCATATGATATCAATAATTTGCTATCTTTCTTCACCTACCAGTCCTCCTTTCAATTAGCTTGCCCACCATTTTGGATCTTGTGCTTCTGAGGAAAAACAGGATTCCTTGGAACATTGCTCTAAGTCAGCCTTTAATTTGTGGTCTCCTGCTGACTGTTCTTTACATTATTCACCCCACGAGTCTTTCTGTTGCTAACAAGTTCAAAAGTGTTTCTTAGAGATTTCTGTTCACCATCGGTCTCTACTCTTCTCCTTTTCCATGTTCTGTATCTACCATGGATTTCCAGTAGCAATTAGTAATAACCCAAATGTGTGTTTATCTTGGCACTTTGCAAAGTATCAACATGCGAGTCAAACCTGAAGCTTAACATATTTAGACAAAAATGTAAATGTTTGTTAAACACTGCTAATTAGTACTCTTGACCTCTACATGCTACTTTCAACTGTCAGTCTTCTTATAGGAAGCAAAGTATTGAATATTCTGCATAGCTTCCTAAAATATCTGTGCACACACTTAAAATGCTGCTGAGCTTATGTTGCATCCTTTACTTCAGTTTACAATGTTGCTGATTTTAAGAGCACCTTTGTAGAGGTATATCCTTCTGAAAGTACTAAATAATAAAATGTGGAAGAAGGTCAATACTTCAATATTAGTGTACCTTGATCCAAAACACTTTTTTTTAGTTTTCTCTTAAGACAGGGAACCTATGGCCTTGCTCTTGTTGGGACTTGCAGCTCGCATCATCCCTGACCATTGGCCATGCTGTTTAGAGCTGATAGGAGTTGGTAGTCCACAACATCTGGAAGGCCATAGGTTCTTCATCTCTGCTCTCCTAGTGCAGGTCAGTAATTACTAAATACTTGGTTATGACTTGGCTGAATTTATATTTGACCAGTTTTTTGTTGCAATGACCCAATGAAAAATGGATACAAAGGATTTGTAAGCTGCTCTGTATGCCATAATTGTAGAGTATATTGGAGGATAGGATCACTAAATGAAGAAAGCAGATAGTAGTGTCTAGAAATGGAGATAGCTTTCCTATAACCTATTTTGAGACAAGTGATGCCCTGAGTTTTTGTGGATGTACCATAAGTCTGGCTATGGTCTTCTACTATGCTGATGCATCTACAGAACATTGTGGTAATGGTAGATCAAAATAATTTTTCTGGGGCTGAAAAACACTTGAAATGTTTTTATATCTGGGCAAACCAGTCAAGTGTTCTGTGAGTCCTAGCTTCACTACTCACTTTTATTATTAAACTTTTTCCTCGTTAAATTTTGAATAGTTCCATGTTTCAGGTTTGGCTGCAGCAGGGTTTCTATGCTATAACCTGAAGTAAGGAAATCTCTGGTCTTGATAATTTTACCGTTTGTACATTAATAACATTTGGACAATGATTTTGTGAGAAGTGCCAACATGATTTCATGAATTAGCTTAAATTTGAAGTTTTCTTCAAAACTGAATTTGTAATTTCAAGAAAATGTGTTGCCTGAGAGCCAAAATATTATTACAACATTCTGTTGTATTGACAAATCTGCTGCAAGTTTAAAATCATCCTTTTTTATTTTATTTCATAAAATTTATACACTGCTTGATGGTAAAAACACCACATACTTCAAAGCGGTTTAAACCCTGAAGATCTCTCCACCATAATTGGTGCTGTCTCATTCATTAAATGCTATTCCTTGAGACTACAGTCACACCCAGTGTAACAGATGGGTACAGTTAAGAACTGCACAGGAAGGAGGTGGCAAATGTGAAAGGGCTACAAAACCAGACCATCCAGAACACCCGGTTGCCCTTGGGTGTCAATATAGAATTGAACCTAGTGAATAATCATTCTTAAATCAGGAGAATTAATTTGAAGGGAATACTTACTCCTCTTGGAATTTGTAGCAGGATTATAAATTTTTGCTGTTCTGTTTATTCTATGTTCATAGGGATCAAAATGAAACAAATCCATTTTTCATTTGGATCTTGGGGCCAGTCATATAACCAAAGACCAAGCTGAGATAAATTAGTATTTAGCCAGTCCTACCTTCTAGTCATGTTCTCTGCCCCCACCTTCCCATGACTTCTTCAGTCCTTATTAAATCTGTAAGGACAGCAGAACTTGTTTAGTCCCCCAGTAGTACTGTATTGCTTATGTTTTAAGCTATTTGAAATCTTCATTTTGTTGCATCTATTACAGCCTATATAACACCCAGGTGTAGTGCCCATTGGTGTGGGAGTTCACTAAACTGAACTACATATAACCAGGCCTTTGGCTGATTAACATTTTATGGCCTTTAAATGTGTTCGTGGGAGAATATTATGTATTTTGTGTTCTAAATTTGTATTTCTATGTTGTGAACTGCTCTGTGATCTTCAGATGAAGGGCAGCACACAAATTAAACAAATTAAATAATATTTAGGGCTGTGTCCCATGCTAGTTCTACTCAGAGCAAGCACATTGAAATGGATAAAAATAAGATAGCCATGGGTCTACTCAGTTTTCCCCCCAACTGGCATGTAGCATAACCCATAGTCTTAAAAGTTTGGGAAGTGATGTATTCACCAGCTGTGCACCTTATGAATTAAATGTGTAACCACACAGAATTGTATGAAATTGAACAAAACTTTATGAATTCAGAACAAAATGTTTCTTCTTTCATAGATTTTTTTTTAAAAAATAATATATTCCCTATAGTATGTTTGTTGTGAATCTCATGATCATAAAGACTGTGTCTAGAACCAGTACATTTCCTTTCTTGTTTTAGTGGTTTAAAGTAAAAAATTCTGCCTACGTTCTTCTCTATAGCAATCTTGAAAAATGGCCGGTATTTTCTCAATACCTTTTAAATGCTCCTCTGACATCACTAATTTTCACATTTTTTGTTATTTGAAAATACATTAAAATGTGTTCAGATATGATAATTCAATGTTGGTTGTTTAGTTTAAGGATAAAATTACCTGTATTCCAACAGAATTTTTCTTTTAATTTTTTTTATAAAGAGTCCAGACAAAGGAAGAATCTCAAAGGGAGACAACGAGTTCCAAATCAAGATGGCAGTTCCACAGATTGAGAGGTTGAGGAATGAACTATTGCATGATTGCTGATTATGTCCAACCAAGAGGGGCACTTTAGGATGAACTTCAGTGTAATCTAAACCAGAGAAGATTTGGGCTAATGATCATCTGATAAATGGATTTTTTAAAAAATCAAATGATTTCTGACCCTTCCAATATAACTTATTTGGCATTGGGGATGGAATGGGCTGACTGAATTTTCAAACCAGGAATGTATGCATACTTTTCTCCCCTGTTGGCAGAAGTGCTGTGCTACTTTAAATGGCTTAAATAAAAGTGGTTTTTTTACATTTTTATCTTGTTTGTCGTCTTTCAGGCTTAAAGGTTCTTAATGTATTGATCTTTGCTGTCACTGGTTGTGTTGACAAAAACTGTTTGATTACAGAAAGAATTTAATATTTTGTGAAATGATATTTCAAATACTTGCTAACTTTTCAGATTGCTGTCTGTTTTTAGTAGGATCTTATTCTTGGTTGGGGCTTTATATTCTGTGTTTTCTGGCTAGGTGGAAAAGGTTGTATCCTCCTATGGGTTTTATGTCTGCCTGATCTAGGATAAATGATGGTAGATGTCAGCAAGACATTTTCGGAACAGTGCAACTATCTTAGAATGGTACAAATATGTGTAGTCACCTCACCATCACACTATGACCTAGAGTTTCCTATGACAGCTCTAGAGTTGGATAATATACACATATTGAAAAACCAACACTTTTTCTAAACATTTAATTATAATTTTATTTCCTTATGGTGTGGTATGTGGGTCTGATTTTCTTGATCATACTTAACAGTATTTTAAATGAATTGCTGTTTGTACAAATCTGTAATGTTTTGATTCTACCATGTTGGTTAATCAACCCTAGCTAGATAAAGAAGTTAGGTTGAATAATTGCCTATGCACACCATTAAAGTTAACCGTATGCATTTTATTGTATTACTGAATACCTATTGCCACTTCATGTCTACCAAGTAACTCAGATCTGGTAGCTTAGTAACTTGATACATAATTTTGGGGTTAGAAGGTCCATTTTCTTTCTGACATACTGCTGTGAATAATTATTAAGGGGAAACTGGATCTAAACTGCCAGATTGCTGTTGAAGATTTTTATTGATGGGTATGATGTTCATGTTTCTGATATTAATGTTGTAAAGATGGGAGTTGCGCAATTACCCATTCTTAATGTGTATTCTGTATGGCTTGCCTAGTGGTGGTTTGGGTTTAGGCAAGACACCTGAGATTCTGACTAGTGTGATTCCTTGGATATTTAATTCTGCTTGAGGTACTAGTAAGAATCTCAGGTGGCCACTAACTTTGATCCAAAGGTGTTCATCAGTTTGAAGACTTGGAACCTACCTTCAAGAATAGCCTTCTTCCATTGTAGAGAATTCTCAACTAAATTCTTCAAATTGCTCGCTTGAAATTGTGTATTGTATACTAGCTTTGTTGGGCTGAAATAATGTGGGGAAGTGGCAACAGATTGGTTCTAGTGATGGAACTTGTCATTTGCTTGGACCTTCTGCTCTGTCACTGGAGGATAGACATTTGACCATCCATGGTATTTTTCAATGGTATAACATGCTTTCCATATGTTTGGGGTTATGAGAAATACCCAATATCCCAATCAGGAAGGGAATGGTCACTGGACAAGCAACTCTTGTGCCACCTTTTCCATAGGAGTTCCAAATAGTTTTGTTAATTGTTGATGTTTGAGACGTAAGCTTTTGTCATTGGAGTGCGGCTGAAATGAAGAGCTCAGGAAATGGGTCATAGAACCATGGCTATGTTAGAATTATTTTACACCCTCTTGGTAACCAGCAAATTGGAATTCCAGCACAACAATTTTGTCCTTTTCAAATAGAACCACTAGGGTGGCGCTATTGAGTCAAAAGGGCTAATAGATCATTCTTTTTGTGCCCATTGGAATTACTTTTATACGATTAATGGCTTTGGGCTATTTGTGTCTCAGTGCCTATCAGAAATAAGCTACTTGATGAATTACTTTAAAAATTACCCTTTGGGGGTATTAGCCTTCCCATGTGAACCACTGGTGCCAACCCACTGGATACCAGTCTTGCTTCCATTCCTTCAAAATGGCTTGCTACACCACAACTTCCTGTCCAAAGAGGAAGTAATTTTAGCCCAAGGACAGTGATCTAAGGCAATCCTCTCCAACAAAAGCAACCAATAATATCTCTTTTGGCTTGGAAAGGGTGTCTGAACCAGATGGGGTTAAGTTGCCTCCTCCACAGATTGGAGTTGGGTATGAAGATGCCAGTGATGGGGGGTATGCACCCTTGAGGTGGAGGCTCCCCCTCTCTTTTTGGGTGGAAATGAAGGGGTGGGTCTATGGTACATCACCTGAGTTGTGGGGTAAATGTAGAGAGTGTCAATCAAAGGCAGAGCTCAGAGCTGGGAAGAAAGCTCTAGATGGCGGCTGTGCCTTGGAGAGCGCATTGAGCCTCCCTGCTTTTTTCCCCCTCCTCCGCCACTTTTGCGCAACTTTGCCCAACTTTTTGGCTACCTCAGGGGGCTCCTGCGGCCCCTAGCCTCTCGCGGGGACTGTCGTAGGGGGCATCGAGCGTTTTTCGGGCAGAAAAGCAGCTTTTTGGGGCGCTCTCCCTTCGCCTTGTTGGAAAGAAGCAGCCGTGGAGGCAGCCCAGGTCGTTGTTTTTCCTAGCTTGGAAGCCATGGCGTACCTCCATTTTTGTGCGCTCTCTTAATGAGCTTTTTTCTCCGGATCTTTTTTACCCCATCTTTTGGCTCTAATTATCGCCTCTGGCAATTGAACGAATGCAGATCGTTTGGGATTAAACGCCTTATTTTATTGTTTTTCAAAAGAAATCCGGCTTTTTTCTTTCGTTCTCCGTGTTGCCGTTGAGCTATTTTGGAGCTAATGTTTTCCCACGACCCGAAACTAATATCGGGTTGGACCTGGCGCCGGTGCCTGAATCAGGTAGGTGGGCGATTATTAATTACCATTTTGAAGGTTTTTTGTCCTTTTTGAATACTTTTGATTTTTTCCCCCTCGACCGGTTTGAACGACCCTGGAATGACGCAATAAAATACCGAGAATACTTGCTTCCAGGGTTACTTTAGGAAAGTTTGTAGGATGCTCCCCAGGGCTGTGTACCCTCGTGGTTGTTTTTTTTTTAAATGTATAATATTCTCCGTTTTCCCCGTGTTGATCAGCGTTCTGCATTATTGTAACAAATACCATTGCAGCGTCAGGACTTTGTTCTTGGTATTGAAAGCCATAGGCACAAACTGGGACCTTACCTTTCTTTCAACTTTTGACAGTAAATACCTGGGCACAGGACTTCAAAGCAAACACAGCCACCTCTCGTACCTTTCCCTTAAATATTTAAGAATAAAAAGATGATGAGAGATACGGATAAAAGCCAAGGAGAGGAGGGTTCAGTCCACAGCAATGCTTCGAGGTATGATCTCTCAACTTTATTATTTTTTTATTAACCTGATTTCATTGTTTACCTTTTGACACCCTTGGGTTACCAGCAGGAGAGAAACAAAATATATATTTCAATGCTTTTGATTTTTTTTCTAAGGAGTGACCTTGAGCTTGCTAATATGCCACACCCTGATTTTCTTTTTTTTTGGGTTGCAATTTCTGGAAGTTGTGGTGTGATTGAAAGGCCCCATGCCATAGTTAAAAGGTAAAGCACCTTTCTACAGATGGAACCTTTTCCTGTATATTATGCAAGTTTTAGCTTCTGAATTTTGTGTTTTTGAGGGGTTTTGTGCTGTGAAAAATGACCTTGCCTATATAGCCACTGCTGCATTGCACCATTTTACATATAAGGGATTTTTTTTCCTTTGAAGAATTTGTGAAGTCTAAACTTTAGTTGAAGGCCAGACAGAAGCCTGATAGTATTGTAAATAAGAAACTACACAAAGTTTTATGAATGAAAAAAAATTCATTTTATAATAAAAAACAGAACGCGTGTGTGTGGTTGACACCCTTTGCTTCATATTCAAATACCTAAAACTTTGATACTGTTTTAGGTATTTTAATATATTTTGATACACTTTAACCAGATTTCCCCATTGATAGTAGATTCTTCCATTTAAAAGAGAAATGAACTAAGTGGGACACCTTGGAATCTTGTCTATTTTCTTTTTAACTTGGAGTAAATTTTAATGTTTGGGATTTCTTGTGTATTTTTTTTTGCAGGTGTTGGGATGGCAAGTCTAATAAAATATTTTTAATTTGAATCTGTCACTTTTTTGCTTAGCCCTGTAGCAAGGGAATTCTAGCTGTGTGTCCCTGATAATTCTGATAATAATTTTCTGCAACATATTTACTGACCCTAGCTTGTTTTGTTACTTAAAATCCCATTTTCAGCTTTTTGTGTTTATAATCCTGAAAATAATTTGTGTACCAACCTGTTCCTTGTTTTAAGTGTATGAATGATATATTGTGATGTTTAGATTTTAATTCAATAGATTATTAGAATTTGAATTAATACCATGTGGTAGAAAAACCCTAGGGGTTGTGGGTGTTTTCCTACAGTATGTTATGCACTAAGAGATTCAAAGTTTAAGCAATGTAAAATATTTCAGTGGATGTGGATATATTTAATTGAAGATTAAAACTGAAGGCAGCTGCAATTTTTAATGGGGGTGAAAAAGCCATTTGATTCCCACACCTAGGTACAAGAAAGCATGGATCTCTTTTTAGGAATGCATAATTTTCAACTCTATGAAACTCACAATTCAGACATGCAGTTGTGAAAGTCAAATTGCTGACTTGGTAACAACATTGTTTTTGAAATTAGCTGGTTAATCGGTTAATCCACGTTGATAGAAACCCACTGCATTTTAGGAATAAATAAATGTGATAAACTGAACAAAGGGGTTTAGTATCACGAGGGGCAGCAAACTAAACCTTTAAAAAGCTGTGAAATGTGAATTGAATTAGAAAATTAGATTAACCACCCCTTTGACATTCCCCCCCTTTTTTTCTTCCCCATGGGTATATTATTTGCATAACCTCCACACATGAACTTTTGCTTTCCTGGTAAGCATTATGTTAACACCTTTTGTATTGAAATAAAGATCCCTATTCTCCCCCTCCCCTTTCAGTTCTTCAAAGGAAGATACTTACTACTAGCAATACTTTCTCACGGGGGACTAATGGAAAAAACAATATTTACTGTAAACAATTCCTCCTTGGAGTTCATTTTCTGAGCTGTTGGTTGTCTCAATGTTGTAGAAGGTGTATCTGTGGGGAAAGTACTTTTATGAAGGCCACCTCAAAATTGTACACACACATCCTACTTGCAACTTCCTTTCTGTATCTGATTGGGGTAGAGAAACGTGTCATAGATGGTTTACATCAAGGCCTCTCTTGATTGGGAGATAAGTGATAAGATTGGGGTGTTGGTTGAAGGGTGGGTAAATGTGTATATGAGACAGAGAGATGGGACTAGTCCCATGCTCCTTATATTGTTTTTAGGAGAAAGAATTAACTTACCTTCCTTTGCTTCCCCCACCCTGCAAAAATTGGCTCAAGATTTCTTTTCCCTAAGTGTTTTATATGCTTTGGTCTACAAGAATACATTGTGCAGAGAACACAATTCCTACTGGGAAATGTTTTGAGAACACATTTTATTCTTGCAGGAAGTTTTGCTTTTTAATACTTGCTCCACAGTTTTGGAATAGGGATTCTATGTGGCTCATGATCTTTAGGGTCACTTGTAGGTGACCCTAGGTCTCTTCTTCTTCCATATGCCGTTATATTGGATGGGATAAAACTCCCAAATAATATACAACTCAAGTCCATGTTCTGATGCAGCTTGTCATTGCACAATGGTTGCCTACTATAGTTTCTTTGGTTTTATAACCTTTAATCCTATTCATAATTATAATGTTTCACACTTCTTAGCTAACAGGTGGATGCTGTGAGTGAACAATGAATATTCTCATGTGGTTATGGGCAAGTATGTAGAATGAAAAAGCTGTGGTGGCATATTCTGCAACAAAACCTGTTATGGTTTAAGTTGGGTGGAGAACCTGTGGCTTTCCACATGCTGTTGACCTACAATTGCCATTATCCCTGACAATGGGCCACACTGACTGGGCCAAAGGGATTTTTTAGTCCCAACATCTGGAGGTCCACAGGTTGCCCACCTTTGGTTTAGATTATAAATAGCTTGGAACACTTCCAGTCATTTGGAAAAAGATTTCGTTCAAAGCCCAAGCTATTAAGAACTTCACACAAGATTTGTCATGGAACCATGTTATTCCCAATATGCTCATGAACCAATAATTTTAAATTCCCATACCACTTCATGTCAAAATGTTCTGCAATGCTTACAATAAACACAGAAAATCAAAACACAATGCAATATTTTAAAAAGAATAGAGAAACACACTCCCTCTTAAAACCTGGCTTAAGTCACAGTCTGATGCATGTTATGCGGAACTAAGTCCTGTTGAACACAGTTGGGCGTCTTGTGTTAATGAAAAGCACTTTTCAGCGATGAAAATGTTTCCTGTTGCTGCCTGAAAGCTAGGGAAGGAAGATACCAGGTTAATCTTCCTAGCAAGGGAATTTGCTAACTGGGGTGCCACCCCCAAGTAGGCTGTTGATTGGGATGGGCCACCAGTGCCTCTCCAGCTGTTGCTGTTCTGTACTTTCCATCATCTTTGATCCTTGGTCATGCTACCGGGGCTGCTGTGAGTTGGGAGTCCCAACAATTTCTGGATGGTCACAGGTTAGTTGCACCTCCTGTAAGATCCTTAGCTA
Organism: Podarcis liolepis; assembly: GCF_965112155.1. Classification (NCBI taxonomy): domain Eukaryota; kingdom Metazoa; phylum Chordata; class Lepidosauria; order Squamata; family Lacertidae; genus Podarcis; species Podarcis liolepis. The sequence continues at coordinate 30,324,527 of NC_139569.1, forward strand.
CGCCATATTCAAGATGGGAGCACCTGCAACTAATCCTACATATATTCTGGAACCCCCTATACATAAGAAGTTCCATGCACAACCTGACCCTAAGCATAAGTTAAACAAGACTTGCTTCCAAGTAAACATAGTTGGGATTGGGCTGTTACTTGGAAGTAAGCTCCGCTGTACCCAATGGAGTCCTAGTAAACAGTACACAGGATTGGGGTATTCAATAACACATGAGAGGAGTCTGCATAAAGTTACGATTTCTTACAAATAGCTGTTTGAGACTTGTCTTTTGTGCTGTTCGAAATGCATGCTCACATCGCAAATCCTTCATTATGTCAACATTTATATTTGCCTCCGTGCACCACAATCTATAAACTAGTTAAGACTACACAGAGTTAATATAGCATTTTTGTTGTGCCCGCTAACGCTCTCCCTGCAAGCTGGGGGCTTTATTTCCAGAGCAATTTCTCATTAAAGCTGTAAGCAGTAACTGTAAGCTGCATCATGCAGATTTCTGTTAACAAGCACATTCAGCTAGTGGCGGCCATTTTATGAAGCACCACTCGTATTTAAAATGAGGGTTTTTAGCTGGGGACAATGAGCAATGAGGGTGGAGGGGAGAGAGGGAGAGAATTACTTGTGGGGGAGGGGGGGCTTTAATATCTCTTGTGGTGTGAGGCACGAAGCATTTATTTTGGGGGAGAATAAATGGGCTAGGTGGGTCGGAGCAAAATAAGAAAACGCTAAGCATTTTACTGCAGGTCTGTCACAAAATGGCTGTTCCTTTGTGCCGCATAGCTGACAGACATACTGCATTGCACTGTGTACTCTTTTTTTTTTTTTAAGCACAGCAGGAAGTTGCTGGTGGATAGTTCAAAGGCCATCTTGGGCTGGACAAGAGCTCTGGTTGGCTGCCGGCTCACTTGGAAACAGGAGGGTCAACAACGGCAGAGCTCTGTGTCAGCCGGAGCCCTGCCTTCCTGGTGACATCACAGTCCTCTCATTTCTCACAGCCAGACAGCTTTCTGCCTGCTCCAGCCAACCAGGGTGGATTAGAAAGAAGCCTTTTGCATGCAGCGTGCTCACTTCTTCCACGATGCTGGAAAGCAAGAGGCTGAGAGCAATGCAGCGCTTAAAAAGCGTGAAGCTTTTTTAAAAAACGAAACAAAAACTGTGATGGCAAAATAAAAAAAGGATGTGTGTCTTCATAGCCAGTGGCAACATGACCAATAAACCAGAATATGCCGCTAAAAAACGCTGGGTTTTCCCTTGAGTAATCTACTTCCCCTTATGCTCAAACCATTTTTGGAAGAATAGCAAGAGAACAGCTTTTCAGGCAGCATATTTTTTGAGGAACGAGCTTTTTTTCAGGCTAGAGCACACTTCGTCGGCAGTCTCGTCAGATATTGGGGAGAACCCAACCATTTCTCCCTAAGCTATTTTGCTTTAATGGGTACAGAACGTGTGTGTGTGTTTAACTATGTCTAATCGGGCTGCAATTTAACAAAGGAGAACACAGTCCTTTATACTGGAAGAAGACTGCTCTTTGGGGCAGCCTCACATTAGATCAAATTTAAACAGGGATTTCACAACAGGAAGTGTATCTGAAGAAGTGTCCATGCACACCACGAAAGCTCATACCAAGAACTAACTTAGTTGGTCTTTAAGGTGCTACTGGAAGGATTTTTTTTTATTTTCACAACAGGAAGGTTATGTTAATACCCTATAATCCCCGGCACCTGGCCGGGTGTGGAATAATTCAGGTGAAGCACTTTTACAAACATATTTCAAATTGAGATTTAATAATGACATAGGTGTCTGCATTCACAGCTGCTGAAAAGCCACATCACCTTTCCTGGAAAGCTCATAGTTTTGGAGGTGTTGTTCCCTCATGTGTTTAGGGAAATGCACTCTATATATTTTACACATATTTCCTCAAAATAGGTGATGTTCTCTTAACAATTCAAGCCAGCTGGTAGTGCTTTGGCAACCTTTGAACTGAAAAGTTTGTGTTTCCTGTACTGTGAACTCTTGCTACTTAATCCCAAACTCTTTTGTTTTGGATCCTGTCTGGTGCTCCATTGAACTTTCTGAATCATTGCAAAACTCACCCTGATCTCTCCTTTACACCAGAGGTTTACCTTGTGAAGAGCATAGGTCAGAAGAGTGCCTGTAAAGAACATATTTAATGCAGTTAAAGATGTAAGAGATCTGGAATGTCACAAGACTAGTGTTTGTCTTCCGCCTTCCTCTGACTTCCCCATTGTTTGAGATGTGAGTCACAGATGGCCTCATTCTTGCTGTTTGCAAGCTAGCAATTGCTGCTAATTAATGTAGAAGCAGCCCAAGTAACTGGATCTGGTTTAATGAAGAGAAGAGGAATGGCCTCATTCTGCATAACTTTAAAGTGCCATTGTCTCTTATGCCAATGAACACAAGTACAGGACAACAAAAAAGCCCTTGCTCTGTGTACACAAATAACCTGATTCCAGGCTGGCAGATTTTCAACTTGGGTGCCCTGTAACCCTGCCTCAATTTGTAATTGTTCGGTCATCAAAACTGTTACCAACCCAAAATGGCAAAATATGGATCCGAGTTTTTAATTGCTCTGTGAATTTTCATCTGTCTTGTGGGCACTTCACACATGAAATGGTAAATGCCAGTGGCTGATATTCAGTAGGTTTGTCTACTCTTATCAGGACTATTTTGATGTATTGGTACATGTGCACCTTAAATCTGGTAGGCTGCTCGTCTACAAATGATACATTGCTTTCCAGGCACATTTGCCTAGGCACCTGGGTAGTTTCCATCTTTTTGAGGTTTAATTATCTTTAGCAGACCATGCCCACAGCGGCTCACAATAAATATTTTTTTAAGAATCAACAATTAATCACCAGGCATGCTGACAGTTTCAAATAGGACAGAGTCAAAAAGTCAACTTCAACACTACAGTGAATAGAGAGAAAATGCAAATTTCAAAGGGAATTTCCTTCTGATGGACTCTAGTTGTGAAAGCTTGTGCCACAATAAATATGTTAAGCCTTTAAGATGCCACTTTTAAACTTTTAATGAAGTGCAAAAGCAAGATCAAAAACAGCAGTGAAAACAAAAAGATTACCTAACCAAACTCCCAATTCCAGTGCTGGTATTGCTGAACTCCAGGGGAGCACAGAAGAGTTCAGTCTGAATTCAGGTAAGATATTGTCAATTTGGAGGGAAGATAGGCTGTATGCCCGAGTCCCTTCTAATCCCTGGACCCAGCAAGGGTTAAAATCTAAGCAAGGATTAATTTGTTGGAATAGCCAGGCCAGCTTCTTTGTAATGGCTCCCTAAGTATGGGTCATTAAGCTAACAAAGGAAGTGGCTTTGTGCCAGAGGCGAAATAGGTGCCCCCCCCCTCAACTGGCTGGTAGTTAGAAATACAAAGTCTAGAGTAGAAGCTAGAAGCAGGCCAAAGCCTGAGAGACATGCTTGATTTCTGCTTGAATCCAACTCTCTGGCTATGGGAGAAGCAAGACCACCTTGGGGTGTTAATGCTTTCAGCACCTCAAGCATAGTTTTAGGTTGTATATGTGTGTAAATAAGCCATATATCCTAAATCAGGCATAGGGCAACTTGGCCCTCCAGATGTTTTGGGACTGCAACTCCCATCATCCCTAGCTAACGACCAGTGGTCAGGGGTGATGGGAACTGTAGTCTCAAAACATCTGGTGGTTCGAGTTGGCCTATGCCTGTCCTAAATACACCACAGTCTCCTCTGTTCCTCATTCTGAGGAAACTGAACCCTGGGTAGGCACCTGAAATCACCCACTACTCAGAGATTGGGTTGGCATGCAACAATACATTGGGTATGGGTAGTGAGCTAGCTTGTTTTCACTTCAGGGAGACCCTTGTGGCATCTGCAAAGCGGGCAGCCTGGGAACATAGGGAGCTGCTGTATGCTGACTTTGGTTCCTCTAGTTTAGTATTGTTACTCTGATCATAGGGCATAGAATGATTGGTAGCAGCTCTCTGGCATTCCTGGCTGCGGTCTCTCCCAGCCCTATCTGGTGATGCTGGGAATTGAACCCAGGACCTTCTGCATCCAGAGCAGGTGTTCTACCACTGAGCTACAACCCTTTCCCAGGTTTATGGGCAATGGTTTAGGGCAGGGGTTGGCAAGGCTTACCGACCATGGGCTGGATCACTCCCGCAGAGATTGTCTGTGGGCCGGACTGGGGCAGCGCGATGCCTGAAATCGCGTCTGCGCATGTCTGCGGTGCTGGAAATCACTTATGTGCATGCCCAGACACCAAAAGTTGTGCCTGCGCAGAAGAGATTTTCGGCGTCTGGGCATGTGCAGAAGTGATTTCCGGTATCTACGCATGTGCAGATGTGATTTCTGGAGCCACTCGGTGAGTCCCCGTGCCATGTTGCGCCAGTTTAGCGCAGCGTGCGGGGGACTCATCGAGTGGGCAGCTCGGTTCAGAGGTAGCTCGGTAAAACGGTCTTTGTGGGCTGGATCCGGCCCATGGGCTGCACGTTGCCGACCCCTGGTTTAAGGTTAGGCTTAATACTACAGCGAACCTGGTGCAGCCCATGGTTTAATGGAAAATTATGAATTGGAAAATTGTCCTATGCAGATTAGTCTAATTTGATTAGGCTATGTTGCGTCGGGAATTTTCCAGCTTATATTGGAAACATTTTTGATGCTTCAGAAAGTGATCCAATTTAGCAGGTTTATTTGTGTTTGGCAAAACTTCCAAGTTTGTTTAGTGTTGTATTTGCAATCACTGTGCATTTATTGTTCTTAAAAAAAAATACTTGCACCACATGCATGAAAACAGGAAGCATCCAATGAAAATGGCAAAAAAGGCAGATCTGTCTCAAGGATGCTGAATAGCAGTGCTTTTTATTAGTGGACATTCATAAAAAGTATTACTCTTCAGCTTCTTTGAGATTGATTTGCCTTTTTTTGTCACTAATTAACTTGTGAAATGATCCCCCCCCCGCCCATTCCATACTATCTGACCCTGCTTCCAGTAGAAGTGCTTGATTGTGGGCTGTGACCCACACCAGTGTTGCTTCCTAAAGGTGGTGAGAGGTGTATATGTGTGTGTGTGTGTGTGTGTGTGTGTGTGTGTAGAGATGGCTCACATTTCAGAAATTATGCTTAACCCTACTCAATTTGGTTTCCCTTCCTGTTCAAGAAGACAAGAGTTTGCAAGATTCTTGTGAAGCATTGTGGTTTGCGGGTAGGTCAGAGTCTTGACAGGGCCAGTGATGCCACAGACCAAAAACTTCAAGAAGTGATACGACTTCTTTAATTAGGATTATAGTTGCTCAAGATTTTGGCCGTGAGTTTCTGCAGTCATTGAAAGCAAGATGATTATTATTATTAATTTATTTTAAAATCTGAATTTCCTTGGTTTGGGTTTGAAAAACACAAAGTTCTACCAAGTTAACATTTTCCATGAATTTGAGTGTGTGCAACTTTGAGCCCGGGTTTTATCCACCTTCAACGTGCATTCAAAGCAAATTTTCACCCTCAAAGAATTCTGGGCAATGTAGTTCACCCCTCACAGAGTTACGATTCCTAGCAGCCCTTAAACAAACCACGGTGCCCAGAATTCTTTGAGGAAAAGAGTGTGTTTTTAAAATGTCGTGTGTACCCAGTTTATGTCACACCCAGAAATCGGTTGCATTCAGTTACGTTATACTCAAAAGTAGGCCCACTGAAATAAATGGGCCTAAGTTAATAATGGCCGTTAATTTCAATTGGATGCAACCCTGTATCTCCCCCTCCCCATGCTTATCCCTGAAAAAAGTATTGTGTAACTTGAAAGTAAGCTCTCATCTGTTGGGATGCTCCCCACCCCCCATCACATTGCTGGAAGAATTACTTCATCTTTTGAGTCTAAAGGAGCCTTTGGTTTATCCTCTCTCTTCCTTGAGTGTGAACTGGGAAGAAGCTTCCTATTGAAGTTGTCAGAGATGCTCTTTAATCATGGGTGGTGGTGATGGGCCATTATGCTTGATCTCTTTCTTTGCTGAACTTTTTGTTCACTCAGTAAAACATCCGTATCCCTGGCAACCTATTATTCCCTGATGGAGGCCACATTCACAGGGTTAAATCCAAGCAACTCCCCCTCTGGATGTTGAAACTCCAGATGTCACAGAACAACGGAAATCTTGTGGCCTTGCAGCAAAAGCGGCCAGTGGGGGCGTATGCTTGGGAGTCAGGCCCCTCCAGTTTGCATTCAGTGGCTGTCTGGGAACGGGCCTGTGTGATGTATTAGGAAACTGAAAAAGAGGGTGAATATGAGGATCCTAGAGGGTTTTTTGGGGGTGGGCGGGCACAAAGAGGAAAACAGTTATGAGAAAGTTTCCTAAAAGCAATGCAAACCATGAGAAAAAGTGTTCTGTGACAGTGTGTCACATGGGGAAGAAAAGGAACTTCCTGAAAGGTTATGCTATAGTAAGTTTTTTTGTCTTCAGGGTTCCGCAAGAAATCTCTTTTTTTTTTTTTTTGCTGCATGATGCTAAGGCCACATTCATACATTTAAAGCACCGTGATACCGCTTTGAGCAGCCAGTTGCTTTTCCTGGGGTACTCTGGGAATCATAGCTCTCTGATCTACACCCTTCATGATACACAGTTTCCAGAATTCTTTGGGGGAACCCATGGCTGTTTAAAGTCGCATCACGATGCTTTAAATGTATGGAGTGAATGTGCCCTTCTGCTGGTAGGACTGGACTACATGGGGGCAATATGGCAAAGGAAAGGTCTTTTGAAGAAGCCTGGCTCCAACTCTTTGGAAGCACATCTCACTGGAAGGGATAATCTGTGGAATATGATGGCCCATTTTGAGAGAGCCTTCAGGTGTCCTCTGTAGATATCAGCTTAGCAGGAGGTAGATTTACACAATATAGGAGCCAGGCCTTGAGCTTTGTGGCACTTGACCCTTGGAAATTACCTCATCCCTCAGGTTAATTATCAGACAGAAGCTGTATCTGTTACCTTTTCTGTACCTTCTGAAGACAAACCTTTCAAGTCAGGAGTCAGCAACCTTTTTCAGCCATGGGCCGGTCCACTGTCCCTCAGACCACACTATATTTTGAAAAAAAATATGAACAAATTCCTATGCCCCACAAATAACCCAGAGATGTATTTTAAATAAAAGCGCACATTCTACTCATGTAAAAACACACTGATTCCCGGACCATCCGCGGGCCGGATTGAGAAGGTGATTGGGCCGCATCCTGCCCATGGGCCTTAGGATGCCTACCCCTGTTTTAAGTGGAGATGTTTATCCCAGTCTACGTCTCATTTGGAATTGTCATTAGTACGTTTTATGTTTTTGTTTCATCAGTTATGAATCTGCAGCCCTGGCCTCCTTGATGATGATGATGATGATAATAATAAATAATCCTCATCGTTTAAGCTGGCTGAGGCCAATGAGTCAAACAAAATATGGAGGGCACCACTTTGGCTACCCCTACCAACCAAAGTTTGAGTTTAGTACTGTGCTACATTTTCAGATGAGTATACATAAACAGAGCAACTTTACTGTGGATGAAATTGCTCGAGAGACGTGTTTATGAAATGCACTCAAAGATCAGGCATGTGCCCCACCACTTTTAAGTTTGTTAATAGCAGCTTCCTGCAGTTGAAGGGGAAATCCCCTTTTCTACCAAAAGATGCATCACAGAACTTGTTATGTGGCTAATTTTGCAGGTCCTTTGAATGCTCCGTATGTGGTTTGTGTTAGGAAGCTGAAAACCCTTTAGATTTCTCTGGGGAGGAAAAGTAGCTTCATTGTCCCATTTAAATCTTGCCTGTGGCTCTTGTGTTTGGCAGAGGCTGAGCCTTTTCAAATGCTGTCTATTTTCCTGTATTTACTTTAAAAATGTGTTGGTCCTTAAGAAAAATTCTAAAACATTTATTAGTGCAATATCTTTATTAGATTAACCAAATGATCACAAAATACTCAAAATATTTGCACACTATTTTTGTGACATTTTTGGTTGGTCTAATAAAGGTATTGCCCTAATAACTATTTTGGCTTATTTAGGGTTGCCCTATTTCAAAAATTAAAAACCAGGGCATTCTGAAAGTTGTTGGAAACCCCCCAAAATTTTTTAGCACCACCTTTCGGAAATTCCCCCCGGACGTCAGTTTCGCCTTTGAAATCCCGGTAATGTGTGGAAAAATCCGGACCTATCCAGCCCTAGATTATTTATTTTAGGTAGCCCATTGAGATACTTATCTACCACAAAATAGTCCATGTATATTCTAATTACGTTAACCCCACTTCTCCCTAACAAGGGTTGCCACTGACCCAGAAAGCACACACTCTGGTCTGCTCTTATGACTTTAGTATCAGATTGATTTGTAGAAACTGGGAAATGAGGATATTAATGTCTGTGCCGTGAAAAAGTCCTGGTAATTCTTACAGATCAGTTCACAGCTAAAGGCATAGGAGGGGGTCAGCTGAAACTTTGGTTAGTCTACTTTTTGCTTGGCAGCACCAACTGACCTCTGAGCTAGCATTCCCAGACCCTCTTCAGCAGAGGCATAGCTAGGGGAGGAAGCGGGCACTGGGCGCCACACTGCGGAGGGTGGCACTTACCACAGGGCCTGTAGCACGCCCGAGCCGCACGTTTCTCATAGGAGTGATGCAGTGGCTCGGGTGGCATGGGGCTTACGTCTGCCCACCGCCTCCCTGCAGGCTCCACGCTGCTTGAAAAAGCAACACAGGCCTGCAGGTCGCTGGTGCGGAATGTGGTTTGGGCACTGGGATTCTGGTGTGCCCTCCCCTGTCCCAATTTGGAACGTCACAAATGTGCTGAAGAAAAATCACCAGAAAAGTGCCTCTAGGCACATGCAGAGTGCATTTCCCCTTGCACTTGAGCAACCACAGCTTCCTGCATTGCAGCTAGGATTAGGAAGAAAGGCCTGAGGATGAAATTCAAGCTCCAGGGTGCTCTATGTGGCCCTCAGAACTTTCACCAGGCGGCACCCAGCACTGGCTCGTTTTTTCACACTCTTGGTGACTGCTTCTGTCTGGTTGGAAAATGTATTTGAACTCTGATAATGCCTCTTGCTTGTCTGGATTGAAGACAAAGAGGGATGTCTTTGTGTAGAAAGCAGCCTCTGCCCAACCCACCACTGGCGTGTGGCCCCTGAAAGGTTGCCCAGAAGGTAATATGGCCCTCAGGCTGAAAACAGTTGTCCCACTCCTGTTGTAGGTAAACAAACAATGAGTCTCTTCTCCCTTGTGAAACGGAACAGTTGTGTTTTAATAGGCTTTTAAGGTGTGGCATAGCTAAAATGGTGACCTTCAGATGCTGCAGGACTTCAGTGTCCATCATCCCTGGCAATTGGCCATGCTGCCCAGGGTTGGTGGAAGATGGAGTCCTATAGTATCTGGACATGGAAGTCCAATAGTAGGCTGGGATCATTCACTGTGCACCTTAAAGGGTTACTTCTGTTAATTTGTCAACTAGCCAAGGGGTGGCAGCAGAGGTGTTGCTTAGCAACCAGGTAGAGTTGCATGAGCTTCACTTACAGATAGGTAGCCGTGTTGGTCTGCCATAGTCAAAATAAAAAAAATCCTTCCTGTAGCACCTTAAAGACCAACTAAGTTAGTTCTTGGTATAAGCTTTCGTGTGCATGCACACGTGTGCATGTATCTGAAGAAGTGTGCATGTACACGAAAGCTTATACCAAGAACTAACTTAGTTGGTCTTTAAGGTGCTACAGGAAGGATTTTTTTATTATGAGCTTCACTGTGGTAGCATGTGCCCTGATTGGTTGTATAGCTTTGAGGGAGTTTTACCTCTGTACATTTGGTTGAGTACTTTCCTTCTATGTAAAATACCTGAACTAAGAAAGAAAATCTCTTATTCCTTTCTCCTCGGATTGTACTGTTTTGTTCATTTTCCTCAGTTATCAGGTTTTCTTCTCTATTTAAGTGCTAACATTCTGGCGCTCACTGTATGGGCTGCCCCTGACCTAGTTTTATTTGCTGCCAGTTTTGATATGTAACATCCTTTAGCCTTGCTGCCTGCGTCCATGACTCCTCCTGTTTCATCCTCACAGTAACCCTGTGAAGTAGGTTAGATGTAAGTGTTACCCATGGATCTTTTTGGAGAGTTTGAACATGGCTCGCTTTGCTCCTTGTTCCACATTGCTCAACCACATTGTTTCTTTTACTCTTTCCTTCCGAAGACCTAGAGTCTTCATGTCAAACTCAGCAGCCTTACATATGGAGAGTTTGGGGGACCTGGGGTAGCTCAGTGGAAAGAGCACGAGAGCCCCATTGGGCAAAAGATTCCAGCACTACAGAGGGTTGGACTAGATGACCCCTGTGGTCCCTCTACAATTCTGTGATTCTCTGTCTCAACTGAATCAGTCAAGACGCTGAGGATTAAGCAACTAAACATGGGAGCGACTCCCCTGGTTAGTTCAGAACACTTGATGATCACAATAAAGCCAGGAAATTGGATTTTATTCCTTTTACTCTTTGGGAGGACGGCTCGTGAACATATATTTGTTACAGTTTAAATATCCCCTTCTCTAGTTCCCCCAAAGAGGTAACAGAGGGAAGGACCATAGTTCATTGGTAGAGCAGCTGCTCTGCATGCCGAAGCCCAGGCTTGCACACCCTCTTGTCTGAAACCCTGGAGAGCTGCTGCCAGTCTGTGTGGGCAATATTGAGTTGATGGCAGTGGCGTAGCGTGGGGGGTGCCAGGGGTGCCGGCCGCACCGGGTGCAACATTTGGGGGGGCGCGTTTGGCCGGCCCTCCTTGAGGAAGCAGGAACCCCACTGTCCTCGGACCTCCTCCGAAGGCTGGCGGTGGGGCGGAGAGACCTCCTCCCCGCGCCAGCCTTCGGAAGGCTGCTCCGAAGCCTGGCGGTGAGACCTTCTCCCCGCGCCAGCCTTCGGATGGCTGTCCTGAAGACTTGTGGTGGGAGCAGTGGCGTAGCGTGGGGGGTGCAGGGGGGCCTGCAGCACCTGGCACAACATCTGGGGGGCGGCGGAAGAGACTCGAGTGCTAAAATCCACGGGTTAGGGGGCGCAAATTACTTGCCTTGCCCCGGGTGCTGAGAACCCACGCTACGCCACTGGTTGATGGACCAACGATCTGACTCGATATAAAGCAGCTTCCTCTGTCTAGGAAAGGGCTGCAGTTCACTGGTGGGGCATCTGCTCTGAGTGCAGAAAGTTGCAGGTCCAATTCTAGCATCTCCAGGTAGACTAGGAAAAACTCCCACCCTCTGTTTAAACATCTGGAGTCAGGACTCCTGGCACTCTGAAGAGCCTCTGTTGGTCAGTGTAGACAACCCTGAGCTAGATGGACAAAGTATGAGGCAGCTTCCTTGTTCCATGATCCAAAACAGGCAGTGAATAAGTAGCTGCTGTCCAGTTCAGCAACTAGTGTGATGCAGGCAGTTGCCTGAATCCTCTGCACATTTTTCGGGAGACCATCCTCTTCTTAAATTTGCCTTCTGTCCTCTCAAGTGTTTTTCAAAGGCCTTTCTGCTGGTGCTTTTCACAACACACTTCCCTTTGGGTTATCGGTGAAGAAAACGCAGGGAGATCTGTAAGATGGTGGAGAGAGGAGTAGAGAATATTTTAAAATGGCTTCTGGCTCTCTGCCTCTGGAGCTGTTTGTGTCTGTTCTCCCCGCCACCTCTCTGCCTGAGTACCTCTATATTGCCCTCTGCCAGCTTCCCAAAGAAATGCATTTTGTGTTTTTGACCTTTTCCCTCTCATATTAAAATAATTCAACTTGTATTTTATTTTTTTAATATTGTCTTAAACCTTGCTGGAATAACATTCCAACCTCTGTGCCAGATATCAGTTTAAAGCCATTTCGTATTTTAGCCACAAATCTTTGGATTTGAAGTATTTCTTAGTTTATAACCTCCCCCTCCCCCTTTCTTAAAAAAACATACAAAAAATGCAGTTGGCAGTAGTTCTTGAACTTTCTTTCTCTTTGGGCCACACTTTCAGGAGAAAAAAATTGCTTGCACCACAACATTTTTTTATTGATGAGAAATACATTGGAAAGAAACAACTCATAGCAGTGTTGGATTTTGAAAAGATATCTATTCGTATTCTGCAAATAAAAACTATATTTTGATGCTATGCTACCACGTACCCACTTTAGCAAAACAAAAACAAAACAAGGCCACCTAGAGCAGTTCAGGCTTACAATCTAAAACTGCCTTTCCCTTGGAAAACGAGCGAGGTCCGAACCAAAGAAGAATGGCAACTTAAACTGATGTAATATGCGCAGCTTGCGGACCTAACTCATAGAATAAGAGAAACAAGAAGAACATGTTTAAAGAAGATTGGAAAATGTTTATTGACTATATGGGGGGAAATTGTGTACGTTCGAAAAGGTTGGCAACATTAAGATAAATTCAACAGTGTAAATAAGTTTTGATGGATGTAATAATGGAATACTGAATGGTTTAGTTTATATAAAATATGCAGGGATTTATGTTACGCAGAATGAACCATGGAAAGAGAAGAAGGGAAGTCATTGATATTTTATGGTAGTCCAACAGCATCTGAAGCGCACATCTGCTTAAGAATAATACAGTGGTACCTCGGGTTAAGTACTTAATTCGTTCCGGAGGTCCGTTCTTAACCTGAAACTGTTCTTAACCTGAAGCATCACTTTAGCTAATGGGGCCTCCTGCTGCCGCCGCGCCGCCGAAGCATATTTTCTGTTCTCATCCTGAAGCAAAGTTCTTAACCTGAGGTACTATTTCTGGGTTAGCGGAGTCTGTAACCTGAAGCGTATGTAACCTGAAGTGTCTGTAACCCGAGGTACCACTGTAACAGCAACTTTATTATTTATCCCCTTCCCATATGACCGGGTTGCCCCAACCACTCTGGGCAGCTTCAACAGATCATAAGTGTGTGAACTTGCAAGATGGTTGACACTGATGAAACCCTCTCTTCTTCCTCCACAAGTCACTCAGCATCAGAAGAGGCCTCGGGGTCTGACTCGGCCAGCCAGTCCGACAGCGAGCAAGGAAGCGAGCATGGGAGCGAATCCAACAGCAGCTCGGAGACTTCCGAAAGCCAGTCTGAATCCGAAAGCGGCTCAACGGGCTCAAAATCTCAGCAGACGCCTCTGGAAGCCAAGGAGAAACCAACTTCCAAGAAAGAAAGGCTCGCCGATGTAAAAAAAGTATGTTGTTCCCTTGCTGCTGGGTATGCCTAACTCAGCTGAGTGGCCTTTGGCGGAGGTGGCAAAGCACAGCCTAGTTTCTTGCCATCTACTACAAGGTCTTCTGTTTCCGGGGTTTCAGGTTTTGGTTTGATATCCTGATATTCATCTGCCTTTGCCAACCTGCTCGCTGTGGCTGATGGGAGTTGTAGTCCAAAAGGTCTGGAGGGCAGTGACTTTGCAGAGCCTGAATTGTGTACCCTTCTGGATTCTTTTGTGTGTCGTTGGAATTTGGCTGAGTTGCCTCTTCGGTACTGTGAACCGCTGAAGGAAATTCTGAAAAGAAGGGACAAATTGATTGGAAGGTTTGCAAAGAGCTAGTCATGATGTGTTAAAATAAAATTTAGAAAGTGGCAGGGAAAAGACATAGAATGAGGAATGTATTAAAGGTCTGCAGAATTAGAAAGAGTTTGTAGGAAATTCTGTCTTGAAGGAGAGGTGGGCTTGCAAAATCCACACACTCCATGCTATTCCTACGTTTGTTAGATAAGAATTTAAGGGTTTCTTTGCTGGATCAGGCCAAAGGCCTATCTAATCCAGCATCCTCTTCTGACAGCAGCCAAGCATTTGCCACTTTTGGAAGCCACAAGCCATCCTTGAGTGCCGGCGTTGCACCAATATAGGGGCAGAGGCAAGGAGCTTGTAATCAGTCTGTGGAACTCACTGCCACAAGATAATTTTGTTTACTCATTATTTATTTAGCATATGAGTGATGGCAGATGACAACAACATGGCTTTAAAAGCAGATTGGGCAAAATCACAAAGCCTTGGTATGTTAGCTGTTACTGGCCGTGATAGTGGAGTTGAACCTCCATGTTGTTGTTTTTATTTTGATTATGTACTTTGTGATTTTATATTCTGATTTAATCCTGTGAACTGCCCTGAGACCTGTGGGTAGAGGGCGGTATATAAATTCAGTAAATAATAATAATAATAATAATAATAATAATAATAATAATAATAATAATAAAGTTCTTTTGAGTACTGATCCCTGGTTGTAAGTGACAAGAAGAAACCATTGGTGTCTTGCCATTCTCGCTTCTAGCCTTGCAGAGTTCTTGGGAGCATAAGAAAGAGGGAACATCTGTCGACTGCCCTGAATCCATGGATGAAGGATGCAGTACAAATGTGATTATGATTTATTTTGCAGATGTGGGAAGAATATCCAGATGTTTATGGGGTGAGGAGGTCGAACCGAAGCAGGCAGGAGCCCTCACGCTTTAATATAAATGAAGAGGTAAGGGGAGGGAGGATAAAGAGGAGGGGAAAGACATAATTGGGAATGGCCAAGCCATTCTGTTCAGTGTTACCTTTGAAACACAGAGGTGGCGCCATGGCAGCTGCATTTTTCCATTGGACGTGCCGTGCGCCATTCCTGCAGTCTGACCTGAGCAAGCAGCGCCCGTGGAACGCCCCTGAACTTTCAATGTTATGGTTAAAAAGTTCCAGTTGCACAATCCGAATTGGAAGTCTGATGTGGTTGTGATGTAAACGCTGGGGAAATGATCGCAGGAACGGCTGTGCTTGGAACCTCAGAGGGGCACCATTGAGATGAATTCATTTTGTGTGTATGTAGGGGTGTGTGTTTGCATGATGTTTCATTTCACTAAACCATTTCCCTCCCTTTCGCACCTGTAGATAATTAGTCATCTCTCGAATTCAGTGCATGAAATGAACTCAGTTTGGGGTTTTAATCATCTGTTGGCTGAGACATTTCTCTCCTTCCCTGCCTTCCATCAAATTCTGCTAAGAACAATGTGGTTCTGGAACTTGCGACCTTTTATTTGCTGTCCATTTTGTGAGTTGCTTTTCCTCCCCCCCCCCTTCAATATTCCCCCACAGCCTACCAATTTGTAAGGAGGGTAAGCAGTGGTTTCGCCTTCTGTTTTTTACAGATGGAGAAAATGAGGCTCAGGAAAGTTCAGAGTCACACTGAAAATGTCCAAGTTGGAAACCCAAAGGTAGGCACCTAAATTTATATTCAAGCACCTGAAAATATAAGCGGCACCCGCACCTCCCATTCGGGAGTCCTCTAAAAATGGGTCCATTTATGCTTGGGTGCCTATATATGGATTTAGGTGCCTAGCATCAGGCACCCACGGTTGAGCATTTTGTCTCAAAATGCGTATTAATTGTTCTCGGCCACTTACGGCCAACTTGGAGTTGAGTTTTGATTAGATTTGGTTTTCCTCAGTGTGCAACTTGATAGCACACTGACTTGTGTTTCATCTCCAGGGTCAAAGCTGGTATGCATCTAAGGACCAGTTGCTGGGGTGCACAAGCGAGGGAAAGTGCTGTGGCATATATATCCTGCTTGCAGGCTTCTCAGATGCATCTGAAAGCATGTTGCAGGACTAGATAGCCTGTTGGTCTGATCCAGCTGCCAGGCTGTTCTTACATTCATAAAAAAGGTGGTGCCAGAGATTGTCTTGTTTCCTACCTTTTTATCCAGTCTACCTGCCAAAACCCTCGAGGCAGTTTACATTTTTATAATAAGCACTTCTGGATTTAAGATCTGTCCATCAAGACAAACTCACATACTAACACATAAGGTGGTCAAACACACACTTGTCTATTCAGATGAGGGATAGGGAGCCTGTGGCTCTCCATATACTCCTGGACTACAACTCCCAGCAACCCTGACTATTGGCCATGCAAATTGGGGCTGATGGGTGTTGGAGTACAGGCAATTCCCTGTTTGCGTGGGAGTTGCGTTCCAGGTCATGGTTCGTGTTGGCGGTTTCGCGTCAATCGGGCGCACACAAAATAGTCTCTACCTGTATATCAGCATCTCGAAGGGCCACAGGTTCTCTATCCCTAAAGTATATATCTGCATTGTGCAATGTTTCTCCCGCTTGACTGCCCAACCCTTTCCATAAATACCAGTTGTGTTTTACTCTGTAAAAGCAGTATGCATGGGGTGTGTTTGTGTGTGGACGCAAGGAAGGTGCTTAAGCAAATGCTCCCCTCTATTGTCCACCCAACTTCCCCTCCTTTTTCTGCTGCTCTGGGGAGACCTCCCCCCCCCCAGTCCCAGATGTGGGTGGTCCAACATCCCTTCCTCTTACTGCCTCACAACAGTAATTAAGCAACCAAGTGTCCTTTACAATGGTGCTGCCTGCCGAGTGCAAAGCCTTAGAGCTGCCTCCGTGTTTTGTTTTATAACTTTCGCAATAATGGTAAGCCCGTATTCTCATTTCCCATATTACAGATGAGGGAAAACAGACTTGCTCACTGAGTGAGTTAATGGTAGAGGCAGAATTTGAATCTCGGTCTCCTAACCATCACACTGAGCCAGCTCTCAAGATGCTGGCAAAGAGATGCACCCCGTTTCCATACTACTCAACCATGGCACCCATTTTTCTGCAGTACTCTGTGGCCAGATTGTTGCTCCCTTCCTGTCCTATGATACTTAGTGATCCTACTATCATAGATGGCGTCCCCCCACCCCACTTCAACTCCTCCACCTCCCAAGCTTCCTAGTTTCCATGGGAAATGAGAAAGCCAGGAGATACTTTGCAGACCATTGTAGTTTGCTTTAGGGGTGATCAGGTTGCCGGTGGCCCTTCAGAGGCTGCCAGACTTCCAGCCATGCACACAGGACAAAAATGAACAATGAGATTTGCTAGCACAGGAGATAGTGAGGGCCACCAACTTGGATGGCTTCAAGAGAGGATTAATTGAGGAACTGGCTATCATTGGTTACTGGCCAGGATGCCACACTATGCCTCTGAATACCAGTTACTGAGAATTTCAAGTGTGGAGAGGGCTGTTCCATCCAGGTCCTGCTTGTGTGCTTCTGAAAGGCATCTGATAGGTCACTGTCAGAACAGCATGCTGGTCTAGATGGGCCTTTGGCCTATCCACCAGGGTTCTTCTTATCTTCTTAACTTTTATCAACCCTGACCATCATCCGCATCGCTGGGGGCTACTGGGAGGCAGATTCCAAGAAAGTCTGGAGGGTGCCAGGTTCCCCATTATTGACAGAAATCCACAGATCCTCCCTCCCCGTCCCGCAAGAAAGGTCAGATCCAGTGGGCTGTTAGCATGCCATTTATGCCAGCTTTTGTTTTCCTTTTTCCCAAGTTCTGCCAATACTAGGCTCTCTCTGTAACGATGGCCCAGCATGCACTGTGCTGGTGATGTCACACCCACCTCAGATCTCCGCTGCAGGCGAAAGCAGCTCCCTCTAGGGGCTCAGGTAAGTCCTGTCCTTTTTTTGTTTTACAATATTATGTGGTCTCATAACTATTGGGCCCATTTCCTCAATTGCCATTGGCTATGCTGTAAGATAAAGAGTTGAAAACAAAAACAAAAAAGTACACACATATGTGTCATTCAGTAGGAAACTTTTGCTTATACCACACAATATTGTAAAACCCAAAAAAGAACGCTCCTCTTCCCTTCTGAAATGGAGGTGGAAACGCAGAGTAGGCCCATAGCTCACCACATGGAACAGAGGCTTCCTTCCATGGAACAAGGAATGGGGAAGTTGTGCTGGCGCACAGTTAGAAAGCTGTGGGAGATTCACTGCTCCCTCGCTCCTGCCACCAAGTGATGGTTTGGCTTGGTGTTGTGTCCCAACCTGGGTTCATGATTGGTCTCACTTCAAAGGAATCGCAAGCAGTAAGCTGAGAACAAATCTTGGCTGCAGCTTGTGGTTTGTTTGGAGTGACAAAAAGCCCAGTGCCGGGTTGGGACATAGTGCTAAGCCCGACCTGTGCAAGTAGCGAAGCGGCTGCAGTTTTGTCACTGTACGCCAGCATGCTTGCTCGCTTGCCTTAAGCCATAGTTTGCCCCAGCACTGTGCGGGAACCAGGCCAGTATGTTACACCAGCCTCCTTCAGCCATGGATGGAGTTCAAATCAGTTAAACCGAGCTGATGCAAAATTTCTGCATGCGGACACTGTGGTTGCTAAACAAGAGGCATTTCTTCTTAGGCTGTTCTGGGAATTCTGTCTCACTTTATGTTTTTTAAACCAACACCACTTAGCGAAGGAGCACCTTCACCTGCGTCAATTTGCACATAATCCCAGAAGACACGAAACCTGTTTCTAACTGGGACATAGATGAGAGGCTGGGAAATAAATATTCAGTCTTCTCTTAGCTGTCTCCCACCCGCAAGTTCGGTATCAGGATAGTCTCCTTATCTGATTGGAACAGGACAAAAAGGGGCACTTAAACCCCCCCCCTTGGGCAACTTTCTAATTGAAATTGCCCCCCCCCATCCATTTCCCGCTGCTGTTTTACCCATGTAATCCTAGAAGATCCCTTGCTGTCTTACCTCATTTGTCTTTCATTTCAAAAAGGTGCTCTTTTCTTCATTATAACGTACACAAAATAAAAATGAAGGAGACAACACCTACAAGCACTTGAGGAGTCGTATGGGTGGAAACGAGGCCTCTTGTTCTGGCCTGAAAAAGTCTGAAATAGACACAATGGGTGTGTAGGCAAATGTTGGGGAAGGTGGGGCAGGACCCCTCTCCAAAATAAGCCACAGAATGAAACTAAGCTCTTCCATGTCCACTAGCAGTGGTTTAATTTTGCTGGTATGTTTTGGATTAGACCTCAAGACCTCGAAAGGTTTTCAGGTCCACACCAGCCACATGGCTGACACTTTATTCTCATCTCCTCTTCTGCCCCACCCATAGTGATGTGACCCTCCACTTTTGTGTGGGTATAGGCGGTTGGGAGGATTCTGCGAGTGCCATCTTAGGACAGGCCGGGCACGAGATGCCCTACTAGGCTTCTTGCCTGATGACAAAGCTCTGAGTTCAGCCTCTGGCCTCCAGATACTGTATTTTGGGTGACAGCTCCATGATAGGAGTTGCCTTAGACAGCCAGGACCTGAAGCTAACCTTGGCCTGAGACCGGCTTTTGTTGGCGAGGCTCTTACCTGCAGCAGAGAGTGCCAATGAAGGGTGAGACATGCCCAGCAGGACAACACAGAAGCTTTGTGATGATCGGTAGCTGGCAGGTGGGACTGCCTTGTGTTTTGGGGCAGGGAGCATTGAAGTTGACAAGCCTGGGCCTGTATGTTGGTGCTTGCAAAAGGGAGCTTGCTTAGGGTTGGCTGACATGTCAAGCATTAGGGGTTCTTGTTAGGTGAAGGTTGCTTAAAGTAAGCAAATGGTTCACATCACAGAGCCATAGAACTGTAAGGTTCGAAAGGACTCCAAGGGTCTAGCAGCTCAATGCCCAAATCGCGGATGTAAGTGATGGCGAATAAGCATGTTCCCTTGCCTTTGAACTCTGCAAAGCCCTTTTTCATTCTGTTTTGATTTTTTTTGCCCCCGATGTGCCTGCCTCAAACTCGGAGAGCTGCTGCCTACCCGTGGAGACAACACTGAGTTCTCACACCCCCTTCTCGACCATCTCCCTATCCCCTGTCATATGACTCTTGCTTCTGCCCTTCTTCAGTCCCCCCCCCCCCCATGGTTGTTGATTGCTTTCTCAAGGATCTTGCCAGAACTGGGACAACTAGGGGTTTTTTCTTGCTATGGTGCTGTGTGTTTGTCCATTGTTGAGAAGCTACTTCTCTTTGCTTTCTAATTGCAAATCGCACTTGTATGTAACACATGCCCCCTTCTTTGGGGTCCTGCAGAACAATGGTTGGAACTTTCTGGAGGGGGTGGCTGACCCTCTTCTTCCCAAGGGACAAAATTCAGCCTTGGAAAAGCCTTTGGGGACTACATGCTAGTGATGGATGTGACCTCACACACAAGAAACCCAGCTACCCTCCTCATCTTTGTGGATCAGCTGAGGAGGGTTTTTCCTTTTCGTTCTTGCTCATCAAATGATTCATCTCATGACGGGGGAGGGGGCATAATCAGGGTGCTCCACTGGGTGGAGATATTTCTGCCTACCCTAGTACTCTTTTTGCATTTATTTTTATTTTTGCTGCCACTGACAAAATTGGTGGGTTCTTACTGGAGAAGAGAGAAGAGGCAATGGAAACAAATTGCTTGGGAGGCCGAATTGGGCCAGCTCGTCACAAACTTTTTTAGACATGGAAGCCCATGCACCTTAGAGAGGTTGACAGAGTCACACGTGGGGAAAGGCTGTAGCTCAGTGGTAGATCACCTGCTTCGTATGCAGAAGGTCCAAGGTTCAATCCCCAGTATCTCCAGATAGGGCTGGAAATGCTTCCTGCCTCAAACCATGGAGAGCTGCTGCCAGTCAGTGCAGACAATACTGAATGAGATGGACCAAGGGTCTGACTCTGTACAAGACAGCGTAAAGGTTATTGATAGATTGCCTTGTGCACTTGGTTTTGTTTTGTTACTCATTTTAGTCTCCTTGCCTTTTGGGGTTTTTATTCCTTACTGTGTACTCCCTTCTTCACCCATTTGTGCACCTGTAGCAGAATGGACCTTCTTTTTGGGTCAGGGCTGCAGGCGTTCAGGTGCTTGCCCAAATGGCAGATTTTTTATTTTTTTTGCTTAGGCAAGGAGAACCATCTTACTAGTGTTTTGTCCCGAGTAGTTTGGTGTTGCTGCTTTTGCAGTTTGGGTGTGAACGACTTCCATGTCTGACCACCGTTAGCTGATCTTGAGCATTCAGCAGCAGCAAGGTTGGCCTCCTGCGACCAGCCTCGTTCACAGTTCCCCTTCCTCTCTCCTTTTTCGTTTAAGGGAAATAGCGAGTCTGAGAGCGAAAGCCCCAAAAGAAGAGGCCAAAGGCAAATGAAGAGAACGTAAGTTTTGAGGGCCCTGTAAAACTCTGCATCCTTATTTCTATGATTGATTGATTGATTAATCACATTCTAAACCACCACCTCAAGGTGACTTACACTTAAGAATATTAAAAACAGCTAAGAACACAAAAAACAACAAATGCATTTATAACAAGACTAAAACCCTAACAAATTGATCCGCATTGCAAAGGCCCATTCGTCCAGCTGTGAAAACCTGTTGGAACAAAAATGCCATCCATTGATTCCAGAAAGTACAATAGGCGGGGAGTGGGCTGTCATATCTCAACAGGAATGCTGTTCCACAAAACATGGGCAGTCACACTAAACACCGTGCTCGCCGAGTTCCTTTTTCAGGAGGGTTCTTGCCAACCTTTTATGCTTGAAATGTTAATCCCTCTTGAACATAGTAGAATCATAGAATTATAGAGTTGGGAGGGACCACAAGGGTCATCTAGTCCAACCCCCTGCAATGCAGGAATCTTTTGCCCAACATGGGGCTCAAACCCACAACCCTGAGATTAAGACAGCCACCCTCAAACTGGTACCCACCAGATATTGCTGGACTCCAACTCCCATGAGCCCCAACCAACATGGCCAGTGGTCAGGGATGATGGACATTGTAGTCCAGCAACGTCCAGAGGGCATTGCAATGTATTCTTCATGTCCTCTGTGCAGCCCACGTATGAATTGTGTGTCTACTCAGAGCAACATTTGTGGCATTCTAGGGCAGAGGTAGCCAATGCCAGGTCCTCCAGATGTTGCAGACTACAGCTACCCTCATCCCTGACCAATGGCAATGCAGGCTGAGGCTGGTGGGAGTTGTACCCCATCAACAACTGGAGGGCACCACTTTGGCTATGCCTGCTCTAGAGCAAAGGTGGCTAGCCTGTGATCTTCCAGATCAGGGTTTCCCAAACTTAGGTCTCCTCTCCAGCTGTTGTGGGACTACAACTCCCATCATCCCAAGCTAGCAGGACCAGTGGTCAGGGATGATGGGAATCGTAGTCCAAAAACAGCTGGAAACCCCAGTTTGGGAAACCCTGTTCTAGATGTTAGACTCCAGCTCCCATCAACCCTGGCCATTGAAAGTGCTGACTGTGGCTGATGTGAATTAGGGTTCAGAAATATCTGAAAAACCACAGGTTAGTCACCCCTGTTCTGCAGGGAAGCCAGTCAAGCATTTTTAGGTGTGATACCCTATAACATGGGCTATATTGTTTTTAATGTTTCGACCTCATATGCCTTTCTCTCCTTCTCTAGGGCAGGGGGATCATATAGCCCTCCAGATGTTTTCAGGCTACAGCTCTCACTATCCTTTGATCCATTGGCCATGCTAAAGTCTAATAATATCTGGAAGGCTACAGGTCTCCATTCATGCTCTAGATGCAAAAGGGGACATCTTCTGTGTAACAGTCGCACAGAAGAGAGAATTTTGGATGATGCAACTTTTTCCTCACTCTAAAAGCCAAGAGCCCTCCTTGTTGTTGTTGTTTTGTTTTTAAAAAGGAAAAAAGGCAGGGGGAAAGTTCTAGCCCAGGGGTCTGCAACCTTTAAGACAAAAAGAGCCACTTGGACCCGTTTCCGAAGAAAAACAACAACCCGGGAGCCGCAAAACCATTGCAACATTTAAAGCATGCACGCCGCTGCCCTCCGATCTGACAGCGGGCGGGAAGGTGACGTCGGGACGGTGTGTGACTAACGCACGCACCGCCCCCATGCGACGTCACAGCCAGTACAGCGCCCGCCACAGTGGGGAGTGTCGGGGCACACAATGCGCCTCCTCCCCTCACTAGTATCCACCCCGGAGCCACGGCAAAGGTGTAAAAGAGCCACATGCGGCTCCGGAGCCGCGGGTTGCAGACCCCTGTTCTAGCCAAAGGAGTGGTGGTAATGTTTTTCAGTGCAGTCTTCCACCCAGGCCAAGCTGTGACCCGCTTTGGAGTGCTGAGCCCCTGGCTGAAGACCAGTAACTCTATATCAGTGGTATTTCTTAGTGTAATGGTCAAGAGGCACATAGAGCACATTATCCTAATGTGTATAATAGAGTAAAAAGAGAAAAATCAAGTACAGTCGTACCTCTGGTTACGTATCCTTCTGTTTACGTAAACTTCAGGATACGTAAGCAGCAAACCTGGATGTATATTTCTGGGTTTTTGCTGTGGACACGCAGAAGCGGTCCCTCCGGTTGCGGAAACCCGGAGCTCCGGAACGGATCCCATCTGCAACCGGAGATGCCACTGTACATAAAAACGCCATAGAATGAAATAAAATGAGTGTCAACATTTTGCTCTGTTCGCATCACAAACTCCAAAGAGGAAAAATGGCAAAATGTCTGGGGTCAGTTCCTGGTGGGTTTTCCCTTTCTGCAGCTTAGTACTTGGCCACACCAAGAGCGATAGATGCCTTTTGATCTGAGAGGAGCGAAAGGACGTAAAACGCATCCGATCATCCTGGCAGATTTGACGAGAGGGGCTCTGCAAATGTTTGGTTGCACATCTCAGTAAAAAGGAGCAAAGCAAGGAGGACCTTGGGTCACCGACTCAACTTCTCCAGAGCTGCAGGGATGCTTGTGCTCCTGGCATGTTGTGTGTTCCCTCCAGAACCGGACATGATAATGATAACCCTTGTTGGCCTTTTGCTTATAAATCTAGGGAACGATGGAAGAGGGAGGGCTCTGAGGACGATGGTGAGGAGGAGGACGGACAGGAACAAGGTACCAGCGCAGAAAGCGAACCAGAGCAGAAGAAAATAAAAGCTCGGAGACCTGTCCTGAGGAGGTAAGAAGGGGCTGGGGGGGGGTGCTGCCTTCCTTGGGTTTGCCATGCTTCCCTCACCCACCCATAGACTCTGCTTCTGGGCCCTTTTAACAAGCAGCCTGACCTACATATCTTCAGGAAATGAAACATTTCCTGCCCTTCCCTGGCTGGGCTTGAGGCTCCCAGGGGAGACTGGGCTGACCTCCCCCTATCCTCAACTGCTTCAGTTGGGCCCCCTTGCTCTCCCCAGCTCCTCTCCTCCCTGACACACCTCCCCTCAATAGGAACCACCACTGACAACAACAACAACAATCCCACGCAAATATAAAATGGCTGAAACAATTGTTGGACTCCCATTCGCTCCAGACAGCACAGTTAATACCCAGGGATGATAGGTGTTGTAGTCCCAACAGCATCTAGAGCAAACATAGGCAAACTCTGGCCCTCCAGATGTTTGGGACTACAATTCCCATCATCCCTGACCACTGGTCCTGTTAGCTAGAGATGATGGGAGTTGTAGTCCCAAACATCTGGAGGGCTGGAGTTTGCCTGTGCCTTATCTAGAGGGCACCAAGGTTGGGGAAAGGTTGTCCTTGCTCAGCTGCTCCCTTTGCACCCCACCGTCTGTATAATACACACCGTGGTCTGTTTTCATGCTCGTTTTTTAGAGCAGCGAGCAAAGCCATTGCGAAAAAGGTCCACAAGCCCCAGCGTGGGAAGAGGCGGAGGAAAACAGAGTCGTCTGAGGACGAAGATGATGATGATGATGACGAGGCACCCAAAAGGCAGACCCGGCGCAGAGCAGCCAAAAACGTCAGGTAATGGCGGGCAAGAGCCCTGGTACACGGAGAGCGACCATTTCTAGATTTGTCTATGGGCAGAAGCAGACCAGGGTCTGCATGTGTTGTCTTCAGTCCTCTACTAAGAGTGGCCTCTTGAGAAAATTCCCCCAAAATGTTATATTGATGGTATTTGACACCTTGGAAATTATCAAAAATGTACAAAAGTGTCCCAAATAATTGTTGGAGATGTGGGGAACAAAGTTTCAATATGTTCCATATGTGGTGGGTGTGTAAAAAGATTAAAATATTTTGCAGTGATATTTATTCGGAACTAAAAAAAAAAAAAAGTTAAAGGTATCCCTTCTTAAAAAAACCAGAATCATTTCTACTCGGTATAACAGGCCCTGACATTCCTCAGAACGTAAGAAAGGTTTCCCTATATGCTACAGTAGCTGCAGGGATATTTATTGCTACACACTGGAAAAGAGGTAAAGTCCCCTCCAAATCAGAGTGGCTATTGAAACTTGTAGAATATGCTGAGCTAGATAACCTTTCAGGAAGGATCAAAGATAAGCCAAAGCAGGAGTTCATCTCAAATTGGGAAGTTCTCAAGAAATATCTTGAGAACAGCTGCTGTGACTTAAATTCTGTAATAGCCTTTGAATAACCTCTGTAAGTAATTTGTACAAAAAGAGAATGATACAATTATTTGTACTTTATTACTAAACAAATGGACAAATCTATGCGATAGGTTTCAAGAGAACAAAATATGGAAAAGACGGGAAGTCTGACGCTTTGGAAGAAAATTTATTAATTTTAAATGTTAAATTAAATGTTAGCTTTCCCCCCTTTTTGTATCAGTTTATTGGTAACAATGAACTCAAGTTTATGTTGTACAGTTGTAAATAAGTCTAATAAAGCATAATGAATTTTTTAAAAAAGAAAAGAAAAAAGTGGCCTCTTGAGGAAATGTTTTGTGTATCAAGTCGGAAGGTGCTTTACACGGAGTCAGATCACTGGTCCATGTAGCTCAGTACTGTCTACATCAGTGGTTCCCAGTTAGCTAAGTACTGCAGACCCCTGTTTTTCAAAAGCCAAGCCATGGGCCCCCTGCTTTTGAAGATGTTTATATAGTGGTACCTCTGGATGTGAACGGGGTCTATTCCGGAGCCCCGTTCGCATCCTGAGTAGAACGTAACACGACTGCCTGGGTCGTGTTTCGCCACTTCCGCGCATGCATGTGATGTCATTTTGAGCATCTGCGCATGTGCGAGGCGGCGAAACCTGGAAGTAACGCAGCCCGTTACTTCTGCATCATCGCGGCGTGCAACCCGAAAATGCTTAACCTGAAGCTACTTCAACCTGAGGTATGACTGTAATTTTTGGGCAGTTTTTGTTATGTGAATGGTGCCACCATAACCTCCAACACGTCTCAGCGCAAACCTGGGCCGCACTCCCATGCGAGAGCGTGACACCCCCAAAATGAGTGTTTTTGGCTGCCGCAGTCTCACTTGAGACGTGTGTCCGGCCATGATCTTGCATGTTTTTGGGGTGCCATGCTCTCACGCTAAGTAGGATGGGGGACCCAACATGTCAGCAGCCAAGGGGGTTGAACCCAGCACCGCCTTGTGACCTCGCCCTCCAGGAGAGATTGCAGCTCCACAGCACAGAAGAATATAAACACATTTATTTGTATATAAAGAAAGAAAGAAAGACTTATGCTGTTGCCTTTTTGGTCCTGCCCGAAGTTACAAGGAAGACGATGACTTTGAGACGGACTCGGACGACCTGATTGAAATGACAGGAGAAGGGACTGAAGAACAGCAGGATAACAGCGAGACCATTGAGAAAGTGATAGACAGCAGGGTGGGCAAGAAAGGAGGTGAGTGTCTATAAGCAGGGGACCTGCTTGTGCCAGTGGTCTCACTTGGTATATTTAGCTAAGCTTGGTCAACTCCCGACAGGGTGATGCACAGGTACAGATAGGAAAAAAAGCCCCCCATGCAATAGTGTTCAGCAATAAAACAACATAAACACAAAAAACAGCAGTGCCATTTAACCAATTGAATTATAAAACAAAAAACTTAAAGCTGTTCAATGTGCTGGGATGTCTGGCCGAAAAAACACAGGCTTCAGTTGGCTGTGAAAAAGACAGATACCAAACTGGGATAAAGATTTTAGAAGGGACCGAACAGACAACAGAGAAGGCGCCCGTCTGGTATTTAATGGGAGGGAGTTCCCAAGCATTTTGGCAGGTTTTAAGTTTTCTCATTGCAAAACTCGCTTCCACAGGAGGCCGTGATGGCCACCAACTTGGACGGCTTTGAAAGTGGATTGGGCAAATGCGCAGAGGACAAGGCTTTCTGTGGTTACTAGCCAACGGCTACGCTCTGGTTGGAGCCAGATGCTGCAAACCAAAGGGGTTGGTGGGGGAAGAGTGCTCTTGTGCGGCATCCTGCTTGCTGGTTTCCCACAGGGATCTGAGTTGACTCCTGAGAAAACAGGATGCAGGACAAAGATGGGCCGTTGCCCTGAGCTGGCGGGCTCTTCCTAACATTGATTAACTTCTGCTGTCTCTTTGACAGCCACTGGCGCTTCCACCACTGTCTACGCGACAGAAGCGAACGGGGACCCTTGTGCCGACTTTGATCCTGAGAAGGAGGAAGGGGAGCTCCAGTACCTGATTAAGTGGAAAGGCTGGTCGTACATCCACAGCACGTGGGAGAGTGAAGATTCCCTGCAGCAGCAGAAGGTCAAAGGGCTGAAGAAGCTGGAGAACTTCAAGAAGAAAGAGGATGAGATCAAGCAGTGGTACGTCTCCTCGGTATAAAGGGGCCATCTTCCCTAGGAAGGACACTTGCACGAAGCAGGATGCAGGCCTAGCCACGTTGAGCTAGCTCCCACACCACTTCCATGTTGGTGTAGTGGTTAGAATGTTTGACTAGGACCTGGGGGACCAGGGTTCAAATCCCCACTTGGTTGTGAAGCTATCTGAGTGACCTTGGCCCAGTCACGATCCCTTAGTTTAGTTTAGCTTCACAGGGGTGTTAAAGGTAAAGTAAAGGGACCCCTGACCATTAGGTCCAATCATGACCGACTCTGGGGTTGCAGCGCTCATCTCACTTTATTGGCCGAGGGAGCCGGTGTACAGCTTCCGGGTCATGTGGCCAGCATGACTAAGTCACTTCTGTCGAACCAGAGCAGCGCACGGAAACGTCGTTTACCTTCCTGCCGGAGCAGTACCTATT
Organism: Podarcis liolepis; assembly: GCF_965112155.1. Taxonomy (NCBI): domain Eukaryota; kingdom Metazoa; phylum Chordata; class Lepidosauria; order Squamata; family Lacertidae; genus Podarcis; species Podarcis liolepis. The sequence continues at coordinate 30,352,232 of NC_139569.1, forward strand.
TATCTACTTGCACTTTGACGTGCTTTCGAACTGCTATGTTGGCAGGAGCAGGGACCGAGCAACGGGAGCTCACCCCATCACGGGGATTTGAACCACCGACCTTCTGATTGGCAAGTCCTAGGCTCTGTGGTTTAACCCACAGCACCACCCGCATCCCTTCTCACAGGGGTGTTACTTGTGGATAAAATGGAGGGCAGGGAGCCTGCATGTCACTGTGAGCTCCCTTGGAGAAATTGTGGAATCGGCTCTCATTATCACGCCTGAAGTGGGTGTAATATTCCTCCCGCTTCCAGATATGAAATTCAGGCTCTGAATGCTGCTCTTGATTGAAACCTGCTTCAGCTCTTCAGGTGGCTTTAAAATCTTCAGGGAATAGTTTGGGCAGGATAGCGCTCGGATGCTCTGGCTCTCAAGGGTTGCCAACCTTTTGGGGCCAATGTCCACATTTGGAGTTTTAAGGAAGTGCCATGGGCGCCAGTCACAAAATGGCAGCCATTGTGTGGCATAACACAAAATGGCTGTCGGGGGCATGGCACAATGCAAGCTGGCTTCCGTAGGGGTGTGGCATAACGCAACATGTCTCTTTTGGAGCCGTGGCATAACACAAGATGGCTGCCACATCTGAAAGAGCAGAAAAAGAGAAGGATACAAAATGGTGCAAGACTACCAAATCAAAAACACTCATCGGTGAGGAGGAAAGGCACCTATTGTCAGCCACTGCTCTTACTGAAAGAAACTCCTCTTCTCTGTTTAGAATAGAAGAGAGGGTGGACATTCAGTCTTGGCACCCAGTAGAAACACAGTCACGTTTAAGAGTGTGTGTTCAATGTAAGAGAGACTTGAGCCAGTGCAAACAGGAACTGAGCAGCAAGAGCAAACAGTCTCTTTCACATTGTGGATTTTTGAGGAGTTTTGTTTGGAGACCTTTTGTGGGCACCTCGGGGCAGCCCCCTGCTTTTACCTGCACTCACTCTGCAAAGGGCCTTTATCTGTCTCTTTCCTGCACAGGCTGGCAAAGGTGACTCCCGAAGATGTGGAATACTATAACTGCCAGCAAGAGCTGGCTTCCGAGTTGAACAAACAGTACCAGATAGTGGAGAGAGTGATTGGTGAGTCCAGAGCTCTGTGTTCGCCCCAAGTATGCCACTGAATTCTAGTCACCAGAGTCGCAGGTGGGGAGAGAGTGCTCTTGCACTAGAGTCCTGCTTCTGAGCATCCAGTGGATGCCTTTAGCCACTGTGAGGACAGGGTGCTGGACCAGATGGGCCTCCTTTGGGCCCTTCTTACATTCTTTTGATGGTCTTCACAGTTCTACATCGCTGTATTTATTGGTGCTGTTCTGTTCTTGATACGCAGCTGTGAAGACGAGCAAATCGGCAATCCCTGGGTCTGAATTTCCAGGTAACTTTTAACGCTTTTAATGGCTTCACTGAAACAACGGCGCCAGTTTTTTCAGAAGGGGCCTCGTGTAGGGTAGCACCTGTCGAAGGTGACACCAGGCCTTTCCTGTTTTGTTGTTTTGTTTCAACACCTGTAGCTCACAACCGCAAATCCTCCTCCACCGATCCCGAATACCTTTGCAAGTGGATGGGGCTTTCGTACGCAGATTGCAGCTGGGAGGATGAGGGCTTGATAAGCAAAAAATTCCAGCACTGCATTGACAGCTTCAACAGCAGGAACAACTCCAAAACAATGCCCACCCGGGATTGCAAGGTTCGTCTGCTTTTCCTATACCTGTCTGGTCTTTGATTTCTCTCCAGTGGACAGTTGCCAGCTGGAAAAACCACATGCTTTCCTTTGTAAATTTTGGTGAACCTTTAAACTATGTGATGCACTCTTTGCAGCAACAACAACAACAACAATTTATTATTTATACTCCACCCATCTGGCTGGGTTTCACCAGCCACTCTGGGCGGCTTCCAACAAAATATTAAAATACAATAATTTATTGAATATTAAAAGCTTCCCTAAACAGGGCTGCCTTCAGATGTCTTCTAAAAGTCATATAGTTGTTAATTTCTTTGACAACTGATGGGAGGGCGTTCCACAGGGGGGCACCACTACCAAGAAGGCCCTCTGCCTGGTTCCCTGTAACTTCACTTTTCGCAGTGAGGGAACTGCCAGAAGGCCATCGGCGCTGGATCTCAGTGTCCGGGCAAAACAATGGGAGTGGAGACGTTCCTTCAGGTATACTGGACCGAGGCCATTTAGGGCTTTAAAGGTCCGCACCAAGACTTGGAGAACCTGCACAGAGAACCTGATTGCCCTTTCCAACTTTCAAACCCTTCAGTTTTGTTCAGTTGACCAAGAGTCGATGATCTTGCCTTCCCAGGTGCTGAAGCAGAGGCCTCGATTCGTTGCCTTGAAGAAACAGCCATCTTACATTGGTGGTGAGAACCTGGAGCTCCGAGACTACCAGCTGGAAGGCCTCAATTGGCTGGCTCACTCATGGTGCAAGTAGGTGAAAGGAAGTTGGCTGGAGGGATGATCGGGTTTGAACTTGAGAGTGAAGTCAAGCTTTTTGGGAACTCCTTTCCTTGGCTTTCCCCAGTGTTGTTCAACCTGGGCTGGTGGTGGTGGTGGTTCACCTGCAAATCACAGGCATCCTCTGTTGTCATCAGAACAGAGGGGGGCTGCTTTATCCTAAGTCAGACCTTTGGTCCATTTAGCTCAACATTGTCTACACTGACTGGCAGCATCTATCTGGGTTTCAGAACAGTGTGTGTATGTCTTTCCCAGCCATTATCTGAAAATGCCATGGATTGAACTTGCAACATTCTGCATGCAGAACAAATGCTTTGTCACGGAGCTACAGCCCAAAGCCCAGATTTGGAATGTGTTCCTATCCATGCCTTTGGTCCACTTAACTTCACCTTTTGTTGTGCCCCTGGCATGCGGCCCCTGGGAGGTTAGCTATGAAGGAATGTGGCCCTCCAGATAAAAAAGACCCCCCACCCCTGGTGTAGACAAATGCTGAGCTAGATAGAGTCAGCTTCCTTTGCGATTACTCTTCTGAAGCATGTACATTTCTGAAAAATCTACTGCTTCTGTATATTCAGTAATTGCCCCCCCCTTTTTTTAAAATAGTTGCCCACTGAGCAGAGTTGATATTTTTTGGATATAATAGTTGTGGATGGGAAGTGTCTGCCGTTTCCTGAGCTCTTTGCAGGATGGTTTGGATAAAAAAAGCAATTAATAAACGAACTAGAAGGAGATTTTGACCTGTGCTGACAACATTATATAGTTGTTAAAAGGTTTTTTTTTAAAAAAAAGTAAGCATGAGACATGCTCTTAAAGGGAGATGCCCTCATCCCCCAAATCTGTAATACTAATGTACTGTTTCGACTATTTTGATCTAATGAGAAACTCAGACTATTCCCAAAAGAATGTTCTTAAGGTACTTCGCATTTTTGCAATGCAATCTTTAATATAACTTTGTGGAGGTGTTGAAGCCTCACCAGGACCCTGCTCAAATCTCTTCCCTCCCCCTTTCCCTTTCCTGGAAAGCAAGAAATGGCTTCCCTGGCTATTGGCTTGGTCAATAGGAATCAGTTGGTGGATTTATTGCGGATTCTTTTACGCTGTTACTCACGTGTGCAAGATTCTTGTGGTATCCACACGATGTTGTCCTCATCAAAAGGTTTCTGCAGAGTTGGGTTAAAACAAAACGAAAAACCCTTTATGTATTTTCCACGAAAACGGTAAATCTGAATTAAAAGAGGAAAATAAGTAGGACAATGTTTTGATTAGGGTGACATGCATGAAGAAGCAGCATAAACTTTCTGGCTTATACCAGAAATGTGTTGGAAATGTGAGCTGACCCGTGAGTCATGGGCATTGATCGTTTCCTCCTCGCCTCTCCTGTGTCCTTTCAGGAGCAACAGCGTCATCCTGGCAGATGAGATGGGCTTAGGGAAGACCATCCAGACCATCTCTTTCCTCTCCTACCTCTTCCATCAGCACCAGCTGTATGGCCCCTTCGTGATCGTGGTGCCCTTGTCGACGCTGACCTCGTGGCAGAGGGAGTTTGAGATCTGGGCCCCGGAGATCAATGTGGTCGTCTATATCGGAGATCAGATGAGCAGGAACGCTGTAAGATACCGCCCAAGAAGCTGGGTTAACAGAGAACGTGCAAATGGGATCGTATCTTGGGGTGGGTTTTGCAAACACAGGGTCAAAAAAACTCAGCATTCCTGAAGGACTGGGCTGCCAGTGCATTGAACAGTTACAATTACTTTTGTAAAAACTGTTTCATGTCGTGTTTGGCTTTTCTAAAGAAGTTGTAATGCAAAGTGAATGTTGAATCTTCCTTCCCAAGGCAAGCCTATATTGACTGTGCAATCATTATTTCTCTTTTCTCCTTATTTGTATTCTCCTTATTTGTAAGAAAGTGCTGAAACCCCACTAGAAATCTTGCCATGCATTCAAATGTGGGGAATATTGCATTAGTTTTCCTCACTACCGTATTGGCTTGAATATAAGCCACACCCGCAAATAAGCTGCACCTTTAAAATTCATGGGGGGAAAAGAAAAAAAAGACAACAACCTGAATATAAGCCGCTCCCTTAAAATTGGGTTACAGGCTGAAAATTGCTGTGGTTGGTAGAATTGTAACTCCGAGCCAATTTTAAGCCTTTGATCTTGCAAACCCGCAAAGGTTATCATACAATCTCTAAAATCGCAAATCGCTATTCAATTGCTACAATTCCACAGGCACTCACACCTGTAAATGGCAAATGTAGAAGAAAACCCTACGGGTTAATTGCACAACAGTCTCAAGCTCACAAACCGGCAAGAAAACATTTTTTTTCTTCCGTTTTACCGTATATCTGCTTCAGGAGTGATATCATAAAAGCCCATTTTTGTAAGGTCACGAATTTAAGCTGCACTTTAACTTCACGGTTGGAATTTGGAAGGAAAAAAGTGTGTCTTATATTCGGGCCAATTCGGTATCAGGCTAGCACTGCTTTCCTTTCACACGGATGGAGCAGCTGCTTTGCATGTAGAAGGTCCCAGGTCCAATTCTTGGCCTCTCTGGGTAGAGCTAGGAAAGACCCCCGTCTAAGAACGTGCCTTGCAGATGAAGCTCATGCCTGAACTTTTGCCTCCTCCTCAGATCCGTGAGTATGAGTGGATCCACGCTCAGACCAAGCGGTTGAAGTTCAACGTGCTCATCACAACATACGAGATTCTCCTGAAGGACAAGGTGATTGCGTAGGCGAGGGCAGGACTGTTTTTCTCTTTGGAAATGCGCACTCCTTCATACCACTGGTGACAAGAACCTTCTCCTTGTTTTCATTGGCTCTCCTCTTGCAAAACGTCTGTGTTCAATGGTGCATCTTCAGCTTAAAAACAGGGCATGTTAAATGAATTGCGGAGCAAGGATTTTAACCTGGGTCTTCCGGGCCACAAGGGACTCTGATTTGTTAACACAGCCTCCTTCTCTCCATGCAGCTCCTTCCTGGGTTGCAATACTTGGGGGGGGGGGCAAGTACCCTCTGTAAAAAGCGGCTTGCTTGCTTGCTTTGTGTCCCTCAAGGCACCATGAGGTAGCCATAGATCTCCTCCTTGCTCCCAGAGACACAGCACTTAAGTTTTGCCCTGCTCTGAAGTTGCCATTCAGACATGGAGGATAAGGCAGCTAGCCACGATGGCTCTGCTCTGCTGCTACCGTCAGAGGCAGTACAGTTCTGAATATGCTGGAAGGGGAGAGAGTTCTCATGTGCTTGAGGGTATCCAGCTTTCCTGTAATGGGAAGGGGGCCAGGTCTCAGCAGCACAGCAGATGAGTTACGTGCAGAAAATCCCCAGTTCAATTCCTGGTATTTCCAGTTAAAAATACAAGCTGGTTGCCAGGGATGGGAAAGTTCTCCTTCTGCCCAAGACTACAAGGAGCTGCTACCAGTCAGAGTAGATAATTCAGAGCAGGATAGAACTGCTGTTGATATGTGGGCAGAGTGTGTAGCCTAGAACTTCCCCCAGAATCCTCTGCAACACACTCTGGCCCCACCTGCATTATAAAGCAGTATCCTATCGCTTTAAACTTGTCAGGACTCCCCCCCCCCAAAGCACCCTGGGAACTGTAGTCTGTTAAGGGTGCTGAGAGTTGTTAGGAGACCCCTGGTCCCCTCACAGAGCTACAGTTCTCAAGAGTTTCCTGGGAAGAGTGACTGATGGTTAAACCGTTCTGGGAATTGTAGCTCTGTGAGGATAGTAGGGGTTGCCTAACAATTCTCAGCACAAACTACAGCTCCCATGATTCTTTGGGGGAAGCTGTGGCTGTTTAAAGTGGTATCATAGTGCTTTAAATGGAGATGGGGCCTGTGATTTTCTGGGGGGCCAGTGTGCAGAGTTCCTTTGGCAGATGTAGAAAAGAGCTTGCCGGAAGAGCTAGTAGGTTTGAAAAAGACCTTGTTGATGTGTTGCTCTAGACTGTTCTGGGGAGCATTAATTGGGCCTTCTTGGGTGTGGACGAAGCGCATCGCTTGAAGAACGACGACTCCTTGCTGTACAAGACGTTGATCGACTTCAAGTCGAACCACCGGCTGCTCATCACTGGGACGCCCCTTCAGAATTCTCTCAAAGAGCTCTGGTCCCTGCTGCATTTTATCATGCCAGAGAAGTAAGCCTCCTTACTATGCATCAGAAGTTACACCTGCCTCCAGGGCAAATGGAGCACAAAGGGCGCAGAGCGGTGGGAGCATGAGAGGTTGGAAGAAGCTGTGGGGGTATGTGTGTGTTATGAGATACTGCAGAGGGAGCCACCAAAAGTGCAGGGATGGGTTTTCTGAGCAGTCTCTTAAGCCTTCCTTCCTTTTTTGGAAAGGGCTCCTAGACCCTAAGGTCAAAAGTGAACTTGCATGCTTCTAATCCTTAATGCAGCAAAAGTTGGCTTGAAAGGACATTGCCAGTGGCAGCTTTTAACGTGGCTGGGCAGAGAGCTCCTTATCGGGCAGGGGGCTCTGTCCTTGCCCCCTGCCCCCCATGTTTAGCAGCAGAAGAAAAAGAGAGAATAAGATAAAAAAGAGAGAGATGCAAATGTACTCAACGGAGCTACAGTTCATCCAAGCACAGAAAATGGCAAAGGGGTTTGTGGCTGAGTGTGAGTACATGCATGGACATGGGTGTGGGTGTGAGCATGTGCCCAAGTGAGTGTGAATCCAAGTGTGTGTGCCTGTGAGTATAAGCGTGTATATATGTGAGTGTGCAGACTCTGGGCGAATGCCCAGCACCTGCCGCTTTCATCTCCACCCTGCAGTCTCTTTCCTTCCTTGCCAACACAAAGTGAGAATCTGCTGCAGATGGTTTTGAAAGAAATTCTGTTCTGAACCTGCAAACTAGTGCAGAATTTGGGCAGCCTTTGATATTTTTTGAGGGTGGGTGGGTCAGAAAGAGGAGGAAGAGGGAGTCCTGCCAGCTCATCTCCACCGCCCCTTTTTGTGCCCTGTTCTCACTGTCAGGTTTGAGTTGTGGGAAGATTTTGAAGACGACCATGGGAAAGGGCGCGAGAATGGCTACCAGAGCCTCCACAAAGTATTGGAGCCATTCCTCCTGCGCAGAGTGAAGAAGGACGTGGAGAAGTCCCTCCCTGCCAAAGTGGAACAGATCCTGCGGGTGGAGATGTCTGCCTTGCAGAAACAGTATTACAAGTAGGTGTCTGGTGTCATGGCCAGGACTTTCCAGAGAAAGATTCTCAGTACACCTCAATGCACCATGGGGAATAAGATTATTAGATAAAGGCCCCTGTGAACCCCAATATCACCCCACAACCCGAAGAGGTTGCCTGATGTATCTCTGTGTGATTTATCCTTTCCCCATCTTTGCATGTGATTTGGAGTATTTGTTTCCCTCCTGATGAAAAGATAGAGTAGCATTAGCTACCCACAGGAGGTTCGCTCTTGCATCTCTGCATGAGTCACTGCCAGAGTCCTATCCAGGCCAGTGACTCGTATAAGAGCCCAGGAGCCAGGTTCCTCCAATAGTAGTAGTAGTTTTTGCTTCTGGCATCCTCTTTGCCAGCCTGGTCACCCTCCAGATGTTTGGGCCACAAGTTCCACCAGCTTCAGCCACCTGTGGTTCAAACTGCCTGAAGGGCAGCAGGTTGACAGAAGCACAAACACCCTTTCAGCTTTACAAGTGGCCTCCGAGTTTTAATTCAGAACCAGTGAGTCCCTCCGCTTTCTAGAAGACACGGGGTTTGTGTAACGTCAGGCTGTTTAAATTGCAAGCGGCAAAAGCTGCATTGTGGATGTCCTTAAATTCCAGGACCATTAGGAAGCAGGGAACACCTTTCATAGTTATAAGTGAAATCTGCAGCAAAATGTTGCAGTATGGAGTTTGCCCGGTCAGCCACACCCTCTTCCAGGATACTCCATTCCATTCTCCCCTGCCCCCCTTTTATCCTCCCAACAGCTCATCAAATTTCTGTGCTCGTGGCACTTTCTCTGTTTTCATAGTTCTCATTTGGAGGGTCCCTCCCCCCACCTCAAATACCTTGAAATATTATCTTTTGTACTTTTGCAAACGTCCTGGTGATACCTTTGCTTTGAGCATGATTGCTACAATTGCGGCTGGATTCAGGACCCATGCTCACATATGGATTCCTTACTTCCCTTGTGCTCGGTCTCTGTGAACTCGCAGCATGCCCACTTGGTTAGGATCGTCTCCCCAAGTCCCCTTGCTGGCCAGCCTTGGAACTAACACAACTGGGAGTTCATGTCTCCTGACGCCCCGTTCCCGGCTTGCTCTGCAGGTGGATTTTAACACGCAACTACAGAGCGCTCTCTAAAGGCACTCGCGGGAGCACGTCCGGCTTCCTGAACATCGTGATGGAGCTGAAGAAGTGTTGCAACCACTGCTATCTGATCAAGGCCCCCGAGGAGAATGAGAGGGAGAACAGGCAGGAGCTGCTGCTGGTGGGTAACGTGGAGGGAGGGAGGGAGAGGGACAGCAAGGAGGGAGCACATTGGCCCATGTGCTGGTTACATAAGCCTGTGGGGCGGCTGCATTCAGAATGCTGCGCAGCTGCTTCGCTTCAGCAAGGTCTTGCAGAGTTGGAGAAGGGTCAGAAAAGGGCAAACCAAACGGTCAAGAGCATGGAGCAGCTTTCCACCATGAGGAAAGATTGCCACATTTGGGACTTTTTTTTCTCCAGCTTAAAGACAAGTAAGAGGCAACATGATAGACGTTTATACAATATGCAGCATATAGTTAAACTCTGGAACTCCCTCCCATAGGATGGTCACCAACTTGGATGGCTTTAAAAGAGGACTGGGCAAATCCATGGAGGAGTGCACTTATTAGTGGTACTAGCCATAGCGGCTATGCTCGGAAGTCATGCTTCTTACCAAGGGGGGGGGGGAGTGCTCTTGTGCTTGAATCCTGGTTGACTGTTTCCCACAGGCAATCTGAAAACAGGATGCTGGACTAAGTGACCCATTGGCCTGATCCAGTAGGCCCTTTTTATGCTCCCCGTTGCACACTGCTTCTGGACATCTTCTGTGTTAAATGTGTACAGATGTGCAACATCTGTATAGCATTTTTAAGTGTTTGAAATCCTTCACATGCATAGTCTAGCTGTAATCCATGGGAGAGCTCCATAAGGCTCTGTTTTAGGCTACATTCCAGTAGCCCCGCACGACCCAGAGGTTTCCTCACACCTAATTTCTTCACCCAGGCAAGCAGAATCACAATGCAAGAATTCTTTCCAGCCATGCAGAAGTACTTGAACAGGATATGTGAGGTCTGTGGCCTGGGGCGAGTCCTAAGGGCCAGATAGATTTTCTTAGAGGGTCATACTTGGCTCCTGGCTCTTAAGTTCTCCACCCCTGCTGTAAGCTAAGCCAGCAGCATTGTCACCCATATTACAGATGGAGACACTGAGGCTAAGACAGATCGGCTTGCCTGAATCCCCCCATGTCAGTTCATGGCTGACTAGGCGAGATTCAAACGAGGGATCTTCCTGATTTGTAGGGCTCAGTCCAGGTTGGAAGCGCCATTTGCAAATGACCACCATGTCCTCTTCAGTCTTTAATCAGGAGCAGCGGGAAGCTCATCCTCCTGGACAAACTGCTGAGCAGGCTACGCGAGAGGGGCAATCGAGTCCTCATCTTCTCCCAGATGGTGAGAATGCTGGACATCTTGGCAGAGTATCTGGCCATCAAGCACTACCCTTTCCAGGTGAGGCTGCCATGTGGCTTCTGGCTTGGTTGGTTCAAAGGGGATGGTCTCAGGTAAGCTTCAGGTGTGGAAACCAAAGGTGCCTGGGAAGAAAAGGAGGGGATGATGCATTTTGTATTTTTATTATTGAATTTATACCCCACCCTTCCTCCCCAAAGAACCCATGTACTCCTTATGCATCACACATAGGTCTGCAGAGGACTTCCCTCTGATGTTAAGATACTGTGGGCATACAGAGACCGTGTAGTTCGGTTTCCTGAGAATCTCGGCTTTTATTTCGAAGCAAGCAAGTTTCTAGTCCTTATGGTGTTCAGGGGGCACATCTCAGCCCGGCAAAAGTACTTTTTAACTGGAGACATTTGCTGGTTTGGCCTGGGACTTCATCCAGTGAAGCTGAATGTTGGAATATTCAGGGTGGATAGAAGAAAGTCATTCTTCATGCAGCGCATCGTTAAACTATGGAACTCACTCCCACTGGAGGCAGTGATCAGATGGCTTTAAAAGAGGATTGGACAAATGCATGGAGGAGAAGGCTATCAATGACTACTAATCGCAAGGGCTGTGCTCTGCTTCCATGGTCAGAGGCAGTAATGCTTCTGAATACCAGAAGCCACAGGGCGGAGAGTTCTCTTGGCCTTGGGTCCTGCTTCCCACAGCCACCTGGTTGGCCACTGTGAGAACAGGATGCTGGACTAGATGGGCCACGGGCCTGATCCAGCAGGCTCTTCTTACATCCTTATGGGACCCTCTGCATGGAAATCTGCCGTTGAGCTTTGCTCTTTCCACGTGGCCTCTTGTGTCTTATTCCTCCTCATGTATTTTTTTTTTAAATAAGCGCTTCCACAAGCAGTTTCTGGCTCAGGGCTTGTAATGGGAGCTGTGGAGTCACCTGGTGCCTGTTGAGGCTTCCCGGGCACCGTCCCCTGTGGCAACAAGGTTATTTTTAATCAGTGTTATTTTTAAAGTGTTGCCTTGCTCCAAGCTGGTAGAAGCTGGACAGGGATTTGACTTTCTGAACCATCCGCTGCAGCAATACCCAGGGTATTGTTTTTGTGTGAGTGTGTGTAGGTGTGTAAAAGCAGTGATTCCACCAGTGTCCTTTGATTCAATCACTGTCGTTCTTTGCAGCGCCTGGACGGCTCAATCAAAGGCGAGATCCGAAAGCAGGCGCTGGATCACTTCAATGCTGACGGCTCAGAGGTAATGATCATTGTGACCTGCCCATTCAGAGGGAGGGCAGCAGCTGGCGGGGTCTTCTGAGGGGAGGCAGCGAGTACCACAAGAAAAGGGATATCATATTTATCATCTTTATCAGCCATTCGTCGCTGATAAAGATGGTGGATTACACCAAAATGGCGAAAATGACCGGGAATATCAGAAACCAGGAAGGCAGAAACTTTAACAAGGAAGGGGGACAATTTATAAGTTATCAAACAAAACACTGTAAATGACTAAAAACTTTGGCAGGATTATAGTAACACTTGTAATGTATGAAAAACTAAGGTAAAAATGGATTTTTAAGATAAATGGAGAAACTATAAGATGCAATAAAAAAAAGTTTGACAATGGAAACCATGGAGACGCGCGTGGAGGGAAGCCTAAGAGTTCAGGGACTACTATGTGATTATGATTAATGTTTAAATTCAAATGTATATTGTAAAACTGAATAAAAAAAATTAAAAGGAAGAAAAAAAGAAAGAAAGGGGATATTGTTGCAAACATTCTGCAAAGATTTTTTTGGGGGATTGAAACTTTTCCTTTCTATCCAAGCTTTGTCCCTTGCTAGCCAGCCAGATCTCTTTTTCAGAAACATCTCTGCATAAATCTGCCCTCTAGTTCCCCAAAGGTTTTCCCTCCAAATGAATATGTGTGTCTATGTGTGTGGTTATTGTATTGCAAATCACTTCTTTGGAATGCTTCAGGGAAGCAATTCATGTGCTTAGCACTGAGGCCCTTTTTCCTCCTCCTCAGGACTTCTGTTTCCTCCTGTCCACGCGAGCTGGTGGCCTGGGGATTAACTTGGCCTCTGCCGACACGGTGGTCATTTTCGACTCGGACTGGAACCCTCAGAATGACTTGCAGGCTCAGGCCCGGGCTCACCGGATAGGGCAGAAGAAGCAGGTCAGAGAAAGAGCCGAAGCTTTCATGTTGCAGCCATGGATGGGTGGCAGCAGCCCCTAAGATTCTGGAACGCCCACAAAGTTCCTGCAGGCCGTTTTCCTGGGTTGTTTTCCTTCGGACATGACAGTTACCTCTTAGTTCTGTGCCAGTTGCTTTCTTCATTCCGTAGGTGGAGAGGGAGACGGAAAGATAGGATTTGAGGTAACACCAGGAGAAAGGGGTATTTTCTGCCCTGTTTCAGTCATGGAATCCTATTTGCTATTTTTCTTAGAGGCTTAATAAGATGCTGTTATTCATTGTTATTATTGAATTTCTATCCTGTCCTTTCTCCCAACGGTGCCCAGGGCGGCAAACATCTAAAAGTTTAAAAGAGGATCGGACAGATTCATGGAGAAGTTTTTTATTGATTTTTAAAAACAACATGAAGACCAATTAAAAAAAACACCATTTGAAAATAATCTAATAACAGTCGTGGCTCTCCCCAAATAATTAGTTTGTTGGAGACCCCCCTATTTCTCTCCCAGAGCTATATTCCCAGAGTTTTCTGGGAACAGGGCTTGATTGTTAAACCTCCCTGGAATTGTAGCTCTGTAAAGGGAATAGGGCAGGCATGGCCAAACTTGGCCCTCTAGCTGTTTTGGGACTACAATTCCCATCATCCCTGACCACTGGTCCTGTTAGCTAGGGATGATGGTAGTTGTAGTCCCAAAACAGCTGGAGGGCCAAGTTTGGCCATGCCTGGAATAGGGGGTCTCCCAACTACTCTCGGCACCCTTACCAAATACTTTGAGGGAAGCCATGACCATTTAAAGTGGTATCATAGTGGTTTAAATGTATGGTGCAGATGGGAGCCTTTGTAGAGAGGTAATTCCACAGTTCAGACCTCTACTTTAGAAGCAGCCACAGTCATATAGCGCTCTAAGGCATTAAGGGGAAACAAAAGCTCTAAGCTGTTTACCTGTGGCACCTCCTTCGAGCTCCTCTGGCTTGCAGGGCAGGAGTCAGGGGCAAAGTAGTAGCTCATCTAACAGAAGGGCCCCTCAGGTTCAGTCTTTGTCATCTTCAGTTAAAAAGATGTTGCGTTTACGGGAGAAAGAAAAGCTTTTGGCTTTCATGCTCTGGGGTAAGAGAGGAACCGTGATCTGACTCTCTGGAAAATGGAGCTTTTATCTGTACCCTTTCCTCCCCCTGCAGGTGAATATTTATCGATTGGTTACGAAGGGGACGGTGGAAGAAGAGATTATCGAAAGAGCCAAGAAGAAGATGGTATTAGACCATCTGGTGATACAGCGCATGGACACCACTGGTCGAACTGTTCTGGACAACAACTCTGGCAGATCCAAGTAAGGGAGATGAGGAAGGATGGGGACAGGTTCTCTTGAGGACTATAGATCTAAACTAACTAGTCTCTCTTGGGTGTATATCAGCCTTCCTTGAGATGCTGCCCTCCAGTAGGTCCAACGTCCACTTCCTTCTTGTTCCCTTGCAGCACAAACCCTTTCAACAAAGAGGAGCTGACGGCCATCTTGAAGTTCGGTGCGGAAGACCTATTCAAAGAGCTGGAAGGGGAAGAGTCTGAGCCACAGGTGAGCCGAGCTGGAAGGGTTTTTTGGTTGGCACACTTTGTTAGAGATGGTTCCCCCTCTGAAGGTTGTATTCAAAGCTACAGTGGTACCTTGGTTTTCGAACGTCTTTGTCAACGAACATTTTGGTTTTCGAACACCGTAAACCCAGAAGTAAATGCTTCGGTTTTTAGACGTGCCTCAGAAGTTGAACTGGAAATGCTGCTTCCGTATTGAGTTTTCTGTTTTGAGGCTTCCATACTGAGTTTCGGTTTTGGAACTCGAATGGTCTTCTGGAACGGATTACGTTCAAAAACCGAGGTGCCACTGTAGTCCTACCCAGACCAGGCCCACAAATCAAATCAAATCAAATCTTTATTGTTACAGGCAATGACCAGTATTCAATAGACCCATGAAAGTTATTAGAGCTAAGATAGTTGCGTTAATTAATTTCAGTGGGTTTACTCTGAGCAGGACCATCCCAATGAAAAGGAAATGCAAGAAAGCAAAGTGGCTGTCCAACGAGGCCTTACAAATGGCGGGGGAGAGAAGGCAAGCAAAATGTGAGGGAGATAGTGAAAGATATAGGAAATTGAATGCAGATTTCCAAAAAATAGCAAGGAGAGACAAGAAGGCCTTCTTAAACGAGCAATGCAAAGAAATAGAGGAAAACAACAGAATGGGAAGAACCAGAGATCTGTTCAAGAAAACTGGAGATATGAAAGGAACATTTCGTACAAAGATTACCATAATAAAGGACAAAAGTGGTAATGACCTAACAGAAGCAGAAGACATCAAGAAGAGGTGGCAAGAATACACAGAGGAATTATACCAGAGAGATATGGATGGCTCGTACACCCCAGGTAGTGTGGTTGCTGACCTTGAGCCATATATCCTGGAGAGTGAAGTCAAATGGGCCTTATAGAAACCCCCCAGATTACAAGCCAGTGGAAGTGATGGTATTCCAGCTGAACTATTTAAAATTCTAAAAGATGATGCTGTTAAGGTGCTACACTCAATATGCCAGCAAGCTTGGAAAACTCAGCAGTGGCCAGAGGATTGGAGAAGATCAGTCTACATCCCAATTCCCAAGAAGGGCAGTGCCAAAGAATGCTCCAACTACTGCACAATTGCACTCATTTCACACACTAGCAAGGTTATGCTTAAAATTCTACAAGGAAGGCTCAAGCAGTATGTGGACCGAGAACTCCCAGAAGTGCAAGCTGGATTTAGAAGAGGCAGAGGAACCAGAGACCAAATTTCAAACATGCGCTGGATTGTGGAGAAAGCTAGAGAGTTCCAGAAAGACATCTACTTCTGCTTCATTGACTATGCAAAAGCCTTTGACTGTGTCGACCACAGCAAACTATGGCAAGTTCTTAAAGAAATGGGAGTGCCTGATCACCTCATCTGTCCCCTGAGAAATCTCTATGTGGGACAAGAAGCTACAGTTAGAACTGGATATGGAACAACTGATTGGTTCAAAATTGGGAAAGGAGTACGGCAAGGCTGTATATTGTCTCCCTGCTTATTCAACTTATATGCAGAATTCATCATGCGAAAGGCTGGGCTGAATGAATCCCTAGCCAGAATTAAGATTGCCGGAAGAAATATCAACAACCTCAGATATGCAGATGACACAACCTTGATGGCAGAAAGTGAGGAGGAATTAAAGAACCTTTTATTGAGGGTGAAAGAGGAGAGCGCAAAATATGGTCTGAAACTCAACATCAAAAAATCGAACATCATGGCCACTGGTCCCATCACCTCCTGGCAAATAGAAGGGGAAGAGATGGAGGCAGTGAGAGATTTTACTTTCTTGGGCTCCATGATCACTGCAGATGGTGACAGCAGCCACAAAATTAAAAGATGCCTGCTTCTTGGGAGAAAAGCAATGATAAACCTAGACAGCATCTTAAAAAGTAGAGACATCACCTTGCCAACAAAGGTCCGTATAGTAAAAGCTATGGTTTTCCCAGTAGCGATGTATGGAAGTGAAAGCTGGGCCATAAAGAAGGCTGATCACCGAAGAATTGATGCTTTTGAATTATGGTGCTGGAGGAGACTCTTGAGAGTCCCATGGACTGCAAGAAGATCAAACCTATCCAATTGTGCTCACATGAAGGACAGATCATGAAGCTGAGACTCGAATACTTTGGCCACCTCATGAGAAGAGAAGACTCCCTGGAATAGACCCTGATGTTGGGAAAGATGGAGGGCACAAGGAGAAGGGGCTGACAGAGGACGAGATGGTTGGATAGTGTTCTCGAAGCTATCAGCATGAGTTTGACCAAGCTGCGGGAGGCAGTGGAAGACAGAAGTGCCTGGCGTGCTCTGGTCCATGGGGTCACGAAGAGTCGGACACGACTAAACGACAACAACAACCCTCTGAGCAGGATTAATTTTTGATACAAGCTTGTATGTTTCTATGATACCAACAGAGGTGAACAACCCCATACCAGTTCCCAAGCTGGTGTTCCACAAGGAATAAATTTATTTCATTCTTTATTCTTTCATTTATAGGATTCCTTACCTACCCCTTTCACCGCAAGGTCCCAGGACAGGTTATGACGATATTCTAATACAGTTATAAAATCAAATAAATCAGTTTATGATTGTAAAACTAGCAAGACCATTATAAATGGAACAGGGGACTTTAAATTCAACAAAAGGAAGTGGATCCCCCAAAACAAAATACATTAACTTCCAAGGGGCAGGGTAAAAGGTGTGTGTCTTCAGCTCTGTGTGGAAGCTGTGGAACGATGATGTCAGGCATTGTGGGGAGGGAGTTCTAGAACTGAGGGGCCATCACAGAGAAATCCCTCTCCTGGGCTACAACTGCCAACACTTCTGAAGGTGACGGAGCGACACTTAGGTACTCCTCTGCCGGTACCCTGGGAGGGCCTGTAGGCAGGGATGGAGACAGCGTTTCAGATATTTGGGGCCTTAGTAGTAGTTGCTCTGTGAGCAATGCAGAAAATTATTTGTTGTGAATCTTAATGCGGTGTTGAAAGGGGCACACTCCTCTACAGTCGTACCTTGGTTGCCAAACGCCTTGGAACTCGTACGTTTCGGCTCCCGAACGATCGAAAACCGGAAGTGAGTGTTCTGGTTTTCGAACGATTTTCAGAAACCGAACGTCCGGTGTGGCTTCCAATTGGCTGCAGGACGCTCCTGCAGCCAATCGGAAGCTGTGCCTTGGTTTTTGAACAGTTCTGGGAGTTCAATGGACTCCCGGAACACATTCTGTTCGAGAAACAAGGTACGACTGTACTTTTGAAAGAAGCAAAAAACCCGGGTGTCTTTGCTTTTAGAAAGTTTGGGAAATGCTGGACTACGCTATCCGGTCTCCTTCCATCTCTCTGAGCACACTTCTCCCACATCCCCCCCCCCCACTGAGTTCATTCTTACTCAGTATTCGGTTATTGCAGATTCTGATTCCATCCTGTCTTCCCCACCCCTTCCAGGAAATGGACATCGAGGAAATTTTGCGCTTAGCCGAAACCCGAGAGAACGAAGCATCCACGAGCGCCACAGATGAACTTCTGTCTCAGTTCAAGGTATGGACCTGTGTGGGTGGAGCATAAAGCAACGTTAGCATGTTTTCAGTTATTTTTTATTGAATTTATATCGCAGCCTTCCTCCCCAAGGAACCTAGGGGCAGAGGATAAGACAATTTAAAAATGAAATGAGAGCATTCTCAAATAGGAATATGACCAACCCTGTGAAGATGTGATGGTTTCAGATCTTACAAGAAGTACCAGCACAGATGGCAGATAATTTTGTCAGTGGCTGTAGAGCAATTGTGTCCAAACTTTGTCCCCACCTTACTCTGGAAAAATTCCTGCAGACACTCATGATTGTGACCCGGGTTCAAATTCCTTCACGGTCCTGGTGGCCTTGGAGAAGGCATGCACTTGCAGCCTCAGTTTCCCTTCGTCTTAGCTGGTTCCTTCTCACACGGTGTCATTGTGAGGAGACACACACACACAGAGAACATGGGATCGGTTCGAAATATTTTTTAACCTGGTGACGAGGAATGAAACCTGGCGGGTGTTTTATCCTTTTGTAGGTGGCCAACTTTGCAACGATGGAGGAGGAGGAAGCCGAGCTTGAGGAGAAGTCTCAGAAGGACTGGGACGATATCATCCCAGAGGAGCAGAGGAAGAAGGTGGAGGAGGAGGAGCGGCAGAAGGAACTAGAGGAGATCTACATGCTTCCCAGAATCCGCAGCTCGGCTAAAAAGGTATGGCCAGGGCAGGGCGTGTCCTTCTCAAGTTGAACCCAGACCAACCACTGCTAAGAATGTAAGAAGAGCCCAACTCATTCAGGCCAAAAGTCCATCTAGTCCTCCTGCGGCCACTTGATAGGGGGATGTAAGCAAAGGCAGATGATCGCCCCCAAAGGGTTTACATTGTAAATTTAGGAAGTCGGGGACGTCGGAGGCTGAGCTTAGGAGGTGTGAGAGAGGGCAATGCAGGATTGGAGACTGCAGAGTGGGTTAAGCGGGTCCCTTGCAGATTTCAGTTTCCCCTCTTGCAACCTCTGCTTTTTGAAATGCAAAGCAGGGCCCCTCGTTGGGAAGGAACATAGGAGGCTGACTTACATTGAGCCAGACCATAGAGCTCAGTATCACCTACCCTGGCTGGTAGCTGCTCTCCAGGGGTTCAGACTGATCTCTCCGAGCCTTGCCCAGAGATGCTGGGGTCTTCTGCCAGCAAAGCAGATGCTTTACCACTGAGCTGTGGTCCCGTGCCTTTAAGGATTAAGTTTCCACTCCTCATGGTTTGGAATAAAGGGCTGATTTGAATAGCAGCAAAGGAAGCTGCCTTAAACCGAGTCAGACTACTAGCTCAGTATTTTCTACACTGGTCCAAGCTCTCCAGGGTTTCAGGCAGGTGGCAGTCCCAGCCCTAGCTGGTATCAAACCTGGGACCTTCGGCATGCAAGCAGATGCTTACCACTGAACAATGGCCCTTCCTGAACAAGTGGGTCTGTTTTTATAGGCGATAGCTGGCACATCAAAGCTCCAGCAGTACACTGGAAGCCTTTCACCCTCCTCCTCTGCCAAAATATCTGGGGCATCCTGAAGTGATGAGAGCTCAGGGGCTAAGATGCCTCCTGCTGAAAGCAAGCAGCCTGGCTGATCTGTTGTCCTTTCTGCCCCCATAGGCTCAGGCCAATGACAGCGATTCGGATGTTGAGATGAAGAAAAAGCTGCAGGGGTCGTCCGGCTCGGAGAGCGAGACGGAGGACTCAGACGATGATAAAAGACCCAAACGAAGAGGGCGGCCCCGCAGCGTCCGGAAGGACATGGTGGAAGGCTTCACGGACACGGAAATCAGGAGGTCAGCACTGATGCCTGATGGGGTTTCATCTGCGTTTATTCCTCCCCCTGCCCAGGAGTCTTGAGCAGGCTCCGATACTTCTTAAACTCATTTTCATTTAAGCGAAAAAGCCATTTTTTCCAATTCAGAATTACTTTATTTACCTGGCAGCTATCCCCCCCCCGCCCCACACAGCCAGCAAAGCTTTGTGATAACGCTTGGAATTCCAGGGAGATTGTGGTACTCTTGGGATGGGTGGCACAATCATGATTTGGGAGCTGGAGTTAGCAGCATCCCTGACTGCCTTTTGCCATAGTTAGGTGACCAGCTCCACAGAACAAGTTTATTCAAGTAAGAATGCACTTGCTGGAACTCTTTTGACAGCTGTTGCCCCATTTTTTTGTTTGAACCCCGCAGGTTTATCAAGGCCTACAAAAAGTTTGGAGTTCCCCTGGAACGGTAAGTGCTGATCTATTTAGTTGGGGGTGCCAGGGATTACACTGAGGGTACTGTTACTATTTTTTATTTTACTGGATTTTTCATCATGGCTTTCCTCCCCGAGAAGCCCAGGATAGCAAACAATACATTTTTAAAACAAAAACATTACAAAACAGATAAAAATATTCTAAAAAACAATTAAAAACATGTTAAAACAATTAGAAACATTCATTTTTTTCTTATACGTCAACTTGATTCCCCCCCCCCCCGATAATAGCATTATATAAATATATTTTAGAAATGATAAACAACAGCAATTACAGTTTTAAAACATTCTACCATCCAATGATCTTGAGGCTGCCACAACATTTGTGGGCCACCAAATTTCTGGGTAGACTGGAATGTTTTCCAATTCTGCCTGAGAGTTGATAATGATGGAGGCAGACATACCACGCTAAGGAGGGTAATTCCCAAAGTTCCCTGGGAAGAAGGATTGATTCTTTAACCCACTCTGGGAATTGTCATACTGTGATGAGAATGGGGGTTTCCTCACAATCCTCCGCACCCTTAACAAACTACAGCTCCCAGGATTCTTTGGGGGAAGGCTGTAGGATGTGGCATTTCATTTCATTATTTCATTTTTATTGATTTAACAATAGACATGTGGTACAGACTAACACATGATACAAACCATAACAGAACGATACACGGAGCATATTCAGTATATAAGTCAAATTAAAGAGATGCAATTAAATATAGCCAGTTTCTTAAGATGTGTCTACATAGCCCAGGAGTGAGTCATAGGAGGAGTACATCTATGGCTCTCCCTAGTTATATATATATATATATATAGAGAGAGTGTGTGTGTGTGTGTGGAGACCTATCTGCATCAAAACCGTCTGATTTGGCTCTGCCCCAGACTACACGTCTATGTCTGACCAGATGTTCAGATAAAATCACATCCCATACATTGATAAACGATGCCTCTGGCAGAGGAACTGTTGATGAGTTCCAGTGTGGCACTGGGTTATGAACTATCTGCTGCCACGAGGGAGCTGCGCTTCCATTCACTTCATTGTCCTCTTCTCCCCCCTCCAGGCTGGAGTGCATTGCCCGAGATGCGGAGCTGGTAGACAAATCGGTGGCCGACCTCAAACGCCTCGGGGAGCTTCTTCACAACAGCTGCGTTTCGGCCATGCAGGAGTACGAAGAACACCTGAAAGAGAACCCTGCAGAAAGTAAGTGGAGAAGAGTCTTGCACCCAGGAAAAAGGGATTGGTTAAAGCACTTGGATCCTCATTCTTTTCAGATAAGCAACTCACCCCTTCCCCCCTGTTGCTTGTAGCTGAAGCATCTGTGGCTCTTTTTCCCCAGACAAAGGACCAGGGAAGAGAAGAGGCCCCACCATTAAGATTTCTGGCGTCCAGGTGAACGTGAAAGCCATCATTCAGCACGAAGAGGAGTTTGCAATGCTGCACAAGACCATCCCAACGGACCCGGAGGAGAGGGCAAGGTGAGTCTGAAGCTTCCTGGGGATGCAGGGAAGAAGAGCGCAAGGAGGTGAGAGTTGGCGTAGAGCAGTGGCAAGAGAGGCCTGACTTTCAGCTGCTTTCCAGATTGCAGCTTTGGTTTATCTGTAAATTAATGGGACTCACTGAGCTTCTGGCTCACCCCTTCATCTTCAGACTCCCAGCTGACTTTCCTTTCTTTAATGAGATAGGCAGAAGAGAATATTCACAGGGGAGCCCTCGGTGGGTCCAGAATGAAGTCCTGCCTCTCAGAATGGGTGTTCATCGCATGTTACATTCAAACCAGTGTACGCATCTGGACACATCTAGTTGGGGTGCACAAACAGTTGAGCTGTGGACTCATGGTTATCTGCATGTAACACTCAATGTATCTAGCTGTGTACATACCATAGTGCAGCTGTGCTCAACAGGTGTACACTCTTTTCACACACCAACACTTGTACATGTGTAGAGAAAGCTTGCACCTCAGTGTAATGGGTGAAGAAGCCTAAAACACTGGAAAGTTTAGGTGAGAAAGACACAATTTTGTGCCTTTACTCTCTCTCCCAGTCCCCCTTCCGTTGCAGACCTTTAGAGGCATAGAAAAAGAACTCTGATGTAAAAAGTGAAGAGAGACAGTGTCGTTCAGGGGTTATAGTGTTGGACTTAGACCTGGCAGGCCTGTGTTCAAATCCTTACTCGGCCATGGGTGACCATAGGCCAGCCACCCTTACCCTAGCTTACCTCACAGGGTTGTTGTGAAGATAAAATGGGGAAGGAAGAAAACCATATATACCATCTTGAGCCAAACAACAAAACCTCTTACCTGCTCTCCCATTAAATTGCAGGTTCTGCCTGACTTGCCGTGTGAAAGCTGCCCATTTTGATGTGGACTGGAGTTTGGAAGATGACTCTCACTTGCTGGTGGGAGTATATGAACATGGCTACGGGAACTGGGAGCTCATCAAATCAGACCCAGAGCTGAAATTAACCAACAAGGTACAAGAAACCTCACATGCAGAGACCTGGTTTGCATGTATAACACTAAGCCATGGTTAGTTTGGCCAAAGAGTGGTTTGTTTGGCTGTGCAAACTCAGCCAACAGACTAACTGAGGTTTATTTTCTCCCAGCCAAACCACAACGTGAAGCCACAATTTGCTGTTGGCTTACAAACTGTGACATGTTATGGCTATGGTTTAGTGTTATGTTTGAAACCATAGCCTTGCTTAACCATGGTTTGTTAGGCCACTCCACCCTGGATCCTCACTAAGCTGTTGAGGCAAAGCTAGTTGGAAAATGAAAGCTTCGGAGAAACAAGATGCGCCTTGTTTGCAGGTCTGTGAACATGGTTTGTTGAACGAGCCATAGCTAGAACAAACCATGGCATACTATCATGTGTGAATGCAGGCAGTGCGTGTGTGTCTGCAGCCAAGTGTTTGGCTTCCTCCATAGATAATTTCAACCCTCCACTGAGCAACCAGCCTTAAATCAAAACAAGTAATGGCAATAATGGGGCAAAACAACATCTCTGGAAGTCTGTTGTGCTCAGGGAAACTGGGTATAAGTTCTGTGGTTCAAATGGCAATGTATTTTGCTGTTGACTACACCCTGCAAGGCTCATGGAAAAGCTGGGCAGAAGAAAAAGAAACATTTATTTATACTCTTAAAGAATGCTGCCTCTTAGAGCAGAAAACACTGCTCTAGTGTTTGGATTACTGATGGATGTCCAATTCCCCCCACTTTGAATTCTTAATCCACTTCCCCTTTTTCTTAGTTGTAGCTTTCTGTTTCTTATATTTGGAAAGCAGTATATGTGTGGGGGCGCTTGTTGTCAGACCTTTGCTGCCCATGTCCTTAAAAACATTCTCTCTCCCCCCCCCCCCAGATCCTTCCTGTTGAGACAGACAAGAAGCCTCAGGGGAAGCAGCTCCAGGCACGAGTTGACTACTTGCTGAAACTACTCAAGAAAGACATGGAGAAAAAGGATGGAACGAAAGAGGTGGAAGAGGTCAGTTCCACCATGGATGAATTGCAGCAGAAAAGGCAGAGTCACTAGACCAGGCCTTGTGCATTTCACACATCTGACTTGGCACTGCAGTAGTGCACAGGTCAGCTTTCTAGTCTCTGTGGAGGCAAGTGCATGCTTTGGAAACATACGGATGGGGCTTTGCAAAATCTCTCAAACCAGAGTGAGGGCTGAATAGGACCCCCAGGTCTTTTAAAGCAGCATATGCCAAGCCTGGTGCCCCCAAGTTTGGACCACAGGTCATCAGCCCCATCCAGCACAAGTGTGTTTCTGTTAACATCAGCATCAGGCCGCCTAGGGCTGATGTGAGTCGTAGCCGGTCCAGAACTCACAAAGAGGGGGCACCATGTTAGCAGAATGCGCCGTGCGCTACAAGGCTTTACATCTCGGTCTGTGTGTCATCTGGGAGGGAAGCTTTCCTTGGGAAGTTGCAGTTCTCCTGCTCGTGACTGACTTCTTCTTCTCTCGACTTAGACCAAGGCGAAAAAGAGGAAGCCCCGCACAAAGAAGGAAAACAAGTCTCTCAAAGGGAGAGATGAGCATGGGAATGAGGTCTCCTCTCCTCGACACTCGGACAACCCCTCAGAAGAAGGAGAGGTCAAGGTAAGCCCAGCTTGGCAGGTCTCCTGTGATTCCACATGCCCACCTGCGCAATATCTGATGTGCAGATTCTATTGTGTTGAATAATATAGACAGCTGGCAGATGAAGAATCGGAAGTTCTCTTTTTTCTGTCCTTCCTTCCTTCCTTCCTTCCTTCCTTCCTTCCTTCCTTCCTTCCTTCCTTCCTCCCTCCCTCCCTCCCTCCCTCCCTCCCTCCCTCCCTCCCTCCCTCTCTTTCTTTCTCTCTTTCTCTCTCTCCTTTTCTGGTCTATGTTTTTATTTAGATCAGCTTTTTAGCTTTGATAAAGCAAGTATTTGATATTTTTGTATTCCTTTTAAAATTTATTCCCCACCGCCCCCAAAAAAATCCACCAGGAGCTGGTGGCTAAGATTTTGTTTCCCAGATGCCTCTCCTCAGGCACAGCCAGCAGAGCCCCTTCCCCTGTTCAGCTTCTGTAGTCTTTCTCCGCTCCCCACAATGATAGCTTTGAAAACCAGGTTTGTTTTTTTAAAAAACAAACAAACCCATAATAGCTGTGCACATTAGCCTCATGTGGATGATCCATGCCATTGCTGTTCCATTCAGATTATGGCTTGTGTAGACTATAAATTGGCCCTTCAGATGTCTCGGACTACAACTTCCATCATCCACAGGCAGAGGTGTTATCACAGTTCAAGGATTCATTCCAGCTAGGTAGAAGCACTTAAGGGCTGGTGAGGAAGAGAAGGTGGGGTAGAGGAGGGGCCTGGATAGAGTCACTAGGGCCCGATACAGAGGCGCAGGGGACGAAATTCACCACCACCTAACCTGCAATCCCTCAGCCCTGAAATAAATGAAATAGGTTTGATTTTTTCTCCCCTCCCCTTCCTGCTTTTCCCCTTTCCTTGCAGGAGGATGGCTTAGATGGCAGCCCTGTGAGAAAGAAGCAGAAGAAGAAAGAGGACAAAGAAAACAAGATAAAACAGACGGCAAGCAAGAAAGAAAAGGAAGAGGAGAAAGAGAGGAGGAAGACAAAGGGCAAAAGAGAAAAGGTAACGGAGATTGGCTTGCTCCACAAGGAAAAGTCACATAGGAATCAGTTTAGCAACCCTGGCTGAGATACTGAGTAATAATTTCTCCCGCAGAACTGTATCAGGAACTCCCTTCTCTGGCTTCAGCCTGGCCTCATCTCTCTCGTTTCTCTGTGTGAAATTACTGCAAATGCCGTGCTTTGTTTTTATGTTTGCCATGCCTCGTTTTGTCTTTTTACAGGCCAAAGGCAGCGATGCCAAATCTGCAGGCAAAGGGAAGCGATCTCAGGGCCCCGTCCACATTACAGCTGGGAGTGAGCCCATCCCCATTGGAGAAGAGGAAGAGGATGACTTGGACCAGGAAACCTTCAGCATAGTAAGTATTTCCTCATGGGGTCAGGGAGGAAGGGGTCCCATTCGTCATTCCAGCCCCATGAGGTTTAGACTAGTTGATCTCATCTTTGGGCTTCAGAATTTTTGCAAGCTACTTGATTCAAGTCAGCAGCATGTACCTTTTCATTCATTTATTTAGAAGCATTTTATATACGGCTTTGTATTTCAAGAAACCCTTAAGCAGGGCACAGTAGGCAGTGGTATGAGCAGGTTGGGTTTATGGCGGGTGGTTTGGACTACAACTCCTAGCATGCATTGGCCAGGGCTGATGGGAGCTGTAGTTCAAAACACCTGGAGTGCACCAGTTGTGGAAAACGTTGAAAAGGCAGAATGAATGCTGGAGGTTCTGTCCCATATGTGGTGGCATGAGCACAAATAATCACGAATTCACAATTTTCGAAAGATGGCTAGGGCTGCCCCCTGTAGGAAGGCGGTAAATAAATCCTCAATAACGTGTAGCTTTGCTCTCTCTGCTGCTCCCCTCCCAGTGCAAAGAGCGGATGAGGCCTGTCAAAAAGGCTTTGAAGCAGCTGGACAAGCCAGACAAGGGACTGACGGTGCAGGAGCAGCTGGAGCACACGCGCAGCTGCCTGCTGAAGATCGGCGACCGCATCTCGGAGTGCCTGAAAGCCTACTCAGACCAGGAGCTCATCAAGCTCTGGAGAAGGTAACCAGCTCCACCTACCCGCCTGCCTTCCTGCCTGTCAGGCCTTCCACTGCGCTCTGACGCTGGTTAGCTACTGAGGTCAGGTTTAAGGAAGTTGGCTTACAACCTTGGCCCACCTAGCTGTGTATTGTCTACCTTGACTGGCAGCGGGTCTTCAAGGAACAGCTGCTCCTCATGCAGAAGGTCCCAGGTTTGATCCATGTTTGATGTAGTACAGTATTTTAATATATTTTTTGGAAGCTGCCCAGAGTGGCTGGGGAAGCCCAGCCAGATGGGCGGGGTATAAATAATAAATTATTATTATTATTATTATTATTATTATTATTATTATTATTATTATTATTATCCCTTGGAGATCTGCCGGTCCGTATGGACCTTGGTGGACCATAGATCTGACTTGGTACGAGGTAGTTTCTTCAGTCCCTATACCTTTGGGGGAAAGAGCATCCCACTTTGTGTGCAGAAATCCCCAGGTTCAATCCCCAGCTATTCCTGGTAGGGCTTGGAAAGGCTGCCTCTCTAAAGCCCTGGAGAGCTGCTGCTGGTCAGTGTGGACAACATTCAGGTAGAAGGATCAGTGGTCTGCTTCTTTTATAAAGAAGCTTCCTATTCATTTCATTTATTAGACTTACTAGTTGCTCGTCACCTGAAGGTCTCCAAGCAACTTAACAGCAAGGACAAGGTATACAACGCACCCTGTGCTGTAAGCTACCCTGGCAGAAATGCAATATAGCGAGTGCAAGATGTAGGAAGTCACCTTATACCGAGTAAGATCATTGGTCCATCTAGCTCAGTATCATCATCTCCGATTGGCAGCAGCTCTCCAGGGTTTCAGGCAGGGGGCATCGTGTCCCTATGTAGAGATGCTGGGCATTGAATCTGGGACCGCCTGCATGCAAAACAGATGCTCTCCCACTGAGCTTTTACATTTCAAAATATTTTGCAAAATATCGGTTGCTTTGGCTTAGAATTTAGATTTAGGGGGGTTTTTTAATGAAGGAATTAACGATACCGGAGTTTAGATAGTAAAAACATGTGTTGTAAAACGGCTAATAAAATGGAGTAAAAAAAACCAAACATCAAGGAAGGGAAGGGTAGGAAGTCAAGAAGAAACAGCTTTAAAAATGTATAACGTTCTGGAATATTTTTGGAGGTTTAATAAAAATGATTGGGGGCGGGCGGGAAGAATTTAGATTTAGTTTTATAAGAATAAAAACTATAACATTACTGCCACACACAGCATAGCAGGCTGGATTTATTGGGTTATATTTGATTTGAGGTTCTGCATGGCTCAGGCCTTGAATGTACAAAGTCATCCCAAAGAGAAGAGATGCCTCCTGAGCATATGCAGAGTGTGCCTCTCCAGTCTCAGCTGGGTGATCTCCAGATAGACTGCATTCAGGTGGAATCAGGGGATGGGGCCTCATCTGGGCTAGACTGATAGAGGAAAGGGGTAAGCAAATTGCTGTTCTGTCAGTTCACTAAAGGGGGAAAATGAAAAAATGAAATCCATTCGCCTCCTTCCAGGAACCTGTGGATATTTGTGTCCAAGTTCACGGAATTTGATGCGAGAAAGTTGCACAAGTTGTACAAGATGGCTCACAAGAAGCGGTCGCAGGATGAGGAGGTGAGTCTGAAAAACAGAGAGAGGGGTGGGGGGGGGAGAGAGAGCGCTTGGCTCTTGTCACTGAAAGGCAGGATACAAATCTAATTTTTAAAAAATAAGCAAAGGAGATTTGTCCTGTACAACAGGCTTCGCCAAGCTGGTGTTTTCAAGACGTTTTGGAGCACAACTCTGGACAGCTAGCTCTGTGATGCTGGGGCTGAAGGGAGTTGTGGTCTAAAACATCTGGAGGGGGCACCAGGTTGGTGAAGGCTGCTGTAGAAAATAGGCGGTGCCCTTGGGATCCCTTCCACCTCTGTCATTCTGTGATTCTGTGATGCACCCTTAGAAACCAGAAGGAGCCTGGGCAAAGCTTTCTTGATTTGGTCTGCAGATGTACAGTATTCTCTTTTGCTCCCAGGCACTCTGCATCTTTTGCATGGGCTACCTGGGAGTCAGAAGGCTCAGTAAGGAGACTATAGAGCCAGAAGAGGGCTGGAGCAACGGTCCTGCAAGGAAAAGTTGCGGTTTTCGGGAGGTCATTTGTTTGCTTTGAAAAATAAGGGGAGATATGCTGGATAAGAGGTACATAAAGCTATGTGTGGTTTAGGGCAGTGGGTCCACAAGTGAGTCACAAGGCCGTGTAGGCTTTAACAGCGAACACAGATGGCGTGCTTACCTGCCCATGAATAAAAACTCTGAATAACTTTGTTAAGTACTATAACAATTTCAGTGAAGTCCAGATTGATAGGGACGTTAAGTAAACTTTTTGCTTGGAGGCCTCAAGTAATGGCAAAAAAATAGGCAAACCAGCAGTTAAAATGCACCAGATTGATGGATGCCGAAGATGCAAAGTTCAAAATTCACGTGACAGTCGAATCAATGGGTCGCCATTCTGAGTAAATTTGGACCAGCAGCTCACCGTACTAAAAAAAAGGTTGGGATCCTCTGGTGTGGAGAGATAGTGAGCAGAGGGAGGTTTTTCATTTTTTCTCGTAATACTAGAGCTCCACTGAAGCTGAATGTTGGGAGTTTCAGGACAGACAGAAGAAAGGACTTCCTCATTCAGCAGCATAGTTAAAGTGTGGAACTCACTCCCACAGGAGGCAGATTGGCCACCATCTTGGACGGATTGGGCAAATGTGTGGGTTATCAATGGCTACCAGCAACAATGGCTATGCTCTGCCACCGCAGTCAGGCCTTATGCCTCAGTACTAGTCTCTGGCGCTCACAGGAGGGGAGATCTACTATTGCACTTGAAGTCCAGCTTTGGGGGTTCCCGTGGAGGCCTCTGGTTGGCTGCTGTGAGAACCGGATGCTGTGCCAGAAGAGTCCCTGGCCTGATCCAGTTCAGCCTCTTCCTATGTTCTCACGACAAGATTTGTGTGGGAAGGGCCCATTCGCGCTGTCCTCAGGTGACTCAGTCAATGCCAGGAGCCTTTTATTGTGAATTAACTGTCCCCCTCCCCTCGTCATCCTCAGCAGGAACAGAGGAAAAGGGAGGAGGCCCTGGGAGGCAAGAAACCGTTTCGGTCGGAGGCATCTGGGTCCGGCCGAGATTCTGTGATGTCTCAGATACCTCATGGACCTCATGCTCAGAAGCTCCACCAGCCTCCGACGTCGCATCCTTCCCAAATGCACGGGCACCAGCGGGAGAACTACAACAACCCAAACAAGAGGCATTTTAGCAGTGCAGGTCAGAGACCAAGCAGGAGCCCACAAAGAGCCTTCTCTCCTTATTCCTCTGGGTAGAACTTCTCCCTCCCTCCAGATTGAGTGGATGGCCATTGCTCCCCAACCTGGCTTCTTCCAGATGTTGCTCAAGTCCTGTCAGCCCCAGCCAGTATGGCCAGTTAACAGGGAGGATCCATCAGCCTCCAGGGTGGACTACTATAATTCACTCTATGTGGGTCAGCCCTTGAAGACAGCCTGGAAATTGCAACTAGTGCAAAATACCATGGCAAGAATGCTGGTAGGGGCAGGAGGCTCTGAGCTTATTCTTGTCCTTTAAAAGTTTTTTGCCTCAAGATGCCTTCAGGAATCTTTTATTGTAAAAAAATGCCATTTCAGAAATTGTGTTTATTTAGCTGTATACCGCTTAAGGGAGCGGGTGGCGCTGTGGTCTTAACCACTGAGCCTCTTGGGCTTGCTGATCAAAAGGTCGGCAGTTCGAATCTGTGTGATGGGGTGAGCTCCTCTTGCTCTGTCCTAGCTCCTGCCAACCCAGCAGTTCAAAAGCACACCAGTGCAAGTAGATAAATAGGTACCACTGCGGCGAGAAAGTAAACAGCATTTCTGTGCGCTCTGGTTTCTGTCATGGTGTTCCGTTGCACCAGATGCGGTTTAGCCATGCTGGACACGTGACCTGGAAAGGTGTCTGTGGACAAATGCCAGCTCCCTCGGCCTGTGAGTGAGATGAGCGCCGCAACCCCATAGTCACCTTTGACTGGACTTAACTGTCCAGGGGTCCTTTACCTGTAACCTTATACTGCTCATTCCAAAACAAGGCTTATAAGTGCTTCACAAAGTATAAAAGCCTATTATACATTTTGGCTTAAGGGTTTGTACGGAGGGACAGGCAGGCTTTGTACAGTCCATTGTGACTGATCTGATTGTGGAGAACCCCCACCGCGTGCATCAGCTTCCAGGGACCCCTAGGGATCCTGTCCTTGCCCATTCAAGGGCGTTTCGTGAAACCGAGTCGAGCCTTCCCCTCCCTTCTCTTTGTGCAGAGCGAGGTGACTGGCAGAGAGACCGCAAATTCAGCTACGGCGGCAACAGCAACCAAGTGTGGGGCGGAGAACGGCATCATCAGTATGAACCGCATTGGTACAAAGAGCACCACTATGGAGACCGCCGGCCGCGTGGCGAGCCTCGTGGTGAACCTCGCAACTACCGGCTGAACAACCCAAGCCGCAAGCGGCCATATGAGCAGTACAACAGTGACCGAGATCACCGGGGCCACAGGGACTATTACGACAGGTGAGCCGCCAGCAGCAGAACCTGGGTAGCCGATTCCCTGCACTCAGCAACCAGGCCTCTCCAGCTCTGCCCTGAGCTGTTTCATGTCCTCCTCGCCCCCAGCACTGGCCACTAGGTGGAGGCCTGGCTTTGTTGAATGAGGGGACAACTTAATTTCTAGCCAGGCCCCAGCATTGAGCAGCGACATCAGAGTATTCCAACAAAAATGGGAGAAGCGGGAGTGGAGATGCCCAGTGTTCACTTATTCATCCCACATTCAGGACTGAAATCAGTCCAGTAAATGCAATCTGTATTCACTGTTGTTTTTGTTTTCAGTTCACAAACCATACGCAGTTGATTAGTAGTAGTAGGAACAGTTTTGTTTAGCTGTAAGCCAAAACAGAGAAAAAAGACAGACTTGAGCCACAAGCCTGGCTCTTAATTTCCTGTCAGCCAGTGCAGTAGAGAAACATACAGTTTTTTCGTCTTGCGAATTTTTCGTCTTGCGAAGCACGGTTTCCCATAGGAATGCATTGAAACGGTTTCCCATAGGAAAAAGAAAACAAACTTGCAAGACGTTTTTGTCTTGTGAAGCAAGCCCATAGGGAAATTCATCTTGCGAAGCAACTCAAAAAATGAAAAACTCTTTCGTCTTGCAAGTTTTTCGTCTTGCGAGGCATTCGTCTTGCGAGGTACCACTGTACAAGGTAACATCGTTTTCCTTGTCCGTCTGCAAAAAGCACATGCGCTCACTTGGTGGAACAACCGCCCCCTCCCCCCGGTTGCTAAAGACAAACATTAGATTACTCCCCCCCCTTTATGCACTGAATTTCCTTTGCATTGAAACGAGCAGGGTAGAATAACATCATGACGATGGAATGCATTTACATAATTAATTACGTAAGTTGCGTAATTTCACCACAGTCAGACAAATAACATGGTTCTGGGCAGAAGACGACTTGCAGTGGATTGGAAGCAGTGCCGCGTGTAGACCAGCAATAGGATGATTTCCTGCTCTCAGCTTCCTCCTGTCAATTACTGTGTCTTGAGGAACTCGGGGGGGGGGGGGGCGGCGCAGTCAGAACACCGTTACAGAGTGAGGCCAACTGAGATCAGGGGAAGGCAACTTCCCCTTACCACTGGCTGGAACGCGAAATGTTTTCTTGATTATTTGAATGGGTTGGACATGGTCTTGTTTTGGTAGACATGGAGCCCTCATTTGGACTGTGTCCCTTTTTCTCCCTGCACTTCCCAAAAGATGCGAGGGGGGAGCTAGTTGGGGACTGCTTTCTCCCATACAAACTGCCCCAGGTCACTATGGTCTGCAGGTGGGTCATTGCATGCGGACATGGGCCTGTGAGAAACCAACCTGGTGCCCTATGGACTATGGCTCCCACCAGCCCTGGCCATCTGGGAATGGGATGTTTCCTCAGTCCCCACTTCTGAGCTGACTGCTCTCTGTGCTTGCTTCTGCCTAGGCATCACCATGATTCGAAGCGACGGAGATCAGACGAGTTCCGGTCTCAGAATTACCACCAACAGGACTTCAGGAGGATGCCTGACCATAGGCCTTCCATGGGCTACCATGGCCAGGGCCCCTCAGACCATTACCGGCCTTTCCACCTGGACAAATCGCCGGATTACAAACAGCTTCTCCCCCCTCCTCACTCCCAAGTCTCGGACCCTCGCTCCCCACCCTCACAGAAATCCCCACACGACACCAAGTCCCCTCTAGATCACCGGTCACCCCTAGACAGGTCATTAGAACAAAAGAACAATCCAGATTATAACTGGAGCAGCCGGAAAACTTAGATTTCATGGTTGGGAGATCAGGCAAGAACCTCATCTGAGGTAATTTGGCCTGAGGTAAAATGGCAGCTGCTGTGGTTCGTAACCAGAGACTCTGAACCTGCTGCTGTTGGGTCCTACATTTGCAGAAGGATCATAAGAGCTGGACCAATCGTGGGGGGGGGTTGCCTGGATTTCTGCCCCAATCTCTCCTCACATAATCCTGCTGGCCAAATGTTTAGGGAGTTGACTTCCCTACACTCGAGTGACCTGTTGCGGGGAAAAGGCCAGGCCCACCCTGGGTTTTTGTTTTGTTTTCTGTATCTTGAGGCCTAACTGGTCTCCCATGGACATTTCATGGAACTTGAATCGATGGCTGCCTGAGGCACAGACGGAGGAAAGAGACCTGTATGGCCTCGCTATGGAGATCCAAGTCGTTGGCTGGGATGGAGAATGGGAACAGAGGTGCTGGCCTGTGTGGGTTTGCCCCTCTTGAACGGTGGAGGTTTGGCATAGGGATGAGGGATGGGTGGTGGGGAACAAGTCCCGAGGTGGCTGGCGCAGCCTTTCAGTAACAGGACCTGAACATCTCCAACTGTAGGTGCCCGAAACTTGCACATACATATATATGCAAGTCTTGCACACATATATATATATATATATGCAAGTCTCGGGTGCCTGCAGTTGGAGATGTTCAGGTCCTGTTACTGAAAGGCTGCACCATTCATCTCAGGACTTGCTCCTCCCCACTCCTCCCTCATCCCTATGCCAAACCCCCACCGTTCAACAGAGGCAAACCCACAGGTGCCAAGCCTTGCAGGACTTGAACATCTCCACCTGTAGGTGCCTGAGACTTGCATATAGTCTCAGGCACCTACATTTGGAGATGTTCAGGTCCTGTTACTGAAACACCAGGGCTTGGGGGGGAAATGCACTCCCCCCACTGTAGGTTGATTCTCATTTCTCGTTTTCCCAGGAAAGAACATTGACTGCATATGTTAGAATCTGTATTGTCTGCTGTGTGCCAGGATTGAGGAAGTAGCGCTGGGTTTGGATCCCAGTTTGGATGAATTCTTGATGGATTTGGGAATGGGGGAGGAATATTATTTCTGGGGTCCATTCCCGACATCTGCATGGCAGTATTGTCCCCCACCCATTTTCTCCAATATCTACAGACCGGAAGGACTAAGCTGTGGATTTCTGAGAGGGAGGGAGAAACAGAACATTACCCCACCGGCTAAAAGAAAAACAACAACAGCCGCAACCAGTTATTGATAATTAATTTATATTTGTGACAAAAAGAATTGCCACTGTCCTAGTGATTTCTGATGTAAATATGTTTGTTTATAGAGTATGTATTAAAAAAATTTTCCTACATTGTAGGCTGTACTTTGGATTCTTGTATATTAAAATGTGACATGGACATTTTCAGAAATTGGACTGACTGCTTGTTTTCTGTTTGCTACCGCCGCGCGATGAGTTCCTTGTGTCAGTTTGTTGGACGGTTTTGAGGTTTGGCTTACCTGGACTGATTCCAGGCTACAGCAGACATGTCCAAACACACTCTCACATGCAGGACTGCATGTGCGGGCACACGTTCTCACACACATACTTTCTCTCACCCATGAAGCACTCGGCGAGGGGGAGAATGCTCTGTTTCCTCGAGTTTCTTGGATGAAAGGCAGGATATAAATCTTGGTCTTCCCTGCTACTTCCTGTGCAGAAAATGCAGGACATTTTTCTGGATGAACCCACCGTGTAGGCACACGTTTTCCAAAATGAGGCTTACCACTTCATTGAAAACCTCATTTTATGTGCACATGTAACAGTGGGATGATGAGCGAGGGGTATCCTGCCTGCCAGAATCTTAAAAAATGCTCCTTAAATCGTTTGTCAGATGCTCAAGCTCCCAAGTTTCAGAATATTCTTGAATCTGACCTTTTCATCATGATCCTGCACCAACTCACCATCTGTGTTGCAAGCACTATGTCTGTATAAAGCTTGCCTGACAAATGACCTTGCATGGGTGTTGTCTCCTGGCTAGTATCTGAGCAAACTGGCCCAATTCCCAGATACTGAAGAGGCCTGTACATAAATACACTGCAATTCAATAGATCAGGATGGAGAACCTCGTCTGAATGGGCAACATTAGGTCTCAAGTGTGGCCTCCAAGTCTATCTCTATATGGCCCTCAGGACTCTGAAGCGCGCACACACACACACACACACACACACACAAATTCACCCTGTTTTGCACTTCCCTGGGTTTTGTTTTTTTTGCCTGGCTGGCCTGTGTGCTTGAATTCTAACACTGCTTTTTGTCTGCCTGGATTGAGGCTAGAGAATTGTGGCCCTCAGACTGAAAAACAGCTCGGATGACTTCATGGGGTCAGCCAAAAATGTGATAAATGAATCCGTTGACATAGAAGACGACAGTTATAACATGATGGCATGTTGTATGTCTACTTATGGCAATATTTTAGAATCTTGAGTTTTAGTTTCCATATTTGTGGGCATTGGCTACCAGGCTTCCATTAAACTGGAAGGTAGTGGACTCTTTCACTGAAGGTTTTCAAGCAGAGGTTGGATAGCCTTCTGTCAGGGATCCTTGAGTTGAGATTCCTGCATTGCAAGGGGTTGGACTCGATGACCTTTGAGCTCCTTTCCAACTCTATAATTCTGTGATTCTATGGCATTAGCTTTCATGCATCAATCATTTCTTCAGATAACATGAAATGTCACCCTGCATTGACAAGTATATGTAGGTTTAGAAAGGGGCAGACATTAGCAGCTTGGAGGGGGAGGGAATACCTTAGGAGCTGGCTCTTTCTGGCTAGAGCTGTCTTTCCACATCACTTTTTGTAACAGACTTTAAAATTTAGTGACAGGATATTGGACAAGATGGGTCTTTGGCCTGCTCCAACAGGACTCCTTCTTAATTGACAGTGGAGCAGCGCTCAGCAGCGGAATAGGATGCCTTGAGTACATCCTGGCAGCCCTGGTCTTCAATCCTCTGCCTTACTTAGCCTTTCCAGGCCAGTGCATTTTACAGAACACACACCTCTGACTTCTGTCCCTTGGGCAGTTGTACATAGCGCAGCAGATGGGGGAAGTCCACCCCCAACTAACTGGCTTCCTGCCTTCAGAAACAGTTTTGTTTGGTTGTTGGTTGGGCTTGTTTTCTTGGAAACCTGGCTTTGTTGAGACCAAAAGGGATTTACTGGCCTTGCCCTGTTGCTCAACTCACACAGGTGCTTAACTTGCCTGGCTGCTTCCCGTCTTCCGTGAAGCTTCCTCCGCTGGGGCTCTGCCTTACACCCTGGGATTCCTCAGAGTTGAGTAAGAGCAGAAATAAAAGCATTTTCATGCAGCAGGTCATTCATAGCGAGAGGACAGGAGGAGAGAGCCTAACAAAGGATTTTCCACACCTGTAAGCACTGGAACCAGGAGTGAAATTTCACAGCTGAGACGTGTTCCCCATAGAGACAGATTTTATAATGGAAACACTGACTCAGCCATTTATTCCAAGAGTCTTGGCAAGGGCGAGCAGTCTGGTTTCGCAAGGAGGCCCAGAACTGTAAGAGAAGGGGGGTATTCAAGGAGGGAGAGTTCATCTGAAACCTGTTGGGTCTGTGGGAGGTATTAAACCCCTGTGTGTACTCCTGTCATCCCAGTAGTTATTATTAGTCTGGATCGCACCCTTTTAGTTCTATAAATGCTCTATCTAGAAGTTTGGTCGTCTTATTCTTGGGATAAATCTCCAAAGGTATACAATGGACACATTTCTCTAGAAACCCAGCATATACATAAGGCCCGTTTTCTGGAATTCTGAAGTTTGTGGATGTTTATCGGAGGTGGCAGGGATGCAGGTGGCGCTGTGGGTTAAACCACAGAGCCTAGGGCTTGCCGATCAGAAGGTCGGCGGTTCGAATCCCTGCAACGGGGTGAGCTCCCGTTGCTCGGTCCCAGCTCCTGCCAACCTAGCAGTTCGAAAGCACGTCAAAAAGTGCAAGTAGATAAATAGGTACCACTCTGGTGGGAAGGTAAACAGCGTTTCCGTGCGCTGCTCTGGTTCGCCAGAAGTGGATTAGTCCTGCTGGCCACATGACCTGGAAGCTGTATGCCAGCTCCCTTGGCCAGTAAAGCGAGATGAGCGCCGCAACCCCAGAGTCGGTAACGACTGGACCTAATGGTCAGGGGTCCCTTTACCTTTACCTATCGGAGGTGGCAGGTCTCTGCACACCAGTTGCCGAGAACTGTAAGTGGGCAGAGTGCTGTTGTGTTCATGTCTTCCTTCAGGGATTCCCAGAGGCATCTGGGGCTGGTCACTGTGAGAAGACAATGGACTGAAGGGGCTGCTGGCTTGAGCCAACGGGGTGCTTGTATTTTTACAGTTCCTAGATCACACTTCAGCTGAAACATACTTGGCAAAAGTTCTAGAAATTTGATGGCCGCAACTCTAAAAACTCACTCAAAAGGAACGGCTATGGGGTGGTGGGGAGGAATCAATGTTAGTTCCTTACTAATTTAGCTGGAAGTTTCAGTAAGCTGATTCACACAGAACACAGGTACAAGCTGCCCCTACATATACACACTGGTGGGAAAGAGTGTATGTTTGTTGATCTGCACAGACCAGCTAGTAAGTACACAGGTACACAAACTGTACAGGTGTGAGCATCCCTAGGGTTAGGACAGATTGGGAACACGTTTCAGTTCTTTGAGAGACCTCACACTGCCTGGGGCTGATGGGAGCAGTAGCCTAAAACATCCAAAGACCACTGGGTTGGGGGTAGGCAGGCTAAGCAGTTAACGAAAAGGCAGGGAAGGCACATGGTTTGCGACTTTTCTCACTCCTACAAAAAACTGCATCACAAGAAAGGAATTCACTGTCCATATGGTTGGGAAGAAAATGTTTTACTTGCACTTTTCATCAATAAATAATTTACAGTATTTACAGACAAAATTCTACACACAAACACAAAAGAAGCTGGGAAGGAAAAGGGTCAGTGAGGCTGGAATTGTGTCTCCCCTCCCCCTTGTGTTTTTGTTTTTTAAAAAATCCATTGCGTTTTTATCGGCTTCACTTCACCTGTAAGCCAGAATGAGCCCTATAATGTAAACCAAAATAAAGTGCTTAAAAAATATTTTTTAACATTAGAGATATTCCTATAGTTGGAAAACCTTGTTGAACTTTTTGGATTGTGAGGTCAACAGGAGAGGAGGAGGAGGAGGAGCGGCTATGAAGAAGGGCCATCACTACCTAATTTGAAGACCTTACAAAAGCCACATACATTTAAAGCACTATGGTACCACTTTGGTCAGTCATGGCTTAACCCCAAGAATTTGGGGAGCTGTGGTCTGTTAAGAGGTGTGAGGAGACACCCTAATTCCCTACCAGAGCTACCATTCTCAAATTGTTAAACCAACCAATCCCTCTTCCCAGGGGACTCTGGGAATTGTAGCTCTGTGAGGGAATGTGTGTTGAGGTCTCCTAACAACTCTGAGAACCCTTAACAAAATATGGCTTCCAGGATTCTCTGGGGGAAGCCACAACTTTTTTAACATGGTCACCACAGTGCTTTAAATGTATGCTGTGAGCATGGCCTCCATTTTTCCAAGGAAGACAATTTTAAACTAAATATGGCGAAATGAAGCTTATGAGCCTTGTCTCCAATATTGCTCCTACTCAGAGTATGCCTCTTGAAATTAATGGACATGGCCAACTTTTTCTATGAATTTCATTGAGTCTACTCTGAGTAGCACCCACAATTTTGAAACACAAGCAGCATTAGCTGTTGCGAGTTGCCGGTGGATTAGAATGAACCACCAAGGTGGTGAGCTCAACTTGCACACCAAGGACAGAGAAGCTGTGGCCCTCCAGAGATTGTTGGGACTCCAACTCCCATTAGCCCTGACAGTTGACCATACTGGCTTGCAGGCTGATGGGACTTGAAGTCCAGCAACATCTGGAGGAGAAATACTTTGTAGCCCCTCTGGCTACAGTGAGCGCTTCTAGAGTACATGAAGGCCAAGTCCCAGTTTTCAGCCTCAGCATCTCCCAATCTCCTCGTTCCTTCCACATGACTCCCGAGTTTGCACACTTCACAGCTCAAGTTGAGAGCTCCCAATTTCAAGATCAATGATGAAAGGAGGAAAGGGCCATCAGTGAACAAACCATAGAATGAAACAGTCAACATGTATTTTTCTTTAAACCGTTCAGGAAGGAAAAGAAAACTACACCCCTGTACAGTCACCAATGTGAGGGCACTCTATATATTAGAAGACACAATCCTATACAACAAATGGCTACTAAATTGTGTTCCTCTGCTGCTTTTTCAGTGTGGGAGGCAGAGATGCTGGTGGGTGGAAGTTTGACTGCCAGGCAAATTTCAATCGATCGCAGAGTATTATGGGGGTAGCACCTTCCATGTGAGCTGGTTCCTCAAAGATGCTGCTCTTTGATAGCTTAGTCCTCTGGTCCACTACAAGGGTCTCCTTGGGGCAGAGGAGATGATGCAGCAAACAAATGAAAAAACTTGGGGTTATGAGCTCCATCTCTTTCCCACAGAGAAAAAGCTTCTGTATAGGAAACATCACAACACCCACACAAAGGTTGCCACATGTGACATTTTGCATATATGCAAGTCACTGCGTGTACAAATAATGAAATATACAGGTGTGCAGTCACTGTGGAGCAATGTCAATGTGTTTTATGGGTGTGCATCTTCTGGGCTTTGAGATAGTCCAAGGAGCACCTCAAGCTTGTCTTCCGTGGTTGACCTGCTGGCTGGACACATCTGGGAATTTCCACCACAAAACTGGCACGGCTGGTGCATAGATTGCGTTTGACACGTACAATGTGGCCCTATGTGAGGATGGGAAAAGTGGAAGAGGCTTGAAATGTCACACGGTGAGTTGCCAAAGAGAGTGAGGGGCCAGGGGAACCAAGCTGAAGATGCCATTTGCCTGAAATCTCTATCCAGGGTCAGTAAGAGTTTTCCTAGACACTCCCTGGCTTGGAAGCTTCTATGCAGGAAGACAAGGTGATGAGACGCAAAGGAGAACAGGCACGCCAAACTGTTCAAGACTTTTCCAAAAT
The DNA here is from genome assembly GCF_965112155.1 of Podarcis liolepis. Classification (NCBI taxonomy): domain Eukaryota; kingdom Metazoa; phylum Chordata; class Lepidosauria; order Squamata; family Lacertidae; genus Podarcis; species Podarcis liolepis. The sequence goes on from NC_139569.1 coordinate 30,391,515, forward strand.
ATTGAGGCTTACTTCCCCTGCCACCACCCACAAAAAAATTAAAATATAGGTATGGTTTGCTCTCAAACCTGAAAAGGTCAATATTTTGAATAGTGCTGTGCTGGAAAAAAACACATCACTGCATTTTATTTGACCCTTTTCTACCAATTAATGAGAAAGGGGGAAAAAATAAAAAATTATCACAGGGAAGAAATACTTCTGATTAAATTCTCACGAGTTGGGTGCAGGGTTTTTTGTTGGGCTTCCCCTATTTTGGAGATGGTTAAGGGTGCTTGTGAGTGACCTTTCTTTCATTCCACAAATCATCTCACTGGTGGTCTGTGCTCTGCAGCCTTCCTGGGTGCCTGCATGTCAATCAAAGCCCAGGGGAAGACATCAAGAGGCAACTCCTCCCTTGGGCTTTTTTCAGATCTGGAAGCCCAGGCAGCTGGGGAGGCTGCATAAAGGCTGGAGAATATTACTGGAAATAAAACAAAGACTACTCTTGGCCACTTTGCAACCATAAGTCCCAAACCTTGCACACATGCACTACTGAAGCACCCTGAGAATGAGGTATAAAAACTGAAGCACTTTTAGTAGGGGAAGAAAACAAAGAAAGCAAACTGGAGGACTGGTATCAGCACAGCACTAGTTTAAAGTGAGCAACGGTAAGACTTTACCCATTTTCTAAGGAATCTACTTCCTGAATTTCTGCAAACCCAGAGCAGGAATGCAGAGATCCAGCAGGTAGCCTCCTCAGAGGGCTTCTCTTCAGCAGGAAGGATGGATCATCTGATCACCACACCTGTGGTTCATGCATAAAAGAGGATTTCAGGGGGCAACTGCAACCTTCAAACATAGGCTTGGGAATCAAACTGGAGTGTAGGGAAAACAAGCAAGCCTTTTTGGAACTCTGAAGCTTCTCCCCAGGTCTCCCGATGGCTTGGTGTGATTTGTTCTCTCTACAGCACAAAAACCCCAAGGAGGATTTTGGGTCACCTAAGCAAAGGACTTTGAAAGGAAGCAAGTTCTTGATGCCCATTTCTTGGACACCACGGTAGCCTTGGTTGTACCAAAAAGGAAGTGGCACTTTGGGCCACCGAAATACTGGCCTTGTTTTACCCCTCTGAAAGCACCAGAGGAGGATAGGAGAAAAGAGGAATTAGCAAACAGACAGCAATCCTTGAAGAAAAACAAAGATCTGAGCTGTAGGGAAGGCCTTCTACAAAGGTAATGCTGGGTCCATGTCAAAAAGCACAGCATCGTCCCACAATGCCTTCCCTACTGGAATTCTGTTCTTTCCGTTAAAAGGGACTACCATCCCCTTAGGGTTCCCCCATTGCTGGATGCTGAGACGGCGGGAAGAAGCACGTTCTTTGGGTCTCCTGTACACCGTCCCTCTGGGGCCAGAGGAGGTGAAGGCCTAATGCTCATCCTTTTCCCCACCCACCTGTGCAAAGGCAGCTGCCAGCAGCTGCACACAAACAAGATCACAGAAACTGGGTGTGCACCCACAGCTGTTTGCACGTGCAATGGCAAGTCTCACATGTGTGAGGGTGTGAGCACGCGAGAGCCAGTTTGCCAAGAGCGTTCGGCACACCCCGGGAAAAGCAGGTGCATTGAACTAGAAGCCAGCTGTGGAGGAGAGAACACGACGCTTCTGCTGCCATTGCCTGACTAAGCTCTGCTCGCATATAACCCTTTGAACGGATCTTTCTTTCTTTCTTTCTTTCTTTCTTTCTTTCTTTCTTTCTTCTTTCACCTCTGTTCAGTCATGATCCTGCAGTTCATTTCTGGAACTGGCAACTTGCCACTGCCTGTCTAAAAAAAAGAAGCAGCCTACTTTGACTTTTACACAAACGCCAATGTCACAATCACCACAACCATTTGTAGTACAGCAAACATGGAGGGATCGGGGTGGGGGGACAGTGAGAAGCCTCCCATTATCCTTTCCTATCAGAGGAGGAAGGGAACAAGAACAGGGGTCAACCACAAGTTCAGAACTCTTTAACATAAAAGGAGGCCTTCACTTGGAAAGAAGGTTCAATCCTATTCGATCAATTGCTTTTTCTGGAGGTTTTCCCCCCTGGAGAAAAAGCAGTCACTAAAACTGTTCATTCTCAGCTGGCTCAGCCTCTTAGTTACCCAGTACAATTGTTCTCTTGTTTTTCCCGACTCAGGAGGTCTGCCACAGATGACGGCCTATAGGAAAACAGCTGTCCACTGGCTCAAGCATGCCAACACCCCCAGAAAAAGGAGAAGCGTGGGAGGCTCCAAGGGGGCCGTATTGCCTGTCTCCAAGTCTCGTGTCCGTTCGTAGAGGTGCAATTTGTCTTTGTTGGAGTGCAGCATTTTGACGTCTTCAAAAGCATAGTAAGCAGCAAGAGTAAAGTTGACGTCGCCCGTCGTCAAGAGGTCGAAGACACAGGACTGGAAGTATAAGTCCTCCACCGGAAGCTTCTCCCGGCACTTCGCTGTGGCTGTCTCATAGGTGAAATGCTCTGGTGGAGACGGAGAGCTGGCCCCTTTCTGGCGAGCCCGGTTCTCTGTGGTCTGTGCGGTCGAACGGAAGGCCTGGAAGTCTATCTGCTGGTTGAGTGGGCAACCCCAGAGGCAGAGGTAGAGGCCCTGGTTGTCTCCGTCTTCAACCGCTTTCACCACCTCTTCGGGCATCCTCACAGCAAATGTGAGGTAGCGGCCCACCTGCCTCACCACAATGGTAGTGCCAATATACTTGGCCTGGATCTCAATGTGTTGGCCGGACACCTTCTCAGTGATCTTCAGGCTGTTGGCACCATGCTTGTCGCCCCCGTTCTTGGAGCCATCGGCAAAGGCCGCTGGGAGTTCATCCGTTTCGGCCTGGTAGACTTTCTGCTCTACGCATTCTTGGAAGCTCTTGAAAATTATGGTGAGCTAAATAGGGTAGAAAGGTGGGGGGGGGGGAGATGGAAGGAAAAGGGAGAGTTACTGAGATTGGTAAGAGCTCATTGATCCAACCATAGCCACTCATATACGTCTGTCCCTTCAGTGGAGGGGTAGCTATGTTGCCTCCCAGTCCCAGCCAGCATGGCCAATGGCTGGGGATGATGGGACCTGTAGTCCCAGAACTCCCTGGGGAAAGGGGAATGATTGTTAATCCACTCTAGGAATTGTAGCTCGGCGGGGGAGGGGAGAGAACAGCTCTCAGCACCCTTAACAAACCACAACGCCCAGAATCCCTTGCAGGGATAAAGTGATATCCCAGTGCTTTAAATACATGGTGTGACCAGCGTTAGAAACTCAGATACATAAGCTAATCGCCAAATGGCATCTTAAATCTAGGTTGCACAATGGAATGCCTAGGAATCATTTTTTCCCCTGCAGAATTTTTAAAAATTACTATTATTATTCATTTCATATCTAATCTGCTTTATGTTTGGGGAAAAAAATCTCTAAGTGGTTTACAATATATTAAAACATTGAATACAACAATCCAGAGTAAATCAAATTCAAGGGAAATGTTCTGGATCCTTCTCTAAGTGACATTTTGCTTTCCCTGTATTTTTTTACCTGCTTAATTTATAGAGCTGCCACTTAGAAGAACTCTAGGAAGCCAGTGTGGTGTAGTGGTTAGGACTAGGACCTGGGAGATCAGGGTTCAAATCTGTTAAGTTGTAGGTGAACATATCAGACGACACAGCGATTCTCCAAACAGCTCTTGTTTATTCACAGGTCAGAACAGAACTGAATTGAAGGGTTCAGCCAGCCTGCTTATATAGAGCTCCAGTACAACATAACTGTAACAACTTTCTGTAACTATCCAATCACTGAAGGTCACTTTCGATCCCTTATTTGCATATGTGGACCTGAACTATCTACAGTATCCCCCTGCAGGTCCAGGGTGAGAACTTCAGTACATAACAAAATCCCCACTCAGTAAGGAAGCTCACTGGGTGACCTTGGGTCAGTCACAGCCTCTTAGCCTACCTCATAGGGCTATTGTAGGGATTAACTGGGGAGGGGGTAAACCATGTACTCCTTGGAGAAAAAGGTGGGATATCAATGAAAGAAATAAGCTCTTCTGGACCCATGCCAGTTGCAAAAAAATGCAAATGGGGAAATTTCAAACACAGGGTGTGAATGTGGACCTAGAGATGTGCCTACTTTATTCAGCTATGTGAGACACAGAAGTGGCCATCTTGAAATAATAGGCACCGAATAAGTCTTGCCTTTACCTTGCTAGTAGCTGTTGCCGTGGAACCGGGTAAGACAGGTGTGTTGGTGACCTGCACATTCAGGTAGTTGTTGTTGATGAGCGGCCACGCCCCTTGGACTATGCAAGTCTGGAAACTGTCAGAAAAAGTCCTCAGGTGGGGGTCTCCAAACAGCCCACAGTGCGTGTAGTTGGGAGGAGGAGAGTGTTTGTGGAAGCTCTTCTCATAATGGCAGATTTCCGGGCTGTCTGAGCGCTCCTGGCTGTCGCCTCGGGGCAGAGGGCGGACCCGCGGCTGGGAAGTGGGGCCATCTTTAGAGCAGTTGTGCTGGGCCATCAGGTCGTCGATGCCGTGGACGGCGGAGTGGTAAGCCAGGTCTCCGCGGCAGGTGCGGGCGGTGCGGTGAGTGCAGTGAGCGTAGGCCCGGAGGGCCGTGCAGAACTCAGGGGTGTCCTCTGCCCCCACGTGGTGGGGCCCCGACGTGGCCGCCAAGAACTCAGAATTGCACTTCATGATTTTGCACTGAGACGTCACTGTGGGGGAAAGGAAACAAGGCAGACACCTTTAAAACACGGAGAGATTTTGAGAAGTATTATATGGGGGAAAGAGAGGGAAGAAACTGTTCAAGGCCGGTAGGGGGCGATGTTTTCCTAAAGGTTTTATGTAGTTTTAAGTTCTGGAGAAAACAGCTTGATGCGTTGTTTCACATACACGACTCCATATAAGGCCAAATTTCCAAAGCCAGGTGTCATACATAAACTTTCAATAAGACGTGTGTGTATTAGAGAGAGAGGGAGAGAGAGAGAGAGAGAGAAGAAATGCAAAAGCCATACTTTCCCCCAACCTCTCAGACTGTCACTATTTTGCAGGACAGATTCAAACACAGACTAGAACTTTAGGTTTGTGCTTTTAAAGTGAGTTGAAGCACTCGTGTCAACCTAACAAAACAAATCCTCTTTAAACACACACACACACACACACACACACACACACTTTTTGCATATTGGACACTGACAGGGGAATGCTCCGAAAAGTGTGGAATAAGAAAAAGCAATGGGACAATGCATTGGAAAAGTTCTGGGTGACCCTTGCTTTGATGCAAAGTTGTCTAACCTCTCCACAAGCAGATCAGAATGTGTGCTCACTGAACAGCCAATGTCATCTAATCTCCCTACGAACCAGGATGAAGACTCAATAAGAAGGTCATCTTGGAAGCAGCCCCTTCAGCTGTAGAAGGGAATAGCGGCATCTTCTCCTGTGACGGACAGGCAGCATGAAGCTGCCAAGCCTGGTATAAATTCCAGGAGTCAGTCCTGTGTGCTCTTTCCTCATCAAGAGAACCTTCTCCCTGGAGCATCAGGAGCTGTCTAAAATACTGAATCAGGTCATTGGTCCAGCTAGTTCAGTTCTGGGTCTACAGTGACCAGCAATGGCTCTCCAGGATATTGGACGGGTCTGTGTCATCAATCCCGCCCGCCCCCCCCATCTGAACAAACTCTCATTAATGCACCTGATCTGAGAGCCAGAAGCAGCCCCTCATCACTCATCTCCTCCCTCCTGCTTGAAGGAGATAAAGGCTTTTACTGAGAACTGAGCATTGCTGGGCCACTCAAGCTCTGCTGCAGCTGGTTGGCCACCCTAATTGGTTGACAAAGGGCCGTCTTCAGCACCTCTGCTCAGTGCCAATGCCTTCAGATTGCAAAACACCAGCGTGACTCAACCCCCTTGGCCCGCTGATGCAGAGGAGTCAAGATCCCTCAATTTGCTGGGTGTGTGTGCAGAGGGAGGGAGACATGTGGAATGGGTAGCACAAAACAGCAGAGGAGAAATCTATTACAGCAACTATGCTGACACCCCACAATACCACAAGGGAAATCCAGGCTGGATAGTGGTGTGAGAGGTGGCGATATTTATCTTAGCCGAGAGCCTGAGGTGCAAATCCAGAATTCTCTGCTCTGAAATCCCCAGCTGGGCAGGATTGTAGGTGTACAAAGCACACAGCTCACATTATCACATTATCTTTGAAGCAGAATTTAAGGACCTGTGTAGGACATACATAGTATAAAAGGGGAGGTCCCTGCCCCAACCAGCTTACAGTCCAAGGATTGTTGTAAGGATTACTGTAGGAGTGAGGAACCTCAGCCTTGTGACGTAACTACCTCCTCCCAGGCCGACCCTTGGGAGTCTCCACAAACCATTCCCTTAACCTCTCGATGCCTGACATCTCCCCCATCTAGCAGTGAATGCCTGGGGATCATGAATACCACAACCTGTTGCATTCTATCAGTTGTATTTTATCTGCACAGTCAGAATGAATTTCAGGAACCCAAATGCTTTTTCTGTGCAGCCTGAGCAGGACCAGTGAACAATGTTATGGTGAATTATTGTCACATGTCTTCACTTACCCACCTGCCCTGCTCACAGCTGTGAAAAATATTATTATATTTTATGAATGGTCCATGTCACCATTAAGAAAGCGGTAGGAACAGGCCTATATAGATGTGGACTGTCCCTGGATCAAGTGACTTTTCTTTTACGTTCTCAACTTTCTTAACCTAGCTCAACGCTGCCATCTGAACAGAATCAACCACAATCAGTCCATCGTTTGAAAAGCAAGGCTTTTGGGCAGCCTTGCCCCAAAATGGCAACTAGACATTCAGTTTGGGTGACTGTAACCTTGGTTGAAGGAGCTATTTGGCGCCTGGCTTAAATATCTGAGTTTCTAACACTGGCCACTGCAGCTTCCCCCAATTGCTCTGAGTCAAGAACCCTGATGGATCAGGCCAATGGCCTATCTAGTGTAGCATCCTGTTCTCACTGTGGCCAATCAGATGCCTGTGGGAACCACACGAGCAGGACCAGAGCACTCTCCCTGCCTGTGGCTTCCAGCAACATTCAGAAGCATTTATAGTGGTACCTCGGGTTAAGAACTTAATTCATTCTGGAGGTCCGTTCTTAACCTGAAACTGTTCTTAACCTGAGGTACCACTTTAGCTAATGGGGCCTCCCACTGCCGTCGTGCGATTTCTGTTCTCATCCTGAAGCAAAGTTCTTAACCCAAGGTACTATTTCTGGGTTTGCAGAGTCTGTAACCTGAAGTGTCTGTAACCTGAAGCGTCTGTAACCTGAAGCGTCTGTAACCTGAGGTACCAATGTACTGTCTCTGGCTGTGCAGGCAGAGCACAGCCATCATGGCTAGTGAATCAGTGCAGTCTAGATTGTGGGGATCCTGTCTTCCTTGTCTTCCCACCGCTCCTCCAGTCTCCCATCTGGAATCTGGGAGAGCCAAGACAGAGCCAATGCCTGCTTGCCGTAACTCCATCTCCTCCCCTCCTTTCCACCCACCCTCAGGGCAACACGCTCCGTACAGCCAGCAGCATTGGCGCAGCTCTGGACAAACGGATTTGATCCAAAGCCAAGAAAACCCTGTTTGTTCAATTTCACATAATCCATTTTCCATCGACTCACAATACATCTGCGTTTCGGCCGCGGATGACTTAGCACAGGAGCGGGCCTCGCTGTCTCCAAATGCTCAGGGAGAAGGAAAAACTGAGCCACAGGACCTGGGGGTGCAGTGGGGGGGCGGGCGGGTGAGCAAAACGAGAGGCTGCCCTGTGCCACAGTCTGCACAAAAGCAAATCCAGTATTATCTGGCTGTGTGTACGGTTTGAGTCCGCACGGGCACAGAGGATAAATAAATGCAGGATGTTGCTGCAGGCTTTAATCCCGGGATGTTTGTGTTTGCTTTTCAAACGGCCACGTAACCATTACACACATCGAAGATAGGCCTCCCCAATCTGGTGCCCCACAGATAGAATCACATAATTGTAGAGTTGGAGGGGACCATAAGGTTTCATCTACTCCAACCCCCCGCAATGCAGAAATCTTTCACCCGTGGGGCTTGAACCCACAACCCTGTGGTTAAGGGTCTCATGCTCTGCTGATGGAACTATGCTGCCTGATGCTTGGGGGAGTCATAGTCCAAAACATCTGATGTGCAGCAGGTTGGGGAAGGGAGCTCTAAGCTTTAGTCTGCACATTGCTTTTGCATTTCATTTCCTTCTAACCCAGTGATGGAAAAACTTGGACCTCCAGCTGTTTTGGGACTACAACTCCCATCACCCCTAGCTAACAGGATGATGGGAGTTGTAGTCCCCAAACAGCTGGAGGGCCAAGTTTGGCCATCACTGCTCTAACTTCACTGCTTGCCCTGTGCAAGATAAACCCATGTGCTAATCTGCCAATGAAGTGAACTTTAGTCTATGACAGTATCTGCCATAATGCATTAGCTGGTCCAAAATACATACATCAGCTCCATGCTTGGTACATATTTTTCCAGGTTTGGGGTGTGTGAATACCAGTTGCTGAGAATCACAAGTGGGGAGAGGAGCTGTTGCACCCAGAGGCTGTGAGAACAGGATGCAAGGCATAAAAAGGCAGAGAACATCAGGCCACCCACACCATACATTTAAAGCAGCCTTTTAAGCAGCCATGGCTTCCCCTAAAGAATTCATAGAATTGGAAGGGAGCCCAGAAGTCATCTAGTCCAGGTATCCCCAACTTGCGGCCCTCCAGATGTTTTGGCCTACAACTCCCATGATCCCTAGCTAACGGGCCCAGTGGTCAGGGATGATGGGAATTGTAGTCCAAAACATTTGGAGGGCTGAAGGTTGGAGATGCCTGATCTAGTCCAACTCCCTGCAATGCAGGAATCTTTTGCCCAAGATGGGGCTCAAACTCACAACCCTGTGGTTAAGAGCCTCATGCTCTACTGACTGAGCTGTTCCAACTGCTGCGTATTATATGAGAGGGAGACAACCTCTTCTCTAGGCACTTTATCCCGTTGCCCGGAGCCTCCCTTGCCCCAGCCCTCCTGTCCTGGTGGAGGCGTGATTGATCCCTGCTTTCAACAGCGCCCCTCCATAGGCATGGCAGGGCTGAAAGGGACCCACAGGAGGCAGGCCGGTCCTGCCAATGACCAGAGCAGGAATGAATGGGGTTTGTGGGCCGGCCCTGACAGGCCATTAAGCTTCTGAGCCTTTGAACTGCTAATCATTGAGCTGAAGACCTTTGCCAAAGAATAGGGCGATTATCACAGGCTTGTTTGCATGACAAAAAAATCAGGGAGCAGGGGGAAAGGGTCCCATAAAACTGATTTGAAGGGGGGGAAAGGGACTGGGGGAAGGGTGGGAAGACCCCCAGAGACCCTAGCTAAGGGGTTGGCTGAAGGAAGAGAGACAATGAAATCTGCAAAATCTTTTGGGTGAAAAAGAAAAGGAGAACTCAATACAGGCCAATAAAGTTACCACCACGTGCAAAGGAATCAGATTTCAGATTTCAAGAGCAGAGGGAGAGGCGTGAAAGTAGAGGAGGGGGTGAAAACAGAGCCAACATTCCTTACATGGCGATTTTTATTGTGTAATGGAGCAGAGGTTGCAGGGTGCAGAGAGGAGAGAATCTTTCTCGGAGGCGGGGGGGGGGGCACCTGGAAGATTTTAGGGCTGGGATTCCACGATGTTCTTGACATTTGCATCCTTCCTGCCTTTCCTCTTAAAGCAGGGCTGGTTTTTCCAACCTGAGTGACACATTCCCATATGGACAACTGGGCATCATGGACCAGAAGCAAAAGTAGGCAGAGGGCTGGTAAGGAATATGGTCTGATGAGAGTCTCAAGACCTGGCTACAGAGAGTGCCTCACCTGTGCTCTAAGGAGCTGAATATCCCTCCTCACTTAAACCCAAGTTAGTTAGATTTTTTAAAAATTCCTTTAAAAACTAAAGAGATGTTCCGCAAGGATGTGCTCTACGGGGAGCCAGCTTCAGGGATCAGGCCCGTTAAACAGTATGCAAATTTGAGAAGAAGGTTGGCTACATCAACCTCGCCCTCTGGTTGCAGACAAGAGAGACAGTCAGGTTGTGCATCCATAGCAATGACCAGAGAAGGAATGATGGTTGGGAGGAGTGCAGAGAGAAGAAACACCGTAGTGCCTCTGTAGCAGCACAACTGGATGTCTTCGTCTGCCCCAGCTGAAACTAAACATGTCTCTCCTGCATCAGTCTCCACAACCACAGCAGGCTCTGTAACCTTCAAACAGTCTGACTTCACCCCCAAAGGCCCAGCCCCCTCAAATACTTTATTGTGGGGGCCGAACCCCCATGGCCCCTAGGAGATGGTGCCTAAGGACCAGAACACAGCATCTCACTTCCAACTTTTCCTCACTCTGTTTTGGGACTACAATTCCTATCATCCCTGACCACTGTTCCTGCTTGCTAGGGATGATGGGAGTTGCAGTCCAAAGTTTGAAGCTGCAGTCCAAAGTCTGATGAACACACACACAAAATCTTCCCTTAGCAGCTAGAAAGCAACAAGGGGCACTTCAAGACAGTCCCAATTTTCAAGCAAGATTCAATCACATACCAGCAACTTCAGGTTGCACAATTACAGCTGAATGGGAGGTCTTGCATAATGAATTTGCTTCCCTCCAAAGACTGGATTTTTTTTGCGATAAGGAAAGTTACCAGAAAGTGTGGGGCAACACCTTCATTGATGCAATGTCATCTAATCTCTGTGCAAACAAATCAGGATGCGTGCTTGCTATACAGCCATTGTTTTCTATTCTTCCCCGAAAACAAATCAGAGCAGATAAAAAGGCCACTTGGAAATGCCCCAGGCCTGGCAAAGATTGGTTTATGTGCTGCCTGGGGCTGATCGGAGCTCTAGTCCAAAACATCTGGAGGGCACCAGGTTGGCAAAACTTGGAGAAACAGCTGCTGTGATGGCAAAACCTTTCACAGTAAGACCCCTTTTTCCTCACAGCGGTGCCCACCCTGTGCCAACCCAGGTATATCAGGAGGACCCACCGATATAGTATTTTAGGCAAACTAGTAAAGGCAAGGGTTTTTCATTTTCAGTTCCTATGTTTTAATCCCGATTGCCCTTTTTGGAATTGCTACTATAGTTTTGGCTTTGTTTTTTTAAAGTTGATTCTTTGATGTTATGACCGGGTTTGGAAGCAGGGATTGCAATATATATTTTAATATTGTTATGATGTCTGGATTTGTTAGATGCCTTGAGTTTCTTCTGAAAATCAGATGGGATGCAAGTTAAAATATATATATTTTTAAAAAACCTTGTTCTCTACTCTGGGCGCCTCCATGTGTAGATACACAGTGCAGATTCTATTGGATTCTTGCAGTAAACAATCTTGCATTATGGTGGGGATGTTGCATATAAATAACACCTGCATATTTCACTCCAGCTCCAGGGACTTCAAGAAGCTTCAGCTTGCCTCCACCATGAAATTATTGGCAGGAAGATGCTTCATTGTGGGAATTCATGCTTTTGGATTGTTCAGCTCAACTCAATGCGCGCGCGCACACACACACACACACACACACACACACACACACACGTTTGCTCTGCCTTGCACACATGCAATCCCAAAGGAGTACAGGAAAAGAGCCCCAGGCACATAACTCTCAACAAAAACAAATGCATACAACAGATCACTGCCAAAACATTGCAGCATTCTCAGGCGGAGGTGTTGATTCCAGTGAAGGGTGGGGTATAAAGGATCAAGAGCTGAAGATTAAAAAAGAAGAATAAAAATGGGTGTCTGGCAGAGCACAACAACTTGGGCTTCTCAGCAAAATCAAGAGGCAAATCGTTTGTGGGAAATGGGTTTCTGCTGATGTCCCTGCTCCACAAAACTCCCTTCCTGCCCCCTTAGAAACTCACTGGAACATCTTTCAGAAGTGCTGAAGTATTACTGCAAGATCTAGCTGTCTAAGCAGGAGCTCATCTGGAAGCGGAGAGGTTGGTGTGCGAAAAAGTGCACTTTTAAGGAGGGCTTCAAGTGTTAAAGAGGATGTATCAGCAGCATTCATCAGCCAAATATCCACACCAATAACCTACGCAAGTTACTAGGCCACAGTTTTTAGCCGATCGTCACACCTGCCCAGATGCTGTGACCAAGAAAGGAGGAGAACTGGACACCTTCAGAGCTGATTCTTAAATAGCCACAGCAACTGGCGATTTACAACCTTGATTTAAAGATGGTTTTCCTTTCAAGTGCACATCCAAAGCTTGCGTCTAGGACCATGTCTGGGTCCCCTCTCTGTCCCCCTGTTCCTCTCATAGCCCTTCCCTTCTCCTCCTCTCCTGACACCACCTATTAGTCAAGCTGGCTACGTTCTACCTCCACTGTTGGAGACGTTATTGCCTCTGAATGCTGGTTGCTGGGAATCCCAGGTGGGCAGAGGGCGGTTGTCCGTGGGCTTAACCACAGGTATCGGGTCAGCTAGCGGGAGAACAGGATGCTGAGCTAGGTGGGTCATTGGCCTGATCCTGCAAGGCTTGTCTCGTGTTCTTATCTGTGGCTATCACTGACAGGGAAGCCGTGAGTAGGAGGACAGCAAGCCAGGCAGCTGTTACTACATCAGATCAGATCAGATCATCCAGCATCGCCCAGAGTCCTGTTCTCACACAAAGCCCTCCTTAGTAGGGAGGGGGAAATCTGCCCATGTTGGTTTCTCTCGCTTTCTCATTTTTCCCGTTCACCTCTTCTTCATCAGTTTGTAACATTTTTTTTTTAAATGAAAAGGCATACGTTTCCCTCTGCATTCCCAATGCACACATTTTGTCGCCCCTAATATCGTGCATTTTTATAGTGCATTCGTTGGGCAAAAGATTCCTGCATCGCAGGGAATTGGACTAGATGCAATCCCTTCCAACTCTACGATTCTGTGATTTTAAGACTCTACTATTCTCTAATATAATGCACGGTATTTTCACAAACATGCATATTCTCCCGTGTACACCTTCCCATAACATGTGCTTTTTTGCACCCCCTTTTTTTGCTTGAAAGTGGCATTGCAACATTTAGAGAAGCAGACTTTTCCAAGGATAGCTGCGTTTCAGTTTTATGTGGACTGAGGTTGTGATTTGACAGTTGAATGCAAACCTATCTACCCAGCCACCCAGGGCCATCCTCACTCCCGAGGCATTCTGTTGGTGCGTAGAGTTGTAGTTCTGGGAACAAGCGCACTAGCTCTGCCTACTTGCCTCCTGTACCTGCGGAGGTTCACGTTCCCCTGGCAGAGAAGGCTCCAACCTTCAGACTGCCACTCTCCAATTGGCGGAGAACAGTGAGAATGGCAACTGGGGTTGCTGAGGTAGAGCAAGTGAGCTTCTCCACCCAGTCACCCCTTGCAGGCTGGCTTAACACACTGGACCACAACAAGCCAGGCCACAGTGCTCCATGCGCTGGTAACCCCTCTGCTGCATTGCTTGCCTATTTGCTACCAGGCCGGTTCTTGGGTTCATTCACAAAGGCCTGAACAACTTGGGCCCACAGCACCTTAAAGACCATCTGATCCTTCAAGCTCCACCTTGATCACCGAGAATCTCCAATGGGGTACTGGATAGCTCACTTGGATAGAGCGTGGTGCTGATAACACCAAGGTTGCAGGTTTGATACCCATATGGGACAACTGCATATTCCTGAATTGCAGGACATTGGACTTGATCCTCAGGGTCACTTCGAACTCTACAGTAGGATATCTAGGATAACTTCTGGAGATCCCCATGAGGCCCCCGAGGTTTGGCTGACCTTGGGAGTGAGTTTTTATTGTGGCAAGCACTGCCCTGTGCAGACCTTCAGCAGCTTCTCCCTGCCTTCTTTTAGATGTCTTCTGAAAACTGTATTATTTAGACATGCCTTCACAGTGTTTTGTTTCTTTCCTTTTCAACTAACCAGTGTTCACTGGTGTTTTACTGACGTTTAACTGATTTTATTATAATCCTGCATGTTGCTTACCACCTTGCTGTGCCTTTATGAAAATGTGGGTTATAAACACACACAAGCAGCACGCATTGAAGAGGGCTTGGGTGCTTCTACGAAGCCTAAAAACAGATGAAGACAAAGACCCTCTTCCATGTGGTTTCCGGGGGTATACTGCATCTGAAACTGGAGGTTTGACTAATAGTCACTGATAGGTCAAGTCTTTTCCCTGCATTTGAGAATCCCCTACCAAAGTCATCTCAGCCAGAGGCCATCATCAAAACTCCTGGCAGTGACTTCCATAAGTAATGTAATGAAGTCCTTCCTTTTCTCCTCCCTGAATTTATTTACCGTATTTTTCGCTCTATAAGACGCACCAGACCACAAGACGCACCTAGTTTTTGGAGGAGGAAAACAAGAAAAAAAAATATTCTGAATCTCAGAAGCCAAAACAACAAGAGGGATCGCTACACAGTGAAAGCAGCAATCACTCCTGCTGTTCTGGCTTCTGGGATAGCTGTGCAGCCTGCATTCGCTCCATAAGACGCACACACATTTCCCCTTACTTTTTAGGAGGGAAAAAGTGAGTCTTATAGAGCAAAAAATACGGTATACACTCCCCCCTGCCCTCACCATGCATAATCTGTTGGGGTGGAGGACCTTGACCCAGGACCCCCGTTTTGCTGGCAGCCCTGGGTTTCTTACACTATATCCTTGCACCCTTACGCCACATCAGAGAGCACACTGCCCAGAAGGAGCCTTTTCTCTGGGACGGAAGCAGAACCTTTTTTCTGGTGACTCTATGCCTTGGAAGTGCTCTCTCCAAGGAGACTTCCTTGCTATCACTTTAGGTAAGTGGTGAGGAACTGGAATGCGCCCTTGAACCCTGATAATGCCCCTCGCTTGCCCGGATGAGGGGTGTGTGAGCATGTGTGGAAAATAGCCCAACTGTACAAAGGTAAGATTCATGTTTGTGGCCCCACCCACCCCTGGCACGTGCCCCCCCCCCAAGATTGCCCCAGAGGACAATACAGCCCTCAGGCTGAGAAATGTAAGCTCCTCCACACCTAACTGAGGAGCCAGGCAAAAAACACTTCCGTTTTCCCAGGCTTATAAGAACAGCTAACGTAAGCATTTAATTATTTTTTTAACTCTTAAGAGCAATTTGATTTTGCCATCCATTTGAATGGGCTGTTGTTGCTTTAGTTTAGTTTAGTTTTCTTCGTTGGCTGTGTTAAGTCAGAATGCATCCAACTGTACCAGGATTGCTGTATTGCAGTGTTAGTTTCGATGCACCCTGTTCCTGGGACTGTGGTTGGTTTTAGCTCAGCGGCTCTCAAACTACGGACCACTCAAAAATCACGGAGGATCTTGGTGGACCACGTAATGATTTGTCTACCTGTTGTAGCAACTGTTATGTGCTGTGTTAGATACTGTACGCTTTTTAATTGTGGTTTTTACAGACACACACACACACCGTGGACCACATGAATAAGGAACTAATTGTGGACCACAACTTGCTTTAGAGACTGCTTCAGTATTGCATCTTAAATTGCTGTAACCCACCTTGGGACCTTACGGCAGAGGGTGGGTAACAAAGTGAATAAATCACCACCATCATTGTATTGTATTGTATTGTATTGTATTGTATTGTATTGTATTGTATTGTATTGTATTGTATTGTATTGTATTGTATTGTATTGCATTGCATTGCATTGCATTGTATTTATTTATTGTTGCTGTTGTTAAATAACAATAAATTATTATTATTATTTCTTACTGCTCTGTTAGGTGTTCTGGGAGCATAACTGTAATTTGAAGTTTGGGGTATAAATTATAAGTGTGTGAACTAGCGGTTAACAAGGGACAAGGGAGGCTATAATGGCTGTCTTTATGCACAACTTTGTAGCCGTCATCTGCCAGGCTTTTCTGTTTGAAACCACAGTGGGCATCAGGTATGACAGGATCATAGAATTGGAAGGGACCCTGAGGACCATGCAGTCCAACCCCCCTGGAAGGCAAGAATATAAAGCTGTCCCTTTTCCTTTGATCTCATTCAGCATGGCAGCCCTTATCGCTATTAATACTAGCAGCAAATGTTAAATAGAAGCTCGGTTACTTGAGGCACTAGCCTTCGGCTACCTGCTCTGGCTTGCAAGCTTTCAAAAAGGCTAGAAACAGTAGGAGACAGAACAGGTAGGGAGGTCCTTTGGCATATTCCACCTGTGCAATCCTGAGGTTCACTCCCCACTGCCAAATTACCCCCATCAAATTTTACTGCCTGGCAGTACGGAAGGGCCATAGCTCAGTGGTAGAGCATCTGCCTTGCAAGCAGAAGGTCCCAGGTTCAATCCCCACCATCTCCAGGGAGGGCTGGGAGAGAACCTTGCTTGAAACCCTGGAGAGCTGCTGAACTAGAAGGACCAATTGTCCGACTCCCTACATCCCTATACAGTGGTACCTCGGGTTAAGAACTGAATTTGTTCTGGAGGTCCGTTCTTAACCTGAAACTTTCTTAACCTGAAGCACCACTTTAGCTAATGGGGCCTCCTGCTGCTGCTGTGCAATTTCTGTTCTCATCCTGAAGCAAAGTTCTTAACCCGAGGTACTATTTCTGGGGTAGGGGAGTCTGTAACCTGAAGCGTCTGTAACCTGAAGCATCTGTAACCCGAGGTACCACTGTATAGCTCCCATGCTTGTGGTTGTGAGGAGAGAGTCAGTCCCACACGCAACTTCCTCCCCATTGCAATCACACGTGTGTGTGTATGTGGATGCATACAGGCAAATGAGCCTTCGTAGTTATGTAGCCCTCTGGCAAGCGGCCCCTGACTTCCCAACCATTGCTGCATGTGGCCCTCAGGGACATAAAGGTTGCTTGCCACTGCTCTATAAGAATAGCCAACTAGCATTTTATGTGCTAACAACCCTGTGACATCACCCAAGAAAACACATCTGCCTTGGAATTCAATTCCATCGCAATGATACCAACACGCCCTGTGGAAGCACTGGTTAAACGAACAGTACCTTCCTGGATGTAATCATAGGAAGCTGACTTCTACCGAGTCAGATCATCGGTCCATCTAGCTCAGTACTGTCTACACTGACTGGCAGCAGCATGCCAAGGATTCATGCAAGGGGTCTCTTCCAGTCCTACCCAGAGATGCCAAGGAGAGTCTAGCAGGGGTCAGCAAACTTTTTCAGCAGGGCAGGGGGCCAGTCCACTGTCCCTCAGACTGGGGGGGTGGGGCGGACTATATATATATATATTTTTTGGGGGGGGAATGAACTAACTGCTATGCCCCACAAATAACCCAGAGATCCTTTTTAATTAAAAGCACACATTCTACTCATGTAAAAACACCAGGCAGGCCCCACAAATAACCCAGAGATGCGTTTCAAATAAAAGGGCACATTCTACTCATGTAAAAACATGCTGATTCCTGGACCATCCACGGGCTAGATTTAGAAGGCGATTGGGCCGCATCCGGCCCCCGGGCCTTAGTTTGCCTACCCATGGTCTATAGTTCTCTTCTGTCCTTTTCTGTTTGAAATGGATGCAAAGCTGTGCTAACATTTACTCTAGGCTGGGTTGTTCTTTTTTATTATCATTTTTTTTTAAAAAAATGGCACTGTTACGGGATTTCCATTCTTAATTACGATATTTGACAATTGCAGGTTGCAGAGCCTTTAAAACTATTTTACGAGCAAATCTGAGTTCCAGTGAAAGGAGCAAGGGCCCGGCGCTCATTAAGCTGACGAGTGAGAGCAAATCCAGCTCCTCCGAGCCAAGCGAGCTGCGCCAGGGCCTCAGTCCCGCTTCCAGCCTCTCACCTTCATATACCACAACCCCAATTTTGCAGCACCCTCCTGTGGTTTTTGGCTCCTACGTCTCCCTTCCCAAAACCCTGCCCACACAGCTCATCCAAGGCAACAGATGCTCTCCCGGTTCCTGCCACCTCTCCTCCACAACCTGTCCGTCCTCCAGGCCAGTAAATCCAGTCTCAGTGACATATTTATGCGCACACACACACACACACACACACACACACAAGGATGAAGACCTCCCCAGGATCACGTCCCTGCAAAAAGCTTTACGCTGCATGGGTTGCAGTTTTGCTGCCAGGCCAGTCTCAATATTCTTTTGTTAATTCACAAAGCTCTAAACAGCACAGGCTCAAAGCACCCTAATAATTGCCTGGTTTCTTATCCTTCACCTCCACCACTGATGGGGCACTTCCAGTGGTAAATTCTTTATTTCTTATTCCTTGGGTTTATATCTTGCCCTTCCTCCCAAAGGAGCCCTGGACGGCAAACGGATACACGATTCATAAACAAAACCCTTCAAAAACAGCTTAAACCTTCCAAAAACAATGACCCACTAAAAACATCTAAGAGCAGTTACAATTTGAAACATTCTGAAGCCAGTTAAAAACATTCTTTCATCCAATCTTAGGGTTGCCAAGAACGGTATTATTCAGCCACTTGGATAAACAGGAACGTTTTCAAATTCCTTCTGAAAGTTACTAATGATGGAGACAGGTGCAACTTAGAAGGGAGGGCATTCCGCAACCAGGGAACCACCACCAAAAAGGCCCTGCCACAGGTCAGCGCCAACTTAACAGCCCCTAGTGGCGGCATCACCAACATGACCTGCCGATCACAGGGTTGATATTGAAGAAGGTGCTCCTTTAGGTACTTGGATCCCAAACTATATAGGACATTCTATGACACTACTAACACCTTGAACTGGGCCCAGTAGTTCACCCGCAATTTATAGTGTGGCAAGTACTGCTGTGTGGAACTCTTTACCAATACAAGTTTGGAAGGAGCCATCCCTGCTCGCTTTTAGACATCTTCTAAAGACAGGTAACTCGCAACTTACATGCATTTAACAAGCACAATTTCAGGTTTACGCATTTGGTGGGCGGCCAGCTGAAATCACACAAATTAAACACACACACACACAGCAGAAAGCTTAAAAGCTTTTCACTTTGCATGGGAAAGCTAGGATGGTTGCACCAGGGTGGGGGACGGGATAGAAGTTCTGGTGTTGTTCCGGCTATACGTGATTTCGGCTTTTATGCACAGTGCCCGGAATATAACTCCCATGCAATCTGAGAGTCATTTGTATTATTCAAACAGGCCTTTCGAATTGGAGAGTCTGCGCCAATCAGGTCTCACAGAAGCGTCTGACATTTTTATTGAAATACTGTGTCTGCATACTTGTGGTATTGTACAGGAAAGTATGATTTGTAAATGTTTAAATAAATCAACAAAAACCAATCAACAAATAAGGGCTGTGCGTCATGCGCTGGCCAAGTCAGATTGCAGATCCATCAAGGCCACCACTGATACTCTATGGACCAGCCTCCCCCAACCTGCTGCCCTCCCATCATCCTCAGCCCAGCAGTCTCAAATCATCAGGAGAGTACTTGGAAGCAGAAGGGCTCAGTATGGCCACATTCACACCACACATATAGATGTGGACAGGGACCTAAAGAATAAAGAACCCATTTCACACCTGTTAACGTCAGCAAGAGGTTAAGTGGCAAAACCCTGGAAGACATTTGATTCAGATAACTTACAATTACCAGTATTCAAAAGTCTGGCAAACTGCTCTTCTAGAAAACTTCTACCTAAAAGTTGAAAGTTGCTAGAGCATATGCTGTAAGAGACTGGTGTTTTGGTTTTTTTGGTCATAGGACATGACTTTTTATTTTATCTACCAATAAAGAAGTCTGTAGCCATATGGCCTCTCCTGCTTATTCCAAGGGGTGGATTTTGTGAAAATATGTTCAGATACATATCTGTTGGACGACTACTAATTGGGAACGAAGGGAAATAATGATGTTAACTCTTCGTTCCTTCATTTTTTTCCCATTTGGCAAGTCTGTATGTAAACTCCTTAGTTTAAGGAAGTGCCAACTTGCACGGAAAACACTGTAATTGTTTTGTCTTCTGCCGGATCTTATATTACATATGATTTTGGCACTTTGTTTTCTTGTTATTTCTTTTATGTAAAAGTTCCCCCTTTTTGCTATAATTTACAATTTTTTTTAAAGAAAAGTATGCCCATATTCACAACATGCATTATAAACATTGTGGTGCTACTTTAAACAACCATGGCTTCCCTCAAAGAATTCTGGGAGCTGTAGCTTAAGAGTGCAGAGAGTTGGCAGGAGGTCCCTATTCCTGTAAAAACTGCTCTACAAATTGTAGCTCTATGAGAGGAATAGCGACTTTCTAACAACTCTCAGCACCCTTAGCAAACTACAACTCCCATAATTATTGGAGGCGTGTTAGAAGCCATGATGTGTTATCATAGCTCTTTAAATATATGGCATGAATGCCTCACAAAAGTGCTTTACAATTCTTTGTTGTGCCCAACAGACTCCTTTGAGAAATGATTTTAGAGTCACCGAGAAAATCTCTCTCTCTGTGTTTAAAAGCTTTCTTCTTCCTGATGTGCTCTCAAAGCAGGAGCAGAATAGGGGCAGCTCTCCACTCTCATCCTTTTAGAGATGTGACAGAACTGGGCCAACAACACTCCCCACTTTCCTTTCTCCTTTTATATCTTCTGAGAAGGGAAGCACAGCAGAGGCCGTTTTTACCAAAAGGAAGGCCTGCATAAAACTTCCCTCACTAAACAACCGTGCCCAAGCTGGGAATGGAGCCTGGCCACTTAAGTGAACGCCTAACTGAGCAGGATTTGAACCCAGACCAACCACTGCCAAGCACAACACTCTGTCAGCTAGGAATATAAGGAGAGTCTGGCTGCTGGATCAGGTGGGCAGCCCATCTAGTCCTGTTCTTACAGTGGCCAGCCAGACATCCCAAAGAGAAGACTGCAAGAAGGACTCAGTCTGCAATAGCAATGCTCCCCATTGACAAGTCCATGGTTAGAACATAACCATGATGGCTAGAAGCCTTTTCCTCCATGAATTTGGCTAATTCTCTTTGGAAGCCAGTGCAACTATTAAGAAGCTGTGTGTATGTGTCAGTCAGTAGGAGCAAGACAACTAAATCCTACACCATCCTTGCAGGGTAACACAAACCCCTTAGTCGTCATTCCCACCCCAACTCCCAACCAACACAGACTACTGACAAAGGGAGGCCCCAGAGCCAATCGTGATTAATACAGCTTAATTGCCGCAGGGGTGAATAATAACGAATCGCACACAATCTGCTGCACATCCCAGATCGAAGATCAAGTTCCTTCTTGCAAGGTGATCTCCGGCTCCAGCACGTTTCTCAGGGAAAGAATTCAATAATATCTCAGATCAGATAGCACCTTCCCAGCAAATCTGCATGAAGGAGAGGGCTGGCTTGTGCACACACTTGGAAAGGCAATTTCAAGGCTGCGGAACCGAGCTCTCTCGAGTTTTTCCAAAGCATTTCATCGGAATTGCTTCAACGTGTGAAGGCTTGGAATGGATTTGAAGTGGGGGGGGGGGGAGAGAGAGAGGAGAGATTTTTTTGCTACATGATCAACCAAGACAAACACCAAATAGTCAGGGTGTTGCTTGTGTGTGTGTTTTCTAAAGGATACTTCCCTCCCCCCCCAATCCAATCATTTCACACTTTGCAAAGAAGAGTTTTGCAATAAATCAATATACGCACAAATGGCAGTTATATCAGGAGCTCCAAGCCCTAGAGCAATTAATAATTCCTTCTCCTCTCTGCGCCCCCTACCACTTGCCTTAACGAAAGGGGGGGGGGGAGAACCTTCGAGGTAAAGAAACTGGAGAGTTTTTGGAAGGGAACAACTCTCCCTGTGTGAAGTTACTTTCCCCTCCCCCAACAAAAACAAGCCTTCATAGCTTGAAGGAATTTGCAAGCAAGAATCCGGCAGAAACACGGTGGAAAAGCCAATGGGGGGATTCATTGGAAACAGATGGCGTTTTCAGCTGTGATTCTGAAAACCCGCTCCTTTTTCTGACACCGTAAAAACAAACCATGGGATTAAAGGGGGGGGGGAACCGATGGAGAGGAGGGGAGCGAAGGAGGTAGACCCAAATGTTAGCAGAGAAAAACTTAACTCTGGCTACTAGAGAAAACAAGCAAATTTGCAACAGCAAATAAGGAAGGCTACAGGTCAATAATAATAAAGAGGCGATATAAAACCTGCCAGTGTATCCCCCTCACAGCAGGCACCCCCTCTTTTTTTTCTTGCTTTGAAATATTGAGTAGATATTTGCATTCAGCAAAGGTTTCCAACTTAGCAACAAGTGGCAGGTTTGAGCAAGATCAATGCATCTGCCAACATGTCCCAGAAAGAAAGAGAGGAAGAAAAAATGTGTCAAGAGGTTCATTCCTTGCCTATCTGGGACCCCAGTCTTGGATCTGGTTTATTCTACATCGCAGGTATAACACAGCTGAGCAACACCATCAAATTTAGGTACACACATATATTCCAGACATGCACATGTAAACATTTGGTTCAAGAACTTTCCCAACAAAAATCACCTGAAAATATCCTTCTCACCATCCCCCTTGGCTCTTAAAAGTCTATAAGTCAACATTTGCAAAACAAACAAACATAAGAAACAAGGTGCCAAATGGTGTGTTTTTTGATCTTTCACTCATGAGGAGTACAAATGCTTTCTCTCGATCTCACAGCCATCGCTAAAGCCTTTAACGGAAGAGTAAGGTAGTAGTCAGGGATCCCCTTCTGCTTCTCAGTCGCAGAGACGCGCAATTCTCACATGGGCACACAAGTAAAATGCTCTGGGGACGGAGAACCTATGGGACGGGGAAACTTTCTCGGTGCCTTTTGTTAGCTCTGAAGCCCCGCTGCAAACCACCCTGATCCATCTGCCCTCTCAGTTATGCTGAGCAAAAAAGGCATCTTGATGAGGCGGACAAAAGTCTCTAGGCTAACCGATGCGAAGCGAAAGAAATTTGCGAAGAGGTGGGTCTGGTGTGCCTCTGATCGATTCAGGCTGGGTGCCTGAACACCACCAGGTTTTCCAACATGTGGCTAAGTGCTGTGAAATGAGAGCAAATGGGAGGCCCACAGACTGGGGGCTTGAGGGAGGGTGGGAGAGAAACCGAAAAGGCAGTTCTTGGAAGGCTGGTTCCCCCCCCCTCAAAGATTTTTTTTTTAAAAGCAAAACAGAAAAAAAGCGGGGGAGCTGGTGCTCCTTACCTGTTGGGAAGACGCAGAGAGAGAGAAAGAGGGTCTGGATCAGTCCAAGGGCTTGGCCGCTTGCCCCTTTCCCCATACCCATCCATCCAGCTTCAGCTCTAACCACTAGCCTCTCCCTAGAAGAAGAGTTTTGGTTTGCAAAAGGAGAGAGGGAAAAAGAAAGAGAAAGGTAAGAAGGAGGGAGGAGCGGGGAAAGAACTCAACTGAACAGGAGAGGAGGCATGGAGGGGAAAATAAAAAATAAAACACCAGCACCAGCAGGACACAGAGGGGAGGGGGAAACCGGAGCCTGGCTCTGAGCGGGGAACTCCGGGCAAGAAGTGAGCAGCGCGCACCGAATTCCACCCGCCTCGTTCTCCCTGGAAAACAGCCCCAGCCATCAATCACCGCGCGCTCCCTTCCAATGCGTAAAGTCTTGCTCCTTGCTGGCAGGGCCTGGCCACTCAGAGGCCTGGTCCCGCCCGCGTAGTCAAGGCACGTATCCGGTTACAGAGCCAACGTGAAGAAGGGGGGTTGGGAGAGAGGAGAGATGTGTTACAGCTGGATTCCAGCACTCCATCTAGAGACAGAGAAGGCTCCCCCCCCCCCGCCTCTCTCTCCAACACCCCTTCCAAAGGAAGCAAGAGGAGAAGGAGGGCAGCTCTGGGGAAGGGCTGTGGCGCAGCAGGGGTAGAGCATCTGCTTTGCATGCAGAAGGTTTCAGGTTGGATCCCCAGCGTCTATCTGGGTAGGGCTGCGAGTGGCTGGAGATCTGCTGCCAGTCTGTGCAGGCAGTACTGAGCTAGATAGACCAATGGTCTGATTCAGTCCAAGGCAGATTAATTGGCACAGGGTTGCAGCAGATGGGGAGAGCATCTGCTTTGCATG
Source organism: Podarcis liolepis (assembly GCF_965112155.1). Lineage (NCBI taxonomy): Eukaryota > Metazoa > Chordata > Lepidosauria > Squamata > Lacertidae > Podarcis > Podarcis liolepis. The sequence continues at coordinate 30,415,483 of NC_139569.1, forward strand.
CCGAAGGTCCCAGATTCCATCCCTGGCATCTCCAGATAGTCCTAGGAATGCCCCCAGCCTGAAGCTCTGGAGAGCAGCTGCCAGTCAGTGTAGATAGCATTGACCTAGCTGGACTAAGTCACCAGTGGGGAAACCTTTGGCCCTACAGGTATTGCTAAACTACAACTCCCATCAGCTCTAGCAAGCATGGCTAATGCTCAGGGGTGATGGGGAGTTGTAGTTTGATGACATCTGGAGGGTCAAAGGTTTCCCCAAGAGCTGGGCTGAATAGAAGGCAGCTTCCTAGGGTCCTGTGCAGAAGCCTCTGAGCCAAATCTAGCCATGGCTGTTTGGTTTCATCAGCACTGCCAGCACACACACCCAGGACCAAGAGGGAAGAGGTGGCTGCAAGATTGCCAGAAGTCTGCTTTCCCCAGAAGTCTCTTTCAGTCAAACTAGTTGCTGAAAGGGGACATGTTAATCAGTGGCGTAGCATGGGTTGTCAGCACCCGGGGCAAGACAAGTAATTTGTGCCCCCTAACCCTAACCCTCAGATGTTGCGGCCGGTGCGGCTGCCCCCCCACACCCCCCACTGATGTTAATATGTCAACATGGGGAAAAGAGATATTGGGGGATCAGTCTAAATGTCCATCCAGTCCTCTGCTTCCAACAGAGGACAGCTGTGTTCCTCTGAGAAACTCTTAAGGCAGGGCATTGGAAGTGTCAGTCATCTCTAGGAGTTTATTCTCAGCACTGGATATTCGGGAGGGTGCATTGCCTCAACTGGGTGGATCATAACAGCCTAATGCCATTAAAAATGGGGCAGAAGAAAGTTTTGTCACCGACGCCTTACTTTTATCATCCTTGTGTTGGAAAACAAATGCAAGGGTCAAGGTGTCATTAACAGCCAGGGGGCCTGTGTGGCTTGTTTTACAAAGGGAAGTCCTCTGTTTGAAAGGCTGTCAGAGGACAGTCCTCTATCTGAAGGCGTTGTCTGTCCAAGTCCAGTTTACAGATAAGGAATAATGAAGAGTGAAGGGGGCTGTGCAGTTGTCCATCAACAGCCTGTGCCTGGATAGCAAGCCAAGCTGGCTGATCCAGGTCACCCAACCATAGCCTTCCCAACTGTTTTGCCATGTATTGCCATGCCAAGTATTGCCATGCTTTTTAAAATCACAGTAATTGAGTGGTATTAATGTGGCACAGATGCGGGGGGCGCTGTGGTCTAAACCACAGAACCTAGGGTCAGAAGGTCAGCAGTTGGAATCACCGTGACAGGGTGAGCTCCCGTTGTTGGTTCCCTGCTCCTGCCCAACTAGCAGTTCGAAAACACGTCAAAGTGCAAGTAGATCAATAGGTACCACTCCAGTGGGAAGGTAAATGGCATTTCTGTGCACTGCTCTGGTTCACCAGCAGCAGCTAGTCATGCTGGCCACATGACCCAGATGAGCACAGCAAACCCAGAGTCATCGGCGACTGGACTTAACGGTCAGGGGTCCCTTTACCTTTACCTTTTAACGTGGCACAATATACAGACTGGCAACTCTTGGGGCAACAATGCCTTTACAAAGAGGGTTAGACAAGCTCATGGAGGATAAGGCTGCCAGTGGCTACTAGCCACGATTGCTGGCCATAACCCTGTGTGGTTGAAGGCAGCATGCCTTTGAATATCAGTTGGTGGGAATCACCAGGGGGAGACTTGCTGTTGCTCTCAGGTTCTGCTTGGAGCTTCCCGTAGGCTTCTACCTGACTGGCCACTGCAAGGACACCATGTTTGGCTACATCAAACTTGGGTCTCCAGCTGTTGTTGGACTACGACTCCCATCATCCCTAGCTAGCAGGACCAGTGGTCAGGGATGATGGGAACTGTAGTCCAAAATCAGCTGGAAACCCAACTTTGGGTTAGATGGACCATTGGCCTGATCCATTAGTGCTCTGAAATATACTCAGAGTCGAGTGTGGATTTCATGCTCTTTATTCAGCTCATAGTAATGAGGAATGGGGATGTTTCCCCAAACTGTCTGCTTTATATACATTATTTACACAATGGGCCCCACGTGATTGGCTAATTCCGGGTTTCTCCTGTAGGCCAATCAGGTTGCGGATTCACTTCCACCCGGAGTTGGATTGGGTGGCTCCTGAGGACCAATCAGACTGCTGCATTCTGAATCCTATTGTTCTAGGACCAATCAGACTGCTGCAATTTGGATCCTATTCAGCTCAGTACATAACAGGCTCTTAAGCCTTTCCTTGCCCACACCTCCTCAGCAAGACCCAACCACACACAAAAGGGCCTGCTGGATCGAGGCCCATCTAGTCCAGCAATGCCTTGGGGAAGTCTGCAAGCAGGACAACAGCAAGCAACAGCAACTCTCCCCTCCTGCTACTCCCAAGCAAATGTTATGCCGATCGTAGAGGCAGAGCATGTCGTCCTGGCCAGTAGCCGAGGGACAGTGGCCCCTTCACCAACCTCCTCCCTGACAGGGCAGAGAGATATTTGCAACAGAACAAAGCCTTCCTTGTCAACACAGCTTGGCGGCGGGCACTGCACTTGCCTCCTGCAGGAGACCCGCCGTTACAAAACGAGATATAAACTTCACACATCGCAGGCTTTATTCTAAACCGTTCATCAGAGGGTTGGCTGGGACTCTCCCTCTGTATATTTTGTTCTCTGTAGGGAGCAGTCTGCCGTGCACCCCCCCTCTCTACCATTCCCCCCTCAGAGCCAGTCCTAAACAATACCCTCCCCTTTGCACACATTTCACATCTCAGCAAACCTCTAATAAACAACTGGGCACCATTGGTGCGTGGAACCGGAAAGGGAGGCTATGAAGAAAATGTATCCCACTGTGTTACAAACCTGGAGGATTTTTGAGCTGTAAAACAACCCAGAAAACCCAAAGATTTAAAATGTTGCAGTTGAAAAAGCCTCTTCTTACAGAATCAATCATATGGGTGGAATGATGAGAAATGAACACTGCTCTCCAGGGCCAAATGGTCAGATTCCAGTTTTGGGGTTTCCCAAAACTCCCCCAGAAAAATGGCAAAGGCTCTCTCACAAAGAGGAAAGGCAGGATAATTTCATGGGACAAACATTCAGTGTGCTTTGAGACTCCTTAGGGTAGTGATAAAGCGGGATATCAAATCCAAACTCTCCTCCTCCTCCAAGGATTTTAAATGGCAACTCAAAGGTCTGCATGCTCCATTAAGACACGCAGAGCTTGACACTACAACCAAAGTGTATTTAGGATCTGGGTGTTGAGGCAACGAGGTCTGGAAGTAGGAACTCTCATTCAAAATTCTTATTTATTTATTTGATGTGCATCAAAAGATCTCAGGGCGGATCACAAAATAAAATTTATGGTTCTCAACTGACTAGAAAAAATGCAGCCTGGCCTGCTCCCATGCCTTTAGCGTCAGCTTTGATTTGCTGAAATCAACCAGCGAACTTTTTCATGGTGTAGAGATAAGCACCGCCACTGGCTAATTCATTCAATGCAAAGTAAGGAAACATACATGGCCTTCAATTTTATCCTCACAACAACCCTGTGAGGTAGGTTAGGCTAAGAAACAGTGATTGGCCAATGGTCACCCAGTGAGTTTCATGGCTGGCTGGGGATTTGAACCCAGGTTTCCCAGGTCCCCATCAGACACTGGTTTGTCTGTATTTTTTTCTGAACAAAGAGTTGATGTGACTTCTGGTCAAACACAGTCCTCACCCCACAAATAAAGCCCCAGCATGTTGACTACATTTGAAGAGAAGTCAAATCAATTATGTGGCTTGTTCGTTGTTTTAAAATTACAAGTGGTTGCTTTCTTCTTAAGCTTAAATACAGTTTGAGGTTCATTGGTTCCCAGTAGATGGCACTGCTCTCCCTGGTCTGCTTGCGGGGGTGGGGGTTGGGGGCAAGGAAAAGACCTGCGCCTTGAATAAATGCAACCCTAAGCCTCCTTAAACCACATGACATAACAGCCGTTTGTGAGCTTCCCATTAAAATCTCAATTTGGGGAAATTGATTCCACCTCGAAGCAATTGCAATGCAATTACTCCTACAGGCAGCAATCAAGAATCACATCTAAACAACACCAAACTTTCATCTCTTGCCTGAGTAACACAAGCAAGAACATCATACTCTACCAGACACACGCCTTTGCAAGCACAAAATAATGCAGATTTATTTAAGAAACTAATAAATATTGCTATAAAAGGAGGGGGGAGATCACTGCCACTGTGACTCCTTATTAAATGTCTCCCTATGAATTCTTATTAAATGCCACTAACATCTGACACGATAGATTGTGTGATGGTTGTATCAGCTCCAATTACCTGTGACAGCTACACTGAACCTCCATAGATAGGTGCAATATATCTTTAAGTACCAGGTGCAGGAGGTAGTTTGTGTTCATTCTTCACCTCCATGTGTTGTTTATGAGCTTCAACCTGGTGCCCTCCAGATGTTTTGAATGGAGGACAACAGAATGAAAAGCTGCTCTAGGCGGATCTTTGGTTGTGGCCCATAGAATTATACAATTGTAGAGTTGGAAGGGACCCCAACGATCATCTAGTCCAACCCCCTTGCAATGCAGGAATATGCAGTTGTCCCATACAGGGATCAAACCTGCAACCTTGGCATTATCAGCACCATGCTCTAACCAACTGAGCTATCCATCTTATACTATCCTTACTGCTTTGCTCTTACAAGCCGCTTGATCTGCACATATTTGTAAAGAGCTGCTTGCTTCTGCTCATCAGGTTGCCATTAATGGCAGAAAAGCACATCAGGCTGCCTGCCCTCCATAAGTTGGCAACCCTATTTGACATCTGGACTTCCTGCAAGCAGTAGGCAGCTAGCATGCATTTATCAGTGAATAACTGTCTGGGAAATTGAGCTTTACTCATCTGATTTCCACCCTTCCACCACCTGGGACTGTCCATCATGCTGTTTAACTTTGCACTGCATTTAACACCCCCCCTACAATTAGTCATATAAATCAGGAACAATGAACCTGACAGTAACTGTATTCTGCCTCCTGCCCAGTGCCATTTGTAAATGTACATATTTCTATATATTTTATATGTTGCTGCTTCTTTTAATGTGAAAGCACAACCACATTTTTTTGGGGGGGGGGCAAGTCTTTCCTGCAGGGGCAGCTAACCTGTGGCTCTCCAAATGTTGTTAAGACTGCAGTCAGGATTTCCAAAACTTGAGTTGCTAGCTGTTTTGGACTATAATTCCCATCATCCCTGACCACTGGTCCTGCTAGTGATGGATGATGGGAGTTGTAGTCCAAAAAACAGCTGGAATCCCAAGTTTGGGAAACCCTGGACTACAGTCCCCATCATCTCTGACCATTGGCCAAATTGGCTGAGGCTCAGTCAGAAAACATCTGGATGACACCAGGTGCCCCAAAGAGTATTCATTAATGGTTCCTTGTTATCCTGGGAAAAAGTGACCAGTGGGGTGCCTCAGGGTTCTCTCCTGGGCCCATTGTTGTTCAACGTCTTTATGAATGAATTGGATGAAGGAATTGAGGGGATGCTCATTAAATTTGCAGATGAAACCAAACTGAGAAGGATAACCAATGCCGCAGAAGACAGAATCATAATTCAAAATGACCTTAAGGGATTGGAGAACTGGGCCTAAGCTAACAAAATGAATTTCAATAGGGACAAATGTAAGGTTCTGCACTTAAGCCAGAAGGACCAGATGCACAAATATAAGATAGGGGACATCTGCCTAACTAGCAGCACATGTAAAAGGATCTTTGGGTCACAGTGCACCACAAGCTTAACATAAGTCAGCAATGTGATGCAACAGCAAAACAGGCTAATGCCATTCTAGGCTGCAACAGAGGCACACAGCTGTCCTCTGTTGGAAGCAGATGGCTAGGCTAGGTGGACATTTAACCTGATCTCTCAATAATATATCTTTCCCCCTCTTCGCCACTAGTTTGACTTCGGGGAAAGTGGTCACATGGAAGAAGAAAGAAACTTGTTTTCTTCTGCTCTGGAGGGTAGGACTCGAATCAATGGCTTCAAGTTACAAGAAAGGAGATTCTCACTAAGCATACAGAAAAACTTTCTGACAGTAAGAGCTGTTGAACAGTGGAAAGGTCTTCCTTGTGAGGTTGTGGACGGTCCTTCCTTGGAAGTTTTTAAACAGGCATTAGATAGCCATCTGTCATGGATACTTCAGTTGAGATTCTTGCATTGCAGAGGGTTGGACTAGATGACCCTCAGGTCCCTTCCAACTCTACAATTCTGTTGCACCTGGGAAGGCCTTTTCCATCCTGCACGCCCCCCCCCAAGTCTCCAAGCTAACCTCATGGCTACAACACCAACCTAATTTCTAGATTTGCCCCCCTCACTTTCATCCCAATCTCCCCCTGCTTTGTGCAACATCTTGTCTGGTTAAGAGGCCCAGAGAATTCAAATGCTTGCCCCACGGCTGTGACATTGTGGTTTGTCCCAATGGAGCAGAGGTGGCTCACCAGATGTTGCTGGACTGCAACATCATCCTTGACCAGAGGCTATGCTTGGTGGGGTTGATGGGAGTTGGAGTCCCACAACACCTGGAGGGCCAGAAGATACCCTATCCCTGCTATAAGGGCAGCCCACTGTGAATTTGTGAGGGGGGGGCAAGTCTTTCCTGCTGGGGCAGCTGTTCCATTCAAGGGGTGTCAACTTGAATAAAATATTTTGGGGGGGGGAGGTAAGCCCAGTCCCACATAATCACATGATGTGGTGCGCACAGACCATTTGAATGGCAATGGCCATCAACTTTGTGGGGGCGGCCCCCTCAAATATTTTATTTGAGGGGCTGAAGACCCCTAGGAGTTGAATCCTATGGACCAGTCTTTGCAACTGCAGCCATGTGCATGTTGAATTGCAAGACAATCCTATTATTATTATTATTATTTATTGAATTTATATACTGCCCTATACTATTGAGAAGGGACGCAGGTGGCGCTGTGGGTTAAACCACAGAGCCTAGGACTTGCTGATCAGAAGGTTGGTGGTTCGAATCCCCGCGACGGGGTGAGCTCCCATTGCTCAGTCCCTGCTCCTGCCAACCTAGCAGTTTGAAAGCACGTCAAAGTGCAAGTAGATAAATAGGTACTGCTCCGGTGGGAAGGTAAACGGCGTTTCCGTGTGCTGCTCTGGTTCGCCAGAAGCGGCTTAGTCATGCTGGCCACATGACCCAGAAGCTGTACGCCGGCTCCCTCGGCCAATAAAGCGAGATGAGCGCTGCAACCCCAGAGTCGGTCACAACTGGACCTAATGGTAAGGGGTCCCTTTACCTTTATACTATTGAGTTTGATGAGTAAGTTGCACAGGCCTGCAAGTTTTAGAATGTCTGCCGTCCCCAATTTGGGGCCCTCCAAATGTGGTTGGACTACAGCGCCCATCAGCCCTGACTATGGCCGTGCTGACTGGAGGGAGTCGGACTTCAACAAACCTCTGGTTTGGAAGCTGAGAGCAATTTCCCCCAATGCTGCTAAATCTTACATTTGCAGCGTAGCAAGCAAGTATTAAAGAGGGAATGGGGAATAATACTTCGGGAGGAGGACTTAATACTGTACAAATAGATATTATGTTATTGCAGATGAATCAATGGCAACATGTTTTTGTTTTTAAACACCACTTGTGAGATCCCCCTTCCCGCCCCCAAAGGGCAAATCCAGAGGGGAATCTGTTTTGAATTCTAAATCAGTGATTGCACAGTCACTCAGGACTCATTTGGTACCCGGCACATGGAAAATGGCAGTGGAGCAATGCATGTCTAGTGTGCCCTAAAATACATGCCTGCAGTAAAATGTCATCAGTGTCAATGGGGCAGGTTTGTTTGGAAATAGGAGTAGGATGGCAGATTTGAGAGGTATGTGAGAGAGATGCATTTAGTATAGGAACACAGGCAGCGTCAATTTAGGTGGAGGGAATAGAGAGTGGAAGATCAAGGAAGATATCTGAGTGGGTGGGGGAAAGGGGAGGAATACCTGTCTTTTTCTTCTCTTTTCTTAGGAAAAGAGAGTTGTATTAGTTTGCATGCAGGCTCCAGCATGACTAAATTTGGAAATGGCAGAGGGCAGGGGGGAATAGGGAAAAAGATATTTTCAACAGGAATTACGCTTCAATTCGAATCGCTGTGCTGACATTTCCTTAGGAGCAAGGAATGGGAGCAAAAAAAGGGGGGGGCTGGGATACGGAGTTTTAAAGCACGGATCTGTGCCTGGAGAGAGCGAGGCAAAAGGTAAGTGTGGATCAGCTCCAACAAGGAAGATGTCCAGCTAACTGCGCAGTCCTATGCCTACTCAGAAGTCAAGTCCTATTGCATTCAACGGGACCTAGTCCCAGACACATCTGTTCATATCACTGCAAAAAAACTGACTATATTAAAAAAAGAGAGTGAAACTCAATTCCAGCGGAATGCAAACACCAGAGTGATCCTCAACAGGTTCCGCGTGCAAATCGGATTAGGGGAGAGGGAGGAGGCTTTGCATCGGAGAGATCAAGTGTCGAAAAGGGAGTTGGAAAAACGGAAAGTATGCAATTCAGCATGAGAAGCAGGAAGCAACGGAAAAGGGAATTTTCCTGGGGGGGGGGGTGTGGAGAGAGATGCAATTAGAAAAGGTGCAAAGAGGACATTACCTCTTTTTTTTGTTTTGTTTTCCCTTCATACCCCCCATTAGACCTTGCATGCCGGAAATTCCCCAGTCCCCCCTCCCGCTCGCCCATCATTATCACCAACCCACCGCCGCTTACCTTAGCCGCTGCATGAGCCTTGCACCTGGAAGGGAGGAGAGGGCTGGAGCCAGCTGCAAACGCCCCTCGGATGCACGAGACCTGGAGAGGGAGGGGGCAGATGTGCAGGATGGTTCACGGGAGAGCGAGCCCCTCCTCCTCTGCAGAACCTGCTGCGCCCCTCTCTTCCCTGTAGAGATTGCTACGCGATGCCCCTCTGCACCCCACCCCACCCCTTTAGCAACCGCAGGAGCGAGCAAGGAGGTCTGGCATCTTCTGTTGTCGCACCAGCTGCATCTCTCTGCAAAAAAGAGAGAGAGGAGAGAGGGAATCGCAGAGCGATTCTCAATGCAGATCACTCGCTGAGGCTGGGAGCCCAGATTAGGCAGGCAGGCAAGCAAGCGAGGAAGATGCGCCTCTCTTGTGGCTCTCCGTGGGTTAGGGTGAGGAGGGGAGCTATTTGCAGAACAGGCAGCAGAGGGGAGGTTGGGGAGGGCAGGGGGGCTGCAGGCAGGGCAAGGGAGAGAAAGGTGGGGAGTGGGGCCACGGCCACCAACTTAGATGGATTTAGAAGAGGATGTGGCGACTCCATTGGGGGATAAGGCTAACAGTGGCTAGTACAGTGGTACCTCGGGTTACAGACGCTTCAGGTTACAGACGCTTCAGTACCTCGGGTTAAGAACTTCGCTTCAGGATGAGAACAGAAATCATGCTCTGGTGGCGCGGCGGCAGCAGGAGGCCCCATTAGCTAAAGTGGTGCTTCAGGTTAAGAACAGACCTCCGGAACGAATTAAATACTTAACCCGAGGTACCACTACGGCTGTGTTCCACATCCACAAATGCATGTAGGATCAGGATGCTGGGAATCGCAGGCGGGCAGAGTGCTGTTGTTGCACTCAGGTCCCTATTTCCGGTTGGGCTGAACTCGGCAGATCCAGATGCAGGGGGTGTTTATTGCACTCTGAGGAGAGAGTGTCCAACCTTATAAAGATCTGCCTTGGAACCTGCTGCCCCTGTGGATTCTGCTGCCTGAGGCAGTCCCCTCACTTTGCCGCATGGTTGGGCTGGTCCTGGCCCTGACAGTAATCCAGTGATCAGCATCATCTGCACCTTAGTTTTCAAAGGCCTTTCTGAAGAGGAAGGTCTTAACCTGCCAGCAGAAGGATAACAGAGAGGGAGTTGGACCTTTTTTTGGGAGGGAATTCAAGCACATGGGAGCAGCCACAGAAGAGGCTCTTTCTTGCCTGGCTTCTGATGTTGATGGGAATGAGACAAGGTGCTCATCAGAGGATTCTAGCACCTGGGCAGATTCATCTAGGGAGATACGATCTTTCAGATAACTTGGACCCAAGCCATTTAGCATTGTTGGCATCAACCACCTTCCCCAAATTTAATCTTAATTTACTGGGGTGTTTTTTTTTGGGGGGGGGGGGAATTCCATGAAGGAAAACAAAAGTCAGCGACCTGTTTTCAATATTTTAACAACCCATTTACAATTGTAAGACCCCAATGGGACATGCCCAGAGAGAGACCAAGATTGTAAGGGTTTTCCTTCACTTTCAAATCAATAAAAGCCAATCTGTTTCTAACAACAGATAGTTTACTTAACCTGTGCTAATATTCTGAATGCGTGGAGGCAAACACACATGACTGCTATTGCTATATTTATTAATATCTTGCCTTTCCCCCTGGCAGGGCCACATAAAGGCAGTCAGTACACACCCTTATCTATAGACACCCAACAAGGGTTCTTTTTGGCAAGCGCTATGAATGATCCCACATGCTCTTATTGTGATTAGGTATGCACATACTGCAAACAACTCACTAGTTAAAGCACATAGATTGAACGTGTTCTGACATGTCGTTTTTCTGTCTTTCTCAGTGCAGGAAACTAAAACCTTAAGCAAGCCAAGCCATACAACTGAATTATTTTGGGGGAGGTGGGGTGGGAGGGAGAAGATACTGGGAGTGCCTGTTTTCTCACATAAGATTCCCCCCCCAGTTGATTCAATCCTTAAAAGAGAAAAGAGAGAGAGGGCTTTCTGGCCTCTCCAGACTGGTGTTTTCTCTGGGTGTATTCAGATGTGGCAAATCTTGATTAGTTTTCCTGATTATAATGCTAGTGCTCTTGTCACATTTTCCAATGTTCTTTTCACACTGCAGTACCTGTTCTGAACAGCTTTTTGACTGAGATACCATCAGGTTATGCTAAATTTCATTCACACCAGTGGGGCAAGGTGTGACTCAACAACAAACTCCCCCCCCACCTTTTCTGCAAATGCATGCTTCTGTTTCCTCATGAGTCAGGCATCAAAAAGGCAGGAAAGCACCGTGTACTGGTATGCCACCCCAGATTTCATTACTTTACTCCCATGATTTTCTGGGTTAATGGGTTGCAAGTGGATTATATATGGAACTGATTCACATGGATATGAGCACTATATTTCTCTGATACTCTGCTAGAATGCCAAACTTTCTTTTATGTCATGTGAAAGCTCAAATATAATGCAGAAATTAACAGGAAATGGGATAAATTGCTGCATCTATGCAGCCTCTCACATTTCATTGTACATTAGTCGTGGGTTTATTCCCAACCATCATTCCACTTGATTAGTTGTTAGTACCATCATTCCACTTGATTAGTAGTGCTTCCCCAACATGATTGCGTATCAACATGATATGGAGGGGCACTCTTGTGCTATAGTGCAACACTGGCGTGCTTTCGAATTGTTAGGTTGGCAGGAGCTGGGACAGAGCAACGGGAGCTCACTCTCTCTACCTTTATAGTGCAACAAAAGTGGGATAAAAATAATAATGAAACAACACATTTGTGGTATAAAATGTTTCGGGGTTTCGGCAGGAAGTTACAGGACAAGCACTGATTGGAAATGAAACACAATGTCAACTCTGAAACCTTTGCAGGCACAAACGGTATTGAAAGCGGGATGATGTATGGCCAGTATATGATGGGCATTCATTAAAGATTTCCCCTGATGTACTTCCCGTGGACTGAGACAAACGAAACTGGGTACAGTTATTAGTCCTTCTCCACATAGCTACCAGCAAGAGTCACACACTTCTCCCATAGCTTTATGCAGCTGTGGAAACCTCCTCTGTAGAAGTCGGCAGGTTGCATCAGAAGCCACAACTTGACTACAGAAATAAGCATTTCATCGTCTGGAAAAAGCTTGCCCTTCAAAAATAACTTCATGGTTGGAAAGAGGTGGAAGTCTGATGGTGCGAGGTTGGGAGAATAAGGGGGGTGAGGAAGGATTTCATAGCCACAGGACAGTGCTTCCGTCTGAGCAACATACGAGTTGTGAACCAGGGCATTATCCTGCAGGAGGCGGACACCTTTGGTCATCATACCACACCTCTCGATTTTGATGGCCTTCTGCAATTTCTGTAGCGGTGAAGCATAGTATATCCCAGCAACTGTGGTACCCTTTGCCAGGAAATCCATCATCACTACTCCATGCTGGTCCCAAAAGACCATGAGCATGACCTTGTCCGTTGGCAGTTGGACACATGCCTACTTTGAAGGTGGTGAGGCAGAGTGCTTCCATTGTTTGGACTGGGATTTAGTCTCTAGGTCATAATGATGGACCCATGTTTTGTCCTGAGTAATTAGTCTGGCGAAGAAGTCATCATGGTTTTCGTGACACATGGCCAAAAGAGCCCATGAGCATGTGACTCGTTCCTGCTTCTGGAAAAGCATCAGGAGCCAGGAAACCCACTGTGCAGACACCTTTCCCATGTGCAAATGGTCATGGATGATTTTTTCTACAGAGCCCACACTGATTTTGACATCTGCAGCTAGTTAGCGAATGGTTATGCGGCAATCCTCCAAAATGGTGGCTTCCATTTGCCGGATGGTGTCTTCATCAATGGTGGACTGTGGTCGCCCAGGAATGGGAGCCGTTCCACCAAAGTTCAACCACACTTGAACTGATGATGCCAGTGCCTGACTACATCATACAATGGGGCACCCCCCCCGTAAGTCCCTTTCATTTCACTGAATATCTCCCGTAGCATGTGCCCTTTCAAGTACAGGAACCTGCATTCAACTGGTTCCATTATCAGATGTTACTCCATGTTAGCACCTGTAGCAGAGAAACTGTTAGGAATTCAGAGCTACAAATTACCACATTACCTATGGAGAGATGTATCATTATGCATGTGCAATTTCATCCTCCTACGATAACCGGAAGTGGGTCAGGGGAAAATCTTTAATGAGCGACCCTCGTACTTCTGAATCAGTTGCAGAAAATTGCAGGTTCTTCTTTTGAGCTTCCCATTCGCATCTGGTTGACCACTGTAAGAACAGGACATTGGACTTCATGAGCCATTGGTCCAGCAGGGCTTATCTTATGCTTTTATGTTAACCACCCCAGTACCATCATGAGCACAAATGATCATGAATTCACAATAAAAAAGGATGTCTGGAGGACCCATTTGCAACCTCTCAAAAGGCAAAGGAGAATGCAAGCTAAGTGATAAGTTAAAATGAATAAGAAAGACAGATTTAATATTCTCCTAACAGGTTCTCTGGCAATATGCCTCCTCCCATTCTCAGGTGAGTAAATGTCCTATGTATTAAATCAAGTTAATATGAATTGAATGTGGAGCCCAGCCCCACGAAGACGCATCAGACCATTTAGTGTGGACAAGGTTATCAAGAGTTCAATCCTATACCTCTTCACTTAGCAGACAAGGTACCCTTTAACTGTTAAATCTCTGCAACAGGAGGGATCTTCCTATGTTTCTCCAGCTGTGCAGGTGTGATGTTTAAAGGTCCCAGAACACATTGAGTGATGCTCACCCCATGGCTATTGCCCACATAACCAGCATCTTGAGCCATATTATTCAACTTTGGGTCCCTACATGTTTTTGGAATACAACTTCTGTCATCCCTGAACATTGGCTAAGCTCATTGGGGATGAAGGATGAAGATACCTGCTCTACATCCACATCACCAGAAGAATATCGTCTATGAGATGGCACTGAAACACATCCAACCAAATGTTTGGTTTGAAGCAAATATGGAATTGGGAACTGGCAACCAACTTCAGCAACCAACCATCTTCCTTTGGTCAAGATCCTTGACCAATCCTGCCTTAGGCAACTTTCATCGCCATAGGTCAGTTTTTAATGAGCCCTCTCCCCATCCTTTTGTTTTGTTTTGGCTGTACTGATGAACTGTACTGATGAAAGACTGGGAATGTTTTCAGCCCTAGAAACCAGCGGATTAATGAAGAAAAACCTCAGATCCTATTATCAACATGGTGCTGTTTTAAGAGAGCTAAATAGTAATGGCAACACTTGGCAGATTTGTGTGGCCAGCCGCTAATTAATTGCAACATTCCTAGATCTTGTCATATAATCTAATGATGCAGCTGCTTCTCCAAAAGCAGACTTGGGTGGTAACAGCTTAGATTGTGTTTGGATTATTATTATTTTTTAATAATAATTGTGGAAAGAGGAAGTGTTACACCCACCCACCCCTATCTCTGCAGCTAGGCTTTGAATAAAACATAATAACAAGTATGTGTTAGGTGCCAATTGGAAAACAGATGTGAATTAATAGTGCAAATCTAAACACCCCAGAGGGCATGGCAGACTAACATCAGGGTTGAGACTTTGCCGTTGCCCAAAGACTGTTCTAAGGGCTTACACTTCATCCCAATAATGCAATTTCACCTACTTTATTATTTTTACTATTCTTCATCAGTTAATAAGAAAACAAATAGTGTTTGAAAATTATTAATGGGAAGAGAAACTTTCCTTAAAATTCTCATGGGCAGGATGTGGAGCTTGTGTTGCTTACTTTACTTTTGAGGTAGCTGAGGGCCAGTTGCCTGTGTGCTAGTTTTCATTCTACAAATCATCCCACAACTGGTCTGAATGCTGTATGTAGTCTCCCCTCCTTCCAGAACTTCAATCAGTGGTGAAGTGGTCTGGCTTGCAGGGGTTCAAAGACCTGCTTCTATTTCTTCAGGAGGGTCCCCATCTCCAGAGTCTTAGACCCTCTCAACCAACATGAAAAGGAAGGTCTTTAGCCACTGAGAAGATGTCTTCTCACCCTTTGAGAGTGAAGGGAGGTGAGTCAGCCAATGAAGATTGACTCCTAGCGTCACTCTGGAGAAGGTGCATGGGAAAAACACCGAGGAGTTGTTGTTCTGCATGCTCAAAACTAAGCATTTAGGAACACTTTTTGAAGAGATAATGGCTCTGTTACATACAATGGAACTTCATGGAAAACAGAAGATTCACTCCAAATCATTTGTACATGCGCAGAAAATAGTAGATCTGACATGGAGGTCTGCCCTGATCATTGTAATGGATCCCTAACTGTACTGTATAATTCTAAGATTATTGTATAAACTTAGAAGGTAATATAATCTTATAAGGAGGTGTGGCTGTGAGTGAGCTTGGCTGTCTATCATGAAGGAACCCTGAACTTCTGAATTTTCTGCTACCCTACTGCCTTCCTCTGAAGGTGGCATTTTCAGATCAGGAAGTCAGGGCACCTCTGTACTGCAGAGGACAACTGTGCTTGAAGTGACACGGCTGGCTCAAAGGGTATTCCATAATACAACCCTGTTGCTTTAGAGGGTATCCAAAACACTCTAAACACCATCTCTTCCAAGTCAGAGAGCTATCTACCCAGGCTTGGGACATTTTGCTGTCTGAGGGGAAGACAAGATGGTGGCTCTCTCCTACTCCATGCACTGATGTCAAAGGGACAGCACTGGTGTCTTACTTCAGCACCGGTGATCGGACAGCATCCTTGACCATACCTGAATAACATAGACAAGCTTAGAGTACAGGAAAGGCTGCGTAGAATGTGCAGCAGAAAGGATTGCAGCTCAGGATTACATGCAGAAAGGAGGCTCAGATGCAATTCTTGGCAACTCCAGGTACATAGGTCTGGGACAGACTCCTGCATGAAACTTTGGAGAGCTGCTCCTGTCACTGTAGCCAATACTGACACCAATACTGCTTGGTGTCAAGCAGCTTTCTATATACACCTCCAGGCTAAGGACCATAGATCAGTGGTAGAATAGAGACTTTGCGCCTGCCCATTAGGGGAAATAGGAAGCCCCAAACAAATATATTTTTAGATGTCCTTTTTATCTTGAGATTCACAGAGACACCATTGATCCTTTGCTGAAAAGGCTCGCCGATCTTTCAGACAAGTCTAAACGTAATTCTCTCCTCTTAGGCAAATATCACAAGACAACCTGGCTGGTAGTCAGATTCTGTGCCCAGATTTGTAGGCACAGATCATCCTCTAGAATAAAATAGCTTACTAGGGAAATGCTGAAGTCGCCCTTTGGAGCGCCTCAGGGTCATTTTTTATGGTAGCCCAAATCTCAGTTGTACGGGTGTATGTATATATCTCAATTTTAACCCATGATCTATTGCTGAAATCTGCTCTGATTGTATATTTTATCTTTATGAATGCTGTTTTTATTGTGTAATGCAACCTGGTCTTTGAACATAATAAATTATCTATCTATCTACTCAGTGTTGCTAGGATGGGTGCATTGGCACCTGGAATGGAGCATGGAACAATTCACAAGAAACAGTTATAGATAGCTCAGATATCCTAGCATTGGTCGGCTAATTAGCACACGTTGATTAATTAGCGCACGTAAAAAAATTATAAGCTCACTCTGCTACACCCTCTGAGAAATGATGCCACCGCAGCCCCATTTCTTGTTTCCGCTCCAGCATTTTCTCACTATTAATACACAAATTAGGACCCACTGAGGCATATGAGCTGGCCCAGCTGTCCTGTATTATCCAGACTCAGCCACCGGCACAACAGCTTTTCAAAAGCTTCAGAGCCCTGCTACCAATTGCTGCTGAATGACAAAGGAGCTTCTCGCCTATCACAAAGACCCATTATTAGAATCCGTATTGGAATCAGCCACATAATTTCTTGGGCCAGAGGAGAAGGCTTCCTTGCAGGGGTGGGGGAAGAAAACTTGATTTCCAATTAAGTGGATCTCTATCCATTTTATTGCAGCGCTTGTAAGGGTGGAGAAGATGGGTGTGGAGGGTCTTATACATAATTTGTGGCCTGTACATTTCTGGAAGAAGCCAGTGTTCCTGATTGTAAATGCGATAAGTTCACCTGCCGATATGAGGCTGCTTCCACACGACCTGTTCATTGAGCATTCATTCTGATTTGCTTGCAGGCGGATTATATGATGTTGGCTATTTAATTCCTACTGGTTTGTTTATGCAGTGTGTGTGTGTTATCCAATGAAGCTGGATTCCAACATGCTCTGATTCAGGACAGAGGAGAAAAAAGGCATTCATATAGCTCATCACTAAACTACAGAACTCACTTCCAAAGGAGGCAGTGATGGCGACCCACTTGGATTGTTTAAAAAGAGGATTGAACAAAAGCATGGAGGAGAAGGCTAGATCTACCAGCAGCACAGTACTGAATCACAACATCATAATTTTTGGAACACCTGAGAACTGGGAGAGAGGTAAATAACATCTCTGCTTCATCTGGTACCTCCTGTATCTGCCATCAGCTCTGGAGCTGTGGGAGGTGTCAGTAGCATCCACCAAGTGAGGACATCCTGGCCTGTGTGGGACTGGCAACTAGGCTCTCCAATAGCCAGGAGACTCAGCTGCAGAATGGCATTTGCTGGGACATTCAAGAAGAAGAGGACTGGGGATGCATACATCGTGCCTCTGCTGTAGTGACTACAGTATTGCATCATTGTCTGTTTCAATTTATATTTGAATATGTACTGTAAGCTGCCTCAGGAACCTCAGTAGTGGGGTATAAATACACCTAAATAACAAAATGGGGAAAAAAATACATGGTTACTAGCCATGATGGCTATGCACTGCCTCCAGGTTCAGAAGGAGTAATGCTTCTGAATACCATTTGCTGGAAACCACAGGAGGGGAAAGGGGTCTTGGGCTCAGGTCCTGCTTGTTGGTATCCCAGGTACATCTGGCTGGCCACCGTGACAACAGGATGTTGGACTAGATGGGTCATTTGCCCGACCCAGCAGGGCTCTTCTTATGTCCTTTTTAATTCCCCAGCCAGGGGCTGCCACATAGAAGAAGAAGAAGAAGAAGAAGAAGAAGAAGAAGAAGAAGAAGAAGAGGAGGAGGAGGAGTTTGGATTTGATATCCCACTTTATCACTACCCTAAGGAGTCTCAAAGCAGCTAACAATCTTCTTTCCCTTCCTCCCCCACAACAAACACTCTGTGAGGTGAGTGAGGCTGAGAGACTTCAGAGGAGGAGCGGGGAAGTGAACCCAGTTCACCAGATTACAAGTCCACCGCTCTTAACCACTACACCACACTGGCTCTTTCCCAGGATGCCACTCCTCCACTCCAAGCATCCAGTTTTGATGTGGAGGTTCTCCAGAGCAAATTCAGTCTCACCCTTGGATCCTACATCTCAGCTGAGTTCCTCTGCTGTTGGGTTTTCCAAGTTCCAGAAGTGGTCCGATTACCTGTGTCAGATTTGCGGGGTCCCAACCTAGGAAACAGACATGCAATCTGAGCATTCTGCCATGCTGCTCCTAACCACCTTGAATGC
Organism: Podarcis liolepis; assembly: GCF_965112155.1. NCBI lineage: Eukaryota > Metazoa > Chordata > Lepidosauria > Squamata > Lacertidae > Podarcis > Podarcis liolepis. The sequence continues at coordinate 30,433,789 of NC_139569.1, forward strand.
TCTGTGCAAAGTGAAAATGATTGCCCTGGTTGTGTGCCCACTTAGAGCCCCTGCAGGTACCCAACACAGCCACCTTGGGAGCTCATCCTACTGACTGCACAAGTAGCAAAAGGACTAGCTGCTTGAAGTCACGGCAGAGAATCCGGCACTTGTGCCTCTCTTTAAGAATCAGTGAGCCCCCTGTGCTTTGTTAAGAGAGTGTGCACGCTGCTTTTGTGAAATGAGCGGCTGAAGGCTGTAAATGATGCATGAAATGAGAAATCCAAGCTTAATGCCCAGGGAGAATGAGGGTCGCTCGGAAGCAGAGCTGCTGCATAATCCTCTGCCCAACATACTTGAGCAAAACCCTAAACAACAGAGCAGGAAAATCATCAAGAAGCCCAAAGCTGTCTAAGCTCAATTAAGTCCTGGGATCTTAAGTCATCCCTGCTTTTCTTTTTTTCCTCCCTTCTTTTCTTCTCTCAGTCAATTTTCACCCTCCAGCAAAACTTGCCTCTTCAGAAAGGTCTTTTACGAATGACTAAAAGGCACTGCATAGCGTATTAACCTCAGGGAAAGGAGGTTTAAGGTGCTGAAAGCCCCATGCATCTCAGAAGGCTTTTCAGCAGGTTATGTTCTGGGTGCAGCAATGGAATGGGAAAGGTTCCTGAGCTCTTGCAAAGGGGAGAAGCTCTGGCCTTAAAGGGAATGAGGGGTAGATCCCCCAAAGATTGCCTTGAAATCACAGGTGGTGATGCTACGTATGAAATGGACAAGAACCTCCAACAACCAGGCTTGAAATGGTTGCTGCTACCAGCTCCAAGTTTTGAGGATCCCTTGGGTGAGGTGCCCAACCTCTATAGCTCCACTCCTCTCCAAGGCACCACTGTCAAACTGATCGGACCTCTGCCTCTGTGGAACATAGGGAGTCAGACAACTGACCTATCCATCTACTCAGTGCTGTCTACACTGACTGGCAGCAGTGCTCCAGGGTTTTCAGGCAGGAGTCTTTCCAAGCCTTCCCTGGAGATGCTGGGGGTTGAACCAGGGACCTTCCACAGACGATTTCTAGCCCACATACAATATCAAGGAAGTCATAAAACGTGATAGGGATACATTTGAATTTGCAATTAGGTATAACAGAGACAATACAGATATGTTGTTGTTGTTGTTTAGTCATTTAGTCGTGTCCGACTCTTCGTGACCCCATAGACCAGAGCACACCAGGCACTCCTGTCTTCCACTGCCTCCCGCAGTTTGGTCAAACTCATGCTGGTAGCTTCGAGAACGTTGTCCAACCATCTCATCCTCTGTCATCCCCTTCTCCTTGTGCCCTCCATCTTTCCCAGCATCAGGGTCTTTTCCAGGGAGTCTTCTCTTCTCATGAGGTGGCCAAAGTATTGGAGCCTCAGCTTCAGGATCTGTCCTTCCAGTGAGCACTCAGGGCTGATTTCCTTAAGAATGGATAGGTTTGATTTTCTTGCAGTCCGTGGGACTCTCAAGAGTCTCCTCCAGCACCATAATTCAAAAGCATCAATTTTTTGGCTATCAGCCCTCTTTATGGTCCAGCTCTCACTTCCATACATCATTACTGGGAAAACCACAGCATTAAGTATATGGACCTTTGTTGGCAAGGTGATGTCTCTGCTTTTTAAGATGCTGTCTAGCAACAGTTAAAAAATATATAAATTAAAACTTATTCACTAACATATAACCTAAAATTATCATTTAAAACCTTAATCGTTATGATAGAACAGCTTGTTCCCTATGTTTTATGGCAATCACACAGAATTTGGCTACCCTTAACGTGATCTCAGGATCCTTGAGGGACCTTCCACATGCAAGCAGATGCTCTGCCCCTGAGCTATGCCCATCCCCACTGGCAAACCTGCCCAGAATGCCCAGAGGGAGAGTGCAAGGGAAGCTTCCTCTGCACACTTGCCATTCCTTGCATCCTCAGAGAGGGCAGGTGAAGAGGCAGGGGCAGCAAGAAGGAAGAGGAGAGTGGCAGTGTGCCCCAAAGGAGATGGAAGGCTTGGTAGGTGCCCACAGGTGCCTACCTCTGGCATAGGTTGCAATATCAAGTAGTTTGATCAGCTAGATGAATTGGTTTTAAATCCTTTTATCGCCTTTAAAAAAAAGTGGTACTGAATAATTCTGACAGAAGACACTCTGCCCCTCTGAAATTTTAATAACGTTGAATACAAGGAGCCACAAAAATCTGTAGCTGCTGGCACTGACTTAGAAAAGGAAGAAGGAGTTCCCCCCCCCCAAAGAAATGAAAATAGTTTATATACATGAACCGCCAATGTGGTGCTGTCCAGATTTTGTTGGACTACAACTCCCACCCACCCTGGCCAGCATAGTTTGGGAGTTGTAGTCCAGTGATATCTGGAGGGAACCATGATGGTTAGAGAAGGCATTCTAGACTAGAGTCCCTTCCCCTCCTACCCAGGGCCCTATGGCTTCCTGAAATCCCATTTGGCTTTCTAAACTTGCTCCCAAGTTTGTTTTCTTCTCAGGCTGAGTCTGGGCTTCTTGGGAGGCGAAGGGTGAAATGGAAAGCCAGTAGCAAGTGAGGAAGGGGGAGGGTTGGTGTGTGTGTGTGTGTGTGTGTTTGTGTGATTGGTGAAAGCTAATTTGAAGCCTGCAAAGCCCTTGAGAGTCAGGATCATTAATGCCTAATTATCAACTCCTCTAAAAGGTGATAAAGAGTGTGGTGCTGAATATTCATGTGTTAGGCAATGAGTTGGGTCTTAACCTTGTCATTCCAAAGATAAGTCTCAGCATCCTCTGTCTGGGAGCTGGGAAGAGACATTTGGCTCATATAGCATGCAACTGCTGAGTCAAAGGCAGCAAATAATGTTGGTGTGGACTGAGATCAGGCTTGGAGAATCCTACAGCCTGCAGCATTTCCCAGATTAAAATTGAGACATTTGAGTATACTTGTGACATCCTTGTTCTCACACCAAGGATGGCACACACCCCAATTAATCTTAGCACAATACTGTTGGCTGCATGTTTGGCTTTATTTACCTTGGAACAATAGCTTCCCTTGCCCTGGTTTGGAATCAATTTGCAAAACGCAAGCACTCCAAAATATAGGAGGGTGTTCTCTCTTGTACCTTTCAATGTGATACCTTCCATTCTCTTTGATGGGAAATTTAGCGGACCCCCTATTTTAATAGGTTTTTGTCTCTGTGGTTCAGAAGAAATTGAAACAGTAAGTCATGTCTTATTACTTTTATCGAGATCTCCAGAAGGAGCTGATTAGTTCATTAATCACTTTTTATCCGGGAAGAGTGTCTGAATATTGTATTTCTTCTCCTCTCTCTAATAAAAACAAGCTTATGAAAGAAGCTGAAGCTACACTGCCAGTGGCGTAGCGTGGGGGGTGCAAGGGGGGCAAGCCGCACCGGGCGCAACATCTGGGGGGGGGGCGCTTGCTGCCTCCGGAGTCGCCGAAGAGCCTCGGGCGCAGGCTGTAGCAGAGCCGACGAGCTGTGCGCGCGTCCGGGCTGAAGGCACCCGGCAGGCAGCGGCTCTCAGCGCTCGCCGCGGAGGACACACCAGGCAGCCCCTCCTCACAGCCCCGCCTCCGCCGCCGCTGCTGCAGCTGCTGGGCCGTTGCATTTTCCTCGCCTCTCTGCCCCCCTCCTCCTCCGGGCAAGCGGCGTCGTTTGGGCGGCAGCGCCAGCGGCAACTCGCAGGTTAGGGGTTAGGGGGGGCGCAAATTACTTGCGTTGCCCCGGGTGCTGACAACTCACGCTACGCCGCTGTACACTGCCAATAAAATAATGTGGGGGGGGGGCAGGTAAGCCCCGGCTTGCATAATCAATCACAAGATGCAACACACCCACACCATTTGAATGGCAGTGCCCGTCAACCTGGGGTTGTGGTGGCCCCCTCAAACATTTTATTGGGGGAGATGAGAGGAGCTTGGCCCCTAGGAGTTGGCTCCTATGTTGGTCACTGTGAGATCAGGATGCTGCCCTTAGATGGGCCATTGGCCTGATCCAGCAGGCTCTTCTTTTTATATGAGTCAACATTTAATCCAAATGAGTGTAATCATGTTTTCCCAAACTTTCAATGGAGACAATTGACAATATTGCGTGCGTTAATTTGCATAAATACATAGTGAGATCTGTCAATTGCATCAATAAATCGATGGATTTCAGAGTAAAGAAGGTCTCTTGGTAAAAAGGCGTTCCAGAAAAGCACCATTGTCTTACACAACTATTTCAAAACGAATCACATCAGAGAGCAACTTGTGAATTTGCAGATTGTGTTTTACATGATACCGTAGCACTTGAGGGTGTACATTTAATACATTTGCACTGAAGGTCAGATGTGTCTGCTCCTCACTCGTGGGTCTAACTCCTTGAGTCTAGAATGAAGATAGAGACCTTGGAACTATCTAGAGTTATGACCTAGAGCATGGCTTCCCAAACTATGGCCTGTGGTATGTGAGCTTCATACAGGTGATCCATAACAGAAACTCTACAGCATGATGTAGATGAGCATTTGTGAAGAACTGGGTTGTGTGTGTGTGTTCAGTGAGTGCTCCACCATTTTTTTAGAGCCTGGTGGTCCAAGCAATTAAAATGGATTAAAGCATTCCCTTAACACTAGTGCAACAAATCCGTTGTTAAATAAAGAAATATTTTTGTAGCTAGGAAAGCGATGGGGAAACACAACGGAAAGTGTGGGATAAATGAATGATTAAAGGGGAGATGTAGAAACACAATAAGCAAATGAAGACAAATGCTTATTGCCATATAACGACCCCACAAACGTATCAGCACAGCTGCATAAGCTTTGTGCAAGCAAATCAGGTTGAATGCTCAATCCACAGCCCATCTGGAGGGAAGCCTAGTTAGCGATGAATATTGCATTGTTCTCTGATGGTTCGTTTCGTTTATTCATTTAGTCCTGTAATAATAATAATAATAATAATAATAATAATAATAATAATAATAATATTGGACCCTGCCCATCTAACTGAGTTGCCCCAGCCACTCTGCGCAGCTTCCAACTGATATAAAACCGCAATAAAATATCAAACATTAAGAACTTCCCTAAACAAGGCTGCCTTCAGATATAATTGTTTTATTGTCGCATCCATAGGCCTCATCTGCACTACAGCTTTAAAGCAGTGTCACGCTGCTTTAAAAAGTCATGACTCCCCCCCTCCAAATCCTGGGAGCTGTAGTTTTTAAAGAAGTGGTTTTTTAAGGAGCTCCCCTATTCCCCTCACAGCGCTGCAATTCCCAGACTGCAATTCCCAGTCAATCCCTCTTCCCAGGGACCTCTGGGAATTGTAGCTCTGGGAGGAGAGTGGGTGTCCCCGAGCCACTCTCATCATCCTTAACAAACTGCAGCTCCCGGAATTATTTGGAGAAACCCACGACTGCTTCAAGTGGCATGGTACTGCTTTAAATGTAAGGTGCAGACAGGGACCGTGTGTCTTGTGGATTTATTGCAGGAAAGGCCTGCATAAATGAACCTGACAGTGATGATGCAAGTCACCAAAATTGCACTGAAATTGGTTGATACAGGGAAGTCTACAATGCAGTAGTCCAGTTTGGAAGAGTCACTGGTCAAAGAGGGATGATTTCCTCCTTCCTTAAACAGCTGGTGGGGAAAATAGCAGTAATTAGTTGGGTCCTTCAATCAACATTCCTTTGCAAAGAATCTCACTGGTATGCAATAAAAGGGAGTTTCTTGGAACAATAAAAAGCACCCCTTGCCCCAAGGAGGGCACTTTCTGTGCTGATTGTGGAGCAGGTTTTTTTATGCTGGAGATGACAGAAGGGTGGTGGTGTGTAGAGGAAAGCTAAAAGTCTTCTCTTCTGATCCCCCCCATTTTATTTGTAAAAGCGAAATAGCTGCTTGGAGCTATTCATGTCCCACAGGCAACAGAGGAGGTGCTTTGAATAAACACAGTTGACAGTTCATAGAGGAGGTAGCTAGTCTCCAAAACGGCAACTTTTGCCAAACTGCTGTCGTCCAGATGTTTTGGACTACAAATTCCTTCAGCCCCAGCAATGGGGCTGATGGGAATTGCAGTCCAAAACATCTGGAAGAAGGTTGTAAAAACAAGAGAAATGCCAAGTTAATTTGAGAAAAGTTGCCTAATTTGTAGCTTCTGGAGGAGATTGAGCTTGATCCATTAAGCCTTACAGCACCATCTTGGGGGCTGGATCTGATGTATTCCCAGTGGCGGAGGAAGACGAGTGTGGGGGGGAACGCACCACCCCAGGCAGCATGATCCCAGTGGGGTGCCATCGTGGCTGCCCCACCTGCCCACACTGGGCACCATGCCCTCAGGAAGTGCACCACACCCCTGTGGGCGGCGCGCCACACCCCCGGGATGCACGCCAGCCCCACCCTGCCTGTTCTCCACCCCCTGGAGCCAGAGCATGAAGCTCCGCCACTGTGTATACAGTGGTACTTCAGGTTACAGATGCTTCAGGTTACAGGCACTTCAGGTTACAGACTCCACTAACCCAGAAATAGTACCTCGGGTTAAGAACTTTGCTTCAGGATGAGAACAGAAACGGCAGCAGCAGGAGGCCCCATTAGCTAAAGTGGTGCTTCAGGTTAAGAACAGTTTCAGGTTAAGAACGGACTTCCCGAACAAATTAAGTACTTAACCTGAGGTACCACTGTACCACAATTTTAATAAAGAAAACCAAAGCAATTTACAGCAATTATAGATGTGTAAAAAAATCAGATGGAAGTTTTGAAAGACAGATTATCCAGTACAGTGGTATCTCAGGTTAAATACTTAATTCGTTCCGGAGGTCCGTTCTTAACCTGAAACTGTTCTTAACCTGAAGCACCACTTTAGCTAATGGGGCCTCCCGCTGTTGCCGCGCTACTGGAGCACAATTTCTGTTCTCATCCTGAAGCAAAGTACTTAACCCAAGGTACTATTTCTGGGTTAGCAGAGTCTGTAACCTGAAGTGTATGTAACCTGAAGCGTATGTAACCTGAGGTACCATTGTATGGGGTAATAAGGGTGTCAAACTAGGAGTTGGGAGACCAGGATTCGAGTCCTCACTTGGCCATGAAGTTCACTGGATGTGACCTTGAGCCAGTCACTGCCTCTCAGTCTAATGTACCTCACAGGGTTGTTGAGGGGATTAAATGACAAGGTGAAGAACAATGGATACTGCCTTGGAGAAGAGGTTTGGTATAAATAAAATATAATAAAATTATCAGCTAACCATTACAAAAATGTTTTTTTTAATTTGTCTGCGTAAATATGGTGGCACAGAAAAATCTCCAGCCAACATTTAAAGGTTAATATATAGAATGGCTGCTGAATCTCTGGGCCAAATAGCCAGCTGCTCAGGGCTTTGTATTAATATGAGGACCTTTCGTTCTGCTCTCTGAACTGGGAACGTTTAGAATATTTTGGGATGGACTGTGGCAATACACACTCATACTCAGCGAAAATCAGGAAATGAAAAGGTATTTATGGTTGAAAGGGAAAACTGATCCTCATAAGAGTCATGAAGAAATCAAACTGGAAAACAAGGCTTTTTGCTCTGGATTGAAAAGAAAAACGGAGAGCCTTGGATATGTATCACCAGCCTGGAAGTAATAATGTAACAGAACAAGATGTGCGTGTACATATTTATAATAAAAAATAATAATCTCTTGGATTCCTGATTCAATCTGTACTACAGGTTTTGTCATGGAATATGGTTCTGGGGTGGAGCAGCGAAAGGACTTCCTTGTCAGGTCAAAGCATGAACAGAATTCCTTGTGGGCTAGTAACACTGGGAAATTTAAGCAGGGCAAACTTTAACTTGGAGTCTGACCAGTGATGTGGTGTTGGGTAGTGAATTTTGCTTCAGAAGGATACTGTTTCAGCTGCTATGAAAGTGCTGATTTCCTTTTGGAGGGCTCAATGTTTTGGGGCGGAACTCTTTGGTTTCATGGAACGTGTTCAAGTTAAATCCCCATTCCATTAAGATGGAAGGCTGTTGAAATATGTTTGGCTGACCTGAAAGTCCCGGGGAGGAGCTTAATATGTTAGCCCAGGTCTGTTAACTCTCCCTCCCCTCCTCCATCAAAGCTCTTATTCCTGTAACAGAAAAACAGCAAGTGAAATAATTCAGTGGGGTGAAGTTTTCTGTATCACTTCTCCATGTGAAAGACAAGGTCTGCCTACATATCATAAGTCTAAGGCACCCTCCATCCTGGGAACTGTAGTTTACCCCAAGAACTACAATTCCCAGCACCCTTAACATATTACAGTTCCCATGATTCTTTGGGGGAGTGTTTTAAAAATATGGCAGGCATGCAGACATGGAGAATCCTGAGAGATGTAGTTTGTTAAGGGTGCTGAGCTACAGTTCCCAGCATGCTTAACAAACAACAGTTCCCAGGATTTGTTGTGGTTTTTTTTGGGGGGGCACACAATGACTGTTAAAAGGGAGTATAAGAGTGCTTTAAATATTTTGCTGCTCCCCCCCCCCGATTTTTGCCTCAAGCATTTCTTTTGGTAATAATAGGGACAGAGGTCCCCCAAAAGTTGGTTAAATTGTTTATGTTACCACCACAGCCAGAATTCTGTATGTGTAGAAACAGAAAGAAGAAGAAGTTCCAATAAAAGAGGAGTGGACTTTAAAACTATAGGACTATATGGAGATGGTGAAATTGTCAGCAAAAATAAGAGACCAAAAAGATGAAGTGTTTGTGGAAGAGTGGAGGCCCTTTTCAGACTATCTGAGAAAATACTATAGCCAAATGAAATCGCAGGCAGGACTGGGAATAGATGCAAAAGAATGAGAATGGTAAAGGAATGTAATGCAGGATATATGTTATAGAGAAAGGTATTACCTTTAAGGTAGCAGATAAAAGATTTGAACAGAAACGTAATGGAAGTAAGGATGAGATGTCAAAATGTTAACGGTTATGGAAACGGACTTGAATTTGTTAAATTGTATGAAAATCGATAAATTTTTTTTTGGGGGGGATGTTCTTCCTCCACAGTTGGAGGTAGCAGTGCTTTTGAATGCCAATGCTCTTGTGTTCAGGACTTCCCACAAGCATCTTGTTGGCCACTGTGAGAACAGGAGCTGAAGTAGATGGGCCATTGGCCTCACCCGGCAGGAGACCTTACATTCTTCTTATGGTGTTGATGTGGCCTGGGCCTAAGGTTCCCCACTGTGGGATTGTATAGTGTGAGGAAGTCAGCTTTTTGTACCTCCTGAGCTAATCTTGGGGCGCTTTTGCATCCCTATGAATCCCAAGCGCACACTCCTAACAACCTTTTTTTTTTTTTTTTTGGTTGTTCTCATTCATTTCCTCCAGGGGCCTAATAAGGGTGTGCACCCAGCACTCAGAGACAACAACTGCAGCAAACATCCCTTTGCACCTGTGCTGCCCCCAGGAAGCACAAAAAAATGAAAGCTGGAGAACAAAGCGAAGCACTCTTTAGCCTTTGAAAATGCCCTGTGCATAGAGAAAGGGAGAGGAGGGGCTCGGCTTGACCAAGGCTTAGTGAAAAGAATGGGGTGGTGGTGGAGGGGAGAAAGTCTCATAATGAGGAAAAAGGAGAGAAGGACCAGGGTGGGAGAGGAATGCAATGTGGTTGCCCAATCAATGCTGGTGCTTGTTTGCAACCCCTAAACTTTTCGCTGAAACCAAACCTTAACAAGGCCTGTTGCAGGTCAGTCAAGAGAAAGGGAGAATACTTTTGAATCTCTTCTAAGAAAACAAAGCCTATATATATATATATATATATGAATATCTATTGAAACTGTGGTTAGCTAGTGCTTTGGGTTCCTCGATTAATGTGGGCTTGTTTGAATTGCAGAAGCTGAGAATTAAGGACATATTTATTAATGTTTCAGTGACATTTTAGGTGTGGTTTTTTTTTTGTAACAGGGAATGAACTGAGGGGAGGGGTGTATGATCAAATATTATCTTTTCTTCTTACCGTGAATGACAGCTTTTGTATATTCACTTTTAAATTCTCTGACACGTTCGTCAAAGGCTCAGAATAGCTCCCATGTTGAGATTTGGGTAAGGGACAACCTTATTTAAATGTCACGACTTGATTGACTGATCAATTCATTTAGAGGCCAATGATTAATCAGTGAAGAACTCTTAATTGGTTAGATCCAAGCAGCTTCCTTAAAGGGATATCCATCTTGCTGGATATATAAAAAATGTACATTTATTTCCACTTTTGAGAAAACAAAACAAAAAAACGATTCTTGACAACTTTGGATTGCTTGAGAACACCTGTGCCTAAACTGTGGGTGTACCTTTGTAACAGCTCAAGAAAGCAAGGCTCACAGTATCCAGGAATAACATTTGGAGCCCAAAAGGTTAATTATTTCCCTCAGATCCTCAGGGATTACTCCAGTGCTGTTAAAAAGACGCTGACCCCCCTCTGATGTAAAATTGGTCTCTGTGGGACAGCACAGCCAACATCTGTGTATGATTTTCCATGCTATGAGGCTATAGGCTGAAGGCCATGCCTGCACCTGTGGATTTGCGCAAAAACAAAGTAGATTTTATCCACAGCCTGGGGTGGGTGGGGATGGAAGAAGGAACCATCCATAAGCAAAATGCTCCTACTTTAGATTGCCTTGCGAAACCTCAGATTGCCTCTCTTTTGCAAAAAACCCCCCAATTCTCTCCTTGAATTCTTACACTGGCTTAATGCAAATTATTCAGCTTGTAACTTGAGTAATGACCAAAATGTGTGTGTTTTGGGGGTAAGTAGAATGCTTGGATAAACCTCAGCACTGAAACTAGACAGTTTAAATGGTTTGGCAGCCTCAGAGCGCTACAGCCCTCCCTTCCTGGGAACTGGTGCACAGGAAAGTGAAGAATGGTTATGGGTGAAATTCCAAGTTCTCCCTGTTTGATAGACTGTTCCCGCTCACAAACTAGGGCCACATCAGCACGAGACTTTAAACAGTCATCAAAGCATCCTGGCAATTGTAGTTTAAGGGCACTGAGAGCTCCTAGGAGATCCCTATTTCCCTCACAGAGCTACATTTGTAATAATAGTTTAACAATCAATTCCCCTTCCCAGGGATCTCTGGTTTTCCTCACTCCCCTTGCACCAGTGGTATAAAATGGGGAAAATGGGCTGCATTGGATTAAGCTGCAGGCACAGGGAGATTGAGAAACTGAAAGGGTTTCACGCTGGTTTAGCCTGCTGCTCAGACTAAGCATTTGAACTTGAACTTTGAACTTCTTTGCACTTTTTAAAGTTCGAACTTTAAATTTGAACTTCAAACTTTAAATTTGAACTTCGAACTAATTTGAACTTCTAACTTTGAACAAGGCTGGGGGGCAGGAATTGAGGATTCCAGTTCAATTCTAACTCAGGGAACTGATGCTGAACCATTAATAATGTGAACCATTTACTTTCATTGAAAAGCCTCATAGTATAGCCTAAGACACGGTGCCCTGAGACCTCCGCTTGTCTTGGGATCTATAAAGTCTGACATGTCACCCTGCTTCTCCTCCCTCTAGAAATAAAATTATTAAGTAAGCACTGCCAGTGAGCCAATGGGGAAGGTGGGGGGGGGGATAAGTACAGGTAAGGTGTGAAACAAGAACAGGGTTTGAGGGAGTATGGAGATCTTTATGGCTGCTATACGACCTAGTCAGCTTAAGTTTAGGTCTCCACCAATTTTGGCAGCAGTGGCAAAACGAAAGAGAAAAACCATATACTGTAAAGTAGATGTGGCACAGGGAAAGGCAGAGATGTTTAAGCCTGTCCATCAGGCCAAGCACCCAAATTACCAATTCTGTGGTCATCAGAGCAGTCATCTGAGGAGCAGAGCGTGGGTGACAACTCTCCTCCTCAACTAATCTTCACTGAAAAACCAATTTGCCCACCCTGTGTCCTGCTTGCCATAGGTGTAGCCGGGGGGGGGGGGGGGTTTGTCTGTGTGTCAGGTGCACAACTGCCCACCTGATCAAGTAAATCAGTAAAAATACTTAACTGAGGTTCTGCCACATAAATCCTGGCTATGTCCATGCTGCTCACTCCCTTGTGTGTTGGTCTCCATCCTACTCTAAAGAACTTAAGAAGAGACTGGCTGCTGGAGGTCCTTCTCCTCCAGAATCCTATTTTCAGCAGTGACCAGCCAGATGCTTGTGGGAAATTGCTTGTCATCAGGTGGTGTGATGGCCTGGGACTCGGGCTCGGAACTAGAGGAGTCTCGGTCCGCACTGGATCCTCTGCCTCAGGCGGCATCTGAACTGAGTATGGGGCCTGATTCTGAAGAGCCCCAGTCTGCACAGGTTCCCCTGCAACAAGCACCAGCTGAGCTGAGTCAGGGGCCTGAGCCTGCCCTGGCTCCAGATGCGAGAATTACCTTGTTGCCCTCTGCTGGGCAATCACATGCAGCTGCTCCACTACCAGTTGGGTCAGGAGAGGCTGAGGCAGCCCTTGGGTCTAGTAACCTACCAACATCTCCCGAGCTGCAGAGACTCAGGTCTGAGAGAAGGAGAGACCTGAGTACTCACAGGAGGAGTGCTTGCCTTCAGGCAAGACAGGGAGGTGAGTCACTGGGGGATCAGGACCGGCCGTTACCCCGCCAGAGATAAAAGGCTGCTGGACCCCGCCCCAGGTTGCGAGAGCAACATTGCTGCAACCTGCCTGTTACCGTATGCCTGACCTAGCCTGGTTTCCTGCCTTGCCCCTGTTAGACTGACTCCTCGTGGAATCCTTGGGTTCGGGACCGGACCTGGACCGTGTTGCTTGGGTTAACCCCTGGGCCCAGCACAGATGAGTAGCTAGCTGCTTTGGCACCCGGAGCAGCGGGGGCGGGTTGAGCCACTCACGGGGGCAGGGCAGCGATCTGTGCATGGGGCAGCACAGTAATCCACGCATGGGTTGGGGTGATCTGCCCACGGGGGCAGTGCAGTGATCCGCACACAGGGGCAGTGTGGGGATCTGCGCATGGGGGTGGAGCAATACTCACACGGGGCGGCGTGGTGATCCATGTATGGGGGTGGGACAATCCATGCACAGGAGCGCTGGGGCGATATGCCCAGGGGGGTGGCATTGCGATCCGCCCAGGGGGGTGGCGCAGTGAGCTGCCCATGGAGTCCGGCTGGCAGACACAAGCCCCACGCTGCTGTTTCAAGCAGCCCTGGGCCCTGCGCCACTGCAAGTCCCAGGAGAGATGTGTGGCTTGGGCGCACTGCAGGCCAGACCCCGTGGTAAGTGCTGCTCCCCGCGGTGTGCCATTTTGTCACCCCCTCAGGGATGACACCCGGGGTGGAACGCACCCCTTGCACCCCCCTTCCTACGCCCCTGCCTATCGTGCAGGACCACGCAAGAGCCCTCTTCCCTCCTGTGGCTTCCATAAACTGGTCTTCAGAAGCATTAGTGTCTCTGACTGTTGAGGCAGAGCGTAGCCATTGTGGCCACAGGTAGCCTTATCCTTCATCTGTGCCTTCCTAGTTGTTGTACCAGGCTGGTGGGTTTCAGTCTTCCACACACACCCTGAACAATTTCCCCTCTGTTCTCTGCTACCTTGATTTAGACAGGCCCATATCGAAAGCAAACCTTAAGCATTTTTATTTTAGTTCTATGAGTCACAAGGCATTGCAAACAAATGGATTTCCATTTCTATTTTGGGCACCCACATGCCTTAGACATTCTCGCTTCGTCGGAAGCAAATGAAACAAAATTACAGTTAATTGCTTCTCGGAGGGCAGCAAAATGTAATCTAGCACGACAGTCTTTCTCCTCTTCCTTGTCAGGTGAATGAGTTTGGAGCTCTGATGTCGCAAGTTGAAAGAGACTTGGGGATTGCAAGTGTGGTCTATTCTGAGCATCCTGAAAACTGCACTATTGTGGTGAAGACATACAACCTGAGGACCGAAAATGAGCAGACAGCATCACACGGGATAGAATGCATCACACAATGTGTGATTATTACACAACAAAGAAGGATTACCAGACTTTATCTCTGAAAACATCAGTTATGTAAAATAAGCAGTCAGGTGTCTTCCTGGGATGAATCACCTCAGGAGGAAATAGGTTTGCTGATATGACAGGACACTTCTCCTAATCTTTTGAACTTCCTTTCTGGGACAGACATTTTGGCCTTAGTATTTGTATTGCCTCCCATGATTCCCTGAATTCCAGCTGGAGAACGATTTCAAAGATACTACTGAACAGAACAATGTTTCATGTCAATACATACCCTGTAAGATTTCTCTCTCTCTCTCTCTCTCTCTCTCTCTCTCTCTCTCTCTCTCTCTCTCTCTGTGTGTGTGTGTGTGTAGATCAGGGATGGAAAAACCTGTAGCTCTCTGGATGTTGTTGGACTTCAACTCTCACTATCCCTAGTCAGCATGGCCAATGGTCAGGGATGATGGGAGTTGTAGTCCCACAATGTATTGAAGGTCACAGGTTCCCCCATCCCCAGTCTAAAGTGGTTTCAAAGACCTACACTTTAATATATTCAATTAATACAATAAAATAACTTTTTCAGATTAACTTGTTGTGTTAAGTGTTTTCTGTGTTCATTCAACCTCCCAAATCACAGATGATAAGAGCTACACCCTTAGCAGATACATTATTTAGGAAATGTGGACATGGCATGGTTTTCTATCTTGCAATTAGTTCCAGAATCACTGGATACCTGTTTTTCACAATGGAAAGATATGTAAATCACTACTGGCTTAAGTTATTTTCTGAAGATGTAATATCTAAGGATAGACAATGGCTTCAAAAGATATTAGAGGGCTAAATGAAGCTCTAATGTTCACCAGTTGTGCCTGGATGAGACCGATCTGTGGTCTGATCCAGCAGCGATAGGTGTACAATATATTTCTAATTTCACCTATAGACTAATGGTGGTGACTGACCAAGAGTGGGACCTTGGGGTTGCAGACCCCCCAGGTGTCCCTATTTTCCAGGGACCACCCCGAATTTACCATCCTGGGTTCTGATTTGATCTTGGAATGTCCTGTTTTTACTTAGGATATTCCTGTTTTCATTGGAGAAATGTTGGAGGGTATGGAGTTATGAAACCCACCAAGCCAAGGAGATAAGTAACTATACAATCATTAGAAGAAAAAGAGGAGGAGTTTGGATTTGATATCCCACTTTATCACTACCCGAAGGAGTTTCAAAGCTGCTAACATTCTCCTTTCCCTTCCTCCCCCACAACAAACACTCTGTGAGGTGAGTGAGGCTGAGAGACTTCAGAGAAGTGTGACTAGCCCAAGGTCACCCAGCAGCTGCATGTGGAGGAGCGGAGACATGAACCTGGTTCTGCAGATTACGAGACTACCGCTCTTAACCACTACACCACATTGGCTCTCTGAAGGCAACCCTGTATAAGGAAGTTTTTTTTTTAAAAAAAAATGATTTACGGTATGTTTTATTATGTTTTTATATATCTTTGAAGCCACCCAGAGTGGCTAGGGCAACCCAGTCAGATGGGCAGGGTATAAATAAAACAATTATTGTTGTTGTTGTTATTGAATAGGATGTCCCTATTTTCATCAGAGAAATGCTGGAAGATACGGGGTTGTAGCAGGTAGCTCGCTGAAGATGTGAAATTTGTGTGCAGCAGCAGTGAAAAAGGCAACTCTCGTGCTGGGGGCCATTAAGAGAGGGCTTGCAAATTAAACTGCTGTGATCACAATCCCGTTATAAAAATCTATGTGGCAACAGCATTTGCAGTATTGTGTACAGTTCTGGTTGCCTCACCTCGGAAACGATATTGTAGAGCCGAGAAACGTTCAGGAAAGGGCAACTGAAATGATTGAGGGGATGGAGCAACTCAAGGAAAGATGGCAACATTGGAGGGGTGGGTGGGTTGGTTTAAGAAAAAAGTAAGGAGTATCATGATAGAGGTGTCTAGATTTATGCATGGTATGAATGATATAATTTTGATGAGTCTAGAACTCAGGGCCATCCAATGAAGCTGAACGGTGGGAGATTTAGAACAAATGAAAGTACTTCTTTATGCAATGCATAGTTAGACTGTGAAACGCACTCTCACAGGGAACATGAGAAAGCCAAATCCACAATTAAGCAACGTATTTGGGATGTTGAATTGCAATGCCATGTGAGTGAAATGACCAGGTAGCAAGAAATCAAAGATAATGGGAGGGGGTTTACTTCAGCAAGGTATTTATCTAAGCTAGGTAAAGGTAAAGGGTAAAGGGACCCCTGACCATTAGGTCCAGTCATGGCCAACTTTGGGGTTGCGGCGCTCATTTCGCTTTATTGGCCGAGGGAGCTGGCGTACAGCTTCCGGGACATGTGGCCAGCATGACTAAGCTGCTTCTGGCGAACCAGAGCAGTGCACGGAAACGCCGTTTACCTTGCTGCCAGAGCAGTACCTATTTATCTACTTGCACTTGATGTGCTTTCAAAGTGCTAGGTTGGCAGGAGCAGGGACTGAGCAACAGGAGCTCACCCCGTCATGGGGATTCGAACCGCGACCTTCTGATTGGCAAGCCCTAGGCTCTGTGGTCTAACCCACTGCGCCACCCACGTCCCTATTTATCTAAGATAGAAATACCAAAATTTAGAAGATCTGTTACCCTTGCCAGATTTGATTGGTTGATTGAATGTCCTACCATCTGCATTACTGCAGGGCAGAACTGAAGGTAAACCATATTCAGAGCAAATATGCCCATGCGGTTTGAGGGAAGTTGAAACTGTTACTCATGTTCTATTATATTGTCATTACTATAGGGAAATATGTTCACACCGTTAGGCCTTGGTTTATGGAAGACAATCTTACTCAGCTACGAGTGATCACAGAAGAAGAAGAAGAAGAAGAAGAAGAAGAAGAAGAAGAAGAAGAAGAAGAAGAAGAAGAAGAAGAAGAAGAAGAAGAAGAAAGATTTATCACTCCAATCATGCAATGAACCCCAAACAGATCTGATGACCACTACTTAAAATATCTAATTGAGGACAGGGAACCTGAGATTACTTTTAAAGTGGCCAAATTTTGTGCCGCTGCTATAAAACTAAGGAGACAAGCTCTGAATGAATCTAATTGCCGTTGTCTTAACATGCGTATTTTAAATTAGCGATTAAGGTCTTAACCTACACATTTTAATTGTTTTATAACTATATTATTTACCATGCTCGAGCTTATAGAGTTTAATTCTAACCTTTGTATATTTACATGTTCTCTATCGCTGTATATGTCCATATTTCTGGTCTGTGACCATAATAAATCGACTCATTCGTTCATTCACTCCCCACAGGAGGCAGAGATGCCCATCAACTTGGATGGGTTTAAAAGAGCACTAGACAAAGTCATGGAGGATGATGCTACCAATGGCTACTAGCCATGATGGTTATGCTCCCCCTTCACTGTCGAAGGCAAAATCCTTCTGAATGCCAGTTGTGGAGAATTGCAAGTGTGGAGAGTTGCTGTTACCCTCAGGTCCTGCCTCCTGGCTTCCCATGGGCATTGGCTTGGTCACCGTGAGAACCGGATGCTGGACCAAATGGTCCTTTGGTCTGATCCAGCAGGGTCTTCTTACTTCCTTATAGTTCTTCTTGCATTTGTATGGGCATCCTGAATTATTACTTGAGCAGCAAACACATTGCATCAGCAAAGGGGTGAAATGTTAGTCCCACATGCATTTTCTGCAATGTTTTAGAAAACAGGCAGAAAAAGCCTTCTCCAAAGCCACTGCAATCATAATATTTGAGAAATAAAAACGAACCCATCCAATCAACCCCAAAGTAAGTTGTGTATCAGAATTAAATGTGGAAGATCCCCAGGAATTCGCCATTAGAGTGACTCATGGGCTTAAAAAAAAATCTCATTAAAAGTTCCGCTGTAAAAATTACTGTCAGCCGAAAGGGCAGACACAATAACTCTTGATTAAATGAAATTGCACTGGGGTGTGGAATAAATTATGGGCTGGCAGGAAGGCTCACGGTTGCTGTGATTTGTCTGTTTTGTGGTAAGTGGCCAAAAGCTGGTTCGCTGTTGATGACCTGTCACCTTTTGGTAGTACTGTGGGTATACCAATGAGTATGTTGAGGTTTGTAACATTATGCAAGCATTGTTCTTTCTGCATTTTGGAGTTAATCGGCTGCCAACGTGGTGCCCACCAGTGCCTCTTTTGCCAACTGCAAAAGGTCTCAATAAAGATCCCCTCAAAAGTCCATAATGTAACAAGACACAGATTTTCTCTTCCTGCTCAGCTCCTCTTTGTACTAAACCAGCCTCTCCCACACTGAACGTGCCACTTGGATGCAAGGATTGGGTCCCCCTCTCCTTTGCATTCTGAACAGGGGAGAGGTGCTAAGAGCAAGCATTGCAGTGGCTGAGGTAGGTGCCTTTCCCCACTGATATTTTTTTGTGGGGCGGGGGGTCAAGGCCAGTAGAGGAGAAGTGGAGCTGGTATAAGAGTCTATTTCTGGTGAGATCTCGCAAGACTTTGGCAAGCTGTCATGAGATTTCAGCAAGCTATTGTGAGATTTGGGTAAGCTCTTGCGAAATATCACAGGAAAGCAGAGCTGATCGCAGGAGCCAACTCCTCGGGGCTGAGGGGTTTTTGACCCCCCCATAAAATATTTGAAGGGGCTGGCTCCCCCAAAGTTGATAGGCATTGCCACTCAAATGGTGTCCATGCACTGCATCATGTGATTGATTGTGCAGGGTGGGGCTTACCTACCCCCCCCTATTTAATTCAAGTCGCTAAATTACTCTGAGAATTGCAGCTCTATGAGAGGATGAGGGATCTCCTAACCACTCCCAGCATCCTTAACAAACTACCCTTCCTGAGTTGCTTTGGGGGAAGCCATGAGGGTTTAAAGTGGTCTCACAGTGCTTGGAATGCAAATGTGGCTTGTGTGTAAATATTTGCACCTCTATCACTAATGTCATTCCCTCCATTCAATTAGACCAGGATCTCCAGGGTCTCCTGACCTGTTGACTTAAACCATTTTCAGACTTGTCACTTACAAAAAAATAAAAATAAAAATCCTTGGCATGGCTGGGCTGCTGATGGCGTGCTCTGCTCGTAGCAAAGCCTCTCAGCATTAGATTGCTGTCATGTTGCTTGCTGCTTCCCTGCGCCCTTGGGCCATAATTCACCCTCCTTTTGATTGCTCTGCCATTCTAAGACTTTAGATAATGGGCTATTATTCTCAGAATATTGCTATTATAGTTTATTAATAGGCTCAGGGAAAATTTATAGCTGCAAACTCGGGGAGATTAGCAATTGGAGTGTTGTCATTCTCTCGACGGGCAATTACGTTTGGCAAAGCCGTTGACAGGAGGGAAGGACCTGGGGTTCCGCCTCCCTCAGTTTGCAGTGGCATTCATGACCTCTGTAATCCATGTAGATTAAGCAGTAGGTGGTCTCTAAACACACACACACACACACACACACACACACACACACACACACACAAAATGGGAAGGCCA
This sequence comes from Podarcis liolepis, assembly GCF_965112155.1. Lineage (NCBI taxonomy): Eukaryota > Metazoa > Chordata > Lepidosauria > Squamata > Lacertidae > Podarcis > Podarcis liolepis. Next base: position 30,453,192 of record NC_139569.1, read on the forward strand.
ATTCTGCAGCTCCACAAAGGAAGAAACTCATCACCAAAAAAGAATTGAAAAAGGACACCGATTTGCATATGCTACATTCTATATATGGATAGGAAAATAAGAGGAGCCTGCTGGATCAGGCCAGGGGCCTATCTAGTCCAGCATTCATCAGGAGTTCAGCCTACACTCGAGTAGGACTCTGGCAGAGACACATGCCCGATTGGCATGTTCTATCCCTCCTGGTCGATCGTTCAGGAGCTTCATAAGCTTTCTTCAGCCTGAACATCACAGCGGCCAATGCCAACTGACACCGGCACACTTAGGGATCCACAGAGTTTGCGCAACTTGCGTGACAGACCTCAGCAACTCAGCATTTTGGCTAATCTACTTTAATTACACATAAACACACACGGAGCACTGCAACATGGCTCCCCCTCTCTCTAGCATCAGACAGCAAAGAGAAAAAGAACAAAGGACAATAGTCCCACTTCACGGAACACAGTAACACAAACATCCTGTCTCAGTCACTTCCCACTCTGTGGAGTCAAAACATATACCGTCATGTGATAGACAAAAATCCCACAACTGCAATCATGGAGGAGGAATTCTAACAGTTCTCACAATGACTTGTGGGAAACCTGCAGGCAGGACCTGAGAACAAGAGCCCTCTCTCCCCCTGGGGCTCCCAGCAACTGGTATTCAGAAGCATTACTGCCTTGAACCATGCAGGCAGAGCCAAGCCATTGTGGATAGTAGCCATCTGTAGTCTTCCCTCCATTAATTTGTCTGATCCTCTTTTAAACCCATCCAAGTTGATAGTCATCACCACCTCCTGTGGAAGTGAGTTCCATTGTTTCGTGATTATGCATTTTGTGAAGAAGTACTTTCTTTAATCTTATTCCTCCAACGCTCAGCTTTGTTAGATGTCCACAAGTTAGAGAGATATGAGAGAGGGAGAAAACCTTTTTGTGATTCAGCTTCTCCAAGCTATGCATGATTTTATTAACTTCTATCATGCTGCCTCTTCCTCACCTTCCCCATCAACTGAGAAGTCCCAAATGCTGCAACCTTTCTTCATGGGGTGGGAGGTGAGATGAGGTCGCTCCATCCTATTGATCATTTTGGTCACTCTTTTTTTAACCGTGTCCAACTTCCAGCTTTAGAAGTAATCTAACTTAGAAATCCAAGACAGCTCCCATTATGATGGGGAAGACTGCTCAGGTGTCTGGTACAGTTGGCTGTCCAGGGGTTGACAAGTAGCCTCAGATCACTCCCTGTTGTTGCTTCTTATAGTTCTTCCATAAGTTAAAGCTATGGTTTTCCCAGTAGTGATGTATGGAAGTGAGAGCTGGACCATAAAGAAGGCTGATCGCCAAAGAATTGGTGCTTTTGAATTCTGGTGCTGGAGGAGACTCTTGAGAGTCCCATGGACTGCAAGAAGATCAAACCTATCCATTCAGAAGGAAATCAGCCCTGAGTGCTCACTGGAAGGACAGATCCTGAAGCTGAGGCTCCAATACTTTGGCCACCTCATGAGAAGAGAAGACTCCCTGGAAAAGACCGTGATGTTGGGAAAGATTGAGGGCGCAAGGAGAAGGGGACGACAGAGGACGAGATGGTTGGACAGTGTTCTTGAAGCTACCAGCATGAGTTTGACCAAACTGCGGGAGGCAGTGGAAGACAGGAGTGCCTGGCGTGCTCTGGTCCATGGGGTCATGAAGAGTCGGACACGACTGAACGACTAAACAACAACAACAACAAATGGTTCTTCATCTTTATCTGCCTGTACTATACATTTAAAGCAGTACAATTTCAGTCTTGACCCCCCCACAAAGAATCCTGGGAAGTGTAGCTTGTTAAGGATGCTGTGGAGGCGCTATTCCCCTCACAGAGTTACTCAGAGTGGTTTCGCTGTCAATCCCTCACCCCAGGGAACTGTGGGAAATATAGCTCTGTGAGGGGAATAGGGGGTCTCAGCAACAACTTCTCTTTGACCTTAGATCAGCATTCCCCAACTTGGTGCATTAAAAATGTTTTTGGGACTGCAGCTGATGTAGTCCAAACATCTGAAAGGCAGCGGGTTGGGGAAACCTGTCTTTGACCGCAAAGCCCAAAGACCTGACTTTTAGGCCTTCTTCTGGTCAAACACTGAACTATGCCCCCTTTGTCTGGAGAAGTTGCCGGGTAGTTAAAACAGCCAGTGCTTCATGCACAGATCTCCCAAAAACTCCTCAAACCGCCTTGTACAGTGTGGTAGTCAAGGAGAATCAGTGCTATCACAGCCAGCTGAGCAAACACAGGTGTGTTAGCCCACACCTTTCGCTGCAGGCAGAAGCAGCAGAACTTGTCTTGTTGGGTTCCTTGGGTGGAGTGTGAAGTTGGCAACAAAGAACTTCCATGTTCCCTTCCTGTTGCGTGTGTGGGTTTCCCCCTTCTCATTCTCCTCCTAAGTTCCTTCCACCGAAACCTCCCTGTTTCAGCGGAGGTCATGGGGGGTTCTTACCACAGGGCAAAGCCAACACAAACACTGTGGGTGGGGCAGAATTGTTCCAGCTCAACGTGCCGTGAATGGGCCAACAACATGTCGGATAACCTGTTGTCACCATGGTTGGAAGAATCTCTAACATTTGGCTCTGTTGACATTGAATTAGTCACCTAGCCTAGGGGTAACGAGAGGGTGGAAGGAAAGGAGAAAGAGAATATTCTCCCAAGACAACTTTTTCAGTTTGCATGACAGGTGCCAAAGCTTTAGTCATAAAGTACTTTCAATGAGGGAAAAGGTGAAATGCTTCAGCTTTTGGGGGGTGGCAATCTCTCCAATGCCTGCTTGAGAAGCATCATTCTAGCCCAGTCACCCCCAAACTCAGCCCTCCAGATGTTTCGGGACTACAACTCCCATCATCCCTAGCTAACAGGACCAGTGGTCAGGGATGATGGGAACTGCAGTCCCAAAACATCAGGAGGGCCAAAGTTGGGGGTGCCTGTTCTAGGCAATAGGGCTGTTCACACATTCCATTCAATAACTGCACAATCTGTATATCCATAAGGCTTTCCCCCTTATTAGGCTGAACGCAGGTATGCAAGCTGTCTATACACATGTTCAACGGTTTGTGTGTGTGAGCACAGCAGGGTTCAAATCTCCACTCGGACATAAAGCTCAGAGGGTGACCCCAGGCCAGTCACTGCTTCTCAGCCTATCCTACCTCATAGGGCTGTTGTGCCTATCGAGGAGGGGGAAGAATCATGTACGACACCTTGAGCTCCTTGAACAAAAGTGGGATGTAAATGCAACAAACAAGTAATAAACAAGCAAACTATTGTGTATGAAGGGAAACAGACTGCACACTTGTTATGTACTGAGTTGAATAGGATCCAAACTGCAGCAGTCTGATTGGTCCTAGAACAATAGGATTCAGAATGCAGCAGTCTGATTGGTCCTAGAACAATGCAGCAGTATGATTGGTTGGCAGGAACTACCCAATCCTGCTCCAGATAGAAGTGAATCCACAACCTGATTGGCTTACAGTAGAATTCCGGAATTAACCAATCATGTGCAGCCCATTGTGTAAATAATGTATATAAAGCAGATACTGTGAGGGGACTTTCATTCATTCCTCCTCACCACTATGAGCTGAATAAAGAGCATGAAATCACTTTGCGACTCTGAGTATATTTCAACACTCAAGGAACGTTACCTGTCAATAACCCTCTGAATGCACAGCTCAGCTACTGTGTTTACAGGTACACATATTGTACGCAGGTGATTTGTCTGCTTTCTTTTCTTCTCTTTTTTAACAACAACAACAAAAGCCCATACTTCTGGAGCAAGCAAAATGCAAATATTTGTGGCTTCCTGAGGCCACCTTAATCTCCCTCCCTTAATCCTGCTCTCCATGTTAAGCACCATTCTGCTCTTTGTGAACTGCCTCCTTCCCACTTGCTCCTCTGTTGACTTGCCTGTGATTCCATCACGCCAGGCAAACAGCTCGAGAGACTTTTGGATTGTGTGCTGAATGCTGCAGCAACTGCCTTAATCCGCTGAACAAATAAGGAGGCTATGATCAAGGACAGCACTTTGAGCATTGGGCTCAGTTGTTACGAACCCCTAGAAAACTCACACTTTGCCATGTTTACTTGATACTTTTTCACTTCCAGTTTGTCCTGGGCAGATGATGGACCCTTCAGAGAAGCTGCCATTTCTCTGTGGGAAGAGACCTTATGGGGTTATTTGTAGTGCTGTGCTGAAGAGAGAAAGAAAAGTCCAGCAGTTTCCCCTGCAACGAAATATGCTTCTCTATTGTCATATAATCAGCATTATCTCATCACTGCATTGTGAAAGTGCCTATCTAATCAAAAATCCCCAAATCTAGTTTAGCCGATGCAATATTAAAGTGCGGTTCCAAGATTTGTTTGCAGAACAGGACATGGATACCATTACTTTATCTAGCTTTTCCAATGCTTTCCTCACATTAAAATTGCACATTGGTAAAGTGCTTACCTGAGCTAAATCTACCTTTTCTCTGCAAAGCACTTAAGAGGCCTACATTTTCAGACTAGGAAGTCTGATTTTCTGGAAGATCAAGAAAATCATCAGTTGCTGGAAACCACAGGAGGGGAGAAAGAACTTATGTTCAGGTCCTGCTAGAGGGTTTCCCAGAGGTATCAGGGTGACCACAGTGAGAACCGGATGCTGGACCAGATGGGACACTGATCCAGTAGGCATTTATTCTTATGTTCATATCTTGGCAGGTGGAGGAATTAACATCCAGGGATGCCTTGACTGAAGCTGTTATGACTACATGGAAGCAGATGTTGGACAGATCATCTTCAGCTTCCGGCGAGGAAGCTGGAACAAGACAAGACACCCTCCTTTTAGAGAGGCAACATCTTCTGTGAGTTTCTGCGAGGGTTATGTTCTCCACACTGCTTTGAGCATTGCCTCCATACCCATGGGCCCACCATTTCCCCCTCACATCAAAAGCAACCGTCCTTCTCTTTCAAGACAGCCCATCTCTTGAGTGCCAACAAACAGGCCTGTCCGGTTCTGCATTGGGACTCCCCCAAACCCAATTCATCTTCAATGAATGTTCCAATTGTGCCCTTCCTCGCCTGGGTGTCGCGTTGGGAGGGAAATGCTGAAGAATGCGAGTGATGGGGACTTTTGTGTGTCTGTGTGCGCTGTTCCACTTTTTCTCACTCCGGGCTCTTTGTGCGGCTCTCCCCGCCCGCCCATCCTCCCGCTCTGCCTTCCCTTCTCCCTTCCCATTGAAATGTCAGATGCAGCAGTTGTCTATAGCTGAAAGAGCGGCTCCCTGGTGGGAACGGAATGCCCTTCTAACCCAAAGGAATAAATAGAGGCCTCTTCCTCCCTTTGGTGTGTTTCTCGGCCCAAGCAATAAGGAGCCAGTTTCTTTTCACCTTGGCTTTGTGAATGATGGGCTTGAGCTGCAGCTTGAAGGAGACTCTGCTCTTTTCCCACCAGATGAAATGTTGGTACGCACAGGGCTGTGTTTGTTGTTGGGCTTCTCCTTTGAGGCATGTTGTGCACAAAAAGACTACTGATCCACTTTGGGCTGTGTAGTTTATAGAATGGGAAATTCCTCTGTTCATGGGGAACTTGCCTTGTGCACAGTGTCCTAAAGAGGGAATCAGGATAAAGAAGCAGCCAGAGGTCAGCCTTCCCATCCCCCCAACAGAAATGATCAAGATGTGAATAAAAACTTGGCTTTGGCTGTAAATTCAGGACCAAGAGGCTATAATTGCTACCTCTTTTTTATTATTATTATTATTATTATTATTATTATTATTATTATTATTATTATTATTATAGCAGGCCAAGTAAGGCCATATTCACACCATCCATTTAAAGCACCATAATACCACTTGACATGACATGTTTTACAGTCATGGCTTCCCCCAAATGATTATGGGGTCTGTAGTTTGTTAAGGGTGCTGAGAGTAGTTAGGTGGGCCCAATTCTCCTTCCACAGGCAGAATTGACAGAGTGGTTTAACAATCAGTCCCCCTTCACAGAGAAATCTGGGAATTGTAGCTCTATGTGAGGATTAAGGGTCTATTATGGTGAAGGAGGAGACTCTTGAGAGTCCCATGGACTGCAAGAAGATCAAACTTATCCATTCTGAAGGAAATCAGCCCTGAGTGCTCACTGGAAGGACAGATCGTGAAGCTGAGGCTCCAGTACTTTGGCCACCTCATGAGAAGAGAAGACTCCCTGGAAAAGACCCTGATGTTGGGAAAGATGGAGGGCACAAGGAGAAGGGGACGACAGAGGACGAGATGGTTGGATAGTGTTCTCGAAGCTACCAGCATGAGTTTGACTAAACTGCAGGAGGCAGTGGAAGACAGAAGTGCTTGGCGTGCTCTGGTCCATGGGGTCACGAAGAGTCGGACACGACTAAACGACTGAACAACATCAACAACTCTCAGCAATCTTTACATGTGGAAGCTCCCAGAATTCCTTGGTGGGCTCTTAAAATGGCATCATAATTCTTTAAATGTATGGTGTGAATTTGGCCAGAGTCTACTTTGATTATTGCTATCATTGGATATATTATTGCTATCACCACTACTATTATTATTAGCTTATGTCCAAAGTTTGAGTAACCAGGTTGCTCATTTTGATCATCCTCTTGCATCTTCGTTAACTGTTTTATGGCCTTCTGATGACACTGGAATTGGCTTCTTGCTTTGGCCACTGCCTAGCTGCCATCTTGCTTTCTGCAGGTGTGCTACTCAAGGAGGGGAGCCATGCCTTGACTTTTTCATTCCTGGTTTCTCACCACCCACCAAACCTGGATGCCTGAGCTCCCTAAGTAATCCCCTCCCTCACCAGAGCTTTCTGAAATGGTAAATGTTTGCTTGGGGGGGGGGCTATGTGTTTTTCTTGTGAAATGTTTCACCCTGGTGCAGCTTATTTCCATTGAGTATGGGGAAATGTTGCAATGGTGTGGGAAATAAGGATTTCAACTGTGACATTCCACAGGTCCCTTCCAGGCATTTCACAAGTGATGTTAGGGGAGGAAGGTTGTTGGTCTCTCACGGCACAAGGGACACCTATAGAAAGTGGATCTACACTCAGCTTAAAATAGCTTTTATGCTCTGTATACAGATATGGAACATATCTGAAAGCATGCAAACACACACTTTGTAAGAATTAAAATCTATGCATTAGCCCAGCAGAATTCCAGACCTATATCATAGCATCCAGTATCTGGTGGGCTGTATGTTAGCCACCCCTAATTTATTCCTACCCTCTGCTTATCTTTAGCTGCATTCACGTGGCAATTTATTGTGCTTCCCTGATGTTTCCCTAACTATTAATTTCCACATTACACTTGTGCTTTCACACAATGCAAAAGCCTGTTCTCGAAATCCAGCAGAAACTAGTGGAAATTCAGCATTCATTTCTGAATTGTTAATTGTTTTCCGTGGGGCGGGGGACCATTTGCAGGTACCGTAACCCAGAAAATAATGGAAGCTGTAAGTTGTTGAGATTTGGGGTTCAATACCAGCATATAATTCTTTTCTGCCATTTTCATGGGTGAATCATGGTGGAACAGAAGCACACATGTGCAGGAAGCCTGAGGGTGTAGCGATATAGGTTGACATGATGGCATATCAGTAAAAAAACCCCACAGTTCCAAATGCTCTCCAAAAAGGATCTCCACTTAGAGCACATTGGCACTTCTCCCATTTGGCGCCAAGGCTTGTGAAATAGTTTCAGGTGCAACTGGGTGTGAGCGCAGATCCCATCCAAAATGCAGTCACCTGCCCTGATAACCCATCTGCTAGTTTTATTATTTGTTCTTTTCTATTCTATCATAAATGTGCATTGTGTTTTATATTGGGAATACAGAGATATTCCTGTACCAAAGAGTCAACAGTAAGCTGCATAGATCACCTACATTTAAAGCACCCCTCCCAAGAATCCATGGAGCTGTAGTTTGTTAAGGGTGCTGGGAATTGTGAGGGGTAAACTACACTTCCCATGATTCTTTCTTTTTTTGGGGGGAGAGCTATGCTTCAAATGTGCTTTAAATCTATGGTGTGTACACAGCCATTGTTGCCATTCATTGTTAGCAGCCAAGCTGTGCTGAAATGAACAGAAAGGCTTTGAATAGCAAGGCAGACACAGGCTAAAACATTATGTTGCATTTTAATGATGTTACATTCTTTAAGCCTCCACAATAGGTTGGGCTATATAAGCTCAAGTACAGATGAAACACACAGATACACTGTAGAAAATCGAAGGAATAGTTTTGGTTGCCATGCGGCAGTATTCAGATCGCTGTGGCCTCTAGATTCCTTTCCCCTCTGATGTGGTGTTTGCTTTTCCCAGAGATGCACCATTATTCTTGTCCCAAACTCTTGAGCAGAGAGTACTGAAAACCCTTGGGATCTACCCATAAGAAACTGGGCGCCATGTAGAAGAGGCTATTCTTTAATGACCCCTGTCTCTTTGCACTAATTCCGGGCTGGACCATCTAGGTGAGTTGGCAGAACGGGCTGGTAGACTGAACAGCTCTGTGAGCTGATGTCTGTGGGATCAGCTGCTTTCTCACAGCCTTTTTACAGCCAGGGTTCAAAGACAAATGTGCTTGGAAAGAAGAAAAGGCCCCACAAGGCAAGCTTGTCAAAAGGAGATTGGTTTCCATTTCTCCCAGGCTCCCCTTCCGGCTAAGGGCTGCCCCCACCTTCTCAGCCACTGGTCTGAAACAAAAGATAGGCAATGTTTGGTGGGGCTGGAGGGGAATAGACACAGTAATTCCATTTGTATGCGATCTTCCACCCTCCCTTTCTAGGGTATGCCTTAAAATGAGTGTCAATACACAAAAGAGAGAGGAAAGACCCCCCAGCAATAATTCACACAGTGCATAGTTAAACTCCGGAATGCACTCCCAAAGGAGGCAGCGATGGCCACCAGCTTGGATGGCTTTCAAAGAAGTTTGGATGAGCGCATCATGGATAAGACTACCAATGGCTACCAGCCACAAGTGGCTATGCTTTGCTTTTGCTGCCACACACTCCTCTCAGCACTGTTTCTCACCCTTTGCCCAGCAGGTTCCACCACAGGCATTTTTAAATGTAAGTTGCTTGGAGACCTTCTTAGGTAGCCAGTCCAGTTCTGCATGGGCATCATCTTGTATTGTTCCTCTGGCAGAACATGAAGCTTCTGGCTTTGAGGTTCACACCACTTAATATATACAAGCTGCAAACAAGGGACTGGATGTCTGAGATACATCTGCGTAGCCAGCCATTGTCCTCCTATTCTATTGTCCAAGTCTATCATCTTTATACCTGAGGAACAGAAAGAAGATTTCGTGACATTGCCCAAAAGCCCAGGTTGCAATCCAGAAAGCTTTCACTACCAGAGGCAGTGTGCTTTGGAATGCCAGTTGCTGGGAATCACAAGTGGGAAGAGTAGTGTTGTTGCACTCAGGTCCTGCTTGTGAGTTGCCCATTTTGGTATCTGGTTGCTCACTGTGAGAACAGGAAACTGAACTAGATGGGTCTCTGATCTGAACAAGCAGCCAGGTTGTTCTTATGCTATTAGTAATGATGTCTCAAAGTTATGACTAAACACACACAGTGTTTTTGGGTGCTGAGACCCAGTGCTTGCTCATCGGTACATGTTCTTCAGAACTTCTGAGCACAAATGGGACATATGTAGGTACTGGTCATAGTTGGACCATGACATTTTGCTGTCTGAGCCAAAGGATGGTGTCCCCATTCTGTGGAAATAAGCTGACTGGACAGGCAGTTGAATCTAATGTCAACACTGGTGATGGGCAGTATCATCCTGCAGTTAGTAGACCAGCTGTTGCTGGTTGTGTGAATAGTAACTCTGCAAAAAGCACACAAAGAGAGTGCCTACACTCAAATGTGTTGCCTGAACAGGGATAGGGAGCTGTTTGCCAAAGGCCACCTAGGATTTCCTGATTCCCAACTCAGGAAATGAGTTGAGACTGTCCTTGAGCTTGGCCCAGAAGCTGCAGCTGGTGCAAAATGCAGTGGTCTGCCTGCTCCCTGAAGCAGATGATCGCCATCATGTTACGCTGCCGTTGAAAGAATCTCACTGGTAGAAGGAAGAAACACTTCTGACTAAGGAAGATTGGCAGTTAAAATTAATGGAATATGCAGAAACTCACCGGAAGAATAAGAAATCAAGCAGAGAGACTTTTAAAACAGAATGGGGAAAATTTGTTGATTTTTTGAGGACACATTGCAAAGAAATTAAAACGTTAGCAGGATTGATATAAACACATGCAGTAAGAGATAATTAAGGGGAGGATAAGGGAAAATTCAGATACATTTTTGAATTGGATATGCAGCAACAAAAAGATATGAAATAAATAACTGCAGAAGGGAGGGGAGAGAAGTCAAAGGGAAGGTGAATTAGATTTGTAAAGACTTTGTTTTTGTTTGTAAAAGTTGGAAATGAAAAAGATTTTTTTAGAAAAAGAAAAAGAAAGAATCTCACTGGTTGCCAATTAGCTACTAAGCTAAATTCAAGATGTTGGTGCTAGTGTACATAGTCCTGTACTGATCCACTTGGGATGCAGATACATAGCCTTCTATATGATGGCTATGATGTGCCTCCACAGGCAGAGGCAGTAATAGTTTTGGATGCCAATTGCTGGAAGCCACAGGAGGGGAGCAGGCTCTTGAGCTTGGGTCTTGCTTGCAGGTCTCCCAATACAGTCGTACCTTGGATCCCAAACGCCTTGCGAGTTGAACGTTTTGGCTTCTAAAAGCCAGAAACTCAGAAGTGAGTATTCTGGTTTGCGACGTTCTTTGGGACCCGAATGTCTGACGCTGCTTCCATGGCTTCCGATTGGTTGCAGGAGCTTCCTGCAGCCAATCAGAAGCTGTGCCTTGGTTTCTGAAAGTTTTGGAAGTTGAACGGACTTCTGGAACAGACTCTGTTCGACTTCAGAGGTACAACTGTATAGGCATCTGGGATGCTGGACTGAGAGAAGAGGATGCTGGACTTAGATGAGCCACTAGTCTGATCCAGCAGGATCTTCTTTTGTTCTTACCTACCGTATTTTTCGCCCTATAGGGCGCACCGTCCCATAAGACGCACCTAGTTTTTTTGGGGGGAAATAAAGGGGAAAAAATTATTTTCCCCCCAGGCGCGGGGCTGGGGCAGCCTGAGCTTCCCCCGACCCCAGCCCCCAAACAGGCAGCTCTCTGCAAGCCGTGGGAGCCCAGCGGTGGCTCCCGCTGCTTGCCGAGAGGTCCGCAAAGCCTGGACGCGCTGAGATCAGCGCGCGCAGGCTTCCGGATGCCGGCAACTCTCCCCAAGCAGCGGGAGCGTTCCCGCTGCTTGAGGAGAGATCCGCGAAGCCTGGACGCGCTGAGATCAGCGCGCGCAGGCTTCGGGATGCCGGCAACTCTCCCCAAGCAGCAGGAGCGTTCCCGCTGCTTGCCGAGAGGTCCGCGAAGCCTGGACGCGCTGAGATCAGCGTGCGCAGGCTTCGGGATGCAGGCAACTCTCTCCAAGCAGCGGGAGCGTTCCCGCTGCTTGCCGAGAGGTCCGCGAAGCCTGGAGAGCGAGAGGGGTCGGTGCGCACCTACCGCTCTCGCTCTCCAGGCTTCAGCGAAAGCCTGCATTCGCCCCATAGGACGCACCCACATTTCCCCTTCATTTTTGGAGGGGAAAAAGTGTGTCCTATAGGGTGAAAAATACGGTAACTGATTATTGTGTTCTGCTGAAGAGGGCCTCCTATAGATGCCATCTCATCAGGAGGTCCATGCTGTGGAAATCAGGCCTTTAATCTGACAACAGACTAGATGACACTTGGGGTTGCTTCCAACTCTATGATTCTATGGAACTTCACATTGCTTATCAGACACATCAGGCTGCTGACTGGTTTTAATTTAGTTGCTTTTATTTGTTTTATTAATGTTTTACCCACTTTAAGTTTTTTTTAAAAAAATGATTATTGCACCTTTATTGAATTTCAGTGTCTTTTGATTGCATGACCATTATCGTTGCTACCCACCTTGGGCACCGTTTGGTGGAGAAGCAGCTTGCAGATCCAACAAGTAAATATATTCTCTTCAACACCGAGCGTGCATTACTTCCATATGCAAGCACCCACAATCTCATGCATCCAGCCTATCCGAATCTGCACCATTGTGTTATTAATAGGCTGGGTGTCTCAATTAATTAAGTGCTTAATGTGTGATGTGGAAGCCTGGGCAGGAATGCTGCGCTTCAATTTGAAAAGGAGCACATGGCACCAGAGCTAATTATTTGTCAGGATAATTATTTTATTCCCCCCTCCCCTTTCTGCCATGCAAATTACCAGGAGCAAATTCGCCGTGGTGCATTTGTGGGTATTTAATTATCGCGACGGCACTGAGAGTTGAGGGACTTGATCTAATACGTTCTTAATGAAATCTCCTTAATTTTGTTGGCGGCTGTAAAAAGCCATTATTTTGTAACAGCTGGATTCAGTTGAAGCAGATAACTATAGGAAATGTCAGTCTCGGGGCCTTGTTGTGTTAGAAGCTGTACAGAATGAGAGCATCCTCCCCGCCCCTCCAGAAATGCCAGTGCAAAGGGTATTTTGGCAAGTTTCACATGAATTTATATAATTTGCTCCAATTTCCGAGGAATTACAGTGTCTGGGAAGAGTGCTGTTGTGCTCAGGCCCTGTCTGTTTGCGATTCCCAGAGGCATCTGGTTTGCCACTGTGAGAACAAGATTCTAGTTAGGATGGACCTCTGGCTGCTACCTTCTTAGGAAATGATATTTCTGTTTGACATATCGCGTTTAGACCTTCCAGGTGATGAGGTGTGACCCGAATTTGTTGGGCTGTGTGGTTTTGCAAGGAGATGAACCTGAGCCTTTGTACAGAGATGCAGGATTTGCCCAAGGATTTGCCCAAGCATAGACTCAAAAGGAGCTGCAGACAATAATATATTGCACCACTGTTTTTCACATTCAAGTCCTATTTTCTCTTGCAATTCTAATAGCAAGGCAAGCTGACATTATATTGGAGATGGGTGACTTGCACCTGCAAACTCCGGCACCCAGAACTTATACAAAAACCTAAAGCTGCAAGACCACACATTTAGCAGGGTGTCAGCTCTGTAACAGAGTCAGATTTCTGAGTAAATGGTCATAGAATACAATGCAAGGGTTCATTTTCTTTTGTCATTGTCCCTGGCGCTGTCTTCATCTCAGTGCAGACAAAAAAATAATAATTCACCATTTCTGTAGTTGCCTCTCCATCCATCTCTCCAGGAACTCTCCCTGCCACCACTGCTGGTCAGTTTCCCCAGATGCTGCAAGAGAACCTCTTGGGAGAGTCAGCAGAATGTGAAGTCTCAGAAAGTTGTCATTGCTTGATATCTGTCGGCCATTTTACTCTGAAAGGGGAACTGTCCTGACCTGCTCAATGGAAAACTATTTGGATCCTTTGCTTCCGAGACACTGAACATTTGTATGAATGGAGTGTGCTTTCTCTGCCGGCCCAAGGAGTCAGGATTGCGAGTTCCTTTGTGCCGCCTGTAAAACTTGAAAACAAATGTAGACAAGCAGCCACAAAGGCTCCAAGATGACTTCTTATGTATTCAATCAACTGACAGTGACTGATCTCATGGTCATGGTGGGCAGCTCAGCGAAGACTATCTGCTCAATGAAGTGTGCCTATTTCACTTTCTCTTCATTTCTCATTATTCCTCAGAATCCATGTGTGGCAACTTGTTTAATTTATTTAAAGCATTTCTTTTTTTACCCTGCTCTACAGCTGGGAGGAAAAAGTTTCCCAGAGGGATTTTCAAATAACAGCAATAAGATAATCCCTCTCCCTGAAACTGAGAAGCCATTGGAGGCTACTCAACCAACCTCAGCCTGCCTTCAGTCAGCCTCTTATCTACCTAACTACCTACCTGCCTTGTTACTTACAAGTAGACTATTGGGTGGCAGTACTGCTTGTGAGCTTCCTCCTCCTTAGTCTCAGTGTTGCCCTTGTGGAACTCATCAGGGAGGAGGACAAAACAATAATTAGCTGTCTCTGCCTGTCATTGGCTCTGGCGCCACCTACTGTTGGCCTCCATGCCTTATGCCTCATCAGTCCCAATAGGGAACGGTCCCCATTGTGACAATCTAAAAGATGTGACATGAAAGGGAAAGGGATTGGGGAGAGGAAAATAGCAACCAGTTTTCAATTATAGAGTTCTTGTAATGGCCAGCTGGAATAGAAATGGTTCATAAGAACATAAGGGGAGCCCTGGTGGACCAGGCCCATGTCCCATCTCCCAGCATCCTGTTCCTGCAGCAGCCAGCCAGATACTTATGGGAAGTCCACAAACATGAGGTAAAAGGGTAAAGGACCCCTGGATGGTTAAGTCCAGTCAAAGGTGACTATGGGGTTGCAGCGCGCATCTCACTTTTCAGGCTGAGGGAGCTGCCGTTTGTCCACAGACAGCTTTCCGGGTCATGTGGCCACCATGACTAAACCGCTTCTGGCGCAACGGAACACCATGTTGGAAACCAGAGTGCACAGAAATGCCGTTTACCTTCCCACCGCAGCAGTACCTATTTATCTACTTGCACTGGCGTGCTTTCGAATTGCTAGGTTGGCAGGAGCTGGGTCAGAGCAATGGGAGCTCACTCCTTTGCGGGGATTCGAACTACCAACCTTCTGATCGGCAAGCCCAAGAGGCTCAGTGGTTTAGACCACAGCGCCACCTGCATCCCTTTACCTTTCACCACAAACATGACCTCAGTGCAAGAGCACTCTGCACTTTCTAGCAACTGTTATTCGGAAGCCTTACTGCCTCTGACGATGGAGGCAGAGTATAGACATCATGGCTACTAGCCAGGGATAGCTTTATCCTCCATGAAGTCATCCATATGGGTGACCATCACTGCCTCCTGTGGGAGCAAGTGCCCTAGTTCAACCATGCCCAGTCTGGAGAAGAACTTTCTATTGTCCGTCCTGAATCTTCCAACATTCAGCTTCACTGAACATCCACGAGGTCTTAGTGTTATGAGAGAGGAAGAAAACCTTTCCTCCAACCACTTTCTGCACAGCGTGCATAATGTTATGCACTTCTATCATGCCAGCAGCACAAACATTCAGAAGATTTGGGGCAGAAGGGCAAGGAGCCCCCAGAAACAACCAATCAAGACTCCCGCTTGCACTACTTCCTGCAAAGTTATAAGAGGAAACTGCTATTCTTTCTGAGGGCTAAATAAAACTGTTCCCCGCCCCAATCTGAACACAGCAGGGGATTCTCAGTCCAGAGCAAGGTAGATTGTACCACCGCAGGCTTTTATATTTTCCTTCTTCCGTTTATTAGGGGAAGACGATAAGGGGAATAATTCATTTGCAGCTAGTTTATCTAAATCGCTCTCTCCTTTTATGCTGACCCCAGGCCTCTAAACCTGCACTGAATAAAAAGAAGTTAACTGTAGCTTAACAACGGATAGCAATTAATAACAATTAATATTAAAGCTTAAAAATTAATAACAATTAAGCTTAAAGCAGCAGCTTTCTATAAGTTGTTTTCAAATTAGTACAGTGGTACCTCGAGTTAAGAACTTAATTCGTTCTGGAGGTCCGTTCTTAACCTGAAACTGTTCTTAGCTTGAGGTACCACTTTAGCTAATGGGGCCTCCTCCTGCTGCTGCACTGCTGCTGCACTGCTGCTGCACAATTTCTGTTCTCATCCTGAAGCAAAGTTCTTAACCCGAGGTAATATTTCTGGGTTAGCAGAGTCTGTAACCTGAAGTATCTGTAACCTTGAGCTAGGGGTCCAAACATCTTCCTATATTCTAGGTTTTCTTCATTTCAGCAGCCAAATTTAAGACATAAAAAATGCCTTTCTGTTGTTGCCAACAACAGTTAAAACAACTGAAAGTCAGAAACCTTTGCTAATCTACCATGAATCACCCAGAGATCAGCCAAGCTGGAATTTATTAAAGAGCCATTAAAGTGGATGGACCTAAGTAAGTTCAGGAGATAAGACGATTGGCTGTTCTGGGTGGGGTTGTGAGTTCACAGCTTGGGGGCATTCCTTGACCCATCTTTGTGACCAGAGGCTCAAGTGGCAAGGAGTGCTTTCTACCAGCTTCAGTTGGAATGCCACCTGAGGCCATGCTCGGATCAGAATAGCCTGACCACAGTGGTCCATGCAGTGGTAACCTCAAGATAACAGTAATCTGCTTTATGTGGGGCTGCCCTTGTGCTTGGAAGGGAAGAGTCAGGTAGTGTTGAACACAGCGGCCAGCCTGTTCATAAGAACAGATTACTGGCATCATGTTACTTCACTGCTGAGAAAGTTGCACAGGTTGCAAATTTGCTACTGAGCCAGGTTCCAGGTACTTGTGTTAATTCACAAAGCACCAGACAACTTAAGGTCCAAAGGACATTAAGGAACATCTGATCCCACCTCAAGCAGCAAGATCCTCTAATGGGGCAATTCTGTTGATCTCCCATGCCCCTGAGGTCTGGCTTGTGTGTACCAGGGGCTGAGCCTTTCATGTGGCAAGCCCTGCCCTGTAGAACTCATCGCTGACAGATCTTTGCCAGGTCGGCTCCATCTTTAGATGTCTTCTAAAAACGGCATTATTCAGACAAGCCTTTCAGGCCTGAGATTCTTTGCCAATCAGCTCTTACTGATATGTAGTTTGCACATCTCCTTGTGATACATTATATAAACATGTACTCATGTGATATATATATTGAAATAAATAATGAAAGATCAGCCATGCCCTTTAATTTCATCAGGTCATCTCTGAGTACTACTAGCATGCTATGCAATATTCTTATTCTGAAATGGCTTTCCCAGCTGGATAAATGAGTCTTTACCATGAGTATCCACTTGTGAGGGTTTTAGGTAAAGGTAAAGGTACCCCTGACCATTAGGGCCAGTTGTGGACAACTGTGGGGTTGCGCACTCATCTTGCTCTATAGGCTGAGGGAGCCGGCGTTTGTCTGCAGACAGCTTCCGGGTCATGTGGCCAGCATGACTAAGCTGCTTCTGGTGAACCAGAGCACGGCATGGAAACGCCATCTAGTTTCCCGCTGGAGTGGTACCTATTTATCTACTTGCACTTGACGTGCTTTTGAACTGCTAGGTTGGCAGGAGCAGGGACCGAGTAATGGGAGCTCACCCCCTCACGGGGATTCAAACCACCGACCTTCTGATCAGCAAGCCCTAGGCTCTGTGGTTTAGACCACAGTGCTACCCATGTCCCATGAGGGTTTTAGTCTTGCTTTAAATCATAGAATTGTAGAGTTGGAAGGGATGACCAGGGATCATCTAGTCAAACCCCCTGTAACGCAGGGAACTTTCACCTAACGTGGGGCTCAAACCCGCAACCCTGAGATTAAGAGTTTCATTTCTTACTGAGAATGAGAATTCCCTGTTTTTAATTATCTTACATGTAAATCGCCTGGGGATGGTGGTTTAGAAGGGGGCTAATAAATAATCAATTAATAAATAATAATTTCCCCTCATCTACCTTTTGCCTCATCACCCTCCTCCATGGCATTCACATCTTATTCTTTTTAGGCCTATCAGATCCCCAAAAGTTTGATATAAATTGCCCCCCCTCTCCCACCGCCACTCCACATTTTGGTGATATGCTTCTAGGAACTGTGTTTTATTTTAAAAGCCAAACACACCCGCCAGCCCTCTTCTCCTTGGCCACCCCAAGCAGATCTTTGCACAGAGCAGAGAAACAGCTTTTTGGATACCGCAACGGACCGCTGTCCCCGAGGGGGTCAAAAGAAACAAACAAAAAGGCAGCTGAGGCTCTGGCCTGGAAGGTCAGTGGGAGGTGTGAGGAAGAGAAGGCCTTTCCAAAAGCTGTAACACTGAGGCAGCCAGTGGGAGGAAGGGCCTGGATGGTTAACTACCCACCTGGGAGCAATCCTAGAGCTCCCCCCCCACAAGGCGCTTGTACACCCCTCCCAACTTTTTAATGGTGTGGAATTTGCATTTTCTTGGCCTCAGCTGTTGGAGGAAACACCCTTCTGTCAAGTTGATGGTGGGGGAAGGAATGCAGAGGTGGTTTTTTTTTTTTGCTTTTTGTTTTTGCACAGCTTCCTATTGTTCCCGCTTGCCTCATTTCCACCCCAAGCCTTGGCTGCAGAAACAGGAGAGTGGCCTAACCCACATGCCCACCTGCTCCTTCACCCTCTCAAAATCCACTGCCTCTCTGGCCTCTTTCCCCACAGCTCTTGGCGTAGCTGGCTCCCGGCTTTATGAATCTAATCCTCCCATCTGCTAGGAATGTGGGTTTTTCTTTTCTTTTGGAAACCTCTTTCTGGCCTGTCCTGAGCTTCCTCTCATTATATTCCCTTATAAAATCCAGATTGGCTTTCGTACATTTGAGGCCATTTCCGCTCTCCTGCAGAACTTTCAGGAGGACGCTGGCTCAAGGCTTGGATCCCACCAGATGTTCCAGATGTCTCAAGCATCAAGTCCCACAAGACTCTTGGCCTAAATACCTTGCATGGTTGTTGTGCAGGTGAGACGGGGAAGACCATATACACACTACCTTGAGCTCCTGGAGGGAAAGACAGAATGTTGGTATAATAGCAACAAGACCAACTGTAGTAATACCAGTCATGGGGATATAGATTAATACATGCACTGTGAGATGGTTAAACTATAATGTATGCAGCAACAGCAGCCAGAATCCCATATGCACAGAAATGGAAAGAAGGAAAAGTACCAACAAAAAGGAGGAATGGCTTCAAAAGTTAATGGACTATGTGGAAATGGTGAAAAGCACATCAAAACAAATAAGAGATAAAAGAGACGAACTATTTATGGAAGAGTGGAGACCCTTTTCGGAATATTTGAAGAACTGTCATAGTCAAATGAGAATGTAGGCAGGGTCAAATTATGAGCAGTGGAATGAAAACAATGACAAGTGAAATAGAGGATAATTATATTAAAGTATGTCATATAAAGCCATAGGTATAAGGTGGGAATGAAAAAGTCATGGAAGTAAGGGTGGGAAGTCAAAATTTTGAGGAAACTATATATTGAAATGTAAGTAAATTGGTAGGACAAGCAATAAAAAAGTCTAAAATAATAATAATGAAAACATGCAGTGTGTACACTACTTGATATTGCTATGATTGAGCCTGCTTTGAACATGCATATTATTCCTTTGATAATCATAGCTTCAACAGCAGGTGATTCTTGTGGGTCAGGAAGCAGAGTCAATCTGATGGCTGAATAGAGTGCGGTTTGGTGGAATTGGAATACCAGTTAATGGACAAGTAAGTGTTGGAACAATGGACCGGGTCACTTGAGACGCCGCCTTATCTCTTCTACACCCAGTAGATCGCTGCAGTCTGTGGGAGAGGCTCCCATGCAAGTTTCAAAGATCTCAGAAGCCCACTCAGAGTTTCTGAAACTACAAGTAGGCCTTCTAGCATTGCTGCCCTACAGCATCCATGTCAAAATACAACAGGTGTCCACTATCTGCACTTTCTGGAAACAGTGGAAGACATTTTTGTTCTGACAAGTTTTCCCACCTGGATAAGTTGGCCTTTGCCACAATGGTCCATTTGTTAGGGTTTTAGTCTTGTTTTATTTGTGTTGTCAACTGTTTTTTTTTTAAAAAAATATGTAAATTGCCTTGAAGCAGTAGTTTAGAAGACAATTAATAAATCAACGATAAAGTGTTTAATCTGTCAGCTGGTTAAAATCAGTGAACTTTTCAAACATTTCCCCCCCAACCATATGTTTAATTATCATTAATCTCAACAGTTTATATTTCACCTTTTGCAGCTCTGGGAGGCTTGCTACTCTAATTTAACATTCCTTCCTTTCTGAAGTAGGCATTTTCTGGCACTGAGGTTCAGATGAGAAGCACAAACCTTGCTATCTTCCAGCACCTCCTGAGGCACAAATTATCCCTCCCCCCCAAAGCTCATTACCCACACAAGGCGATGGGCACATGGGTGACTCACAATCCCATAAATTACCCTCTCTTTTAGCTCTCAGAGAAAGTGATGTTCTGACACTTTCATCCTTGACAGTTAAGTAATGACTCCGTTTCTGGTCGGACTGTTTTGATGGGCTGCTAATTTACTCTTCTGCCTCTCTGCCTGCCCTGCTTGCTCCATGTTACAGCTGGTGGCTGCCAATTTGCTGCCAAGAGACTGTCCATGTGACCTGGAGGGAGAGTCGAGCTAAAACATGTGCCACTGAGCATGCTTTGTTAATGTTCTGCTCTGAGAAGTCACAATATGGCATTGTCTATAATTGCTAGAATGCAGGTGTGTATCTGATGGGGGAAGAAAAGAAACCATAGACTGTAGCCAGTGCTATTTACAAACTTTTGCAGACTTAAACACCACTTGCTAAGGCTCTTCATTTGTTATTTGCTAAAATAGATCCCAACATCCCAACACACCCATCTCTAAGTAGAAAGAGACTCCAGGGGTGCCTGAGCTTTCCCAGCAATATTATTTCTTAAATTTGTACACCGCCCTTCATCCAGGGTGGTTCACAACATAAAATCACAATATAAAAACCACAAAATGCATTATAAAAATAAGAACAACAGCAAACCAATACCCCTCTGCTCCCACAACACCTTTAAAAGGGCATCGGATGTCAATCAGCCCAAGGCCTGGTTGAAGAGGAACGCATTTGGCACCTAAAGGTGTATGATGAAGGCATCAGCCAAACCTCTCCGGGAAGAGCATTTTCACAAATGGGTATTTTTAAACAAAGAGGCACAAGTTGCTCTATGCCCAGAGTCCAGCAGTGGCAAATAATAATAATAATAATAATAATAATAATAATAATAATAATAATAATAATTTATTTATACCCCGCCCACCCATCTGGCTGAGTTTCCCCAGCCACTCTGGGCGGCTCCCAATCAGTGTTAAAAGATAAGGAGCAGGTATATCCAGTTAAAGTGCTGGACCAGATTCAGGGCTCTTAGTTGAATGGGAGAGCATTAAGGCTGAGGCTGACAGACCGGAGTTCTTATAGCACCAGGGCCTGTAGAGTCAGAGCCAGGATCCTCACAGGTGCCTTTCGCTGGGGAACCCAATGTCGTTCATAGTACTGCACTGGTTCAGTGGCTCAGAGAGCACACCAGGTGGGAGACCATGGAGCATAGGAAGAATGCCTGACTTCAGGGCAGAGGGCTGGTCCTTTAAGAAGCCATGTTCTCCACAAGGGGGCAGAGCCTAGGAGAGACGGGGACTGGGGGCAGAGGCTCCAGCAAGTCTCTGTTTGCTTCCAAACTTTGTTGGAGCAACATTTCCACTCAGAGCTCTCCATGGTCCTGCAATTCCTGATCTGCCTTGCCCTGTGACAATGCTTCTCCCTGCCCTGCTGACATCATGTGACTGACCTAGCTTTGCCCTTTAACATTCACTTGTTGGGTGCTGTTGTTTGAAAATGAACTCCTCAGCAGGAATAGCTGCCTGTGCATAGGGCCTCCTTCCAAATGCGACACTGGTTGCATTGGCAGCAGCGCACATGTCAGAGTTTCTTTGCAGACAACTGTGCTCAATGCATGAATGCTAAGGGTTGGGTAGGCTAGAGTACGGACCTGCTTTTGCTCCACCATGGAAGTACCTGCAAGTGAGTAACACATGAATAGGGAGAATGCTTGGCTGGAGCCAGCATAGAACTTAGAAGATGGCAGGTGGATCCTGACAGAATTTGGAATTTCCTGGTTTCTCCGTACAGGACATCTGGCAAAAACAAGTGCTGCACAAAATGTTAAGAGACAAGTCAGGTCCGTTCAAGTTCCTGTTAATTTATGTGGAATTACAATGCCAAGGCAACAAGATAAGCCAAAGGTGCTCCCCAGCCAAAGGAATGCACACAGGTAACTCTTTATTGTCAAAAATGGACACTTAGTGTAGTTTCTATGGCTCCAAATACCCCCCCAATCTAGTGTGCAGACAGCTATTCCCAGGTCTGCACTCTATAGAGCAATTGCAGCAAAGGGCCACTCCCTCTCCACCAGTTTATGTACTGCATGCATGCAGCCAGAGACTATGCCTGTGTGGAAGCTGCCTCTGCTCTTCCCTCTTCAGTCCCCTCCTGGTTCTAGGAGACAGTGGTGCAGGAAAGGGTGGGGAAACACCCAGCCCTTCACTTGCTGGATCTGCCTTTTCCTCCTCTTCCTCTGATCCCTCCTGTGCTCTACCCTTCAGCTCTGAAGCTGCCCCAGTCTCCTGGCTGGTACAGGTCCCCACCAATCACTGCCTCCCTCTCCCAAGTCAGACTATAGCCCCCACCCCCCTGGTGAACCCTCTTCAGTGGCCTGTCAGTCCCTGACACTTGTTAATGCAAGTAAGACCATGCATTCAAATCCCATTAAGCACCCACACTCACAGTCATCCAGCCAATGTGGTCAGGGCTCTTTGTTGTTTTGTTTCCTAAAGCAAACAACAATCTATTTGGGCTCTTTTCCTTTATTCTTTTGTAAGCCAATATTTGCTCCCCTTCAACAACCTAGGGAGGAATTTGATTGCCATACTCTCCATCCTACGGCAACATGATAAATAGTGTGACAAACCTAAGAGATATGACTTCAGCTTCCTGAAAAACAACTCTAGTTGGGAAATACAGAATGGGCCAACCGAGGGCTGAAATTAAACCTGAGGCCTGGCCTCAAATTTGAAAGAAATCAGCTGAATGATGAATAATACAGAATTCAAGTGGGCTGCATGGACCATTTGATGCTCACAACCTGCTCTAGGCCCATCTGCGGAGATCCCGGAAGGCAGAGAATTATTGCGGTTGCTTTTCTAGGGCTGCAGGCAATGGGGTGGTTGTGGAGGAGGCCACACCTCATCAGACATCTTTATGTTGCAAATAGGTTGCCTTCATTAGACATCTTCATGGTGCCTGTCACCATTGTGAGCTAGCCTGAAAGATGAGCAAAGGCCAGGTTCCAATTCCTTAGAGAAGGCTGGGGTTCTGTGAAACGCCTGGGGAATGGCAAGCCCCAGAGTGGTGCCATCTAGTGGTAGAAAGAGACAGCAACCAGGGCAGAGTTGTTCTCACACTGCACAAATGCTGGTGTGCTTTCCACAAGCATGCCCTGAGCACAACAGCGCTCTTTCCTCCTGCAGTTTCCAATAGCCGCTATTCACAAGTATTACTGTATCTGATAGGGGAGATTGAACATTGCCATTATGGCTAGTAGCCATTGATTGCCTTGTCCTCCAGGAAAAGCAACCATTTTTATGCCTGTGATGGGGCAGGGGGAGTCCAGTGATTAAAATGAAAGCAAAGACTCACAATCCCACTTTCCCGTCTTATCCAGGTTGTGTTAGAAGAGATTACAGTACTGGTTAAAGGTTCTGCTCCTTCCTGGCCTAATAACAGGAAGTATAATATTAATAGTAGCAGGGGCTGCACCTGATGGTTACGTCTAAGTTGGGGACTCGACTAAGCCTGAAGAGTAGCTGCCAGTCAAGTATAGAGAGTCAGACACAGCATGAGGCAGCTTATTATGTTCCTGTCTAAAACAGCCTTCATTCAGAAACATGAAGACAGGAATCTTATTTCTAATGTATGGACCATAGCTCAGTGGTAGAGAAAGTCCCAGGTCCAATCCCGGGCATCTCCAGCTGGATTTGGAAGGCACCCTGCCTGAAACCCTGGAGAGCTGCTGCCAGTCAGTGTAGACAATATTGAGCTAGATGGACCCAATGACCTCTTATTTTCTGTTATTCCTATGCTCAATGCAAACATTGGCATGTGTTGGCTTCATTTTGCACTAGCTGGAAGTGTATAACCCAGAGGGGAACTTAAGGAGCAATGATGAGATGAATGCCCTTAAAGGAAATATGGAGAACATTTTCCGTTTCATCATTGTTCTGCCAATAAACTTCCAACTAACCTACTCTCAGGAGGAGAATCCTCCAAGGTTAGAAAAGCAATTTGATCTCTGTGTTTGCTCAATCTTCAAGAGATGTTTCCAATTTTTCAGCTCTGTTATTTTTTAGCTGGACGGATTTCTCTCTCCTGCCAACACAACGTTTCATAGCTATGAATTTCCTCGAGTAGAATGTTGTGGCTTCTGCTGTGATCTGATGAACGATTCAAGGCCAATGAGATCCATCCCAGCAACTTCTGGAGAATCATGGCATGTGCCCAGGGAGTGGAGAGAAATTCAGTTTAGCTCACATTTAAAGGGGAATTTACCCAATCCACACTTTCTGAAACAATATGTGAACTGAAACAGAGACATCCTAGGAAATTCTTATTTTTCCAAATTTTGCAATGCCGCTTTCCAGCCAGGTAACCTGTACACAAATGCATATACTAGGGTAAAGTGTGCATGAATTGTATATATAAGTGAAAATAACATAAAACCTTGGGGAAATGGCTCTGCAAAAATGTGTTTACAGTGGACCCTCTGGATACAAATTTAATTCATTCCGGGGGTCTGTGTGCACCCTGAAAAACCCGTATCCAGAGGCGCCGCTTCTGCGCATGCGCATGGTGCGATAGAGCTCTTCTGTGCATGTGTGAATGGCAAAACCCAGAAAAATACTTCCAAGTTTGCCGCTTTCGCAACCCAAAGTTTATGTTACTTGAGAGTAACATAACCAAGGGTCTACTGTATTAGGCAAAATTGTATACAAAAATGTGTATATTAGAAGAAAGTTGATGAATTTTCATTAAGACTAAAAAAAGAAGAATCACAAACTGATGTGGAAATGTGGTATCCTCTGGAGACTTTCTCTGGTTGTCCCCCCCTCCATTACAAAAGAAGACATAATTTTATTTTACTTATTTCAGAATCTATAACAAACAGTATTGAAAGAGCGAGGTTTAAATAACCTGAATTACAGTTCAAATAACCTAAGCTACAGTTCCAAAGCCGTCATTTGCAAGACAGTAAGTTCTCCATAGCAAGATGAGCCTGGGAAAATGTGAGTTGTGTGTACATTATTTTATTTTATTATTTGTTTTATTTCATAAAAATTATACACTGCTTGATTGAACCCCCCTAAAAAAAAACCATTGAAGTGCTTTACAAATGATAAAACAGCAAAATAAAATAAAAGTCACAACCCTACTTTAAAACATACAAAAGCTAACACCCTAAAGCAGATTAAAATCACCTCAACTTTCTTAGCAACTGGAATAAGAGGTGCTTCTTGAATTATACTCTTGAACTGAAATTTGCAACAGAATATTCTGACGGGTTCTCTGCTGGCACTGCATAAGGATTTCAGCATTGGTTTCAGATGCAGCTCTTGAAAAGCTACACATTAGACTGTTGCGTGTGTCAAACCGATTTGTGTACACCGACCCTCACCCTGCTTCTGCAGATGGAATCTGTGCAGTAGTCAAAGACATTCACGGACTAGCCTGCCTCTGGTTACACACATCTATTCCTTGCCTGAGCATGCACAAGCACACACATGTCCCAAATCTGTCACTCTGTACATAAAAAGAGTTGCATATTCTGTGTGTGTGTGGGGGGGGGGAAGTGCGCGTCTATAAAACGAAAGACATTTGCAGCTGGATGGAGAAATGGAAGAAGACTGTAGCGTCAGTCTTTGAAAGAGTTCTGGGACTGAACTAGGGATAACAACGTAACCCTTGATAGGCAGCAATTGTGGGAACATTTGAGTTTTTAGGTTCTTGAGGCCAGCAGCAGAGCAAGCCAATCGGGTTCCTGAGGTGGTGTGTGTCTCCTGAGCCCAGGGGCGGGGCCAGTTGCCCGTGGGGCGGGCCAGCCGGGGCAGGACGCTTCGTGGGGCCTCCTAGGAGTCTGCCTGCCTCCTCCCACTCAGCCGCCCTACAGCTGAGGGGGAGGCGGCGGACAGACCGTTTGGGGGAGCCTGTGGCTTCCCAAGCCACTGTGTGATGGCCTGGGAATCCAATTCAGAGGCTGAACTGGAGGAACCCCAGCCTGCACAGGAGTCCCTGCCTCCAGGGCCGGCTGAGCTGGGGCAGGGCCTTGGATCTGAAGCGCCTGCACCTGTGCCGGATCCTCAGGAGCAGGCACCAGGTGATTCCATTCTGGCTCCGGGGGTGATTGAGGACACAGTGCCTACAGGTGCGCCTCTCCCAGCCCTGTCAGGGGAAGGTGAGTCTCCCCCTGGGTCCAGTAACCCTCCAGCCTCTCCTGAGCTGCAGAGGCTCAGGGCAGAGAGGTGGAAGGAACTGGTTTCTCCCAGGAGGAGTGCTCGCCTTAAGGCCAGGAGAGGCGGGTCTCCTGGGGGCCGGGACCGCCCCTGGCCTCAGAGAAGATAAAGGCCAGTCAGCTCAGTCCCAGGTTGCGGGAGCAACGTTGTTGAATACCTGCTTCTGCCTGGACCCAGACCTGTCCTCCCAGAGTTCCTGTCCCCGCCTGCTTCGGACCCCACCTCACTCTTTGTGAACTGTTTCCAGACTCGTGACCCAGAACCGGACTTTGACCACGCCAACGGTAACCTTCCCCCCGGGACCAGCACACACCATGTCACTCCCAGGAGAGACAGGTGACTAGGGCACGCTGCAGGCCCTGTGGTGAGTGCTGCCCAGCATTTTGTCACCCCCTCAGTGGTGACACCTGGGGTGACCCGCCGCCATCACACCCCCTTCCTCCACCCCTGCTTGAGGCAGGCACCTGTCTCTTTGGATGCATTTACTCAAAGGCAGATCTAGGGGAGTGTAACCAGTGCAGTTGCCTGGGGTGCAGAGCTTCTCAAGCACTGCAGGGGGCGCCGCAACTATGACATCCAATGGAAGGCGAGAGGCATGGGGGTGCCAGATTTGGGCATTGCACAGGATGCCACTGAAATTGGGGATGCCACTGATGCACATACCAGAAATTTAGGTTTGCACAATGAAAGTGAATTAAAGTGTAAGAAATGCACTAAACGAACAAACAAACTCGACTTTTTGGTTTTAGGACAGTGATGGGGAAATGTATTAAAAAGGGTGATTAATGGGAAGGTGTATAATCAGATTGAATGCTTGTTGTGTATAAGCTCCCCACAAACAATTCAGAACAAAGGCAAAATAAAGAATGGGTACCTTCTAATCTCTGCATACCTGAAAGACTGCCTCATCCCTTATATCCCCAATCAATCCAACCGTGTAATGTGTACAAAAATATATATAGCAGGGCAGAGGTTTCCAAACTGTGTGTCGCAACATGTCAGTGTGTCGGCTTCAGTGTGTAGGTGTGTTGCACAAACGGCCCCTTCGCTCCTCCAGGGGCTGGAAAGGGGTTAGTTTAACCTCCAGTTTGCCACTAAAACTGAATTACTGTGTCGTGAAATGATGCATGTCTAAAAAGTGTGTCACCAACATGAAAAGTTGGGAAAGCTCTGTAGTAGGGTAAAGTGTGCATATAAATGCTTATATTAGGGAAAGTGGGAAAGTGGCTCAGTTCTGGGAGGAAATTTTGTCCAAATAAAAGCAATTACTGGGCAAAATAGCTCTAAATGTCTGGAGCTACCTCTCCTCAACCTTTTCCCAGGAGACAATATTAACTCACGTTCTAAACCTTTAATAAGTTCTCTTCTGCTAGCAGCCTGGCTCATAATAACAAGATACTAGAAGGATTTAAATGGGCTTCTCTGACAAATTGGTACAACTAAGTGTGGTAAATAGCTCTTGTGGAAAAAATAAATATTTAAATGAAATTGGCAAAAGGCCCGAAGCACAAAGGCTCATTTGGAATGGAATTGGAACAGATTTATTACGAGTATTGCAAAAAACAAAAAGAGAACTCCCCTCACATTAGAAAACTTTTTGGTTAATGTAAACTATTTGTCACCTTATATATAAATAGTAGTCTGGGATAAGATGTTATTTGGTTGAGTAAGAGACCAGGGTTCAAATCCCCAATCAGCCATGAAACTCACAGGGTGACCTTGGAGGCCAGTCTTGACCTTTCAGCCTTCCTTACCTTACTGGGTTGCTGTGATGATGATGATGATGATAATGGTGGATGGTGGATCCCAACAGAATATTAAAAACATGAGATGCTCCTTCAGGTATATTGGGCCAAGGCCGTTTATGATTAAATGAGAAGTGGGGAACCATGTATTCCACCATGAGCTCCATGGAGAATAAAGGCAATAAATAAATGACTAAATAAATAAGTTATAATTAAATACCTGAAGGAGCGTCTCCACCCCCATCGTTCTGCCCGGACGCTGAGGTTCAGCACCGAGGGCCTTCTGGAGGTTCCCTCATTGCGAGAAGCAAAGCTACAGGGAACTAGGCAGAGGGCCTTCTCGGTAGTGGCGCCCGCCCTGTGGAACACCCTCCCATCAGATGTCAAAGAGATAAACAACTACCTGACATTCAGAAGACATCTTAAGGCAGCCCTGTTCAGGTAAGTTTTTAATGTGTGACATCTTAGTGTATTTTTGAAAGCTGCCCAGAGTGGCTGGGGAATTTATTATTATTATAAGTTAGCCAGATGTCGTCGGATGAAGTGGAAGACTCTGTTTTGTTGCTAGTCTACATGTAAGATATAATGGCCAGTCTGGTCAGCTTATACATAGAATGGATGGAGTGTCCTTTGCTTGTCCTTTACTACAGGCGGTAAAACGTCTTGAGCCGGTACATACACAGAGAGACTCAGGAAGCCCCTTTCCTTTCTACACTCCCTGCAAAAGGGCGACTCTCACACTTGCCATGGTGGTCTCTGAGATCAGCTTTCCTTTGGGATGCTTTTTAAACACTCCAAAGCAGAGGAAATCACTGCAGGCTCAAAATCTCTGCCTCGCCAGTCTCATGCTGCAGGCCTGCGAAATGGTTAAAAGCTGAGGCGGAGGAAATTGCAAAACCCACGACTGCCTGCTGACAGGATTTTGATGTTTGATGCCTGATAAAGGACTCACCATTTTTAAATGGATTGGCCTTTGAAATGCAATAAATTGTTTTGCTTCGCCCTGCAAGTGAAACACGGTCTTCTTGCCTACCCTTCCTCTAACAAATGAGTAACAGAACAGAGAATCATTGCCTATTGCTCCAGAACACCTGAGGTCATTCAAAACCTGACCAGAGTGGCTCTGAAGGTGCGCAGAGACTTATTGCTCTTGTACAAGAGGCAACCAATATAGAGCCCTCCAGGTGTTGCTGGACTCCAAGTCCCATAAGCCCCAGCCAAATGATCAGGTTTGATGGGAGTTGTGGACCAACAATCTATAGAGGGCACAATATTTATTTAATGGCTTATTTGGAGAAAAAAAGGCGAGTAAGACAAAGGAAGGAAGGAAGGAAGGAAGGAAGGAAGGAAGGAAGGAAGGAAGGAACGAAGGAACGAGGGAGGAAGAAACTGCCAGCATTCAGAAAAAAATATCACAGCATTGATGTAAAATCATCAATAAGATGACATTTGTAGAGGAAGGACAGAGTGCGTCAGAAATCAGTAGATCATAAGAAAAGCCTATACTGATGGGTAGAAATGGGAAAGAAGCAAAAGTTTTAAATGTACAGAAATAGCATTACATAATTTGGGACATGGCACTTTTTTTTGGGGGGGGGGAACTGTTGCAAAAGCTTTGTGTGGCCAGAGGAGAGACTTTTATGACAGATGGGTGGTCATTCATTCAGCACTTGAATGAAGACTCTACAGGGCACTCTGTACCTGCCATGTTCCAAAATATATGGATGTGTTAACATTTTCCTTTATATTGATACCTACAACTTTAGGACTCTCTCTACTTCGGTGCTCATATGAACTTATTTAGATCTGAATTATGCCTCTAGGTTGGGGAAAGCGAGGAGGGTGGGATGTTCAGCTTGTAAATTTTTATTTTCAAAAAAAGAAAAAAAGTGCTGAGAGAGAGAGAGAGAGAGAGAGAGAGAGAGAGAGAGCTCCCCCAGAAACATGAAGAAGTTTAAAGTCTACTATCTATTGTAACATGGTGGTACTTTTAATCCACCATGCTGTCTGAAAGTTTTAACAGGTGAAAAACCAAAGCACTTGTGCTGTTACTTCGGCGGGTGGGGGCTGTGTCTGTGGCGAGTGTTATTTCTCGAGTGTGTTGTGCGCTTCAGGATGTGATGGAAATTCTATCATGCAGCCTGGTTGTCTGACTGAGGCTCTTGGCTGATCACAAGTAAGCCAGAGCAAACGGATAGCGGGGCCTTGGGAGCTGGATTCCAATTACATTTAGCCTCTCGGTTGTCACTCTTTTACAATAAGTAGATTTAAGGAGGGGGCAGGGCAGGGAATACAGAAAGGTAGAGAGTTACATGCAAAAAGCAAGGAACAGCAATAAACCATGGGCACACCCCAAAATACAGCTCTCTCAATTTTATACCGTGACACCTGTTATCCTCAAGATGAACCCTGGCCAAAACTAGGATTTGCAAACAACAGATACCCATAAGCTGCTGAATTGCAGGGCTTTGAGATTACACTTGTTATCAATACTTTTTATTCCTAGAAACATATGAGGCTGACTTAGAGCTGTTTGGCAGTGGAACAGACTCCCACAAGGGATGGTATTCCTTGAATATTTTGAGGCAGAGGGTGGCTGACCATCTGTCATGTATGATCTAGTTGAAATTCCTGCTTTGCGAGGGGTTGGACTAGATGACCCTGGGGTCCCCCCCAATACTACATTCTTGATTCTATGATCATAGAAGCTTCCTTTGCTCCTATCTGGCAGTCCATTGTAAATCCACACGAAATGCATGATATGTTGCAGAAGACACAAGCAATGCCCTGGAAGGGGGCTCAGGGCCCTATTGCCCTGTCAGCCCCTCTCCCGGCCACCCTTGCCTCCAGATTTCTGTTAAAACCTAATCTAAGGCTCTTGCTGGGCTCAGCATTCCAGCATCTTCCCCATTGTCAATATCAATCTTGTATCTGGGGACTAATTTATTGCCAATTAGCTCACGTTGACCAGAAATTAAGGGAAACATAAAAGCAAACTGGAGCTTTGGCCAGATCTCATTTATTGCTAATTAAAATGATAACCTTGGCTGGGTACGGTGGAGGTATAATATTTTCTTTGCAGAGTAAAGGGGGAAAAAAAGCTTTTAAAATGCTCCTGAGTTATTATCTGCCAAGCCTTATAGCCATCAGGCTATTTCTGAGATACTGTACGGTGCCTGCGAGATTCTTTTTCCATTACGGCTGTCCATTGACAGTCCCTCTAATTCAGTTCCCTTTTGGGGCAGGCGTTAGCAATATCAGGGCTGTGAAATCAACCAACAGAGGTGCTTTGTTTCGTTTTAGCTTTTAAACCAATTAATTACTTAATTACAGCACAGGTTTGTTCAGATGGAGGCCTGCACTGCATCCAGCGATTTTTACTCCTAGTAAAGTTTACAGTCTTTCAGAGCATTCCTATATAACAATAACAATGGGGGGGAGCTGGGCGAAATATAGTATTGCTTCCACCAACCTGGTGCCCTTCAGATGTTTTGGGCTACAAGTCCCAAGCCAACACCCTGGAAGCTGCCTGGTTGGTGAAAGGTGTTGTCCAAGGAGGTGTGGAAGCTGTTTGAAAAATCTGGAAGCAATTTTAGCTTAGCGGCACCTAAGCAGGGTCGCTCCTGCTGCATATTTGACAGATGCCATTTCTATGGTCTTTTTTATGAAAAGCTCTGTCACTGACCATATTTTTCCATGTATAAGATGCCCCCTATTTTTGGGGACTACAAATTAAGAAAGTGGGGGGAGCTTGCCCAGAGTTGTTGAGCTTTTTTGGCAGGGGATTGCCTACAGTTTCTGAGCTGTTTTTTTTTTTTTTGGGGGGGGGTACCTAAAATCGCTGACAATAGCACACACCACCAAAGACACCAATCGACATCAGCCCTTGCCACAGTCACCAATTATCCGCCCTATCACCGCTGACAATCTACTGCTCACGGCAGCAACCAATTGACAGACCACCCTCTGCACTATCTGTGTATAAGACAACCCCCAATCTTTTACATACTTACTTAAACAAAAAACATAGTCTTATGCACAGAAAAATACGGTATTTTTAGGACCCGTCCTATTGCTCTTACTGTAATTAAAACAGTTTAATTTTTAAACTGTTTTTAATATTGTGGTTTGAAATGGGGACCTTATGGTGAAGGTTGGGTAAGAAATAATAATAATAATAATAATAATAATAATAATAATAATAGGATATACTCATAGTATGTGTATGGTACAGCATGCGGGATGGTGAGTTGCTGCAGAGGCTGGAGGGACACTTTGTCATGACATAGCATCTTTCCAGGAGGAGAAATGTATACCCCCCACTGCTCCACCAGGCTGGAGGATCCAATTTCTCCTCCAACAATGCCCCCAAACGTAGAGTCCCTCCAGCAGAATTTGTCTGCCCTGGTCCCCAAAACCTTGGTCCTTGTGGCCAGAGCCTGGGCTGAGAAATAAGGAGGTGCTTTCACATCCCAGAATTGTGCCAGCCTTCTCCGCAAAGCCAGCTGCAGCCAGTGTCTTTGAGGGTGCCTGTTTTGCATCACCTTCCTTCCCCCTGGCTTCCTCTTCATTTAGAATTCATTATCTGTCTCTCCTTCCCTGAAAGATAAACCATCAGCTGCCCTTGACACCTGTTTCCTTGGGGGTCAAATCTCTATCTTGCCTTTCTTCCGAGGTTTGCATGCCGTAATGCTAGCTCTATCAATTTCATGCCTTCCTCCTGGGCCTGATCTGCAGGGACTGAGAGAGAGAGAAAGCTGAGCCAAAGACACTTAACCATTTATGCGTCCCACATCTTTGGAAAGTTTGCTAAGCAGGGGGAAAGGCTGAAGAGCTCTCAGCCGTAGAGCCTCTGCTTTGCATGCAGAAAAATCCCAGGTTCCATCCTTGGCATGCATCTCCAGAAAGGGCTGGGAGAGACCCTGGAGAGGCACAGCCAGACAGTGCAGATCAGTGGTCTGACTTGGTCCAAAACAGCTTCCTGTGTTCCAGAGGAGGAGACATAGCTCAGTGGTAGAGCATCTCTTTTCCATGCAGAAGGTCCCATGTTCAATCCCAGGCATCTCCAGGTAGGTCTGAGAGAGACTCGTTTTTGAACTCCTGTCAATCAGTGTATGCAACACAAGGCTAGATGGACGGATTGTCTGACAAAGCAGATCCAGAGGATGGTCAGTAGCTCAGTGTTAGAACATCTGCTTTGCATGAAGAAGGTCCTGGGTTCAACCCCTGGTGGCATGGACTGGGGATGTTTTCTGTCAAGGAAATAGTCTGCTAGGAAATAGTCAAGTTATTTTGGCACCTAGAAATGTCTTTCTCTTGTGCCCTGAGAGTTAAAAGACAAGAATAAATGAAACAAACAACTAAGAATTTGCTGCCTTTCACGACACCCACAACCAGCTGCCTCAGATTACAATGGAGCAGAGTTTGTCACTTCTGTGACTTCAGAGATGATTCAGTGTGCCAGTGTGGCGTAGTGGTTAAGAGTGGCGGACTCGTAATCTGGTGAACCGGGTTCGCGTCTCCACTCCTCCACATGCAGCTGCTGGGTGACCTTGGGCTATTCACACTTCTCTGAAGTCTCTCAGCCCCACTCACCTCACAGAGTGTTTGTTGTGGGGGAGGAAGGGAAAGGAGAATGTTAGCCGCTTTGAGACTCCTTAGGGTAGTGATAAAGCGGGATATCAAATCCAAACTCTTCTACTCTTCTTCTTCTATAGGAGAGCTCGACTGTCTCTGCAGATCTCACCCAAGGCCCTTTGGCGAACTTCCAAGGAATGACAAGGTTCTCTGGAGTGACCAGTGCTGGCTCCAGGTTCTGGAGAGCCCTTGAGCAAGACACCTCCGGCAGACTCACCGAGAGAGGGGAGACCATTTCCTCACTGCATCAAGTCCAGGGGGCTCCTGTTTGTAAGGCTGCTCCTGACACAGGGCCCTGGCAAATTCCCAACCATGCCAACCTCTGGTACGGGCTTAGCGTGATCTCTTCTTGGGAATGGCCTTTGAGGATTTTCAAGCCCCTTCTTTCAGAGTGATCTCCTACCACTCCCCTCCTAGTCAATTTCAACTCAATCTTTAATTAAAAGGGGGAAGGGGGAAGGCATCCCCATGGACAAATCTGGACAAATGGGACTCACCAGGTTCAGAAGGGGGTGAGTCGCCCCAGGAGCCTCAGAAATAATTAGCCCTTGGTGACTCATCACGAAGCTGCAGAAAGCGATATTTATCGGCCTGGCTCTGGTAATGCAATTACTTTTCTTTAAAAAAGCCCATGGCCTGATAAATGCATAATCTAAGCATTTGCAGAAGTTATTAGTTCTAGGATGAGCTGCTTTGCCCAAAAGCGAAGCACCGAATGAGAAACCGAGAGAAAGCTGGCATGGAAATAAACACCCTTTTAATGATGGCGGCACCATTAGAATTCAACCCAAAGTGGGAACTCTACTTCCTGACATGTGTGGGATGTTGGTGGTTAGAAGTCCATTTAGGCAAATGGGGCAATTCCCCATCAACCTCACTCTGGCCTCAGCCAAACCCCTTCTTATTTACAACCAGTCTAGGTACTGGAACTGCCTATTGGCTTCCACCACATCCTCCTTAGTCTCCTTTGGAGAACTTGAACTGCATATGGAGAACTTGAACTGCATATCCCTCAACTGTCCCAATTCTTCTGGAACATCCTGGGATTACAGAAGTCACCCTGGCTTCTGATTGGACTCTAGAATGTCCTGTTTTGGTGCCACACTCAGGCGTGAGTTAGCTGGCTCGCATGGGAGTGTGACACCGAAAGAAGCAGGTCCCTATTTTAATCACCGGAACGTTGGAGGGTACGGGATTGACTCTGCTACAATTGTGGCTACAATTGGTTCTGACTCCCATTGGTGTTGGTCTCCTTGCTTCCCCAATGCATACCAGCCAGCACTATGGAAGAGGAATGGTCAATTTTGTGGTTGTGAGCCAGAAGCCCTCGACTAGTCCCCTGGTCCCTGCACCGCTAGAGTTGGTAATCTGAGGAAGAATCTTTAGGCTGTTAATTAGATGGTTAGTATGCTTATGAAATCACTTGGATCCTGCCCAGAGTGGCTCACAGCATCGCAGAAAGCACTATACCCATAAACATAGCAGTGGGGGCAGTGTGAGAATCATTTTTTTTAAAAAAAGAACCATGCCAGTTTGCAAACAGTATTATGAACTACCACCCGACTAAGGGCTCATCCATTCTAGTCCCACTGTTTTCCCCAGGGAAAACCGCTCTTTAGCACTCAATCAGAGCAAATGGCAATTGGGTTTTCTGCAGATTGCCATTTGTTCTGATTGAGAGCCAAAGAGCGGGTGTTCCTTGAAAGGAGCAGTGCAAGTGGGAAGCTGTTCAGACCCATGCTTTTTGGCATGGGACAAGCAGAAGTGTGGATGAACCATAACCATCTATACCAAAAGTACCAATCAGGAGAGTCATAGGATTGGAAGGGAATACAAGCAGAGGCTAGGCACTTCTTTCCTTTCTTTTTATGAGGTCTCTTCTTCATGCTAGCAGTTCAAATGGTAACACTTCCTTGCAAGATTGCTGGCAAAGGTTGCATCTCAGCTGGCTGAAGATATCTTTCAGAAGCTTGGTGTGTTTTGTCCATTGAGCCTATGCAGTCAGAAGCGAGCCCGACTGGGTTCAATGGAGCTTAGTCCTAGGCACCTAGGTATAGGATTGCAATGTGGAGATTAGGGATGTGAATCTAGGTTGTCCAATACTCTAATCAGCCTTTCCCAGCTCACTATTTTATGGCTACAATCTGCTCCTAATAAATGGTGCATTATGCTAAGTATTGGTGCACTTTCGTGTGTGCAAAAGATCAACACAACTGTCTTCATTTTTGGACACTCCCGGTGGGGAGGCAGCCAAGGGAATCTGTCAAGCTGAGCTCTGCTACAAACCTTACCCTCCAATCTCTCTTCCTCAGAATGGATCAGCTGAAACACACACACACACACACACACACACACACACACACACACAATCTCTCCTTCACTCATCTTGCCTGCCTTGTACATTTTTCAAGCAGGGATGGCATAGCTACTAAATTAATTTCTGTACAGCTCCCGGCACACTGTGAGCAGAAAGCGCTGGATGACTCTAAAACAGTAGCAGCTGCAGAAGCCAGGGAGGGCAGCCAGTTTCATGGCGGTATTTTCCCTGGGTCCCCCCCCCCTTCCAGGGTAGAGGAAGGAATATAACCAGCACACAAAACCACCAGCCACCTTGGGGGCTTTCAGTAACGATTTGTGCCAAAAGCAAGGGCCATACTGACTTATTACGATTGACGTGAAACCTCATTTTAATTATTCCTTTCACCTTGCGATCGATACCGCAATAAAATAAATTCTCTGGAGATGCTGGGTTCTTCGCTGTGGTCTCTGCCTAGCAACAGCAGGTCTATTGATAGCTTAAAAAAACCTGTAGCTATACTAACACACACAATGTCCTTGTTTAAGAATAATAACAATAAATCTGGATACAGGCAATCAGTGTAATTTTTCAAATGATAGCAACATGCTATGTTAACTGTAGCTGGGAAATAGGAAAGAAATTGGAACAAGATTTAAAATAATTAGTTGTATTTTCAAATTATTAATAGCAGTAAGGATTTTTTTTTAGTGGAAATCAGAAGATCTACCTTTGATCCCACGATGGATCAGTAAATCCTGGTTGATAATTGGCTTTTATCATCATAATAATCATCGAGCTTATTGCATTAACCGAAGGCCATAACAATTTAATTGCAATTTGCCAAACTGCAAACCATAACAAACAGCACACATCAATTACATAATACAAGGCATCAAGGGTTTAATGAAAGCATGTCAGAATTCATAAGTCAATTGGCTTTAAGGGTGCACAATTGACTTTAATTTTTTTTTTACATAGAGATGGAAAGTTGCAGTTTACTCCTGCAACATTCAGACTCATACTGAAGCTTTTTTTGGGAATATACAGAGCGCTATGGAAGTGGTTATAATAAGAACCGATCAGAAACACCTTTATTTCAAAGTCAACAAGCTTGGCTGATTCTGCTGAGACTTTCTCTCACATAAGGATGCACAGGATTTCTGCAGCCTTTGTTGGTTAAAAGTTATTTGTTTTATGAAACAGTTTTAAGTGCAGTATCATATTTACATATTGTTATACAGGCGGCGCCCCCCCCCACTTACATAGGGTTACGTTCTGGGTCCCTGTGCGCATATTGCAGAGCACCCCACTTTAATAGGGAGGACATGCAGGGAGGAGAGAGAGGCTCACATGCAAACCTGGGACTGCTGCCTGTTCTGTCCCAAGCTTTCCCTTGATTGGGACTGCTGCCCAGCATGCCTTCCTTTGCATCCTTGAGTGAGAGGAGACAGTCTTTTTATTTATTCATTTTGTGGAGACCCACATAAATCCGGTCACATGCGAGCAAAATACACATAAGTGGTACGTGTATGTTTGTGGTGTGGTGTAGTGGTTAAGAGCGGTAGTCTCGTAATCTGGGGAACTGGGTTCGCGTCTCCGCTCCTCCACATGCAGCTGCTGGGTGACCTTGGGCCAGTCACACTTCTCTGAAGTCTCTCAGCCCCACACACCTCACAGAGTGTTTGTTGTGGGGGAGGAAGGGAAAGGAGAATGTTAGCCGCTTTGAGACTCCTTAAAGGGAGTGGAAGGCGGGATATCAAATCCAAACTCCTCCTCCTCCTCCTCCTCCTCCTCTTCTTCTTCTTCTTCTTCTTCTTCTTCTTCTTCTTCTTCTTCTTCTTCTTCTTCTTCCTGTGTAACCGTATGGCTTGACTTGGGGTCTCCAGATGTTGCTGAACTACAACACCCTACATCATCCCTGAGTACTGAGCAAGCCAGCAGGGGGATATGGGAGTTGTGACCCATCTGGGGAGCTAAGAACACCATTGCAGAGTATTGTTATGAGTTTGGTGGGGAATAGGCTGTATGCCTGGGTCCCCTTCTAATTCCGGATCCAGCATGGATTCAATTCCTGAAATAACCAGGCTAGCTTCCTGGTGAGGTAATGGCCCTCTGTGTTTTTGCCATAAAGGTAACAAAGGAAGTGGCTTTGTGCCTGAATGCAAATGGGTGGGAGGGGGGCAGAGGCAGTTTTAGGATAGCACAACCAGTGCAGCCACACTAGGTGTCACAGTGCAAGGAGCACCGCACCAATGTTGTAGAACGGAGGGTGAGGGGGTGGGGGCACATCAAATTTAAGTCGCACAGAGCACTGCTGAAATTTGAGATACCAAAGTCTGCCCCTGGCTCTTCTCCCTCAATTTGCTGGTAGTTAGAAAGACAAAGGCAAGAGTTGAGCTATGCAAGATAGAAGCTAGGGCATGGGTAGGCAAACTAAGGCCTGGGGGCCGGATCCGGCCCAATTGCCTTCTAAATCCGGCCTGTGGGTGGTCCAGGAATCAGTGTGTTTTTAGATAAGTAGAATGTGCTTTTATTTAAAATGCATCTCTGGGTTATTTGTGGGGCATAGGAATTCATTCATTTCCCCCCCCAAAAAATATAGTCTGGTCCCCCACAAGGTCTGAGGGACAGTGGACCGGCCCCCTGCTGAAAAAGTTTGATGACCCCTGAGCTAGAGGTAAGAAGTAAAGGGCCCCTGGAAGGTTAAGTCTAGTCAAAGGTGACTATGGGGTTGTGGTGCTCATCTCGCTTTCAGGCTGGGGGATCTGGCGTTTGTCCACAGACAGCTTTCCGGGTCATGTAGCCAGCTTGATTAAACCGCTTCTGGTGCAACGGGACACCGTGATGGAAACCAGAGTGCATGGAAATGCCATTTACTTTTCTGGGCAGCTGGGAGACAGAGCTATGCCTGTTTTCTGTTGTCATCCAAGGCTGCAGCAAGACTCTCCTGGGGTGTTAATGTTCAGACCACCGTAGGCTCAGGTTGTATATAAGTGCAAATAAACCATATATCATAAAGACACCACAGTTTCTGCTGTCCTTCATTCCAAAGGAAACACGAGCCCTGGGTAATTGTCTGCAATCCTTGGAATCTCACACTGCTTGGAGACTGGGGTAGCATGCTGCAGTATATATAACAAGCTGGAGGCTGGTGAGGAATCATTCACTGGAGGGGAGGGGAGATACCCCCTTAATGACTTCTTTTTCAAGCAGGGGCAGTTGTCTTCTGCAATTCACCATTGATGCAATAATAGTGCATTAGTGGTGGATTTATACCAGGCTGTCCACACATAGTTTTGTTCATTAGTTGTTCTGTGATGCTAAAGGTAAAGGTAAATGGACCCCTGACCATTAGGTCCAGTCACGGATGACTCTGGGGTTGTGGCGCTCATCTCAATTTATTGGCCGAAGGAGCCAGCGTACAGCTTCTGGGTCATGTGGCCAGCATGACTAAGCTACTTCTGGTGAACCAGAGCAGCACACGGAAACGGCGTTTACCTTCTCGCTGGAGTGGTACCTATTTATCTATTTGCACTTTGTGCTTTCGAACTGCTAGGTTGGCAGGAGCAGGGACCGAGCAACGGGAGCTCACCCCACCACGGGGATTCGAACCTTCTGATCGGCAAGCCCTAGGGTCTGTGGTTTAACACACAGCACCACCTGTGTCCTTTTCTGTGATGCTACCTCCTTGTTATTGCCTCATTGCTGCCTGGAGAGGCAGTCTTGTGCAGCAATAGTGAGACAACTCTGTCCCGTCCCGTCCCCGTCCCCCGTGACCTCTGTGGTAGAAAAAGTTATAGGATCTCAGTAGGAAGCTCTGGGACATGCCCGAATTGGAATCAAAGCAGTATTCCCTCCTTGAAACTTTCTCAGGCTCAAACGGCAATGAAAGAGGGATTGCATATCTTATCTGTGGGTGGCCTCATTTCACTGTCCTGCTGATAGGTCAACCAAGTTCATGATGAAGTGCAGTAGCAAAGTTCTGCAATCCTGGAATGCTACGGTCCCTTGGAGGGTGCCCCAGGAATGCTAAGAAGCATCAGATCCCCCTGTGAGAGGGAGGAGAGAGTTCAGACCTTAGAGAACCGATGCCAGATGTCTTATCTTTTCTGCATTCCTTGCCCTGCCCACAGCACAGCTCCAACAACAGAAAGATCCATTGTCCCCACAGCTCCTGAATGCCACTCCTCCCAAACCATGGATGGAATTAGTCTTGGAGCAGGTGTAGTCTATTTCCCTTCCCTTGCTCCCCAGGGATGGCAACAGGATTAGACTTTTTTTTTGGGGGGGGGTGGAGGACAGAGGATCTCAAGCCAGCCAGGATGTTGGACAAGGTGGATGAATTGCCTTAGGTTTCCCTCTCCTTGTGTCACTGCCTTAGGACTGAAGCTCAAGTGCCAGAGAAAGGTTGTAGCTCCACATTAGAGCATCTACTTTGCATGAAGATGGTCCAAGGTTTAAATCCCAGCATCTCCACACTGAGCTCGGATACAGCCTTAGCCTGAAACCCCAGAGAGCCACTGCCAGTCAGTGTAGATTAGGGTGGGGAACCTTGCAACCCTAGGGCAGGGTCAGAGGCAAAAGTGGGCAGGACAATGAATGTAAAATTTACCTTTGTATCATTCATACCATAGGCAACTTTCTTCACATGCTCTGACCCTGTTCTCTCTATCAGTGGTTTAGTGGGGGGAAGAAACAGAAGTTGAGGGTCCCTTCATGGTAGTCACAGCCTCATTCCCTCACAGCTGCAGACCTTCTAAGATTATACAGTTTACAAAAATCTATACAATAATAATGGTTAGGGATGTATTGCAATGATCAGTGCAGATCTCCAGGCAGTGCCGGATTTACGTATAAGCTAAACAAGCTTTGGGGGCCCCAAAAAAATTTAAAGGGAAAAAACACAACTGGATGTACATTTCCAAAATACAAGATAAAAAATAAATAAAATAAAACCTACGTAAAGCAACATTGTTTGTGTTGTGTAGGCTCCTATGATGTAAGAAATGGGCCCAGCCTGCTAGCCTGCTCCCTAAAATATCACTGGTTTGCTCATTTCGAACAGCGGCAATTTGTTGTTGACAAAGGACAGCTGGACATATGAAGGGTCCCATTAGCTTCAGTAGTTTAGGGTCTCATCAAGCCTAAATCTGGTCCTGTCTCCATGTGTTGCCTTTCAGCCAGATCTACTACTTTCTGCACACATACATGAGCAAATGATTTGGAGTGTTCCAATAACTTCTTTCAGAGTGACATAAATTATTTCTCCGTGAAGTGCCACTGTACATAACAGCACTTGAACACCGATGAGAAACTGAAGTACTCTGGGTTTTCAGTGTTCTCAAATACAGTGGTGCCTCGCAAGACGAAATTAATTCGTTCCGCAAGTTTCTTCTTCTTGCGAGTTTTTCGTCTTGCGATGCACGGTTTCCCATAGGAATGCATTGAAAATCAATTAATGCGTTCCTAGGGAAACCGACTTCAGACCAGGTCCGGGGACAGTCTGTCCCCCGACCTCTTCTGAAGGCTGGGGGGGGGGACAAGGGCTTTTCTTCCCACCCCCAGCATTTTAAAAAACCCCGGGACAGCGGAGGGCTTCTCCGCTGTCCGGGGCGATCTTAAAATGCTGGCGGGCGGCATTTTAAAATCGCCCCGGGACAGCGGAGGACTTCTCCGCTGTCCGGGGCGATTTAAAAGCCCCTGGGAAGGCAGGCAGGGGGGACAAAGACTTTTGCCCCCCGCC
This sequence comes from Podarcis liolepis, assembly GCF_965112155.1. NCBI lineage: Eukaryota > Metazoa > Chordata > Lepidosauria > Squamata > Lacertidae > Podarcis > Podarcis liolepis. The sequence goes on from NC_139569.1 coordinate 30,494,751, forward strand.
AGCCTTCAGAAGATGTCCTGGACCTCTTCTGAAGGCTGGCGGGGGCGAAAGTCTTTGCTCCCCCCGCCTGCCTTCAAAAGCTGTCCGGCCAAGGCTTCGCGGACCTCTGCCGGCATGGCGAAGCCTGCGCGCGCTGACATCAGTGCGCCCAGGCTTCGCGGACCGCTCCGCCAGCAGCGGCAGCGCTGCCGCTGCTGGCGGAGACTTGCCCGCATGCCGAAGCCTGCGCGCGCTGACATCAGCGCGCCCAGGCTTCGCGGACCTCTCCTGCCTTCAAAAGCCGTCCGGGATAGCGGGAAGCGCTTCCCTGCTATCCCGGACTGCTTTTAAAATGCTGGCGCTGGGGAACAAAGCCTTTCGGCCCCCGCCAGCCTTCCTGGACCTCTTCTGAAGGCCGGAGGGGGGGGGAAGGCTTTGCTCCCCACCGCTAGCATTTAAAAGAGGTCCCCGGAGATTTCCCTATGGGCTTTCGTCTTGCGAAGCAAGCCCATAGGGAAATTCGTTTTGCGAAGCGCCTCCAAAACGGAAAACCCTTTCGTCTAGCGGGTTTTCCGTCTTGCGAGGCGTTCGTCTTGCGGGGTACCACTGTACTTGGGTTTGGAGCATGCAGGATGACTCCTCAGTGTTCTTCCTGGGCACCTTCTCCAGAGTGACCCTGGGAGCCAATCCTCAGTGGCTCACTCACCTCCTTTCACTCTGATTGGCTCCAGTCAGCACAAAGGGTGGGAAGGCTTCTTCTCAGTGGATAGAAACTCATTCCTGACAGGCAAAAACACTGAAGAAGGCTACAAAGCAGAGGCAATGAGGGATGTGATATGAGGAGAGGGGGTGTGGCCTGGGAAGAATTGCAAGGGCCAGATAGAGGAGCTTGGAGGGCCACATCCCCCCCCTCCAAGCATCAGGTTCCCCATCCCCAGTGTAAACAATACTAAGATAGAAGGGCCAACTGTCTGCCTCAGGATACAGACAGCTTCCTATGTTCTTCTGCTATTTTCCTTTAAAAATAATGTATCACATTACAGTGGTACCTTGGGTTAAGTATTTAATTCATTCCGGAGGTCCGTTCTTAACCTGAAACTGTTCTTAACCTGAAGCACAACTTTAGCTAATGAGGCCTCCCGCTGGCGCCGCGCCACCAGAGCACGATTTCTGTTCTCATCCTGAAGCAAAGTTCTTAACCTGAGGTAATATTTCTGAGTTAGCGGAGTCTGTAACCTGAAGCGTATGTAACCTGAAGCATATGTAACCTGAGGTATCACTGTATGCTGGATGTTAAAATAAGAATAAAAGGATAATGTAGTTGTTTCAGATCATGTTAGGGAAGCAAACTGCAAAAGTTGCTGTATCGTTCCTACTGCGGAACTCAGGCCAGCATGATCTAGAGCCTGATTTTTTTATTTTATTTTTTGAAAAAAGATTTGTTGCACATAACAAAGTAGAAAGGCCTGTTCCTTGGCAGATGCAGAAGCACTAACTACAATCTCAGAGGGACTTGCTTGGAAAGAGAGGCTCTGCTCTAGCCTGCCAAATGCATGGAAGTAACCTTAATTTTTCACTTTAGGAAGATTGAATGGGGAGATGGTGCACTAGGCTGAAATGATAATTTGACTAATTTGAACATCCAGCCTGTTCTCTCCCCCTCCCCCCACATTTGATTAGGGCTGAGTTCAGATGTGCTTGTTTGGCACTCAATGGCATTGCCACTCAATGGCAGCCCCCTAGCATCTCCAGGCAGAGCTGGGAATGTCCTGTCTGAAACCCTTGAGAGTCGCTACCATAGGGTTGCCATATTTCAAAAAGTAAAAACCAGGACACCCCGAAAGTTGTTGAGCACTGCCTTTTGGAAATCCCCCCCCCAGATATCAATTCTGCATTTGAAATCAAGATAATGTCTGGGAAAATTTGCTCATATGGCAGGCCTACACTACCAGTCAGTGTAGACCAGGCATAGGCAAACTCGGCCCTCCAGATGTTTTGGGACTACAACTCCCATCATCCCTGACCACTGGTCCTGTTAGCAAGGGATGATGGGAGTTGTAGTCCTAAAACATTTGGAGGGGCAAGTTTGCCTATGCCTGCCGCAGACAATAGGGAGCTAGATGGACCAATGCTCTGACTCAGCCTAGGCCAGCCTCCTGGGCTCCTAAGCACTCTGGAAACTCAGCAGAGCTGATTCAAAGCAGGTGCTTTGGTGAAGGAGAACAGAGCTTGACGATTTTTGCTGTCAGAGTCGGAGGACAAAATAGCCTATCCCTCAATTCCATATACAGCAGCCAACAGCTGCATTTTACTTTGAAACAGGCCATGACACCTGATGGCAGCAGACCAGCAGAAGGCAGGCTGTGTGGTACTAGCAGAAATGCCCTCTCTACGACCCTCAGCCTCTGCTGCCTGAAGTGGCTGCCTCGTTGTACCAAATGCTTGGGATGCCAGTCTTGGAAGAGGAGAAGCCCCGTGTTTGCTCCAGAGCAGCTGATCTTGCCAGGCAAGGCAAATGCAACTGCTGGCAGAGTCTTTAAGCAATGTCTTTCTGCTCTGTGTGCAGCACTGACTCTGTTCTGCTGCAGTTCGTATTCCGCTCAGGGGTTCACTCTGCGTCTTGATGTCTGTTGCAATGAAGATGCATAACGTACACAATGAATTGTCATTCTACCTTGTTCATTTCATTGCAAAGGAAACACAATGCAAATCGGGGTGGGGAAACATAATCCTTTAAGTGTAATTTGCAGACTGAAAGGAACAACAACAACAACAACAGTGAATATTGATTGCAATCACTGAATTGATTTCCATTCTGTACACTGGATGAATGAGCAAACACCAGAAATTTCCACTTCCGTTTCCACTTTTGTCTGAATTCTCTAACATCCCTAAGCAAGATCCCTTCGTATCCTGGCCATGTCTTCAAAAGCTGACCTCTTATCATGGGCACTTGCTTTTCACTCAGGCTCTGTGAAAGCTGCCAGTGCAGCAGATGCCTTCAACAGGCATTCAACATACCAAACTCCAGCTTCCAGATTCCAAAACCCTTTGCTGTTTTCTGACAAAGCCCATCTGTGCCTAGATTTTTTCTTTTTTCCATTCCCATCATTTTCAGCCTGCCCCTCTCCACAGATGGTTCATAATTGCCCTTTTCTCCCCCCAGGGGGGAGCTGTTTCCACTAGCTGATAAAATCAAGAGGAAGGATGGCTTTCAGAATCTTTTTTTAAAAAAGAGGAAGTAATATTTTCACTATCAATGAAAATGCCTTTGGGTTGTATCCAATGCTAGCCCTGTTCAGAGGATACCCACCGAAAGTAAGGAACTTGAGGTAGTCATGTTCACTAATTTCAATGGGCCTACTCTGAATAGGATTTGGATTGGATCCACCCCACTGTTCCTAATTAAACCAGGGGTGTGGATCCTCAGGCCTGGGTCCAAATGTGACCTTTGGACCTTGATTTGATCCTCAGCACTAGACAGACACACCAGAGTTGTATCCCCCCCAACCCCTGTTCTACACACTACAGTGATACCTCGGGTTACAAACGCTTCAGGTTACAGTCGCTTCAGGCTAACCCAGAAATAGTACCTTGGGTTAAGAACTTTGCTTCAGGATAAGAACAGAAATCGTGCGGCGGCAGTGGGAGGCCCTATTAGCTAAAGTGGTGCTTCAGGTTAAGAACAGTTTCAGGTTAAGAACAGACCTCTGGAACAAATTAAGTACTTAACCCGAGGTACCACTGTATAAGAGAGAGAGGTAGAGAGGGAGAGGGAGAAATTATGATAGCCATATTTAAATATCTAAAGGGCTATCTCGTGGAGCAAGCTTGTTTTCTCCTGCTCGGGAGACTAGGACCCAAACCAATGGATTCAAGCTACAAGAAAGGAGATTCCGACTAAACATCAGGAAGAACTTTCTCACATGAAGAGCTGTTTGACAGTCTCTCGCAGGAGGTTGTGGAGTCTCCTTTATTTGAGGTGTTAAAGCAGAGGTTGGATGGCCACCTATTATGGATGCATTAGTTGATATACCTGCATTGCAAGGGGTTGGACTAGATGACCCTCAGGGTCCTTTCCAACTCTACAATTCTATGCTTTTATGTGTGCAGGGCCAGTTCATCCATGAGGTGGCCTGAAGCAGCAGCCTTGGGCAGTGCCCATCCCACCCACCCGTACTACCACCGCTGGAGAAGCCAGGAGAAGCAGGTGTGGGTTCTGGCGAGATCTCACAGACCTCTCATGAGATTTTGCCAGAACCCAGAAACCCCAGTCACAGAACCCCAGTAAGTGAAGCTTTGGTGGGATGGGTGCAGGAGCAGCACCTTCCTGATTCACCTCAGGCAGTGCTGGGCCACCCCTAGTGTTTGTAGAAACAGGCGACCTTCAGATGGCATGTAGCCTGCTGCACAAAGGTCACATCTCTTGTTCCATCCACTTTTGCTTCTGGGCCTGCTGACAGCACACAGACCCCTAGAAGTTTGTCAAGGAGGGAATGCAGCCCTCAAGCTGCAAAGGGTTCCCTGCTACCAAACAGTATACCATGCTCACAAAGTTTCAACTGCAGGGTTCTTGCCCATGAGGCTGCAACAGGATCTGAGATCTCCAGTTTTGGTTGCATGATGTCAGCTGTGTTCTCTGGACAAGTGAAGTTAGAAGGCCTTTGAGCAGTGCTGCAGCTATGGCTGCATCCAGAGGCCACACTTCTACACTCTGGAGGGGGAAGGAAGAAGAGAGATGTTGTTGTATTTCACAACTGAATACACATAGCTGTCTGAATTCACCCCCCATGAGACCATTATGTCCAGCGTCTAAAATTACCTAGTTACGTCTCTCCTTTGAAAGCATTTCTGATGTCCAAAATTCCAGTGTTGCCTCCCAAAATACTAGTCAGTGTATATACACTTTGGTTTGCCCAAAACGTTTTCCAAAAGACAGCCCACCCATTCCAGGTCAAACCTGTTGTGTCTGAACTGACGTGAAGATGTTTGCTAAAACCTGTGAGTCAGCGAAGTCTTGGAAACACACTCAGACGTTGGTCAAAATGTTTATCAAGTAAATTATCTCAGACCATGGCAGCTCTCTCCTGTTCCACCTTGACTCCTGACTCCTGGGTTTTGTTAATAATTCCTTGCTTGGTCTGGCGGCTTTGCTGGAGACCTGCTATATGAAAGCACTCCCTTTTTCAGTTGGGCTGCCCCAGAACAGGAGTTTATTCTACTCCACACTTCACTGGAAAATAACAGGCACAAGGCATCTTTGCGAGTTTACATTTGAGCCGTTGGCTGGGATCGCCCCAGCTGGAGGCTGACATATATAAAAATCACCAGTGGAAATAATGCATTGCAAGGCTGATTCCTGAATTTGCAGGGGAAAAGCAGTCAGGTAAGGAGGACCTTTCCACAAACAACCCACATACCTAGCAATGGAACAAGACCTTTAGAGTGTCTGGCTGCCTGCACAGACGCAGAACCTCGATGAGAAACATATTTGTGTTGTTGTGCTCTGTTGCTGATTGCATACCCTCCAACATTTCCCTGATGAAAATAGGAATATCCCATTCCATAATGATAATTTTACTGTTTATACCTCACACATCTTACAGGGTTGTCACAGCCACCCTGGGCAGATTCCAACATATATAAAAACATAATAAAACATTTAAAAAAACCTCTTTCCTATACAGGATTGCATTCAGACGGCTCAGGGGGTCGAATAACTTCATACCTTCATAACTTCATAGGCGCAGGAAACAAGAGCTTCCCAATGCCAATATGCAGGTGAAGGCAAATACTTAATTCTATGTTTGTTGTCTAATTTTAAATTGCTGTTATGGCCTAATCTGTATTGAAATTGTCCTTTGTTTTTTCCGGTGCTATGCTTCGCTGACTAGCTGTATGAGTTAATCTGGTCTGTGACCGTTTAATAAAATTTGATTTGAACTTCATACCCTCTAACATTTCTCCAATGAAAATAGGGACATCCTAAGGAAAAGTTGGACATTCTGGGATCAAATCAGAAGCTGGGATGGCTTCTTTAAATCCAGGATGTCTCTGGAAAATAGGAACACTTGGAGGGTCTTTGATTGCCAACAGAACACCATGGAAGAAGCCTTGAGAAACAGAGTAATGGTGGAAAGGTCATATTTACTCACATATAACAATAGAAGATCTGCCAAAGAATGACCAAATTATGTAAGTCTGAGCATGAATTGACGTATGTGAGGGAAGCATTCCTTCAGTGCAAACAGCCACATCCTGTGGCCCCCCCCCCCATCCAGGGATTAGGAGAAATTCTGGCCTTCTGGCAGTTGCCTCACTGCAAAAAGTGAAGTTACAGGGAACCAGGCAGAGGGCCTTCTTGGTAGTGGCACATACCCTGTGGAACACCCATCCATCAGGTGTCAAGCAGATAAGAAGCTTTACAACCTTTAGAATACATCTGAAGGCAGCCCTGAATAGGAAGGTTTTCAATGTTTGGTGTTTTATAATGTTCTTATATGTGTTGGAAGCCGCACAGAGTGGCTGGAGCAACCCAGTCAGATGGGTGGGATATAACAACAACAACAACAACAACAACAACAACAACAACAACAACAATGTGAGTCTTAGGGTTTGTGAACCCAACTGCACACCCAGGCCCTGGTAATTAAGTTCTTAAATTCTCTTACCCGCCTGTGCTGAATCCCAAACAGATCAAATGAGTACATATATTAAGAGCAGAACACCCTTAGCAAGAGGTGACCCCTAACTCTGCACCCAAAAGCAAAGATGTTTAAGATAAGTGTGTGTATGTGTGTGCATAGCTTTGTTGCAATAAATGTTTATTCTGTAGTTCGCCTTCTTTGTAATGTTTTCTTTTAAAATCTTTAAGATAATATCTTAGTATCCTGTTAATTGTATACACTATATTTGACTTTCTTCAGTAATGGAATGCTTCATTTTATCTTTTAGTGTGTTGGAAACTGCTTTGAAATTTTTCTTAAAAACATAAAGAGGTATATAAATGAAGAAACAACAACAACAACAGTGGCATTTTCCTGAGCAGCTGCAGTGACATTTCTCTCCACATGGAGCAACAGTGAGAAGTTCCCAAGAGTGGTCACTTAAGACCTTTACGTTTCCAACAGGTTTCCTCTCAGAAGACAAATGGGAAGACAGCAGCAATGCAGGAAGATGCCCTTCTGAGCCAAAGACCTGAGCTTTTAAAATCTTACTGACTAAGCTAAGTGACAGGACTTCAGCACTCACTGACACCATTGCTTGGGGCTTTGGTTTGGTAGAAGCAACATCTGTTCCTACCCCAGAAGTCGCCCGCCCTTTTGGGCCAGAGGGCACATTTGGAATTCTGAAAACCTGCCATGGGCACCAGTCACAAAATGGCTGCCATTGGGTTGTTGGGCAGAATACAAAATGGCTGCTGTGGTAGCATGGGATAACAAAAATGCTTGACACATCCAAAAGAGCAGAAAAAGAGGACCACAAAATAATGCAGGAATGCCACCCATCATTTGGTGGGGCAGGGGTCACGTACATCAGCCACTGCTGTCATGCTCACAGAGAGGGGTTATTTGTATCTATCCTCTGTTCAGAATAGAAGGGAATGTGGGCAAATTTAATGAGACATGGTCAATGTAGAAAGGGCCAAGCAAGTGTAAACAACAGCTGGGCAATAAGAGCAAACAGTCTCTTACGTCTTATGGTTTTTTGAGGGGGTATTTACTGAGGTAAATAGGATGCAAAATAGCATCTATGCTAGTCTAGTTCATTTGCAGTATCTCAGGACTTTGTCCTAGAATACCTTTGTAGACTTTCTCTAATTCTGAACTGTTCATTGGTGCCTGTAAACATATCTATGATGTTGGACAGTAAAAAGAGGAAGAAGAAACCTGGAGCTGTGTTAAGCTTATCTCAGTGGGAGGTTGTTCTCTGTGCGCCGTAAAAATAACCGTCCCATTTTGTGCGAGTGTGTCATCTATTTACCAAGGAAAATCTCAATCTGTTTGCCAGCAAGAGGCCCTCTTCTTGCCCGACGTTCCAGCTGGGTTGTCTTGTTAAGATACACAGAGGTCAACAGACTCACCCAGGGCCACACAGGAGGTGTGAGAATGAGCAGGATGCTTCAGCCATTGAAAGTTCACTTCTTTCCTCTAGAATGATTTTTATCACAACTGAAAAACACACACACAGAGTGAATGGACAGCACGGGGGCGGGGAGCTGTTGTCTTCAAAAATAACAGAGTCCAATGAGAGGGTTGGGTTTCCCAAACCTTTTACCTCCAGGGAATCCTTTCTACGTCAATGTCTCTGTTAAAGAATCTCCATGCAATGGCCATGGAACTCTATTGTATTGCAGAGAATTCCAGGGAATGTTATAGGGTGTGCGCACAATTCACTGGGAACTGCTGGTTGGACTTGTTGAGCCTCGCCATCCCCCTGAATAGCCTGACAGTGTGCCTGAGAACACATGGCCCCTTTATAAGGGGTGGTGACACAGCACAGTGGTAGAAACACAAGATTTAGAAAGTCCCAAATTCAATCCCTGGTGTCTTCTGGTGGGTCTAGGAATGTTACCTTGGTTGACACCCTGGATAGCCACTGCCGAAATCCCAAGAGAGCAGAAAAGACTATTTATGTATGCAATCATAGCTGCGCAGATGAAGAAGAAGAAGAAGAAGAGTTTGGATTTGATATCCCGCCTTTCACTCCCCTTCAGGAGTCTCAAAGCGGCTAACATTCTCCTTTCCCTTCCTCCCCCACAACAAACACTCTGTGAGGTGAGTGGGGCTGAGAGACTTCACAGAAGTGTGACTGGCCCAAGGTCACCCAGCAGCTGCAAGTGGAGGAGCGGCGACGCGAACCCGGTTTCCCAGATTACGTGACTACCGCTCTTAACCACTACACCACACTGGCTCTGTGTGGTGTTATTGGCCCAGAGATGGAAAGAAGATAAAGTCCCGACCAGAGAAGAATGGCAGATCAAGTTGATGGAATATGCTGAAATGGCTAAAATGACCAGAAGAATCAGAAATCAGGAAGACCAAAATTTTAATAAGGAATGGGGAAAGTTTATAACTTATCTTAAAGACCATTGTAAACAGTTAACATTGTTAGTAAGACTGGAATATATCACTTGTAGTTTAATGGTGAATTTTGGATACAGTGGAGAGAGAAAATATTTGGATTATTATAAAAGATTCAGGAGGAAATGATTAACAATAGGACCCACAAAGGGGAGGAGGGAAGTCCAAGAGATTCCTTGGAATCTTGTTTTTATGTTGTATGCTGAATATGCGACTGTAAAATTTTAATCTGAAAAGCCAAATAAATAATTTATTTTTATTTTATTTTTTAAAAAGAAAGAAACCATTGGAGAGCCACTGCCAGTCAGTTGAGGAGCAAGTCTGAGCTAGAAGGTGCAATGCTCTGATTCAGTATAACACAGCTTCCAGTGTTCCTATTTAAACCAGCCCTTTATTCAGAAGCATGAGGCCTGGAATCTTACTTTATTTTTTGGGGAAGGGCTGTAGCTCAGTGTGGCAACAGAGCACATAGTTCAAACTTGTACATTTCCAGTTAAAAGGAACAGGTAGCAGGCAGTGGGAAAGACCTAGTGGATCACATACACTTTCACAAACTTGGACATGTGTAGAGACAGCTTGTAAAGGTAAAGGTAAAGGGATCCCTGACCATTAATTAGGTCCAGTCGTGGCCAACTCTGGGGTTGCGGCACTCATCTTGCTTTATTGGCCGAGGGAGCCGGCGTACAGCTTCTGGGTCATGTGGCCAGCATGACTAAGCCGCTTCTGGCGAACCAGAGCAGCGATGGAAACGGCGTTTACCTCCCTGCTGGAGTGGTACCTATTTATCTACTTGCACTTTGACGTGCTTTCGAACTGCTAGGTTGGCAGGAAGAGACAGCTTGTACCTGTGTTCAATGTAACATGTGAACAAGCCTTTATTTATTTGCACAGCCCAGCTGTTGTGTACACAAGCCTATAGACTGTATACAGCGCATGTACACCAGCTGAACTATTTGTGCACGCAAATCATATACCCGTTGAATATAATGTGTGAACACCCATATTATGATTTGCCATTAAGTACTACATCCGTATTCATCCTTTAGGGGGAAGAAAGCAAACCCTCCTCCCCAAAAGAATATCCAGGCTTAGCTGCCGGCACATTTTGGTCGGAGACAGTTCCAAGACAAACAGCCTTGCATTATCACAGCTGACTGCCAAAAGCACATTTTAACAGCCTAAAACATATTTTTATGCAAGTGGAGAATGGACAAACAGTTTCAAAATCAACATTCGACATGCTCCCAGGTGCAAGGTTCCATTGTGTATGCCAACCAGATGTTTCGGGCTGGGACGCTTTGCTGTGGCAGATTCCAAAATGAAGTGTCATTTTCAAGAGGAAACATTGGCCGTGATTCCCCCAAGTGAACGGAACGTCAAATTCGTTTTGAGAACTATTAATACGTCTGTATCTTTTTCTATCAGGCAGAACACCAAGTGAAATAAACATGTTAAACCTGACCTTTATAAAATTAATGACCTCGGGGCCGCAATAAAGTAGAAAAGGTGCACTAAAATATCCTGAGACACCCCCCACTTTCGGCAGGAAATATGTTGACTCGCATCCCTCTGAAACCCTTTGGGAACTGTGAGAATTGCTTGGGCCAAAGTTTCAACTGGTGTGCATTTGCTTGGCTTCCAAAAGGAGTCAAAGTTTGCTTTACTGTGGTGTAAAGCAAATTAAACGGCTATTCACGATTATGACTAAAAGCAATTTTGAGGCATTGTCTCTCAGAATGCCAGCAGATGGGACCCATAACAAGGGGGAAACTATTGGTGGTGAGCTCCCAAATGCTGCTGACTGAACACTGGCAGTTACAGTGGTACCTCGGGTTAAGTACTTAATTCGTTCCGGAGGTCCGTTCTTAACCTGAAACTGTTCTTAACCTGAAGCACCACTTTAGCTAATGGGGCCTCCCGCTGCTGCCGCACCGCCAGAGCACAATTTCTGTTCTCACCCTGAAGCAAAGTTCTTAACCCGAGGTACTATTTCTGGGTTAGTGGAGTCTGTAACCTGAAGCGTATGTAACCTGAAGCATACCACTGTACTGGAAAGCCTTGAGGTTGCATTCACATGGCAGTTCATTCCATTTCCCCAGTTTTGTATTTGAGCTTTCAAATGATGTGAAAGCTACTTACAGAAAACTAAATGGAACACAGCACATATTTAGTGCTTATTTCCAGGTTGTTTTATTCCAGGTGAAACCCCCCCACACTTTTTCAGCCCCCTTAACCCAGAAAATTGTGGGAGTAAAACAACGAAATTTGGAATGATACAGTTATTTCTTGCTGTTTTTTTGGAATAATCATCAGGAAACAGAAGCACACAGGAGCAGGCAGGGTGGGGGAATAGTGACGTTGTCCAATGACGTCCGTTGTTGTGTCACACCCCACCCCACTGGTGTGAAGGAAATCTAGTGTGACACGTGCACTGCAACAGGTAATACAGGGAACCAGGCAGAGGACCTTATGGGCAGTGGCACCCACCCTGTGGAACACCCGCCCATCATATGTCAAGGAGATTTAGAACTGCACAACTTTTAGAAGACATCTGAAGGCAGCCCTGTATTGGGAAGTTTTAAATGTTTTTCATTTAATTATGTTTTATATGTGTTGGAAGCCTCCCAGAGTGGTAGGGCAACTCAGCCAGATGGGCAGGGTATAAAAAATTTAACAACAACAACAACAACAACAACAACAACAACAACAACAACAACAACAACATAGCAGCACACATAATTTCACCTCCCTTTCCTTCCCACACTTTCTATTGCTATGTTGTCTGCTTCTCATGTCCTAAGTTGTGTCTTCTGCTGCTGTTGTTGTTTAAATGCTGGAAATGTTGACGGGAGCCTAAATTGATCAGGAGTGCTTGAGACGAGGAAACCACCTTGAGTTAGATCGCCACATGCTTGTATTTAAAGTCCCTGTGCTTAGGGTGTCTCTGCAAGAAAGTCTGCCCTATGTGTTGGACATGCTCGAAAATCACAAGGCAAGCCTTTGATTCCTTTGCCTGTAACATTGTCTGGAATCGATACGGCGAAGTACTAAATGATGCAAAGACACTTAGAATGGAACAGATAACCTGGGCTGTGGATCCCAACACCGTAATTATTGGAAAGCCTTAGACAAGTGGATGATTTACATCCTTACAACAATAATAGAAGAAGCAGGGGGGCGGTACAGTGGAGGACCAGTTTCCCCAACCCCTTCTGGTAATTGGTATCTCGATAATGACCAGTATAAACTTTGTCGTGGCTTCTGCATCAGCTAGTAATAAAGCCCAAGAAAGATGCCTTTGTAGGCTTCTCCAGGGAAAGTGGAAGATGTTACATAAAACTCTGGATCAGGGACTGAGAAATTACAAATGCAGGATATGAATGACACCTCCCACCCACCCACCCAACCAACCAACCCCATAAGGATGTTTTGCTTTCCAAAAGCTTCAGGGTGCAGAAAGCAAAAAACAAGAGCAAAGCGAGTGATGGGAGTGGGAGTGGCCTGGGGGCAAAATGGGGCAAAATAGGGAATCCTGGAGGGCTAAATTTGGTCCACAGACCTGAGCTTCTCTACTTCTGATATAGAGGAAGGAAGAGAGAGAGCGAGGGAGAGGGAGAGAGAGAGCATGTGTGAGAGAGATAGAGCAAGCGAGAGAGCAGACATTTAGTCTTACCACATTTTGAGCCCCATCGACATGGATGCCCCCAACACTTAATTCTGTTGAAAAGGAAGATGTTCTTTTTATAAAGGGAGCCAAATGGATGATTAGGAAGGGTTTGAGGGAAAGGGGTGCTGGCTTGGCAAGTGATTTACAAAACCCAGATTGACTCAGAAATGTAACTTGTGGTTTTTTTTTTTTTGGGGGGGGGATGACAATTACCCAGATCACTTCAAAGCCAAGCTGAAGCAAACAGGGGGGGAATCTTGCTGATCTCTGTTGCTTGCTGTGAACATTAAACTCAGCTGAAGCAATATTTGAATCAGTTCAACTCTCAGTGCTCCCCCCCCATTCATCCATGCTCACTTGAAGGGGGAGGGGTGTTTTTAAGGGAAGCCTCCTACTTTTAAATGTGCTTGTAAAGATTAAAACATTATATCTTCTTCATTTAGTTCCCTCCCTCTCCAGTATTCCCAGTTACACAGGAGCTTTTGAGTTTAATCAAGGAACAATGTAAAGGTACAGTGGTACCTCGGGTTACATACGTTTCAGGTTACATATGCTTCAGGTTACAGACTCCGCTAACCCAGAAATAGTACCTCAGGTTAAGAACTTTGCTTCAGGATGAGAACAGAAATCATGCTTCGGTGGCGCAGCGGCAGCAGGAGGCACCATTAGCTAAAGTGGTGCTTCAGGTTAAGAACAGTTTCAGGTTAAGAACGGACCTCTGGAATGAATTAAGTACATAACCAGAGGTACCACTGTATTGCGTTTAGGAAGTTGGCATATTATGGTCAAGCTGGGGTGGGGTGGGGGCTCTTGAAGCAGAGGGTTGTATGGGATACAAAGAGCGATCAACTGGATCTCATAAGGAAGCTGCCTTCTCAGACGATTGGTCCATCTATCTCAGTATTGTCTCTACTGAGTGGAAGAGACTCTCCTAGGTTCCCAACACAGGAGATTCCTGGCCTTACCTGGAAGTTCTAGGGACTGAACCTAGGACCTTCTGAATGCAAAGCAGATGCTATACCACTGAGCAATAGCCCTTCTCTCACCTATCAGTTAGCAGAACTTACTTTTTGCAAATTCAGAATCTGAATTAATTTGGTATTGATCCTTCCCCTGCCCCAAGCGGAAGACATGCAGCCTTGAAAGTAACCAGTCTCAATGTGAATGGGATGGTGGTGGGGGGTTAGCCTAAATAAATAAATAAATAAATAAATAAATAAATATGCATCCATTTTGGGATTTTACCTTTCTGCGCCTCAAAGGTTATTCCATCCTCTCCTTCCTCTCACCTCATCCCTTTGATGTGTGATGAATCCCAGGCCTGAAGTGGCAATCAATAGCAGAGATTATTTCCTCACTGTCAGCTGATCGACTTTCTCTCAGTCTCTGGTATCAAAGTTTCTTTCCCAAGGTGGTATCGGGATCGTTGGGATTGGTGGAAAAGGAGAGCACTCCGATAAGCATCTCTGAACTTGGTTTGGAAGTGCCTCTTAGTGGGATGAATGCCACAAGGAGAGAGAGAGAGAGAGAGAGAGAGAGAGAGAGAGAGAGAGAGAGAGAGACAGCCATTACCTGATAAGCCTCAACAAAATGCAGTCAACGGAGAGATCGTGGCTTGGAGATCTTACTCAACCTTCACCAACATGAATCCCTCCAGATGCTCAGACTGTAGAGTTGATGCATGCTTTTACTTTAGCAAGATGGTTTTCTCCTAGGCATCCTCATACAGAGATAGATGGACCATTGTGCAATTGACTAAGGGGTTTCATGCAGCGTAGCACTATGTTAAAGTAACTTGCTTTTCTCTCTCTGCTGGTGAGATGTTTTGCACCGGAGGGATATTGATGAGAAGAGCAAGAGAATGCAAAAGCAGGTTCCTGGCAACTTTGTGTCATCTATTTCAGAACAATCTGTTGTGCAACTAGTTTCTGCAACTGTTGCATCGGATTCCTCTGTTGTGCAACATTAACATGCATCCATCTGCTAGCACAGGAGTCCTTACGCTAGCAGACGCTGGCCACTAAAAATGATGATAGCCATCCTCATTTTAAAAATATTACAAACCTTATTGATTTTTTTAAAAAAACAATTACCTAGCAAAACATGTTGTCTTCCAGGACAAATGCATGCACAGATATTCAGTCTTGTTTGCAGTCATCCACATGGCATCCCAATAGACTTGGAGAATCTTTTAAATTACATATTAAGCTCACATCCACAGCGTATATGTCAATATATTGTATTAAGATAACTTATCCATAGTGGCTGCTGTGACTGAGATAGAAGGAGTCAAACCCACATTTCTTTGTTATTCCTCTTATCACCCTCTGACACAAAGATTTGGACCTGATTTCTAACGGACCAGATATTTTATTCAAAATCATCAAACACATGGGCTTGGTAGAATTCTCATGTTCAGCTAAAGCCCCAAATGTCCATTTTCCTTTTGGGTGAAAACACCATAAGTGTAGCCAGTCTCATGGATCAGATAGCAGAAAACATCTGCAGTGACTTGAGCTCTTGGCAAAAGTTGCCAGGGTTAAGTAGCATCTCAGCTGATCTGGCCAGCTGTCTTCATTCCCCTATTAGACAAGGAGGTAGTCATGACCACTGTTGTCCTGCTCCTCCTGCTTTTGATGTTGTGTGACATAATTAATGGCTCAGGACACTACAGTGGTACCTCAGGTTACATACGCTTCAGGTTACACACTCCACTAACCCAGAAATAGTGCTTCAGGTTAAGAACTTTGCTTCAGGATAAGAACAGAAATCGGGCTCCAGCGGCGCGGCAGCAGCAGGAGGCCCCATTAGCTAAAGTGGTGCTTCAGGTTAAGAACAGTTTCAGGTTCAGAACAGACCTCCGGAATGAATTAAGTACTTAACCCGAGGTACCACTGTAGGTTTCTTACTGGTGGTTTGTCTTTTTTGGATTCTAGGGAGGGAACTCTGCTGTCATTGGCTATACTTGCATATAAGGGGTCTACTTATGAGTAAGCAACCCCTAAGGTGCCTTCTCTGACAGCAGATGTGGTTAGGATATGGTTTAGGAGGCCAAAGCATAGAAGGCCTCCCTCTTGAGCCTACTGTTTATTGGAGGCAACACAGGTCTCTAGTTCCTTGCTGTGTTGTGCTTTGCCTGAACTGCCTGGGATACTGACCTTGGACTGTGGCCTGACTGTCTCTGGATCATGTCTGGACCTAGATTGATCCTCTGTGCTTGAACTTGGTTTAGATCTTATGCACCTGGGGCCCTGAAGCGTGACGGTGTAATAGTCCAGCCACATTTGTGTGGCACCACAACCCTTGGCAACCCTGCTCTAAAGTAGGCTTCCATCTTCCTGCAAGGCAGCCAACTGTATAGTAAAGCCGCACAATGCTGTGTTCCTTTGCTACTACCACCAGCCCCCAGGTTGTGGGCATAGCTAGGATTTGGGGGGGGGGGGAGAGAATGGAGCTACCTGTGACTCGATTGGTCAGTTTGCAGAAGCCACACATCACTCAGTCAGGTTGCCAGTTGCATCGCTAGAATGTGCCACAACATCATTCAGGTGACCTCAGTGAGCATTAAAGTTTCAAATATTCTGGATTTTTCTACTTTTAGTAAAGTATTTTTATTTAATTACTTGATTTGGGCCAGCAGCTGCCTCCCGCCTCCCTGCTGGCTACACCCAAGATGAGATTTGCATGGGCTACTAATCTGTTACTTGGCAAAATTCAAGGTGTTGGTACCAACATACAGGGCACTATGCAGCTTAATACCAGGTAACCGGAAAGACTTCCTTAATAAAGCTGTGCCCTATCCCTTATTCACACAGGAGATCACTGTGGTCTGTGGGAGAGTATCTCCTGCAATCCTAAAGATCTTAGAAGCTTGTTGCACAATAACTCGAAGCAGAACATTCAGTGTATTTCCCCCTGTCTGTGGAATAGCATTCCTGTCAAGCTACAGCTATCTGCACCTTCAAGAAACAACTGAATACAGTGGTACCTCGGTATTTGAACGTAATCCATTCCAGAAGACCGTTTGAGTTCCAAAATGTTCAAAAACTGAGGTATAAAGGGCAGTCTGCAACTTTCATTGAGAAAATTAATAAACACAGTCGACTTCTGAGACGCGTTCGAAAACAGAAGCATTTACTTCCAGGTTTTTGGCATTCGAGTTCTGAAACGTTTGCCAATGGAGACATTTGAAAACCGAGGTACCACTGTACATTATTGTTCCTGCAGGCTCCCCAGCTGGGCACTCATCACTGTGAGTGTCCACTTCTAGGGTTGTTTTAAATGTACTTGTGGTTTTTTGTGGTTTAAACAGTTTTTAATTATTTTATATGTATGTAAATTGCCTTGCGATGGTGGTTTAGAAGGTGATCAAGAAATCAGTGTTGTTGTTGTTATCATTATTAATGATAGCACTTTAGAGACCTGGGGAAGAGGGAGAAGGGCCTTGGGGAAAGTGCAAGTCCCTGACAAAGTCGTTTCATAAGTCGCACACACTATTCCTCATCTCATACGCAAACATACAGAGAAGCTGATATTCTTCAGGCTACGATTCCATTTGCTCATGCCCATCTCCTGCCAAAGTAACCATCACAGTGAAATGGAAGGGGGCGTTGAGGCGGGCAGGGGGGCGAGTACCAGGAATGAGGATTGAGAATTGCTGCGTTTAATTCTTTTTGTGTGCAAGAGACTTTGGACCGGGGGGTGGGGGTGGGGGGTGGGAAATGTGCCGAAGACCAGAAGATACAGTGAACTCCAGGCAAGTGTTTATAAACTAACAACTTAATTACAGTCCAATTTCAGCCTGGGAGCACTGTACAAATAAGCCAATCAACCCTCACAGGCAGGCTTGTTAAAAAATGTCAGAAAGAGAGAGTGCTCACAACAACCCCAAAGGTCATTTTATTAAAAGGGATTTTGCTTTTCCAGTTAAAGCCTTCAAGGTTCCTTGGAGGTAGGAGAATTCATATTGCAGTTTTTTCCTAGTCCCATAAAGATGATTTTTAAGACTTTGGGTTTTGAAAAATATATAGTATTTTATTACTCCTGCAGAAGACCTCAAGGCTTTTCAAGAGTAAGGGGAGATTTGAAGAAGAGACCATAGAGGTTCCTACTGTTCAACTGGCGGGGAGCATTAACAGATGAAGTTGAGCACCATTCCTCATCAGGATTGGTGGGCTAAAAGCAAAACTGGACTGTCTAAAAGGAACAGTGTCTAAGCCCAATTGAGGGATCAGGACAGAATTAGTAGAATTAGTAGCTTTATAGAACCAAAGACAGCATCTTATTGGTCCTTTGTGTCACCTGATCTCCCCCCCCCAAGCTATCTGTAATAGGTGGGGAAAGAATACTGACTTGCCTGAGTGTAGGGATTGGAATTTTCTTGCACTTCAGATATTGCTGGGCTCCAACCAATGATGTTTTTTCCAGTGCCTTATTTTTCTGTGGAAATTTTTCCATCTCTTAAGTTCATTAGCAACCATGAGTGGATGTCAACTGAAAATACAGTATTAGGCAAGCTTGAGAGTTTTCCAGGGTTTTAACTTTGCTTATTAACTGCAAGTCGAATAAGCATGAAATTAGAGCATTCTCCAGGACATAAGAAACTCTTCCAGTAAGTATGTAAGAGCCTACTGGATTGTCAGTAGCTCAGTTGGCCCACACGGTCCAACATCCTGTTCTTATGGTGGCCACCCAGATGCCTGTGGAAACCTCTCACTCCTGCAGCTTCCAGCAACTGGTCTTCAGAAGCATTACTGCCTCCCGGTGTGAAGGCAGATCATAGCCATCATGACTAGTAACCCTTAATAGTCTTATTTTCCATGACTCTCCCCCCCCAATCTTCTCTTAAAGCCATTCAAGCTGGTGGTCATCAAATGCACATGACATACGGAAATATCTTGAGCTTCAGAATCAACCTGATTGTTTTGGAAATTTTCCAGTTCAATTTCCCCCCCTGGAAAACCCACATCTCTGGCTCCAGGTCCAGCCAGAATAACTCAATGGTCCAGGATGCTGGGTATTGAAATCCATCATCTGGAGGGCCACAGATTCCCCATCAGTGTCTGACAGGGTTGTTGTAAGGATTACAGTTTGATAAGGTACATGAAACACTTTGAATGTTCAAAAGCTCTGTAAGTACTAAGCAGCTCTTCCCTCGATTGAACTGGCTGGGTCTTCAGCAACTCTCACCAACATTTTGGGGGAACTGCTCTCTCCCTCTTTCCAGAATTTCGGTGTGGTGAAAAGCTGCTACTGACAAATTTCTGACTGTCATACAGGCGACTGGACAGGAACATGTTGTTGGCATCTGTCTGTCTTGAGAGACCACGGAGTGCACTTCTGGGGAAGTCAAATCACTGTGTTAAAAGCACCAAAGTGATCTTCCATGGTGCACAAGCCTGGGCAGTGTGTATGGGAGTCTTGGGCTGCCCAGACAACAAGACCCTCCTCTCAGCTTCACTGATGTGGTCCAGTGAAAGCAGACCAATGCATTTGGCACTAGCATGGCTGCAGGAGTTGCTAGAAGGAGGCATAAAAATGCATCATTTAACCACCTTAGGGACTCCACTCTGGATTTCTGTAGGGTTTCCTCCTTGGCCTTCTTAAAATATCCAGCAAGACAGTGGAGGTTTAGGACCAGGGTTTTCATCTCCTAGATGGGCTACTGTCCCTGGTTGATGAGCCCCATTTGCCCCTCACCTCCCTCTACAGCACATGTAGAAACTGCCTTCTTGACCAGTGGACCCACTATTGGTCTTGTCAGCTCCATCTGACGGAGCCCCTGTCCCTGACTCACCAAGGGTTCCTGACTCACCGAGTCACAGCCATCTCCCAGAGTGTGGCCTCTGTTGCATGCCGATAGCTTATTGGAGTCACAGGTGGGACTGACTGCAAAGTTGGACAACCTATCCCAGGAGGAGCATGGAGTGTCCCTCAAGAGAGGTACTACTCTTCACCGATCACCTCATACACCCCACAGGAACATACCCTGCAAGAAAAGGTTGGAATGGATGACATCAATTCCAAAGGGAGAGAATGATTTAGGACATACGTAGGAAGCTGCCATATGCTGTCTAACCATTCGACTATCTAGCTCAGGTTTAACTTTGAATACCAGTCAATGGCAACTGCAGATGGGTAGAATTCTGTTACCCTCAGATCCTGCTTGTGAGCTTCCCAAAATCATCTGGTTGGCCACTGTGAGAACTGGATGCTGCTGTAGATGAGCATTTGGCTTGATCCTGAGGCCAGGCACTTATGTTTTCTTAGAAATAAATCCCACTGAATTCAACGGGACATGCTTCCTGGTAAATCTGCTCAGGAGTACAGTTTGCGGCAACCTTCCCAGCTTATCAAAGGCTTTGTCAACCTGTAATTTATATATATATATATTATTATTGCTTCACCTTGACACCAAAGTGAGGTGATAAATTTCCCTCTTTGCTGACTGCCAAAGGTAAACTGGGGAGATTTCTCAGTGATTAGAGAGTGTGAATTCCAGTAAAGCAGGAGTGTAAATGCACGTGCACCCCCCACGGCCTTCTGTGGGGAAAGAAGTCAGGCAGATCATAAAATAATGATGCATGTTAGGAGCCTCAGGCGCAGCCGTAGTTCATACAAACAATCCCTTTCAGGTAAATATATAAATCATCGTTTATTTCCTCAGCTCTTTTCAAGCACCTTTGCTGTATACTGTAGCTTGACTTTCAATAGTTTGTTTCTCCTTGGAGGCAAAGGACTCAAGTCACACAAATAACAGATGAGGTGGTAACAATATTCTATCCTGCTTGTTGCTAGGACCATGCGCTCCTGTTTTGAACCCACACAGGCCCCCTCTTTCTGCCTTTCCTTTGGGGGAAGGGACCATAATTCAGTGACTGAGCAACTACTTTGCATTTAGAAGGCCTTAGGTTCAGTCTCTGGCAATCTACATAGAATCATAGAACTGTTGAGTTGGATGGGACCCCAAGGGTTGTCTCGTCCAAACCCCTGCAGTGCAGGAATCTTTTGGCCAACGTGGGGCTTAAAGGTAGACCCCTTACAGGTAGACTCCTGCCTGAAACTGGGAAGAGCTGCTTCCTGTCACTGTAGACAATGTTGTCTTAGAACTTAGTGAAGGGAACCTGTGGCTCTCTAGATGCTGCTTCTACCACCCCTGAGCATTGGTCATGCTGGCTGGGGCTGATGGGAATTGAAATCCAGCACCTACAAGGGCAAATGGGCTGTGGCTTTCCATGCAGAAGGTTCCATGTTCATTCCCTGACATTTCCAGATAGGGCCAGGAGAGACTCCTGTCTGGGGAGCAGCTGCCAGTCATAATAGACAAGACTGGGCTAGATGGGCAAATGATCTGACTTGGGAGAGGCTGGTCCATTTGGGCAAATGTGGCATTGCCCCACTAACCTCCATCTGCCCTTAAACAAAACCACCTACCTGCCTTCTTACTTGCCACCAGCCCCGAGAGTGTGGCACTGCCAGGCAGCTTCCTCCTCCTTAGTGTCAATGTTGCCCCTTGTAGAACTCAGAGGGAGGAAGATGGGGACAAGTTGGTTGGTCCCCCTTATCACTGACTTTTTCTTTACCAGCTGTCAGTCACCTTGCCTTCTGCTCTACAAGTCCACCTGGGCACCAGCCCCTACTGCCTGTCTCCTTCCAGGTTCACTTGCAAATTCATTGCAAATAGGGCTCAATAGCAGAGCATCCCCTTTTCATGCAAAAGACCCCAGGTTCAGTCTCTGGCATCTCCAGTTAGGGCTGGGAGAGATGTCTTGTCTGGAATTGTGGAGAGCCACTGCTGCCACTCATTGTAGCCAATACTGAGCTAAATAGGCAAATCGTCTGACTCATTATAAGGCAGCTTCCTGTGTTATTTATTTTACTCATTGATAGACTGACCTTTTAAGAATAGACCCTACAAACATTCTATTCCACTCAAAGGTCTTCTATTGACCTTCAAAAGACTTGCTCATCTGCTTACTCCTCTTTCTCCCTGTGGACTGTTTTGCTTTCTTCACCCCTTCTTTTCTCTCTGCTAGAGATGAACAGATCAGTCTAGTTCTGAGAGAAGGGCCTCTTCATTCTTATTTATTTATAAAAACATATTTATATACTGCCATATCCTAAAATAGCAGGGTGATAAAAGCACCATATAACCATAAACCATAAACCATAAACCATAAACAGTGCCTGGGTAACCGATTTAAACAGCTGCAAAGGCCTGCTGAGATAAAAAGGTCTCCAAGTTAAAACACCTGAAAGTTAAAAGTGAGGATGCCTCTGCCAAATCTCTACTGGAAGAGGTGCAAATAGATGAAGAAAAGCCATGACAGGCTCCACCATGTCTCAATTCTCCAAATGTGATGGCCTGGGAATCCGATTCAGAGGCTGAACTGGAGGAATCCCAGCCTGCACAGGAGTCCCGCCTCCAGGGCCGGCTGAACTGGCCGCATTCGGCAACCCCCAGAAGGAGAGTCAAGCCAACCGGGCAATTAGGCGTTTGAAACAGGACAAGTCCACTGCGGCCTGGTCCACTGAGTTCCTGTCCTTGCCCGGCTTCTCGCTGTGGACCCCACTTCGCCCGTGGAGGACT
Source organism: Podarcis liolepis (assembly GCF_965112155.1). NCBI lineage: Eukaryota > Metazoa > Chordata > Lepidosauria > Squamata > Lacertidae > Podarcis > Podarcis liolepis. The sequence goes on from NC_139569.1 coordinate 30,517,069, forward strand.
GTCTGCCAACCCTCAACTCAGGTCCTGGACCTCGCCCCATGGTAACCTCCCCCCTGGACCAGCACACCAAAGGAACACAGACCCTGGGTGAGTGCCTGGAACTCCCCTGAGATCTTGCTATTGCTTGGCAGACAGTGGAGTCGGCACACAACTTCTGTAACAATATACTCTTCTGCTGAGCAACCACCCCTTCCCCTTTTTGAAGATGCCTGCTGAATTTCTACTGAAAAAGTGTTCCACAGGGCTGGACTGGATGACACCAAAGGGCAGCTGGAGCGACCCTGGAAGGTGTCCCAATTTCCATATATAAAAAGTTGTGGAGTCCGGAAGACTTAGCAGGGGCTGCTTGCTCACTGCCCACCCACCCCATTCTGGCCTGGTTTCTTATAAGATGCCCCCTGTCCCCTGGGCAGATCAACCCTGTAGTCTGCTTGCAAGAAGCCTGGTATGGTGAAAAAGTTGGGTCTCACTCCATTCAAGTACTAGACAGCTACAGGAAGCCATTAAGCTCAAGGTGTCACATTTTCTCTAAGGGCAGCCCCACACCTTTAGTGCCAAATTATATTTGACATTTAATTTAAAAATCCATGTAATGCTACAGCTAAGGCCAGTCATAGCAGGAGTGTTCCATTTGACCGGTTAAAAATGGCTCTCTCTTTGCTTTAATTTCCTCAGCCCTCAAGAGCCAAGTTTATCTGGAAGTGAGAAACACTTGGGTGTTATTTTCTTTCTCTCTCCCCCCACCACAGTTGTTGTTAGCACTGCATCAATGGAGCAGGCTGTGTTGGGCTCAGCCTCTGTTATGGGCTCAGGTGTCCTTAATTAAATAAAATAATGTACGGGAACTGTTTGCCAGTTCAAGCAGAGCCAAGGAAAGTTGGGTTCTTTCGGCGGGATAATGCCAAAGTCAGACATCTGATTCCTGGCTCAAGCCAGTCTATTCAGCAGGTGTAATGTTGAAAAGAGAAGAGTATTATGTGCCTGCAGAGAGGCGCACTGCCCATATGGGGGCATGACTTGGTCTGGATCCAAAGTGTTCATCTGTGCAAGTTGCAATTTTTACGGTGGTAGATATAGAACAATGTAAAGGGTGAACAGTCTTCCATGCACTCAGTTGTCTTGTCTGAGTGTGGTCTGTCTCTTTAAGAGACATGCCTGGTCTGTGCTAGAAACTCCCTTCTCCTCCTGGGATGTGGTTCCCTCCATAGTAAAGTGGGAGTACGTGGAACCTTAGTCTTACCTATGCAGCAAGTCCTAGCTGCTATTTATCAGCTTTGTTCACAGATAAATACAGCCAGCAGTGTGTTGTCAAGTTCAGAAGTGCAGGATCCCTTCATGCTAGTTACAGCCAACTCCCCTTCCAAGATTATGCAATAATAATAATTAGGAATGCACGGCAATGATCAGTGCAGATCTCCACAAACTGCCTTTCAGCTGGATCTGCTCTTTTCTGTACATGGGGAAATGATTTGGAGTGTTCCAATATTTTCTTTTGGCATTGGGGTAAATAGTGTTTTCCTGGAAGCTTCATTGTATGCAAAAGAATCTGCACACACAGCACACCATTCTATTGCTAACTGCTTACTGTATTTTTTGCTCTATAGGACACACTTTTTCCCCTCCAAAATTAAGGGGAAATGTGTGTGCGTCCTATGGAGCGAATGCAGGCTCCTTGGCTTCAGCGATAGCTATGCGAAGCCTCCAAAGCGCAGAGGGAGTGCTCCCTCCATGCTCCGGAGGCTTCACGTTGCTTTCGCTGAAGCCTGCAGAGTGAGAGGGGTCAGTGAGCACTGAAGCACTGAGGGGATAGCCACCTAAAGCCTGCAGAGTGCAGCGCGAGTTCCCACTGCGCTCCGCAGGCTTCAGGTTCCTTTCGCGGAAGCCAGGAGAGCAAGACTCTCCTGGCTTCAGCAGAGAGGGAGAGCTGCACAGCGCCCCTTCAGCCAAGCGGGAGGAGAAATGGAAGGGGCTCTGTTTCTCCTGCCGCTCCGCTGAAGGGGCGCTGAGCAGAGAGGGGGAGAATTTTTTTTCTTGTTCTCCCCCTCTAAAACAAGGTGCGTCCTATGGTCCGGTGCGTCCTATAGAGCGAAAAATACGGTAGTTTTGGAGCATGCAGAACAAGCCCTCATGATGTTCTCCCAGGGCCGGATTTAGATGAAGAGAGGCCCTAGGCTACTCCACTTGTGAGGCCCCTCCGCATCTCCCACCCTCGCAACTAGAAGACAATGGAAGAGTGTTATAAACAAAATTGAGTGATCCCAAGGATGATGACGGGTATTAAAAATCCTACATTTCACAATTTCTCCTCTAAAGGACATAAGAAATTATTGTTAAATACCATGGTGATTTTAAAAAAATGCATAAAATGAACACTGAAAACTGGGCAGGCTGCAGGCCTGGGCAGGCCAGGTTGTCCTCTTATATACCTGCTAGGATTGACAAGGCATCTGGGCCTCACCTGAATCTCATAGCTCTCCTGTAGCTGCCTCTGATTAGTCATCATTTAACTCTACCATCTCTTGGGATGCTGTCCAAGAGATGGTAGAGATTCCCCCCACCCGCCCGGCTCAGGGTATTTGAAAACCAGATTTGAAGCAGAAAATAATTATCTCCCCAATTCCACTTGAAGATTGGTGCGGGTCACTGCCTTCACACCTTTGCTGGGAATTGGTGTTAATTTCCATCATTTAGGTGGAAATATAATTCAAAATTGGAATGGGCCAGCTGTTTCTTACCTAGAATTCAGAGAGGTGGCAAGGTAAAGGTAAAGGAACCCTGGACAGTAAAGTCCAGTCAAAGGTGACTATGGGATTGCGGTGCTCATCTCGCTTTCAGGCTGAGGGAGCTGGCGTTTGTCCACAGATAGCTTTCTGAGTCATGTGGCCAGCATGACTAAACCGCTTCTGGCACAACATAACACCATGATGGAAACCAGAGCTCACGGAAACGCCGTTTACCTTCCCGCTGCAGCGGTACCTATTTATCTACTTGCACTGGTGTGCTTTCGAACTGCTAGGTTGGCTGGAGCTGGGACAGAGCAATGAGAGCTCACCCTGCCATGGGGATTCGAACTGCCGACCTTCCGATCAGCAAGTCCAAGAGGCTCAGTGGTTTAAACCACAGTGCCACCCGTGTCTTCAAAGACAAAAGGCAAAAGGCAGGTGGCTACTGAAGATGATAGGGACACGGGTGGTGCTGTGGGTTAAACCACAGAGCCTAGGACTTGCCAATCAGAAGGTTGGTGGTTCGAATCCCCGCGACAGTGTGAGCTCCCGTTGCTCGGTCCCTGCTCCTGCCAACCTAGCAGTTCGAAAGCATGTCAAAGTGCTTCCCAAAGTGGGAAGGTAAACGGCATTTCTGTGCGCTGCTCTGGTTCGCCAGAAGTGACTTAGTCATGCTGGCCACATGACCCGGAAGCTGTATGCTGGCTCCCTCGGCCAATAAAGCGAGATGAGTGCCGCAACGCCAGAGTCGGCCATGACTGGACCTAATGGTCAGGAGTCCCTTTACCTTTACCCTTACTGAAGATGATGTTCTGATATGCAGCCTGCTGCAAGGGGCACTGGGTCATTAGTATTCCTTTTAAGAGCGTAAGATGAGCCTGCTGGGTCCATCAAATCCAGCATCCTGTTCTCACAGTGGCCAACCAGATGCCTGTGGGAAGGCATGACATGAGCTCAGCAGCACTCTGCCCAGCTGCAGTTTCCAGCAACTGGCATTCATGAGCATAATGCCTCAGACAATGGAAGTAGAATATTTTTTCCCTAAAACTATGCATTTATTTTTATTTATCTGTTTTATGTTTATATCCATGACTTCACGCCCCCAACCCTTGAGAAGCTCTCGTGCCAGCATATATGATAAATGCAGCTATAAAAAGAATATTAAAAGACAATAAGGATCACCTAACACAGCAATAAAGCAGGGCATTAAATCATCAACAGTCACTTTTCCTTTATGCCAGCTCCAGAGTCCTGGCGAAAGATGTTCATTTCTCATTTTTCCAGTCACACTTCAGTCAGGCACATTTCTTAATTTTCATTTTTAAGAATATTTTTTAAATTGAGTTTTATCCATGTAGCCCAAATAACAAAACAGAACTTCATGAATCATATAAAAACTAAACCAAAGCGAAACAAGATTGGCATGGGACATTCCCAAGAAGAAATGATGAAGCTGGTAATCCAGTTATTTGTGATGAGATGCAGACAGGTAAATTACTTGACAGGTAAATGTCAAGTACCATCATAAGAAATGAGAGACCAAGAGGTTTGCAAGACATACAGGAACGTAAAATTATGACAGAAACCATGAGTGACATCCAGAAAAAAAATTCAACTAATTAGATGTCAACTAATTTTCCAGTAATTACTTATTTCTTGAGAGACTTGTGGAAGAGAAAAGGTCAACGTAAATTTTCTCTCTTTTTAATTTATTCAATAAAATCCCACCAAAGTGAGAGAAAAGAAGTCACCTTTGTTTTGCTACATTTCCACAACAGTTTGCATTTTTTTAAAAAAAAGTCACAGCAAAAATTCCTCATAGGTAAAATTGTATGAAAAGCAAGCACTAGTGTAAGAACCTTAAAAGATGAGGAAAAAGGTCGCCTGAACCAGATGCTTCTGAGGAGCTCACAGACCTGACTGCAACAATACTCTGCTCTCTGGTGATTCCTAGAAGCTGTTATTTAGAGGCATACTGCATCCAAAAGTGGATGAGGAACATGGCCACCCTGGCCTCACCTACCTCATAGGGTTGTTGTGAGAGTAAAACAGGGAGGTGGAGAACTATGTATGCCCCCTCAAACTCCTTGGAGGAAAGGTAGAATATCAGTATACTGATACTGCAGGGACTCAGCATGGTGCTAGGCTTTAGGCTAGACTGTATAGATATATAGGACAGGGCATTAAAGTTTGGATGGATTAGGATGACGGGCAATAGGGGTTCTGCATATGGAAGAAGAAGAAGAAGAAGAAGAAGAAGAAGAGGAGTTTGGATTTGATATCCTGCCTTATCACTTCCCTGAAGGAGTCTCAAAGCGGCTAACATTCTCCTTTCCCTTCCTCCCCCACAACAAACACTCTGTGAGGTGAGTGGGGCTGAGAGACTTCAAAGAAGTGTGACTAGCCCAAGGTCACCCAGCAGCTGCATGTGGGGGAACGGAGACGCAAACCCGGTTCACCAGATTACGAGTCTACCACTCTTAACCACTACACCACACTGGCTCTCCAGTGGAGAGTGTTGCAATGCTATTTCCTTGCTGTTGCTTCCTGGGGAGGGAGAGGGGTAAGGCTGTGGGGAGGCTGTTGTGATGCAGTTGAAAGAGAGTGGTGGAATCAAGGGAAGGCTGAATACTTGCTTGCTTTGATAGCCAACCAGATGCCTATATATCAGAGATGCCTACATTTTTATTCTTTGGGGGTGCGTGCCTGTCATGACGAGCTAGCACTAGCAATTGTTGAGGTAGACAGGCTCACAGAGAAAACTCCCGTATAACAGTTAGCTCGGACCTCTCTGTTTCATCCCTGGCCCTGAGATTCCCACTTGCTTCATTGGCTTTAGACACCAGATCTAGGGATCCTTGTTAAGTTGTGGGTGAACATATCAGACGACACAGCGATTCTTCAACAGCTCTTGTTTATTCACAGGCCAGAACAGAACTGAACTGATGGGTTCAGCCAGCCTGCTTATATAGAGCTCCACTAGAACGCAACAGTAACTACTTTCTGTAACTATCCTATCACTGAACGTCACTTTCAGTCCCTTATTTGCATATGTGGACCTGAGTGAAAACTATCTGCAGTATCCCCCTGCTGGCCCAGGGTGAGAACTTCAGTACATAACACCCCCAGTCTCCTGGACCACTCCCTTCTCTTTGTGAAGCCCACAGCTCATCATTAAAACGGAAGGGAGAAATTTCCACTCATCTTTCACCTCTTATAGCAAGCAAGCTTTGGATGCAGGCTTTTGCAACCATCTCCGAATCCATGAGGCTTGAAGCTGGGCATTGTGATCTCAGCTGCCCATTCGCCAGCCGGGCCAATTCATGGAGAGATAGTAAAATGAAGGCAGTGCAATTAGCGAGAGGCAATTTGCCCTCTGGTGATGCATCTGTCTCCCCTGCCAGGCCAAACGCTAGCTGTTGGGGCACTTATCACCCACAAACACCCGCCTTATCACACTCTTCAAGTTAATGGGGCATGGGGATGATGGGATCCTGAATAAATGAGGCAGGGAGTCCATGACTTCTCATTATGCCTTCCAGCTCTTCTCTCTCTCTGTGTGTGTTTTTGCCAAATAATGGAAGGACTGACAGATTATTCTTATCTCACAAATAAAGTGCTTATTACTGAACCCTGCTGTACTGCTGTTTGATTGTAGCACTGGCAGTAGTAATTGGCAAGGTACAGTATGTTTGGATCTGTGCCAGAGAGAAGACTCACATTCCTCTAGTCTCCACGGTGCCATTCCCATTAGTTGGGTGGCAAATTCAGAAGTGCAAGGTTCCTTCATGACAGTCACAGCCATGCTGCCTCACAGCTATACCCTCTCACAGGAACAACCCCTTCTAACATTGTACAACAATCTCATAATCACACAATAATAATGGCTAGGGACGCACTGCAAATATAAATGCAAATTTCCACGTGTTGCCTTTCAGTTAGATCTGCTATTTTCTGCACATGTGCATGGGGAAAATCGATTTTGATTCCTCCAGTGTCTTCCTTTGATGCAACTCAGGTTGTGTTTTCATTGAGGTTCCATTGTACATTACTGAATTTGCACACCATTCTTTTGAAACAGAAGCATCCTGTGATTTTGGTGTTCCTAAATACTTAGCTTTGAAGCACAACTCATCCTCGACGTTCTTTCTGCATGCCTTCTCCAGAATGAGCCGATCCTCAGTGGCTGACTCACTTTCATTCACCCTCTTTGGCTCCACAAAGAGTAAGAAGGACATCCTCTCATGATGGACTACGCAGAAATGGCGAAATTGACTGGGAAGATTAGATACCAAGAAGACAAATTTTTAAGAAATGAATGGATTAACTTCATAGAATATATGAAGGAGCATTGCAAACATTTAAAAATGCTAGCAGGATTGGATTAGCGCTTGTAATATAATTTGATAAAGGGTATTGAAAAAGGAGATTTAATAGATTGGATAAAAGTATTTATTGACAGAAATGATAAATATTGGAAACCACGGAAAGGGTGTGAAATTATTATGGATGAATGCAATTAATATTGTATGCAAAAAACTAATATATATATATATTATATATATATATATATTATATATATATATATGCAAAAACCTGCATTCCTGTACCCGTGAAAATCTACGAAAGCAAATGTATGTATATGTATATATGTGTATGTATATGTATGTGTATATGTATGTGTGTATATATATATCTATATATATGAATGACATCCTCTCAGTGGCTAAAAAACCCTCTCCTTTCATACTGATTGGGTGCTCTGAAATGCTGGAGAGAGGAACCCTGCTGAAACCCACCTGATTAAATTGTAATGGGTCTTCAACCCCATCCCAAATCCCAGACCACTATACCCCTGGCCATTCCTTCACTGTTGTTTTCCTGAAAATAAACCTATGGCCCCTCCAGAATAGTGATGTTGTTTTTGTAGGTGTATTTTGCAACATGACATTGACACAATAACAGTGCATTATGTGGGATAATCAGCTTCATACAACCAACATGCTTAAGTCTAATTCATGTATGAAGGGGTTAATGCCATAGAGTAAGCTGTCCTGCCAGTCTTAACTGGGTCATTCCTCCATACCTTTAGATGAAGTCTATTGTTTCCCTTCAGTCTGCCAAGCGAACTCCGGCATATAAAGAGGCTAAGCTGGCTATGATTCTTTCAGGGTGAGATATCACATGGTGCTCCAAAACTCATGTTCTTAAGTGCCACATTAGATAATGGCCCTGAAAAGGTGCCTTTTCAGGGTGAAAACATTGCACAAGAGTGCATGAGAACATGACACCCAAAATAGCTGCCGTGATCTTGTGCGAAAAAACGGGATGTCCTATTTTTTTCCAGAGCACTTGTGAGGTATGAAATGGTTCAGAATGGACCCAGAAAGTGATAGGCAACTAGCAGTATGTATCTCTCTAGCTATATATTTCTAACTCAAAGAGTTCTGGTGTGATGAGCCCCAGAGGCATATATAAATTTTTAAAATGTGATAACATTTTATCTCATGTTCCTTCTTAGGGTGTTTAGCTGCCAGGATCCCCCTACTCTCCCCTCTGGGCTGCTGTTGCGATCTCACCTTGTATCTAAGTGAAACTGCAGTCAGCCTCCCCGCCACCACCCTCGGGTGACTGCCCCTATAAATATCAGATGCATTGCATTAGCTGGGTGATTATTCCGTGCTCAGTTCCTGCAGGAGTGAGCCAAGATGGAAGAGTTTCATTCCAATATTAGCAAGGGGGAATTGAGGGAATTACTGGCAAGGTAATTGTTTGTAGACATGTGTTCTTAGTTAGAGTATTTCCTTCCTATTGCCCAGGCTTGATCTCCTGTGGCTTGGGAGGTCATGAAGAAGATAAGGGGGGTGGGGAGTAGTAGTGCGGTGAACCAATAATACTATAAAAATCACATCACACTTCTTTAAAATGTCACACCCTCCCCCTCCTTAGCACAGCTGTGTTTCCCAAGTTGAGGAGCTGCTGGGCAGACAGTCACACTATACGTTACATTCTTTCCCGCAAAGAATCCTGGGAACTGTAGTTCGTTATGAGTGCTGGGCATTGCAGCTCTGCAAGTGGAGAACTGCAGTTCCCAGAATTCTTTGGAGGAAAAGATATACTTTAAATGTGCATTGAATGTCCTAAACTCATTGGGTTTTGTTCCTAACATAAACTTTCTTGTCATTTCCCCAAATGAGAATGTAAAACTACCAATACAACAAAGGACCATTAACCTATTCTCTGTTTTCTTGGATAGATCTTTAAGTGAACTATAGAAAGAGAATTAAAGAAATTCTGAACCATCTTACATGTCATGCTCACATGTAAAATACCATTTGGAAAAACTGTTGCCAGATAATGTAATTTTGCAATACAGTATTATATTTAAAATGTTATAGGAAATGTTAACTATTTATGAAATTGAAAAATGTTTCTGTAGGTTGACATTTTCATGGAATTACCCCTTGCTGAAAGCGTTTCGTTTAGGCAAGTCTATCTGGACATGTACATTGTTGATGAGTTTTAATCTGCTTTTTAGTTTATCATTGATTTTAATTATTTTAATGTTTTCATTGGTTGTTTTAAAGTGCTTTTATTAAAATCTCCCTGATAATCCCTTTGTTTTATTATTTTTGTAACCCGTTTTGAGGTTGACCTTCTTATTATCATGCATACATACACAATATTATTAGTATGCCACACTACAAACCATGCTCTAGGTGACTTTCAACCTAAAAAAAATGTACTGCAACATAACAAAGATAGTCGTAAATAATAAATAAAACATCAAAAAGTACACAACCAAACTGAACGATGTCCACATATACTACAATATCTAAAATAAAGATACAAAAAACCAATATTAGCAACAGCAGCAACCCCCACCAACAAGACTCCCAAAGCAACTTCCCAGCCCAGCAGCCTCAGCTTTTGTAGTTGGAGTCAGTCCTACCCTCCCAGGCAAGGTGGAAAAAGGCCTGCAAGCCAGGGAACTCAGAGCCTAGATCAAGCAACATATCGAACAATATATAAATTGTATGAAAAATTACAAAATTATCCCTGTGCTTTGCACTCATTGGCCAGAGCGCTAGAAGGTGGGTGGAATCAAACTGATTTCTTATGAAACAATTGGATAGAAATACTGCCTGCATCCCCAACTTCTATTTCCACAGGTAAAGGGGTGAAGGCAACTTGCCCAAGCAGGTGCTATTCAAATGTTTTGGGCTACTTCTCCCATCAGTCCCAGTTAGCACAGAGATGCATGCAGAGCACTGCTGTGTTTCCTCTAATGTACAACTGGGCTTTTATCCAGTTGCAACCACACATTTACTCATTCACTCAGCAGGAACCAGACACAAATCACCCACTCCACACTGCAGCGGCCACACACTGCTGAATGTCACTGCAACAACCATACACACAATCCAGTTGGCCAGCCAGCATTGGGAGTGACAAGAAAGCAGCTGTAGATGACTCAAAACCCATTATCTATGTGAATAGGTGACACGATAGAAGTGTGTAAAATTATCTACAGCATCGAGAAAGTGGCTAGAGAAAAACTTCTTCTCCCTCTCTTACAACACTAGAACTCCTGGGCACTCAGTGAAGCTGAATGTTGGAAGATTCTGGACAGATAAAAGAAATCCATGCAACATGTAGTTAAACTATGGAACTCACTGCCACAGGAAGCAGTAGTGGCCACAGACTGAGATGGCTTTAAAAGGAGATTAGACAAATTCATGGGCTCTCAGTGGCTCCCAGCCACAATGGCTATGCTGTTCTTCCACAGTTGGAGGTAGCAATGCTTCAGAAAATAAAATAATAATAATAATAATAATAATAATAATAATAATAATAATAATAAATTTATTTATACCCTGCCCATCTGGCTGAGTCTCCCCAGCCACTCTGGGCGGCTCCCAATCAAGTGTTAAAAACAATACAGCATTAAATATTAAAAACTTCCCTGAACAGGGCTGCCTTCAGATGTCTTTTGAAGATAGGATAGCTGCTGATTTCATTCACATCTGAAGGGAGGGTGTTCCACAGGGCAGGCGCCACTACCGAGAAGGCCCTCTGTCTGGTTCCCTGTAACCTCACTTCTTGCAATGAGGGAACCGCCAGAAGGCCCTCGGCACTGGATCTCAGTGTCCGGGCTGAACGATGGAGGTGGAGACGCTCCTTCAGGTATACAGGACCGAGGCCGTTTAGGGCTTTAAAGGTCAGCACCAACACTTTGAATTGTGCTTGGAAACATACTGGGAGCCAATGCAGATCTCTCAGGACCGGTGTTATGTGGTCCCGAAGGCCACTCCCAGTCACCAGTCTAGCTGCCGCATTCTGGATTAATTGCAGTTTCCGGGTCACCTTCAAAGGTAGCCCCACGTAGAGCGCATTGCAGTATTCCAAGCGGGAGATAACTAGAGCATGCACCACTCAGTCGCTGGAAACCACAAGAGTGTTCTTGTGCTCGGATTCTGCTTGAGAGTTCCCCCAATGCATCTGGATGGCTACTGTGACAACAGGATGCTCTAATGCAGGGCATAAATGCTATCATTTCTTACTACTTTTTAGGCATTGAATTAACTGCTGGGATGAGAACGGAACCTCTAAGCAGTGATCGTGGGAGACTGAGATGTGGTTAGAGTGAAGGCTGGATCTTTGGCCCTGACAACTCTTGACAGCTCTCCTTTACAAAGCCGGGGGGAGAGGGGGCAGGATTTGTAATGGTGTCCATGCCCTGGCTTTTCTGCCCCTCCCCTGTTCTTGGTTTCCTAATTAGCAGGCCCAGGTGGCTTCATGCGATGCGGTTGTCACTCCAGGAATACTCTGAATGACACTTGTTCTGCTGGGGGGGAGAGAGAGAGAGAGGAATATTAATGAACGCTTCTGTGCTTTTGCACTAAAACCCGACAGCAGCTTGCAGTGGGATCTCTCATCGCCAGGTCTTGTAAAGACAGGAACAAAATGGGAGCAAGAAACTGGAAAAATGGAAACGGATGGCAGATGGCAAGGAATGACAGAGATCACACATTGTGCAAAAAAGGGACTAACTGCATCCTCCTAACAGCTCCCAACATGTACCATGTTTCTTCATTCGTTACATTTCTATCCCCTATAGAAACATAACAATCTGACATACTGATTCAAACCATTGGTCATCTAGCTCAGAATACCAGTTGCAGGAAGCCACAGGAGGGAAGAGGGCTCTTGTGTTTTGGTCCTGCTTGCGGGTTTTGCACAGGCATATGGGCAACCCCTATGATAACAGGATGCTGGACTTGATGGGCTACTGGCCTGATCCAGCAGGCTCTTCTTATTGTCTACACCAGAGGTTCCCAAACCTCTACCCTCACAGACCCCATCTTTTTAACTCTTGAGACCTCCTGCAGCTTTCCTAAACACAGAAAAAGTATTATGTATAAATGTGATATGCTGTTGTTGTTGTTTAGTCATTTAGTCGTGTCCAACTCTTCGTGACCCCGTGGACCAGAGCATGCCAGGCACTTCTGTCTTCCACTGCCTCCCACAGTTTGGTCAAGCTCATGCTGATAGCTTCGAGAACACTGTCCAACCATCTCATCCTCTGTTGTTCCCTTCTCCTTCTGCCCTCAATCTTTCCCAACATCAGGGTCTTTTCCAGGGAGTCTTCTCTTCTCATGAGGTGGCCAAAGTATTGGAGCCTCAGCTTCAGGACCTGTCCTTCCAGTGAGCACTCAGGGCTGATTTCCATAAGAATGTATAGGTTTGATCTTCTTGCAGTCCATGGGACTCTCAAGAGTCTCCTCCAGCACCATAATTCAAAAGCACCAATTCTTCGGTGATCAGCCTTCTTTATGGTCCAGCTCTCACTTCCATACATCACTACTGGGAAAACCATAGCTTTTACTATACGGTGATATGCTAATAATGCAGAAATATGGTCATTAATGTATGTGCGAACACAACCTATTTGCATCGAGCACGGAAATGAAGTAGCCCCACTGCTGCTACCCCAAAAGAGGTCCAGGCGCATCACTTTGGGACTGCGGTAGCCTTGGATGATGCCAGAATGATAAATGGCAAATGAGCAAGGCTGTTATCCAGCCCACTGGATAATGAATGTCCACTTCTGCCAAACACACCAACTCTTGGGGTATCATTTCCAACTTGCTAACTGTCAACCCTTGGTGGTAAAAAATGACTTCCCATTTCCAGCCTGTAATGAAAGTAAAATGGTGCAAAGACAGATGAGGCGAGGCTCTGAGTAATCAGTTATGGAGCCGGGTGAGAAAGAAGCTCATTTGTCTCTCCCACTCGACTGGCCTTTCCAACATAAAGTAACTGTGTAATTGTCTTAAACCCTAACTGGGTCAAGTAGGGTTGGTGTAAGGGGAATTTCCAGTCGTCTTCCTTCCAGCTGTGTTCCAGCTGCTTTTTCTATGCTGCATAGACACTGGGAACCTCTTTCTCATGACTTACAACTCGCCATTTTCTTACCCTTCTTGTGGGTCACCTTGACTTTCTCAGGAGCCCACGTTTGGCTGAAAAAATGCCCCTCCCTTTCTCATCCTTTGAATTTCTTAGTTCTCATGGAAGACGAGATTTCCCATGTGACCATGACCTATGGTGGCCTTGGGTATCTTTCCAAGGTATTGGGAGCTCAACCACATCTGGCTCTTGGAGACTCTTGGGCCAAACATAGGTATGAAAACTTAAGCAAGAACTCCAGAGCTTCTGTGGCTTCTCGCTGGAAACCTGGGCAATTGCTGTGAATTAGAAAGGAAGTGAAATTTCATTGTAGTTGCAGGATATCTATTTGCCACGGCCAATCCTTCAAATAGTGGGAATGTGGTGCTGCATGGATGTGGAATTCACATCCAACTGGGTTGGATTCTAGGGTTCAGATAAGAGAGGATTTTGCTCCAGATGGGAACAAATACTTAATGGACATTTCTCTCTGGTTAAGCTAGGCCTCCCATCTCCACATGGGTAAGAAAGTAGGCCTGGTGATGTGATTCAGCAATATTGTTAAACAGAAATACAGTGGTACCTCTAGATACGAACGGGATCCGTTCCGGAGCCCCATTCGCATCTAGAGGTAAATGTAACTAGTGACGGCATGTCTGCGCATGCGTGTGACGTCATTTTGAGCGTCTGCGCATGTGCAAGCGGCGAAACCCGGAAGTAATGTGCTCTGTTACTTCCGGGTTGCCACGGAGCGCAACTCAAACGAGCTCAACTCGAAGCGTATTCAACCCGAGGTATGACTCTATAGGAAATCAGAGCACTGGCTCTGTCAGTATTGCCAACATTGACTGAAACCTCTCCAGGGTTTCAGGCAGGGCTCTATCGCAGCCCTACTGGGAGAGACTGAGGTCTGAAGGTAGGACCTTCGGCATTCATACCAGATGCTGCAGCCAGGGAACCTTAAATCTAGTTCTCTCCATTTATACATTTTGTTTTAAAGGTCTCATGGATATTCGTCCACATTTTAGAATGAATTTCTCCATTTTTTGCCATTTCTCCTAAGATACACATTGTTGCAAAGCAGGTTCCCCTTATATCGAACATTTTGTATTCAGAGACATATGCATTTTTATGCACACTTACCTCCTTGCATGCATTTTTGTACACATTTTTGTACATTTAGGGGAAGAAATGCATTGCAAAATTCAGAGAAGGGCACATTTTGAAGGATGGCTGCTTTTCTGTCTGTATATTGTTTTGGAAAATTAAAAATTAGGTTGGCTCACCTTAAAATGCTCTGTAGAACATGAAATTTCTGTATGCCATTTTCACTATATGCATTTTGATTCACGTTTGTGGGGTGTCATTGGGTTGTTGCTTTTATTTTGATTATATATTTTGGGATTTTATATTTGGATTTTGTTCTGTGAACCACCCTGAGACCTCCAGGTGTGGGGTGGTACATATATATATATATTTAAGTATATGTATTTTTCCAAATTCTGTATCCCACTCACGTGGAATGCAGATTCAACAGGCGCCTTCTCTTCTAACCTTCAAAGACCCTTTGAATTTTTTTCTATGCTGCCAAGCTAATGCTGACAATTAAGATATCCTGCTATAATATTTGATCTGTGATTTAAATTTTTTATATGGTTTTTACTGTGCGGCTTTATGTATGATCGTTGCAAACCACTCTCATTTTTCTTTAATGAATAATGATATATAAATGTTTTTATAGGAAAGAAAGAAACGTCAACCAAACTGAATTTCTCCCCCATCTCTAGTTCCAGTACAGAGCCACATCCCTCCGTACCTCTACTACTTTCTTGAATGAAATTGCATCCCTCCAAGCTACTGTTAGACTAGCTTGAGCAGGCATAGGCAAACTCGGCCCTCCAGATGTTTTGGGACTACAACTCCCATCATCCCTAGCTAACAGGACCAGTGGTCAGGGATGATGGGAACTGTAGTCTCAAACATCTGGAGGGCCGAGTTTGCCTATGCCTGAACTTGAGGGTTGGGGGTGGATGGGAAGGGCAACTACAGCACACACTTTTAACTCCCACCCCCCATTGGTGAGGCTAAGAGCAGCTTTAGGAAAGAAACTGCATGGACTGAAAATATTGAAACGTCTTCTCCGCTAGACTCTCTGCCCAGATCCATTTTGCACTCCACGCGGCTCCTGTTTAAAGCCCAGAAATTCAGTCCCGGACCTCTTGTAATATCAGGATTACCCCTCCAGATGTTATGGACTCTAGTTCCCATCAGCTTTAGCCAATGGTCAGGGATGGATGGGAGCAGGAGTCCAGCAGAAAAACAAAATCCAATAAGAGATGGACAATAAAGGCAGAGCAGAGAGAAAAACCAGTCAGCTAGGGACACCTAGATAGCTCAGTTGGTTAACTAGGGACACCTAGATAGCTCAGTGTGGTGCTGATGATGCCAAGGTTGCAGGTTCAGTCCCCATATGGGACAGCTGCATATTCCTGCATTGCAGGGGGTTGGATTAGATGACCCTTGGGTCCCTTCCAGCTCTACAGTTCTATGATTCTATGACACAAACTGCTAGGAGAACAAAAGGCAGGGATGTTAAAAAGAAACTGGTTTCATTGCCTCCACTAGTTCACTAGGAAGTGTTGCTTTACATAGGAAGCTGCCTTGTACCGAGTCAGACTCATCTAGCTCAGCATTGCATACACTGGCTGGCAGCAGCTCTTCAGGATTCCATATAAGGGGACATTGACAGCTTTACCTGGAGATGCCAGGCACTGAGCTGGGGATCTTCTGCATGCAAAATATATGCTCTACTACTGAGCTATGACGCTCCACTCTTCAGAGTCAGACCTCTGGTCCACCTAGCTCAGTACTGTCTACTCTGACTGGGAGCAGCTCTCCAGGGTTTTTAGAATAGGGCACATTCCCAGCCCTACCTGAAGATTCAGGGGATTGAACCTGGGACCTTCTGCATGCAAGCTGATGCTCTACCACTGAGCAGCTCTTTCCCACAGCCTGCCTTGACAATCTGTCTGCATGCAGAGCCAGTAACCGTGTATTGCTTATTTCCTGACTAAAAGAATACCCCAGCTGTCGAGCAAAGCATGTTGGGCAAATCCAACCTATTGTCTCTGGAGGTCTTTCAAATAATGGCCTCTTGGCTCTTTGATGGCTGTAATGACAGGTTAGGGAGTTCAGAATTGAAAGGCAATTGCTGGAAATGTTCGTTCCAGATCTGAAGAGTTCCTCGGCGCAATTGGCAAATCGGTTCCAGTTGCTCTAAACATGCCTCATCTCCTCAGTAAGGCCGTCCAGGTGGCTTCCCCCCTCCCCCTCCCCACCCTCTGTCCCAACTAGAAGGAAACAGCCGTCTGCTTAGATAATGAGTGATGCTCGCCAGGTGGGTCCAGCAGAGAAGAAATGAAGTTCCTCTTCCTCCCCTGTTCAGTCCTCTGGCTGCCATTCCTGGGAGGCCACTTAAGGTTTATTGCTTTGCTGAGTTTTCTGCTGAAACGTTACACGGTCTCAAAATGGAATGGAAATGGCAAGAGCCAAACATTTCATTACCAGCTCTTCTTTCTCAGTGTGAAGGCAGGTCACAGATTTATTAAAACCATTTAATACATTGAGCCCGTGTTCTGCAGTGGTTAAAGTGCTGAATGGGGACATTTGGAGACCAAGGTTCAAATCCCAGTGAAACTCACTGGGTGTGCTTGGGCCAGTCACTGCCTCTCAGCCTAACCTACCTCATGGGGTCGTTGTGGATATTAATCAATGAGCGGAAGAACCATGAATCTCCTTGGCTCGGCGGGGTGTGTGTCACATAACTCCATTCCCTCCAACATGTCTCCAGTGAAAATAGGGAGGTTCATACCTTCCAACATTTCTCAGATGAAATAGGGCAAGTGGAACATTCAGGGATCAAATCGGAAACCCAGATGGCTTCTGTAAATCCAGGACTATCCCTGGAAAATAGGGACACTTGGAGGGTCGGCAACAACCCTGTCAGGTAGGTTAAGCCTGTGGATATTTTCACCCCCTCCCATTGCAAGAATCTCATGATGTTTTTAGAAAGGAGGGGGCGGAATCTGCTCATTGCTTCTTCTACTCCTGCCTGACTCTGTAGGAGTCTGAGTGTTATCTGTGTAGAGATAAGATGACTGCATAAGAAACTGTAACACTCATGCAGTCCACAAGCCTCCTTTAGTTTTTAGTTTACAGTCATACCTCGGGTTGAAGTTGCTTCAGGTTGAGCGCTTTTGGGTTGCGCTTCGCGGTGACCCGGAAGTAACAGAATGCGTTGCTTCCGAGTTTCGCTGCTCGTGCATGCGCAGAAGGTCAAAACAACGTCACAAGCATGCGCGGAAGCAGCGAATCGCGACCCGTGCACTTGCAGATGTGGAGATGCAGGTTGTGTTCGCTTCTGGATGCGAACGGGGCTCTGGAACGGATCCCGTTTATATTCAGAGGTACCACTGTATTTTTAGTTTGCAGTAGCTGTAAGAGAATAAAGAAGTTATGCTTCAGAGCTTTCGTTCGTGTAATTCATACTCTGCTGACTTTGGTGCTCACAGCTCAAAGCTGTGGGTCCGTTGCACTTAGACCTGCTCTCCCGCAGTGAAAGGTCTCTGGAAGTGCTTCCCAGTTCGCCTAGCCCAGTCGGGGCAGAAGAGGTTGAGCCCAGTCGTTGGCACTGGCTCAAAGGCGAAGCTGACAAAGCCATGGCGGCCATGTTCTACCTCCACTGCTGGAGAGACTATACCTCTGAATACTAATTTCTGTGAATCACAAGTGGGGAGGACGCTGCTGCCCTCAGCCCCTGCTTGCGAACCTTAAAGCTCAGTTGGTTAGAGTGTGGTGCTCATAACACCAGCTGCATATTCCTACATTGCAGGGGGTTTGACTAGATGACCCCCGGGCTCCCTTCCCACTCTATGATTCAATCATACAGGGTTGTTAAACCTGTTATCCAGTTTTATTCAGTTAAAGGTTGTTTCTAGGCTTTAATCTTGCCTGTGTCTTTCCTTAGGGCATTTGCTCATGTATCTCTGCAGTGGACTAGCAGTAAAGGTCAGAATAATAACAGCTGCTGCCAGAAGTCAGAATGTGGAAGTTAGTATTTGGAGTTACGGTTTCTGGCTGCTGGCGACTGCAGAGAGAGCGTGACTTCCATTTTCTGTTCTTTGGTGGGTCACACTGGGAACAGTAGGCAGAGCCCGTTCCTGTTAAGAGGCTGGGGCTGGGCTAATCTGCCTCTTGCAATTATCTCCCAATGTGTGCTGACTCTATGAAACATGAGAGGGTGAGCATGGTGTCTGTGCATGTAAGAGATATAAACTTTGAAAGCCAAGCAGCAGCCCTGAGCTAAGGAGGCTCATTCGAATCTAAGAGGGTGTCTTGCACAGGGGCAGGTTGAGAGACAATGAATAGCAGATCGGGAACATGGTTATAATTCCATTGTGAAGCTCTGTTAAGATCCCAAAGTCCTTTCACCAGAGAATCATAAATTTTTCACTGCTGGCTTCAAAGGGATCAGCTGAGCCTGAAGGAAACAGAAAGGGGGAAGGGGGATTGTAGTGGCGAACTGACACTCTTCTTGCTTAAATTTTTTTCCTCCATGTGGCAAAAAGAAAAGTGTCTCCCTTGAAAGATTTTGCTTTTTAATGAGAGCAGGTTATAAAATATTCTCAAAGGCTGCCTTCCTTTATCACCTCTGAACTGCATGTTTTGTTATTTTATACCAACCAGAGCTTCATTTTCTTCCTAGAAAGCTGGAGATGTTGAAATTTAACTTTATCTGGTTAAGTAGATAGCAGAGGGACATATATATATATACATGTAGGAAAACAGTTTCTCTAAACCAGAAAGAGAACCTCTCCCCAGCTCTTATATTAACACTGACCTCTTATAATTGTACAATTATTTTGTTACTGTTATATATCACCTTGCACCCACAACAACCCTGAGAGACAGGCGAAATTGAGAGGCAGTGACTGGCCCAAGGTCACCCAGCGAGCTTCATGGTCAAGTAGGAATTTGAACCCTTGTTCAGCACTCTAACCACTACACAGCAACAGATCTCTTTCTGCTGGGATCTCTGGGACCTGAATGAGAAACCTCAGGGTCACCTCTACCATTGGGCAGAGTGTAACATGGGAACAGAGGAAGCTCACTGGGCCTCTGCCTCACCTGTCTGCCTGACCTACCTTGCAGGATTGTCGTGGGGATTAAATGAGCAAGGAGAGAACCTTGACAGACCCTCCAAGTGTCCCTATTTTCCAGGTACCATCCTGGATTTACAGAAGCTGTCCCGATTTCTTATTTGATTTCAGAATGTCCTGTTGTTGTTTAGTCATTTAGTCGAGTCCGACTCTTTGTGACCCCATGGACCGGACCACGCCAGGCACTCCTGTCTTCCACTGCCTCCCGCAGTTTGGTCAAACTCATGTTAGTAGCTTTGAGATCACTGTTCAACCATCTCGTCCTCTGTCATCCCCTTCTCCTTGTGCCCTCCATCTTTCCCAACATCAGGGTCTTTTCCAGGGAGTCTTCTCTTCTCATGAGGTGGCCAAAGTATTGGAGCCTCAGCTTCAGGACCTGTCCTTCCAGTGAGCACCCAGGGCTGATTTCCTTAAGGATGGATAGGTTTGATCTTCTTGCAGTCCATTGGACTCTCAAGTGTCTCCTCCAGCACCATAATTCAAATTTCCTTAGGATGTTCCTATTTTCATTGGAGAGATGTTAGAGGGTATGGAGTTATATGATCCCCAGGCCAAGGAGATAAGTAACTATAGAAGACATCTATAGACACCTCTAGAAAACATCTGAAGGCAGCCCTGTATAAGGCAGTTTTATTATGTTTTTATATATGTTGGAAGCCACCCAAAGAGGCTGGGCCAACCCCGTCAGATGAGCAGGGTACAAATAATAATAATAATAATAATAATAATAATAATAATGCAATAGGACATCCTTATTTTCATCAAAGAAATGCTGGAGGGTATGCCTTTAGCTGGTGGGATATAAATGCAATAAAATAAACACATAAATAAAATAATATGAAAACAAGTGTCAGGGTGACGAACCTCTGACAACTGCCCAGATTGTGGGGCAGGAGGGAAATGAGCTCTGTCAGCAATAGGTTTGACAATGCAAGTCGTTTCTTGGTAATGTAGAATGGCTCAGCTGAATTACTCTTACGGTGTCTTTTCATGTACCCAGGAAGGTGGGGGAGGCAATTATTTAAGAAGATAGCATCTTAGAGCAGGCTCCTAACATGGTTTTCTTTTGCAAGAACACGCTCCCTTTGCATTGAGTTGAGTAGCCTTGAGAATCTACAAGGAAGGGATACCTTATCTTCAGCTGCACACACAATGTTAATTTTATAGACTGACAATTAATTACCTTCTCTGTGGCTACTGGAGGAGATTTTATTAACCTGTAAATCAAAGGCGTGGGTTTAAATATGACATGCTAATTTTTTTTAATGAGGTATGCCGTCTGTGTTTATCTCTGTTTTATTATGCCTTCATTTGTGAGGTTATCTATTTATGCCAGGGCGGGGGGGGGGGGGGAGAGGGGAGAGATAGGCAAAGAAGCCACACACACATACACTCTGGCTTGAATAATAATTTTAAAATCTCCTTTGAAATACAGACAGTGGCAGTACTTGGATGCAGTTAAAAAAACACACCAAAACCATGCCTTTCTCACATCAAAAATCCCCCTCCAAGTTGACCTGACATCTTATTGAAAGACATCATGTCTGGAGCACGGACAGATCTGCAATTACCACATCATAGACAAACATACTGCAATAGACAGAAAAGTGTTTTTCTGGCCCGCAAAGTGTTGAGAAGGATTGTGGTAGATGGAAGATGTCAGCCAAGGGAGTTTATGTTTCAGGGCCAATTCAACCTGCTTTAACCTATAAATCCTTTTGGACCAGCAGGCACACCTGGAATTTTGAAAAAGTACCATGGTAGCCTGCCACAAAATGGCTGCTCTTGAGTGTGTGCTTAGCACAAAATGGTTGCCATGTGTTGCGTGGCATAGCATGAAATGGCTGCCACACATCTAAAGAGGATAAAAGAAGACAGGAACACAAAATGGTGTGGGCCTGGCCTCCTCTATCTCACACACATTTTTAGGGGATACTGAGACATTTCATGGGCACCATAAGAGGTACAGACAGGCACACTGGTGCTTGTGGGTGCGACCCCATTTAAATCCATATACAGCTTGAGAACACAATTGTCAGAGCTGCTTCCAGATCCTAGCTCACAGAGGATCACGCTAGCCAGCGGTCACTTGTAAAAGTCTTTTATTGAGTTACAGTTTCCATTCTCAAGCTGCTGCGCGCAACTCTACGTCTTAAGGGTTAGACCGGCGAAGCTCCGTCTGAGTCTCCGCCCCCTGTGCACCAGCTTACTAACCTAGCCTTACTCCACCTTTTCCGCCTGACCATTCTTCTCTGGGTCCCTCTGCCCCCCGGGGTCTCTTCCTTCCGGGATTCTTCTGACGCTGACCCCCCGGACCCTCCTGTCTCCTTGCACCGGGCTTTAGGACCTGGCTCCCTTTCCGGGCTGCTTACTGCGCCACCTTCCTGTGCATTTGAACTTGGCGCGCGCGCCCAACCTTCCACTTTCCGCCTAACCGTTTCTTCGCTCTCCGATGGAGGTGTGGCCACTCCTGACTCGTGCCCTCCCTCCTGTTGTGAGCTGCCAGCGCTTGATACCTGGCGCCCTTCCTCTCCCCTGCTCTCTGTCGGTGACGCTGGTCCTGATTTCCAACTGCTCCCCTCTGAGCCCCCTCTGGCCCTTTCTTCCTGGGGTGTCCCCCTAGGCTCCCCCCTTGCCCTGGCCACTGGTGCTCCTTCCTGTGAATCTTCTGATTCACTGGAAAGACTCGGAGATCTCGGGTCGTCGTCATCACTCATCTTTTCTTCTGCCTCCTCCCCCTCGCTCTCTGTTTCCTCCCTTGCCCTTGCCTCTGCTCCTGAACCCCTGACAACAATAATTGGTAGAACATCTCTGCCAATATAAACCAACCTGCATATTTAGATTTACATCAGAGGCCCTCCACTCTGTGACACCTCTTAAATAAGGCAGTGGAGAAGAGGGTCTTTTTGGTGGTGGCTCCCCATTTATTGAATGGTATTCAGAGCAAGGCCTTGATGTTAGTAAAACATCCCCCTGGTCAGACATCTGATGGCAATGCAATGGGCTGTTTAACCACTCAATAGTTATTTATTCCTTTAATAGTATATTCTGCTGGGTTTTGTTTTGTTAATTTTTATTGGGTGGGAGTGTTTCTCATTTTTGGTGGATTCATAGTTACTTATGGTTTGGTTTTCAGAACCAGAAGACATCAGAAGCAACCCAGCCATCGAGGGGCATGTTGGTGGTGTGGATTTGGGATGTGCCAGGGGCAGGTTAATGGCTCCATAGCCTTAGGGACATACAATGTTGCTCTACACCAGCCTTTTTCAACCTGTGGGTCTTCAGATGTTGTTGAACTACAACTCCCATCACCCCTAGCTAGCAAGGCCAGAGCTCAGGGATGATGGGTGTTGTAGTCCAACAACATCTGGGGACCCACAGGTTGAGAAACCATATCAGTCCACTGGTCCATTTAGTTCAGTATTATCTGCACTGACTGGAAGCAGCTCTCCTAGGGTTTCAGGCAGGAGTCTTTCCTCCCAACCTGGAGATGACAGGGATTGAACCTAGAGAACCTTCTGCATGGAAAGCAGATGCTCTACTACTAAGCTTCCCCCCAAACAATTAAACTTCTGACCTGCTAGCAGGTCCTGGTAAGGCACTGCCTGAGGTGAATCAACCATGCTTGGCTACTGCTTTAATTGGTTAATCTACCCAGTAAAATAAGGACGCGGGTGGCGCTGTGGGTTAAACCACAGAGCCTAGGACTTGACAATCAGAAGGTTGGTGGTTCGAATCCCTGCGAAGGGGTGAGCTCCTATTGCTCAGTCCCTGCTACTGCCAATCTAGCAGTTCGAAAGCATGTCAAAGTGCAAATAGATAAATAGGTACCACTCCAGCGGGGAAGGTAAACGGCGTTTCCGTGTGCTGCTCTGGTTCTCCAGAAGCAGCTTAGTCACGCTGGCCACATGACCCGGAAGCTGTATTCCGGCTCCCTCGGCCAATAAAGTGAGATGAGCACTGCAACCCCAGAGTCGGTCATGACAGGACCTAATGGTCAGGGGTCCCTTTACCTTTACCTTATCCAGTAAAATGGACATGTCTTCTTTGGACTGCAGTGGAAGAAAATAAGTTGCCCTCAAGACTGCAGTTGAGGCTTAAACCTGCCTCTTTGACCAGGCCCTTGAATCCCATAAATTCAGGAGCCACATGTGGTTCATTCACTGCCTAAAAAAACCACTCTGTGTTCCCACAAAACCAAAGGTCACAGGACAGGTATTAATAACAAGCTCTAGGGCTGAACCCTGCCATGGTGAGCTCTGGCTTCAAGGACAACTTCATCCTCCCAGTATTCTACAAAATTAATCCCCAAATAATTTTTTTTATTTTATTTCTGCTCTTTAGCAATTCAGAAAAGACTATTCTTTCAACTTCTGCATGGTGCTGATTTAATTTCCACATTTTTCATTATCTCCCTAATAAGTGCCAGAGCAGGATAACAAAGGCTCAATTTTAAAAATGTATAAAGCAGCCTCCCTTCCACGCAGCCATCTCAGGGCTGTTTGCTAGATTAAATCCCCATATGGAGAGAACAATGGGAGCTTCTCAGCTACGGAATAAAAGCAAGGAGTTTGATCTGATGCAACAAGACTTTGCTCGCAGCCCAGATAGAATATCATATCATCCCAGCAAAATGTAAACCTAGCTATAATCCCCAAGTTCCTTCTATTGTTCTGCCAAAACCTCAAAGATGACGAATAATAGAATGCAAATGGAGGATTTGATAGGTTTATTTTTAGCCTATTCGATTTAATTATGGCCATCAGCTTGCTGTCTAACTTGGGTGCACTTGATGTCATTTTACATTAGAGGTACTGAAAGCTTTCAGGAGAAAAGAGCAAAGATTTCATATTTGCATGGAGGGCATTATTTGTCTGAGATGCCCAGTTGCAAGGGGGTAATTGCATTATTTACATGGTGTGCTATATTGCAAGGGTAGTTGCACAGGGTGCATGATTTACATGTGGTGCATTGTCGAACTCCTAACATTTTAAAATAATTTATCCAGCCCACCAAAGATTGTGGGGTTTGTCTCTCACCCGGGGCTGCACGGAGGGGGTGGGTGGGAAGGAGGGAAATGGATGGAGTACGCATGCACATTCAACTCCCTAACGGCGCCCGCATCATGCAGGAGATCGCAGGTGCAGAGAAAAGAAAAGAAGAATTGTTTTGTCACTTCCTGGCTCACACGGAGAAGCTGTTTTCAATGGAGCCCAGTGACGGAAGCGCGCAGCTTATTGAGGCAGCACCAGGTGTTGAAATTTTGCATCTCCTAATAATTTTGCAGCCGGGGCAGCGGCTTTTGTGAACTCCCAACGCTATGCCACTGCCTTCCAGATGTTTTGGACTACAAGGCCATGTTGGCTGGTGATGCTGGCCGTTGAAGTTGGAACAACAACAGCAGCAGCAGCAGCAACAACAACAACAACAACAACAACAACAACAACAGCAGCAGCAGCAGCAGCAACAACTATTGGGCACTAAATCTTTCCCAACTATGAAAAGAAATAATTAGTCAAGTTCAAAAGAAATAAACTCAGCCATATTTGCACATGAAAAATTCCCCACTTGTCCACCATCTTTATCAGCCTGGCACCAAGCGCCCTGCTCAATTGAAGTATCCGAAGTGTTTCTGTCCTCCTAAAAATAACAAGCTGGCTGCAAGGAGAATTAAATTGATTTGTGAAGAGTGTTTACCGTTTTTCTTGTCCTGAGGCAGACAACCAATTAATGGCATTAAAGATTAATTAACATGGAAGCCACCGCTCCACGACCAAGGCAATGATTTAACGCCACACTATTTTATGCTCCCTCCACCAGACAAGAAGAGAGGGAGGAAATGGAAGGCAATGAAAGATATATATATATATATATATTGCTTAGGTGTCTGTTCTAAAATGTTTGCTGTTAAAACAGGGGAAACTGTTCAATGAAGGAGGAAAAGTGAAGCTGTTAAAAGCTCGTAATCTCTGGCACTGAGGGCCAAAAACCACATCACACTAAGCACATCACTTGGAAGCGCAGCATAGCTTTTTAAGAGAAGTGAATAGTTGGCACAGAGAGATTTTCATCAGGATCACTGCACTGAGGACTCATCCAGACTTCAGTTTGTGCCAAATTTCTAAGCTCAGGTTCGGACTTTAAAACTCTGTGTCTGGAAGGGTTTATTTTTGTCCTGGCGCTTTTTCTGTGAAAACCTGCATGTTACCACTGACTCAGAGCAAAGGGCGATGGGGTCTTCCACACATTGATGTTTAATCTGATTCAGTGGTAAAACACTGGTTTTCACAGGGGAAGTGCTGGAGCAACAACAGCAAAAATCCCCACTCAGACATGGAGCTTTAAAGCCCAGACCTGTTCCTGGAAAGTGCAAAAGAAAGTCTGGATGAGGCCTCAGTTAGGAAATGCTCAGAAAAGGCCAAACCAGAATGATTATGGGGGTGGAATGATTGCCCTATGAGGAAAGACTGAAGTGTTGGAGAACTCTTAGTTTAGAGAAAAGGTGAAACTTCAGTCTAAGGGTACTGGGAACTGAAGTTCGTAAAGGACCCCTGGATGGTTAAGTTCAGTCAAAAGCGACTATTTGGGTTGTGGCGCTCATCTTGCTTTCAGGCCGATGGAGCTGGCATTTGTCCGCAGACAGCTTTCCGGGTCATGTGGCCAGCATGGCTAAACTGCTTCTGGTGCAACGGAAACCAGAGCGCACGGAAATGCGGTTTACCTTCCCGCCGCAGTGCTATCTATTTATCTACTTGCACTGTCGTGCTTTCGCACTGCTAGGTTGGCAGGAGCTGGGATAGAACAATGGGAGCTCACTCCGTCATGGGGATTCGAACCGCTGATATTCCGATCGGCAAGCCCAAGAGGCTCAGTGGTTTAGACCACAGTGCCACCAGCGTCAGGTAGAGGACCTGCTCTGCATGCAAAAGGTCTCAAGCTCAACTCCTGGCCTCTCCTGGTATGGCTGGAAGAGACCCCGCTTGAAACCCTAGAGCAGGGGTAAGCAACCTTTTTCAGCTGTGGGCCGGACTATATTTTGAAAAAATAATAATGAAAGAATTTCTATGCCCCACAAATAAGCCGGAGATGCATTTTAAATAAAAGCACACATTCTACTCATGTAAAAACACGCTGATTCCTGGACCATCCGCTGGCCGGATTGAGAAGGCGATTGGGCTGCATCCAGCTCACGGGCCTTAGGTTGCCTACCCCTGCCCTCGGGAGCCACTACCACTGGAAGAGGAAGAGGCATGTGGGGTGGGGGAGCGCACAGCCCCTGGCAGCGTGATCCCAGTAGGGTGCCATCGTGGCTGCTCCCCCCCGCTGGGCATCACGCCCCTATGGGCGGCACACCATGTCCCCAGGACGTGCACCACACCCCTATGGGTGATGCGCCACGCCCCCAGGATACGCACTAGCCATGCTCCTGCCTGCTCTCTGCCCCCCAGTGCCGGAGCATGACGCTCCGCCACTGGCCACTACCAGTCAGTGTAGACAGTATCAAGCGAGATGGACCTATGGGCTGTTATGGTTCAAGGCAGCTTCCTGTATACAGCTGCAGAGATGTGGTGAAATGGGTGGCGGCAGTGCCGTCTACATGGGCTAAGGGATTCTGGTTTTTCCCATCGATTTAGACCCTTCTGATCTGGAAATTTCTTGACTTAAGTTATGCACAGTTATCCAAAAGGGCAAGGCTCCCTCTAGCCGGAATAATGATGTTTTGTTCTAATTAGCCAATAAAAAAGGAAAAACATTTCAAAGGAGTACTTATATCACCCTCATTAGTTCATTCTTGTGGGCTCCTAAATGGCACTTTATATTGCTTATTTGCATAGTTTTTCCCAGTGTTCTTAGCATTATAAGTCACCCTAATAAAAAAGTAGATTAGTGTTCACTAGAAACTCACTCCATACAGACTCCCTCTCCCTTGCTTGCAAATAATATCTCCACATCATATGGATTTGCAACATTACACTACTGTAGCACTTAAGATGCAATTAGAGGTGAATGTTGGAAGGGCTTATGGTAGTCTTTCTTTTGGTGTTTCTAATTAGGTCTGGGATCATTTTGCAAGTGTGGCAAGCGCAAGACTGTAATTAATATAAAATATGTGATTTCAAAGGAATGCTAGAAGCCAGCAGAGGGTCCTTGGAGGCTTTGTAATGGTTAAACCATGCATAAGAATAGGAGTAGCCGACTGATGCTCCATCAGTGCAGGGCGGTTAGGAAACTGACAGCTAATTAATAATCTTGAGATGTGTTAAAGGGCCAAAGTATAATTTGTAGATGTCTAGTAGATGGGATCTCGATCTGGAAGCTGATTGGTGGCCTTGTCAGATCCAGAGATGGGTTTGCTGAGTAAACAGACTGCCTGCAATACTGTGCTTGTTTTTCAGGATGGATCCAAGCACAAATGGGGATTTTAGGTTTACCTGCTTAATTGCTATCTCCTCCTAGCACAACCAATCCACCTTTTTTAAAAAAACCAACAGATGTTTGCCATTTGGAAAGGAACAGGGAAATACAGGCAACAACAGTTTTGCAGGGGGGTTGTGTGTAAACCTGCTCCACCCCATTCCACCCTGTTCCACCCACTTTTCTGTCCACTTACGGGGTCTGCACCATGTACATGTGCATGATCAGGCGTCAATTGGACATGCCTTAAATGGTCATTGCCTGTACAATCGTACCTTGGAAGCTGAACGGAATCTGTTCCGGAAGTCCGTTTGACTTCCAAAATGTTCAAGAACCAAAGTGCAGCTTCCGATTGGCTGCAGGAAGCTTCTGCAGCCAATCAGAAGCCGTGGAAGCCCCATCGTATGTTTGGCTTCCAAAAATAGTTCACAAACCGGAACAGTCACTTCTGGGTTTGTGACATTCAGGAGCCAAAACGTTTGGGAACTAAACTGTTCGATTTCCAAGGTACGGCTGTATGTTGAAATGCGTCAGTCAAGTGCATTATTTATTTATTTGGACAATTTATATACCATTTGATTGCAATTGTCTCTAAAACACGGTGAAAATATAAAGTGACAATTCAGTTAAAATGCCTGCTGGAGGTGAGTAGTACGTACTGTCTGACCTCAAGTACGGTGGTACCTCGGGTTACAGATGCTTCAGGGTACAGACTCTGCTAACCTGGAAATAGTACCTTGGGTTAAGAACTTTGCTTCAGGATGAGAACAGAAATCGTGCGGTGGTGGCACAGCGGCAGCGGGAGGCCCCATTAGCTAAAGTGGTGCTTCAGGTTAAGAACAGTTTCAGGTTAAGAACGGACCTCCGGAATGAATTAAGTTCTTAACCCGAGGTATCACTGTAGAAGGTAGTTCCATAAAATTGAGCCTACAATAATGAACACACATTTCCTGGTGAATATGAGTTATGCATCCAAGCCACTAACAGTGACTCCCTCAAGACCTCCCTGATCAGCCAGGGATATAAGGGATTGGGCGGTTAATGAGGTGCCCTGGACTCAAGTTGTTAAGCCTTGTAAATTAACTCAAAAACTTTGAACTTGGCCTGGCAACATATAGGCAACCAATGCAAGCTTTAGTGCCTGGAATGCTGGTCCACCTCTGGCTGCATCAACAGCCTAGCCATACCCAAAGGCAGCACCAAATACAGAGCATTGCAGCAATCAAGCACACCACCTCACCCCTCAATTGACGGGGCCAGCGCCATGCATGCTGGGGTGTGTGTGCATGAGAGCTGTGCAATTAAGGTAAGCAGGTCTCACAGCATGTGTGTATGGCCACTGCAGGTTTTTTTGGGGGGGGGGGCTGACCCCTGCTTCAAAAATTTGAGGGGACTCTTGGGTCCTCCTAGATGGCACCTATGGCAACAAGTGAGTCTTGAGGTTCACAGGAAGACATGTAAACAGTCCACAAGCAAATCATAGAATCATAGAGTTGGAAGAGACCACAAGGGCCATCGAGTCCAACCCCCTGCCAAGCAGGAAACACCATCAGAGCACTCCTGACATATGATTGTCAAGCCTCTGCTTAAAGACCTCCAAAGTAGGAGACTCCACCACACTCCTTGGCAGCAAATTCCACTGTCGAACAGCTCTTACTGTCAGGAAGTTCTTCCTAATGTTTAGGTGGAATCTTCTTTCTTGTAGTTTGGCTCCATTGCTCCGTGTCCGCTTCTCTGGAGCAGCAGAAAACAACCTTTCTCCCTCCTCTCTATGTGACATCCTTTTATATATTTGAACATGGCTATCATATCACCCCTTAACCTCCTCTTCTCCAGGCTAAACATGCCCAGCTCCCTTAGCCGTTCCTCATAAGGCATCGTTTCCAGGCCTTTGACCATTTTGGTTGCCCTCCTCTGGACACGTTCCAGTTTGTCAGTGTCCTTCTTGAACTGTGGTGCCCAGAACTGGACACAGTACTCCAGGTGAGGTCTGACCAGAGCAGAATACAGTGGCATTATTACTTCCCTTGATCTAGATGCTATACTCCTATTGATGCAGCCCATCACAATGAACACAGGATGACTGCTTATTGTCATATAACTGTGCCGTAAACAAATAGGAATAAATGCTCTATGAAGGCTGGGCATAATCTTTGCATAATCTTTGTCCAAGCAAATCAGGATGAGTGCCAAATGAAAAGATCAGCCTAGATCCCCTAAGGTGCTGTCAGAAACTCTTAGTTCAGAGAAGCAACATAGCCTTTATTTGGAAAGAAAAGGTGTCAGGTGGCCTTTACTTTATTAGCAGCCTGGTTAGTTTATTTTAGTGCTGTATCAAAATCTGCCCTTCAAAAACCTTCTCAGAAGTTATTGTCCCTGGCAAAAGAAGTTTCTCTTGCAGCCTCCCTGGGTGCCTACACTTCCTGACCTGACCCAATGGGAGAAGCTGCCTTGTGATCTATTCTCCTGGAAGCATGAGAAGCCAGGAAGGCTGCAGAAATAATGCCATGATCATAATCATGAAGGATCATGCAATTTGTTTCATTGCCTTCCTTGCCTAGGACCTCTTCTCCTTCCCATAATTGCAGTTGAGACTGTGATGCTTCCAAGGACTTCCATTTCTCTCTCTTCTGTCAGAGCTGTCATCTGCCCAGATAGCATTTGATCTTGGAGAGACACAATGGCCCTTTTTCACATCACCCAGATTTCAGAGTTGTCATGCACCATGGCATGGGAGGTGGGATTAATTTAGCGGAGTCATTTTTCGCGTGTAGTTTGTCATCCTTCCCTCCCAGCGTGACATTTGTAATACACTGAGCAGTTTCTTCTCTCGAAATCTCATCACCTCTGCGGAGACTGAGCACGCCTTTATCGTGCAAAGGAATCTGTCCTCTGCTTCTTGAAATAGAGCTCCAGTTAATCCAACACTCATGCTGTAAGCAATTATTATATGTGGGGGAAAATCATTTTGATGGGCTAGGTGTGCTAGGGGAGAAGATTTGTCTGTTGCAAGGACTTCATGGCTTTCAAAGAGACTGTTTTACACTGCGGAATCTCTGACAGTATGGGTGGGGAAAAGGTTTCGCCCTTGCTACTGTGTGCAGGTTGCCTGAAGGCAGAGGTATACCTAGGCTCCCTTGTGCCTTTGGCAAGGAGCTGTGTCTGCACTTCCTGTCCCTCCCAGAGCAGTCATTGCCTGTTGAGTGTGTGCATGCTCCATTGCCCAGGGAGTGTGTGGGCATGTGGGCTCCTAGCTACTCCAAGCCAGACTGGAGAGGCATTCTTTGCACTCCCCTGGTCCTGCGCCCTTGGTGGGAACCAACCAAGCCAACCCCTAAGTACACCTCTGCCTGTGGCTTCAAATATTGCCTGCATAGAACACACTACTTGCAGGATTGCCAATCTGCTACCAGCCCAAGATCAAGGTGGAACTAGGGTTGCCATGTGCCCTCTTTTTCCAGGACAACTCCACTTTTCCAGGAGTAAAATTTCTGTTGGGGTGGATTTTTTTAATTTGCCAAAATCTCTCTAGCTATATTGCTCAAAGGCATGCTGACATGTGACAGACACCCGTTTTCTCAGCTTTCCAGAAACAGCTGAAGACATTTTTGTTCCGACAGGCTTTGTTCTGGGTCTGAAGTTCTGATGGGAGGGCATCCCAGAGGGTGGGTGCCACTACAGAGAAGGCCCTCTGCCTGGTTCCCTGTAACTTCACTTCTTGCAGTGAGAGAACCACCAGAAGACCCTCAGCGCTGAACCTTAGTGTCTGGGCAGAATGATGGGGGTGGAGACGCTTCTTCAGGTATACTGGGCTGAGGCCTTTTAGCGCTTTAAAGCTCAGCACCAACACTTTGAATTGTGCTCAGAAATGTACTGGGAGCCAATGTAGGTTTTTCCAAGACTGGTGTTATGTGGTCTCGGCAGCCAGATCTATCTCTCTCTCTCTCTCTCTCTCTCTCTCTATCATCTATCTATCTATCTATCTATCTATCTATCTATCTATCTATCTATCTATCTATCTATCTATCATTTATCTATCTATCACCCACCCACATATCTAAGCTGGGGTGTGTGATTTTCATTAGGCCCCTCCCCCACTCCAGCTGCAGTTACAAAAAAAAATGGCCCATACCCAGCAGGGTAATTAGCCTTAGGAGACAAGATCTCATTGACACCCCTCTCAGCTTATTAATCATCCTAAACAGCCACACAATTCATAAAACATCTGGTTTGACCATGAGAATATGTGCATTTTTGCACAGATACTTCAGCACCCAAGAGTGATGCAGCAAGACTTGTTCCTCTGCGGATGGATATCCTCCTGAAATTTACCAACACTTCGTGATGCTTCCTTTCTGCCAAAACAGCAACAAGTCAAAAGCAACCCCCAAACCACAATAAAGCACAAGAAGGAAACAACACTGGCAGCCTCTTTAACACCTCTTTTAGTGGGGTGGGATCCTTTTTTTGTCTTGCCTTTTAATTTCATGACTGTATTTTAGGCCCCCTCCTCCTTTTTAAATGTAAGTCGCTTTGGGTTACTACAGTGACTAAGATATAAAACAATTAACGCTAATAATTAATAATAATAAATACCAAAAAGAGAGAGAATTGGAACAGCAAGTAGCTTGTGGCTCACCAGATGTTGTAATAATAATAATAATAATAATAATTTATTATTTATTATTATTTATTATTATTTATTATTTAGAAATAATACTAATTTATTATTTGTACCCCGCCCATCTGGGTGCTTCCACAAAGACCCAAAATACACTAATATGTCATACATTAAAAACTTCCCTGAACAGGGCTGCCTTAAGATGTCTTCTGAATGTCAGGTAGTTGTTTATCTCTTTGACATCTGGTGGGAGGGCATTCCACAGGGCGGGCGCCACTATTGAGAAGGCCCTCTGCCTGGTTCCGTGTAGCTATGCTTCTCGCAATGAGGGAACTGCCAGAAGGCCCTCGGTGCTGAACCTCAGCGTCCGGGCAGAATGATGGGGGTGGAGACGTTCCTTCAGGTATACTGGGCCGAGGCCATTTAGGGCTTTAAAGGTCAACACCAACACTTTGAATTGTGCTCAGAAACGTACTGGCTCCCTACTCCCATTTTCCCTGACAGTCAGCGTGCCCAATTATCAGGGTTGATGGGAGTTGTAGTCTGGACACAGGAGGGCACCAGGTTGGGGAAGGTTGGAATAGATAATAGTGCACTCCAGAGCAGGCATGGGGGAGCCAGTGGCTCTCCAGATGTTGACGGACTCCAAATCCCACCAGCCATACCAAGCATGGCCAATGGTTCAGGGATGATAGGAGTTGTAGTCTGGAAACACCTAGAGAGTCGCACATTAAGCCAGCCCTGATTTAGAGTGTAAGATTCTGGGAAAGTTTTCCGAAGTTTCCTGACAAGGAGACTAGCTAATCTCACTACGCACATGTCAGCAGTTGTGCATGTGTGAAATTAATTCAAAGGGTTTATTTATTAATTTGTTTTGCTCATTCCAGGAGGCTGCCGGTTTTTATCTCGACACAACATTCCCAATCACAAAACCCATTAGCATCTGCTATCTACAGCTTACTGTATTATGTGTAAAACCAGCCGCCGCTCTTTGATATCACCTTCAAATGTCTTGTCGAGGGGAAAATCGCAAGCTCTGGTAATCAACACAATTTTCATGTAGGAAATGGAAGTGCTGATAAGGAAACTCATGTCAGCAAGCATTCCAATCCCTTGATTGAATGATTATTAAAAGAGTGCCGGACAAGGCACTGGTAGCAAATCTCTGAATGCCGGCAAGATGAGAAACTTTGGCTAATGTCTTGGGATGTATCCTTTAGGACAGGGGTCTGCAACCTTTAAGACAAAAAGAGCCACTTGGACCGAAGAAAAAAAAACCGGGAGCTGCAAAACCATTGCGACATTTAAAACAGTGGGGAGTGTCAGGGCACACAATGCGCCTCCTCTCCTTGCTAGTATCCGCCCTGGAGCCGCAGCAAAGGTGTAAAAGAGCCACAAGCGGCTCCGGAGCCGCGGGTTGCTGACCCCTGCTTTAGGAAGACTGGAATACAAGAAGCTGCCTTATACTGAGTCCATATTCAACACACTATGATACCCCTTCGGTCATGGCTTTCCCCAAAGAATCCCAAGAGCTGCAGTTTGTTAAGGATGCTGAGAGTGGTTAGAAGACCCCTATTCCCTTCACAAAGCTACAATTCCTGGAGTGGTTTTACAGTCAATCCCTCTTCTCTGGGAATTGTAGCTCTGGGAGGTAAATGTGAATGATCTAGTTCGTTGGTTCCTGTTATGTACTGAGTTGAATAGGATCCAAAAGGCAACAGTCTGATTGGTTCTAGAACAATAGGATCCAGAGTGCAGCAGTCTGATTGGTCCACAGGAGCCATCCAATCCAGCTCCAGGTGGAAGTGAATCCGCAACCTGATTGACCTACAGGTGAATCCCAGAATTAGCCAATCACGTGGGGCCCATTGTGTAAATAATGTATATAAAGCAGACATTCTGGGGGAACTTCCATTCCTCCTCACCACTATGAGCTGAATAAAGAGCATGAAATCCACTCTCGACTCTGAGTATATTTCAGTTCCCAATTAGCTAGGTACCACGGACCCCCTGTTTTTCAAAAGCCAAGCCATGGACCTCCTACTTTTGAAAATTTTGATATCTCTATGGTAGTTTTTGTTACGTGAATGGTGCTGCGGATATCCTGGGTGGGTTATGTGCACCCCTGGGGTCCACGGACCACCGGTTGGGAGCCACTGATCTAGATCATTCTTGTTTGCACTGACTGGGAACTGAACCTGGGACCTTGAGCTCAAGCCACGCTGCAAAGGAAAAAGGGGTCACTTGATGCTTTGTTGTGATAAGAGAGGTGGGCAGCCCCACCCACCCATCAAAGTGGCCTGCTGGGATTCCTGAAAATCTGTCCTGCCAAGATGAAAAGGTTCCCCACCTTTGCACTAGGAGTAGACAGAGAGGAAGGGATCATCCATGAAGGAGCTGATTGGGTTGAATTTCAAAGGAGAGGTGGTTTTGCAGTAAAACAGGAATGGGCAAATTGGTCCATTTCAGTTTCTCAGTTTCTCACTTTTCTGATCTTAAGTTCAGTTCTCTACCTTTCTTTAAAGTAACAAGCAAATTTGGCAGCATTTTAGTGCAGATTTATTGCCATATACACATCATTGTACACAACTTTGCCTGCAAGAAGCAAAGTTGCAGGGAACCAGGCAGGGGTTGAAGGAAGTCTTAGGCCATAATAGCCAAAGATTTGTTATGTGGTTTTGGAGTTGTTACGTTGGAAAATTTGTGCAAAAATCAATAAAAATTATTTTTTTAAAAAAGAATTATGAGACTGGCTATTTGACCAATATATAGACATATCATGCTAAATTTCAGTCACACTAGTGTGACACAACATCACTATTCCCCCAACTTTTCGGCACATGCAGGCTTCTGTTCCCCTGTGATATCTCCATGAAAATGGCAGGAAAAAACCTGCATGCCAGTATACTGCCCCCAATTTTGCCACTTTTGCAATTTTCCAGGTTAAGGGTGCTGCAAATGGATTTTTCTGCGACCAAACAAGACAGAAATGAACATTAAACATGCTGTGCTGCTCTGGTTCGCCAGAAGCGGCTTAGTCATGCTGGCCACATGACCCAGAAGCTGTACGCCGGCTCCCTCGGCCAGTAAAGCGAGATGAGTGCCACAACCCCAGAGTCGGTCACGACTGGACCTAATGGTCAGGGGTCCCTTTACCTTTACCTATATTCCACACATTTTCCAGAAGCGGCCTTGAAGCCATTTGAAAGCCATTTGAAATATAATGCAGAAATTAACAGTTAGGGAATTGTTAAGGAAATGGAATAAACTGCCATGCGAACACAGTCTTGGATGCAAGAAGCAGCAAAGCGGTTTACAATCTGCAGGTAACTGGGTAAAGGTGCTTCAAGAGGTGAGAGACGTCATCGCCCAGGCAAAACCTCTCTGCAAGAGTTGCTGTGTATCAGCGCTACGACACTCCTTTCTGTGGTTCGCGTTAATAAAAAAACATGAGAGGCTCCGGTTCTCATGAATAATTCAAGCCCCCAAGCACACGCCATTAGACACTGACCCAACACCAACCTCCTCCCATCAATCTCCATTTCTGAAAGAAATCTGGGCTAGAGTAGAATCTGTCAGGCCGGCCGGCACAAGGCAGTTTTGATTTGCAAACTAAAGTGGCCCTCAAGTCAGGAAAATCAATTCCAACATAGGGAACGACATGAGAGTTTTATTAAGTCAGCGCTGTTGAGGCTGCATTATTGAATAAGTGTATCTGCTATGACCTCTGCAAACCATGAATGGGCATGCAAGGGAGAGGAAGTGGCAGTCACGGAATAATTTATGGCTCACTGTTGTGGTTTAGGCTGGCTCTCTCTCTCTCTCTCTCTGGTAGACGGGGCAGGGAGGAGGAAATCAGAAGCCAATTCAGGGCGCCAGACCCAAACCAGGACATTTTGCTACCCAAGGAAAAGGAAAAGATGGCACCCTGACCATTCCATGTGCAGCTGAATCTTCTGCTAGCCCTCCATTGCCAACCAGATTCCTATGGGAAGGCCACAAGCAGGACAGCAGTTCCCTCTAAGTTGTCCATTGTCTATCCATATTAACTCTCTGAATTGTAATGACTTCAACAGGAGATAGCCATAAAGCCAGTAATGTTTCTTAGCTTCCCATCACAAATTCGGAAATAAAATCAGTTTGCCAGGAAGTTAAAGAGGCCATAAAAGGAAGGGCAGCACAGACCCTTAACTTAGTCCAATGCCTCTTTGGTCTTGGTTGCACAGGTTATCTCTTGCAACATCTTCATTCATGCAACCATAGACTGTGGTTGCAACGGAGCATTGGGTTGAACAGCAGGGAGAATCTTGATGGCCGAAGTGGCACCAGGGGCCAAATATAACTCGCTATCAGGCCCTTGGCACTCTGCCCAGGCCACACACCCTACTGGCTCAGATTTGCACCCTCTTTGAGTGTTTTTGCTTGGCTGGAATGTGTCTTGGGCCACATCCACGCCGTCCATTTAAAGCACTCTTGTGCCACTTGAACAGCTATGGCTTCCCCAAAGAATTCTGGGAACTGTAGTTTGCTAAGAGTTTGTGAATACTCAGCACCCTTTTGAAAAGTACAGTTCCTGGGGCGTTTTGGGGGGAAACCATGACGGTTAGGTATAAGAGTGCTTTAAAGGGATTGGGTGGGTGTGACCTTGAATTCTGAGCCTGTTTCTTCCCTGAATGGAGGAAGGAGTGTGTGTAGAAACTAGCCTACTGTACAAAGGCAAAACCTGTGTTGGTTGCTATGCCCACTTTTGCCTCTGGCCCCACCCACCACTGCCATGTCAAGTCAAGTCAAGTCAAGTAACCTTCACTGGCATCACATAAGAACATTCAGAATAGATAGGCCAGTGCGATCTTGTCGCCACCCCAACGGCACAGTCACTTGCCAAAGGGCAGAAGAGGCAAGCAATCCTGAGTCGTTTCCACTGCCATGTGGACCCTGGAAGTTTGCTCAGAAAGGAATATGGCCCTCAGGCTGGAAAAGTTGCCCCATGCAGACAGCTGCCTTGTTCCACTGAAAGATGGCGTCCTCTGTTGGTCTCAGTCACTTGCTACGTGGCTCTTAAGAAAAATTAATATTGGAACCATATGTTACTGTTATAGAATCATAGAATTGGAGAGTTGGAAGGGACCCTGATGATCATGTAGTCCAAACTCCTGCAATACAGGAGTATGCAGTTGTCCCAAACGGGGATTGAACCTGCAACCTTGGCATCATAAGCACCATGCTCTAACTCGCTGAGCTATCCAGGAAAATTTGCGTTATTGTTATTTTTTATTAGCAGCTTTGGGATCCAACTGAATGAGAAGCTGCATAGAAATACAATCAATCAATCAATCAATCAATCAATCAATCAATTAATTTACTATGTTTATTTAGGTATAAACATTGCATTTAATCCTAACTGCTTAATTGCAGGATTTAAAGAGCATGTTCCTTGTCAAAGATGATATGGATTACACATTCCCACTGGGTATGATGTCCAGCAGTTAATCCTACCTATCTTTTGAAAACATATTGAGTCAGCAGAAAATTCCAAGCTTTCTGGAAGGCGAAAGCCAAATCTCATTAGATTCAGGGACATTGATTTGGTTGGTAGTGACAAATCTGTGAGAAAAGAAAATATGTCTTTTCATGTAAAAACACTGAGAATTATTTCTGCTTTGCAGTGATAGATAGGAGTTTATTTAACTCCTACTGTTTCCTGAAAGGGCACTCTGGTGAGTAAATTAGGCTTGTTAATGGTCTCAAAAATAGCTTGTGTCTTGTTGCAAAGAAATATATTGCATTTCAGCAAATATATCATATTTCTGAGCCCTTGCATGTACTCAGAGGTGGGAGTTGTAATGGCTGAACTCAAACTTACTTTAGGTCCAGTGAGGTTCTGGGATACAATCCTTCCAACTCAAACTTCACAAGAAAAGAAAAGAAAAGAAAAGAAAAGAAAAGAAAAGAAAAGAAAAGAAAAGAGAAGAAAAGAAAGATGGTATTTCATTCTGACTCTCTTATTTATGTGCTGGGTGTTGCCAAGAGGTGTTCTAAATGAAACCCACATAAACGTACCTCACTCACTTCCTGCAGCCTCTCATCAAACTCTGACCCTGAGGCACTGCAGCAGAGGGTGCAATCCTGCACTCTAGATATGCTAGGTGGAGGGTGGGTTAAAATTTGGAAGAAGACTGCCCCCCAACAGCAGCTTATCCCAAAATGATGTCTCCCTGCTTGGTAACAGTGCAGCACTTCACAAGCATATCTTTACTGCTGCTGTAACTCTTCCAGCAGAACTGCCAACATGGGGTGATAATGGGGGTGACATGAGGAGGAGCAGATTTCCTCCACAATTTGTTGTTATTATTATTTACTTACCGTATTTTTTGCTCTATAAGACTCACTTTTTCCCTCCTAAAAAGTAAGGGGAAATGTGTGTGTGTCTTATGGAGCGAATGCAGGCTGCGCGGCTATCACAGAAGCCAGAACAGCAAGAGTGATTGCTGCTTTCACTGTGCAGTGATCCCTCTTGCTGTTCTGGCTTCTGAGATTCAGAATATTTTTTTTCTTGTTTTCCTCCTCCAAAAACTAGGTGCGTCTTGTGGTCCGGTGTGTCTTATAGAGCGAAAAATACGGCCTTTATTTTATTTAACAGGATCGGTACCCTGCTAACCCTTAAAAGCCTCCAGGAGCCTTGCATAGGATATAAAATATACATTTACAACCCTGATGAGATTAGATGCTAAAAACAAGTTGATGCCAGAAGTTCATAGGATCTCAAGTTGTTGTTGTCAACTTACTTGTTGTTGTCAAGTTACTAAAATTTATATCCTGCCCTTCATCAGTTCCATTGGTCCCTGGTCTAACTGCATCTTAACACACAATACAACTGTACACGTTTTAGAATAACTAACACATTGGTTAAGTAACTGGTCCCAAGCTGTTAAGGGCTTTATATGCTAATCGTGACACCTTGAATTTGACACAGTAACAAATTGGCAGCCAGTACAGCTCTTTGAGGGACGTGGGTGGCGCTGTGGGTAAAACCTCAGCACCTAGGACTTGCCGATTGCATGGTCGGCGGTTTGAATCCCCGCGGCGGGGTGCGCTCCCGCTGCTTGGTCCCAGCGCCTGCCAACCTAGCAGTTTGAAAGCACCCCCGAGTGCAAGTAGATAAATAGGGACCGCTTACTAGCAGGAAGGTAAACGGCGTTTCCGTGTGTGTTGCGCTGGCTCGCCAGAGCAGCTTCGTCACGCTGGCCACGTGACCCGGAAGTGTCTGTGGACAGCGCTGGCTCCCGGCCTCTAGAGTGAGATGAGCGCACAACCCTAGAGTCTGTCAAGACTGGCCCGTATGGGCAGGGGTACCTTTATCTTTACCTTTACAGCTCTTTGAGCCAGGGGTGTTATAATAATAGATATGCTGTTATATGCTAACAGGACCTCACACCTGTCTGCAACACTGCTGCAGCATTCTGCCTTAGCTGTGGTTTCCAGACCGAATCTCGCAAGGGAAGCCTCACATAAACTGCATTACAATAATCCAATCTTGAAATTGCCAGCACCTGCAGTACTGTGGTTATGCCAATACTGTCAAGGATATAAATTGCATAATAGGCCTGGTTCCTTGTGACATAGTTACCGCTCTCTCTGCACATTTGTAAAAAAAATATTTATTTATCTATTTTGTCCAAGGAGCTCAAGGTGGTGGGTGGTGGAAGGTAAACGGCTTTTCCATGCGCTGCTCTGGTTCACCAGAAGCGGCTTAGTCATGCTGGCCACATGACCCGGAAGCTGTATGCTGGCTCCCTTGGCCAGTAAAGCGAGATGAGCGCCACAACCCCAGAGTTGGCCATGACTGGACCTAATGTTCAGGGGTCCCTTTACCTTTACCTCCCAGGTCCTAGTCCGACACTCTAACCACTCCACTGGCTCTCTACATTGTGTGCACAAAGGCACATTTAAGAAACTGATCCTGTCAATGGCTGCTCCAAAGCTTCTGGTTGCTTGGGGGGGGGGCAGGGGCTGTATGAAGAAGGCACTGAAAGATCCTTTACCCACAATGCGTTGCGCTATCAGACGAAGCCGCCTAAAAATTCTTGGCTGCAGTTCCTTCACTTGGCAAATGGATAGTCTGACTTTGCATGTGGCAGCCACATGCTGCATCTCTGGTGATCAACACTCCAGCGTCTCTTGGCTAGCAAGGCACGGGATCAAAAAGGAAAAGTGGACAGACTTCAAGCAGAAGCTAAAAGAGCCATGCTTTTCTGATCGATGGCTCTGGCTTCTTGGAATGCACAAACAGTGAACGCTGGTCAACCTCCAAGAACACTCAGGGCTTTTTCTTTTCATTAGAACAAAGTGAGAATTTCATTGCTAATCAAAATAGTCAAAGCTCGTGCTACTGGATGGTATTTTATTGCACCAATCCCTCTGCCGCATCTGTCCCTACCCCTAATTATGCCTGCCCCAACTGGAAACAAAGCTGCATAGTCTTTTGAAGGCAACAGACCCATAGCTAGCTATTGCTGCAATCTGTATGCAAAGGGATCCCAGTGTGGTGATTCTTGAGCTTTGTCTTCTTATGCAGAGGGCTTCCAGATTGAGAGCTTCAGGTGCTACCCATCCATCAATGCTCTTCTGGTGAGAATCGCAGGAAGAAAAGCACCTGACCACCTGCACTTCATGGGCTCCAGTCAGTGCTGGATTTACGTATAAGCTATGCAAGCTATAGCTTAGGGCCCCACTCTCTTGGAGGGCCCCAAATTTTTTTAAAGAAAAAACAACTGGATGTACATTTCCAAAATACAAGATAAAAAACAAATAAAATAAAACCAACATACAGCAACAGTGGTTTGTGTTGTGTAGGCTCCTATGATGTAAGGAATGGGACCCACCTGCTAGCCTGCTCTCTAAAACACTGGTTTCAGTTCAACAATTACAGTGGCACCTCAGGTTACATACGCTTCAGGTTACATACGCTTCAGGTTACAGACTCCGCTAACCCAGAAATAGTGCTTCAGGTTAAGAACTTTGCTTCAGGGTGAGAACAGAAATCGTGTTCCAGCGGTGCGGCGGCAGCATGAGGTCCCATTAGCTAAAGTGGTGCTTCAGGTTAAGAACAGTTTCAGGTTAAGAACGGACCTCCGGAACGAATTAAGTACTTAACCCAAGGTACCACTGTTCTTTGATAAAATACATATTTTGTTATGTGCAAATGGCTTTAGATACCTATTAGGTCCATAAATTACCACATAGCATATATTCAACACAGAAAACAGTGGCAATTTGTTGTTGACAAAGGACAGCTGGGCCCCATTATCTTCAGTAGTTTAGGGCCTCTTTCAAACCTAAATCCGACACTGGCTCCAGTGCTTTTAAAGGTCTCTGTAGAGAAAGGACTGTAGTGAACAATGAAAAGATGGTTGGGGTAATTCAGGCCACCTTCACACCATGCATTTCAAGGACTATGATACCATTTTAAGCTATGATGACATTCCCCAAAGAATTCTGGGAGCTGTAGTTCATTAACAGAGGACTGAGAGCTGTTGCAAAAAATATATCCCCCTCCTCCTGCCCGAGCTACAATTCCCTGTGTGAAATTGTGGAATTTCCAATCTTACGTTCAGGTTCTTTGCATTTCCATGTCCGTTTTTCGATTTTCTAAAAAAGTCATAATGAAAACTCAACAGCATTTTATTGCAAATTTCCTGGACACAGCTGGGATTCAGCCTTCAGAAACAGTGTCCGGCCGGAAACCGCTGAAAAGTCTGGGAAAATCCAGGTGCATGGCAACCCACATTGGAGATGTAGATTTTGGCAAATTTCCTTAAAAATAGCTCAAAAACTTCATTTTTAATTTTTTTTGCAAAACAAGCTCAACAACTCTGCAAAAACAAAAACAAAAAAAACCCCTCAACAACTTTTGAGTCTGGACTTCCACTTTCTGAAATATGGCAATCCTACCTAATATACAAATTTCTATTTGCCATTTGGTCCAGCATGCTCATTTTTGCAAAACGATTTGCCAATACACAATGTACTTTTTGTGCTTTTTTTTTTTACTAATATAATCTTTTTTAAAAATGTCAACTTTACCCCAGAACATGCATTTTTGGTACACTTGAGTGGAGAACTGCACTGAAGATTTTGGAGAGCAGAGAAATTCAAATGAAGGCTGTGTTTTGGTTTGCATATTGTTACAGAATGGGCAGACTCTTCTTTAAATGCCAACGGAATGACTAATTAAAACACACACGCTTCTCCGGTGGTTCTGTTGAAGATGACATTGACCCGCATTCCAAACTGAGTTTCTGCCATCATTTGAGATTCTCTCACCACCTAATTCTTCCTCTGCCTGATCAACTGTACAGCGTGTCTGTATACAACACCACTTGGGGGGAAGGAATTCAATGCTTGGTGACATTTCATCTGCCATTTTATTCCCTTGGCTGCCCGCCTTTCCATGATACCTGCTACTTCCTTTGGGAGCAAGCACTTGCTTCAATTTCACACTTCCCGAAAAGAGCCATGCGTCAACATCACGCTACCACTGGACGAAAAATATTCCTTTGCTGATGTCGACACCCGTTGTGAGATCCTGCAAGGGGGAAACTGTC
The DNA here is from genome assembly GCF_965112155.1 of Podarcis liolepis. NCBI lineage: Eukaryota > Metazoa > Chordata > Lepidosauria > Squamata > Lacertidae > Podarcis > Podarcis liolepis. Next base: position 30,560,099 of record NC_139569.1, read on the forward strand.
CTTGAGAAATGGAGTTGCAATGGAAAGTATTTGCAAAGGGTTTCTTGAACTCTCCAAGGTCCAACCCTTTTCTTTTTTGCTGACAGGGCTCCAAATGCAGACATTCAGCGAGGGAAGCACACTGCTTCTTCCAACCACCACAGTGGGGGGAAGAGGTAGCAGGATTTGACATCTTTCTGCAGGGCCTGCAAGACGGAGCTGTTCCACCAGGCCTTTCGCCGGGGGCAGTCTGACCTATTTTCCTTTGCATAAGAACAAGCATGAAGGAGGCCTCCCAGCCTGTTCACAGGTCCTTATATGATCAGTGAAAGCAGTTGGTCCTGGCAAGTATTAACCGCTCTCAATCTTAACCTGATAACTGCCATTTGTCTAGATTTTTATTTGTCTGAATTAATTTTAAAATGTATTTTAATTGATGCCTGTTTTTATGTATACTGTGTTATTTGTATGATGTTAGCCGCTCTGAGCCTGGCTTCGGCTGGGGAGGGCGGGGTACAAATAAAATTTATTATTATTATTATTATTATTATTATTATTATTATTATTATTATTATTAATATTTGCACTTGCTGAATTTCTGTCTGACCTGCAGTTCTTAATGGAACACATTTTTCTTTATTATAGCACTTTTAGAGCATGCAAAACCCTTGTCATGCATCATTTCAGGAATCCTTGCAGCTGTTCTGCAAAGCATAAGTGAATGTACAGCAAGCATGGTGGGAAATGCTCAGTGGAAGGTTGGTATGAATTTTGAAACCTGAATGGGAAACCCAATATAGAAGCATGGGGAAAGGGGTAGCAAAGTGGACACGCTTCCTGATGAGATAAATGGTTGCCATATGTCTGGAATTTCCTGGACATGTCCAGAATAGTGCATTCATCAGCAGTGTCTGGAAAATCCACACATATGGCAGCCCATACCATACCGGCAGTGCCAATCTTCCCTGTTTTACCTTAAAATAGCTCACTGTTTGAAAAATGGCAACCCTAAGATAGAAGGTGTATTCAGCCACATGGTAAGCAAAAATGCCAAGATGTGAACGCAAAAAAATGTAGGCAAGACCTGTAAGCAAAAAAAGTAAAGTAGGCAAAATTGTCAAGTCCTGGAACCGCAGTCATCACCAAACTTCATTTGCCTGAACACACAAATGTTGAATCAGTGCATGGGCTCCTTTATATTGTGAGGTGCTTTACACATCTACACTATACACCTAAATCAGGGAGCAGGTGGCGCTGTGGTCTAAACCACTGAGCCTCTTGGGCTTGCCGATCAGAAGGTCGGAGGTTTGAATCCCCACGATGGGGTGAGCTTCCATTGCTCGGTCCCAGCTTCTGCCAACCTAGCAGTTTGAAAGCACACCAGTGCAAGTAGATAAATAGGTACCACTGATGCGGGAAGGTAAATGGCATTTCTGTGTGCTCTGGCTTCAGTCACAGTGTCCCATTGTGCCAGAAGCAGTTTAGTCATGCTGGCCACATGATCTGGAAAGCTGTCTGTGGACAAACGCTGGCTCTCTCAGCCTGAAGCGAGATGAGCGCCTCACCCCATAGTCACCTTTGACTGGACTTAACCATCCAGGGGTCCTTTACTTTTTACCTTTTACATCTAAAAGCACTATTACAGTCCTTTAGCAGTCATTGCTTCTACCAAAGAGACTTGGGAACCCTGGCTTTTTAGGTGCGCTGAGAATGCTATTCCCTCCACAGAGCTACAATTCCTAGAGTTCCCTGGTCAGAGGGATTGATTGTTAAAGCACTCTGGGAATGGTATTTCTGCTGGGAGAATATGGGCCTTCTAACAACACTCAGTACACTGAACAAGCCACATTTCCCAGGATTCTTAGGGGGAAGACACAACTGTTTAAAGTGATATGTTACTGCCTTATAGTGCAGAAGGGGCCTAAAAGCAGACTATCCCCACTGAACATGGGGAAAGAGTGAAGACTGAGCATTGAACGACCACGAGAATGGCAACATTGGGGGCAGGGTTTCCATGTTTGTAATGATGGAGCTGGTTGTGAACTGCAGTGTGTTAACAGCCTTAAGTTTTTATGTATATAGGAAGATTTTTGGTACTGGTAAGATGGGAAGCAAACTATATTTTATTATGCTCTCCTAATAAATTTATTTTTCTTAAAAAAATTATGCAGAATAGGCCAGTGTCATTATCCTCATGTTGCAGATGAAGGGCTATAGCACAGAGTTATTAACTTTATGCTGTAGCCTTATTGGAGTTCACCGATTGGGTCTGCGTTGCTCCGGGACAGGAGGAAGGAAGTCAAAATGACACCGTGTTGGTTCAAAGAAAGAGTTTATTCTGCTCTCTGGATAGCAGAAGGCACTTGCGTGATTAGTCCACAGCAAGTCCAAAGAAATGACAAGTTTCATGCAGTATATATATCCTCCAGACACCCTCTCCCCCTTCCCCAGCCACGTCAGCTTGTATACGCAGGTTGACATCACAGATGTTCCTGCTCCGGCACTCTTAACCATACAAGGGATTTCCTTCCTGCACTCCTGACCATAAAAGGATATTCCTGTTCCTACTCCTATCTTGGAGCAAGAGGTCACTACTTCCGAGAACATGCTCTGGCGTTAGTCCCAGACTTGGGTCTCTGCATCATTTGTGGTCAGGACATAAGATATGTCTGTGTCTGTTCTACTGGTAAAGTCAAGGCCAGTCTTGCCGTCAAACTGATAAGGGAGAGAGCTGTGTTCTTGTTTTGCATTTGCTCAACGCCTAAAGTTTATGCATTTTAGCTAAGGAAAAATGGGAATTTTGGTGCAGTTTAAAACTGCCTGCACAGTCAGTTTTGGGTTTGGGAAACCCATTCCTTCAATGCCACCTACTGAGTTTGCGACAGAGGCGAGTTTTGAATCTGCAAAGGAAGTCTCCACGCAGTAGGCAACCATGCCTACTAGAGTTACCACCAAATTTCATCTAAACCAAAATTTAAAAGCAAAATAGGAAACCCTTGCTTAAGAGGCAACTTGAGGAACTTTGAAGAAGGTAACCAGCCTATCAATAAGACCAGCAAAATCCCTCAGGCAGGATTCCACACGTCACTCAAAAACCTACATTTCTCACCAGAACAAAGATAGATGTTGTTTTATAAAATGAGGAGCCTGGTGCAGCTTTTCCTCCAGAGACCAAGGAGAATAACAAGAACTCCTTCTGATGTCTTTGACAATCATTTTCAGAATTAACTCTCTGTATGTTGCTGGATGGGTCACTTGAAGGACAAGGCCCACTTTATTTGATGGAGATTATATCTGAGATACAAAGGCAGAGCAGGACTTGATAAGTGTTTAAAAAGCAATAAACTCATTCACTTGGTGAGACAGAGCACAGCACCCTGGGGTAAACTCTGATTGTACTGTATTATCTCAGCACTGAATTTCTTTGCAAATGTCAAGTGTTATGAATATTAATAGTCCCTTTATGTTATCTCCAGTTGTTACTATTCCAATTTTCTGTGATTACACCAAAAAGCATCTACTCATGTATTTAGTCTAAGAATGACAGGCGCTATTCAGCAGAGTACTTAGAAGTTTTGGAAATGATCTCCTTCTTGGGCCCTTACAGGGCCTGCAATGTGTTCTTGCTCAACTATTTCCAGATAAAAAGGAAATGCAGAGCATTAACGTGGCTCCATTGGAGAAAGCTCTTGTTTAATTTTGGGAGGTGAGCAAATTACAATTGTACTATTACTATAAATAATAATACTAATCATTATATTGATAGGTTGAAAGAGAAAGGATTTTGAGGTGGGGCATTTGGCTTCTTACTTGACAGGAATGACTGGAGCCCACGATATGGGGAAGGTTTATGTGCGCAGAGGGAGGATGCAGCTTATAAAGTTCAAGAAAATGCCTTAAAAACTGTTGATCTCTTGTATATGCATCCTTCCAAGTTGAACAATACTGATCAAATCTCTTCGCCACTTTGTTGGTGAGGCTGCAAGCAACATAGAACTTTACTTCACTTATGGTGGTACTGTCCAGAAATGCCTTTTTTTGGGGGGGGGGAGAGAATGCAACATTTGATCAATCGGATCATCGAACAAAATGTCCTTTTGGACCCAAAAGTGGTACTGCTTAATTCTCAAACCCCATAATTTTGCAATTTAATAAATAAGGATTTAATTTTACACTTGTTATCGGCTGCAAAGTTAGTAGCCACTAGACAGTGGAATTGCCTTGTTGTGGACCTCTGTGAAACTTGAGGTCCAGGTTTGAGTTTTAATACTGATGGACAAACTTGCTGCTTAGCAACAATATTGAACAGCTGGAAAAAGCACTACTTTTTATGCAACATGGTCTGACTTTATTCACTATGTACAATTAGTTGAACATGGCTTCCACCCCCAAAAACAAAACAAAACCATGGGACAATATGGAATGATACTTTTGTTCATTGATTTTGTACCTTTATATAAGAAATCAGAACATAATGGATATTGCATTATGAGTAAGACTGGTTCCACACTCTTTGGGGTGGAGGGGAGGGATTATTTTCTGTTGTTACATTTGTAACTGCTTGTATCTGAAAAATGACACACACACACACACACACACACACACACACACACCAAGACCCCAGTGGGATCTCAGTGTACTGTACCATACATTTAAGGAACATTACTTACCCCAGAGAATCCTCTCACAGAGCTGTAGCTTGTACGGACTTTAGATATTTGGTGTGAATCTGCCCAAACAGGTGTGAGATATTTAGGAATGTGTTTCTCAAATGATATGGAAAACCCTTAGAAGATAACTTTACACCAGTGCTACAAAAATTAAACAAAGCATAGGAATACAAGAAGGTGTCTTATACCAAGACTGACCAGGGTAGGCAATGTGACACCCTCCAGACGTTGCTGGACTGCAGCTCCCATCAGCCCCTGCCAGTATAGCCAATGTTAAGGGATGATGGGAGTTGGAGTCCAACAACATCTGGAGGGTGTCACATTGCCTACTCTTCATCTGCACTGACTGGCAGTCCAAAGTCTTCTCCCAGCTCTACCTGGAGATGCTGAACATTGGACCAGGGAACTATTCAATGCAGAGCAGATGCTTTGCCAGGGCTGTCTTTACCTGGGGGTGCAAGGGGTGCAGGGCACCTGGGCGCTGAATTCTGTGGGGCACCAGGCACTCTTGTATTGAGCTGCTACGCGGGAGCAGGGTCAGTGGCACCTTTGACACAACTGATCTCACACCGCCTGCCTGCTAGCGATGGGAGCATGCACAGGCTCCGGAACCTTCCCAAGAATAACTCGTATATGTGTGCTCACAAGGGCCCTCCCAGCTCCTCTAGAAATAAGGTTGCTCCCACAAAGAAAGGCTGCCTGAGATGGCTGTCCAACTCATACCCACAATGCCCACCCGTCTCATCTTTCAGACACCTCCCTACGACTGTAAGTGCATGCGTGGAGTCTTTATACTGACTCCCAATGTGTTCTTTGTCTTCTTTAGAAAAGCTGGTTTTAAACAAAGCACACACAAATGAAACTCCTTTTGGAGCCACGCAGGCGTGAGCGCTATTTATCAAATGATAATAGTGACATAAGCATCATAAAAGTTAATTGGGGGGCTAAACTAAATTTGGGGGTGGTGGGTGGATCTTTGCACCCCTGCGGCACATCTGCTAAAGACGGCCCTGTGCTTTGTTAGAGGGTTGTAGCCCTTGCCCATGATGGAGTTGGGTTGAATTACCAGACTCATCATCGTAGGTGCCATCTTGCACCAAAGATTGTAGGTGAAGTGTAGGTGGGTTCCCACGAGACAAGACACAGCGATAACAGCAAGAACCTTTATTGAACTACATATCTGGGAAACAGAGGCAAAGCAGCTGCTTATATACATTTCTGAAAGCCTGGGCCACTCCCACTCCCAACGTGATTGGCTGTCTAAACTTCCGAACTGCAAATCATGACTCAAGAGTTCAAGGGCCAATGGCAGAGGCCCAAATCCTGAAATGTTCTGTGATTGGACAACATGTATCAAATCAGAACACAGGAGCTCAGATCCCTTAGCTCAGGCAAACAGAGACCACTGAATACATAACAGTAGGTGCCTGCAACAAAGGGCTTCAGCTTTGCCCATTGACTTTGAGAGAGCCCAGCCCTCACAAATTTATTATTGTGGGTGCTGAAGCACCCATGGCACCCTGAAGCTGGCTCAAGTGCTCATCATGGATGGCAGTAGTTAAAAGAAAAGTCCTCCACCTCCTGCTTCTTTCATTGCTCATAGGAATGAAGATCACAAAAAGTGGAGAATGGTTTTTTGCAGAAGCTGGATGCACTTCTGCATTCACTTCAGCAGCGGGCTTCCTGTGTTGGCTGGCAGGTAGGAATGAAATCATTGACACTAGATGAGCTTTGAGGCCCCTTTTTGGCTCTGTGAAAAGGTCAGAAAGGGGCAACCAAAATAATCAAAAGGATGCAGAGACTCCCCCATGAGGAAAAGGTTGCAGCAATTGCAGGGTTTCCCAAACTTGGGTCTTCAGCTGTTTTTGAACTACAACTTCCATTATCCCTAGCTAGCAGGACCAATGGTCAGGGATTATGGGAATTGTATTCCAAAAACAGCTGGAGACTCACGTTTGGGAAACCCTGGTTTATCTACGGAACTCACTGCTACAGGAGGCAGTGATGGCCACCTACTTAAAGGTAAAGGTAAAGGGACCCCTGACCATTAGGTCCAGTCGTGGCCTACTCTGGGGTTGTGGCACTCATCTCGCTTTATTGGCTGAGGGAGCCGGCGTACAGCTTCCGGGTCATGTGGCCAGCATAACAAAGCCGCTTCTGGCAAACCAGAGCAGCGCATGGAAATGCTGTTTACCTTCCCGCTGGAGCAGTACCTATTTATCTACTTGCACTTTGACGTGCTTTCGAACTGCTAGGTTGGCAGGAGCAGGGACCGAGCAACAGGAGCTCACCCCGTCACGGGGATTCGAACCGCCGACCTTCTGATCGGCAAGTCCTAGGCTCTGTGGTTTAACCCACAGTGCCACCCACGTCCCGGCCACCTACTTGGATGGCTTTAAAAGAGGATTGAACAAGCTCCTGGGACAGAGGGCGATCATGGACTACTAGCTATGATGGCTATGCTCTGCCTCCACAGCTGGAGGCAGCAATGCTTCTGAATCCCACTTGCCTCAAGCAGGGAGAAAGTTACAGTGGTGCCTCGCAAGATGAAATTAATTCGTTCCGCGAGTTTTGTCGTCTTGCAATTTTTTTCGTCTTGCGAAGCACGGTGTCGGGAAAGTTTTGGAAAAGCTTCAAAAATCACCAAAGTCTTTAAAAACCTCAAAAAAGGCTACCACACCGCGTGCTATGAGTTGCTCCTCAAAGTCAAGTCGCAACTATATTAACGGTGTTAAGAAAAAGGAAACAAACTTGCAAGACGTTTCCGTCTTGCGAAGCAAGCCCATACGGAAAATCGTCTTGCGAAGCAGCTCAGAAAACGCAAAACCCTTTCGTCTAGCGAGTTTTTTGTCTTGCAAGGCATTCGTCTTGCGAGGTACCACTGTATTCTGCCCAGGTCCTGCTTGCCACTATGAGAACAGGATTCCAGGGTAGATGGACCATTGGCCTGTTTCAGCAGGTTCTTCTGAGTCTATTCCATTCCAGCTCCACACAGAACACATGGTGATAGTCAAGCCCGGAAATGTCAAAAGCAAACTCCTCTCCAGCCCAAAGAGCATCCATATTTATTGCAGTTAGTAAAAATTGCCCTTTGGTGCCATTGCAGTCACAAGCTTATCAAACAATAGTGCCAGGTCTGGAAGAATGCTAGGTTCTGCACCTGTTCAAAGAGAGAGATCTCACCCCTGCTATCAACCACAGGCAAACCAGTTCCTCCCAGCCCCCAAGGGCTTCTTGGCACTTGTAATCAAGACAAAAACCTTCTCTTAATAGAAGCCGGTAGGGGTTCCATTCTATTCTATGAATTTCTGAGCTGACTTTATGCCTATTATTGTACAGCAATGAAAAACCTATTTCCTTGTAACAGCAAGTAATACAGTTTCTAAGCTTCAAATAAGCGCATTCTCTCTCCCCCCACCGCCCTTTTTCTTCACAGGCCACCATCCCAAAGCTCTTCTGATTCCTGATTCAAGAGGATGCAAAGATCAAGGGTTTGCATTTCAAGAGGGTGTGGGGAAGGGGGGAAGATTGCTACCCGGCCAGTCAGCCACCGCAACAGCAGTGCTTTAATTAAAGCCATGTCTCCATGAAAAGAAAATTCTAAAGCCCTTTGATCGGCACGTGCTAATTTAACACGTTGTCCTGCCAGATCTAAATCATCTATAATGTATCAAGGGGTTTTATTCTGGTTCCATTCTGAAGCTATGTGGGGAAGGGTATTTGACCATGCCTGGGCACCAGGCGTTCAGATGGAAGCCTTGCTTGCTGGGGTGTTTTGCTACATTTAAACTCCTCTCCTGGTTGTTCCTCATCAACCTAGGGCTCAACTGTTTTCAATTCCCATTCATGTGTACTTTTTCAGCACAGGTTTTTAAGGGTGTCTGTGGCTGGGCACATGTGTGTAATTTTCCTAGCCATCACTGCAGTGAGAGACACTTCATGTAAATTCCTGGTGCTCTTCCCCAGAAATCCTCGCAGAAGGTGACGTGTTGTGAAATGCCGATACAAAAATATGAAACTCAACGTGTGTGTGTGTGTGCTGCAGCCACAAGTTATTCTTGTGCACTGTCTTTAGCAGTTAACATTGATGGTACGGAACTCTCTCATGCTCCATTAAACCTCATAAGCAAGCATTACAAATGCTCCTGTGACAGATGATTGATCTGCGCCTGCTTTGTTCAGCTCGATAAGCGCAATGTTGCCCTTCAACCAAAATCCTAAAGGTGAGCAGGAGAACCTTGGGTTATTTCTCTCCATTGAGCAGAGGCAAAATAATGCAGAGGCATTGTGAAAGACGTAACATTCAATTGACCTTTTGCTTATCTATAAATGTAGAATAAGCTGCACAGATCACCCCTTCAATTCACCGGGGAGACATTGCAGAGGAATTTATTCCCTTTCACTAACCATAAAAATAAATTGCTCCTCTCAAAGAAGGACAGATGTGCATTCATATCTTTTCTGTAGCTACCAGCCAGTAATAAGATCATTACAAAGGATATGTTTCCCTCTCCACCCCTAGGCATTCATAATTGGGTGGCCATGTTATCAAACTATGTATTATCAAATTGCCCAGGCAGACATTAAGAGAGAGAGAGAGAGAGAGAGAGAGGGATAAGTGTGACCTGCAACAAAATGTTGCAGTGTCAAGTGTCAAAGGCAGCTTTCCCCCTTTCTCTGGGACACCCTATTTCATCCCACATCCTGATTTTCTGTTCCTCCCCCAGGGAGTCAGAGCTTGCTTGTTGGGCGGTTTGCAGGAGATTGTGTGCCCTTGCTTATTTTTGTTTGTTTGTTGTCTTAAGAGCTTTGTATTTCCATAAATAATGGGGTTCCCACCGGGACTACTGATACCTTCCCAAGAGGACATAGATAGTGCTGCTTCCAATTTCTAAAGATCAGCACTCTGAGGTTGTTCACTGTTAGAACAGAGGATTATATGCATTATCTTGGCTCCTTGGGGTCTGTGAATCTGGAAACCGGCATCCTCAGAAAGATGATTAATGTTATGCCTTTGAGATATTCATGGAAAGTGCAGGATTGGAAGATCAGCTATGTAGAATGTGTACCACAGATCAAGAAAGATTTGATCAGACTGTTTGACATGCTTTGTCCTGACCCTCCTCTTTGACATAGGACCGAAAAGCCTTTAGTGGCCCAGAACCACAAAAAAACCAAGACTGCCTCCCCCTATGTGAACTGACCCAGATCCTGAGATCATCATCTGAGGCCCTTCTTTATGTACCTCCTCCATGAGAGGTCCGGAGGGTGGCAGCACAAAACCAAGCCTTTTCTGTAGTGGCTCCCCATTTGCGGAATGCTTTCCCTAGGGAGGCTAATCTGGCAACTTCATTCCCTATCTTTAGGCAACTAGTGAAAATGTTCTCTTCAAGCAGGCCTTTGGCTGATTAACATTCTATGTCCTTTAAAATGTGCTTGTGGGAGGGAAGGGGTATTGATTTGTTTCTGTTTCTGTTTTATCATGTATTCAGTGTCCTCGTTTTGTATTTTTAATAATAATAAAAATAAATAATAAAATTTTATTTATATCCCACCCTCCCTAGCCAAAGCCGGGCTCAGAGTGGCTAACAACAGTAAAATGATACAACATTCTAAAATCATTTCATTATAAAATCAGTTCAAATCAGATTAATGGCAACCATTGGGCTAGAGTTCTGTGAGGGTTGCCAAAGGAGGGGGTCAGGCTGTGCCTTGGCCAAAGGCCTGGTGGAACAGCTCTGTCTTGCAGGCCCTGCGGAAAGATGTCAAGTCCCACAGGGCCCTAGTCTCTTGTGACAGAGCGTTCCACCAGATTGGAGCCACAGCCAAAAAAGCCCTGGCTCTGGTTGAGACCAGCCTAAACTCTCTGTGGCCCGGGACCTCCAAGATGTTTTTGTTTGAAGACCGTTTTTATGTTGTGAACCACTCCATGATCTTTGGACAAAGAGCACTTTACAAATTTAACCAGTGAATGGATCAATACCATCTCTTTCTGAAAATTGAGTGCTTTAGCTTCAAATCCACCCTCCTCTGGAATCCCAATTTGGAGAAGATAGGGTGGTTCGCTCCACCTGAAGGCCTTTGAATCTTAGGATACATCCACACAACTTCTGGACCAATTATTCTGCAATAACTCATGCCTCCTTGTGTCCGGGACTGGACTGAAGAGGAGGAGGAATGGTGGAGGTCCTCCCCTTCTCCTGTAGCTTCCAGAGAGGAGGGAGGCAGCCTCGAGTTACAGCAGGGCTTTGAGGAAGATAATAGTTCAGAGACAGGCAAACAGCAGAGTTATGCTGTGTTAGGAAAAGGAGAAGGGGAAGCAGAGCAGTTAGCTGACACATCACTGGACAGCGTAACTGACCCCCCTTCTCCCAAAACACAGTCTTCGTTAAGGGTGCAGGAACAAAGAGTCCAGAGACAATTGTCCATGGACAGATGCCAGAGAAGCAGGTGTTGTTGCTAGAGGGGGAAGGGGGAGGAGCTCAGTGCGAGCCACTCCATTATGGGGAATGACTGGAATTCTTTGTCATTGACTGTGATGACTGAATAAATCATAGGTAAGAACTTTCTTGTTTCCTCCCTGCCTCTTGGTCCCATTGGGGGTGGGGGTGGGTGGGGATTCCTTAAGCCTGACACCTTGTCATATCATAAGACCATAAGAAGAGCTTGCTGGATCCAGCCAATGGTCCATCTAGAGCAGCATCCCTTTCTCACAGTGGCCAGATAGATGCCTTGGGAATCCTGCAAGAGGACCCAAGCACAATAATGCTCTCCTCACTTGTGGTTTCCAGGAACAAGCATTCAGAAGAAGAAGAAGAAGAAGAGTTTGGATTTGATAGCCTGCTTCATCACTACCCGAAGGAGCCTCAAAGCGGCTAACATTCTCCTTTCCCTTCCTCCCCCACAACAAACATTCTGTGAGGTGAGTTGTCTTATGTTCTGTGTTGACCCCTTGACAGCAATGGATCTAAGTTAGCCATGCCCATTCACTTCTGTGGAGTTGAACATAGACATCCCAGTTGCCATTATTAAAGTACATTATGCAACTGGTCATTAGGTGCCCTTAAAAGGCTCCTGCTGCTCATCATTTTCCAGCATGAACTACATACAAAGAGCCAGTTATGTCTCCACCCTTTCTTTATTTGTTAAGCTGCCGCTGAAAGCAAGCCGGCATTTCAGAGCATTAGCTCACCCCTGGGCAGGAGCCAAGCCAATTGGTTTAACACAATTGCCATCAGGGTGAACACAGGCTGTCCTTTTGATGAACGGGGCTGCATATTTGGACCTTTGGTGTCGGGGGTGGGTTTGCTTTTTTTAAAAAAAATGCATGTTTATTTTACACTACAAACATTCCCAGACATCCCCAGGACAGAAACGGAGTGTGATCGCATGAGAGCGCCAGAAGCACAAACAAAAGAACGGTGTGTTTAACTTTCCAACACTCCCAAGTGTAAATATAGGATCTATTCCAGGCTTTGGTAACCCAGTGATCTCCATATGTTTGGGACTACAACTCATGCAGCACATGGTTAAACTATGGAACTCTCTCTCACAGGACGCACTGTGGGCCAACAACTCAGATTGCTTTAAAAGCGGATTGGACAAATTCATGCAGGACAAGGCTATCAGTGGCTATTAGCCATGAGGACTATGTTCTGCCTCCATGGTCAGAGGCAGTCATGCGTCTGAATACCAGTTGCTGGAAACCCCTGGAGGCGAAAGTGCTCTTCTGCTCACTTCCTGCTTGCAGATTTCCCATTGACTGTGAGTTCAGGGTTCTGGACTAGATGGGCTGTTGGCCTGATCCAGTAAGCTCTCCTTATGCTCTTATGTTTCCATTGGCTGGAGACAGCTTTACCTAGGCAACAGCGTACTGATGGTCAGTTGGTTTTCAAATGTTTTAGATGCTTAAAAACATTTTAGTTTTATTTTGGGTTGTATGTTTCATCACTAGTGTGTTTGCCACCCTGGGCTCCTTTGGGAGGAGGGGTGGGAGATAAATGTGATTGGACTGGATCTTCTGGTGCAATCATACAAGCAGACTTTGGAGAGCCAGTGTGGTGTAGTGGTTAAGAGCGGTAGTCTCGTAATCTGGGGAACCGGGTTCGCGTCTCCGCTCCTCCACATGCAGCTGCTGGGTGACCTTGGGCTAGTCACACTTCTCTGAAGTCTCTCAGCCCCACTCGCCTCACAGAGTGTTTGTTGTGGGGGAGGAAGGGAAAGGAGAATGTTACCTGCTTTGAGGCTCCTTTGGGTAGTGATAAAGCGGGATATCAAATCCAAACTCTTCTTCTTCTTCTTCAGACTTTGCAACAATGTCAGAGGAGTGGCTCCATGGCACTGCCCCATGTTTCTGGTTGCTCCTGTTTGCAGGACTATAGAGAGCCTTGTCTTTGGTGCCCCCCCTCCCAGATTGTGGATCGACCTTCCCTCCAAGGTCCATTTTGCTCTATCATTCTTTTGGCAGTTGGTCAAGACAACCTCCTTACCCAGTCCTCTGGTTAATCTCACAGAGTTCCCTGTGAAGAGGGATTGATAGTTAACTCACTCTGTGAATTGTAGCTCTGTGAGGGGCATAGAGGTTTCCTAACAACTCTCAGTACCCTTTACAAAGTACAGCTCCCAGAATTCTTTGGGAGAAGCCATGACTGTTGAAAGTGGTATCATAGTGCCTTGAAAGTATGGTGTGAATGTGGCCTAAGTGCGGCCTATTTGTTGTACATTCATTTCCCTAATGAATACATTTGGGCAGGGTTTTTTAAAATCATTCCTCAGTCAAAATCCTTTCAGGGGTTACCTGGCCCATAGGTTTCCCACCAGTCACTGATTCTTCCTCAAGGATGAAGGCTCCAGATGGTGATAGACCATCATCTCTCACTATAGGTCATGCTGACTGTGGCTGATGGGAATTGGAGTCCAACAACATATGGGAAGACACCACATTGGCTATGCCTGCTGTAGGGACTCAGATATAGGTTCTTTGGAGCAATGAAGACCTGATGAAGATATGAAGGGTGTCTGTTTTAATAGCCTGCTTTCCTCTCTTCAGATGCCCATTTGATGATCGAATTTCCTTTGGAGTTTGATTATTCTCTGCCTTTTTCTTTACAAGCATCTGCATAACCAGTTCAATGACTGGTTATAAGCCAGCTTTCAGAGATCAGTGACTTTCCCTTCCCATTTAACATAAATAGACAAAGCCAAAAGTGTTTATATTGCCCAAAAATTCTGTTTGGGTAACAGTTTATGACTTCATAAACGTTCAAAAGACAGGGATGGTATTTAAGACACCAAGACAGGCAGCAAACAACAAGGCGTCCATGTTTGGGAGCCGAAAACAATTTTGAGCAGAGCAGCGGTGAAGAGGTTTGTTTGGGACTTTGGAGAAATGCATGTATAGGCATGGATTTTTTTTGGGGGGGGGCGGCGGCCAAAGTTGTTGAGCTTCTTTTAGGAAATCAAAGTTGTTGTTGAGCTGGGGAGGAAAGAGGGAGGAAATGAAGCGACAGGCAGCCTCTCGTGTGAACAACTCCAAATCCTTACCTAGTTTGGAATGAGGGGTCGCTTATTTTTATTTTGGGACTGCTCCTTTGTGCACGCATGGTAGATCACAAAAGGTGTATGTGAACATGCAAACAAATACCCAAGTATCTCAGCTTTCCTGGCTTGGAGCAACACACACACACCTCTCTCTCTCTCTCTCTCTCTCTCTCTCTCTCTCTCTCACACACACACACACACACACACACACAAACAAACACACAGAGCTGCTGTTTTGTGCAAATCTGGTAGACTGAGAAAGTTGTATTAAAAAAAGAAGTAAAGGTGTGTGCTTACAACTAATCAGATAACAGTGTGCAAGGCCAGCCCACCCATGAAGTGGCATGAAATGGCTGCCTCATGGGGGCCTTCTGCTATAACCCCACCTCTGTCAGAGAAGCAGCGCCAGTATAGTTGCTGATTTCCTGCTGATTTCCTGCAAGGTCTTGTGAGACTTGTGATCCAAGTCTTGCAGGATGTCAAGGAGAGCAAAAAATCTCATGAGATTTGGGTGAGATCTCGCAAGCACTGTTTCCCTTTCCCCTAGGGATGGAAGGATCTGACAGTTTCAGTCCTCTTGGTTTCTCATTTTTGCCACAATTCACTTTCGATTAATATTATTTTTAAACAATATTAGCAGTTTGGTGTGAATTTCTTCTAATAAACACATTTTGGTCCGCAGTTGTTGTTGTTGTTTTATTGTATTTTATATACAATAACAAATGCATAGCACATTGTGTTTTAATTAGTATTTTTAATTGTTTTAAATATTTTATTATAGATTTCGTGCTTTTATATTGTAACTTTGTGTTGTGAACTACCCTGAGACCTATGGGTAGAGGCTGGCCTATAAATTGAATTAACAACAACAGCATACCCCCATTCACATAAGAGGCATTGGGTAATGCATTAACATAAATGATTCTCACTAATCCATACAATTTCTGCAATTGCCCAGCATATATTGGCCCAGGGACAAGACAAAAGCTATATAATGCAGTTATATAATGCAGTTTTATAATATAATGCAGTTTGGTGTGTTATTCTCACTAATGTATCCTTTTTTTACACACACACTTTCCTCAAATATATGTGCTTTTGTGAATACTGGTTGGTGGTAAATATGCATTGCAAAATTCGGAGAAGCGCGAATTTCAAAGGTCTCTTTATTTCAGTTCTTCTATTGTTTCAGAAATTGTAACTTTGATAGATTCACCTTTAAATGCCAATGGAACCAAATCCCTCCCCTCTCCCTACATCTATAGCTCTCCGTGCTCTGCACCGAAATGACAGCCGCTAGGTGACAATCTGGAAGATGACCCGCTACCCCAAAGAGGCGGACCCCCTCATTTTGAGCCAATTTCCAAATTAGCTGGATTCAGCAAGGTAGGTGAATTACTGCATTTCAACCCCTCCCCAGAGCGCCACAAGAGGAGCAGAGGAGGAGGGAACAACTCACAGTGCGATACATCTGGAAATCAACACCGACAAGATGAATTATTCAAGGATTAGCAGGCTCCCATGTGGGGGGTTTTCTTTTTTGGTTTATTCAGATGAAAAGCCTGGAAAAGGCAAAGTGGTGCTTTCCCCCTGACATTTAATTTAGCAGAGATTGCTGCATTACAATAGGGAGGAAGTGAACTGCATTGCATTGCAGCAGGCGGCTGAGTCTGAGGGCACTCCACGCTAATAAATAAATAGAATTTTGCACCCAGGGTATTCATTCACATTCTACAGCCGAAAAGTGGGGATCCCACAACCTGCCTGAATATGCCAACTACAGTGGTACCTCCAGTTGTGGACGGGATCTGTTCCGGAGCTCTGGCCGGATCCTGAGGTTTCTGCAACTGGAGCAACTGCATCTGTGCATGCGCGCACGGCAAAACACTTCTGGGTTTGCCGCTTTTGCAACCCGAAGTTTAGGTATATACATTTGCACAAGGTAATGAATGCCATTGTGTCAGTGCAGTATCATGGTTAGAGTGCTGGACTAGGACTGAGGAGAGGGGCGTTCAAATCCCCTCAGTCACTATATCTGAGCCTAGTTATTTATCTGAGTCTAGAAGTGAAGTTACAGGGAACCAGGCCTATGTTTAGAAGACATATGAAGGCAGCCCTGTTTAGAGAAGTTTTTAATGACTGATGTTTTAATGTATTTTTAATCTTTTGTTGGAAGCCGCCCAGAGTGGCTGGGCCAGATGGGCAGGGTAATAATAATAATAATAATAATAATAATAATAATAATAATAATAATAACAACCTACCTCACAGAATTGTGGTGAACATAAAATGGAGAGGCCATGAGAACCATTCACCCCACCTCAAACTCATTGGAGGAGAGGGGGATATCAATGTAACAAATGTAACAAACAAACAAACAAAGAAACAAACAAACATATTCTTCTTACTTTATTCTTCCCTGTTTCTCTGTCATTCATCCTGTGTCAGTATACCTGAAGGAGCGTCTCTGCCCCCATCATTCTGCCTGGACACTGAGGTCCAGTGCTGAGGGCCTTCTGGTGGTTCCCTCACTGCGAGAAGCCAAGTTACAGTGAACCAGGCAGAGGGCCTTCTCAGTAGTGGCACCGGTCCTGTGGAATGCCCTCCCACCAGATGTCAAAGAGAAAAATAACTACCAGACTTTTAGAAGACATCTGAAGGCAGCCCTGTTTAGGGAAGCTTTTAATGTTTAATAGATTATTGCATTTTAATATTCTGTTGGAAGCCACCGAGAGTGGCTGGGGTATAAATAATATATTATTATAATATTATTATTATTATGTGTCAAATTTCACAAATGGCCCCGGACACTGAGGTCCAGCTCCCAGGGCCTTCTGATGGTTCCTTCACTGAGAAAAGTGAAATTACAGGGAACCAGACAGAGGACCTTTTGGTAGTGGTGCCCGCCTTGTGGAATGCCCTCCCATCAGATGCTAAGGAGATAAATAACTATACAACCTTTAGAAGACATCTGAAAGCAGCCCTGTATAGGGAAGTTTTAAAATGTTTAATGTTTTATATTGTTTTTATATACATTGGAAGCCACCCAGAGTTGTTGGGGCAACCCAGTAAGATGGGTTGGGTACAAAGAATAAAATTATTATTATTAATTGTAGTCGTGGTCATTTATTTATTATTTTATTCATTTCTTTGAAAAATCATATCCCTGCTTTCATTGTTGAGTGATTGCAAGATGCGTCACAACAATAAAAAAGAAAGTTTGTAAAGTCCTCAGGGCAGGGACAGTTTATTTTTTTGTTTGCCAACTTCAGGCTTTTGGGATTTTGGCAGGTGCTCTCCATGTTTCAAGTTTCCTCCCAGAGTCATGAGGACTGGAAGATTCCTTTAAAAAACAAAACAAAGCAAAACATGAAGATTATCAGGAACCTAAGAAATTTCTGCATCTGCTACTGCATTAAGTGGTTTGTTTGTTTTTTTGCACACACAGAGAGAATTGCTACATAGACACAGCCTGCCAGTGAGACCGAAGGCTTTGTCAACCATGTAGCTCTGCTCAGTCACTTCCAGGGAGCGAGGACTCAGAAGAACAATCAACTCTGGACATAACAGTACTTCTTATACTGCTTTGAAGGACCAGCCCAATACGATTTTGGAAGCTTGAGCCTTTTAAAGTGTTTGCTGTTTTGCATTCCAAACACACCCACCGTCATGGATTCAAGTGCAAATACTGATTCTCTGGTGTGACTGCCTCCAATCCCTTGGCCTGCTCGGAACAGCACCAAGAACCCAAACTCATCGTAATGCACCCAAGCCATGCATGTTTCCAGCAGACGATTGCCTGATTCCCATTTGTATTCTGGGAGGCTGTTCCTGCTCATTTGCAGAGACATGGCAGAGCAGAAGCTATTATGCCTCTTCAATCAAATTGATTGCGGAAAGAGGCAGGGAGCCTCTTTTGAGTTATGCTTCCTCCTGGCCAGAATTCAAAAAGATGACGCTTAAGGAGCCCTCTTCAAAAGAGCTTCCATTTCAGAGTGTCCTTGTTGCTGGTAGCAAATGTGGGCTTCCTTGCACCCTGCTAAAGGCAGGAAGACACAGTGGTTTGTTGGTGCATCTGACATACATCTATCACCCTTGACCGTTGGCCTCCCTGGCTGGGGCTGATGGGAACTGGAGTTCCACTGGAGGCCATTGTGTCTCCATCCTTTCTGAAGGTAGGGGATGATGGTGTCACTCCCATGGCCTGAGAACAGGAGTGGGGGAACCTCAGTTCCAGGAATGTGAATGTGGCCCCCCAGAATGCATTATCCTTCCCTTGGGACTCTCCCTAGGCCATTCCTGAATGCGTTGGTCAGTTGGAAATGTGTCTTGGACTCTTGCTTGCCTGGGCAGAGATGTATGCCGAAACTGTTTTGCATAGATGGAATGCAGCATGCTCTGCAAAGTTAAGAAGCACCTCCTTGATCCATAGACTTTTGCCTCTGGCTGTTCCCACCACTGGTATGTGGGCCTTGGAAGGTTTGACATGAAAAATGTGGCCCTCAGAATGAAAAATGGTTCCCCATCCCTGCTGTAGCAGACGTTGCTGTCAGCTACTGCTCTATACAAAAGCCATAGTGATTTAGGGAAAAATGGAGCGGCCTGGCACATGCTACCTAACAACTAGGGCTAGACAGGATCTTTGCTGGTGGGATCTCTCCTCAAGCCAATCAGTTGACAATTTGTAGCTCCTGACTCTTGGTGGTGGTGGAAGGCTTGATAAAGGCCCTGGAAGGACAGGAATGGAAAATATCCACTTCCTAAGCTTTAACCTCTTGCTGATCCTACGAAAGTCAAAAATTTCTCTGCTGGATCAGGCAAATCAGGTCTGATCAGGTATGGATCAGACCCGAGTTCATCTGCAGACTCTCCCTCTCTTCTAATTCCCAGGAACAGATATTCTGGGGTGTGCTGTCTCTGACAGCCACCATGGCTAATAGAAGCAGGTAAAGATGCTCATAGGCATCTTTAATCATTTAATTGCCACCGATATTCTCTCATGGCATGCCTGTATGCCTCTAGCACACAATTTGTGAATTAGTGCTTTAGAAAAACAAGCTGAATATTTAGGAGCACCTCAACCACAATCTGTATTGGGATACAGCCGAGGGAGAGTTGGGAAGCAGGGCCATTCCATCAGCTCTTCTGAGAGATCATCACAATTGGGATCCTCCTTCCTCAGCTGCCCAGCATCAATTTCATCAGACTGCAGCAGAGGAAGAAAAGGGAGACAGGAACACCCAGCCAGCTCTGCTGAAAGACTCACTCAGTTTGGCTCTTTCTCTCCATTAGTTGTTTCCATCCCAGCTGGTCCATCCCAGCTGACCATGTTTGCTGCCCTGGGCTTCTTTGGGAGTAAATACAGGATAGAAAATTAATAGAGAAAATGCATAAATACCCATTGAAATTAATGGCCATAGTTGAGTGAGTTGGATGCAGACCATCCCAAACATATTGCCATTACTACTAATCTGATCTAAAAATGCAGACACCATCGCTGTATGAAAAATAGAAACACATGAAATGCAAATATGTGGTTTTTTTTTTAAAAAAATAACAGGCAGTGTCCTCAACAAATAAAGTAAAAAGGAAATGAAAGCAAGAGTCTGAAGGTTCCTCCCTCTCCCCTCTCCCCTCTCACGCACACATGAATCCCACCCTTCTAAGCAGCTGTTCGGAGCATGGAAGTTACAATTATGTATTGTCAGCACAAAATTTTGCCAGACCCATCATCATAAATTGCACCGTGGAAGTTTACTGCACACTCCAGAAAGTCTGGCCAGATTAGATTCTAGTCTGGAAAGAGAGAGAGAGATACATTTTGCTTTCACTCATCAAGACTGGGTGACTAATACTCCCCTTTTTCCTGTTACACCACTAAAAAAACAACAACAAAAAAACAACAACAGCAAAGCAGGCCGCAGGCCTGGGCAGGCCGGGTCGTCCTCTTTATATACCTGCTGGGATTGACAAGGCATCTGGGCCTCACTTGAATCTCATAGCTCTCCTGTAGCTGCCTCTGATTAGTTATCATTTAACTCTTTGGGGGAAACAATTAGCATCACACGTCATGTGCATGGAAGTTGCCGAACCAATTAACCAACTAGAAGGATTACTGTTAATAGCACCAGTTTTCCTATACAGTGGTGCCCCGCAAGACGAACGCCTCGCAAGACGGAAAACCCGCTAGACGAAAGGGTTTTCCGTTTTGGAGGCGCTTCGCAAAACGAATTTCCCTATGGGCTTCCTTCGCAAGACGAAAGCCCATAGGGAAATCTCCGGGACAGCGGGGAAGCGCAGCGCGTCTTCCCCACTGTCCTCGGACCTCCTCCGAAGGCTGGCGGTGGGGCGGAAAGCCCTTCTCCCCGCGCCAGCCTTCGGAAGGCTCCTCCGAAGGCTGGCGGTGGGGCGGAAAGCCCTTCTCCCCGCGCCAGCCTTCGGAAGGCTCCTCCGAAGGCTGGCGGTGGGGAGAAAAGCCCTTCTCCCCGAGCCAGCCTTCGGATGGCTGTCCTGAAGACTTGCGGTGGGAGGAGGGTTTTCCTTCCCACTGCCAACATTCAGAATGCTGTTCTGAATGTTGGCGGTGGCAAGGAAAAACCCTCCTCCCACCGCAAGCCCCGGGAACAGAGGAGAAGCGCTGCGCCCCTTCCCCTCTGTTCCCGTACCTGTCCTGAAGGCTTGCGGTGGGGAGAAAAGCCCTTCTCCGCACCGCCAGCCTGGCAAGCGGTTTCTATAGGAACGCATTAATTGATTTTCAATGCATTCCTATGGGAAACCGTGCTTCGCAAGACGAAAAACTCGCAAGAAGAAAAAACTTGCGGAATGAATTAATTTCGTCTTGTGAGGCACCACTGTAACTTGATATTGTTGAAATAAAAAATTCCTTCCAGTAGCACCTTAAAGACCAGCTAAGTTGGTCTTAACTTAACTTAGTTGGTCTTTAAGGTGCTACTGGAAGGAATTTTTTATTTTGACTATGGCAGACCAACACGGCTACCTATCTGTAATTGATATTGTTGGATAGTTTTGATGAACTGCAAAAGCATTTTTAGTTTGCTTTCTGTTGTCACCTTGGAACTTTTCTTTATTAGTGCCACTTTGTTTCATACAATTCCTTGCAAATGAAGGAAAATAACTTTTCTGCTTGTATATGTTGATAATATAATTTTGGTTACTGGCCAGGACATAGGTGTCCTGACTGTGACAAAGGTGACCTGTGTGCTTGCTTGCTTGCTTGATTAACAGCTGTTGGGAACTTCAAAGTCCCTGTTCTCCCTTCTTATGGTCTTTGTACTGGACCTGGAGACTCCAATAGAGAGCATTCCATGTCAAGAAGGAGGGCAAGTGGGCACTCTATCAAATGATAGGACAGGAGTTACACAGAGCAGGGTCTTTTCACTGGTGGTGCCCATTGTATGCCTCGCTCTTCCCAGACCTGCTCTCTTTTTGCCTATATTTTGGAGCTTTATAATTTAGGAAGACTTTGGAAGAACTGGTTGACAAGTCTTATCAGTTGCTGACGTATGAGCAGATTTTTTGCTGCTATTCTGTGCTTCTGGTGCACCAGGTTTTACACCGGCATAATAGAGTCTGGCATCCTGGCCAACTCAATTTATGATACAATTTATGAGCTTTCTCCATTATCTGCACAGAAGAGAGTGTTCAGTCAACAGTGCAAAGGCTGAGCTGAAGCATTCCCTGCTGGTTATCTGCTTTCAGCAATAGGGGTCCTAATGGGGCCCCTGCACCAGGGCAATCTAGATGGATTTTATTTATATCTAAAAGATTTTGCAGATTTTGGCTGTGAACTGGGGCCCTACAAAAAATAAAAAAAATCAAGTTGCTCCCCACTGCTTCAAATTAGGCCCCACTGGCTAGCCCTTAGTCTCATAGTTGCTGGACCTGAGTTGCCCTGCCCTTGCATGAAGTCTTGGGTTTACAATTTTGGGAGAGGGGAGACTGCGGCACTGGGGAGCGGGCAGGCTGGTGAGGCCCCCTAGATTTAGAGGCCCTAGGCTTCAGCCTACTTAGCCTATACATAAATCCAGCACTGGCTTTGGGGACTTCTGACTCCAGAGGTAAATATTCAGGTTGTGCTGCTTGCCACAATGAATCAAGACTTGTTGAGGAATACAAATAGTGGGTGTCCAAGTGCCAGCAATTGTAGTTTGTTAGGTGCTAGTTTGTCAACTTGTGCTCATCAGATAGGCCTCACATTTCACAGATCTTTCTTCCCATTTATCTTTCCTTCATCTTGTATTGAGCAGCGAAGTGTAAAGAAAAGAAATGTCAATTTTTGGCCATATTTTAGTGAAATCTTGTCGCAATTGGATTTCGTTTTAAACAGTTTTTAATACTGTATTTTATGTTGCTGTAACCTACCCTGGGACCTTCCGGCAAAGAGTAATAATAATAATAATAATAATAATAATAATAATAATAATAGTTTTTGAAGGAATTGGCTCTTTTTACAGCTGGACACTGCTTTGGGAACCATGAGGAATTGTATTTTAGAATCTCTTGCTCAACTTAAGATCTCCCAAAAATAAGTTCAATGGAGGGAGCGAAGGGGTTGGAAAAGAAAAATAGCTGTGGCTAAACTAAGCATCCCTCCCTGCTGTTGCTTCCCTGCTTCAGATAATCCCTTTCAGAAGCTGCTTTTCCTCTGACGAAACAGCTGCCAAGTTTTGCCATTTGTGTTTGCGTGTAAGAATTAAGTTTGGCTACTCAAAATGTATATATGATTTAATTGTAAAAAACAAGCACCCCAAAGTGGTTTACAAAAAAAGAACAAAGCGATAAAAGTATCAGCAAAAATTGTTACGACTATTTAAAACAGTCAGAAATTAATGAGTCAATGATAAACTAAAAAACAGATTAAATCACATGACAACAACCTTACATATATGCAGAGGCTTATCCAAATAAAAAGTTTTACAACTGTTTTATACCTGCTATTATTTTCCAAATCACTCGAGGGTGCCTCATGGGAAATGCTTTATATATGAAACACATGAAATTATTGTTATAATGACAATGACAGTAACTGTAACTGTAACAACAACAACAACGTTATTAAGATGCCTATACCACAGTCTATGCCCCACACTATCAATATTTTGGGGTGGCTGCCAAAATAAAGAAGTTGTCAATCCTACTCATTACAGAACCTAGCAAGATTGCCCATGGAGGTAAAGAGTCATCCAGTTTGGCCCCATTTTTGCATATTTCTTTTACAAGAGTCTCTTCCTCTCCCCTCTGCCATCTTGTTGAACTGATTTGTACACTTCCTTTATTATTCTGCCCCCCCACTCCATCTTCCGAAAAAACAGTTGTACGTTAATTAATTCCTTTCTAAAGATGATGGGTGCTTACAGGCATGGTGAGACACATTTAGCAACTGCGGAAAGCAAAAAGTGACTGCCAGGGCTTCCTTTGACAGGAGGCAGGAGAGAGAGAGAGAGAGAGAGATTGCAGAGCAGGGGCTGTGGAATCTGTAGCTGGGGGTGGAAGGACCTGTCCATTTCATTTACCTCATTTCTATTCTTAAATTCAGTTCTCCACATTTTGGCAGCAATTCACCAGCATTTAAGTGAATTCTTCCAAATAAGCATAAATTTGTATGCAGTTTTGACTAATGTGCACATTTTTTTCAAGCAATATCCCCCAATGTGATACATTTTTTTGTATGTTGCTTTCACTAATACATTCTTTTTATTGCACGCTTTTCCCCAATGTAAGGGACGCAGGTGGTGCTGTGGGTTAAGCCACTGAGCCTAGAGCTTGCTGATCAGAAGATCGGCGGATTAAATCTCTGTGACGGGGTGAGCTCCCATTGCTCGGTCCCTGCTCCTGCCAACGTAGCAGTTCGAAAGCACAAAGTGCAAGTAGATCAATAGGTACCACTCTGGTGGGAAGGTAAAGGGCGTTTCTGTGCGCTGCTCTGGTTCGCCAGAAGCGGCTTAGTCATGCTGGCCACGTGACCTGGAAACTGTACGCCAGCTCCCTCAGCCAGTAAAGTAAGATGAGCGCCGCAACCCCAGAGTCGTCCGCGACTGGGCCTAACGGTCAGGGGTACCTTTCCCCCCAATTATTCATTTTCCCAGACACTGCTTGCTTGGAGAACTGCATGACAAAATGTAAGATATTGAAGGATAGCTGTGTTTTGGTTTGCATATTGTTTCAGAAAGTGCAGATTTGATAGATTCACCTTTAACTGAGAATCGAATCAGATTTCTCCCCCCAGCACTACCATTGGTTCTCCAAATGTTGCTGGCCTCTGACCCCCATCATCCCCAATGATGCTGGCTGGTGCTCCAAAGCCCATTCAGGTCCTTGTACTAATTCGCAAAGCCCTGAATAACTTAGGTCCTCAGGGACTGCTTGACCCTTCGTCAATGAGATAATCTACAGGAATACTGTTGATCATCTCGAGTTGGTGAAGCTCATCTGACAACAACAAGAATCTGACTCTATAGTGTCACCAGCCCTGTGTAACAGAACACTCTACTAATAGAAATCTAGCAGGCACCTTCTGCTTCAACTTTAAACACTTGCTGAAAACTTTTCTATTCCATCCTGTTTATGAAGACAATTCCACAATAGCTGAATTCTGATTTTAACATTTTTGGGAAGTTTTTTTTATAGTATGATTTTAGGTATGATTGCTTTGATTTTCTTTAATCAATTAGAACATACATAAGGAAAGCCTCCTGAGTCAGGTCTCATCAAGTCCAGTATCCTGTACTCACAGTGACCACTCAGGAAACCCTCAAGCAAGACCTGAGCACAAGAGCACTCCCTCCTCCTGCAGTTCTCAGCTACTACTACTGAGCTTCTTGGGCTTGCTGATCGGATGGTCAGCTTTGTCCCAGCTCCTGCCAACCTAGCAGTTCAAAAGCATACCAGTGCAAGTAGATAAATAGGTAACACTGCGGCAGGAAGTTAAATGGCATTTCCATGCACTCTGGCTTCTGTCACAGTGTCCCATTGCACCAGAAGCAGTTTAGTCATGCTGACCACATGACCTGGAAAGCTGTCTGTGGACAAACACCGGCACCCTCGGCCTGAAAGCTAGATGAGCACAGCACCTCATAGTCACCTTTGACTGGACTTAACCATCCAGGGGTCCTTTACCTTACCTGTTCAGAAGTATTGCTCCTCCATCTGTGGAGGTACAATGTAGCCATCATTGCTAGTAACCATTGATAGCCTATGTCCTCCATGAACTTCTTTTTTAAAGCCATCTATGCTGGTAGCCTTAGCTGCCTCCTGTGGGGACAAGTTCGATAGTTTAACAACGTGCTGTGTGAAGAAGTCCTTTATTTCATCTGTTCTGAGTCATGCAACATTTAGCACCACTAAATGACCGCAAGTTCTAGTCTTATGAAGGTGGAAGAAAAACTTCTCTCTCTTCACGTTCTCCACAACATGCATAATTGTATACACTTCTATCACTGCTTACTTGCCTTTTCTCAAAACAGAAAAGTCCCAAATGCTGCAACCTTTTGTCACCAGGGGAATATAAACAATATGTAAATATTAAAGGTAAAGGGACCCCTGACCATTAGGTCCAGTCGTGACCGACTCTGGGGTTGCAGCGCTCATCTCGCTTTATTGGCCGAGGGAGCCAGCGTACAGCTTCCGGGTCATGTGGCCAGCATGACTAAACCACTTCTGGCGAACCAGAGCAGCGCACGGAAACACCGTTTACCTTCCCGCCAGAGTGATACCTATTTATCTACTTGCACTTTGACGTGCTTTTGAACTGCTAGGTTGGCAAGAGCAGGGACCGAGCAACGGGAGCTCACCCCGTCACGGGGATTCGAACCGCCGACCTCCTGATTGGCAAGTCCTAGGCTCTGTGGTTTAACCCACATTATATGCATGTAAATATTTTTTGATAAATAAACAGGCAGGAGGGCTACAGGCTCCCCATCTGATCTCCACTGAACACAAGCTAGTGAAGACAACTCTCAGGGCATCCACAGAGCCATGATGATTCTGCAGGGAGCCACCTTCCTGAATGTCTCTGATGTTCTGCTGTCCTCGAAATCAGCATGCAGAAGAGCTGTGTTTCTCTCACAAGACCATCCTAGTTGTGAGGGAGGAGAATGGCCTTCCCCACATCCTTCACCAAGCAAGGGAGCATGATGGGAATTCTTGTCTGCATTATTAAATTTCTGCTTTATGGAGGCTGCCTTGGGAGATCTCTGACCTTTTCTGTGCCTAATCTATATGCTTTCCTTTTGCTGCACATGGTAGCCAGAGGAGCAGCACTGAGAAGCACAGGAAAGTTTTCCTCAGCCAATTATACATTCTCTCTCTCCACATCTCTCTCTCTCTCCACATCTCTCTCTCTCTCTTTAAAAAATGCCATTGATTTTCAGATTCTGCCAAGAAAAATCACGCTTTCAAGATATGTCTCTCTTATCCCAGGCAGAATTTCTGCAAAGGAAATTCCTCTTTGGTTGTTGCTGTTTTTCTTTCCAGGACACAGGAAAGCTCACTGAAAATTTGGCATTCAAAAAATTGCATTGCTTCAATGGGGTCCTGACAAAGTCTTATCTTGATAGCTGGGCCAGATCTGTAGTAGTTTTTTTTTTCCAATTTGGGTAGCATGCTACTACAACTTAGGAACTTAAGAAAAAGCAAACTTCTGAATTTGCCATTACACTTCTGCAAACATGCTCATCCTAAAATTATTCAGTGTCCCTAAATGCTTAGCTTTGCTTTTCATGTGCACCTTCTCCAGAGTGACTCTAGGAGCCAATCCCCAGTGGCTGACTCACCTCCTTTCACTCTGATTGGTTCCATTCAGCACAAAGGGTGAGGTGGCTTCTTATTGGCTAAGAAGCTCCTTTTCATGCTGATTAGGCAGCCCTAGGACACTAGAGACTGGGACCCTGCTGCAGAAACAGTAACAGGTCTTTGACCATAGACCACTACACCATTGCATGTTTGTGGTTAATCCTATTCTCAGTCATTCAGTCCAAAATCAGACAGTGACTGTGGGGAGGATGAAACTCACTCCAGTAAACTCCTGGGTTGTGTCATCCTTCCCAGTGACTAACAACTTTAACCACCTTTTTGAAGCAAAAAATTCTGTAGCAACATCTAATAAGGCATTGTCTAGTGAATCTCTAGTCATATGTATGCTCAGTCTTTGCATCTAAGCAGAAATCTGTATATGTACACACAAATACAGAGTATGTATTATTCACTTATGTGGAATATTTTTATTTGCACTTCATCAAAAGATTTCATGGCAGCAGTGCCAAAAAGCATGAATCAAATTATTGTTGTGGGACTGGATGACCTCAATATTTTTTCCAACTCAATGATTGGTTGGGGCTCTAAACAATACAGAAGGTCTGCTTATATGGTCAAACTTGCCCAGCAAGTCTGTTTTAGTTAGATAAAGTAGCTGGCCAAGTATGGGTGATTTGTTGCCATAGGAACCCATGGCTGGTGGTGACTCTTCCCAGATAAAGGAACCATTTGGGATCTTCCTCCCTGCAGGATATTATGGCATCAGGCTGTTTTGTGGAGAAACAGTAGGTTTAGAGAAAGGCAGACTGAGATGGAACTGGGAAAAAGGCACAGAAGGCTTACCTTCCAACATTTCTCTGATGAAAATAGGGACGTTTTATTCCTCTATCATCATCATCATCATCATCATCATCATCATCATCATTTTATTATTTATATCCTGCCACTCTGAGCAGCTTCCAACATGTATAAAAACATAATAAAACCATATTCAGGTGCCTTCTAAAGGTTGTATAGTTACTTATCTCCTTGGCTCAGGAATCGCAATACTGGATACCCTCCAATATTCGTCTGATATCAATAGGGATGCCCTAAGGAAAAGTGGGACCAGGGTGGCTTCAGTAAGTCCAGGATTGTCCCTGGAAAATAGAGACACTTTGGAGGATGAGTAGGTCTCTGATAGTGCTGGCAGTTCCACTAGAAATCTGATGGGAAACTCTGATTTGTGAAACATCTGTTGGAGCATTTAACACCATGAATCTCCACCAGTGCTCAAACCTGCATATTTGTAAAGAAATACGAAAATTGCAAAGTTCCAGTAAGTCTCCTCATTCAAAGGAAACTAATCTAGGGCACACCTGAAACCTCACTGCTCAGAGAACTGCACGCAAGCTGGTATTCCATCCAATATCAAGAGGCAGGGAGTTCCAAAGGACAGGGGCTGCCACACGAAAAGAATGTTGTTGCTTCCACCGCAGTGCTGAGAAAAAATGCTGGATTGTCATTCAGTGCATCATTTCAGACTCGTCCAAAAGAAGAAGAAGGAGTGGAAGGAGAAAGGGTGTGCTTAAAATTTCTAAAAGACAGAAAGTACAGGCAATTAGAGTGAAGAATACCTCACTTGGTATGCAAATAGCACCAAGCAGGCATCAGGTTGCATATTAAAGTGTCAGGAAAGTTTCATTACGAACCATGCAAAGCAACATTCCCTCCTGCCGCTCTTGATGTAATGCTTCAAATTCCCTTGGTCGCAAGAAGAATGCAAGATCTTTTGTGCTTCAAACAGAGGCTGAGCCAGAAAGCATTAACATTTCAGATTAATTTATCCCTCCTTCTTTAATATTACAATTTGCATTTTCACAGCTTATAACCATATCTGCCTTCTAGATAAACATAGGTGTAGCCAAGATTTTTGTGGGGGGACAGGACAGAACCTCAAATTTGATTTGTATTGTTTTTTTTTTATTGAATGGTAGGGGGGATGGCAACTGCCCCCTGCCTCCCTTGGTTATGTCACGTAGAGAAGCAGAAACACCCTGTTGCTTAAAATGGGGCTTCACCCTTGTGTACATGTGAAAGAGAATGACATGGTTTCTAGAACTTTGATAATCTTGGTTGCCTTCCTCTGCACACGTTCCAGCTTGTCAATATCCTTCTGAATTGTGGCACCCAGAACAGGACACAGGACTCCAGCTGGAGGTCTGATCACACTGTATTTCTGTTGATGCAGCCTAGAACAGCGCTAGCTTTTTTGCTGCTGCATCACACTGTTGACTCTTATTAAGCTTATGGTCTACTAAGACGCCTAGAGCCTTCTCACATAGCATTGGCTACTGGCAAGCCAGGTGTCCACCATCTTATATTTGTGGAGTGGGTATTCCTGCCTATGTGTAGAGCCTTGCATTTGTCCTTACTGGAATTCATTTTGCTAGTTTGGGCCCAGTTCTCCAGTCTGTTAAGGTCGTCTTGAATCCTAATTCTGTCTTCTGTGGCATAAGCTGTCCCTCCTAGTTTGGTGTCATCTGCAAATTTGGTGAGCACCCCCTCAATTCCTTAATCCAAGTTATTTACAAAGATGGTGAGCCCAGGATAGAACAGGCCCAGGATAGAACCCTGCAGCATCCCACTTGTCACCCTTTTTCAGGATGACGAGGAATCATTTGTGAGCACTCTTTGGGTTTGGTCAGTCAACTGGCTACAAATCCATCTAACTGTTACCTTGACCAGCCCACATTTTATCAGCTTCTCCACAATAATATAATGGTGATTTTGTCAAAAGCCTACTGAAATCAAGATACACTACGTCCACAGCATTCCCATGATCCACCAAGCTTGTAAGTCTATAGAAAAAGAGATTTATCTGGCATGACTTGCTTTTGAGAAACCCATGCCACGATTTAGTGAAGATAGCATCCTTTTTAAAGTATTCACAGACCGTTTAATTATCTGTTCTGGGATCTTTCCTGGTATCAGCATCAAACTGACCAGTTGGTAGTTACCTAAGTCTTCTTTTCCTGCCAACCTAGCAGTTCAAAAGCACGTCAAAGTGCAAGTAGATAAATAGGTACCACTCCTGCAGGAAGGTAATCGGCGTTTCCGTGTGCTACTCTGGTTCGCCAGAAGCAGCTTAGTCATGCTGGCCACATGACCCGGAAGCTGTCTGCAGACAAACGCTGGCTCCCTCGGCCTATAGAGCGAGATGAGCGCCGCAACCCCAGAGTCTGCCACGACTGGACCTAATGGTCAGGGGTCCCTTTACCTTTAAGTCTTCTTTCCCTCCTTTTTGAATGACATTTGCCCATCTCCAGTCTGCAGGGATCTTTGAGAATCCCATTTGATCCACATTTACCATCTTCACAAAAAATCTGAAAACTATATTTTAAAAAACTGAAGAAATCTGGATTAAATCTGGGGAAATTGTCAGCAGTATTTTGATGAGGAAAATGTAGCATGGATACTGACAAAAATGTGCATGCAGGAACAACACCGATTCCACAATGAACTGCTGAACTGAAATGGCCCAGGTAAGCACAGTCACACTAAATTGTGATAATGCATGGCCAATTAAATTCCATATTTCTTGCCATTGTGGGTTTTTTGGTGGGAAGGAAGAGGAGGCTAATGATGTTAATAAAGCTGATAATTATCCGGCCATGTAAATCTCTTTTGTTTGTTGGTTTGACAGAGCCAATCAAAGCTGGCTTACGAGTTTCCTCATTTGGAAAATGACCCAGGCTTCCATTTTAATTTGGTTATTGTATAAAGGTTGACAAATAATCATCTTTATGGTAGCTCAGGGTTCTTTGGTATCTTGGTTACACATGTGTGTATAATTAGGCACATCATTTTAGCTGAATATGTAAACTCACTTGTTACTTGGATTTTATGCTGGCAATTAGAGATAATGGATTGGGGAGGATGAAAAAGTGGGCTAATGTGGCAGTTTTTAAGTCCTTTCCAAATGAAATATGTCTGCACAACTGTTAAGTATACAGCAGTGTCACAGGAGATTTTGGGCTGCATCCAATTCATATTTTATTTTCAAACTCAGTGTCAGAAAGTGTGGGTTTTCCAGAGGTGTTCTAGAAGCAGGATTCAAAAACTTCATTGCTTGACTTTGCTGACTTGCTAGAGGACAGAGATGTTCATCTGATTTCTCTTGCACTACAGCGCTGCCATTGCAAAAGGCAAAAAATGGTATTGCTGTTGAGCAGGAAGTAGGTAACAGAAAGGGACAATTGGGTTCTACCTGTCTTCTTTGGTGATCACTCGTAGC
This sequence comes from Podarcis liolepis, assembly GCF_965112155.1. Classification (NCBI taxonomy): domain Eukaryota; kingdom Metazoa; phylum Chordata; class Lepidosauria; order Squamata; family Lacertidae; genus Podarcis; species Podarcis liolepis. The sequence goes on from NC_139569.1 coordinate 30,591,335, forward strand.
TGAGTAAGATTGCCTTCCATAAACACAGTTTTAACAATGAGTCGGTAAGTGACTGTAACGGGCCAATTCTGGATCCACACGTCCTTCCACAGTGGGGACATTGGTTTTCGGCTGGGAGTTGATCACGGTGTGGATTTGCCAAGCATGCCTTCCTCTTAGCATGTTTCTCCCTTGCGTCCTGAGTTTGAGTGTCTTCAAAGCAGACGACTCTGGGGTTGCGGCGCTCATCTCGCTTTATTGGCCGAGGAAGCCAGTGTACAGCTTCTGGGTCATGTGGCCAGCATGACTAAGCTGCTTCTGGTGAACCAGAGCAGCGCAAAAAAATGCTGTTTACCTTCCTGCCAGAGTGGTACCTATTTATCTACTTGCATTTTGAAGTGCTTTCAAACTGCTAGGTTGGCAGGAGCAGGGACCGAGCAACAGGAGCTCACCTTGTCACGGGGATTCAAACCGCCGGCCTTCCGATCGGCAAGCCCTAGGCTCTGTGGTTTAGACCACAGCGCCACCCACTCCCCTTTAAAAATAAAAAATAAATGGTACAAAATGTAAAATTGGGATGCATCTAATAATGAAACCCTTAGGGGAACACCTCATAAAATGCAAATAATCAGCCCTAAGAAGAAAAAGAAGAGTTTGGATTTGATATCCCGCTTTATCACTACCCGAAGGAGTCTCAAAGCGGCTAACATTCTCCTTTCCCTTCCTCCCCCACAACAAACACTGTGTGAGGTCAGTGGGGCTGAGAGACTTCAAGGAAGTGTGACTAGCCCAAGGTCACCCAGCAGCTGCACGTGGAGGAGCGGGGAAGCAAATCCAGTTCACCAGATTACGAGTCCACCGCTCTTAACCACTACACCACACTGGCTCCCTAAAGGAAAAGAGGTATACAGATTTATGCCACTCTGCTGCTCCCTGCTGTGCTCCCCAGCACCAATCTGGATTTCGCCAACCTTTGGCCAGCACATTTATTTCGTCTTTTCAGAGTGCACTGCACAGTGACTTCTAGCTTCTGCCCAGATTTTGCCCTCCGGTTGCCAAACATTCCACGCTCTTGACTCTGCTCCATCTCTGACACGTTGGCGGGAGCAGCTTCTGCGGCGACATTTGAAGAGCAAAGAGTTTCACACCCTCGTAAATTTTGCTTCCATTTGTGTCTCAGCGTGGGGGCGTGAGTGACGGCAAAGCAGGGTGACAGTTTTTGCTTTCACACCCCTGCCTTCCATTTGTACTAGCCAAAGACATCTTTAAAATGCTTTCTTGGAGGGGATGGGGGACATAGACAGTGAGTGAAGTGTTCTTTCATATATATATATATATATATATTCTCCCTGATAATACAATCTATTCTATTTTTGTCATTTTACCATTCAGCTTAGATTGGGAATTTGAAAAGCGCACAGTGTATGCTTAAAAGAAATTGGCAGGCCTTACATCAGATAGCGTAAATCAATAAATGCATTCCTATGTGGGAATGAGCCCACGGAATTCAATGAATAGATTGGTTGGGTTTTAAAGATACACTACCTAATTCACACTTTCTGATATATTAGGGAAGATAACATGCACAATTTAATTAAATGTTCTTGTAAAGATGTGTGCATTAGGCAAAAGCCGGCACACAAAATTTGTGAACCATACACTAAAATGTTGTTGAATTTAAGGGGAGGAAATGCACACAGATGCAGAAATTTGTAGAACTGAACATAAGACAAAAAAAGAGAAAAAAGAAAAAAGAAAAACCAAAATCAGCAAATTTTTCCCTAGTGGAGAAATAGTGGCAAGGTGATGTCACTTTGGTCTCTTTCCACCACAGCAAGATATTAAGGAGGAGCCCTCTTGGGAACAATGGAAGGGAAATATATGGGGGAAATTTTTGCGGCTTCTCAGCTGGTATACCTTTCTCCTGAGTTTGTGCAAGGTAAGCAGGGAGGGATGTTGGAGCACTGGGAAGGCACTGCATCCTATCGATTCACACTCTTTCCTGACCCTTTTCCCTCCTACTGCATGTTGGCACCTACTGCATGTTCCCTCCTACTGTTCCAACATGCCACCCCTGAATTTTCCCCAGTCACCCTGAATGGGCAGGGTCATAGAAGCTGCTGCAGCAGTGGAGAAAGTGAATCAGAGGGGAGACTGCCCACTGGGGATCAGGCTGGCTGGCGAGCCCCTCTAGATTTAGAGGACCTAGGCTTCAGCCTACTTAGCCTATACATAAATCCGGCACTGAATATAGTCCCCTCTGTTATCAGTGGCTATTACTCTTGATGGCTGTGCTCTTTCTCCACAGTCAGAGGCATCAATGGATCTGAAATCCTTTTGCTGGAAACTGCAAGAGGGGAGAATCCTCTCATGTTTACATCTTGCTTGAGGATTTCCCATTGGGGCATCTGGATGGCTGCTTGCTGTGATAACAGGATCCTGGACTAGATGGCCTGGTCCAGTTGGTCCCTTGCGATATGTTCTGCAGCCATTCTTCTGCCAACACTATTTTTATACAGTATTTTCTTTATAGCTATCCTTATTCCACCTATTGCCATTGCCTTGGTCCACATGCCTTGCTCTCACTTTATCTTATAGCAGTAGACACTGATTCTTTAAGGTGAACGGGGCATTGCTCCACCATCATCTGCCCCCAGCCAACTTTTTGACCTGCCTGCCTTAATTCAACCAGCCCAAGGGGTGACATTGTCTGCCTCCTTCCTCCTGCTTAGTTTCTTGGTTGTCGTTGTAGAAAGCAGGGATGAGAGCAGGTGAAAACTTGAAATTGTCGGTTCTGCCTGCCATTGGCTCTGGCTCCCTCTACTATTAAGCTCCCTGACTTCTGCCCTACCAGTCCAAATGGGCATCTGCCACCACTGTCTTTTAGGAAGCCCAACAGAGAAAGTGGTGACCAAGGCAGGGTGTGTCATTCCTGCTGGCTTTGCAACTGTTTGCAATATTAATCTGCACCATCTGTGATTCAGATGGTGCTCCTGTTTGAACACTGTGCCAGCAAAGATCTGAAGCTGTGATACTCCCAGGGTCTTATGCTATCTAACAGATTGTTCCATCCATAGAGCAATTTATACACATTTCTGTGGTGTCTGCTAACAATGCTGGTTCCACAGACTGAAGTAGTCAAATGGGCACAACGAGGTGAAGTGATCTTGCAAGTAAGCTGGTCCCAAGGTGCTGAGGGCTATCGTGTTACCACTTGTCTTTTTTTTAATTCAAAAGAAAAAGTCCCCAAAGTTGAAACCTTTCTTCATAAAGGAGTCTTTCCGTCCCCTTGATTATTTTGATTCCCCTTTTCTGAGCCTTTCCCACTGCTATAATATCCATTTTGTGGTGAGGCAACCAGAACTGTACACAGTATTCCAAATGTCACCACACCATAGATTTGCATAATGAAGTTCTAATACTGCCAGTTTCATTTTCAATTCCTTTCCTAATGATCCCTAGCATGGGTCATTTCGTGGCTGCTACTTCAGGTAAATAATTAAATAGCACTGGGAATAAAGCAGTACCCTGCAGCACCCCATAATGTAACTGCCAGGAGTGAAACCTCTCACCTATTCCTACTTTCTGACCTCAGTCCCATAGGTAAGGCCAGAACCACTGTACCCCCAATTCCCATTCCATGGAGCTGGTCCAAGAGAATGGAATCAAAAGCCACAGAGAGATCAAGAAACAGAAGTTCTCCATATTTTTTTCAACTTCATTTTTATTAATTTTCCATTTTATAATATTTAAACACATCATCCATTATCCACTTTACTTCTTTAGCTCTTAAGAGCCTTTCGGCTCCCCTCCCTCCCGTCTCATGGTTTCCCAAGCTGACTTTTATATCATTTTCCAATTTATGTTTCACTCATTCAAAATGGTCCTTCAAATATTGTATGAATTTAGTTCAGTCTTTTTGGAATGCTTGATCACACTGGTTTTGTTTGGGATTTTTCCTGTCAGCTTCGCCAGTTCCGCAAAGTCCATCATCTTTGACTGCCACTCTTTTTTCGTTGGAACAGGAGTTCTCCATAAAGGTTGTTCATCAGAGCGGCCAACTCAGTCCCATGATCAGGCCTGAACTCAGATTGGAGCAAAAGCAATCTGCACCATCCAAGGATGGTTGTAGCTTCCTTACCACAACATGAGCTCATGCAGTTTCTTACATGTGAGAAAATGTTCCCAAAGGACTTGCTGCTCCTTTAATAAAGTTATTTTCCTCTCCCTTCTCCTTCCCTCTCTTTAATGATATTGATTAAAGTTATTGTCATTACTGGCAGACCCACATCCAGCTGAGAAGAGATGCATTTCTTAAGTCTTCTATGAATTTAATTCGCACTTTGCTATTTAGCCTTGATGGTTACTCAACTTCAAGTGACACTGAAATAACAGCAGGCAGCCATTTATGTTCAGGCTCCCAAATTACTATCGAATTTTGAGAGCTGTTTCACTGAATATAAAGAATGTATTAATGGGGTGTGTGCAGCCATTCCTTGAAAAGATGCAGATTAGTGCTTCCTTGGCTCTCAGCAACCACGGGGTATTTAAATGCTGTAGAGAAAAGAGATGTTTCAGAAAAGCTTTGCAGGTACTGTAGAAGCAATAAGCAATGAGAAATGCAAGTCTGGTGTATCCTATTTTTGTGCTGGGGATGTAACTTAAATCTCCCGCAGATATGTTTCTAGTCTAACCATGAAAATATGCCAAGAATGATAGGAAGGCAGATAATCCCACCTACCAGAATGCAACCAGATGTGTTGATGTCTACCATTTAGAAATGGGGCATGACACATATGGTAGTTGCACGCCTTTCTTTTTCTTTTTGGATAGGTTTATTTCCGCTAGCATTATGTCCCCAATATTATTTGATGGCAATTTATGCAACAGATGTGGATGGGGCATCTGTGAGAGTCTACAAAGGCATGCAGTGCATCAGACCAGGACATCTCTCCAACTATCCCACTGATTTCTCCTTCAATTTCTCCTAAGTGAAAGGTTTTGCTACACGCGCCTCCAACTCGTCAATTGATCTAGACTTGTTAGGAGCTGCCAGGCAACCTCAGCTTCCTCCATATAACGAAACCTCAACAATGCGTAATATCAGTTTGGGCATAACAGACTCGGACACAACAAAGACTGAAAGGTGACCAGTGTCTCTTGACAAAACAAACAGTAGAGGGAATCTTTGGCAGAATTGACACGTTGGAAAAGGAAGCTTCTGGTTTGAATGCCATAACTGGAACACTAGTGGGTTAGTGCAGATAGGAATTCTGGCGGTAGCCCTGCAGACAGGACCTACCAGCAAAGAAACTGAAGTTGGTGGTGGTTTGGAGGTATAGGAAGAGGGGGGTAGAATTGAGTTCCTGCAGGTTCCTGCTGAAAAAAAGCCCTGGTAATGAATGCTTTAGTTGAGATTCCTGCATTGCAAGGGTGATGCACTAGATAATCCTCGGGTTGCTTCCAACTGTACAATTATATGATTCTATGAAAGCAGAATTCAAAGTGAGCTAAGGGAGATGTAAATGTCTTCCTCAGCATGAAGCAGTTGGACACTTAAAGAGATTTCATCAGTTAGCTCAGCTGCTTAAAATGACTGGTAGAACTATTCATCAACTGGAAACTACACAGGTTGAGTGCATCCCAAAGTAAATGGTTCTTCAGAGAGCCAGGCTATCCACAGATTGTGGTGTGCCTCGGTTTATCCACATAGAGCAGTAGTTTTTGAAATAGGTTTTTTGAAAGCCTGAGTATGTCTTACAAGTGTATTGGAAGTTCCTTGATGAAAGGCTGGGTGAATAGGATGCTGAGGGGACATGCAGCAATAGTTTTGTTTGTCTCATGGCTTTGGAGAGAGAGACATTCCTGAAGTCCTCCCAGTTCTGGCAATGCCAATCAGAGCCTTGAAACACGTTTGAGGTTGTGAGTGTTTGGGTGGCATATGGATACCTCCCTGAAAAACTAAGGAGCGTGAATGCTTGACCATTTCTTACGGGGAAAGTTTTCTGCAGTTGTCCTCTGAAGATTTCTCAAAACAGAACCTTCACGCAGAAGCCTGCCACCAGCTGTTTACAACAATAATATTTTTGTGTTATATGGTTCTTTGTAAGCCTTGCAGTCATAATAATATTTTGCCCATTCTATTGTAAATTCTTCTTATCAATATATGGTTGTTACAGCCGTGTGCCCTTTGGCATTTTCTGTTTTCGTGTGGCTGGGCACATTGAAAATCCCAGAGTATTTGTTCTTGGTCGAGGGGGAAGCAGAAAGAGGAAAGGGAAAGGATTTGAGAAGGAACTCAGAGGAGACAAGGAGAAAATGGGAGCAAGGAAAGAAACAGGAGGAGAGACAAAGGGGGAGGTAGGAGGCGGTGAAGACAGACCCTAAGGGGAACAGGGCTGCCTCAAAAGGAATAATGTAGAAGAGAGAAAGAGCAAAAAGCAGTCTAGGGCAGCTAACTCCACTGGTAGGCCAATAACGGAGAGAGAGAATAAGGGAGGGAGGGAGAGGGAAGAAGAGACTCCTGAGACGTTAGGTAGAGAAAAGCTAACAACCCTCCTAAATAAGGACCCTCCGACTCCACAAATGGGCCTATCTTGGCCAGTGGCCCATAAGGATCACCACACAAAGTCCTCTGCTATATGCAATTTACCCAGGGCCACCATGAAGGAAACCATCTCAAAGACACCTTTGGGGGAAAGGAGAGCCCAGAGGTCGATGGGAATTGCATTCTTGAGCTGCTGTATCTTTTGCAAGGCAAAGTGAGAATTTGAAGCAGATCAATCACTTTCAGTCCCTAACTCCCGCCACCTCACTGCATTTAGGATTGCAAACTCAGACAACTGAAACAATCACTATTAGACTGATTGATTTTAAAAGATGTAACACTTTCTCATCATTTATTTTGGGAGACAAGACGCTGGTCTAAAATGGACTCTTGCAATCTAGGAGTTCACAGCTGCTGAACCTTTTTCAATGACTTTCAGAGGTTGATGTATTGCTCTGTAATGCATTCCTTATGGCCTGGGTAGTGGCAGCTTCTGCCTTGAATGGATGAGAGGAACCATGCATCAGGCCTGCAAATCATTCCTGCCATATCTTTTTAGCAGATTATTTGCTAATTTAGTATAAAGTGGGTTCAGAAACAGGTACATTCAGGACTAAACTAGAGGATTGTTCACACGTTATATTCAAAGAATTTGCAGTCAGCATACTTGTGGTAAATGGTAAAGCTGTACACCTGGACAATTATTTGCTTAAAATGTTCAATAAGTGCACAGTTTGTGTGTACACAAATGGTGAGATAATTGCATGAATCATGCAGCATCTAGCCTGATCTGCAGATTAATTTTAAAAAGTGCTCCAAAAGTTGGTCCCCCCAAAGCACTAGAACTATATTCATAACTGCAAATGCACTTCCTTCTATTGAGTTTGTACTTAATGCATCTATTACTTTAAACCACACAAAGGCACTGTTTGTCTAGCAATCTTGCCAACACTTGTTTTGCAGCTTGTCTGTCTAAGCTAACACCACCTCTAAAAGCTGAACCATTTTGTTCCCAAGATGTCTGCTATTTTCTCTCTCATCTCTACTCATCCTGTAAATAGTTCCTGTGTGAATAAAGCCTTTGAAATCCACAAACTGTAAGTGTTCATTCCAATCTAATTTACCTAAGCTGCAAGCTTTACTAACAATAACTGTGTTTATTTTTCTACAAGCACATGTGATAAGACGGTGTGTTGGCAGTTTCCTCTTAGCTACCTGCCACTCATTTCCAAACTGCAAAGGCAATTCCATCCATGTGCGGCAAATTCCTGCTGAGAGCAGAGACTGGTAGTTCCTTCCAGCCACTGTTGCTGTACTATGAGATTTGGCAGATAGACTGATCAAGAGATGGTATGGTTAGTCAAAAACTAGCATCCTGAATCTTTGCATTCAATCAGTGGGACAATTCAAAGGTTCAGCTTACTAGATATGACGGCATATTGGGATAAAAAAATGATAATGTTCATTCATTCATTCATGTTCATCACTGGATAACTGCCTGAAACATCAAGGGATACTTGTAAGGTTTGAAAGTGCCTCTCTTGCTAATCCAACACATGCCTACTGAGAAGTTGGTGCAATGGGGCCTTCTTCCTGGGAGGTGCTACTAGATGCCATCTGTAAACCCTGATCCCCAATACATTGTTGCATAATAATTCCTGTCCCCCCCCCAATGGCCCACATATCAAGGTTAACACTGATATGCCTCCTAAGTGATGATGTTGCATCTGTCAGTAGCCTCTCCCTTTTTTAATTTGAATGTTTTCTGCCCTCTAATGTGCTGGGTTGTAATGTGTGAGACTCCCTTATGGGTACAGTTCCAGCCCTCTAGCCAAAGGCACCATTTTTAATGGTGATTTGATTATAGCCTCCATGGTGGACTCTAACCACATCAGAAATACTCATGGGTGTTTGTGGTGGGCACAGTGTGAACGTGTGCTTGACTTTAAATAATAATAATAATAAAAAACTAGCAATAAATCAGATTTGCCTTGTTAGTTTGCAAACAGATGGATAATGCTCATAAGCAAGCATAACGGGTTATTTTTTCCTTGTGTGCATTTAGCAAAAGTAATTGTAACGCAAGTGTTTATGAGCTGTAAGAAGTCAATGAGACTTTGCGTTGCTGCCATAAACAATTTATAGGAGTCTTCAAAAAAGCAGGCATTGACTCATGTTTATTATACAAGCAGGGGATTTCATGGTGAGTTTGGCTTGAGATGCAATTGTCCATTTATTGATGTTCTCTAACCAACGGGTTTCTTAACGAGGCAGAAAATGGCAGGGATAAAAAGCAATTAAACATTAAATACAGATGTTTGTTAACCTCAGAAGTCAGAGTCATTGTTAGCAAGTATCCACCTATTAAAACAAACAAACAGCCAGACAAATTTGAAGAAAACCCACTGGCTATTTTATAGATAGACAGAAAGATAGATAGATAGATAGATAGATAGATAGCTAGATAGATAGATAGATAGATAGATAGATAGATGATAGATATTTTATAGATGATAGCTAGATAGATAGATAGATAGATGATAGATAGATAGATAGATAGATAGATAGATAGATAGATAGGGTAGATAGATAGATAGATAAGAGAGGAAGACCCAGAAAATCCAAAATAAATCAAAACCTTCACATGAAAACATTGTCTGTTCTGAACATCCAGGTTTGGCCAAGAATAGCTATACAATGAAGATGTTAAGTGCACCTCTTTGGGGAGGGAGTTCCAAAACTTAGGGGTTGCCGTGATGCAGTGTGCCCGTGAATGAAAATGCACATGTGACTAATATTTATTAGGTCTGCAAACAGTTGCAGAGGTGATATGGAAAGCAACAATTATATGTTGAATAAGACAACAACTGCCTAGCCAGTGTTAGCAGGTCTGACTGAGGTCACAGTGAACTAACCTCCCAGGCTCTAGCCATAGGACCAATGTTCTCTGGCTACAGTTTCCTCTGGGAGTTTGTGTTAAGGCAAAGGTGACATCTACAACAGTGACACCATCTGGGCTTTAAACTGAAACAAGCATGGAAGTTCTGCACCAGGTCTTGCAAATCATCACTTTGCAGGCGTGATGGTAAGAATGCTGCTGAGTATCTGATGTATGCTTTCTGAATGTTGTTAACACAATAACTTTCTCCCTAGCATTCCCCTGGGATGCTCTCTCCAAGGATTGCCTTTTTGCACCAAGCAAAGTCTCTTTTCTTCTCCTATGCATTTGTCTGTTAATACCTTTCACTGGTTTGTTTAATTTTAAGAACGAACATAGTTATATTGTAGGAGTCAGATTTTTGATCAGCGCAAGTGTCATTGGTTTGGCACTATTTTAGTGGTATCTTTAAGTTTTAGCTAAACTTTGTATTTGAATTGCATCTCTTTTATTAAGTCACCTTAATACTTGTGTGTGCGTCAGAAAACGAGCAAACCATCAGGGAGAAGAGCAGTAAATAACTTAATAACAGAGCACCTGCTTCGCATGCAAAGGTCCCTGTTTCAATCAGAGGCATTACAGTGGTACCTTAGTTCTCGAACATAATCCGTTCCGAGAGTCTGATTGACTCCTGAAACCATTTGAAAACCAAGGCATGGCTTCCGATTGGCTGCAGGAGCTTCCTGCATTCAAGCAGAAGCCGTGTCAGAAATTTGGCTTCCGAGAACACTTACTTCCAGGTTTTCAGCGTTCAGGAGCCAATTTGTTCAGCAACTAAGCCGTTCAATAAGCAAGGTATGACTGTACTAGGTTGGGCTGGGAAGGTCCCTGTCTGAAATCCTGGAGAACCACTGCCAGTACTGAGTAAGCTGGACCATTGGTCCTACTCTGTATTGCAGCAGCTTTGTATCACTATTATTAATGAGGTGGGTACCATTCTAAAATCAGCTCTATCCTTTAAATAGCACCCCAGATATATTTGAGGGAAGTGCAAATTTGAGCAGCTCCCCCGTGACAAATTTTAAAAAGCTGTGGGTTTCTAGTCCACTGCCATTTTCCCACCTTCCAATTAACTGGAACAAATTTAAGTCTATTTACTTGAGTCCCAAAAAGATTGATCCAGTTTCAAGCTCCCCTTTCTGTAGTGATACTCTGAGACACTGCCTTCCCCTCTTTCAGTTGCTTGAGAGAGCATTCCATTTGTTCCACATCTGCCTGGGTAACATCTGGAGCCTCATAAAGTCAGCTGCTCAGGGTCTGATGCCTCAACGAAACGACTTTTTCACGTACTTGAGAGGAGACTCGAGAGCATCCTTTCCAACCAAACAAGCCCTTTTGTTCTCCTCCAGCAAGTGTTTCCCATTAAAAATGTCATCTCCCTAACAAATTGCCTCATTTCTCCTGCAGCTGGGGCAATTGTTTTCCTCCGGGTTCACATTAGCCTAGCAGCAATTCTTCCAGGAGAGAGAAAAATGTGAGCAAAAAATGTTGCACTCTGCATTGTATATTTATCCCTCTCCTGCCTTAGTGGCATTATTCTTCTCCCCTCTTTTAATTTTATTTTCTCCCAACACCCAATTTATTCAGGCAAGTTCCCACAAGTGCAAGGCAGAACATCTGTCCCCTGTTAGATGCTCTTTTCAGAGTCAAAGACTAACTGCTGGGCCTCTTGGGTTCAGGATTTCCTCCCACACCGTGGAAAGGTTCTGCATTCTTCCATCATTCCAGTTCCTGAGGTGGAAGAACATGTGAATAGTTGGAAACATCATCATCATCAACATCATCATCATCATCATCATCAACAACAACAACAAGTAGTTCCATAATGAAAAAAAGGTGAAATAGTAATGTAGCAAATTGTTATATGGTCTTCACAGCAATTTCCTTTTAACCACCCCTTGGGGGGATGGCGTTCACTTTGTTGCTTGAAATTGCCTTCACTCAGGGGTGTAGTGTGTGGGGTGCCAAGGGGGCCATGGCCTTGGGCGCACAATTTTTGAGAGGGTATGAACCTGGCACCCTTACGCAGGCGCCCCCAGTGCAGCTCAGCCTGGTGCTAATCTTCAGCTGCCAAGGGTCATGTGGCTGGTTGGGCTCCCCCCTGCGCAGGTGGGCAGGCGACTCAGTGTGGGCCACTTTGCTCTGGTGGGGTCACTCCAGTGGCATCAGCAGCGAGGGCTGGACTGGCATCCCCCCTGCCCAGCATGCATGCACTGGCCCCGGACACCAGCAACCAACACTACGCCACTGCCTTCACTTGCCATCAGTAACATTATTACAAGACCTCACTGTTGCTTTGTGATGCAGTCCTGTTCAGTTTAGGAGTGTTCATATGATATCTCCTGCCCACATATTGATATAGCCTGCAAGGAGCTAGTATCGCCCTGTATGAAGCAGAAGCTTGTCATTCACATGCTCAAAGGATGCAACAGTCTAATGTGCTCTTCCAGGCTTTGGCCCCACGCGGCTCCCTCCTTGCAGGGTGGACACATGTCACGCATGGAGCGACCCCTTTCCCATGACGTCAGATCACATGAACATCAGGGAAGCATTTCCCCTGTGCATGGCTGAGACGAGGAGTAGGTCCACAATGCATAACTGCATTTCTTTCCACACCTGGAGGAGATCACGCAAACTCCCTAAAATGATCTCTGACAATTCCCAGAAGGGAGAGGGAAATGCAGCTGGAGGGGCTGGAGAGTGGTCCGGTTTGCTATAGAAGCAACAGCTGGCGAAGCAATGGGACTGAACAGAACAGGGGAGAGGTGAATATTCTCACAGTGCAACCATTGTTGGGGAGAAATCCCCTCCCGCCCCACCGAAATCGCTAGCGCTGCTCCAAAAATGGAAAACGGAGATTATACGGCACAGCCTTAGTAACAACAATGGCCTGTTTATGATTAGCCCAGCTTCAAAATACTTGAGTTTGGCCAGGTGCAAATGGCTAATTCTCCCAGCCCACACATCAATTTTAACCATTATTAAAATAGACCTCTTTCCCCAACATTAATGGGAACCAGCTGCCTCCCATTAATAACACAGAGCAGGGCAGGCATGGGGGGGGGAGGGGAGGGGGGGGGAAGAGACACCGAAAAAATGGGGGATGGGTGTCTGAAAAGGGAGCATGTTCCAGCTGCCTCCTTGGCAATCTTCTGTAGATGACATACAAAATTATTGTGGCATAGTAACTAGTTTAAAAACCTCTTAAATGCACACAATGGGATTCCCCCACCCCACCCTGTGTGCCTGGCTCAGCTCAGCTGAAGCCCCACATATTTCAGCTGCAAGGTAACCGAAAGGGTATGTATCATGTGCTACCTGGCTTTGAGTCCCATCTTGCCTTGCCTCTTCTGCTCACCAGGATTTGGATGTGAGCAACGCTCCGGAGCCCTGTTACTGCTTCTTCCCATATGAAGAGCCTGGCTGCTGGGACAGGTCCCAGGTCCATCTAGAAGAGCACCTTTTCCCCATGTGGGCCAAGCAGGAGCCTGCATGCAACAGTGCTCTCAACCCATTATCCCATGGGTATTCAATCCTGAGCTAGATGGACTAATGGGGAAAGGCAGTTTCCTAAGTCCTCTGTCAGCATTCCTTGGGGCAGCTGTTGGAAGCCATATGAAGTGCCTTGCTGGATCAGGCCAAAGCACCATTTAGATCCACACCATGTTCTCACAGTGGAGAACTAGATACAGTGAAACCTCTACTTACAACCATAATCCGTTCCGGAGGTCCGGTCATAACTAGAAACGTACATAAGTAGAGGTGCACTTTTCCATAGAAAGTAATGGAAAAGTGAATTGATCTGTTCTAGACAATGAAAAACACCCCCTAAAACAGCAATTTAACATGGATTTACAGTCTAACGAGACCACAGATCCATAAAACGAAGGCAATAATCAATGTACTGTACTATAAAATAAAGAAGACAGTATTGTAGATGAAAAAAAATAACATTTTTTTTTCTTACGTGCACTAAGCGTGGGTGGGTTTACCTGGCTACAACTGGGGGTCGGGCAAGGGTCAGTAAAGAGCTGATTCACTTCGGCCAGGGTCACTTTTTTTCTTGCCAGGCCAGGTTCTTCTCTGGACTTCCTCAGGTTAGTTCCTCGGCGGGGTTTGGGGCTACAGTGTGCCCTGCTGTGCCTCTTGCAGGTGGCACCTCTTCCACAGCTTCGGGGGTGGGATGGGGGCCCTCTCCCTGGCAGCAGAGGCCTCAGCACTGCTCCGCAGCTGGCGGGGTGAGCTCCGGGCTGCTGGCAAGGCCTCTGTTCGTATCTAGAGGAAAGTTCATAAGTTGAAGCACCTACTGAAGGTCGTAACTGGAATCGTACGTAAGTAGAGCGGTTCGTAAGTCGAGGTTCTACTGTACCTTTGGGAATTGAATCTGCAATGGATGAGTGCAATCCCCTGCATCTACAGATAGATGCCAATAACGTCAAGTACCATATTTTTTGCTCTATAAGACTCACTTTTTCCCTCCTAAAAAGTAAGAGGAAATGTGTGTGTGTGTTATGGAGCAAAAGTAGGCTGCGCAGTTATCCCAGAAGCTAGAACAGCAAGAGGGATTGCTGCTTTCACTGCGCAGCGAGCCCTCTTGCTGTTCTGGCTTCTGAGATTCAGAATATTTTTTTTCTTGTTTTCCTCCTCCAAAAACTAGGTGCGTCTTGTGGTCTGGTGCATCTTATAGAGCGAAAAATGCGGTAGATGTTAAGAATGTCCAGTCCTTCTAGGAAAGAAAGGTGCCGGTAGTGTGTGCTCTTGAGTACCCCCAGGAAAAAAAGCACTGATAATGTCAATAAAATTTATTTTAAAAGAACAAAATGGAGAAATTCTAACCAAATCCTCAAAATGCCCCGAAAAATAAGAGCAGGAAATATAATCATCTTTTGCAGAGGAAGGCAAATTTGTAGAAACTGAAAGACAGATTTTGGCAGGGCAATGCTTGAAACATCTGTATACGGCCATCCAACAAGCATTTGCTGGAGACAGCGGAGTCTCAGCTGCATGCAGGAGACGACTAGCAATTTACATGACTTTGTGCTGGATAGAATGGACCCAAAATGGCCCCAAGAAAGCAATGCCTGTGGTTGAAATGAAATACCAGCGGTCTGTCAGTGCATTCCTCTTCCCACTATAAATCCCATATTTTGCTTTTCGGTATTAAGAACAGATGCAGAGGGTAAACAAAAACAAAACAGTGGCTGACAACTTCTGTTTGAATGAGGACTGACTCAGGGAAATCTGGCCTTATCAATCTGCCACACACATTATGTTTTGCTGAAACAGATGAGCCTTACATCGCTGTGCAGTGTCTCTGTCTCTGGATTGTATTAGGAACATAGGAAGTTGGTTCATACTTGCAGGAGCCTTTGCCCCACATGTGCCCACTTGACCACTTCAATCTGCAGAACTGGCACTTACAGGGGCCTCATAATATTTGTTCTGCACTCGGTCATTCCAACCAGTTGTTGGACTTCAGCTCCCATAAACCCTGACAATTGGCCATTCTGGCTGGGGCTTCTGGGAACTGGAGCCCACCAATATTATTAAGGGGCACCCCATGGACTGTTCCTGTCTTAGATAGTTTCTGGTGAATTTCCCTCATAGTGAAGACAAATTTGCATTTCAAAACCCTGCAGAATGGTAAGCACCGGGTTGGTGGCATGATTGTTTGAAACTAGGCAGGCATTCTGTGTTTAGCTTTGGCACGGTTAGTGTTTTTGGCCAGTGGCCATGTTGAAATATGTTTAATTTGAACAGGCAGCCATGTCAACATGGGAAATCTGAGGCAGGTCCCTGCTAGTCCCCCTGCGGTGGTTTTACCACCCTTTAGTCAAAACTTTCAGCGTTGGCTGACTATGTATACAGTGGTGGGGGACTCTGATCAAAGATGATGAGCCCAAATGCTGTCCTCTCTGGTAAGTTTAGCTGTGGGCTATTGAAGGAAAGAAAGGAATGGTGATATCTGAAGAAGAGGAGGAGTTCATAAGATTATCATGTTTGTGTAGCACAAGAAATCGGGAACCTGTGGTACTCGGGATGTAGTTGGACTTCAACTCTCATCAAAGTTGGTCAGGGATGGTGGGAGCTATTGTCCAACAACATCTGAAGAGCCACAGGTTCTCCATCCCTGGGGTAGCTCATGGGCACAAGTGTGCTTCGGGTGCCGTACTTGGGAGTCATTTTGGACTCACAGCTGTCCATGGAGGCACAGTTCAAATCTGTGTCCAGGGCAGCTGTTTACCAGCTCCATCTGGTACGCAGGCTGAGACCCTATCTGCCTGCGGACTGCCTCGCCAGAGTGGTGCATGCTCTGGTTATCTCCCGCTTGGATTACTGCAATGCGCTCTATGTGGGGCTACCTTTGAAGGTGACCCGGAAACTACAACTAATTCAGAACGCGGCAGCTAGACTGGTGACTGGGAGCGGCCGCAGAGACCACATAACACCGGTCTTGAAAGACCTACATTGGCTCCCAGTACGTTTCCGAGCACAATTCATAGTGTTGGTGCTGACCTTTAAAGCCCTAAATGGCCTTGGTCCAGTATATCTGAAGGAGCATCTCCACCCCCATCGTTCTACCCGGACACTGAGGTCCAGCACCGAGGGCCTTCTGGCGGTTCCCTCACTGCGAGAAGCCAAGTTACAGGGAACTAGGCAGAGGGCCTTCTCGGTAGTGGCGCCCTCCCTGTGGAACGCCCTCCCACCAGATGTCAAAGAGAACAACAACAACCAGGCTTTTAGAAGACATCTGAAGGCAGCCCTGTTTCGGGAAGCTTTTAATGTTTGATGTATTATAGTATTTTAATATTCTTTTGGAAGCCGCCCAGAGGGGCTGGGGAAGCCCAGCCAGATGGGCGGGGTATAAATTATTATTATTATTATTATTATTATTATTATTATTATTATGAGACATGTTTCAGATCCCTATCACTTTGTGAAGCTTGTTTCACAAAGCTAGGCCAGCATATGGACTGAGCATTCATACCGTCCCTGTCCTGCTGAAGCTAAGCAGGTTCAGTCACTGCTCAGATGCAGAGGCACCAGCTTCTCCAGCTGATTGAGGGGCCCAATTTGACTTTGCATGATGTCCTGACATCGCATGGAGCCAGGGGGCAGAGACAAATGCCATCTGAAAATTGAAGGGGCCTGGCTCCCTCAAAAAATACATCAGGGTGGGGAAACTGCCTTGGCCTCTAGGAGTCGGTGCCTATGCTTGGATGGGTGGCTGCCTGGGAGCTTGTACTACTACAAGTGTAAAATTCAGGGCACACACACAAGCAATAAAACAATTAAAGCATCTAAAAACAAATCCAATACAGAGGCAGCCTGGGAAATATTTCTACTTAAAAAGCTTGTTGGGAAAAGAAGATTTTCAGTAGGCACCAAAAAGGCAAGTGAGATGGCACCTGTCTAATATTTAACATAGACATAGCCTTAGGTTCCAGAAGATTACAGGAATGTTGCATTTGACATTTCCAGTGCTTTTCATGCCCCGCCCCCAAGGTGATACATTAGGCAGTATTTCAGCATACTGCATGGTGAATCATGGGGAAACAGAAGCACACATGCATGGAAAGGCTTGGGGAGTGGCACCCTGTCCAATGACTGTTGTTGCGTCACACCATGCCCACTGGTTTGAAAGTAATTTAGCAAGACATGGGGCTATACAGATAAAAAAAGGCCACAGTTCCACAATGCAGCAGGTACTGCACAGTAAAAGTAATGTTACAAATTAAGACAGAAGCAATAGCATTATAACCAGTAAAACAACAACCCCCGCCTCCAAATGCAGCCCTTGTCTTGCACATGATAAGAACATAGAAACTTAAGGAGTTTCTGCTGGATGAAGCCAGTGCCCCATCCAGTCCCAACAGCAATCTCTTCTCCTCCAGTTTCCAACAACTGGCACTGAGAGACATTACTACCTCCAATGGTGGAGGCAGAGCATGGCCATAAAATGCCACTTCCTTTATATTAACCCTTTAATGTCTTTGCCCCAAAGTTTCCTAGGAACCCAGGCCCATTTTTGCTGGGACTCTCACTAGCTTCCTACACCATGCGTTTGGTGAGCTATGGGGTAGGAATGACATGCATGCTGCGTCTATTAGAAATTCTGCAATTCCCACATCTAAACTAAACTAAACTAAACTAAACTGAACTAAACGAAACGAAACCAAACCTCCTGGTTAAAGGAGACCCTCAAATTCTGCATTGCATGTATGAAAACAATGCCCAGAACTTGGATAAACATCCCATACGACCAGGGCGAAAAGAATTTACATTAACCTGCTTTTATTTCATAGGGACCTGCCAGTGTTTATATATGACTGCTGTGCTTCTTCTCAAATCAGAGGGCTGCAAACAGAAAGCATGTGAAGAAAGTGAAAGGAATCTTGACTTGGTACAATATTTACAGACCTTGCTGTAAATAGATGGCATACTTCTCACCAAGTGGAGAGTTTTACAGTAAACATTTGAAATACATAATATAACCGGAGGGCATTCCCCCCCCCCTCTAAAAAAGCCTCCCTTTCAAACAAACACATGCACTTTAATTCTCATAAAACTGAAAAATCACTGGCTCAGGTTTGTTTGATAAGAACATAAGAGGCTTCTGGATTAGGCCAGCAACCCAGCGAAACCAGCATCCTGTTTCCACAGTAGCCAACCAGATACATATGGGAAACATACAAAGCCAATCACAAGAACACTCTTCCCCTACTTTACTAGTAGCCCTAGTCATGTGTTTCTTGTGCACAGGACGGGAGCATGTGGAGCAAGGAATGGGGCTGTAGTTTTAGCTTCACCCTTAATGTCTTGTCCTGTCTCTCTCCTCACCCACGCATACTTCTGTGTAACCAGAAAGCCCAAGGTCTTGCTCACACATTGTGGCTCTGCACAATCAGGACACAGAAAGAATTAATGGAAGATAAAGCTACCAGTATGGGACAAGGGTGGCACTGTAGGTTAAACCACAGAGCCTAGGACTTGCCGATCAGAAGGTCGGCGGTTCGAATCCCCGCAACGGGGTGAGCTCCCGTCGCTCGGTCTCTGCTCCTGCCAACCTAGCAGTTCGAAAGCACGTCAAAGTGCAAGTAGATAAATAGGTACCGCTCCAGCGGGAAGGTAAACGGCATTTCCGTGCGCTGCTCTGGTTCACCTGAAGCGGCTTAGTCATGCTGGCCACATGACCCGGAAGGTGTACGCCGGCTCCCTTGGCCAATAAAGTGAGATGAGCGCCGCAACCCCAGAGTAGGTCATGACTGGACCTAATGGTCAGGTGTCCCTTTACCTTTACTTAAAGCTGTCAGTGGCTATTAGCCATGCTGGTTATGTTCTCTCTCTCCACTGTCAGAGGCAGCATCCCTCTGAATGGCAGTTGTTGGGAACTGCAAGTAGGGAGAATCTCGTTGCGCTCAAGTCCTGCTTGTGGGTTTCCCACAGGTATCTGGTTGGCCAATGGGAGAACAGGATGCTGGACTCGGTGGGCCACTGGGCTGATCCTGCAAAGCTGTTCTTATGTTCCTCTTATGTCCTCAAATGTCTCAAAATGTCAGAGTTCCTACTCATGATCACACAACCATGCACAACGCCAGGCTATTATTGCATTCTGCAAATTGGCCCATCTTCCAGCTCATTAGACAAGGGGTGTGCCCTGTTGCTAGAAAGCAGTCAAAAGGGAGGAGGTTGATTTATATAACCACTTTATCTCTCATGGCAATCTCCAAGGAACCCTGGAGATTGTGATTTGGTAAACGTGCAGTGAACTCACTCCCAGAGTTCCCAATTTCCTTGAAGGAACTAGAGCCCCTATGATTCCCAAGGGCTGGGGTCACCGGTGTGGAACCCACCAGGGCCCGTGCACCCATAGAGACTTGCCTGGTGCCTGCTTGGTTCCACCCTCTGAAATGAGGTTTCAAAGAAGCATTCTGTTGTAGCCAATGGAATAGGATTGTGTGTGCTGCTTGGTTGCAGTATATGCAAGATGCCTACAGCATTTTCTGCAATTTGCAAATGTGCCCATTGATGCTTCCTGCCCTGCGGGGAGGGGAAAGAAACTTCTGCAGTGGTTGACTCAAATCAGGTCTGAGTTCTTATTTCTTGGTCTCCCCCCACAAAACCCATGTATAGTGGTACCTCGGATTAAGAACTTAATTCATTTTGTAGGTCCGTTCTTAACCTGAAACTGTTCTTAACCTGAGGTACCACTTTAGCGAATGCGGCCTTCTGCTGCTGTCGTGCCGCTGGAGCACGATTTTTGTTCTCATCCTGAAGCAAAGTTCTTAACCCAAGATACTATTTCTGGGTTAGCGGAGTCTGTAACCTGAAGTGCCTGTAACTGAGGTACCACTGTATATTTCTTCCTATATACATCAAAATGTAGGATGTTGTCAGTCTCTGCAGTTTGAGTGGCCACCAATAGGGGGCCACATCAGCTGGAGCATGAGGAATGGCAGGCACCATGAAATATGGGTGGGGGTGGGGAAGAGGGAGCTGTGGAGGGATTGTGGGGGTATAGGAATAGGTGAGAGGACAGGGGAGTGTAAAGGCAGGGGTTAGGTCAGGTGTGGGGGGAGGGCAAAGGGGTACGTGGTGTGGGCAAGTGGAGCGAGCAAAGGAATGGGTAACTATCTTTATATGGTATGACCTTTCTTTTTCATATAGCTTTTCTAGTGAATGTTCAATTTGCAGCCCTTGTCAAGACAGCTCAAACAAGCAACCCATCTCTCCTGCAAGACATCCATCTTATCAGATCAATATCACTTCTTGCAATTTGGTTCCTGCAGCTACAATTAAATGCCAAGTCCAACGAAACAACTAATGCTGACATATATTCTACCCCAGAGCCATCTTTAAAAATAAGTAAATAATAATGTAATCCTAATGAACCTGTGTTAGGAAGACATAATAAGCAGCCTCGCAGCGGATGATGAGCATCTAGAAAGCTTCTCTGGAGTACGGTAGCATAATTACGACCAGAACTCTTAAGAGCAGGAGGTGGAAGAATAAAATGGCTGTCATTGCAACAGCATCAATACAATGAACTTCTAACACGCAAACTGTTTGAAATTGAAGGTTTAGACAATGAAAAGGCAAGAAGCGAAGTGAGACCTTCCTAACAGGAAGAATGGTTAAGCAGTCTGAGATCTCAGAAGATATAATTTAATAGTTGCAGTGAAGGAGGCAAAATCCATGGGGCAACTGGGACATTTGTCCCAAGAATTTGCTCTAATGGATGAACTTAGCATTAGGGAGTTGTTCCTCCTTAATGCTAAGTATCTCCATTGGAGCAAATTTGTCCATTTCAGTTTCTCGCTGTTCCACTCTTGATTTATGCATCAGTTTGCAAACTTTTCCTTGAAAGCTCCTCACACAAATTTGACAGCATTTTAATGCGCACATTACTTCCCTGACCCCGAGTTCCCTGTGAAGAGGGATTGATCGTTAAACCACTCTGAAAATTTGTAGCCGTGGGAGGGAAAATACGTTTCTCCTAACTACTCTCAGCACCCTTAACAAATGGCAATTCCCAGAATACTTTGGGGGGAGGTACGATTGTTTAAAGTGGTATCGTAGTGCTTTAAAACCATGGTATGAATGTGGCCTATGATTACTCCTCCCTCACCAGAAAGGCTGACTTCTCTGACAACACTATTTTACCAGAAAGCTTAAACAGCAAGGAGTGGAAGATGAAATCTGGCTAATGTCCCAAGGCAGTATATCTGCTGCTTGATCTAAGGTGTGACAAATTAGCATCTGTCTTCTGCGAGGGCACTAACCAACAAGTACATACCTGCGTGACTTCCATGGAGCAGCACTAGCCAAAAGATTCTTTGCAATTGCATAGAGGGAGACGATGGGAAGGGGAGCAGGAGGGGAGGAGGGGGAGCAGCTCCTTGAACACGAAAAACAGCCAAGCTGTGTGGAACCAACTTCCAAGCAAGAATCTTGCTCCGCAGCTGTGAAAAATGTCTCAGTAAATATATGCTCCAAACGTTGATAGAACAAGAGCGCAACCCACGCTGATTCAAGAATGGACTTGCAAAGTGTCACAGGATCAAAATGCTGGTACTGGGTTTGGCCTCCTGTAGACTTCCCAAGCTGGGTTTCTTTTTTTTTTGCTGGGGAGGGAAGAGGAGGAAAAGTTTTGCGGATCCAAGCAAAAAGGTCACAGGGATGGCTGACTACACACATATGGACATTTCAGAGATGGGTCTCAAATTATTATTATTCAGGGGAAGTCGTCAAATGCTTAGGTTTTTTTTAAAAAAAAATTCAACTCCGCAAGCCCTGCCGTGGGTCACTTGTGCATCACCAGAAAAAAGAGAAAAGTGGATGCAGATTTGCAAAAAAATGGCATGTGCTAATTTGCAGGCATAGATGTGAAGTTAGAAAGGATGTCTTAAACAGAAATACAGTTACCGTATTTTTTGCACCATAACACTCACTTTTTTCCTCCTAGAAAGTAAGGGGAAATTTCTGTGCGTGTTATGGAGGGAATGCCTACGGGTGGCATGCCTACGGATTTTCCTCCTCTAAAAACTATGTGCGTGTTATGGTCGGGTGCGTGTTATAGAGCGAAAAATATGGTAAACTTGCTTCCTTTACATTTGTTCTAGCCTTACTACAGAGAACAAATGTGCTGCATCTTTTGCATGACAATGACACAATTCGAAGTTCTGGTTTGACCTGTATAAAGCCCTATACAGCTTAGATCCAAGCTATCAGAAAGACTGTGTTTCCTCATAAGAACCTGTTTGGCTTTTGAAATCATCAGGGGAGGTCCTTCTATCCGTCCCTCCACCCTCACAGGTACGCTTGGTAGGGACACAGGAGAGGTCCTTTTTGGTGGCTGCTCCCAGGCTCTAGAACTCCATCCCTAGAGAAACTCGACTGGCTCCCTCCTTGCTGCCCTGCTGGCAGGCGAAGATTTTATTTTCCCCTCAAGCGTCTTGTAACTGACTGCTTTTAATGAAAAAGCTGATACGGTGCTGTTTTTATTGGTATATGTTAAAGAGATTTTTATATATGTATATTGATTTAAATTCAGCCAATGTTTAAATGCTTTAAATTATTGGTAACCCCCCCCCCCATTTCTAGTGGTTCTTATTTTTATCTGCCTTGAGTCTTGTCAGGGGAAAAGGTGGGGTATAAATTAACAACAAGCAACAACAGGTGCTTTAATCCCCTTTAGCTATGTAGGTCTAATATCAAGGGGCACCCTGGTAACATTCAATATAGGCATATCACGCACTCCTGTTCATAACAGCTAAATGGAATTTACAAAGGTAGTATCTCCAAGTGACACACACACAATGGGTTCACACAGTGAATGAAGGCTCTTCCTCCACTGGCCTGGCTGTGGGTTTTACAGTGGAATTTGGCCACCCACTGTTGGAAACAGGATACTGGGCTCAGTTTGCCCCCTTGATCTGACCTACCAGGGCTCTTCTCAAGTTCTTGCAGAAAGGCTGAGCCAAAGGTCTTGAGAAAAGTGCTCCCAAACTGTTCTGCGATTGCAGTTCTCACCTGCAAGCATCCCTAAGCACAGTCCCTTTCGTGATCAGCAAGTTACTTACTTGCCCAGAAGGGAAACTGATTTAAATGCAGCCATAAATCTATCATTAACCTTTATTTGTTAGCTGGGAAATATGCATCATCTTTTCTTTTTTTAAAAAAAATAGTTCTTTCCATCCATCCATCTCTTAAGAATGTGTTTTGTGAAGTGCAAGACAAACTGCCGGAGGCTAAAGGAGGGGAGACTCATAACTGGGAAGGCAAACCATTAAAAAAACAACACCTAGTTATGATTTCTGTTCTTTCAGTCTTGTGCGCTCAAGCCCACCAGCCTCCCTTGCTGCCGAGATCTGTTGAGCTGTCCCTCTGATGTGAGATGAGTGACAGCAGCTTGAGATCAGACAACACCTCAGGGGGATATTTAACCAGTTCGAGGGATATTCCAGATAATTGATGGTGCAAGTCCCTTAACGCCTACTCAGAAGGAAGTCCCATTGATTTCAGTAGGGTTTGCTTTTAGGCAACCGCATCCAGGATTGCAGCCCAAAAGTAGGGAAATACCGTATTTTTTGCACCATAACACTCACCTTTTTCCTCCTAAAAAGTAAGGGGAAATGTTTGTGCGTGTTATGGAGGGAATGCCTACGGGTGGCATGCCTACGGATTTTCCTCCTCTAAAAACTACGTGCGTGTTATGGTCGGGTGCGTGTTATAGAGCGAAAAATACAGTACCTTTAGAATAATGCCTTAGGAATCATTTACATGAAGGCACCCCTTTATAGGGATGTTTTTAATGTTCGGTGTTTGATAAGCAGCATATAAATAATAAAATAATACATCATCATCATCATTCTTCTTCTACTATTGCTGTAAAGAATGGGAGCCTTTTGGAATGACTGTCTCTGTCTTGGTGGGAGCTGAAAATTTTCCATACAATTAATTCCTGCCCATATTGTTGTACCAATATTTGAAATATTAGCTGTTGATTCTCCGTCTTCTTTGAGATTGAGGCACATGGGGATGCAAGACTTTTGAAACTGGCTTTTATCTCCCAAAATAATAATTTACCCCCAAAACAAACAAACTCAATGGTGTTTGGATTTTTCTTTCTTTTTTCTTTTTTAAACGTTTAAAACTTCTACCCTCGAGGTCTGGAAACCTATTTTTTTCCTGGCTGCTTAAGTTTGTCATTCGTGGCACATTTGCTCAAATTAGATTCAGAGAATGAAATGAATGAAAAATGTTGCCTGTGGGCTTTTGGTTTTATCAGAAGAGGCTTTGAAGGGGGAGAGAAGCAAGTGAAGGAACGCATCTTCTCTCTCTCTCTCTCTCTCTCTGCTGATAGGAAATTAAAAGTGGCTGGAGCTAAATGAATTCAAACAGGGCGGAGAGGACTCTGTAAGAGGAGCAAGAGATGAATTGGGGGAGGAATGTCATAGTAAATCCAGAAGGTGAAAGACAAATTCAAAGCCAGCTTGAGGAAAAGTTGAGGCCAAGTAAGAGAGTCCCATGGACTGCAAGAAGATCAAACCTATCCATTCTTAAGGAAATCAGCCCTGAGTGCTCACTGGAAGGACAGATCCTCAAGCTGAGGCTCCAATACTTTGGACACCTCATGAGAAGACTCCCTGGAAAAGACCCTGATGTTGGGAAAGTTTGAGGGCACAAGGAGAAGGGGACAACAGAGGACAAGATGGCTGGACAGTGTTGTTGAAGCTACCAGCATGAGTTTGACCAAACTGCGGGAGGCAGTGGAAGACAAGAGTGCCTGGCGTGCTCTGGTCCATGGGGTCACGAAGAGTCGGACACAACTAAATGACTAAACAACAACAAGAAGAGACAAAGAAGACAAAGAAGAGCTTCCACTTTCCCCCTTTTCTCCTGCTCTCTTTTCTCCTCAAGGTGATCTAGTGCCCTGCCTCATATTCCTCTCTCTGAAGGGCTGCCCACTGGTCCAAGCCAGGTCAGAATACAAAGACCCCTAAGAAGAGAGAAGGGCCTGGGCTTTGAGTTGCCTGCCACCAGTCAGCTGAGGATGAAGAAATCAGTACGTTTTGGTTTCTCTCCATTTCACATTCCCACCCCCTTCTGTTCTCTACGTTTGCACATCAATTTTTCATCATGGAAAATTCACCAGCATTTCAGGGCAAATTTCTGCTAATTTACACATATTTGGATGAAACTTTGCCTGTGATACTCATTTTTCAGAAGCAACCTTCCCTAACATCCCGCATTGTTGCACATTATTTTCAGTGGTATATATGCCATTGTTATGCATTGTTTTCCTGTAATATACACATTACTGTGCCTGTTTTTGGATAGAGACCAGCATTGCAAAATTGGGAGAAGTGTGACTCTCAAAGGATAGCTGTGTTTTCATTCACAACAATAGTTTGGGAATTAGGTGAGACTCACATTACAATCGTACCTTGGAAGTCAAATGGAATTCATTTCAGAAGTCCGTTTGACTTCCAAAATGTTCGGAAACCAAAACACGGCTTCTGATTGGCTGCAGGAAGCTCCTGCAGCCAATTGGAAGCCATGAAAGTCCCATTGGATGTTTGGGTTCCAAAGAACGTTTGCAAACCACAACACCCACTTCCTGGTTTGTGGCGTTCAGGAGCCAAAACGTCCGAGTACCAAGGCGTTTGGGATCCAAGGTACAACTGTATTATGATTAGATGGAAATGTATGTCTATTTATGTTATTTGATGATTGCCTAACTCAGAGTGGAAGCAATGAAGTCACCACAAAAGTCCATTGATTTCAATGGGTTTATTTTGAGTGTGACTTATGCTGTGCCCACATTGCTCCAATGCACTCTCTACCACTGGTATTTGAAGTTGAGTACACATGACATTGGGATGCGGGTGGCGCTGTGGGTTAAACCACAGAGTCTAGGACTTGCTGATCAGAAAGTTGGTGGTTCGAATCCCCACGACGGGGTGAGCTCCCATTGCTTGGTCCCTGCTCCTGCCAACCTAGCAGTTCGAAAGCACGTCAAAGTGCAAGTAGATAAATAGGTACCACTCAGGCAGGAAGGTAAACGGCGTTTCTGTGTGCTGCTCTGGTTCGCCAGAAGCAGCTTAGTCATGCTGGCCACATGACCCGGAAGCTGTACGCCGGCTCCCTTGGCCAATAAAGCAAGATGAGCACCGCAACCCCAGAGTCGGCCACAAGTGGACCTAATGGTCAGGGGTCCCTTTACCTTTACCTTTACACATGACATTAGCCACAATCCATAGATATCATGTAGTTTCTTTAAAAAATACTGCTGTTTGATGTGTTTCACCTCAAATCAGCTTCCATCCATTTAGAAAACAGAAGCTACAGTTAAGCTGAGGTGTGTACATGTATGACAGCTGTTACAAATGTGCAGATGACAGATTCATGAATAGGAGTTTGGGGGGGCCGAGGGTGCAGGAAAACAAATCGGGTAATGTACATCATACAAAGATATCCTTGCTCTCTCTCTGGTGTTATAAGAAAAACTGCTCCTTTTCCCTTTTGCGGTATTCTGGCGCCCGTATAGAATCCTTAAGTGGGTTCCCTATCGGTAGCAGAAAACATAGGTCAACCAAGCGGCTAGTAAGCCTGATCTTTATTCAAGGAACTGTTGCAGCAGGGTCCCACTCACCACATGCAAGAGGGAGGTGAACCCTGAACCCTTATATAGACTTTTGAAATTGCCCACCCTATAGCCCAAGGCCACCCCCCAAAACATCATACATACATCCCAGAAGGAGGCGATCTACAGCAGAAATCCTGTTTGCCAGGATACCTGATAATGGTCACTGATTGCATTACCGTGGCAGCCTGGCCATTCTTTTGTGATGGTTAATACTTTATTTCCTGAATCCAGGTCACAGGCTCACCCTATTCATACACAAAGACGCCCTTAAGACAGGATCTGTGAGCAAAAAGACAATGGGAAGTCTTTCCCCATTTGCCTCCCTTACTCCAGAGGAATATCTGAAGTCATTGGGAGAGTCAAAATGGCTTCAGGATTGTTCTCCCATACTATTTCAGACACATGGTTCATATATGTAGATATGTGTGCATTTATGAATATTTATTCTATATTTGAGACCTTAAAATTCTTATAACACTGCTATGTATGGACAGAATGGTTTAACAATCAATGCCTCTTCCAAGGGAACTCTGAGAACTGTAGCTCTGTGAGTGGAATAGGGATCTGTTTTAACAACTCTCAGCATCCTTAACAAATTATGATGCCTATTTCTTTGAGGGGAGTGATGACTGCTTTAACTATATAATGCAGGTGAGACCTATATTGCAACACATCTCTTTTCAAAACAAAAAGTTGCTCCCCGAAGCGGTCCACAGTCGAAAGGAAATAGACAAAGAATGCAATGCAATGCAATGCAATGCAATGCAATGCAATGCAATAAAATAATCAACTTCCCTTCATGGAAAGTCACATGTCAATTAGTGATTTTAGAAAGCAAAAGCTCACTAGATGACATTTAAAAAACGGGTGCACTCAGCTAAATTCTAGTGAAAGCAGACCTATTGAAATTAATAGACCTAAGTTAGAAGTATGCATCGGCTTCAATGAGTCTACTCTAGGGCTAATGTTGAAGACAGTCCAGATGTTTAAATATATATATATAGAGAGAGACAGTCTACCATCATCAAATCCCAACAGTGGTTCCACCACCATGTAACTCACTCCTGACATAGACTGATCTCCAGGACTCCGGCGTTTTCGTTAAGACAGGTGCGGTATGTGCCATTTGGGACTCCCTCAGGATTCCCTTCTTAAAATTTGCTCAGATTTCTACCCTGGTGCAGTAAACTTAATTTTTTACTAGACATTGCACTGCCCTCTAAAGGAGATCCTTTGCATTGCATATTCAGTTCTTCCAGCGACATCATTTCTCTTTCTGTTCTTGGAAAGCAAGAGAACAGGGGTGCCAACTTGAATGAAATATTGAGGGGGTCCAGGTAAGCTCTGCCCACATAATCAATCACGTGACGAAGTGCACACAGACACAACAGACACACACATGCACACCATCTGAATGGCAATGCCCATCAACTTTTTGGGGGGGGCGGCCCCCTCAAATATTTTATGGGGGTGGCTAAGACCTCCTCAGCCCCTAGGACTTGGTTCTTATACAACAGAACATTTATTCAAAGGGATGTTTTGGGCCAAACTGCTGTCATATATTTTCTTCAGTATGTGCAGGTTAAATACATAAAATATCAGGCCAAGAGTTTATTAGGTACAGCATTCTGTTTTTTGCTGTAGCCAGTCAGAAACTCCTGGAAAAATCAAAATAGGACAACGGAGATTTCTGTCTGTGACCCCAGCATCTGGTTTTGAGGTTTTATATTGGTTATATAGTATATATAACCAGGGTTGTCAACTTGAATAAAATATTGTGGGGGTCCAGGTAAGCCCCGCCCCACATAATCGATCACATGATGCAGTGCAAACACATCATTTGAATGGGAATGCCCATCAACTTTGGGCCCAACCCCCTCAAATATTTTGTTGTGGGGGGGGGGCGAAGCCTCCATGGCCCCTCGGAGTTGGCTCCTATGTATTTGACAGTTTTATAACAAAGGTTATATAGTAGTTATTTACCTCTTACGGCATCTTGAGTTTAAGAAAGGATTTACATCTCTGAACACCAGTTTGGCAATGCCATCCATTTTTCATTTTCATTTCATTTTTAATCTGTATACTGCCTTTCCATATGGCTATTCACAAAGGCTGTTTACAAGCTTAAGAAACAAACAACAAAAAAGTACAACAAAGATGAACAAAAATCTGACCCCATACAAATAAGTCATAATAAAAACGTGACTTTAAATAAACAACTTATTTCAAACAAAGCAGTATTCAATAATCCCTTGGAACATAATAGTATATTATAAAATCAACTCTTAAGATATCAGCAGGTAAGAATTAAACAGAAAATTCACTCTCAGCAATTAGAGGGAATCATTATTTAAATTGTATAATCAATAAAAATAATAATAACGAAAGCACAATACATAAAAATACCACAAGATGTTAAAACCATGTAAAAAGATCACAACAGCATGTGAAAAATTGCCACTAAATTCATACACACACATATTTTTCTGATGGGGGGTGGGTACAGATTCATCTCAGCCAAGCAACTGCTTTAAGATCAAAGTCTTCCAAGGCATAAAGGGGCAATGGGACCTGATCGCAGCAGCAACTTTGTCCAATCTGCTTGGATTTCCTCATCACCCCTGGCCTGGGATTTGTGCAGAATGACTGGATGTTCCACACACCCAGCACACTGGAGTGATTACATCTTGACAACAAAAAACCCCAGCTCTGGTTTTCAAAACCCATGAAATGCTTGGATAGCAAAATCGTCATTGTGCAACACTCTGGCTGTTTGTTCGCTTACGAGCGCAATTCCCAGCTTCCCCAAACTAAATTGTCTTCCTTTTTGATGGGCAACTTGCAACCATTTTCACACTTGGCCCGCCTAAGTGTAGCCTAGCTCATTTTTTGTGTTTTAATTTTAACTACTTATATGCTTATAAGCCTGCCAAGGTTTCTAAAAACAGTGGAAAGAAACAACTAGTTGAATTTCTGTTGGATTTCGCCACCTAGCGGCAGGCAAAAAAATCTAGTCGCTGCTGAACAGAAACAGAAATAAAGTGGTACCTCGGGTTAAGTACTTAATTCGTTCCAGAGGTCTGTTCTTAACCTGAAACTGTTCTTAACCTGAAGCACCACTTTAGCTAATGGGGCCTCCTGCTGCCGCCGCGCCAGCAGAGCATGATTTCTGTTCTCATTCTGAAGCAAAGTTCTTAACCTGAAGCACGATTTCTGGGTTAGCAGAGTCTGTAACCTGAAGCGTATGCAACCTGAAGCATCTGTAACCCGAGGTACCACTGTAATTGTCCAATACAGGGAGTCCAAAGGATTAGTTAGTAGCAGTTGAGACTGGTCCACTAGGTCAAATGGGGCAGTGCACCACCAACTTCAGTCTGTCTTTAGTCAGCCCCCTCCTGCTTGCCTTCTTACTTAAAACAAGCTTAGGGTCGGATTTGCCTTTCATAAACTCTGGTTCCATCTACTCCTGCTTCTTCTGCCTCTTACCCCAGCAGTCCCAAAGAAGTGGCATAGCGTGGTTTGCCAGCACTCGGGGTGGGTGCAGGCGTGCCAGGGGGCGGGGCGCAAAGGGTGAACAGACATTGCCATGCCAGCCCAGTCCTTGCTGCAGACTTTGTCAGAGTGAACCCCCCACAGACCAGAACCACATGGGCAGTCTCGCCAACTGACACAGAGAAATCTTGACCCCCTTGGGTTAGGGTGCCGAGGGCTCATTTTGTGGGGCTTGTGCTTTAGAAATAAAACTGCCTTTCAAGGTACAGACAAAAATGACAAAACTAGATGCTTGCCATGAGGAAAAATAGGAGGTTTTGCTAGGAATTGTACAAAACAAAATGGCACTCATAAGGAAAAGTTCTGGGGTGGCGACATAAAGCAAACTAAAAATGCTTTTGCAGCTCATCAGAAATATCTAGCAATATCAAGTTATAGGAAAACTGGTGCTATTAACAGTAACCCTTCTAGTTAGATTGGTTCAGTGTAAGCCAAATTCTTAAGTTCTCTCTGCATAGAGTAGAGGTGAAGATTTATTTATTTATTTTCAATTTGAGGGCCACATTGCTTTTTGGGTGACCACACTCTGGGGGCCACATGCCAGTGGTGAGAGGGGCCAGGGGCAAAAGTAGGTGGAGCAATGGATGAGAAGTCTACCCTTTGTCTAGTTTCTACTCACAGCTGGAGGCACTAATGCTTCTGAATGCAATTTGCTGGAAACCACAGAAAGGATGAGTGCTCAGGCCCTGATGGAGGGTCTCCCACAAACATCTGGGTAGCCGCTGTGAAAAGGACTATGTTGGCCATTGACCTGCTGTGACCACCCCCCAAGTGATCTTTGGAGAGAGGGTGGTATACAAATGTAAATAATGATGGTGATGATAAAATTAACCTGATCCAACAGGCTAGTCTTATGTTCTTACGTTATGTAATGCATCCTTCTAACCTCCATCCATCCAAGCAAGCAAGCAAGCGGCCTTATCATATGTCAAGGACTCATTCCAGTCAGGCAAAATCACTCAAGGAGGGTGGGAAGCAAAAATGGTTAACCAGTAACTCCTGGAGAGGTGTGTGGCTTTGGAAGACTCCCAAGGGCCAGACAGAGAGACATGGAGGGCCGCATGGTGATCCAGATCTCTGGCCCAGAAGAACTTGTAACTAGACATTCTTAGCATTATGCCTACTGAAAAAAGCAACCTATGATCTGCTATTTAACTGAGCGGAGTGTTCAACTTGGCACTATGTGCTGTAGGAGATCTCAAGCCACCTTTTCTCCATAATGGCCTTTTCATAATGCTCACACCCATAGTCTCTCTGCAGAATTATATTTCTTAAGAGAAAGCAAGAGACCATCTGTTCACAAAGCAATGCTGCCATCTCCTGGGCAAACTTCAGATGACTACTTGAAACATATTCAAGGGAACTATTATAGGCCTCTTCACAGCAGGTCCATTGAAATTAATGGACATTATTAATGTAGGTCTATTACTTCCAGTGGGTCTACTCTTGAGCAGAGCTTAGTTGGTGAAAACTCTCTTTCTTTCTTTCTTTCTTTCTTTCTTTCTTTCTTTCTTTCTTTCTTTCTTTCTTTCTTTCTTCAACAGAATTAGATAATAAGTGTTGAGGGTGTGTTGATTTGGCACTTAAAAGAGCCATGAGACTTCAATAGGGCCACCCCACCATGGTTGTCTTCCCTATTTATGACTTTCCAGAGCTGCCTTCCATAACTTGTTGCTCTCCAGATGTTGGGGGACACCAGCTTCAACTTTGGCCAGCATCTGGAGGGCCAAAGGTTGGGGAAGGGTGCTCTAGAGCTCAAAGACAGAGGGCACGTAGCAGCACCCGTAGAAGTGAAGAATGAGGAAATAGGAGAGACAGGTGGGGGGTGGGGGGGTGGAGATTCACTTGGGACAATGCCATCATCCAAGAGGCTGGGTTCTATAGCCCCTCTCTGTAAAGTATGAAATAAAAAAGGACGGTAAGAAACTTTTCATTGTCTTTATACTTTCCCGGGCAAGCAGCCGGGAGCCACTGAAAGCATCCTGACAGGAGGATGTACAGGAATAGGAAGTTAAAAGGTTAAGGTAAAGGGACCCCTGACCATTAGGTCCAGTCGTGGCTGACTCTGGGGTGGTGGCGCTCATCTCGCTTTATTGGCCGAGGGAGCTGGCGTTTCTCCGCAGAGAGCTTCTGGGCCATGTGGCCAGCATGACTAAGCCGCTTCTGGTGAACCAGAGTAGTGCACGGAAACACCGTTTACCTTCCCGCCGGAGCGGTACCTATTTATCTACTTGCACTCTGATGTGCTTTCAAACTGCTAGGTTGGCAGGAGCAAGGACCGAGCAACGGGAGCTCACCCCGTAGCGGGGATTCAAACCGCCCACAAGTCCTAGGCTCTGTGGTTTAACCCACAGCGCCACCCGCGTCCCTATAGGAAGTTAGACTTGTTTAAATAAGACAGAGAAAGGGAAGCAAGAAAGTTTGAAGCCCTCGTGATAAGTTACAGCTTCACCTACTGTCAAAGCCAACTAATGACTCCTTCAGTAGGCAAAACATAGATCTAACTATATGCATGTTGGCACCCCTCTAAAATAATAATAATAATAATAATAATAATAATAATAATAATAATAATAATAATTTATACCCCGCCCATCTGGCTGAGCTTCCCCAGCCACTCTGGGTGGCTCCCAATCAAGTGTTAAAAACAATACAGCATTAAATATTAAAAACTTCCCTGAACATGGCTGCCTTCAGATGTCTTTTGAAGATAGGATAGCTACTTCTTATTTCCTTCACATCTGAAGGGAGGGCGTTCCACAGGGTGGGTGCCACTACCGAGAAGGCCCTCTGCCTGGTTCCCTGTAACCTCACTTCTCGCAATGAGGGAACCGCCAGAAGGCCCTCGGCGCTGGATCTCAGTGTCCGGGCTGAACAACCCCTAAAAATCCCTTTGTTGCACCCTCAGAAATACCACAACTCTACACTAACTCGCAGACTGGCATAGCTGTTTCCTTCTCACCCACCCCTTTTCCTACAGTTATTCATTCTGGTCCTTGTGGGTTTGCGAGAGGTGATGGATTGTGACTGAAGCAGATTTATCTCTGCATTGTTGACAACTGGGAGGATAAGGACCCTGACACCAATTTTCAGCTTTTCATTTCCACTGCCTTCCCAGGCATTAGCCACAGAAGAAAAATAGCATCAGCTAAGATGGATTTTTAACTTCTCCTTTGTTAAATCACTCTGCTCAGGAGGATGAGGATCTCGCTGCAGCAGACTACTTCTTGTCAAGATTAATTCTTGTATAAGTCCAAGGCTGGACTCAAAATGAAGAGTCCCTGCATCCTAATCTATACAATCATCCTTCTTTGCGGCTCAAAGCAGGAGTCTTACTCCAGTAATGTAGCTGAGAGGCTATGAAAGATGGACTTTACATCAACTGGAGATGTTTGTCAGGGTCAGTTTCAGAGGAACTTGGCGTCTGACTGGGTTATTGGTGAAGCAATATGTGGATCACTGGCAGAAGAATTTCATCCCCCTTGCCAAGTAGAAATATTAGACATATTATATACTAGCAGGGAGTGCCTGGATCTGCCTGGGAATTCAAAGAAACAACATCAAAATAAATATTATTTTAAAATGGATGTACAAACATGTCTGTGCACACACACACACACCAACCCAGGACTCTGTCACGATCTGGAGAACACCTACTCTGGTCCTAGTGGGGAGAAGAGACATATTTAATTAGAGTTAATTTGTTCTACAACCTTTTTTCAAAATGGCACCTGGCATCCAAACATAGACAAAGATCTTCACCTTAGGAACCCTTGTACCAACTTTGGTGTCAATTTGGTCCCACCAAATTGGGTAACAATATCTTCAGAGCAATCCAGATGGGTACAGGTTGGGCCCATTATTCTAAAAAATAGGCAAAATGATGGTAAAGTCACATTATGGCCTGCTGTCTTGATTCAAAATGGTGCTTGGTCCAAATATTAATGAAAATTGCGACTCCCACCTTGGGAACCGCTGTGCAAAGTTTGGCAACAATACTGTGAACAGTGACCGAACCTATGCCAAAAAAGTGACGAAGTAATACCAAAGTGATGTTTGAGTCCACCATCTTGATTCAAAATGGCTCCTGGCATCCAAAAGTCAATGAAGTCCACTTCCGCCACCTTCAGAACCCTCATGCTGAGTTTGAAATCTGGCAAAGTCATCCCAAAGTCATGGGAGATGGTATCTCAGCATCAACAAAAACTGCCATCCTCCTCAAGAATCCTTGTGCTAAGTTTGGTTATGATATCTTGAGAGGCATCCAAGCACATATAGAACCAACAGATGAAGTCCTTACTAAAATACATAACAGGAACCTCTATTCATGGGTAAATCTGTCCATTTTCATTGTCCTCATTTTCTCATTTTTCTAATCTTAAGTTCACTTCTCCAAATTTCCACATCGGTCTGCCATATTGAGCATGGCATGGACACTAGCCAATCAGTGCTGTCTACAGATTGTTTTTTTTAAAAAGAACACACCCAAAAGGAGAGATGTTTCTGCAGTGTATACACTGTACCATTCTCATTGCATCCCACCACTGCTCCACACCTAACAACAACAACAACAACAATTTATTATTTCTACCCTGCCCATCTGGCTGGGTTTCCATAATTCATTCCT
This sequence comes from Podarcis liolepis, assembly GCF_965112155.1. Lineage (NCBI taxonomy): Eukaryota > Metazoa > Chordata > Lepidosauria > Squamata > Lacertidae > Podarcis > Podarcis liolepis. The sequence continues at coordinate 30,626,130 of NC_139569.1, forward strand.
TTTCACAGTGACTCCTTTCTATGGTTTTTCTGCAGAGAGGAGACCAGCCTTTTCATCTACATCTTGCAATAAATAGATAGATAGATTAGATAAAGTACCCACAGAGTCAATTAGTTCACAAAGTAGGACATTGAGTAATGCCACCCATGATACTTCTTAACTGAATGGAATGAATTATCTTTCCTAAAAAGAAAATCAATTGGTATTTTCTGTTGGGGTGGAAAGACTGCGTTTTGTGTGTGTGTAAATCTCTTCTTTTGAGGACTTTTCATCAAACTTTGCCATGTGCCAGGTTGATATGTGATGCGCCTTCCACCTCCTTTTGATATTGCATGAATCGCAAGGGAGTGATGAACTCCAGATAAAGAACAAGACTGTGGGGCTAAAAATGACTCACAGAGGGATCCATCTTAGTCAAAACATGACAGCCCCAGCGTACATCCGAACACAATGTTCTCTGCCGAGTTATTTTCTTGCTCCATGGACGCTTCCAAAGATATCCCTGGTCCCATAAGAAGCAGACGTAGGTATACAGGATGTCCCCTTTTAATGGATGGATTTATTTATTTTTGCCAAAAATCCTTCTCAGTTGCAAAAAGTTGTCAGTGGCTCTGACTATAGTTAGCATCACAAACTGTATTTGAGAAGTGCGCTTTTTTCATAGAACATCACTGTGTAAAATGAAGAATAAAAGCATGTTGCCTTTTTAATGAAAGTTGTTGATTATTAAAAGTGATGGAGGCATTTCTCTGTTTTTAAATCCACAATGATTGCCTTTTGGGTGGCTATTGCAGACATTCCTTGTTTTTAATTATTTTTACAGTGGTACCTCGGGTTAAGTACTTAATTCGTTCCGGAGGTCCGTTCTTAACTTGAAACTGTTCGTTAGCTGAAGCACCACTTTAGCTAATGGGGCCTCCTGCTGCTGCCGCACCGCTACCACATGATTTCTGTTCTCATCCTGAAGCAAAGTTCTTAACCTGAAGCACTATTTCTGGGTTAGCGGAGTCTGTAACATGAAGCCTATGTAACCTGAAGCGTATGTAACCTGAGGTACCACTGTATAGATGGAATTGGTTTGTTTGTTTGTACATATATGGAATTGTGTGTATTGTTGATGTTTTCACGGTTATTTATTCTGTGCCATTTTAGACACCACATGATTGTAAAAAGCAAACAAACCTATAAGTGGTTTTTAAAAAGGAAACAATAAAATGACCAACAACGATAATTTAAGACTTTCAAAAAATTAAAATAAGAATAGGCGAAGAACAGATTTAAACTTGCATCAATTTTCTAAAACATCTGGGTAGGCTTGCCTAAACAAAAAATGGTTTTAGAAGGTGCTGAAAAGAAGAAGAGAAGAAGAGTTTGGATTTGATATCCTGCTTTAACACTACCCTAAGGAGTCTCAAAGCGGCTGACATTCTCCTTTCCCTTCCTCCCCCACAACAAACACTCTGTGAGGTGAGTGGGGCTGAGAGACTTCAGAGAAATGTGACTGGCCCAAGGTCACCCAGCAGCTGCATGTGGAGGAGTGGGGAAGCGAACCCGGTTCCCCAGATTACGAGACTACCGCTCTTAACCACTACACCACACTGGTTCTCCAGTGTGAAGAGTACTGTGAAGGTGCCTGCTTGATATCACGAGGCAGGGAATTCCAAAGTGTAGCTGCTGCCACAGTAAATGATCGGGTTCTTACAAACGCGGAACGGGTATTATGCAGTGCCAGTTTTGCTTTGAGGTATTCAATGGGGAATGATTCAGAGATGGAATCAAATAAATACATGCTAGCATCTCACATGCTGAAACCAAATTTTAACAAGGCAAAAATGGGAGCAGTGATTTACAAGGGACCAAGAAAAGGGGACTGTCCATAACGTACTACATTTGAAACCTAAAGTGTACAGCTACAGAAACCCAGTTGAGGGGTTCAGCAAAGGTAGCAAATGCCAGCTGATTATGCCAGACCCCACCTCTGCCCGCTACTAGTTCATGACAGGTTTTGCCCTTTTTTCAACCTTCTGTGACAGGTGGGCCTTAGTGATTTCCCGCCCTCTCAAGCTGGGGATAAAAGGTCTGAGAGCCCTTGATCTACAGCCGGAACAACCTTTCTCTGTAAGCAGGGGGTGGTGATAATTTAAAATTTGTCACGTAAAATTTATTAAAAATATATATTTTTTAAAAATTGATAAAGAAAAAGAAAACAATAACCATAGCAAATATCAATAGTGTTTGCGGGATAAGTTTCTAATCTGGACATGAGACAAATGAGGAAACACTAGCAATTTCCACGCTTGTTTCTGTTTTCATCAGAAGTTCTCTTGCATCCCTCCTCAAGACAAATTCCCTTAAACTTCTTCTGAGAAAGGAGACTCACTCATTATTCTGTGGAAAGTCTACAGAGTGGGAACCATCCCCCTTGGAAAAGAAGAGATTGGCTCCCTCCTAAGGATGCAATCTAATTTGGGGCTAACCTACTACTACTGGACACTGTATGGCTTCTGAGGAATTGTGTCCTGTTAGGTGCAGGCCTGATCTGAAGCTTGAATGCATCAACTGGCTTCCTGCTGTGACCACAAAAAGAATCATTTCCCACAAACTGTTGTGTTTTGCAACCGGCAAGCCACTTTGCAAAGTCCTTGCAGGCAGGACGTTAGGTCTGGGTGGCTCACTGGTTTGATCCGGTCTAGAAAACCCAGAGCCTTAAAAATAACTGTTTATGTTACTGTTTCCTTGTCAACTCGGAATTTCCTGGACTGTTTAGATTTTTTTTTTTTAAAAAAAAGATTTACATGAACGGCAGATTAGTTTGAAATTGTACTACAAAAGGCATATCAGAGAACAATGAGAATGGAGTGCGAAAAGAAAGCCTTTGATCTTCACTCAGAGGTACACATGTTTGCATGAAAACTACCAAGTGACACTTGTTTTCTTCTGGAACAGACAGGCAGGCTTCAGGGAAATGACACTGGCTTGTTTATAAATGACTGGGAGATTCCTGTTACCCTCCCTGAGCTACAATTTTCAGTATTTCCTGGGAAGAGAAATTGACTGTTAAATAACTCTGATGAAAGCTTCCCCTCAGTATAAGACAGTTTCCTACAATGCCTATAGGTGTATGCCTGTAACACATTTACCAAACATTCTTAAGTTTGTTTTGCTTAAAGAAAGCCCTTACGAAACATCTTTCTTCAGAACAGTTCAGGACCTCGCAGAAGAAATCAATATAGTACGCAGGATGGAAAACAAGCGAGGTCCCAACCAAAAAAGAATGGCAACTTAAGCTGACAGAATATGCGCAATTTGCAGACTTAACATATAGATGAAGAGAACATACATTTAAAGAAGACTGGAAAACATTTACTGAATACAGTGGTACCTCGGGTTACATATGCTTCAGGTTACATACGCTTCAGGTTACAGACCCAGAAATAGTACCTCAGGTTAAGAACTTTGCTTCAGGATGAGAACAGAAATCATGCTCCGGCGGCGTGGCGGCAGCGGGAGGCCCCATTAGCTAAAGTGGTGCTTCAGGTTAAGAACAGTTTCAAGTTAAGAACGACCTCCGGAATGAATTATAAGTACTTAACCCGAGGTACCACTGTATATGGAAAATAATTGTGTTCGGCTGAAAACGCTGGCAACATTAAGATAAAGTCAACAGTGTAAATAAGTTTTGATGGATGCAATAATGGAAAACTGATTGGTATAGTTTTTGTAAAATATGCAGGGATTTAAGATATGTCAAATGAACCATGGAAAGAGAAGAAGGGAAGTCATTGATATCTTAAGGATGTAAAATGAGTATCTGAAATTGTAAAACAGAAATTTTAATTATTTTTTTTTAAAAAAACAACACACCAAAAATATATATATAGTGTGCAGGGTGTAGGGAGCTAGCAGCTGGTTATCTCCCGCTTGGACTACTGCAATGCGCTGTATGTGGGGCTACCTTTGAAGGTGACATGGAAACTGCAACTAATCCAGAATGTGGCAGCTAGACTGGTGACTGGGAGCGGCCGCTGGGACCATATAACACCAGTCCTAAAGGATCTACACTGGCTCCCAGTGTGCTTATTTGTTGCTGGGAAAGGCAGTAGCTGAGTCGTAGGGTATCTGTAGATGGTTCCAGTTCAGTTTGCAGTATTTCCAGGCAGCTCTCTGGGAAATATTGGGGAGCTGCTACCAGTCAGTGCAGGCAATACTGCACTAGAGGGGGCAGTGGTTTGACTTGGAATATACCGTACCAGAAGTGTCTGGCAAAAGGCCGCAGCTCAGTGGCAGATCACCTGCTTTGTATGCAGAAGGTGCCAGCTTCAATCCCCAGCATCGTCAGATCGATCTGAAACTCTAGACAGCCTCTGGCCGTCAGTGTGGGAAATACTGTACTAGATAGGCCAGTGGTTTAGTGGCAGGGCGCCTGCTTGGAATGCAGAAGGAAGAGTGCTATTATGCTCAGACACTGCTTGCGGGATTCCAAGTTTTGAAATGAGAGCAGACAATGAGGAACTCCCTAACAAGGATGTAGTTTGTGGTTGCAATGATTATTTACACTTCCTTATTAACCATCAGGATTATTTACTCCAGAACTTCCATTATTCATATGTAAGAGAATTTAGCATAGAGGTAAAATTTGCTTAGCCGATTTTCAGAGCTCTGTTGTATTGCCATCATTTCAATGGTGTAGGACAGCCTTTGCCAGCTTGGTGCCCTTTTTTGGAATATAGCTGTCATTGGCACCAGCCAGCAATATTGAAACTGAAGTTTGTCCTCCCCCCTTCCCAGTAGGGCTGCCATACATCCAGATTTCCCCTGGATTTCAAAGAAAGGTGGCACTTTGTCCTGGATCTTAGGCAAGTTAATTTTGGCTTCTTTGGTTTAAAAAATGCTCCGCAATAATGGCGTTTTTGTGGGGGGGGGGGAGCTCAAAAACTTTCGGGGTGTCCTGGTTTTTACTTTCCATCTCAGCTCTGACATTTCTAAGCCACTCTTAGAATGGGGGTGAAAATGCTTTAAAAAACAAATAAAGACTGAACGGCATGCCATGAGGACTTCCCAGCTGCCCCTGAAAAGGCCATGGCCAGGGACCAGAAAACATCAACTGCCTGTGGTCAAAACAGGACAGTTGAGATGGATGGGCTTCCTGCTGCAGGACTGGGACTCAGTGCTAGAGCACCTGCTTTGCATGCAGAAGGTCCAAGGTTCAGCCCTCAGCATCTTCAGGTAGGGCTGAAGATGTTCCTTGCCAGAAACCCTGGAGAACATAAGAGCCCTGCTGGCAGGGATGTCCAACCCATGAGGCAAGGTGAGGCTACTGTCTCAGGTGGCAGGATCCACAGGGCAGTAGGTCCCAATGTAGATCTTTATTTGGGGCCGGCCCACCCATGAGGCAAGGTGAGGCAACTGCCACAGGTGGTAGGATCCACAGGGGCAGCAGATGCTGATGTCAATCTTTTTCTCCCTGCCCCCTTGTATCTGATGTAGATCTTCCCTTACCCCTTCTTCACCAGTGGGGAGGGTGGTGCCATTTGGGGGCCTGCTTCAGGTGCCTAAATGTTTTAGGCTGGCCCTGTTTGATCTGCTGGTGGCTGATCTAGTCCAGCATTCTGTACTCATCTTGGCTGAGCAGATGCCCCAATGAGAAGCCCACAAGCCCAACATACTCCCACCCCCTGCTGTGGTTTCCACTGACTGGGATTCAGAAGCAACTGGCAGAACTGCTGGCAGACAATGTAGACAATATTGAGCTGTATGGATCAAGGCTGCTTCTTATGAAGGAGATTTGTTGCAGGTAGTTCTCCTGAATCAGGCAGGTGATTCTCTCCCTTGGCTAATGTTTCATGTCAGAACTGCCAAACTTTGTGTTGTAATCTAATCTAGCTGGAGACTTGATCAACAGGAGTTATGAGAAGCGGTCACGTGCATCCTGCAATATCCTTCTGGAGAAGCTGCCTTTGGCAAACAGGAGAACACAAACACTTTTACGGGGCACAGAAAAGAAAGAAAAGAAAAGAAAAGAAAAGGCCTGTGGTCTCAGCTGCCTTTCTTCAGCAGGTGCAGAAATTTTCCCTATTTGTGCACTGCTGTCGTCCGATTGCATTTCCAACCAGGCATAAATGGTGTCTCTTTCCTGTTTGAATTGTTCCAGAAGCACACACTGTACATTGTCAGGACTGATGGGCAGCACAAACCAGCGAGCTGTGTGCAGAAGCCATCACTTTGGGAATCAATGGTGTGCAAGTAACTGCAGCTGGTGGTGACACAAGATCAACAGAATGGGCCTGCCAGGGCAGAGACTAGATTGGCTTGGCTTGTGTCCAGCACAACCTTAACCCTGCACATGCACCATCAGGGCTGTGTGCAAGGACCAGGATGGAACATGACTCTGTGTGCAGAAAACAAACCCCAAGGGTACTGGGTTCAGAATCAGCATCCTGGGCATCTTATTGTAAAATAAGTTTCTAGTCCTTATTAAGATATGCTTGGAAGTGGGGAGTAAGGGGAGAATTTCAATTCAGTGCATGTTTAAAGATGAACCTATCACACTTTTGGAAATGATATGCAAACTGAAAACATGGCCATCCTTCAAAAATATTTTCTCTGAATTTTGCAGTGCACTTTTCCACCCAAGTAAATGCATAGACTAAGCTAAAGGGCAGCTGGTTTGCAACCAGTGCTTTGGGTCGTTCCTGCACCTTAATCCAAATGTGTGTTGATTTTGGCTGTATTCTGAAACAACAACAACAACAACTATTATGATGATGATGATTATTATACCTCGCCTATCTGGATGGTTTCCATCAAAATATAAAAACATAATAAAATATCAAACATTAAAAACTTCCCTTTACAGTTAGGAGTCCAGGTTCCTGGCTTGATAACACATTAAGCGTACGTAATTTAAAAGAAGGATTTATTGCGAAAAACAAGCAATAATCTTGGACGGCTCTAGCAAGCCTCCGGCCCCCATCACTCAGTTGACCCTTCTGAGGAGTTCTTCCTGTGTCAACAGAAGAGACTGAACCTTCAACCTTTATGTTTCTTATTTTGCTTCCTGTCTAGCAGCCTTCCTATACGCTTATGCCTCGGACTTATTTGATCAGCTGCAGTCCCTTCCTGTTCCGAAAAGCTGTCTCTGTGGTTTTCCGCACCTGTTTGGGCTTCCCGGGAGCTTTGGCTGTGCTCCAGCCTGCTCTCCATTCTTCCCTTATCAGCCGGCTGTCCAAGGTTAGGGGGAATCGACCCTGGCTGCTGTGGGCTCTCCTGTGCCGGTGTGAAAGCCCAGCCTCCCTGTTCCTGACTGCATTCGGCAGCAGGCTGCGAGATTACACTTTGAGCTGGTGTGTTCATGACATATACAGGGCAGCCTTCAGATGTCTTCTAAAAATTGTGTAGTTCTTTATCTCCTTGACATCTGAAGGGAAGATGTTCCATAGGGAGGGTGCTACCACTAAGAAAACCCTCTGCCTGGTTCCCTGTAATTTCACTTCTCTCAGTGAGTGAACAGCAAAAGACCCTCGGAGGTGGACCTCAGTGTGTGGGCTAAGCAATGGGGGTGGAGATGTTCCTTCAAGCCTAGGCCATTCAAGGCTTTAAAGGTCATCACCAACACTTTGAATTGTGCTCGGAAACACACTGGGAGCCAATGTAGGTCTTTCAGGACCAGTGTTATATGGTCTCGGCGGCCACTCCCAGTCACCAGTCTAGCTGGATTAGTTGTGGTTTCCGAGCCACCTTCAAAGGTACCCCCATATAGAGTGCATTGCAGTAGTCCAAGCAGGAGATAACCAGAGCATATACCACTCTGGTGAGACAGTATACGGGCAGGAAGAGTCTCGGTTAGCATGTCACATGGAGCTGGTAGACAGCTGCCCTGGACACAGGGCATTGAGAGTCAGCTCTCTGCTGTCCCTGTGTGTGCACCTGTGTCACTTAATTTGATCCTTTACAGTGCCAAGCACTCCCGTCCCAGATTGTTGTTATAAATTTCTATGTGCTGCATGTGTAAGTTCAAAAAATAAAGAAGCAAAAAAGCAAAAAAAGAGAGCTAAAGTGTGCATAAAAATGCACATATTCATGAAAGTGATACATAAAAATGCATTCTATCAGGGAAATATGCTTTGCAAAAATACAAAAATACAGAAAATTTTTCACAAAAACTCAAGATTGGTAAAAATGAGAAACTAAGAGAATTCTGCATGGACAGATTTATTTTCACTGTTGTTATTTTTATTAGTGATAATATTTATTAGTTGCCTTACTCATAAAAATGACTCAAAGCAACTAAGAGCCATCCATCTCTACTTGTAAGTGTGTGGGAGCGGGTACAATGCTCCCTGAAATCTCCCAAGCCAGAAATTGCTGTATCAAAATTCCCAGTTGTATAAAAGGCCTTTCCTATTTTGCTGCTTGTCATGGCTGATGATTAGCAAAACTTGAATTATGCAAAAGAATAGGAGGAATCCCGCCAGTCTCCGTCATTTGCATAACTTTACGAGGTTGCAGGATTCCATTTTTTCCTGGTGCAGCACTGGAGTTTTATCTTTTTAAAAAGCTACAAAACAGGGAGCCCTAGAAACAGCAGGTGGAATAATAATAATAATAATAATAATAATAATAATAATAATAATAATAATAATAATAATTTATTACTTATACCCCACCCATCTAGCTGGTTTCCCCAGCCACTCTGGGCAGCTTCCAACAGGAGATTAAAATGGGATACAAGGAATTATGAGTCAACTGTGTTAGGAATAATGTTGTCTCACAGTTGGCATTTGTTGCCCATGAATGGGACAATGCCCAGAACAGACCCAGGGGAATGGGAAGAGGCTTGAGGGAGGCACACTGTTTCTCTTGCTCTTTTCCTGACCCCGACAAGAAACAGCCTGCAGAGCAATTTGCAGAGGAGGGTCATGCAATGGCACACATTTCCTGCAAAACTTTTATGTGTTCTTCTTTTGTAGTAGTTAAACAAAATCTCCATGTTTCAAAGCAACCCTCCCTGCTTGTACTGTACTGGGAAATCAGCTAACATTGCAATCTTGCATGTTTAGACAAGAGATTAAAATTTAGGGTGGACTCTTTGAAATGGGTGTGGCCAGGATTTTTGTTAGAGGGGCAGGTCTTTTGTTAGGGGGGCAGAACCTCAGTCTGCTGTGCATTTTTATTGATTTTGGGGGCAGGTGCCCCTCCCTGCCCCCCGGCACGCAACAACAATAACAACAACAACAACAATAATAATAGTAATAGTAATAAATTTATTACTGTATTTATACCCCACCGATCTGGCTGGGCTTCCCCAGCCACTCTGGGCAGCTTCCAACAAAATATTAAAATATTAAAATACAGTAATACATCAAACATTAAAAGCTTCCTTGATTACTTAGGTTCATTAACTTAAATGGATCTACTCTGTATAGAACTTCGTTGGATCATGCAATGTAATCAGGTCAATGGGCCTTACTCCCAGATAAGTATGGATAGGAGGTCAGCTAGAGAGCCCTAGGAAGCCTCCTTTGAAGCCCTAGGCCCAGAGTTCCCCACCCCTGGTATATGTAATTAAATCTGCCTTCTAGGCAAATATTTAATCTCATTCTTCCAATCCATACAACACTGAGCTGAGGGTTATATTACCAAGACAAAACGTGAGCCCAAAGTCCGGCAGACACAAAGTTTTATAACTTCAGCGATGTTTGCATTAGGTAGGAGGTTTATTTGGCTACCCAGAAAATAGGATGTATTATAGAAAAGCAAGCAAAGGTAGCAGGAATTTATTGTGTGCTGTTGGCAGGAGGAGGAAAAGGAAGTGACGTCTTTGTGATGTACTCATAGCTTAAAGGAAAAGTGGGGCTTCATTAACTTAGGGCTGCCATACATCTGGATTGGCCGGGATGCCAGCCTGGCTTTCCTTTTCTGTCTTGCATATTCACTGCAGCATCTGGGCTTGCTGAGGCATGTGACCCATCCTGAACCTACTCCAGCTGAGGAATCACACACCTCCTCCCCGAGCTAGCGAGCCCCACCTGGGCTGTGGGTCCTTGCTTGTCTTAGCCTCCTAGAGTGCACCTCCGGCAATCCCACAATCAGAATAATTCAACCAAAATAACCAAACCCAGTGAGGTCCATGCCGTGAAGTGAATTGATTGGGGGGGGGGGATTTCAACTCTCCTTTCTAATCCACTGAGCCTCTTGGGCTTGCCGATCAGAAGGTCAGCGGTTCAAATCCCCGTGATGGGGTGAGCTCCCGTTGCTCGGTCCCTGCTCCTTCCAACCTAGCAATTCGAAAGCACGTCAAAGTGCAAGTAGATAAATAGGTACTGCTCCAATGGGAAGGTAAACGGCATTTCCATGCACTGCTCTGGTTTCGGTGTTCCATTGCACCAGAAGTGGCTTAGTCATGCTGGCCACATGACCCAGAAAAACTGTCTGCAGACAAACGTCAGCTCCCTCGGCCTGTAAACGAGATGAGCGCCGCAACGCAGAGTCGTCCGTGACTGGACTTAACTGTCAGGGGTCCTTTACCTTTTTTTTTCATCTCCTGTGCCAGCTGCCAGCCACATGCTGTGTTCATGCCACAAGCTAGGTTTGCCATATTTTGAAGAGCACAAAAAAGAGGAAACATTTCCATTTTTCCAATCCTAAACTCAGCGTGCTCTTCCTCCTCCCCTCCCCACCTCATTCTGTTCTTCTTTATCCCCCCAAAAAGAAGCATTTTCCTTCTCTTTTCTTCAAAACCATTGCTTATGTCATTGGCTTTCCCCCAGTTTTTTGTTATGATGCAGAAACAATCCCAGAACTCTGGCTGTCACCACCTTTCCTTTCCTTTGAAAAGCTTCTCAAGTTCTTTTCCCGCTTGCTGTTGTTTTTCGGAGCGGTGGCCGATATGGCCTTGCATTAATAAAACAAAATATTAGCTAGAAACACTTTCTGTAATGCTGTGGCTATGGAAGAGAGGGGATTCATGGAAGAGAGGGGATTTCAGTTCTGGTGATGTCATGGGCACTGTGCAATAGGTGCTTGTTCTATTTGTACAGCTACTGTTTGTCCACACATAACTCACCACCGCATGAAAAGTTGCAGGAAATGAGCTGAAAGGCAGATTTAATTTCCCCAGTGACACAGATTAGTGTTTTGAGTAGAGGGGTGAATTATATTTCCCTACAAAAGCAGTGCTTGCTGAAGGTAGGGCATCTGGGTTTATAGCACAGTCAGCGCTCGCAAAGACTGATTGCTTCGATAAGCCCCAAAAGGCACAAGGCTACATCCTCCAGCCGTTGTGTACCATCTGCATGCTCATTCATTTGCCCATTCATTAACACAGACTTCAATTTCCTGGTGGATTGTGCCATGGCCAAAGAGGGACTGCCAAATTTCAGTGGCTTTACTCTGAGTAAAACTAAGTTGAATGCCAACCTCTAATTTTGGGAGGACAATTAGTGGCACCCCCCACCCTCCCCCACCTGCTCGCCCCCTCCCCCACCTACCTTTGAGCAGTCTTCCTCCTCCTTGGGAGTGTTGGGAGATGCGATGGAGGCTGGTGAAAAACCCTGCAAAACTTTTGCCAAAGTTTGGCACCAGTTTGGAATGAATCAGATAATGTTGGGTTTTTTGTTCCCCTTTGACTTCTGGGTTTGAGTGGCTGTTCCTCCATTTGTTGGGTGCTGAAAAATGTGGGGGTTATTGATGCAAAGTGCGGCAAAACCTTTGCCAAGGTTTGGAGTGAATAGGACCACGTTGAGTTGGGGGGCACCAACTATGAACCTGTGTTTGCTGAATTCATTTCTTCATTTGTGGGGCACTGCAAAACATGGGGTTTTTGCTGCAAAACGCTGCAAAACTTTGGCACCAGTTTCGAGAGGATCCCAGATCTTAATGAAGCCAAAAGGTGTGTCTACTGGGTAAAGAGTTCCTGGAGCTAGCAGTGCAGAGGGACTCAGGTGGACGTGGAACCTGCACCTGCACCTACATGTGGAGATGAAATTCTCATTCAACAAGAGGGCTTCCAGACAGGAACATAATGCAGCAAGGTGTAGTGATTAGATATCGCCTTGCCCATACATGTCCGCTCAAGTGCTTTGATCTGCAGATCTGGCACGACCAGCGATCTAACTGCAGCTCTTTGAGCCAGTTGAAGTTTCTCGGCATTTTTCAAAGGCAGCCCCACATACAGCACATTACAGTAAACCAAATGGGATGTAACTAAGGTGTGTATCGCATAGCCAAATCAGCCATCTCAAGGAACAGGTGCTGTTGGTGCACTAACTCTGCAATTGCACTCCTGGCCACTGCAGAGACCTGGGAATCCAGACACAGGGATGAGTCCAGAAAGACACCCAAACTGTCAACCTGTGTCTTCAAGGGGAGTGTTACCCCCATCCAGCACAGGCTGAATCCCTATTCCCTGTTCTGCCTTCTGACTGACCAAGAATACCCCTGTCTTGTCTGGATTAAGTTTCAATTTGTTCACCTGCATCCAGTCCATTACTGATGACAGACACCAGTTTAGAACCCAGACAGCTTCCTTGCATTTAGCGGGAAAGCAGAAATAGAGCTGGGTGTCATCATCATATTGCTAACAGCACCACAAAACCTGGGAACTTGCTTATATGGAATTGTATTCCCCCCCCCTTTACAAATGGAATTGTTTTAGACTCCCTCTATTGCTCATGCTTTTCATGTGAAACTCAGTGATATTTTATGGGTAGTGATTCACAAAGGGGATCCAGTAAACAAATGGAAGGGCACAGTGTTGGCTGCCGCTGGCCTAGGGCCAGGCTGCAGTTGCAGGGTGGGGTGGGGGAAAAGAAGAGAGACCAGCGCTCTGCACATGCTCGCCTTCCCTTGATTTATGGTTTCTATTTACAGTACTTAAAGAAAGAAAGGGCGTGGCCAAGGAGAAGGGGCGTGGTTAAACAGGAGTAGTGGCTTGCGGTGGGTGGGTCGGGATTCCAAGCCCAATTCCAGTTGCATAAGAGTCCCCCCCCCCTTTTTAAAAAGCCTTGACATTTAACTCATTCATTGCCAACTAATTTCCCGGCAAGGCGCAACTTATCCAGGACGGACGCCCATCTCTCCCAGTCCAGGGAGGGAAGGAAGGCGAGAGAGAGCGCGAGTCGGGGACAGGAGGAGGCTCCCGATTGCGTCCTCTTCTTCCCGTTCCCCTGCTTGGGGCTGCGCTCCGGCGCTGGTAGAGCCGTCTCGGCCCGGCTCCTCCCCTGGAGTGTCAGAGGTGGCGGCGAACCGCTGGAGGGAGGGTGCAGCAGCCGGAGGAGGAAGCAGCTGCGTCGGCGAAGGCGGAGGCGATTTTCCCCTCGGAGGAGCCGCGCGCTGGACGGCAGGTAAGGTTGGAGAGGCGCGCCGCGCGTTTCTGTGCGTTTTCGGGGACGGAGAGGAAGGTACCGGAGGGGTTGGTGGATGGTGCAGTTCCCCTCGCTGGAAGGGAAGAACCAGCTGGGGATAAAGACTTTTGGAGAGGGGTTTTTTTTTTAAAGCGGGGTGGGTGGAAGGGAGCTTGGAGTTGGAGGTCGCCGTCCGCAATTTGAGCGCTTGGGAAAGTAGAGGATAGGCGCCTCTGCAGAAGCGAAGAGGCGCATGTGGCCGTCGAGATGTTGTGGGGCACAGGCGGATGCGCTCACCTTTCCTGCCCCTTTTCAACTTGCTGAGGAGGTTGACCGTGAGGAGAAAGAAAAACACTCCTTATATGCTAATCGCTCACCACGCTGCCAAAATCTCCACTTCCTGGGAGGTAGATACTTTCTCTCAGGGTTGTGGGTTCGAGCCCCAGGTCGGGCAAAGATTCCTGCATTGCAGGGGTTGGACTAAATGACCCTCGTGGTCCTTTCCAGCCGTGCAATGGTATGATTCTAAGTCAGTCAGTCTACTGTTGCATCCCTACAGCGGGATTTGGTTGGGCTGCCATCCTCCTTACCCCACTCACCTGAGAGTCAGCTCTACTCTAAAACTGGTTGGGGTTTAACTTCTGAGTAGGCATGATTTCGGATTGGACTGTTAGGATTGCTGGGGAAATGGTCTCGCCTCCTCTAAGCCCGGTGCCCTCCAGATGTTGCTCCAGCCCCAACTAACATGGCCTATTTTCAGGGGTGGTGGTGGTTAAGTCCAAAGACATCTGGAGGGGGAGGCTTTTCTAAGCAAATGAGGTACACTGAGAGAGAGAGAATGAACTCGCAGTCTACTTAAATACAGAGAGTTCTTTGGGATTTACATCCAGGTAAGGGGGTACAGGAAATGCCCCCCACATCAAGGTACAAAATACTTAAGGCCTGTCAAATACCACAAGTGCCTCCCTCCAGTACAAGTAACAAATAAATTACCGTAAACAACTCCCAAATTGCTGTCATTTTGTGATGCCGAAAATCAGCTGCCCAGTGGCAGAGTTGGCAGTCCCAGAACTGAGTAAACTTTTGAACCGGACTCCCTGCTCCACTCCCCGCCACCCTTTTTTAAAGCACAGCTCAATAAGCAGATAAATGCTTATCTCCATTATGTTTTGACTGTGTGTTGATTTCTGTAGATCTGTTTTAATCATGTCTGTCAAAGATTGTGCCAGGCTGTTCTGGTCCGATGGTAACTCTAACGATTTGCATAGCTGCTGACTGCCATAGTCTAATCAATGCAGGGAAGGGAATGAGACAATGAGACCCCCAAACCCCACCCTGACTCCCCAGAACCTTAGTCAAAATTGTGGATCCTTATGGAAACACACATGCATTGCCACAATAGTTAAGAGATGAAGGTGGAAGTCTATGCGTCCCCCTCTATCATTTGAGCACTGGCTTGGTGGTGGGTGGCCTGTTTCTTCTGCTGGAGAGAACCGTACATCTCAAGGACTTCTCCCTTCTCCTTAAGTTGGTGCACCAGAGATAGGTGTGACATGGAGAAGCTGCCTCTAGCTTCCCCCTCTTTAAACAACCGGCTAGCTGGGCTGATGGATTTATTGATGCAGGAACACGTAAGCAGAAAGCTGGAGGCTAATTTCTGGGATCACAGCCTCTGCCGTTTTCTGAGAGCACACATTTATTAGATGGCCCAGCGTTGCAGATAGGCTTAGAACAGTTTTTAATTTAATTTAATTAAAAAGACTCACAAGTGGAGACTCACAAGGATAGCTCAAAAATAAGTTAACAATGAAAGAACAGATCTTTAAAACAAACTGAGTCGGATAAAACAAAGATCATATCTAATTTAATCAAAGATTTGGCAAAATAGAATAAAAAAGCCTTTAATTAAAAGCCACTAATGCTGAGATGGAGAAACTCAGGCCTGCTGACCAGATGTGGCCCTCCATTCCTTTCTATCTGGCCCTGGAACTTTCTCCAGGCCATACACCTCATTGGCCTTGCTTCTCACCCTGAGAATTTCTTCCTGATTGGACAGTGCCTTTGAAATCTTAAATGCTTCTTGCTTGCCTTGATAAAGGGGGGGGGGGCATGTGAGTATGTGTAGAAACTAGCCTCTTGTTCAAAAACAAAATTTACATTGGTTGTTCTGCCCACTTTTATCTCTGATTATGCACATCCCCGGCATGTGGCCCTGGAAGGTTGCCCAGAAGAGAATGTGGCCCCCTGGTCAAAAACGTTTCCCTATCCCTATCAGGAAGGGAGCTGAATGAACCTCTCTGGGGAAGTAGTTTCACAGCTTGGGTGCTGCAACTGAAAAGGCCCTGTGCCACTTCCCAGACAGCCACACCTCTGATGGGAGTGAGATCGAAAGCAAGGGCTCTTTACAGTGAAAATGGTGGCTGGGCTGGTTGATGAAGGCGAAGACAGCTCTTCCAATATGTTGGTCCCAAACCGGTAGACAAATAGGGTTGCCATCATTTACCAGCTTGACTCCTGTGCTTATAATAGTAACCCAAGACATAGAAATTCAGCAGGTGGAACTTTCTTCACCAGTTATCTCTGTGCCAGAAAATGCTTCACTTTCTGAATGTTTTCTTGTTGAAGGTAAAGGGACCCCTGACCATTAGGTCCAGTCGTGACCGACTCTGGGGTTGCGGCACTCATCTCACTTTATTGGCCGAGGGAGCCGGCGTACAGCTTCCAGGTCATGTGGCCAGCATGACTAAGCCGCTTCTGGTGAATCAGAGCAGCGCACATAAACGCCATTTACCTTCCTGCCGGAGTGGTACTTATTTATCTACTTGCACTTTTATGTGCTTTTGAACTGCTAGGTTGGCAGGAGCAGGGACCAAGCAACGGGAGCTCACCCTGTCACGGGGATTCGAACCGCTGACCTTCTGATCGGCAAGTACTAGGCTCTGTGGTTTAACCCACAGCGCCACCTGCATCCCTTGTTTTCTTGTTAGGCAGCAGTTAAAGGCAGGTCTTTTTATTATCTTTTGTAGGGTTGCCAATCAAGAAATTCCTAGCATGTTCTCAAGTTTTTTCTAAAAAAAAATAACAGCATGATCGGCAGAAGCCATAAGATGAAATGATGCAAGGGCATGAAAACCTTACCACCTTAGCTGCAAGTTTAACTACTGTCTGAAGGCTGTTGAACATTTGGCAACCCCGCTGGGTAGCTGTGACACTGGGTTTCTGCTCCCCCCACGCCCCTTGCCTGCTAATATCAAACTTTCTGAAGTGTTGGTGCTAACACCTCATTCAGGCTGAAACCTCATTCAAAGGAGCATTGACTCATATTGAGTTTAACGTGTGACTTAAGGTGGGGAAAGATATGGTGTGGTTTCTGTGGTTCTTTCAATGATCATGGAAGGTGACTTGTGCTGAAGGACAAAAGTAGTGTTTTCAACCACTCTGTTTCAGTTGTTTAATGCTCCAAGTAACTTGCAGCATCGTGGCCAGAGGTGTGTCACTGTAGCCAGAGGTTTTTGTGAGCAATTTATTCTTCTGGATAAATTAAGCCTCCTCCCCACATGCACAGAATTTAAATGACATATTAATTATGTGATTTGAGTTATATGGTCAGGCTGTGCCTCTAGTGTGACCATGGAATTGTTTGAGAATCTGTATGAATGTGTGTGTTGGGGGCGCTGCTTCCTGAGTTTTTCCTCCCAAGCCTACCTATACCCAGAAAGCTTTTTGTGGAAGGGGGTGAGGCAGGAATGGGGAACCTCTGGTCCTCCAGCTGCTGCTACACTCCAGCTCCCATCAGCCCCAGCCAGCATGGTCAATGGTCAAGGATGATGGAAGTTGAAGTCCAACATGGATATGGAAGGCTACAAAGCCTCCACTGCTGGGTACAGCCATTGCAAGGTGATGCAGAACTTTGGAAGAAAAGTGAACTACAGTGGTACCTTGGGTTAAGTACTTAATTCGTTTCGGAGGTCTGTTCTTAACCTGAAACTGTTCTTAACCTGGAGCACCACTTTAGCTTATGGGGCCTCCCGCTGCTGCCGCGCTGCCGGAGCACGATTTCTGTTCTCATCCTGAAGCAAAGTTCTTAACCTGAGGTACTATTTCTGGGTTAGCGGAGTCTGTAACCTGAAGCGTATGTAACCTGAGGCATATGTAACCTGAGGTACCACTGTACTGTAGTACATTCAGGAAAGGAAAGTTTTTAGGATGTGCCAAATGCTTCCTTCAGGCACCCAGCGTCTTTGCCCTCATTGGGTACAAAACAGTGAAAGTTAATATACTTGCTGAAAAATAAGGCAGAAAAAGTTGAATGTGGGATGGAAAATTCCTGTGCATCTTTGACTTCCGCCAACTCAGGGTTTCAGCCAGCCAATGAACCACCGAGCCCTTTCTTTCAACATTTCATTCCACCATCACCTCGTCGTGCAATTTTGTGCTTTTCTTATTCAACTAACACTCAGTACCTCATAAAGGTAAAGGGATCCCTGACCGTTAAGTCCAGTCGTGGATGACTCTGGTGTTGCGGCGCTCATCTTGCTTTACTGTCCGAGGGAGCCGGCATTTGTCCGCAGACAGCTTCCGGGTCATGTGGCCAGCATGAATAAACTGCTTCTAGTGAACCAGAGCAGCGCACGGAAATGCCGTTTACCTTCCCATTGGAGCGGTACCTATTTATTTACTCGTACTTTGATGTGCTTTCAAACTGCTAGGTTGGCAGGAGCTGGGACCGAGCAATGGGAGCTCACCCTGTTGCGGGGATTCGAACCACCAATCTTCTGACTGGCAAGCCCTAGGCTCTGTGGTTTAGACCATCGCACCACCTGCGTCCTGGCAGCAACTCATAGATACTCAGTATTGGCCTGTGTGTTTGAGTATTGAGTATAAGATGGCTACCATCTTCTGGGAGTCTCCTTTTATCTAGACTCCTCTCAGTCTCGTTTTATCTAGGCTAAACATACCCACTCCCTCAACTGTTCCTCATAAGGCTTGGTTTTCAGATCCTTGAACATCTTGGTTGCCTTTTTTTGGACACATTCCAGCTTGTCAACATCCTTCTTAGATTGTGGTGCCCAGAACTGGACACAGCGTTCAAGGTATGGTCTGACCAAGGCAAAATAGAGCGGTTCTATTACTTCCCTTGATCTGGACACTATACTTCTGTTGATGCAACTTAGAAGAACATCAGCTTTTTCTTTCTTTCTTTCTTTCTTTCTTTCTTTCTTTCTTTCTTTCTTTCTTTCTTTCTTTTTCTGCTGCATCACACTGTTGACTCATGTTAAACTTGCAGTCTACTAAGACCCCAAATCCTTTTCACATGTACTACTGGCAAGCCAGGTGTCCCCCATCTTATATTTGTATAGCGGGTTATTCCTGCTTAAGTGCAGAATCTTACATTTGTTCCTATTGAAATTCATGTTGTTAGTTTAGTTTTGACTCAGTTCTCCAAACTGTTAAGGTCATTTTGAATCCTGATTCTGTCTTCTGTGGCACTATCTAACCTTCCCATCTTGGTGTCATCTGCAAATTAGATGAGCATCTCCTTAATTTCTTCATCCAAGTAATTCATAAAGATGGTGAACAATGGGACCAGGACAGGACCTTGTGGCATACCACTTTTCATTTTTTTGCAGGATGATGAGGAACTATTGATGAGCACTCTTCGGGTTTTGTCAGTCAACCAGCTACAATTTCATTTAACAGTTACCTTGTCCAGCCCACATTTTACAGCTTCTGCACAAAAATTTCCTGGGGGACTTACTGAAATCAAGATAAGCTATGTCCACAACATTCCCCTGATCCATCAACCTTGTAGCTTTATAAAAAAAAAGAAAAAGGAAAAAAAAGGAAAAAAAAGAAAAAAGAAAGAATAAGAAAAGAAAAAAGAAACGAGATTCATCTGGCATGACTGGTTTTTGAGAAATTTGTGCTGGGTCTTAGTAATTATAGCATTCTTTTCTAAGTGCTTACAGACCAACTTTTGAATTATCTGTTATAGGACCTTTCCTGTTATTTCCTGGTATCATTGGTCGGTACTTTCCTGGGTCTTCTTTTTCCCCCTTTTGAAGATGGGGACAACATTTGCCCATCTCCAGCCTGCAGGAACCTTACCTGTTCTCCAAGATTATAGACAGAGGCTCTGATATTACACCTGCAAGTTACTTTAGTACCTTTGGGTACAGCTTATCAGGCCCTGGAGATTTGAATTCATTTAAAGCAGCTAGGTGTTTCCTTGCTGCCTCTTTTCCCATCTTGGGCTACAGCTCCCTCCTTGCATCATTTATTCTGTTATCACCAGGTTAGGCACTGCTTTCCTTTGGGGTGAAGACAGAGCCAAAATAGGTGTTGAGCAGTTCTGCCTTCTCTCCGTCACCCGATAGCATTTCTCTGTCTTCTCCATGCAGAACTTGCTTGTTCTTTCTCTTGCTTCAAACATAGCCCAATAAATCTTTTTATTGTTTTTAACCTCTCTTGCAAGCCTGAACTCCTGAGCTTTGGTCCACCTGACCGTCTCCTTGCAAGTATGGGCTATTCATTTATACTTTTCCTTTGTGATTTCCCCTTTCTTCTGTTTCCTATACATGCCCTTCTTAAATGGCAGCTCACCTGTAAGTTCCTTATGCAGCCACATTCATTTCTTTAGATGCCTCCTACTTTTCTTTCCTGTTGGAATTGTCTGCATTTGTGCCTTTGATATTTCACCTTTACAAAACTCCCATCCATCTTCGACTCCCTTCTCTTTGGGTATTTCTGACCCAGTAGTTCCTTAAGCTTTTTGAAATTGGCCATAAAGTCCTGAGTGCATGTCTGACTGCACTCAGCTTTCTCTTGCCTTTGTATAATGAATCTGAAGAGGATATGATCACTTCCTCCCAAGGTTTCCAGTACTTTCACTTCATTGGTCAGTTCCTCCTTAATGGTGAGGACCAGGTCCAAGATAGATGATCCTCTTGTTGCTTCTTCCACCTTCTGGGAAATGAAATTGTCAATGAGGCAATTGAGAAATTTGTTGGAGCTTAACATGGCTAGCAGAGTTTGAGTTCCAGCAGATATCTGGGTAGGTGCAGTTTCACATGACTACAACATCTCTCCTTTTTGGTAATGTGCTCTAGGATGGCATCATTCAAGTCTTCAGTTTGAGACTTGGGGGTCTACAGTTTATAACTTCAGTGGTTTTTATAGAACCTACAGGATTTTTTCTGTTTGAGGAGCAGGGCTATATGGAGAGAATATCTCCTTAGCCTGTTTGACATACTAAATGTCTTAGATGTGATGGTGAGGGAGCTTAGTCAAACCATAGCAGGCTGGTGTGGAATTGTGCAGTGTTAGAACTGAGGGTTCTCCTGTTTTTCTAAACTAGCTCAGTCTATGTGCACATTACCCTTAACTCTGACTCTAGTGCTCTCCCATTGCTGGTGTTCAAAGATGTGTACACATGACTCACACCACAATCCAGAACTATCCTGTAGTTTCTTGAGAAATCCTGCTGTTTGATACCTCAAACCAGCTTTGATCCACATAGAAAACTTCAGCCACATTGACTTTGCAGTTAAGCTAAAATGTGCACATTTGAGACAGCTGTTGCCCATGCTCAAATGGTAGCACATGCTTAGAATACAGCTTCTATGATTCATAAACAGGAATTTGGGGTATGTGTGTGCAGCAGCAGCAGGATACCCAAGTAGGCAATGTACGGTACATCAAGTGAAATCCCTACCGTGCCTCAATATGTACAGCAGATGCAACTTGAAATGACCTCTCTGTGTTTTAAACCACCATTGTGTACACCATTTGTGCATGTGTCCCCTTCCAGCTCATCCTACAAGTGTATTATCAGGAGCATATGAAGTTGCCTTCTACTGAATCAGACCTTTGGTCCTTCTAGCAGAGTACTGTCTACTCTTGAATGGCAGTAGCTCTCCATGGTTTCTGATAAAGTTCTCTCACAGCCCTACCTGTAGTTGCCAGGGATTGAACCTGGGACTTTCTGCCTGTAAGCCATGTGCTCTACCACTGAGCTGTCTCTCTTCCCTTTCAACTGCTGGCAGAACTCATGATTTGCTTGAAGTCAGCCTGCTTGAGCAAGGTTATGCCATTATGGTGCAATCATCTTCTTCCAAGGAAATTCTCCTTAACAAGTATAGAGCGGCACCACTTCTGTCCTCAGGGCGCAGTAGGCGGTTGTTTGTCGGTGAGGAAATTTGCATTGCTTCAGAAAACTAATTTGGGAGCTCAGGTTTCACTGTGCACTGGTGTTAGCAAACCCACTCTGATAGATCTGATGCCTTCCTACCCTGTAAGTTGAGTACTTTTCTGAGAAGCATGAACTTTTAAAAAAAAGTAAGAGAAAAACATAAACATGGTGACTAGTAGGTTTAGGAAAAACACACATAGGTGACCTACCTGTGATCTATCTTTGGCATACAGGAATTTGAAATGCAGTGGCGTAGCGTGGGGGGTGCAAGGGGGGCCGGCCGCACCGGGCGCAACATCTGGGGGGGCGCGCTCGCTGCCTCCAGAGTCGCCGAAGAGCCTCGGGCGCAGGCTGTAGCAGAGCCCCATGTCTCGTGGAACCGACGAGCTGTGCGCGCGCCCGGGCTGAAGGTGTCCGGCAGGCAGCGGCTCTCAGCGCTCGCCGCGGTCCGCGCGCGTCAGGCAGCCCCTCCTCACAGCCCCGCCTCCGCTGCTGCAGCTGCTGGGCCATGTTGCATTTTCCTCGCCTCTCTGCCCCCTCCTCCTCCAGGCAAGCAGCATCGTTTGGGCGGCAGCGCCAGCGGCAACTCGCCTCAGATCGGCAGGTTAGGGGTTGGGGGGGCGCAAATTACTTGCCTTGCCCCGGGTGCTGACAACTCACGCTACGCCGCTGTTGAAATGTTTAGTCCCAAGTGTGGGAATGAGTGATTGAGAGAGAGGGAATGTCACATGGACAACACAAAACTTTGCAATGAATAAGTTCTTAGTATTAAATCTGTTTTCATCCACAAGTTGATGATTGTACTTAGATGATGTACTTAGAAGTGAGACCAACTGAATTCAGCGGGGCTTACTCCAAGTAAGTGCGGTTAGGATTGCAGCCCTTGTTATATCTCCAAGCTACCGTACATTTTCGTCTATAAGACGCCCCCATGCATAAGATGCTCCCTATTTTTGTGGACTCAAATTTAAGAAAATAGGGGGGAAATGGCTCAGAGTTGTTGAGCTTCTTTTGTGGAGGATTGCCCAGGATTGCCCAGAGTTTTACAGCTTTTTTGGGGGGAGGGAGAATTGCCGAAAATCGCTCACCTGCAGCACCGACGGTGAACGCCCACTTGACACAGTGACAGCAAATTGCCAACAGACCCTTCCCCAGCAGAAAATCTCTAACCCACCTGAGAAAAGCTGTCCGCTGACAATCACAATTGCATGTGTCCCAAAACAGCAGCCACCAATCACAGCAGTGGCAGCCAATAAACAGCAGTGTTTGCTGCATAAACCAATCACCAACCTAATTAGAGCAGCAGCAGCCAATCCAAAGCAGCCCTTCTAGCAGCCAACAATTGTCGCTGACAAGCTCCTGCTCACGGCTGCAGACAATCACCTGTCCACCCCATTCACTATCCATGTATAAGACGAGGCATGTTTTTAAACATTTTTTTAGAGTAAAAAAAACCCCTTGTCTTATACACTTAAAAATACGGTATTTGGACTAATTAATTGTCCTGTATAGCAGAAACTGGGTCTCTGTTCACATGTATATATCAGTGTTCTTCTGCCATGGGTTCCCAGATATTTTGGGGCTACAACTCCTGTAATCCCTTATCATTAACTAAACCAGCAGGGAACTGATGGAAGTTGCAGTCCGACAACATTTGGGGGTCCAAAGTTGAAGATCGTGATTGCATGACTGTTTGCTTGGACATCTGGCTCTTTAAATCAATGTATAGTCTTCTGGTCCAAGTATCATTGGTGGTGTCTGTTTGGAAGTCTATCATCAGCAAACAGGGTTTCTTGTTGATGATTTTGGTTTCCTTCTCTTACAAAGAGCACTGCCTCCAGATAGACCCATTTTAAGAATAATAATTGTGCATTGTTTGATGACAAATCCTACAATTTATTCAAGGGTGTGTGTGTGCAGCAGCAGGGTAACCTAGTAGGCAATGTACATCGAGTGAAATCCCTGCCCCATCCCAATATAGCTCAAAAATGCTATAAAGTTTTCGCAATAATTTTTTTTTTTTTTAAATCACAAGTTGCCCCAGAAATGTGAAGAACTGAATTTAAGATTGGAAAAATGAGAAAGAACAGAAATGGACAAATTTATCCTTCCAGACCCACCTCCCAGACCCAATCTGTAACCCCCCCATAAAGAAAACTCTCTATCTTTTATTTCTCTTTTCAGAATGACCAGTAGCAAAGGATGACTGGCCTTCAGTGCAGATGTGAGAGAATATTGGAAGGTTCAGCTTACTCCAAAGAGGAGAGAAGCTGCACCCTCTGATATTCCCCATATGGAACAGAATCACAGATCATGTAGTCCAACCCTCTGCAATGCAGGAATATTTCACCCCGCGTGGGGCTCAAACTCACAACCCTGAGATTCAGAGTCTCATGCTCTACTGACTGAGCTATGCTCAAGATGGAAGTAAAGTTGATCCGTGCTTGTGATCTGTTTCTTTCACCATCTTTGAAAATGCAAACCTTAAACAAAACTCCGATAGAAACGGGTGGGTGGTGGTGGCTGCAGGAGGAACACTTTAGCTTGGAAGTGACTCGCCCACTGAAGATCTGCGCTCCGAATGCTGCCAAATAGTTAAAGCAACTCAATATTGACGTCTCTAAATGTTAAGTGGGATGTTGTTTGCATTTCAAGGACAAGCTGGGAAGTTCCACCTTAAACAAATGGTTGTTTGTTTTGGCCAGGGAAGTTGATTTCATAGCCTACCTGATTTAAGCCTCCTCTTGATCATCTGGAGGTAATAATCAGTCTGTGGGTGTGTTTTGCTTTGCTTTGATTGCACGGCTTGGTTATAATGCTCCCTGATCCCCTAGCCACATTGAGAGGATCGACAGTGCCCTACAGACTAGTTGCATTGCTCTGTTTCCCAGTTCAACCTGCACATGTAGATTTCCCTACTCTGTGCTTGTTTTGGTTTGTTTTCAGAGCTAATTACAGCGCAGCGCTGCCGATGCACAGGTGTATCTGTCAGCCATGGCTTGCTTCAAACAACACTTTGCAAATGACACATTTAACTATTGTGGCTTGGAGACTGGCCGAGACTGGCAAAAACGTGCAGGTGCAATGACACACCATGAATTAGTTTCAGAAACAAAAGTGAAGGGTGAACATTTGCATGAAAAGTAGGAGGGGACAGGTTTGTGTCAGCGTCCCAATGAATGCGGCCCACTTGCTGCTGCCCACTTTTAACGCAAGTTATTTATTTATTTCACAAAATTTATATACCGCTTGATTGTTAAAAACCTCAAAGCAGTTTACAAAAAGATAAAACAATAAAATGGAGAGAGAGAAAATCACAACCATACTTTAAAACATTCAGAAGTTGAAATAGTAAAGCAAATTATAATTACTTCAACTTTCTAAGCAGCTGGGTAGGCTTGCCTAACCAGGAATATTTTAGGTTCAGTTCTGGCATACATAAATAATAATTATTTTTTGTCTTTTGGTATCTCACTACCTACTATCCCTAAAAGAAAAGCTTCTTTTTTTGTTGAAAGCTATCTTAAACATTTTCTTCAATTCGTTGTGTGGCAAGGGTTTCTGGTTCAGGAATGGCTGCAGCTGTCGAACCAATTGCAGTTAGTTGAACCTCCAGTGACAGAACTGTATCCAGAGGCACCCTCAAACTGGGAAGCTTCAGGGGGAGTGCAACCCCATCCAGGGTAGGCAACTGACCACTTTCTTGGACACAGGAGCTACTAATCCACAATGCCTCCATCTTGGCAGGATTCAAACTCATCAGGGCAACCAAGGCTGAATCAGTTCTGTGGCCAGGCCTGAACCCAGGTTGGAATGGATCTAAATAATGAGCACATTTACTTCCGGGTTTTCAGTGTTTGGGTTCTGAAACATTTGTGTGTGTAGGTCCCCAGGCCACCCCTCAAATAACTTCACACATAACACGTAATTTTAGTTTTGGTTTTTGGGCACTATTTTGGCCACAACTTTATTAAAATACAAAATCAGTGAGTGGTTGTTTAGACATTGGTTATGACTATCTGTCCCCCCGCCTGGGACAGAACTGACATCCCGAGGTCCGATCGGTAGCCAGTAGAAGAGAAAGTCAAACTTGGGGGTCATTTGAGCTAAGCGTCGGACCCACGCCGCTCACCCCAGCAGCTCCCCGAAAGCTTGCCTGCCTGGTCCTATAACAAGGATTCCCATAACAGGGATTGGGCGGCCCTGGTCCCATAACAGGGATTGGACGAAATCATGGCAAGCCCCAGGATTCCTTTAACGGAATTCCCTTCAGCGCAATAGGAGGGGCAGGCCCAGCCTGACCCCTCCACCACCAGCATATTATAACCAATGCCTAACCGCAACCTTACAAGTTGTGACGAATTGCTGAGTAGGAGGCAAAAACCGAATGGCACAGCCAATCACCAAATGGCAAAATTCCTACTAGGCCCCTGCTCCAAAGCAGACGACCCCATGACAGGCAAAGCAAGGTCAACTGGAAAGAGGGCGGGCGGGCGGATGATCCGATGCACTCTGCAAAGAGAAAGAGAAACCAGAGTGCACCAATAGTTAAAGACTATGGTCCCACCCACCCAATTTGCAACATACAATTTTCCCCAGCAACCCGGTTACCCAATCATGATGCCAGGCAACAACTATTAACCTGCCTGGCAACAAGAGGCCTGGCCTGGTGGCCCACACCGCAACACGTGCTCTTATTTATTGGAGAACACGCTATAGCAAGCCATCCCCATATACCCTCCAAGAAACATTCCATGCATATGCAGTGTAAATACTGCAGTCAAAAACTAGGTTTGTGAACAATTTACATCAGTTAGGTGTCTTCTACTTTACCCAGTGGTCTGTTTGCAGCTGTAGCTGGACATTCTGGAGATTGAACCTAGGACCTTCTGTGTTCTACCACAGAGCCACAGTCCTTCCTCCTGCTCATAACTGGTGAATTAGACTCCCTAACTGATGAGTTAAAGTGAAGTTTAGTAGACCAAATAAGGCCATTGCCCTTTAATTGTGCCTCAATTTCTGCTCCCTTTGTCCAAGAAAGCTGACTCCCTCTGCCTTCGGGCCATGGGTTTCTCAGCTAGACCAGTCCTGGAGATCTTGGCAGGCAACGTGAGGCAGGATTGGTTGCATAAGCCCGCTTGCTCTGGAAATGCTTTGAATTGCCACAACAATTAAGAATCAGCAAGAGGAAGCAGGATTTCCCCACCCCATCTTGATCGTTGGCAAAAGGAGAAGGTTGAATTGTGCTTAAAAACACCTCTGAGCATGTGGCGGCCTGCTGTTGTCCCTTTCAGAATCGGGAGAGTTGATGGGTGCAGCCAAGGGTTGCAAGCAGAAGTAATTGAGCAACTGATTCAGACAAGGAACCAGGCTGCAAAGAGTGGGATTCCCTGGACGGGCATGCCATTGCTTTTCAGACATTTTTGGTGTAGTACTCTGCTGGCTTAGGGACATAGGAACTGAGGAACATAGGAAGCCGCCTTATCAGGACACTGACCTGTCTAGCTCAGTGTTGTGCACACTTACTGCCAGCAGCTCCTCCAGGGTTTCCGATGGGAATCTCTCTCAGCCGTACCTGGAGATGCCACATATTGAAGCTGGGACCTTCTGCATTTCAGAACAGATGCTCTACCACGGAACTGTGTCCCTTCCTTGATAATACCACTGAGCTCACTGGCAAACGCAGAAGTAGAGGGTCCTTTCATTGATAGTCACAGCCAAACCCCCTCACAGCCACAGTCCTTCTAAGGTAATACAAACTTTTGAGATGATATTATATTATAATTCCACAATCATAATAATTGGGGATGCATTGCAGCAATTGATGCAGCCCTCCATGGCCTGCCTTTCAGCTAGATCTATTTTCTGTGCGCATACATGCGATTTGGAGTGCCCCAGTGTCTTATTGTGGAGTGACTGAAGTTGAAGTTCCATTGCAAGTAACAGAACTTTCACACCATTCTCTTGAAACTGAAACATCTTGGGTCGTGTCCCCCCCCCCCCGTGTATTTAAATGATTAGCTTTGGAGCATACAGATAACTCCTCAGAGTGACCCTAGAAGCCAATCCTCAGTGGCTGACTCACCTTTCATTCTGACTGCAATCAGCACAAAGGGTGAGAAGACATCTTTTCTGTGGCTAAAAATCTCCCCTTCCATATTGATCGAGTTGCTCTAGGATGCTGGAGACAGTGACCTTGCTGTGACCCTGCTTCAGAAATACCGCATTTTTCACTATAAGACGCACCAGACCATAAGGTGCACCTAGATTTTGGAGGAGGAAAACAAGAAAAAAAAATATTCTGAATCCCAGAAGCCAGAACAGCAAGAGGGATTTGGCTTCTGGGATAGCCGCACCAAGCCTCTTCAGGGCAGCGGGATGAAGGCTCCCCCTGCCTGCAGAGGCTGCACAGGGCTAAGGCAGAAGCCAGGAGAGGCGCTTCACTGAAGGGGCACTGCGTAGCTTTCCCTCTCTGCACAGCGCCCCTTAAGCGAAGCAGGAGGAGGAACAGAAGGAGCCCCTTCTGTTTCTCCTCTGTCTTCACAGGACAGGCGCGTCGCTGAAGGGGCCCTTCACAGTTCTCCCTCTCTGCGCAGTGCCCTTCACTCCATAAGATGCACTCACATTTCCCCTTACTTTTTAGGAGGAAAAGGTATGTCTTATGGAGCAAAAAATACGGTAGTAATGAGCCTTTAACCCCTTACAACCTTGGACCCCTTTCCCTCTGATACGGATTCAGATCTTTGGTCCACCTAACACAGTGCTGTCTGCGCTGACTGGCAGTGAAATTCTAGCAGTTAATGCCCACACAGAGATGCCAAGGATTGAACATCTGACCTTTTGGTGTGCAAAGCATCTACTCTGTGACTTAGGGATCATCCAGACTTTCTTTTGTGTTGCATTTCTGGGTACAGGTCCCAGCTTTAAAGCTCCAGTGTCTGAGCAATTATTATTTTTTGCCCCAGCACTTTCCCAGGGAAAACCCATGTTTAATGTTGAATTAGAGCAAATTGCAATGGTTTTCTTCGGATTGCTGTTTGCTCTGATTCAGCAGTAAGATGTGGGTTTTCCCAAGAGAAAGTGCAGTACTGAAAGAAAGAAAGAAAGAAAGAAAGAAAGAAAGAAAGAAAGAAAGAAAGAAAGACATTCATACAGTGTTAGAAACTCAGATATATAAAGGTAAAGGACCCCTGACAGTTAAGTCCAGTCACTTTACTGGCCAGGGGAGCTGACATTTGTCCGCAGTTTTTATGGGTCATGTGGCCAGCATGATTAAGCCACTTCTGGCAAAATCAGAGCAGCGCACGGAAACACCGTTTACCTTCCCGCCAGAGCAGTACCTATTTATCTACTTGCACTTTGATGTGCTTTTGAACTGCTAGGTTGGCAGGAGCTGGGACTGAGCAATGGGAGCTCACCTCGCCGTGGGGATTCGAACCGCCAATAAATAGATAGATAGGTACTGTTCTGGCAGGAAGGTAAATGGTGATTCCGTGCGCTGCTCTGGTTTGCCAGAAGCGGCTTAGTCATGCTGGCCATATGACCCGGAAAAACTGTCTGCAGACAAACGTCAGCTCCCTCAGCCAATAAAGTGAGATGAGCGCCGCAACCCCAGAGTCGTTTGTGACTCGACTTAACGGTCAGGGGTTCTTTACCTTTACTTTTACATTTACCCCCAAACATGTCATTTCATATTTAATATTAAAACAGTACACAATTAGCTGGAAATAGTTTTTCCTTTCCTTTTCATGAAATAACACTTTTTTTGTAGAGTGGAAAGTGTTAATATACTTTAATTCTTAAGCTTACAGAGGCATCTCAGGATCCCACCCCCCTGCAGGATGCGGTAAATGCCTCCGCCTTCCAGCTCATGGCTGAAGGCTAGCTAAACAGGAGGAGAGTAACTTGTTTTTCCACAGTGACTGGATCTTGAAAGGAAATGGCTTTCCTGTTTGAATTACTACTTAGAGAGCGAAAGCAAAGCCTCACAAATCATTTGTGGCCACGGTGTGAAGATCATTAGGAAGATGGAATGGAACTGTTGTGATGAACTTTGAAACATCTTCTGATAGTTGAAGGCTCCTTTCTTTCTGGGGGAAAAAAGGTAATGCATTCATATTCTCAAATGGTGAGGCTCTGTCTCCGTGGGAGAGCACACACTTTGCATGTAAAAGCTCCCATGTTCAAAATCTGGCATCTCCAGGTGTGGTCGGATGTTTCCAGACCCCTGTCTGAAAATCTAGAGGGCCACTTACTGGTCAGTGTATACAGTACTGAGCTAGAGATAGCTTGGCTTGGTATTAGATAGTTTCCTATATTGCTATTTTGCCCAGCTGAACTGGGGACAGACCATAGCTCAGTGGTTGAGCATCTGTCTTGGGTGCAAAAGGTTCCAGGTTCAACCTCCCAGGATCTCCAGGTAGGGCTGGAAATTCCTTCTGCATGATGGTTTGGGGTCACAGAAGCTTTCATTGAGTTAATAGATCCCATTGCATGGTTTGAGAATTTCTATCCAATTATGTGCCCCCCTCATCTGATGTATTTTATTTTATTTTATTTTATTTTATTTTATTTTAGCCTTCCCTTCCTTATAGTTTTTGCAGGTTATTATAATGACATATATTTCTGTTGATGCTCTAGATGTCCCTTTAGCATGAGGGATTGGGCACTGTGGACCTCCAAATGTTCCTGGGCTACAGCTCCCCACCAGCCCAGCCCTCATGGGCAGTCATCAGGGATTATGACACTTGTGTGCCAAGACCCCATGACTAGGGTTGCCATTTTTCAAAAGCTGTTGACCTTTTTTACGCAATTTTCACCCAGACACTGCTTCCGACTACAGTATTCTGTCTATGCCTGGGAATTTCTGGACATATGGCAACCCTACCCATGACCTCACAGTTCCCTAGAGTTAAATAACCAGAGAGGACAACAACAGATGGTTTTCTGGGTTCAAATCGACCACACCTTTTATTGGTTACAGATGTGAGCATTTGGCATAGGCATTGGGTGAAGCCAGATTTTATCAGATTATATCACTCCAGCCGGTCTGCTGGGAATTCATCTAAGTGTAAACCACCATTAGGGGGAGTCCTATGGCCTACATCAAATAGGTGTACCACCTGAGGGGTCCCCATTGGAGGAGTGCTATGGTCCTAGGCATCAGACAGAAGCCACTCCCCCTGGATCTGTTTAACAGGATACCATTACCAGGGCGGGGCAGGCAGAGGCTACTACCTCTACTACCTAACCACCGGTCGAGCCAAAACCAACTCACCACCAAATTCTTCACACCTGCAACCAACCCTTGACACACTCCATAATGTTATTTAACCAAATTTCATTGTCCAATTCAGACAGGTGTACCCCATCCTTGCGTTAGAAGTCCTCCTGGTGAAAGGTTGCCATTTAGGAGTTGCACCTTTGTGCAACTGAATGGTTGGCCTTCTTTCTTGCTCTATTGATACCTGCCAAGTCAGGGCTAACATGCCGATATCACCTTTCCAGCAGATGGGACCAAACAATGGTTATGCTTGGATGCAAGGCTAGGAGTCTTTCAAAATCCTCTTTATTGCTCCATGTGAGGTTGATGCCTTTCCTTAGACCCAGGTCACTTTCTAGAAGCTGGATGAAAGTAAGGCGATCCAATATTTCCAATACTGAGTTTGGGGACTGCGCCAGTAAATCAGTCGTGGAACTTGTGGTAGTGTACATGACCTTTCACAGCTGGCCTTGCATTGAGGTTTTGACCAAATGCAGACCTGTGGAACATTTTCAGCCTATGCTCTTGGCTGTGTACTGCTGTGTATAATCACTATAAGGCTCACACCTCGGAGTTAATACTTCTTGGTGATTCATCAATAAACACCCAAAAAGAGTCTAGTTGCCTTTCCTACAGCACAATGCTTGGTAGCATCTTTTTTATATATAGCATTTGAGAATTCCCATCATGTCAAATCTTGGAAATAATCAAAATAGCTCACCCCCTGGTTATTTTTATCCTCATGATAGATTTATGTAGGATTAAAAACTCTCTTTCCTTTATTTCCTTCCTGATTGCCTGTGAGGTTATTTTGTTCCTACACTGGGAGGAATTAGTAATGCAACCTGTTTTGACTGAGAATCTGTTCAGGTCTGAGACATTCCAACCTACGATTCAAGTCTCTGTAATGCTACAGCTCACTTTATTTCTCCTTATGTTCTGTCCCTCTCCACATCACCCTTAGGAGTCAATGGAAAGGCCTTAAGACCTGGTGTGGAAAATCCAGTTTAATCATGGAACTGGATAAGTCTTCTGTCTGGGGATCATTCAAACAAAAAACAAGAAGGTTACAGAACTTCAGCATCAGAAGGACTAAGAAAAGCTCTTCTAAACTAGTGGAGACCAGGAAAAGGCATCCATTAGACCGGCGTCTTAGTTCCTCAGTACCGGACATGTTGGACGTGGAGACAATTGTTGAAGAAGAAATGAATTGTTCACGTTCCAAGGCTCTGTCCACTTATTTCCCCAGTGGTTTTTCTTCAACGGAGATGTTCTTTCAGGAGAGCAGCAGCTCTTCCTCAAAACAGACTGGGGAGAAGTGGCAGTGGAACCAGCAGGAGACTGTACGCTTGGAAATTGGAGTTGAGGAACCC
This sequence comes from Podarcis liolepis, assembly GCF_965112155.1. NCBI lineage: Eukaryota > Metazoa > Chordata > Lepidosauria > Squamata > Lacertidae > Podarcis > Podarcis liolepis. The sequence continues at coordinate 30,658,299 of NC_139569.1, forward strand.
ATTGCTTGTGGCCCACAGTTGGACGTGAAGCGGAAATCCAGTGAAGATCTCTTTGAATTGTTGAAAAGAAGCAGTTTTAGCAGTGACCTTGCAGAAGATGTTCTTGAGGTAATGTGCCTGGGGGTTGACCAATGTCAGTGGGCTGGTTTAGACCTGATGCTAGAGGAAGGGGGGGAACCTTTTGCCCTTTGTGCCACATTCCCTCAAGGTTGTGGAGGGAAGGTCAGTTGGTGAGCCCCCAAAGGGGATCAAAACATTTATATGCTATATACACATCCGTGTTAATACTGTACAACAAGCATATTACTTAGGGGTGGGGGAGAAAGTCAATTCGGTTTGCATTTAAAAATGAATTTATCTAATTCGCACTTTCTAAAACGGTATCCTTTGAAATTCGTCCTTTTCCGAAATTTGCAATGCAATTTGCCAACCAAGTAATGTGTACAAAAATGCAGGTATTGGGATAATGTCTCCACAAAAATGCATGTGTTGATGAAAATAACATATAAAATGGCATTATTTTAGGGAAAATGGTATGCAAAAATGTATATGTTAAATATGCACAAAAACGCCGATGAATTTTCATGAGGACTCTCTCATCACAAACTGACACGGAAATGTGGAGAACAGATCTTAAAAATGGAAAGGTTAGAAAACGAAACTGATATGGTCACTCATCCTTACATATTACACAGTCAACCAATCCCCATCCAATCCCCGACATTTCCCCTACAAATCCTCATATTGGTAGGGGAAATCTAGCCATTCTTTGAACCTAGGATTTTGGGGACCCTTTAGTTGGAAAGAATGTGCCACCACTGCACTGGCCCAGATCTGACGCCAGCTGGCTGGTGATCCAGTTTGTGGGGTGGATTGTTTGGTTGCCCTTCCCCTTTACCTTGTGCACAATGTGAAGTGTGAGCTAGTTCATAGGCCTGTATACGCAATTGCGTGGTTATCCATCCATTCTACAAACAGCAGCAACAACAATAAAACAGCAAATGCAGAAGATCCCTGGCACCTCCAGGTAGGTCTGGGATTATCTCCTGTTTGAAACCCCCCAAAGTCGCTGCTAGTCAATGGTGGACAACAGATGAACCAATAGTCTAATAAGGCATGCTCTAATGTTCCCGTTTACTTCAACCCTTTATTCAGAATCGTGAGGACTGGAACCTTGGGAAAGTGCCGCAGCTTAGTGGTAGAGTATCTGGTTTGTACAGAGAAGGGTCTCAGGCTTAATCCTCAGTATCTCCAGGGAGGGGTTGGGAATGTCCTTCACCTGAAAACCTGCAGAGCTGCTGCTAATCAGTGTAGACCATACTGAGATATCTAGACCAAGTAATCTGGCTTGCATGATTGTGCGGTTTGGACCATAGTGTGTATGGGCTCAGAGCAGCAGGCTTGACACATTATGCATGCGAATGATGGGGGAAAGCATGTGACTTGGTCTGCTGTCCGGCGACATTCCTCAACTTGCTCAAAGATAAGCCCTTTTTTCCTTTTTGCACCTTTCTCTTTTCTTTCTTTTTTCTTTTTGCACTGAAATGGAACGTCGCCACTGAAGGATTGAGCAACAGCAATACAATGCAAAGTCAATACAACCTCTGTTCTATTCTTTTCATAGCGTTCGTATGGCGGAGGCTCCATCCTTGACTCCTCCAGCTCTTCTCAGCTGTTTGAGGAGCAGTCGGTGAGTGATACATTTTTTTAAAAAAAATGAATGCCAGGCTGTAAGCTGCAAATACCAGGTGCAGAGCCTCTGAAGCTTGTGTTAATAGAAATCACTTTTGTGGAATCTAGCAGTGGGCATTGCATAACAGCAAGGAATGTGGAAGAATTGTGGTGTGGTTAATAGTTCTCTAGGCCAGTGTTTCCCAAACGTTTTTGGGCAACGGCACACCTGCTTACCGGAAAAAAATCTCGCGGCACACCACCATTAAAGCCCCGCCCCGTGACATCAGCGCGCAGCGTCACGCGGGGGGGGGGGGGACGCACAAAAGTGAACGTTTTTTCCCTTCCCCTTGCCGGGGTGGGAGGAGGCAGCAGAGCGAGGGACTGAGGGACGGCGGCAGCTGAGGCGGCGGCGGCTGTTGTGGTGGTGGCGGCGATAGCGGGCGGAGGAGGGGGCGGCGGCGGGAGTTGCTGCTGCTGTTGTTGCTGCTGCTGCCCGGACATGCCGGCCTCCTCCTCCTCCGCTGTCTCGCGCTCCTCCCTTTTGCGCGCGCTGCCCCGCCGCTCGGCACCACCACCGCGGAGCCGCCCCCGGCTCGACGCGGATCCTCGCCGCCGCCGCCTCTCGCCGCCCGACTCGCCCGCCTCCCTCCCACGGCACACCAGCCGGTGTCTCACGGCACAGTAGTGTGCCGCGGCACACCGGTTGGGAAACACTGCTCTAGGCAGGTGGAGGTGGGTTGGGTTCACCTCAACCTAATGGGAAAGGCTATGGCTCAGTGCCAGAGCATTTGACTTGCATGTAGAAGATCTGATTCAATAATGGCACCACTAGGTAGGGCTAGAAAAGTCTCCTGTCTGAAATCTTGGAGAAGACAATATTAAGCTACATGGGTTTTGACTCAGTATGTTCCTTGGTTTCTTCCTTCCCTAAGACTGGATTCTTGTGTTACTCTCATGTTGCCTCCTGCAGAAGTAACCTTGTCTGCAGCACTAGTCCCCAATGGTGTGGTGACTAGCTCTGTAATTTCCTTTGGATGCACTGTGACCTAAAAGAAAGGTGAGGAACATTTTTCAGCCCAGGGGCTGCATGTCCTTCCAGAGGAGACACATGGGCAGGTAAAAGTAGGTGGAGCAATAAACATGACTCTTACCTTAGTCGGTTATACAATCTTCCAGGTTAGGCTAAGACAGGCACCCCCAACCTTTGGCCCTCCAGATGTTTTGGACTACAATTCTCATCATCCCTGACCACTGGTCCTATTAGCTAGGAATCATGGGAATTGTAGGCCAAAACATCTGGAGGGCTGCAGGTTGGGGATGCCTGGGCTAAGAGGTGGTGAATGGGCCAAAATCACCCTGTGAGCTTCATGGCTGAATGGAAATTTGAACCTTGGTCTCCCAGGTCCTACTCTAGCTCTCTCTCATTATTATTATTATTATTATTATTATTATTATTATTATTATTATTATTAATTATTATTATATTTTGACAAAGTAATAATCATACATAAATAAGAATAAAAATGTGCTCCACACCACTAAGACCACTTCATTGTAACTATCCAACCTCCCAAAATTTCAACACCTCTTGCAATGGTTTGACCCCTTTCTGTTTTAACAGTACAAATTCTACAAACACCCTCCATATCTCCTCAAAATCACTTCTCCTGAATATTCCCTGTCTTACCTTAATGGCACATGCTAATTTATCATTAATAGCTATGTCCCACACCTCTTTATACAATTCTTCCATTTTATATTCTGCTTGCCTCTTCCACTTCCTAGCTATCATAATTTATGCAGCTGTCAATAAATTTGTGAGCAAGTCCTTTGTGGCCTGTGAATCTTCCACCCCATCGTAAATTGATAATAATGCTGCCTCTAGACTTTTGGTCAGCTTTAACCCAGTAATTTCTGTTATCTCCTTAAACACCCTTTGCCGGAAAAATAGTACATATTTACACCCCCACCACATGTGAATATCATTCCCAGTTTCCTGGCATCCCCTCAAACATAACACCGAATATTCCTTGTTTATTTGATTTAATCTGACTGGTGTTAAATACCATCTCCAAATTAATTTATATTAATTTTCTTTTATTCTTATAGACAACATTTCCAATGTACGATTCTCCCATATTTCCCCCCCAGCTTTGACTATCTGTCTGCCCTGTCTATATACATATAGTTACTCTAGCTCTTTTAATGACTACACAACACTTGCTCCTCTCCCAATCCGTGTATTCATGTTACCTCTGCAAATGTAAATCCAGGGATCATTAAATCAATGGTCCAGATTAGATGTAATAGTCAAACTGGCCATTACAAAGGGCTTCACACTCATGTCTTCCAATTTACTCCTTCCCTTCTTGGTTTAAACTATGGTTTACCACAAGATCATGGGTGGCGCTGTGGTCTAAACCACTGAGCCTCTTGGGCTTGATGATCAGAAGCTTGGCGGTTCGAATCCCCATGACTGGGTGAGCTCCTGCTGCTCGGTCCTAGCTCCTGCCAACCTAGCAGTTTGAAAGCACGTCAAAGTGCAAGTAGATAAATAGGTACTGCTCTGGCGGGAAGGTAAATGGTGTTTCCGTGTGCTGCTCTGGTTCACCAGAAGCGGCTTAGTCATGCTGGCCACCTGTAAAAACTGTCTGCGGATAAACATCGGCTCCCTTGGCCTGTAAAGCGAGATGAGCACCGCAACCCCAGAGTTGTCTGCATCTGGACTTAACTGTCAGGGGCCCTTTACCTTTTACTTCCAGCTCAGAACTGAAAATCTAGTTCAAGTTATGGTTTCTGATTTGGAGGGAAACTATGGTTTGTGTGAACCTGGAGAAGAAGTAATGAATTTGAGCACAAAGGGGGAAGCTTAGGATCTCAAAGCATCTCCCCAATGGCCAAGCCGCAATTTGATTGTAGTGTCAGAATGAGACCAGTTTTACCCACTTTTAAAATGCCTAAACTACCCTTCATCCAAACAGATCCCAGAGTGGTATATACAACAACCACAAAATGAATTTAAAGTTGAGGATGGGGGAAAAAATTGAGTTCAGTTTGCATTTGAAGGCAAACCTCCCAAATTCACACTTTTTGGAACAATACGCAAACGAAACAGCCATTCTTCAAAATCTGCACCTCCCTGAATTTTGCAGTGCTATTCTCCAGCCAAGTAATATGGATGAAAATGCGTATCCTAGAGTAAACATAACTACCATAAAGATGCATATGTTAGTGAAAGAAACCTGTAAAAATGCTTTCGATTAGGGAAAATTGCTTTGCAAGAGTGTGTGTGTGTGTCAGACAACATTGCATATAAAAATGTCTATTTTAGGAAAAGTTCACATTAAAATGCTGATGAAATTTCATGAGGATTTTTATTTATTTATTTTTGCTTTATTAATTCCAACAAAAAACCCAAACAAACAACAAAAAAACCCCGCTTTAACACAATACATCTAAATACAATAATTTCCTAATACATGTCTTCCATAACGACTTTCCATCCCATGATACCTTATTACTTTTTAAATTGTCACACTTATCTTTATCAATGCCAATACATCTTTATTCTCTTAAATTTCTATAATTTCCTAATTTTCTACAGAAGGTACTCCAGGCCTGCCAATGAGTTCAAATTTTTGCAGTGCTTCCTGAGATACTTTCCTGAGATACTTTCTGTACAGGTCCCATTCCTTTATAAATGCTTATTCAGTCCGGTCTCTTAGTTTTTCCGTCATTTTAGCCAATTCTGCAAATTCTAACAGTTTTGATTACCACTCCAATTTCATCAGTATCACATCTCCATTCCAGTTTCTAGCTATTAGAATTCTTGCTGCCATGGTGGCATAAAGAAATATTTGGTATATCAGTGTCTTATGATGCCTAACAGGAAGGCTTCATTCTTTATTTTTTTTTGCAAAGGTAATCTTCAATATCTTTTTGAGTTCGTTGTAAACTGAATTTAAGGTTGGAAAAAAGAGAGAAACCGAGAAACCAAAATTGATAGACTTGCCCACCCCTCTTTAAGCTACAATTAAATGAAAGCATCATGAGCAATAGCGTTGTGAATAAGAAGATGATCCCAATGGAACCAGAAAAGGACAGAGTGATGGCAAATAAAATTGCCGGAGCACACAAATGATGGCAGTGAATGAAGGGCCTTGGATGATGACCTTAATGCCTAGGCAAGACACAATGTGTTGTCTCTACTTTTAGTGGTCTTTCATGTGGTCCTAGCTTTCAGATTCCTAGAATTGTGATAGGGTGGATCTGTGTTTAGTACATGCTCTTTATGAGAAGTGAAACTGATGTATACATTTACTTTTGAAACTATTCCCACAGATGCTTGAGGAAGGAAGCGATGGTTTGAGCAAATTGCCCACCACATTTGCATATCTGTTAACAATACATCTGAAGGAAGGCAGAAACCTGGTCATCAGGGATCGCTGTGGTGAGTCATTCTCTTGCTATATGTACAATGCTGATTATTATTCTTCCTCTTCTTCTTCAAAGATGTACAGATAATGGAGTGGTGCTTTAGCTGAGCTCTAGAGGGTAATAGCTCCAAGAGCCAATTTTGCAACTTGCTGTGCACCTGAGGGTTGGGTCTTATCCACATGTTATGATTTCTTGTACACATGATGGGATTTTGCATGGAAACTCTTTCTTTGTATCAATTACAGTGGTGCCTCGCAAGACGAAAAGAATCCGTTCCGCGAGTCTCTTCGTCTTGCGGTTTTTTCGTCTTGTGAAGCAAGCCCATTAGCAGCTTAGTGGATTAGCGCTATTAGCGGCTTAGCGGGCTTAGCGAATCAGCTGATAAGCGGTTTAGCGGATCAGCTGATAAGCGGCTTAGCGGCTTAGCGGATCAGCTGTTAAGCAGCTTAGCGGATCAGCTGATAAGCGGCTTAGCGGCTTGGGAAAAAGGGGGGGGAGGGGAAAAAAACCCGCAGGAACTCGCAAGACATTTTCGTCTTGCGAAGCAAGCCCATAGGAAATTCGTTTTGCGAAGCACCTCCAAAACGGAAAACCCTTTCGTCTAGCAGGTTTTCCATCTTGCGAGGCATTCGTCTTGCGGGGCACCACTGTACAGTGGTACCTCGGGTTAAGCACTTAATTCGTTCTGGAGGTCCGTTCTTAACCTGAAACTGTTCTTAACCTGAAGCACCACTTTAGCTAAAGGGGCCTCCTGCTGCTGCTGCGCCGCCGGAGCATGATTTCTGTTCTCATCCTGAAGCAAAGTTCTTAACCTGAAGCACTATTTCTGGGTTAGTGGAGTATGTAACCTGAAGTGTATGTAACCTGAAGCGTATGTAACCCGAGTTACACTGTATTCAATCACTGGCCATGAACTACTTTTTCTGCTTTCTGACTTCATAGTTTCGAGCCTATCTTTGCGGCAACAAGAGCCACAAAATTGCTGCTTAAACAAAACAAAACAGAAGGGGAACAGTTCTCAAAATCTCGATGCTTCTTCCCAGTACTAAATTTTGCATTCATGGAGTAGTCACATGAAGTTGTCTTAGAGTGAGCTGGGATAATGGCTGAAAACTATCGAGGGAACCTGGGGTCCTCCAGCTGTGGTTGAGGCAGGATCTACTTTTGTGGGAAATACTAAGCTTTTGCTTTGCAAAATCTACTATACTTTTTATTTTACAGTATCCGCAGGACACTGGGACAAAATCTGTGTCTGCTTTGGTGGCGCCCTCTTGTGGATGTTCTTCCATGCTGCAGGAAAGACTTGTGATGCTTTAAACATTGCAAGACAGCAGTGAAAAGACTGCTCACCTGCGCATCCATATGCACATATCTGCACATTTCTTGTGACAAAATTTCAGCTGTTTCATAAACTGGCAAAGTGTGCTCTGTATGCGGCATTTTCTGTCAGGAAAATGTATTTATATATTTATTTTAAAGCCTTTCTAAACCCCTTAATGTTTTTAAATTATGTACAGTATACAAACCAGTATCCAGTGTTGCCTAAAATCAACAAAACAGTATAAAGACATAAAAACAAATGAAACAGATCTAGGGAATTCATGCATATAAATCTGGGTTGAATCTTATGGTAAACAGGGAAAGCCTGGACAAAAAGGATAAGTCCTCGCAAGATGTATGACACAACTGATGGGGCAACAGCAGTAAATGTATGTTTTCTGATCACCACCCTGTGATATTCTGTAGAGTAGGGGTCAGCAACCTTTTTCAGCCATGGGCTGGTCCACCGTCCCTCAGACCATGTGGTGGGCCGGACTATGTTTTGGAAAAAAAAATAATGAACGAATTCCTATACCCCACAAATAACCCAGAGATGCATTTTAAATAAAAGGACACATTCTACTCATGTAGAAACACACTGATTCCCGGAGTGTCTGTGGGCCAGATTGAGAAGGTGATTAGGTTGCCTACCCCTGATATAGAGTGTCGCACCACAAGTAGAATTTCCCCAGATGATCTAAGTGATCTTGCAGGTCTATAGAGGGGCAGGCGGTCTTTTAGGTAACCCAGTCTCGATTTGCTTTATAGTTATTATTATTATTATCATTATTATTATTATTATTATTACAGCTACTACTGTATTTATATCCCACCTTTTTCCCCTAGGAGCTCAAAGGTGGCACACACACTTCCTCCTCCTATTTTATCCTCAGAACAACCCTATGAGGTACTGTAGGTTAGGCTAAGACATAGGGACACACCTAAAGTCACTCAGTGAACTTCATAGCTGCTTGGGGATTTGAACCCTGGTCTCCTAGGTCCAGCACTCTTAACCACTATACCACACTACAGCCATGGCTTTGTAGCTGATTGGCAGGCAGCGCCGTTCTCCCAGCATAGCTATAATATCTGCATGTCCTGGTGCTCCACTCAACAACTTGGTTGCAGTATTCTACACCAGCTACAGCTCCTGGACCAATCTCAAGGGAAGCCCTACACAGAGTGCATTACAGTAGTCCAATCCCTGTCCTGGAAAGGTGTGGTTGGTGTTTCAACCTAATCTAATAATAGCCCCTCCTCACCACAGAAGTCTCAGAAGCCTACAGTGACAAAAGTTGTACCTAGGAGCACCCACAACCTGTGCACCTGTTTCTTCAGAGACAGGTGAACTCCCCGATCTGGGAACCCCTTACCCACAAAGATTCCATCTTACCATGATTTGGCCTCATTTTATTGGCCTTCAACCAGGCCCTGGCCTCTTCTGATTCAGATGTAACCAGGAAAATATAGCATACAGATGCCCAAATCTCCTATGAGTGCTTCCAGTGGTTGAATGCAAAATGGCATCCAAAGGGGTAGGGGAAGGGGAAGGGTTAACTCCTCCTCTTCCACTGCTAATAGTCGTGACAGGATCATGGGCTCTCCTGCTAGTCATGTCTCATTGGACATCAAGATGAGTTGTTTTGCAGACACCTTTACAATTCAAGCACCCAGAAAAATAAACAGAAAGGCAGTTCCTTATTCTCAGGCTTTCAGCGATTGCCACAGTGGCAAGCAGGCAAGAATTTGCCCTGAGGACTAATTCACACATGATAGTTTTAGATACATAGATAAGAATGAAAAAGCAAAGCCATGCACCGACAGGCTTGTCGATGAGTTTGTGCTTGCTGCTTTTGCTATGTGAAATGGCTCTTCATCCCATTGACTAGTGGTATATGCACAAACAAACCTTCGACCACTGCAGCAGTGTTAGACTTGGTTTGGGTCATCTGGTTCCCTGTGTACCTTTCTGCAGAGATCCAGGCAGCCCATATCCCCAGCATCATGGACACATTTCCAAATTCGTGGAAGACAAGGCTATCCATGCTACTAGAAAAGTTTGGATTTGATATCCCGCCTTTCACTCCCCTTCAGGAGTCTCAAAGCGGCTAACATTCTCCTTTCCCTTCCTCCCCCACAACAAACACTCTGTGAGGTGAGTGGGGCTGAGAGACTTCAGAGAAGTGTGACTGGCCCAAGGTCACCCAGCAGCTGCATGTGGAGGAGCGGAGACGCGAACCCGGTTCCCCAGATTATGAGACTACCGCTCTTAACCACTACACCACACTGGCTCTCAACTAGCCACAATGGTTATTTTCTACTTGTGCTGTCAGAGTCAATATGCCTCTCAGTGCCAGTTGCTGGATGGCCTAGATGCTGTGTTGCCCTTGTCCAGCTTGCAGGCTTCCAGAGGAGGGTAACCAAAATGGTCAAAGGCCTGGAAACGGTGCCTTATGAGGAACGGCTAAGGGAGCTGGGCATGTTTAGCCTGGAGAAGAGGAGGTTAAGGGGTGATATGATAGCCATGTTCAAATATATAAAAGGATGTCACATAGAGGAGGGAGAAAGGTTGTTTTCTGCTGCTCCAGAGAAGCGGACACGGAGCAATGGATCCAAACTACAAGAAAGAAGATTCCACCTAAACATTAGGAAGAACTTCCTGACAGTAAGAGCTGTTCAACAGTGGAATTTGCTGCCAAGGAGTGTGGTGGAGTCTCCTACTTTGGAGGTCTTTAAGCAGAGGCTTGACAAGCATAGGTCAGGAGTGCTTGATGGTGTTTCCTGCTTGGCAGGGGGTTGGACTCAATGGCCCTTGTGGTCTCTTCCAACTCTATGATTCTATGATTCTATGATTCTCATAGATGTCTGTCGCTGTGAATTACCTCTTTTAACCAGTATTTGAATCGATCGATTGGATTTATATTCCACCCTTTTCTCCAAGGGGCTCAAGGTAGTGTATATGGTCCCCCTCTTCCTGCATTTAATCGCCACAACAATCTTGTGTGGTAGGTTAGGCTGAGAGCCTGGTCTTAATCCAGTACTCTAACCACAAAACAAACTGGCGCACGCTCTCTCTCTCTCTCTATATATTCCATTTTATAATATGCAAATGTATTTTGAAAAAAAGGGAAGAAAACTAGTGTGTCCTGATTTTATTAAATTTTGCCTTTTTTATTTTCATTTCCCCCGTTGTGGTATTTCCACTGATTTCAGGACACACCTACACAGTGAGAAACTCTGGGAAAGTTCAGAGGCACTTCTCCTTTTAACTGCTAGAGGGCAGTAGTAACCATTTAAAACGCCATATCTGCCTCTAATATGAGAAACGTTAAATGCCAATTGGATAGTACAGGCAGTGCATTTGTGATGCTAGGAAGTTCTCACTGCAGAAGGAACTTTCCAACAATCTGCCCAAAATGCGTACAGAGAGAATGGAACAGGACTTGAGACTAGGGCTCAAAACCTTTCTTTCTTATAAGAATGGCAAAACTGTGCATGGATATAGTGGTGCCCCACAAGACGAATACCTCGCAAGACGAAAAACTCGCTAGACGAAAGGGTTTTGCGTTTTTTGAGCTGCTTCGCAAGACGAATTTCCCTATGGGCTTGCTTCGCAAGACGAAAACGTCTTGCAAGTTTGTTTCCTTTTTCTTAACACCGTTAATACAGTTGCGACTTGACTTCGAGGAGCAACTCATAGAACGCGGTGTGGTAGCCTTTTTTGAGGTTTTTGAAGACTTTGGTGATTTTTTAAGCTTTTCCAAAACTTTCCCGACACCGTGTTTCGCAAGACAAAAAATTCGCTGGACGAAAAAACTCGCGGAATGAATTAATTTCGTCTTGCGAGGCACCACTGTATTTCAGATTAGTCTTGGGTCTAAACATGCCAATAACATATAATTTCACTGGAAACATAGGCAGAGGTCATGCTACTGGGGTATTGTTGCTACTACTATTTCTTAAATTTTTGATTTTTTGATAGCCTAGGTGACATACCAATTAGAACATTGGACTTGGACCATGACTGATAAATTAATTGTAATAATAATCATAATTTTAATATTCCTCTCACAGGACTATAATTTCCAGAGTGGCTTAACAACCAATCGTTCTCATAATTCACAATTCAGGTTTTAGAATTCATACTCTGTCCTGCCCCTTATATTAGATGCCATTCATCTGTGTTAAGTAAATTATACTGCCTAATATTTTTAGGTAATGCACAACACAAAACAAACAAATGTAGAAATTATTTACACTCAAGCTAGGAAGAAAGGCAGAGCTCCGGATAAATTTTCAATGTGCCCTATTTTTATTTTTAAATGAAACGGTAGCATTTAGTGGTAGTAACATTTGCCAGCATTTATGGGGGTTGTTTGAAGGGCAAAAAAATGTATAGTTCATATTGTTTTCCTCTCAGCTTGTGCTTGCCTGCTTGAAGGGAAAACATAGCTATGCTGAAAGCATGTAGTTTAGAGAAAAAACACTCCCACAAAGTTTACAAGGGAAAAACATTTATTTATTTTATTTGTTTCCTAAAATGCACATACCTCTTGATTGTAAAACAACAACAACCCCCCCCACCTCGAAGCTGTTTGCAAAATGAAAAAAAAAAATGGAAATAGCAGTAAAAACAGTTAAAAACAACTATTTAAAATATTTTAAAAATAATATTTAAAATAACAGTAGACTAAAAAGAGATAGAAACACATCAGCATATCCGTACCTGGACAGGCTTGCCTAAACAAAAACGTTTTTAGCCAAAAAGGGTACAGCGAAGAGCCTGTCTGGTGGTCAGTTGGCAAGGAGTTCCAAAGGTTGATTGCTGCCAAACTAAAAGATTGATTGCTTACAATTGCGGAAATGGGTATTATGTGTTGCATGTAACAGTTCCAGGTATAGCATATACAGTCGTACCTTGGATCTCGAACACCTTGGCTGCCAAACAAATTGGTTCCTGAACAAGTGAAACCCAGAAGCGAGTGTTCCGGTTTTTGAACGATTTTCAAAATCCTGCAGCTAATCAGAAGCCGTGCTTTGGTTTCCGAACGTTTCGGAAGTTGAAGGGACTTCTGGAACAGATTCCATTTGACTTCCAAGATACGACTGTATATTTGTGGCTGGGGAAACCCAGCCAGATGGGCGGGGTATAAATAAATAATAATGATAATAATATTAATTTATTTATTTAAAAACAGATCTTCTTGGGCTACAAAGTATGGAGGGGAAGTGAACATATATTTGTTTAAAAATTTAAGTTCTTGGACTACTGTGTAGGATCTCGGCACAGATGGGAAACATAGTTGTGCCGGCAGCACACAGGTTAGAGAAAATATCCATGCAGAGTTCAGGAGGGAAGGCCAAATGGACATATTTTGAAACGGGGAGTCGCCTGGCTACCGGTTCGGATCTCGGCAGCCGGCTCTCTGCTTACGGAAACGCCTCTCAGGCCCGTTGTTTGCAAAGCTGCCGATTATTGGGGTTAAAGCCTGTCTGTCGGCTGACGCGGACGGCCCATCACTTGTTCATCCTTGGCGTCACCATCTCAAGCAACGGAGGCTCCTTCCTCCTTTCGCTCGGTGACTCCTTTCTCACCCCTCCTCCTGGCTGGCTTGCCTAGTAGAGACGTTACTTTCTTGACAGTGAGACAATTTCTTCTTCTTCTTCTTCTTCTTCTTCTTCTTCTTCTTCTTCTTCTTCTCCAGGGTGGGCGCTGAGAGAGAGGCCCTCCCTCGCTTGCTGTGTTCAGTGCTTTTCTCTCGCCTCTCCTCTTTCTCCCCCCCCCCCCGGCGCCTCTCAATTATTTCCCCCCTCACAATTAACGTTCTCCTAACTTGACACTCCCTACCCCCCCACCCCCCGTTTTGGTGCTGTCAAGCGCCGTCCCCCCTTTTTCTCCCTATTAATTCCAGACATTAATATTTTCTTTCACGCAAGTGCTGCCGTTCACCCGTGAAACAGTTTGAACATTATGTAGCTGTCAAGATACCTAGGGATTACCCGGCGTGCTTTGCCTCCGTAAGTGACACCGCCGAGGCCCTGCTTCTGAGATGTTTATTTTGAGAGTAAGCTGACAAGCATGAAGTCCTGATCCCAGGGAGGCAATCTCATTTAATTAAAAGGCTCTTTCATTATAGTTCGCCTCCCGCCGCCCACCCCCCTCAACCGCCCGCCAACCCGTCCCCCCCCCGATGCATGCTTAAAAAAAAGAAAACTAACAGAAACAACAAAAACCCTTCGTTTTGCACGAACGGCATTGTTTTACAGTAAGGGAAGGTGGGGTAGCAGCCGTGGGGATGTTCCGGCAACCGTAAAACTTCCAACGTTGATGTGAAAAACGCAGAATATCCCCACAGAGAATGTTTTCCTCCCCTTCTCGAAGAGGAGAGGTTATTTGGGGATTGAATATTGCATTAGCCGAAAAAACATATTGTCTCTGTTCATTTCCTTTCTTCTTTTTAAGAACTGCTTTGTTGTGCGGTTCTTGTTCCATTTAAGAAATAGATAAGCGAATGCGTTTGGACCAACCTGCCTTCAATCTCCTTATTCATGTTTTCATTCTACCAGTTGCTTTCCTGGCCTCCTCCAGATATAGCCTTTTTAATGTAGTTAATAGTTGAGGGACTTCTTCTTTTTTTTAATTATTATTAATATGCTGGCAGCCTCTGCTTATCAGGGAGATAAGGGCCGGCTCTTCTCTTGAGCCTTCTTGCCCCCCCTTCTTTATTTTATTTTTAAGAAAGGAGAGAAGGGACCGGAATATTTAAGAGAAATTAACAATAGAACGTAAGGCAAATCACCTCTGTTCATCTCATTTCTAAGCATTGAAACATCCTCTGGAAGGTTATTGGAAATGCTTAACGCTCAGCGGTATTATCTGTGGAGCTTTGCCCTTCTGTGAATGTGCAATGATAGTAGTTTCTCTTCCCCTGCATTAAATAAAGGGATATCCAGTTCTAAGTTGGCTGATCCATGGAAGCTTATGGCCGCGTTCACACCACACATTTAAAGCACTATGATGCTGCTTTGGTTTCCCCTCAAAGAATTCTGGGGACTGTAGTTTGTTAAGGGTGCTGAGTGTTGTTAGGAGGCAACTATTCCACTCACCGAGCTGCAATTCCCAGAGAGGGAACTCTGGGAATTATAGCTCTGTAAGGGGAATAGGCCATAAAGAAGGCTGATTGCCGAAGAATTGATGCTTTTGAATTATGGTGCTGGAGGAGACTCTTGAGAGCCCCATGGACTGCAAGAAGATCAAACCTCTCCATTCTTAAGGAAATCAGCCCTGAGTGCTCACTGGAAGGACAGATCCTGAAGCTGAGGCTCCAATACTTTGGCCACCTCATGAGAAGAGAAAACTCCCTGGAAAAGACCCTGATGTTGGGAAAGATGGAGGGCACAAGGAGAAGGGGACGACGGAGGACGAGATGGTTGGACAGTGTTCTCGAAGCTACAAACATGAGTCTGACCAAACTGCGGGAGGCAGTGGAAGACAGGAGTGCCTGGAGTGCTCTGGTCCATGGGGTCACGAAGAGTCGGACATGACTAAATGACTGAACAACAACAAGGGGAATAGGGGTCTCCTAACAACAGTTAGCACCCTTAACTACAGCTCCCAGAATTCTTTGGAGGAGCCATGACCATTTAAAGTGGAATCATAGTGCTTTAAATATATGATGTGAATAGAACGTGGCATCTCTCTGTCTCTCTCTTTCTCTGGCTGAGGTGGGAATGGACAGAGCAGAGATGTTTGAAAACATACAACGATTGGAAGCAAAGCAGTATGTCCCCCCAAAAAACTGTTGCAGGCACTGACAATATTGAGAGCAGAATAGCCTTGTCCCATATTCAGCCACTCAACTGCTTCGATCTGAGGAGCTGGCAATGTTACAGGTGGAACACAATACTCATTCCGCACTTGCAAGAAATCAATCCATTTATAAACTTGGAAACCAATCACAGGTTTCCTTACAGTCAAGTGGTACTTAAATTTTGTTAAATAAACAGTGCTGAAAGCGTGGTTGTGCATTATGTATTTATTATTCCTTACTATATTTATATATCTTGACTGTAAAAGCAAAACAAACCTCAACGTGTTTCGTGGTTTGAAACAACATGTTTGAAAATGAAATTTTCAGCAAAAAAAAGCCCAGTTAAAACAAGAATTCAAAATCTCGAAAAATAATAAAAACCAGCAATAAGCTGAAAGCCAGATCAAAACACATTGTCAGCATTCTATATTTCTGGGTAGGCTTGCTTAAACAAAAAAGTTTATAGCAGGTGCTGAAAAGAGAACAGCGAAGGAGCTTGCCTGATTCCAATCGGCAGGGAGTTCCGAAGTGTGGGTGGTGCCAAATTAAAAGTTTTATTTCTCAGAAATGTGGAACGAGTAACAATGCCAGTTCCATGTCTAACAGCACCGATACCATCATAATCACAAATCACCACGGATGTACGATAAAAAGGACATCTGGAGAGGTCCCTTAATTAACTTAATCCTCTTCTCATTGTAGAGTGCCAAGATACACCGTTTGGGAATTACTGGTTTAACCTGATAGCCGGGATAGCGTTTTCTAGATCAACTGAATTCTTTTCGTTCTTTCCTTGTTCAGGTACAAGTGACCCTTATGTGAAGTTTCAGCTGAATGGGAAAACGCTTTACAAAAGCAAAGTCATCTATAAGAACCTGAACCCTGTTTGGAATGAAACTGTCATAATTCCAATACAGGTCCTTGACCAAAGACTCTGCGTGAAGGTAAGCTGTTGATTGGAGCTGCCGCTGAATGAATTTTGCCTAAAATGGCCTGGGGAGGGCTGGCTTTTGACCACATTAAGCTAGAACCTTAGGTTTGACAACCCTATCTGGATGCTGATAACTTTTCTTTGACGATCCATGCTCTGGCAACCCTCCTCTCTGGATTGCTGTGATGCATTGTATATGAGGTTGTCTTTGAATGTCCCCGTTATCATCAGAGAAATGTTGGAGGGTATGAGAAGGTGGTCTAGGAGCTTCACTTGGGCCCCATATTTAAAGCAGTGTGTGATGAATATGGGTTGCTCGTGCGTAAGTTACCGCCACTCCTGGCTAAGTTGGCTTGTTAAACCTTTCCTGTCTGGACAGCCCTTCACTTCGTGGCTGCCTCAGTCGCTAGCAGAATCCGTCAGTGGGCATTTCTTAAACCTTTTCCAGCATAAAAGCTGTTTGACGCCAAGTCTCCTCCTACTCTCCCTGCACGGAGGTCTTCTGCGCAGGGAGGGTGTGGGTAGTGGAGGACCCGTGCTCTCCCTGCTGATGTCCAGCGAAGAGTCCTGGAGCCCTCTCGCCGATTCCCCCATCTGCCCCCCTTTATCCCTGGTGTTGCGCTGATTTCCTTCCCCAGCTGAGCTGCCTCTCTCGCTGCTGGGTCCCTCTCCAGCATCACTTGAGAGCCTTCCCTCCGCCTCTGGCTCCGATGTCAGTTCCCTGACATAGTGTTATACCACTATGAACAGGCATGGCACCTCCCCCAAAAAATCCTGGGATCTGTGGTTTGTGAAGGTGCTGATGAGTTATATTTGGCGATCCCCGAATCCACTTACAGAGCTACAATTCTCAAAGTGGCTTGACATCTTAATCCCCATCTCAGAGAAGAGTCTGGTTATAGCTATGCTAGATTTTAGTGTGCATTTGAGATTCTCGTTTTAAATGGTCTTATTTATCATTTGTTCATCGCTCCGCAGACACATATTACTGGTGGCTCGTAGATAGAATAAATACACAAATGAAACCTCTCACACCTGAGGAATTATCTTTGAGATGTGCTGTCTACAAGCAGATGGCATCTTGAAAATGCAGAACAGATGATGTTCTCAACTGACGTTGATTCGATTTGAGAATGGCCTCGGAACTTTGCAACTCCCCTCTGTGTTTCTTCTCTGGGTTAACATATTTGTAGACAGAGTGAGTTTTTACCCAGAGTGGCCATAGATAATCTATTCTAGCCCTTCACCCATAGGTAGAGTTTACTACATAGCAACCCCCAGTCCATTTCCTGCATATCTAGATAGGTTCTCATTCTCAGCGTAGTTCTTTTCCCGATGGAAAGAAAGCAAGGCCGACCAGCACTTTCTCAGGAGTGCCACTCTTAATAGGAAGGAGCTAGATTTTTATAGTATTTCAAAAGCCTGCCTAACTACCAGTGGTGATAGGAGGAACCCCCCCCCCCCAATCTGTACATAATAGGCAAGGGTTGTATTCTTCTGTCAGCAATTTGCATGCAGAGAAGGCTTTGGGTTCATTCCATGAGTTGAATAGGGTCTAAAATGCAGCAGTCTGATTGGTCCGCAGGAGCCACCCAATCCAACTCCAGGTAGAAATGAATCCGCAACCTGATTGGCCTACAGGAGAGTCCCAGAATTAGCCAATCATGTGGGACCCATTGTGTAAATAATGTATATAAAGCAGACATTTCAGGGGAACTTCCATTCCTCACTACTACCAGCTGAATAAAGGGCATGAAATCCACACTCTACTCCGAATATATTTCAATAGCATTTCAACACTGGGTTAGGAAAGACATGTTTCTGAAACTCTGGAGAGCCCTTGCCAGTCTGTGAAGATAGTGCTGAGCTAAATGGATGAGAATCATAGAATTGTAGAGTTGGAAGGGACCCCAATGGTCATCTAGTCTAACCCCTGCAATGCGGGAATCTCAGCTAAAGGAACTTGACTTTGGTACAAAGGAGCTTATAGTCCTAACTTTCTGTTGAAAACTGTCTCTTATCCATAGAACAAGCCTTCGTAATAGCTGTTGTGAGCACTGCCTATAGATAAAAACACCTATTTCTGGGCACAATCTCAATGAATAGTTTTAACTATCGGTATGTTAGGAACCATCTGTCTGAGGGTGGCAAAGGCAAGCTTTATCCCTTAAAAAACACACACACAACACCAGCAACTTTAAAAGTTAACAGCTTGTCAGGTTTTCTTATTTCTTTTGAGTATTTCTTCAAAGAAAAAATGTGTTCATAGTTTTTGTTTGAAACTTCCAAACTTCATTTAAAAAAATAATAATTACAAATTGGTTTTAGGGAAAATTTGAGTTGTTTTGTTGACAAAAGTGAACAAAATATATTGAGGGTGTGTTTTTTTTGGGGGGGGGAGAAGTGCTATGAATACACCTGAAAACTTCTCAGTGGCTTTATTTACACGTAACATGAAACCATGGTTTGCTCAACAAACATCGAGCCATCTCTCAGGTGAGCAAACACAGGCTAATTTGCTTCTCCAAAGCTGGGTTTGTTTTCCAGTTATCTTGCCTATAGCCTGTTGAATATCTGAACTGTTGTGGGTGAACATATCAGACGACACAGCGATTCTTCAAACACCTCTTGCTTATTCACAGGCCAGAACAGAACTGAACTGAAGGGTTCAGCCAGCCTGCTTATATAGAGCTCCACTAGAATGCAACAGTAACCATTTTCTGTAACTATCCAATCACTGAACGTCACTTTCAATCCCTTATTTGTATATGTGGACCTGAGTGAAAACTATCTACAGTATCCCTCTGCTGGCCCAGGGTGAGAACTTCCGTACATAACATGAACTGGGATAGCCAAACAAAGCATGACTGAGCAGAATAGTTGGGCTCAAACCAATGCCAAAGTAGAGTTTAAAGCAAGCCATGGTTTGTAAACCAACAACCCTGGCTTTGCATTATTTCAAGACAACAAGCCAGGTTAGTCTGCTTGTCTTGGTTCAGGCATTCAAACAAGCCACATGCTAGCTACACAAACCACAGCTTAGTGTTTTGAACCAGGCCCATAAACAATAATAAAAAATGCGATCAAAAATTGCTTTTCACATGAATTGCTGAGCCTGAAGTAGAACTAAATGAGAACAAATAGCTCTTTTATCTGAAATGCAGTAATTGTTTCCAGGTGTCCAGATACATATTTCTTATTCCTCTTCTCCTGTTTCCATATGCATCAGGTGTATGATCGAGATTTAACCTCTTCAGACTTTATGGGTTCAGCGGTTGTCATGCTGAGTGAACTGGAACTGAACAGGTATGCTTAGAGCTTATTAAACATTAATTTGATTTACTTAGGGATGCTGGTTATCCATTCTGTGAGACTCGAAATGCTAAAACTTACAGAATTCTAATTTAGCTTGCTGAATCTTCTCTCTCTTTTTCTTTTAAAATTAAACCATGAGGAATGCATAAACTCTTCAAATTTACAGCTTGCATTTGAATTTCAAGGCGATATTATTTAGAAATTTGATATTACTTTTCCTCTAAGAGTCTTAAATGAAGAATTGGGAAATTCGGAAAACTAATAATAACCCCCCCCGACAAAAAAACAAAAACAAAAATAAATTAGGACATTGATAAGTGCTTAGTTACCTAAATTCATATACAGTGAAACTTTGGTTCTCAAACGTCTTGGTACGCAAACGTTTCAGCTCCCGAATGCCAAAAACCTGGAAATAAGTGTTCTGGTTTCTGAACATTTTTCGGAAACGAAACATCCGATGCGGTTGTTGGCTATTGTTTCCAGGGCGCCTGCGCAAATTGGAAGCCTTGGTTTTTGAACGTTTCAGAAGTCAAACGGTTCAGAAGTTTGAGAATCAAGGTACCACTGTATATTTAATATACTTATTTCAATACCTTGTGTACAATTTTTTATTACTTGTGCCAATACCCTTTCTCAAGTTTATGAAAGAAATATTGCAAGCAAATTCAAATTAGAATTTTGTTAATCATGTTTGTCTCTAAATTCATATAAGCTCTATGGTACACAAAGTGTGGGTGCAACTCTAGGTCACTGTGATTCCACCCCCATCGTTCAGCCTGGACACTGAGGTCCAGCTCTGAGGGCCTTCTGGCGGTTCCTTCCCTGCGAGAAGTGAGGCTGCAGGGAACCAAACAGAGGGCCTTCTCGGTAGTGGCACCCGCCCTGTGGAACGCCCTCCCATCAGATGTCAAGGAAATAAACAACTATCTGACTTTTAGAAGACATCTGAAGGCAGCCATGTTTAGGGAAGTTTTAAATGTCTGATGTTTTATCACTTTATTATTATTATTATCATCATTAATTTTGTTGGGAGCCGCCCAGAGTGAGTGGGGAAACTCAGCCAAATGGGTGGGGTATAAATAAATTATTATTATTATTATTATTATTATTATTATTATTATTATTATTATTATTTATCATCTTGGCCTCAAAACTTTGTCCATTCTTCTTTCCATTCCCTTTGGTCTCTCATGCAGACACCTGCCTTTTTCTTCATAATGACTGTTCTAGAACAAGGCTGGCAAAACTGTTGTCCTCCAAATGTTGTTGGACTCCAATTCCCATCAGCCTCAGGCAGCATAGCCAATGGTCAGGATTGATGGGAGATGTAGTCCAGCAAGACCTGGAAGGCCAAAACTGCTCCACCTCTGCTCATTTAAATAATATGTAAATCATGCACATTAATAGTAACAGGCTGTGGAGAACAGAAATAGCATCTTAGTGGCACCATATAATAGTTGGTGGCTGTCTGCTGTGATCTTAAAGGCAGTCTTTGGCTAAATAAACTCTTCTTTTCTGCTTTCAGGACTAGTGAGTTGACCCTAAAACTGGAAGATCCAAACAGCTTAGAGGATGACATGGGTGTGATATTGTTGGACGTGAGGCTTGCCGTGAAACAAGGAGATGTTAAAAGAAATGTAAGTGGTTCAAGAGATGGTTCTATTATCCTTCCCCAGGAAAAATAACTGGCACCAGGACAGGTGGGAAGATGGGCAAGGGTCCCTGGCAGGGCATGGAGGCAGGTTGGACAGGTGCACTGCATTCAGTGGGGCCTCACTCTGTGCAGTGCCAGAGCGCAGTGCCAGAGCACATGATTTGCATGCAAATGATGGTTCCAGACACAATCCCTGACTGCTTATTTGGAAACGGCAACTTAACCACCTGCTTCTCCCTTTACTCCTTGCCATAGCATCCCCCACCCCCCTAGAGCTCAACAAAGCCACCCCTCCCTCTCTTGTTGTTGTTGTTGTTGTTTAGTCGTTTAGTTGTGTCCGACTCTTCGTGACCCCATGGACCAGAGCACGCCAGGCACTCCTGTCTTCCACTGCCTCCCGCAGTTTGGTCAAACTCATGCTGGTAGCTTCAAGAACACTGTCCAACCATCTCGTCCTCGGTTGTCCCCTTCTCCTTGTGCCTGCCATTTTTCCTAACATCAGGGTCTTTTCCAGGGAGTCTTCTCTTCTCATGAGGTGGCCAAAGTATTGGAGCCTCAGCTTCTGGATCTGTCCTTCCAGTGAGCAGTCAGGGCTGATTTTCGTAAGAATGGATAGGTTTGATCTTCTTGCAGTCCATGGGACTCTCAAGAGTCTCCTCCAGCACCATAATTCAAAAGCATCAATTCTTTGGCAATCAGCCTTCTTTATGGTCCAGCTCTCACTTCCTCCCTCTCACTTCCTCCCTCTCTTAGACTGTGCCAAAACTCCACAGCTCACCTGGGCTTCTTGCCTGAGCTGCCCACCCAACTGCCAATACCGCAATGGCTCAGCGGTACTGAGAGTCCAGTTTTCACTGCCACCTGTCTGTGGCCAAGCAGACTGCAGCATGATGGCATCATTAGATTTTCATTATATGTAATAATATAATATAGTAGCTTAAAAAATTGTATTGTTTTTAGTACGTCTTTCTAGGCCTCCCTTGAGACATTTGGTTGAAAAGGAGGTTACAAACATTTAAAATGTTCTATCTATGCAGGGCCTTTCTGAAAGCATTTGTAGAACTTAAGAATCTGCAGGAGATACAGTGGTACCACTGGTTACAAACTTAATTTGTTCTGAAGGTCCATTCTTAAGCTGAAACCGTTCTTATACTGAGGCGCGCTTTCGCTAATGGGGTCTGCCACTGCGCATGCGCCTCTGACGCACAATTTCCGTTTGCATCCTTTGGCAAAGTTTGCAAGCAGAAGCAGCTACTTCCGGGTTAGCGGAGCTCGTAATCTGAAGCGTTTGTAACCAGAGGTACCACTATATGAGCTCTTCTCAAAGGCTAGGCTTAGTTGCTAACTATCTCCACCTTTTTATCCCTTTCTGCTTCCCTCCTCCTCTGCCCCATGGATGCTCTGTTTGGGGACGTGACAAACAGAGATGGATGAACCGAAGAAAGTGTTCTACCCCCAAGGTAAGTTTCCTGCTAACTCCCCTCAATGTGCATCTGGAACTTGCAGTCTTGTTCTCCTGTCTTCTTCCCAAAGTTACTGATTTGGGTAACACTAGCGCACTGGTGGAATAACTGGAGAGGTGGATGAGTGGAAAGCACGTGTTCCTCATTTCTCCATTATTAACAAAATTTGGCCATTCATTTATTCCTCAGAATCCAGATTATATTCTTCCCGAAGTGTTTTCCCATCCTTTCCCATTTTTTATTTATTTATGATTTTCATTTATATACATTTCAATAGTTTCCCAATCATTTTAACATTTCAAAACTCGACTTCCTTCCCCCTCTTCCTGAAATTCCTTAAATTTATTTTTTATATTTCCTGCAGATTCTAAATTAACTTACTCATTTATTCATGTACTTTAAATATTTACTCTTATAAAACTGCAGGTTATTGCAATAATCCTGCCAATGTTCTTATCTGTTTACAGTTAGTTTGTAAATATTCAATAAACCATTTCCATTCTTTTATAAAAAGTTTGTTATCTTGATTTCTTATTTTTCCAGTAAGTTTCACCATTTCTGCATAAGTTTTTATATCCATTCTTCTTTCGTTGGGACTTCTTTTTTCCATTTTGGGGCAAATAGCATTCTTGTCGCTGTAGTCGCATACATGAATAAATTTCTATACAATTTGGGTAGTTCCCAAAAGAAAAGCTTCTTTTTTGTTTTGTTTTTTACAAATTTTATTTTAAACATCTTTTCCAATTCATTATATATCATTTCCCAGTAAGCTTTAACCCTGCTACAAGACCACCACATATGATAAACGTACCTTCTTTCTCTTTGCATTCCCAACACTTATTTGATTTTGATTTATACATTTTTGCCTATTTTCTCGGTGTTAGATACCATTGATAAAACATTTTTATCTAGTTTTCTCTTAAAGCATAGCATGCTGTGAATTTTATGTCTGTATTCCACAATCATTCCCATGTCTATTGCCCAATGTATCATTGAGGATTTCCCCCACTCTTTCTCAAAGGAGTTCAGGGTTGGCATCTCAACCCTATATTTGATCTCTGCAACAGCCCTGTAAGGTAGTGCTCTGCTTTCTTCATCCAGCATTCAATTTTGCTTTATTTCCTTGGCCTTGGAGATCCCTCAAAAAGAATCCAGACTTCTAAGTTCTGGTCTTCACAGTCCATCTAGTTAAAAAAAACCCTCCATCTCTCGCTGGTTTTTTGTGTTATTTCTATATTTTTTTGTGTTATTTCTATATTTCTTTTTTTAAAAAAATAACTGAGACAAAACTTTTGATAGATTGCTTAGTTTGCAAGGTTCTGGGAAAAGTCTCGAGATCTTTCTCTCCCTCCTGCCATCGCACACAAATGAAATTTAACAGCTTCCAAAGAGGGTGAACCAAGTGAGTGTAGCAGAGGCAAAATTAATATTTTGCAAAAAGAAACAATAGGAGAGAAAGCAGCAGAGGGGAACTCCAAACCTTTTGCCTTTTTCTGTTGCTGTCACTAGAGGGTGGAAGAATGTCAGTACTTCATACAGAAGGCAGAGTTTGGGATCTGGAGCGAGCTCTTAAGACAAAACAACAACTCCTGCGACCGTCTGAGAGGCAGTAAAGGATTTCCCAGAAAGACTACCTGGGCAACACTTGACAAAGCCATATTTCCTGGTTTATTGATTTTCTTGCCACACTAAAAAAAAACTGGCTTTGTACATCAATAACTTTCTTTAGTTAGGAAATGCCAGCTTGTGGAAACATTACTGGCTCTTTCCCACCCCCATTTTTCTTCTTCTTTTTCATTTTTTTTATGTGTGTGTGCACGCACATGGTGGAACATAAAGGCTACAAAAGGAAAATTGTGTGCTGGGGGAATTTGGGTATCTCAGGGAGGCACGGGAGGTTATGGAAGTATGGTCAAGAGGAGCCTGATGGGGCAGAAGAAATGAGGATGGACTGGATTAAGAGACCAGAAGGAAATAAAAAAACAAACCCAAGCACTCTAATGGATCCATATACTTGACACTGGTGTATTCCCCCCCACCCCCACCCCCCACATCACCTCCACCGCTGCAACACTTCTGACATCTGACAATGTATTAGAAGGAGGAAGAACTCAATATTATTTTCTTCATTTCTGAACGAGGCGACATGATAGAAGTATTTAAAATTATGTATGGTATGGAGACAGCGGAGATATTTTTTTTTCCCTCCCTCACTTTATCGTAACACAAGAACTTGGCGATGACCAGTGAAGCTGAAAGTTGGAAGATTCAGGACTGGAAAGAGAAAGTACTCGTTTACATGGTGCATACTGAAACGATGGAACGGGCCAGCATCTTTGATGGCTTTAAAAAAAGGATTAGACCATGGGTAGGCAAACTAAGGCCCGGGGGCCGGACCCAATCGCCTTCTAAATCTGGCCCGCAGATGGTCTGGAAATCAGCATGTTTTTACATGAGTAGAATGTGTGCTTTAATTTAAAAGCATCTCTGGGTTATTTGTGGGACATAGGAATTCATTCTTTTTTTTTTCTTCCCCCCCCAAAAAAAATATTATCCGACCCCCCCACAAGGTCTGAGGGACAGTGGACCAGTCCCCTGCTGGAAAGGTTTGCTGACCCTTGGATTAGACAAAATCATGGGGGATAAGATTATCAGTGGCTGGTAGCCATGATGCCTACGTTCTGTTTCCAAGATCAGAAGCAGTAATGCTTCTGAATACTAGTTGCTGGAAACCACAGCAGGCAGGAGTGTTGTTTGACACAGGTCCTGCTTAAGGGTTCCCTGTAAGCATGTGGTTGGCCCTTGTGAGAACAGGATGCTCAACTAGATGGGGCCGCTGGCCTCATCCATTAGACTTTTGCATTCTTATTTTATTCCGTGAATCACAGTATTCCAGGTGGGGTCTGACCAAGGTAGACTAGAGCAATACTATGACATCCCTCGATCTGGACATTATACTTCTGCTGATGCATCCTAGAATAGCATTAGGTTTTTTTTTTTTGTTGTTTTTTTTGCTGCTGCATCACACTATTGACACGTCAAGCTTGTGATTTACTAAGATCCTTTTCACATGTACTGCTATGAAGTCAGGTATCCCCACATCCCATAACTGTGTATCTGCCTAAGTGCAGAACCCTCCATTTGTCCCTACTGAAATTCATTTTGTTAAGGTTATGTTGAAGCCTGATTCAACCTTCTGAGGTGTTAGCTACCCCTCCCAGTTTGGTGTCATCTGCAAAGTCTATTAGCATCCCCTCAATTCCGTAATCCAAATCATTTATAAAGATATTCAGCACCTCCAGGCCTAGAACAGAACTCCATGACACCCCACTTGTCATTTTTTTTTGAGGGATGACAACGAACTATTAGTGGGCAGTCTTTGAGTTGGGTCAGTCAACCAGCTACAAATGCACTTAACAGTAACATTGACCAGCCCACATTTTACCAGCCTTACTGCAAGAAAATCATGGGGGACTTTGTCAAAAAGCCATACTAAAATCTGGATACGTTACATCCACAGCATTCCCCTGATCCAACAGACTTGTAAGATTAGTCTGGCTGCTGTACCTTCTCTTTCAGCAGGGCATCCACCTTACACTTGCTGCCGGTGTAGCTTCATGCATCAAGCAGGTAAATGAACAAGGCATAGGCATTTTTCACCGCTGCTCCTGCTGCCTTGCTGTGCCTGTCTCTTGATCCTACATATGTGGAAACACAGCACTCTGGGCCTCAACCTTAAACTCTCCTGCTCAGTGCTCTCTCAAACACCCTTGTTTACTAGCCCTGTTCACAACTTTTTGTTGTGAGCTCCCATAGACTTGAGAGCAGCTGTGTAGAACTGGTGGCTGCTGACTTCTTGGGAATTATAGCTCTGTGAAGAGTAAGCTACAGTTCCCAGAATTCTTAGGAGGCAAAATGTCATTTAAATATGCTTTAGATTCATGTTCTGTACACAGCCTAAATGCAAGTATGCACAAATATGACTTTATATGTTTATATGTTAAAAGAGTGTGTTCAGGAGGGAGAGCGAGTTGAAAATGAAATTGCACTCGAAGAACTCCAGTGTTCCTTCAGTATGATCTCCAAATCAGAGGTCAATTTTTTTATTTTTTAAATGAAACCCCTTCTTCCCTCTTTTCCCTCACCCCCCCCCCCCGTTCTCTGAGTCTGGATTTCACTGACAAGGAAATTACTTCAAGAAATGACCCAACATTGTGTGTGTGTGTGTGTGTGTGTGTGTGTGTGTGTGTGTTTGTTTTGCCTCTCTGGGAGTGAGTTTCAGCTATCCTCTCCCATCCTAAGAAAAGTATAAAGAAAAAGGGGAAGAGAAAAAGGTGAGGGGAAAACAGGCTAGGTTTGGAGGGGAGGGGGGGCCTCACTTTGGATTTTAAACACAGTGAGCTTCGCACATCAAACAGGGCTGTGCTTTGCGCTAAAATGTTCAAAGTACGGTGGAGAGAGATAAAGGGCTTTGATGGGATGTGGATATTTCCCAGGGACATTGCAAGCAATAATCCAGATGTTCTGCTGTAACGCAACGAGTGTCCACGGATAGAGCAGGAGGTCCCAGCCAAGTGCAGCCTGCTGGAGGGCCTTGGCCTCTCCTCTCTCATGCTGTTCTGCCATATGGAAGCAATCTCCCAGCCCCTTTTAATGGCCAGCCTCGGATTCCGTTTTCGCAGGCCTCACAGAACCTAAGTGGGCCTGTTTTTATGGACAAGTTAGAAAGAAGCCTTTCCAAGACAAACATCCAATTGCGAGGGGGGAGCGGGGAAGAGCGGAATTAGGACATACCAAGCCGCAAAATTATTTTAGAGCGTATTTCACGGAAGCGGGGCTGTTTTTCTTTGGCAATTGGCAGATTGTAGGCTTGCCCTTTGATCCTTTGGGGACATTTCCCCCCATTTCCTTTTAACAAGGGGGAGTAGAAGGGTGCGGGGGGGGGGAGGCTAGAGCAAAAGAAAACGGGATTTCAAATAGTTTGCTGCTTTTAGGGAGAAAACGATCAGTGGGGACTTTGAAGTATGTCCATGGGAACGGGCAGGCTTTTGGTTTTTTTGTCCTGTGAAACAAAACCTTAAAAAGAAAAAGGAAAAAACCCTCTGCAGCTGGATTTATGAAATCTCTCTCTCTCTTTTGTTAAAAAAGTGGGAGTTCTTAGCTTGGTACAAGGAAAGTCAAGATGTGTATTTCCAGTGGAATGTCGTGATTGTACAGAAATAAATGGATCTGTGTGTGGGATTGCAGAAGGCATGGATGCTTAGTTTACAAGAAAAAATTCAGCACGCTATGTGCTTGTGTCTGGGAGAGAGAGTGCACACACAATTCTCCTGATTAAGACATTTTGATAAAGGTTTGTCAAGCAACAATTGTTTAAAAAGGCCAGTCTCTTTTCTGAGCTTTTCTGCAGGTATCGTTTTATCTAGAGGTGGTCCACACATGCATAAACATTGCTTGATTTGTTCTATGCTTGATGACTGGGCAAGTTAATGTGGAAATTTTCTGAGGCATTGCATTTGAGCCAATTAGAGAAGTTCTGTCTCTGATGGGAGCTGTTAGTGAGCCATCACAGATATGCAGGTCACCGTGTGATGTTACCTGCAGTCATCAAGGGGTGACTGTGTATGAGAGAGTGGGAGAGAGAGAGAGAGAGAGAGAGAGAGAGAGAGATTTTCTGTAATGGCTCCGAACATCATCTTGACTCCCTGGTCTATGCCCCTGGACCATGGCTGGCAGCATGTTTTGCCAAGTGAGAAGTCAGACCCACTGCTATGTAGTCTATGTTGGAGAAAAGCAAATACGTTTCCTTCTCTTGAGCTTCTAGTTAATGCATGTGTTACTTTAAACCACATGATGACTCTGCTTGAGCCTCTGTGTGTCTCAGTTAAATCCACCTCTAAAAGCTGAGCCACTTTGTTGTTCTCTCCAGACAAGATGTCTGCTGCTTTCGCTCTCTGATCTGCACTCACTCTGTAAATAGTTCCTGCATGAATAAAGCCTTTGAACTCCAGAAACGGTACAAGCTTATTCAAAAATTGGGACTTTGGGGACACTTGGCAAGCTTTACACCCCACATCTCAGGATTTTCCGTGCTTTTCTAAAAGACCTAAAACACTTTAACACGTCAGTCTAATACTGGTACCAAAAGGTAAGGTTTGACAGATTTTGGCTTGATAACACTTTCTGGATATGCCCCAGTGTCTATCAACAAAACAACAACAAATTTATTAGTCACTTTTTCTTGCCAAAGGCAACTCAAAGTGACTTACATTTACTTCTTTATGCCTTCTCTTCTAGAACAGAAAATTTGTACTTTGATCCAAGTTTGCTCTCCGATGCAGTGTCCAAGGAGTGCCTATTTAAATCACTAGAACAATATTTCAAGGAGATTGATTTTCTAGACACTAGCGTTCCCATGCAATGGGATGCAATGAAGGCCATCCAGAGAGGGCACTGCTTTGGTGAGGCAATAAGGGGGGAAAGAAAGCATGATCAAGAAACTTGCTTAATCACCACAGAAATTAAAACACTTGAAGTGCTCTAATGTAGAACAGGCTGCAAAATCTCTTAGATCTTTAGCCTGGTCTAAACTAAAATTACTTAATTCATCTAGCCCTTCAACTGATCCTGTGTGTGTGTGTGTGTGTGTGTGTGTGTGTATAGATATAGATATATGCAGTGTTTTTTCCCTAAAAACAATGTTTAGGGGTACTCTTGTTTCCGCCTGAGACTCAGGAAACACTGGGAAAGGAAAGGAAGCCGCCATCGGGGGTAGCAACGGAACTGACGATTCACCGTGCTAGAGAAGAAACTAAAATTTTTAAAAATTTAGTTTCTTCTCCCATTAGATTCACAAAATGTTAAGGGGTATGCGTACCCCCAGAAAAAAGCACTGGATATATGTTTGCATATGTATACTTATTTTTTTAGAAAACAATGTATGCCCAATGTATACATGGGGAATTTATGGAATTGTGCTCGTCTCACCTTTTTTCAGGCAAGTGTCATTCGATCCTTAAGGCTAACAGATTCCTGGCGGAAGAGCCAGCTGTGGAATGGGACGGTGACCATTGCCTTAATAGAAGGGAAGCACATCCCTGCAGGGGGCATGGCACAGATATTTGTTTTGTTGAAAATGGGAGAGCAAAAATACAAGAGCAAGGTAAGCATGCTAATGGAAAGGACTAACCACTGATGTTTGTTTCTCTTAAGCGTCTGGTGCTGGTGGCGGTCGTTGTGTGTGTGGCTTCTCCAATAACCTCATTCCACTAGATATTTAGCACACCTTGATTCTGAAATGTAAGCACACAGCAAGGGAAGCTAACTATGAAAGGGCCAAAGGAAGCATTTTCTGGATAGCTAATCATGGATGTTCAACTGTAATTTTTTTTTAAACTGAAATGCAGCTCAGTGTCTGTGTTCGTATTGTGGGCGCTGCCAGCTTCTTTAGAGCAGAGTGGGCGTTTAGCCCTTGCCACCCCATTATCAAGATTAAACGCAAAATAACACATCCTCAGATTGGGCGGGGGGAGAGAAGTTTGACTCAGTTGGCATTTAATGACAAATCCACCTGTTTTGCACTTTGCAACACAATAGGCAAACTGAAACACCAAAGCCTTCCTTCAAAATTTGCACTTTTGCAGTGGAGTTCTCTAGTCACATGATGTGTAAGTGGTTTAAGTCATGCTGGCCACATGACCCGGAAAGCTGTCTGTGGACAAACGCCAGCTCCCTTGGCCTGAAAGCGAGATGAGCGCCACAGCCCCATAGTCACCTTTGACTGGACTTAGCCGTCCAGGGGTCCTTTACCTTTACAAATATGTGTAGTAGAGTAAAGTCTGCATGCTAAGCAGATGCTCTACCACTGAGTTATGGCTCTTTTCCCTCAGGAGCCACACAACAGTTGATCGTACCTGCTTCAATATGGCTACCTCTCGGTGTGTTTTACATTTGCACACCTGTTCAATTTGTCCTCCGGGGTCGACCCTTTCCTGCTCCAATGTTTTATGCCCTAAATATTGATTGTTTTAGATTGTATTTGTGTTCTCTTCCCCCCTCCCCCTTTTGTTTCGGCAGATTGAATTTTATTTATTTGTTTGTTTTAACGAAAGCAACAACCTTTTGAAAGAAAAGTAAACCTTGTAACTGCATGTTTTCTAGACACTTTGTAAGAGTGCAAATCCACAGTGGAGGGAACAATTTGATTTTCACTACTTCTCTGACAGGAAGGATGTGTTGGAGATTGAGATCTGGGGAAAGGATAACAAAAAGCACGAAGAAGTTTTGGGAATGTAAGTTTTTTTTCATCTCTCTCTTTAAATATGTGTTTTGTGAAAGCCTTGAATATGAATGAAGTTGATGTGGGGAACAAAATGTGGAATAATCTCTCTTGCTCACTCGTTCACGCGCTCTCAGTGTATTTATTTATTTGTTGTGTTTTTATCCCACCTTTTCCTCCAAGAAGCTCAAGGTGGCATATGTGGTTCCCCCCTTCCTCATTTAACCCCCCACAACAACCCTGTGAGGTAGGTTAGGCTGAGAGGCGTTGACTGGCCAAGGTCACCCAGTGAGCTTCATGGCTGAGTAAGGATTTGAACCCTAACCCTACCTGAAGATATCAGGGATTGAACCTGGGACCTTCTGCTTGTGAAACAAATGCTTTACTACTGGTCTGCAACCATGCAGTCCGCAAGGGATTACACTTATTTAGAGGCGTATATCTGTAGTGAGCCCAGCCATGGGGAATAAGGCCTGCTTCTGCATAGCCCCATTCTCCCTTTGTCTGCTTCTTTGTCACTCTAGAATATTATTATTATTATTATTATTATTATTATTATTATTATTAATTATTTGTACCCCGCCCATCTGGCTGGGTTTCCCCAGCCACTCTGGGCGGCTTCCAACAAAGATGAAAAACACACTAAAATGTCACATATTAAAATGTGAACTGTACCACTTGCATTTGCATATATGGAATTGTTT
Source organism: Podarcis liolepis (assembly GCF_965112155.1). Taxonomy (NCBI): domain Eukaryota; kingdom Metazoa; phylum Chordata; class Lepidosauria; order Squamata; family Lacertidae; genus Podarcis; species Podarcis liolepis. The sequence continues at coordinate 30,689,886 of NC_139569.1, forward strand.
TTACATATGGAGTTGTATTTTTAGGCCATGTGTTTGCTGTGCAGTCACTTGGAGATATTTTATGGGACTCACACGTGAAATCAAATCAATAGTGAAATGAGCATAAATGTTTTTTATAAAGCATTTACAAGATTCTAGGCATCAGTAAGACAAGAGTATGGAATAAATTTATGTAAAGTCAAGTTAAAATAAAAACTCTAATTATCTGTATGTTTTAATATCTTACTCTCCCCCTCCCTTTCTCTCATTTTAAAAATATCAGTGTTTAATTACTTTGAAATGATTGTTTTTTCTATGCTTTTAGCTGTTTCTATTTTATTTGTAAGCTTCCTTGAGTCCCTGTCTGGGAAAAAGGCAGGGTATTAATAAGTATAAATGTAATAGTAATAGTAATAATAATAAACAACTAAATAGTTTAAATGAAAGTTTAAACAAACAAGGGAGAGAGAGATGAAATGTCAGGTTTGGTGGCATCTGATATATTCCTGCTGATTGAAACCATCAGGTAAAGCAGGGTTAAATGCTGCTTTTCTCCAAGGCTGAAAGATTTTTGTACAGCCACTAACTATTCAAACCATCTGGGATCACTCAGACCACAGCCCAGACTTGACTGTACAGTTTTGCTAAGGAATTGCCAACAGAGTTCCCACCTGCACCGGGACAGCAGATCCCACTCGAAACACATTTGCACGCTTAAAAAATAAGTGATTAAACTTTATGCGATCCAGTGGTATGAAAAGACTCAGTTAAGAAATGCGAACGCATATTGAGTTTTAATGTGGCAATCCAGCTGTTTAATTGCTTGTGTGTCTAATTGTTTACACAGCAGTTTATCTCAGTGCAATGCTACAATCCGTTCGCATCTCCCCCTGCCACCGTGTGAGCATCAGATGGAATGCAAAGAACCCAGCAGTGATGGTTCCAAAATGGTCTCCCCCAAGGCGAGGGACTCGTAACTCTGCTGTAATGTCTACAACTGTTTACTGTATGAGTTGTTGTCCCCTATGTTACATCTCCTCAGACCTCCTCTAGTGGCATGTCAGCCATGCAGATCAGGCGTTGGGATGCTGGAGAAATCTGAAGCAGTTTGCCTTAAAAGACAAGGCTCCCCAATTTATACTTTTTGAAACCCAAATCTTTAATTTTATTTGCATTCATCTGAATTTTCAAATGTTGTTCTCCAGCAAAGTCATGTGTGCAAAAATGCAGATACCGGGGTAAATTGTGTATGAAAATAGATATATCAGCTTTTTAAAAGGTACAAAAATGCATTACATTAGAGGAAACGGCTTTGCAAATGTGCATATTGAGCAAAATTTCATAGAAAAAAATGTGCACGTTAGGAGAAATTTGCACTAAAATGCAGATGAATTTTTCACGAGGACTTCTTTTTTAAAACATTGCAAATTGACGTGAAGATGTGGAAGCTGCATTTAGGATTTGGAAAATGAGAAACGGAGAGGAACTGAAATTGACAGATTTGCCTGTCTCTAGCACGGGCAAGATGACTTATAGAATTAAGAGGCAATCTGCATAATATGCAGTTCTAACAAAGAGGAAGGTGTGTCACTCTCACCTTGAAAAGCATTCATTGGGAAGGAAGTGTATTGATGAGATAATTGGCATCCTGGGAGGTTTGCCAGCCATTACTGATAAGCCTGCAGGGGTTTTCCAGGGGTGGGGAATCTCTGACCATCCATTCTAATGTCCATCAGCCCTGGCCATTGTGTACACTGGTTCAACCTGATGGAAGTTGGGGTCTATCAGCATCCAAAGGTCTACAAGTTCTCCACACCTGTTGTTTGTGATTGAAAGAAGTATTTAGTTGCCCAAGAAGACTTGGTTTCATGTCTCTGCTGATGAAACAAAACATAGGGAGCAGCCCAAGTCAGACCACCTAGTCTTCTCCAGCTGGCCAGGGCTCTCCAAGGTTTCAGACAGGGTTTGCTCCCAGTCCTACCTGAAAAGGTTGTGGATTGAAGCTGGGGACCTTCTGCATGCTAAGCAGATGTTCTACCACTGAACTATGCACCTTCCCCAAGTATGCTCAAGTGCAGCCTTTTAAGAGCAAACTTTCAGTTTCTTGTGCAACTGGCAACCACTTCTGCAAAGACATAAGCCAGAGTTGCTTCATTCCCTTGGTTTAAGCACTTACCGAAAGCAAATGCTTCAAATGACTTGCAAGTGGATTGCTTAGCCTTTATTGTACGCCACCGTCTTTTCCACCTGGAATGATGTTAGCTTGAATGTTTTGGGGGGAAAGAGGGAGAGGTTTTGTGTGCCCACCTTTTCTCTCCAAAACTGGCTATTTAGAAGTAGACTCTGCAATTTAGAGCAGATGGCTGGCAGCCACTGTGGTTCTACAGCTGGAAAGGGATCAAACTGGAGTAATGTGTGCCCCATTTACCCAGAAGGAACCCAACTGGAGGGAACCTCTGAGGATTTTTTTTAAATGGCCATTAAGAAAACACCTAAACAAGTTTTTGTTTAAATGAAAACCTGTCGACAGGCCTTAAGCACCGAAAGGCTGTTCCAAAATCTTCCCATCTTTGCCTGTGTTTGGAAATTCAATCCCACTGCAACTCTTCCTCTTTGAGTCCCTTTCAGTTGGAAGATGCAAATATTTGCTTAACGTCTTCCATAATAACTTTCATCTACAGAGCTTCTTGAAAAGTTTGCCCGATGTATTTCCGAGTAAAATGTATTTTAATGCTTTCACTCCAAGATTTTTCACAGCTACAAGGATGCAAGTCCCTCCCTTCTCAATTCTTGAAAAATACTTAAATGTTTTTGTTGCCCTCCACTTTTTTCAAAAAAGTGTAAGACACATATACATTAGGGGTAATGTAAGTTGAGTGGTTGATATTATCCGGCCTCACAAGGAATGTGCACATCATCTGCCCATAAAGAGGGAACTGGGCATATTTTCTGCTTAATATACATAATTCCAACAGGTCTTTGGGGACATGCATATGTTGACTGGAATATTACCCTAACATAAATCTTTAAAAATTGTTTGTGTGTGTAATGAAGAAGGTGTTGGAGACCCTTCTCTGGAACCCCCAACTATCTGAGCTTTTTTGATCTAACTCACTTTAAAGACAACTGTCCACATTGCAAGAAGTGTACAGTGGTACCTTGGGTTACATACGCTTCAGGTTACAGACTCCGCTAACCCAGAAATAGTACCTCGGGTCTAGAACTTTGCTTCAGGATGAGAACAGGAATTGTGTTCCGGCGGCACAGCAGCAGCAGGAGGCCGCATTCGCTAAAGTGGTACCTCAGGTTAAGAACAGTTTCAGGTTAAGAACGGCGCTCCAGAATGAATTAAGTACTTAATCTGAGGTACCACTGTATAATGGGTGCGGTGTATAGTAATCTATAGTACTGTGCTGATGTTTTATCCTGTGATTTCCCCGACTATTCTTGCATCAATTGACAAGAAATTGTCAATTCAGGAATTCAGGAATTATGAAAGGGGAGAGAAAATGTTGGTGAAATTCTCACATGTGGAGTGCAGGGTTTCCCTCCCCAATTCGCCTTCCTTTTGTGGTTGCCAAGGTGCCTGGCCCATGCATTGTGGGGCAGATCCAAGATGGCAGCCAGCTGAAGGCTGATGAAGGAGCTTGAATATATCTGCCAATAAGGATTGAAGAATAGCCAAATGAATGAATCTAACCTACTGACTTGTCAAGGTCTTATTGCTCCCGACAATCCTCCTTTGATGGGGTACGTTCAGAATTGAAATTAACTTTCCAGCAGAGTATCCATTCAGCCCTCCCAAGATTATGTTTAGATCAATCACCCTAACATTGAATGCAGTGGCCAGGGGGTGTTTGAGAGTGTCTGTTCTTTCATTCTGCAAAGTCGTCTCACCAATGATTTTCATCCTGCAGTCTCCCTGGGTGCTTTTGCTTCAGATGTAGAGCTTAGGGTGGTGCTATTGTGAAATAACTCCTCCCATAGTGCTTCCCAGATCAGGAAGCATGGGCCACTGGGGAGGCTGGAGAAATGTTTACTGGTACGTAAACTCTTCTGCAGATGAAGGAAACTTGTGTGTGTGAAATTGGAGGACGGATTTCAGCACAGCACTAGTAAGACAGTCTGCATGTTTTCTGAAACGGCTGCTGCACATTAATTCCAACCCCTTTTGATTCTATTGTTTTTAGGTGTAAAGTTGATGTTAGTGCGCTCCCTGGAAAACAAGCCAACCATTTGGAATTGCCCTTGGATAAACAGCCTGGGTCCCTGTTGATGGTGATCTCTGTCATTCCCTGCTCAGGAGTTTCTATCTCTGATTTGTGCGTTTGCCCTCTGGGAGACCCCAGTGAGAGGAAACAACTTTTCCAGCGCTATGTGAGTTCGAAGGCCTCCATTTCTCCTTAAGGAAAAATCAAGTGTGTGCGTGTGTAGAAGGGAATTGTACCAGAAAATGACGTCAAAGCCCAGATCCTAATCACATGTCTGTTAATGGGGGAATGAAATATATCTCACACTAAATATTATGGCTGGTGTGATTTAATCAATTGTCTGTACAGTTAGCCCCAAGCCATATGGGTGGTTTGCATTTGATAGTTCTCAAAACAGTAATTTCCTTTACTATTACAGAGCAGGAGAGAGAGAGAGACAGATCTTTCTCCATCTTCCCCAAATTTGTTTCAGCTCTGTTTTGCACTTCCGATGTGACAATTGGCTATCAGATCAAGTTTATTTAATTACAGAATGAGAATGGGGAAACTTTCCCATCCAAATGTTATTCGACTCCAGTTCCCATCAGCTGGAGCCAGCAGGGCCAATGGTATGGGATAATAATGGGAGTTGCAGTCTGACAATATCTGAAGCGCCACATGACGCTCATTGTCACACTAGAGCACTGAACAGGAGCAGCCTGTGCCACTTAAGTAGGGTAAGTCACTAGATTTAAATACATCCTCCTTGTGGGGAAAAGAGGGGCAGAAATGTAGAAAGCATAGCCTTCTCATTATATGCAGGGAGTTTTCCTTTCCTTTTTTTTCTTCCAATGTTAAGTTGTGTGTGAACATATCAGACGACACAGCGATTCTTCAAACAGCTCTTGTTTATTCACAGGCCAGAACAGAACTGAACTGAAGGGTTCAGTAAGCCTGCTTATATAGAGCTCCAGTACAACGTACCTTTAACAATTTTCTAAAACTATCCAATCAGTCAACGTCACTTTCAATCCCTTATTTGCATAACTATCTACCGTATCCCTCTGCTGGCCCAGGGTGAGAACTTCAGTACATAACATCCAACTAGGGGAAACATTCAAATATGAAATACTCCCAACCATCCCCTGCATTGCTGCAATCCAGGAAAATGCCCTGGATTGTAAGAGTGAACACAGCTGGTTCTTGAAATTGGATTGACTCCCTATGCCATCCTGGGACACAACATATTTATGGATTCATTTAGATTCCATTCTTCAACATCTCAAGCAAGCATGGGACAGCCGTGCATTTTTCTCTGCACTTGTATGTGGTGCTGGGGAAAATGCCAGAAACATTTAGAGTTCTGTGAAATATAGGGTACAAAACAATCCAGAAATTTCCTTTCCAATACAAGGAGGAGTTCAAAATGGCAGCTTTCTTTTTAAAAACGTTCTGTGCTATTGTGCTTTTCAGGCATTTATTTTTATGCAAATAGAAGGAATGCAATTTTAAAACAGCTATAGATATTCAACTGCAATGTTGTCATCACCAGAAAATAAATTAGTCATGCGTTTATTGTTCAGGGAATTTGGGAGGGCAAGGAAGAGCCTTGAGCAGATCATAATTAAATGATTTCTTATAGTTTACTTACAGAGCTGTTGTCTAAATCACTATTTGGCCTTGCATAGAATTTGTTCTTTAAGAAAGGCATAATACAAATGTGTAAATAAAATAAATGTTTAAAAATATTTTAACTTCTTCTGACAATGTTTTCATTGCAGTGCATAAGGAACTCTTTCCATAACATAAAGGATATTGGATTTTTACAAGTCAAAGTATTAAAAGCTGCTGATCTGTTGGCTGCTGATTTTTCTGGTATGAAATATTGCTGATCTAGACTTTAGATTATATCCCCCAACATGTTATAGTAGAAGTTCCCAGTGCTGACCCCTTTTTTATCTTATGAAAAATAGAAAATACCAAAGAGAATACATATATGATAGTGGCATTTTTTAAAAGTGTATGAGTCTTTCATATTTATTTATACAGCATGATCACATCTTACATGTGTTTAACTTGTGTGATTTCAAAGATACATGGTTGAAGGCAGGCTGGCTGAAATCATGCAAGTTAAATCCAAAAATCTCTTTTTGCTCTGGGTTCCTTTGGGGGTTACCTGGCATGCAGGAGTGCCAACTTGGCCCCACAACTGTGGGTACCTGGGGCTGTCAATGCCATGCATTATTATGCATGGCACTGGCACCAAAATTTGTGGGTGCCTGGCTCCTTCATGGGGAATTTTGTAGGAGTTCTGGCACCAAGGGCCCCAGGGAGTTGGCACCTATGCTAGCATGGAAATAGATTTTAAGCTCTCCACCTTGCTTGCTGGGCAAGAAGAAGAAGAGTTTGGATTTGATATTCCGCTTTATTACTACCCTAAGGAGTCTCAACGCGGCTAACAATCTCCTTTCCCTTCCTCCCCCTCAACAAACACTCTGTGAGGTGAGTGAGGCTGAGAGACTTCGGAGAAGTGTGACTAGCCCAAGGTCACCCAGCAGCTGCATGTGGAGGAGCGGAGACGCGAACCCGGTTCACCAGATTATGAGTCTACCACTCTTAACCACTACACCACACTGGCTCTCAAGGTTTCCTTGGTGCATTGGCTGTAAAACTACTAAGGATTCTCTCTCTCTTCCCCTCACCTGCTAGCCATTGAGTTGCTCCAAGGTTTGGGTACAGGTGATTTTCATGCATATGCAGAACTCTTGGAACCAAACCCCCTTGTAAGATGTGATCATGCTGTATTTCAAACTTTTCTAAACTGCTTAACATTTTTCAAATCTCTAATTTGATTATTGTAACTCGCTCTAAGTGGGGCTGCCCTTGAAGCTGATCCAGAAACTCCAGCGGGTGCAGAATGCTGCAGGGAGGCTCCTTACATGGTCCTTGCCACGGGATCACATTCATCCAGTGCTTTACCAACTGCACTGGCTCCCGGTGGAGTACAGAGTCAGATTTAAGGTGCTGGTTTTGACCTTTAAAGCCCTATGCGGCCTAGGACCCACGTACCTACGGGACTGCCTCTCCTGGTATGCCCCGCGAAGGACCTTAAGGTCCACAAATGACAACACTTTGGAGGTCCCAAGTCGCAAGGTGGTTAGATTGGTCTCAACTAGGGCCAGGGCCTTTTCAGTACTGGCCCCAGCTTGGTGGAACACTGTGTCACAAGAGACTAGGGCCCTGTGGGACTTGACATCTTTCCACAGGGCCTGCAAGACAGAGCTGTTCCGCCTGACCTTTGGTTTGGACTCGGTCTGACCCTTATGTTTCTCCCCCCTTATGGTTTTGATCTATGTGCTACTATTAAATGAGGCTGCATTTTAAATAGTATTTTAACCTGTATTTAAAATTGTTTCTTTTCCTATTCCTATTATGTTTTTATTGTAATTTTACTGGCGTTAGCCACCCTGAGCCCAGCTCTGGCCGGGGAGGGCGGGGTATAAATAAAAAATTATTATTATTATTATTGTTAAGCCTTGCAAACAGTGTACAATGTAAAAACAAGAGAAGAAATGTGATGGTGCGCCTGCATCAACACAACTGGACACCTTCACCTGCCTCAACTGCAGCAAAACATGTCTTTCCCATATCAACCTCTACAGCCACAGCAGGCACTGCAACCTTCCATCAGGTTGACTTCACCCGCAAAGGCACACTCCTCCATGGTCTCCTGAGACAGGTGGATGCTAACAAGTCATCTAAACAACAAATATGGGTTTCAATCAATAGAACAGTATGAAAACATAAAAACAAATAAAGCTAATTTAGGGGGTCCCCATACAGTAAACCAGGGCCCAGTCTTACGGGTCACGGAAAGACTGGCTTTAGTATGTGTAGTAAGATTCATATACACATTAACACAGAACGAAAGCAAGCGAACATATTGTTGTGCTGAATTTTGTCCTCCAGTTTCTCTGCAGAAGAGATTTTCGTTTTTATATAGTATGTTCAGGTCACAGTAGAATGCAATCTACAGTTGTCCTTGGATCCCGAACGCCCTGGAACTCAGACGTTTTGGCTCCCAAATGCCGCAAACCCAGAAGTGAGTGTTCTGGTTTTCAGACATTCTTTTGGAAGCTGAGTGTCCGACAGGGCTTCTGTGGCTTCTGATTGGCTGCAGGGACTTCCTGCAGCCAATCAGAAGCTGTGATTTGGTTTTCTAATGTTTTAGAAGTCGAACAGACTTTTGGAATGGATTCCGTTTGACTTCCAAGCTACGAGTGTACTATACAAAGTAGAGTCGCACCTGTTGCTCCACCCATATTTGCCTCTGGCTCCACCCACCACTGGTATGCATCCCCTAAGGCTGATAAAGATTCCCCACTCATAACCTACAGCCATAGTGCTCTAAAAGTTAGACCTGTGTGTGAGTTCCTAAGACTTATTTTAGCTGCTGCTACTGGTTTGCACAACTTCTAAGCTGCCTTTCATCTAACATAGATCCCCACTCGGTTTATAGAAACAGTCACACACAATTTAAACATGATAAACCCTGTTTTAAAATTATATGGTTGCAAAACATTTTTCAGCAACGACAACGCCCCACATTTCAATAAGTACAGAAATAATTCACATAGCGACAGCACAACCTTGAGCAGACTGTTGTAAGGAAAATGCTGCGTCTTTAACGTGCTGGGGCGGTAAATGAGCGAGTTTTGCAAGGAAAGGATACCATTTGCGCAGCGCTGTTTGCCTTGTTTTGCAATAACTTATTTCCCTGCAGCAGAGTCATTTTCCAGTTGCCCTCACATAGCCCTCTGCTAGCTGAGTAGAACTTTTCAATAGTTGAAAGGTTTTCTAATATGCGATTCCTGCAACTCAAGCAAAAAAATGCATTACTGAAAAGGCTATATTGGAAGCTCTGAAATGAGGAAAAGTGTCGTCAAGCAGTTTACCAAGATAACTGGCAAGTTTTTCTTCAGTGGTCAAATAATGCACTAACAAATTATATATCTGGCTTACCTTCCCAGGAAAAAGTGACCCCTTTTGTGTGTTGGAGCTGGGGAATGGCAGACTTAAGAGTTACACTGTTTACAAAAACCTTAATCCAGAATGGAACCAGGTCTTCACATTGTAAGTGGATTTGCATCTGAAACTTTATTTTAAGGTAGTTATTTGCTAGCCTTCATTGAAAGATTCCATAGAGCAGGGCTAAAACTAGTTCACAGAACTTATCAAGACTATTTAAGATCAGCATTGATTCAAGAGTCATTGACGCTTGCCTATTTCTGTATTGCAGAGGAGTTCTGCATAATTTTTTTCCTAGAATTTGCAGCAGCACAATATATTATTAGAATTAATTATCTGAGGCCATACAAAGAAAGATGCTATTTAGCTTAGATGCCACTGATGTCAAAATGTTTAAGTCGAAATGCATTTTTTCAAAATACGTCTTTTGCAACCCTCCTTCATCTATTATCCACCTTTAACCAGCAGGGCTTGGGGTGTGCTACAGTAATTCAAAACTCAGAATATCAAACAAATTAAGACAAATTACCATTACAGGAATACAGTGGTTCCTGAAAAGATACACCTCTTAAGTTTTAGAAATTATTTATGTGACATAGCACACTGTATTTGAATTGCAATGTTGTAAAGCACATAAGGTATTTTGGTTATTATTGTATGTCCTATTGGCCTCTTGCCATAGCCTTCTTTTTTGTGAACTTTTAAATTCTTACACAGACATACATTACGTTCGTTTAGATCTTGACTTTTGTCATTCCTTTGTATCTGTGAATCTCACCAGCCCCGTTAAAGACATCCACGATGTTCTAGAAGTGACGGTGTTTGATGAAGATGGAGATAAGCCTCCAGATTTCCTGGGCAAAGTTGCGATCCCTTTACTGTCTGTAAGTTTTTCTCTTTGGCTCTGCGTTATCGCTCCTGCCTTGATGGTTTCAGTGGGATATGGCTACCTAAGCCTGTTGCATGTAGGAACTGTGCTGAAAAGAAAAAAATTCTTTGTGATTCGTAAGCTTCAGTCAGTATTTATGATGGTCCTTTATGTTGCAAGTGGGGTAGCCTTTCAGTCAAATTCTGTGATTAATTGAGAGAAAGAGAACGGAGATAACATTGGCTCATCAGCTTGATTTCCCTTCGGAATATAATATTATGCTATCTCTTCTTTCTTCCCTTTCTTTTTTTGTACTCCAGGTGAGTTAGTACCAAATGAGTTGCTACATATTTTTTCTCCAGGTGGTTTCAGAACTCTCTTAGGTGCCTGTTGTTGCCAATTTATGAGTGAAAACGGACATAATATTTAAAGAGAAGTCATGAGTGTTCTTCCCTTTCATTGTTAGGGTACCCAGTGGTGGAACATGTTCTCATGGTGCCCAGGGCAGGTGGGCACAGCTGTGCTGGGGGAGGGGGGAGCAGGGTATGGAGGGCAATATGAGGAGGACACAGCAGGACAGGCAGGCATTTCCCAATCATTCTGGATTCGACTGATTGGAAGGGTGCGTGTCTGTTGTGTCCTCCTGATGCCCTCCCAGCTCCATGCTGCTTTGCGAAGCTGGGGTGTGCAATCAGACTCGCAAAGCAGTGTGGGGTTGGTGGGGGCAGTGTGAGGAGCAAAATAAGCCCTTGAAGAAACTGTGTCTGGGGCAATGTCCCCTCCCTCACCCCGCCCACGCTATGCCTCTGAAGGCACCTTCCCTTTCCTGGCATTTTGCATGACAGATGTGCATTCAGTTCCACAAATCGGGTCCTCCCTTAAAGAGGGCATGTATTGCGGTGAGACCTGGAAAACCAACACCATGTGTTGTGGGTAGGTACGATTGGTCAGCCACAACACCTGATTGGTAGGTCCCTCGAAGCTGGGTGCAATCTGGCCAATGGGATGCAGTCCAAACGGTTTGAGGGACCTATTTATGCCCATGCACATGACCCAGAGCTTCCTCTTTTGGCTCATGCATTGGAACACCCGCCCACCTCTCCCAACTTTTAGGGCTTGCGCTTGACCATGCTATGCTGTCGTGTGTTGTCTGTCATTGGGACAGGGGCACATCAGTAATTTCCCCCGCTTGGCTGATTGGCTGTTGCCATTTGGGTTTCGCCTGCTGTGTAGCAAATCGTCACAACTTGTAAGTTTGCGGATAGGCTGTGGTTCAGGTGATAGGGATTGGAGAATGCTCTTACCATCCCTATGTGAAGGGTATTCCTTTAAAGGAATCCAGGGACTTGATGGTTTGGTCAACCCCTGAGAGGGGCTTGTGCCCATGCCGAGTCCAGGGGGACATTTGGGTGGCAGAGTTAGCCCATTCCCGGCTTTGTGCTTATCCAGGTGTTCACCCTTGGCTGACCTATGGTGGAGCCCTGGATCAGCGCTACCTGCATGGCAGGGAGCTAGTCGAAGCAGAGCCTATGCAACCAGTGATTTTCTGTAATCAAAAAAGTTGTGGCCTAAATTCTGCCAAAAACCAAACCAAAAATTTGAGTCAAGTTTGAATTTATTTAGGGGGGAGGTTTCTGTGTCTGAACACGCAAAGGCTAGGTCAGCAGTTAGCCTTGCCTATCTTTGATGGTGCTTATGGTGGGATGCCAAGGGGTATTTTTGGGGTGGGGTGGGCCTTTGGCATTTGGCATTACCAGAGTGCTTTAACAGTAAATCCATCTTCCCAGGGAACTCTGGGAATTGTAGCTCTATTGGGGGAATAGGAGTCTCTTAACAATATTCTGCACTCTCATCAAACTACAGTTTCCAAGATTCTTTGGGTGGAAACCACGACTGTTTAAAGTGTTATGATACTGCCTTATAATGTTATAGGTTTGAGAGGGTCCATCTCGTTGATACCCTTGAGTCCCTTTGAAATCTGTGATCCTCTGTATATGAGGTTAGAATCTATAAGTGGAAACATGCTGAACTGGTCAGACTAGTTGCTTTGAAAGATAATGGCCTTAGCTGGCCAGTTAAGTACTATCACTTGCATATCTGAAGAGGTTGTCCTGTTGCCATAGAGACAAACGGATGGACTTTCCCCTACCTTACCTGGCTGGAGGCTGCATCATCCTAGAATGGAGAACAATACACTAAGGGGGGTCTGTGTGAGAGAGTTTTGGCTGATGCTCAAAGCTGTGACTTAAGGCTTCACCCCAGTGGGAAAGCAAAATCTGCCGGGGTGTAAATGCTGCCCCCCCATCCTATGCTCGGATTGTATATATGTGTAAATAAAACCATATGTCCTATAGATACAGTCTCTATTGGCCTTCATTCCAGGAAAATTGAACCCTGGGTAAGCACAGGTACCCTTGAAGTCTCTTGCTGTATGGAGATTGGGGTTTCCTCAACAATACGTATAGTACCTTGGTTGGATGCAAGCCTTAATTTTTTAGATTAGAATGGTAGTTTTATCACTTCCAAGCTTCATATTTCTCTTTCGACCTTGAACACAGCACCATCGCCCCCTCTTTCACAATGTCCTTGACTTTGGGACTGCATTAAGCCTGTTCTGTAAAGGCTATAGCTGCTCAATGCTTGCTCAGACTTTTTTTTTTTTTTAACGGCCTGCATCATGTGACGGGCTGTTTGATGTTTACAGGGAAGGAACAACTCCTTAACATCTTTTATTCAATTTTTGATGACTCTGTTAATTTCTCCCTGAGTCCTCGTATCCCTGATGTTACTGGACAGGAGCGGTGTGAGCAGCTGGTCTCCTGGAGAGCAGGCGCCTGCCAAATGGTCTATGCGAGAGGCAGCCGGCTGTGTGAGATGACAGAGAGAAGATGTTAGATTCTGATTCCACCCCCCCTCCTTGATTTTATAGACATTTGTCAAGTGTCCCTCAGGATTTGCATAACAAGGCAGGCAAGAGGAGGCAGCGGGAGGGGAGGAGAAGTCTCTCTCTGTGTGTCTGCGATGTGAGAAAATTCCAAACTATTTCGTCTAGTTTCTTTGGCCACATTCACACCATACATTTAAAGGGCTATGATGCCCTTCTCACCACTGAATACCTCCTTCGTTCTTTTAGAATGGCAATGGCGCCCACCTGAGAGGTTGTGGTGAGTTCCAGGTGGGGAAAAAAGGCCTACCTGCACCCCTCAGAGAGCTACAATTTCCAGAGTAGCTGAACTATCAATCCCTCTTCATGGGGAACTTTGGGAATTGTAGCTCTGTGAGGGAATAGAAGCCTCCTAACAAGACTCACTGTTTCTTTCCTGGCAACTAAAGATATGTAACGTAGGCTCCAAGTGAGACTCCCTTGGGAAATCAGGCATATAGTTGGCTGATATTTGATATCTTCTAGGACCATAGGCCATGGCATTCGATGGAGCTTGGAAGTCTCAACACAGTGTATACTTTCCAACTTCTGTGGGGAGAAAATAAGACATCCTGTTTCTTCGTATGAGATCTCAGCGGCCATTTTGTCCATCACAATCTCACGCTCTCTCTCGCACCTTGTTTTCATCCCGAAAAAGGGGCTGCGATCATGCATAGCACCCAGAACTGCATGTTTCTGGACACCACATAATATCTGGCTCCCCAAAAGTGCTTTTGGGGGGCCAGAGCAAGGTGCACAAGCCTGGGAGTGCGTCCTGGAAGACACATTTTCTGGTTTTGTATCAGAAACAGTTGGAAGGTATTGTACCGTGGTCTTCAGCATTTTAAATATTCCACATGCTTCACATTCCGTATCTACAGCAATCTTGCAAGGATGGTTTCAGTATTGCAGAGGTAGGGTGTTCGGAGACTGAGAGATGGTGGCTTTCCTAAATTCATCATTGAATTTATGGGTTTTTTGGTAGTAACTTTGCTTCATCAGTTGTCCGGCCAAACAGCCTATTGCTATTTGGAAGGAAAATAACTATTTAAAGTTGTAAATAACTGGAGCAAATGATTCCCTACTGGCTAGTGGGGTTCTGGAGTGTGTTTTGCTTGTTGGCTCTGTGTTACGTTTTAGACTTGCTTCAGTAAAGAATAATACCCCTAATGTGAAGCTGGACCCTGATATTTTAAATCTCTGCTTTTGTTTTCTTAGCCATTTAGGGCATGATCTCTCCAGTTTAAGAGAAATTCAAGCAGAGTACTCTTTAGCCGTTGAATTGATGCCTGTAGCAGAATGAGGTGCAGAAGCCCCAAAGCTGGCATTTAATCTGTTTATTAAATAGGAATTGGACTTTCCCTCTTCTCTCAGCCAGCATTCACCCCATTGTGGTGATGAGCAGCACTCAGAGGCTTATGAGTTGGATGCTGGCATAGCACCTTAGGATGAAGGATGCTCATGCAGGATGCTCTATGGGAATCTCTTTGCCTCTGCTCATGCTCTGCTTGCGTATAAAACAAAAGCACCGTCTCTCCAGCGTGGACCCTATAGCATTGCTGTGAAAACTGAAGCGCACTCAGTGATATTCAGTTGAGATTCTTATCTTTTTCTCATTATTATTTTTTATTTCTTTCAATTTGCAGATTAGAAATGGTGAGCAAAGTTGCTACACACTGAAGAACAAAGACCTGGAACTTCCCTCAAAAGGTGTCATCTACTTGGAGCTGGATGTTCTATTTAATCCTGTAAGTCGAATGGCTTCAGAGAATCGCCCTTTTCCTAGGAACATAGGGAGCTGCCTTACAGAGCAGATACTCTGCCAATGAGCCGGCCCACCTCGCAGGCTTGTTGTCTGGATAAAATGGTTAGGGGAGTTTGGTGCTAGGAGATCTATTAATCTTCACAAGTCTGGATGGGTTAAAAGAGTTGGTTGCTGAAGTACCAAACCAAGATGGAGCATCTGAACATAAACACCAAAGTCATGCAATTATTTATATTCTTTCAAAGGTAAAAGCCAGTATCAGAACCTTTTTTCCACGCGAAAGGCGGTTTCTGGAAGACAACCGCAAGTTTTCAAAGAAGGTATGTTTGTCTCTCAGCTGGGATTGTCTTTGTCTTTTTTGTTGTGGTTTTAACTAAATTTTGTACATAAGGAACAATAGTTTGTGGCCACAGAACATGAAGGTTTTGTTTTAAACATAAGGAGAGTTCCAAATTGGAACTCTTTAGTTTGTTTCAGATATACAGTGTTACCTCTGGTTACGAACTTAATTCGTTCTGGAGGTCCATTCTTAACCTGAAACTGTTCTTAACCTGAGGTACCACTTTAGCTAATGGGGCCTCCCGCTGCCACCATGCTGCCACGGCGCGATTTTTGTTCTCATCCTGAAGCAAAGTTTTTAACCCGAGGTACTACTTCCAGGTTAGCGGAGTCTGTAACCTGAAGTGTTTGTAACTTGAAGCGTCTGTAGCCCGAGGTACCACTGTACATAGACTGCTTTTGGTCTAAGGGCTCTCAGACAGTTGCACAGCCTATTGATACGAAAGAGAGCTGCAATAAATGCACTAAAACAATCAAAACAATATAAAATAGCAAAATCATCAAAAACTCACCAGTTGTCCTGAATCTGCATTCAGGCTCTTACTTACAGATGTGGCTCCCCAGCAATCCACCTCTCACTTGCAAATTGGGTTAACTCACTTACATGCATTGCATGCTCCAGTCTCTGACCTAGGAGCAAGTCAACAGCCAGTTGCCACGGGGAGTTCCCTCAGCCTCATCACATGCCAAAGGCGAGACCCAAAACTGTGACCTCCTCTCTCGAACAGCTCATTTGGTGTTAACTCACCACCCACAATCGCTT
Organism: Podarcis liolepis; assembly: GCF_965112155.1. Classification (NCBI taxonomy): domain Eukaryota; kingdom Metazoa; phylum Chordata; class Lepidosauria; order Squamata; family Lacertidae; genus Podarcis; species Podarcis liolepis. The sequence continues at coordinate 30,705,741 of NC_139569.1, forward strand.
CCAAATAAATACCATGCCCTCTGCCCCTGAAATCAGCTACAGCTGTGGCAAAGTTTTTACTCTTCACAGGTCAGGCTAGGTGGCCACACTGGCGGAGGAAGGGGGTTACAGGGGGTGCGGCCCGCTCTGGGTGTCATCCCGGGAGGGGTGACATTGGCGCACCCCCATGCTTGCCACGCCCCCTGGACACTCACCATGGGCAGTGGGAGGCTAGCGCCCCCCGGTGCTCGCCACGGAGGTGGCGGGCAGCTAGGGATGCTCATGGGCTGGCTAGCCCCACCCCCGCACCACCCCGGGTGCCGGAGCAGGTAGCTCTGCCTCTGGGTAGCCAAAACGTGCCTCTACACCAGGCTGCTGTTCTAACGGTGCAGTGGCAAAGGGCTGGGGAGGCTAACGTTGGTACCTACCTCCCAGCCAGTGATCGTCCTGCTGTAGCTACCTGCCTCCCTTCAATAGTTGTCTCCTATCATTTTGTCCTTTAGCGTTGGTGGAATAGTCAGGGAGGAGTAAAGAGATTTGTTGACACATTCCAAGCACACAGACTTAACTAGAGAGGGCATTTCCACATGCAGAAAGGTTAGATAGATATGCAAGAGCTTGCTTTATTTATTTATTTATTTATTTATTTTTATCATGCCCCTGTTCCTTTTTGTTTTGTTTTTAAAGTCCTCCTTGTTTTGAATCTTCTTTTCCCTCCCACCTCATGCTCACCAGATCTTGTCGAGAAACGTTGACCGTGTGAAAAGAATCACTATGGCAATATGGAACATGATACAGTTTCTCCAAAGCTGCTTTCTGTGGGAATCTCCCGTAAGGAGTGTGATAGCATTTGTGGTAAGTGGCTAAGCCTTCTCACAGAATTAAATGTGTTCTCATAAATGACTTTTCTCAGTAGATGACTGTGAAATGCTCCTTGTTATGATGGGTTGTGTATGTGTCTGGAAGAATGGGTTATTTATATTTCAGAGAGCCATGTGGAGTTGAATTGCACCTCTATTTGGAGGTCTAAGTCTAATTTGGAGATAAAGAACCATAGGGAGGAAGAGCTTGGGCTTAGAATTTGTCCCCCACCCTCAGTTAACAGCATTTGGAAAGCAGACTGAGGGAGCAAACAGGTCTCCTGGTCACATTCTTTCCCACTGTGGCAAAATCTCTGTTCAAATTACAGAAATTGGGTAGCATCCAATGACATTTTACTTAGAGTAAACCTATTGAAATCAAGGGGCCTAAATTAGATATACTCATTAATTTTAATTGGTCTACTGTGAGTCGAACTCAGTTGGATAAAAACCATTCTCCCTACATTGGGATATATACATATAAACTAGCATGTGCAAATTATTTGCAAATCTGTCCCCTTTCTTGGCAATGGAAGAGTAGTCACCATTAACTCTAGGGTAAAGTTTACATTACATTTCCAGGCAAGCATATAAATCCTGCCACAAAATCTAGTATTAGGTGCAGAATCAAATGTCCTGATAACATATATTCAAAACCACAAGTTCCAAATGGATATTTGCAGCCGTAAGAACTAGAAATTGTTTCGGCAGTGTCTGGTAGATTGTCAATATTTGGGGATGGGTCTACCAACATCCATATAGCAGCTGGCCTTTCCCAAGTTGTGCAGAACAATCAGGAAAAGGTAAATCTGCTTATTTATTTGTATGCAAGCAACAAAATTGCATTTTGATGCAGAATCTGGTGTGTGGCGTTACATAATATATGTACACAAACACACTGAAATCTTTGCACATAGTCACACGTCATAGACAAAGATCTTGCCTACACTTGGCCCTAATGTGATAGCTTTGCCTATGAGCCCCTTCAGCAGCCATTGACCAAGTCAGTGAGAGCTAGTCTTCTGTTTGCTCTTAACAAGGTCGTCATGTCACCAAATCTGATTAGCTTCACTGTGCTGTGACACCAATACCATGTTATGGAAGCAGTGATGGGACCCTTTTCAGCCTGAAGGTCACATTCCCTTGTGGGTAACCTTCTGAGGCAGTGGGTATGTTTCAGTGATGGACGTTGCCTAATATGAGCAACAGATTTGATATATATGCCTTTGTATAGTATAAAGTACTAAGGCAGCAGTGGGGAGCACTTTCCATTCCAAGGGATGCATTTCCTCATGGGGACCACATACCAGTGCTTGGTGTGGGAAAAGAGAGTATGACCAGGCACAGACATCTCTGTCCATCCTTCACCCAGGCAAACAAGAGGTGTTACCACACTTGGACACATTCCAGCCAGGTAAAATGACAGAAGGAAGTCTAAGAGCTGGGTCAGAGAGGGTTCGTGAGCTTGGGGAGTCCCAATCAGGGGTTTAGCAGTCTGCGGTTGCGCGGGGGGAGCGGGGACACTGTCAGGCTCTTCCTCCCTCATGGCTGGCAGCCAGCAGTGGGAAAACAAGAAGTTCTTACCATGTTATTTTATTCAAAATTCACAGAGAGAAACGGACTCTCAGATAATGGTGTAGCTCCAAGTAAAGTCCCACCCCTCTGTCTCTCCTATTCTACTACATCCCTGCGCTGGCAGACATGTGCTTTCTGCCTCTGAGCTTTCTGTTCTACTACTCTCAATGCACGCAGGGTCGGGGGGGGGGAGAGCAGTTCATGAATGCTTTCCAAAGACACTGAGTCTGTCAGCTGTCTCTCCCCTGGTGCTTTTTCTTCCTGCTGCTCTCCCAATATTTCCTAGCTCTTCCTCTCTGCAGCTTCTCTATGACCTTCTGCAAACACTATTCTAAATCAACACTGTCCTCCTGTTCTTGGGAAGGTTCAGGAAGGGGTGGGTGGTCTTCACCATTCCTTCTCAGTCCAGGCCCTGGCAGTCACAGACCAATTACTATTTCTGCAGCAAGCCCCCTTTCTGCAGTGTCCTGGAGCCCCTCAGTCAGCCTGAAAGGGGCACTTTTTAGCCATGGAGAAGAAGACTTCTCACCCTCTGTGCTGAATGGGGTTCCTCACCCCTGCAGTAGAACAAGAGAGAATTCAGCACTGTCCTTTTTTATAATTATTATTCATATTACTTAACTGTATATGGTTGACCATTGATAAAATGATCTTGGTGTGTTATTGAAATAAATTCTCAGTCTTGATTTAGAGTCACTTGCTCATTTTGCAGAAGTTTGTGTTCTGGTTCTAAATTGTGACCTGCCCTTAGTGGGTGGATATGATTCTGGGCTGATTTGTCAGGATATGTTGATAGACCTTTTCCGTTCCATCTCTGAGTTTCTGCAAAGCCTCGTTTTCTTTAAATTAACGGTTTGGTTACACCCTAGCAGCTCTTGGGTGTGCCACTTGCCAGAATTATGCAGGAAATAATTCTGCCCTGATTCTCATCATCTTTGGTCATTCTCTCACTCTTTAGCTTATATTGGTTGAAAATAAAAATAGGAAAGAGTCTCATCAGCAAGTCCCAGCAGCCAAAATCCCACTGTTGTTTTTTTCCAATTGTAACTTCAAATCCACATCCTCCGCTCTCATCCACACACACACACACACACACACACACACACACAAGCACACAAATTCATATATTTAATTTATATGATTTCATTTAGGAGTCTCACCCCACAAAATATATTGAAGCAATCTCGCAGTTAAGAGCCTCAATGACAAAACAATTAACAACAATTCCATATATGTTTTCATGATCTCTTTGTTTTAATCGATCATATATTAATGTTTAGTTGTTTTTATAAGGATGTTTTCTGTCTTCTGATGGAAACAGCTGGCTAGTATGGTGGTGGGCAGGTACATGACCAGGATCTAGGGATGGCTGAACCTGTAAATTTTCAGTTTCTCTTGATTTCTCATTTTCCCCAATCATGAGCTCATTTTCATTTCACTTTCAATTTGTATGCCGCCTTTCTGTATTACTATACCCAAGGCAGTTTACAAGCTGAAGAAACAACTAAATAGACAGCAAAGATCACATATGTAATAACAATCTGATCCAATGCAAAAAGTTCAGTCTGTTGCATTCCTGTATGAGTTTGGAAACTTTTCTTTAAAAAACCTAAAAGTGCATGAAAATTTATACACATTTTTGTGTGTGCTTCTCCTAATGAATGCAAAAGTGAAACATATTCCAAGATTCCCCCTTTTAATAGTGTTTGGGAAGTTGCTTTGAATTGCCTTCTAAATCTCTGCTGAAAAGCTCCCTCTGCAGATTTTTGGTCCTGAAAGTTACGCCTGCCACATGGAGCTAATTGCTACCACTGGGTAATACATATTTTAAAAACATTTAAAAGGTAAATTTTAAGCGTTGAATTGCTGTTGTGAGGAATTATGCATCGTTGCACATTCTGCTTATAATTTTTTCTCCGGAATAATTACCCCTTCTATTGACAGTTTGCCAAGTATTAATGGTAATTATGCCATTTAATGAAATTACAGTTTTCTTAATGCAATTACTGTAATATGAGGGAAATTAAAAGGACGTTGTATTCGACTGTCTCTCCTCCACCCTTCCTCCAGCCCTTCAAAAGTCTGTACAGACAAGTTTCTATGCAAGCTGGGGCTTTTTCTTATGAAATATGCCTTTCTTGAATGAAGGCTTAAGCAGCCTCACCAGCCTTGATGATACAGGAGGGTAAATAGAGAGAACCAATGTGAGTTTTCTACAGTGATAGCTCTACCATTAGGCAGAGTAAGGCAGCCACCTCAGAAAGCAGATATTGAGGGTGGGGCCCTCAGATGGAGGGCATATCCCCATCACCAGTTTTGAACTAAGTCAAAGGTTTTTTTTACCAGTCCAGCTGAATTCTAAACGTGAAATCAGAGGGCACCATCTGGTAGCAGACTTCTTGATTTCCTACTCTCACAAAACAAAATAAAAATCATGTTCATCAGCTAAAATAGACTTGGTCACCTCACCTCGAAAAAAAACCCCTGTAGAATTGGAAAGGTTTAGAAAAGGGCAATGTTCAAGGGGATGGAGTAACTCTGTTATGTGGAAAAGTTGCAGCATTTGGGACTTTTTAGTTTAGGGAAAGAGGGACGTGGGTGGTGCTGTGGGTTAAACCACAGAGCCTAGGACTTGCGGATCAGAAGGTCAGAGGTTCGAATCCCTGCAACGGGGTGAGCTCCCGTTGCTCGGTCCCTGCTCCTGCCAACCTAGCAGTTCGAAAGCACGTCAAAGTGCAAGTAGATTAATAGGTACTGCTCCGGCGGGAAGGTAAGCGGCGTTTCCGTGTGCTGCTCTGGTTCGCCAGAAGTGGCTTAGTCATGCTGGCCACATGACCCAGAAGCTGTACACCGGCTCCCTCGGCCAGTAAAGCGAGATGAGCGCCACAACCCCAGAGTTGGCCACGACTGGACCTAATGGTCAGGGGTCCCTTTACCTTTAGTTTAGGGAAAAAGCCATCACTATTGACCACATATAAAACCTCTCAGTTCAGAGGCAACATGCCACTGACTACCAGCTGCAGTGGGGTCACCTATGGCAGAACACTATTTATTTATAGCATTTATGTCCCACATTTTTCTCCAAGGGGCTCAAGATATGGCACACATGGTTCTTTCCCTCATTTAACTCCCACAATAACCCTGTGAGCTCGATTGAGAGGCAGTGACTGGCCCGAGCTCACCCAGTGAGCTTCATGGCAGAGCGAGGATTTGAACCCTGGTCTCTCAGGTCCTAGTCCAGCACTCTTAACTGTCAAGGAGCCATCAACGAGCCAGGTCAACCACAGGGCAGGCACACACATGGGAGGCACAGAATCCAATTAGCTCTTTATTAACAGAAAATAACAATGCAGCAGAGTCCTCCGGCCTGTATTAATCCAGCTGAGATGTTACTGAAGCTGACCACTAGCTGCACCCTCTCCTTCTAGCCTTTCAGTCTGGATCCTTCCCAAGAAGACAAAACCTTCATTGATGGGGTGAGCTCCTCCGCTGGGCCTGCCTGATCTGTTGCTCAGCAAATGTGCAAGACTCTCCTCGAACAGGGTGTCAAAGGGGGAGGAGAGTCAGGAGGACTGGGACGGTCTGTGCTCATGCTGTGACTCTCAGCCTCTAACTGTGTCCTGGAAGGGCCTCCTTCTCTTGGCCCCCCTTTGATCACTCAACCCAGCTCCCAGCTTGTCTCTTCTGCAGATTTCTCTTCAGTCTCCCACCACCAGAATCTGGTATCTAAGTCTTTGGAGCCCACCCAACTCCCACCAATCAATATTCCTCATTTAGCCAGTCTCTGACACTAACCAGTACCCCACCATACAACTGCTATCACCTTGTGGGCTTCCCATAGGCTTGTGGGATTCCCATAGGCATTTAGTTGGCCATTGTGGGAAACCACAGCATTGTGGGATGCTGGACCCTTAGCAGGGCTCTTCATAGGTCAACCACATAGGTATCATATGAAAAAGCTTTATATGTCTGTCATGGTCAATAGCCTCTGATGTACATCTCTTCCTATTCGATAAATTATAGTCCTTCTCCCCATTACAAACATATAGGCTAGTGGTCATCCCCCATTATTTTGCATGCTGTCATGAGTGTCTCAGCCTCTTTGGGTAAAACCCAGGAGGGCAGATTCTGGTGGAAGGTGAAGAGGATTGGGAGAGGGAGGCTACAACACAGGAGCAGAGTAGGAAGGTGGTGGTCCGACCATTTCCAAACTTGGCAGGCTTTTATGGTGAAGCTGAAGTGCTGGCTCCTCCCTCTGATGGGGAAAGAGCATCAGAACCAGTGAAGGCGGTGAAGGTCCTGCGTGAGTGTCTGGAGGTGGTTGGAAGATGGATGGCGGCTAACAGATTGAGGTTGAATCCTGACAAGACAGAAGTACTGTTTTGGGGGGACAGGAGGCGGGCAGGTGTGGAGGATTCCCTGGTCCTGAATGGGGTAACTGTGCCCCTGAAGGACCAGGTGCGCAGCCTGGGAGTCATTTTGGACTCACAGCTGTCCATGGAGGCACAGGTCAAATCTGTGTCCAGGGCAGCTGTTTACCAGCTCCATCTGGTACGTAGGCTGAGACCCTATCTGCCTGCGGACTGTCTCGCCAGAGTGGTGCATGCTCTGGTTATCTCCCGCTTGGACTACTGCAATGCACTCTACGTGGGGCTACCTTTGAAGGTGACTCGGAAACTACAACTAATCCAGAATGCGGCAGCTAGACTGGTGACTGGGGGCAGCTGCCGAGACCATATAACACCAGTCTTGAAAGACCTACATTGGCTCCCAGTACGTTTCCAAGCACAATTCAAAGTGTTGGTGCTGACCTTTAAAGCCCTAAACGGCCTCGGTCCAGTATACCTGAAGGAGCGTCTCCACCCCCATCATTCTGCCCGGACGCTGAGGTCCAGCGCAGAGGGCCTTCTGGCGGTTCCCTCATTGCGAGAAGCAAAGCTACAGGGATCCAGGCAGAGGGCCTTCTCAGTAGTGGCGCCCGCCCTGTGGAACGCCCTTCCAGCAGATGTCAAAGCAATAAACAACTACCTGACATTCAGAAGACATCTTAAGGCAGCCCTGTTCAGGGAAGTTTTTAACATGTGATATTTTACTGTATTTTTGGTTTTTATGGAAGCCGCCCAGAGTGGCTGGGGAGGCCCAGCCAGATGGGCGGGGTATAAATAATAAATTATTATTATTATTATTATTATTATTATTATTATTATTATTATTATTATTACCAAAGTCTGGGGAGGTAGATGATCTCCAGGTGCTGCTTTGACTGACTGGCTGGACAGGATTTGGAGGGGGAGGCAGGTCTAGTTCTGTCTCTCATGACAATTGGTGATGCCTCCAATGAACATATTTATATCTTCTGTGCATGCAGAGTTTTAGCTTGGGTGGGCCAAGTGGTACAGACCCTATATATGTCATATTTTTCCTGCTCTGAACATTGCAACTTACCCATAAGAACATAAGGAGAGCCTGCTGGATCAAGCTTTTCATATTTATCTAGTGTTCCACACTGGCCACCTATGATCTTCCAAGTGTGCTGAGCCACAAATGGTGGATACTTTTATTTTTGTGCATTGATGCTGTGGTGCACGGGAAGAGAGAGCAATAAGGTGCCTTTAGAAACATGGAGGGTGCTTTTGATCCAACTACCTCAGTATTGTCTACAGCAGGGGTCAGCAAACTTTTTCAACAGGGGGCTGCTCCGCTGTCGCTCAGACCTTGCGGGGGGCCAGACTATATTTTGGAAAAAGAATGAATTCATATGCCCCACAAATAACCCAGAGGTGCATTTTAAATAAAAGCATACATTCTACTCATGTAAAACACTCTGATTCCCGGACCGTCCGTGGACCGGATTTAGAAGGTGATTGGGCCAGATCCGGCCCCCAGGCCTTAGTTTGCCTACCCATGGTCTACACTGACCGGCAGTGGCTTTCCAAGGTTTCATGCAAAGAACATGGAGATGTCAGAGACTGAACCTTCTTCATGCAAAGCAGATGATCTACCACTGAGATACAGCCTTTCTGAAGCTAACCTTTGTTCCATTTTGAATACTCTTCGTGGCTTGCTAGTCATGCCTTTCGTTTCATTTTGCTGATTTGGTCCACCCTCCTGGCCCTTAATAACTTGTGCAAGCATTTTACGGCAGGAAGGAAGAACTAAAAAACCCAAACCCAGCAGAAAGGAAACAAGGAGACAATTCAAACTGCTTGCATTGCCCTGAACTGTCAGAGAACTGAGCTCAGTACTTACATTGCCAGCTAGCTAGCTTGTGTGTGTGTGTGCTGGTTGGTTTCCGAAGCTTCAGAGCTTTATCACTTTTGTTTCTAAGCTGTCATTTTTATTAGTCTCCCTGGCTGTTCTCTTTTTTGGACTCAGTTAGATGGTGCGTCTTCTCCATTGTGCGCCTGGGCTTGGCAAGCAGTGGGCCCTTTTTACTGCCATATGAGGTGGGCGTGCTGGCGGCAGTAACCTGTAATTATACCCACCACAGGTGACAGTTACAAGAGAACGGCAGCAATAATTTTAGCTGCCTGATCCGATGTTTTCTGGAGAGAGAAACCCCCCATCGTGGTCCCTTCACCCACCTCTGTTGCTCAGTGCTGTCTGTGGGCTGTTTTTCACTTGCCTTGAATTGTGTGTTTGTTTGTTTTTTACTCACGATAGTTGCCAGAATTTATTTTTATGTACTGCATCTCTTTATTTTAATACCCATAAAATGCCTATTGATGTTTGTGGTGGCGGTGGGGAGAGCTTCTATATTACAAGAATGGATGTGGAATACTAGCCATGATGGCTATGTTTTACCTCCACCATTGGCAGCTGTAGGCCCCTGAGTATTACTTTCTGAGAATAACAGGCATGGAGAGGACTCAGGTCTTGCTTGCAGGCATCCCAGAGGCGTCTGGTTGGCCACTGTGAGAACAGGATGTTGCACTAATTGGGCCTGGTCCAGCATTGCTCTTCCTGTGTTCTTATGGACTATTGCATCTCCCATGGGAGAGGCTGATTTAGGACATGGGAAACAGCTGTGTGCCAAGTCAGACCATCTATCTCAGGACTGCCTCTGAATCCCACTTGCCAGGAATCATGAGTGGAGAGAGTGCTGTTGCACTTAGGTCCTCCTTGCAGGCTCCCCACAGACATCTGGTTGGCCACTGTGAGGCCAAGGATGCTGGACTAGATGGGGCACTAGCCTGATCCAGGAGGCTGTGGATATGTTCTTATGATCTGCCAGGGTTATGATCTTCCTGTGCTTTGCATCAGGAGATGCATTTTGGCTCCCTCCCTGTCATTGGGTCCAGGCCACCAGATGTTAGGGCTGACAACCCATTTTCCTCCAACACAACATTATGTGGTGGTTCATTTTCCATCATGGGAAATCATTGCATTTGTTTCTTGATAATCACTTGGGGTGAAACATTGGGCTCACCCATTTTCATAATATTTGGGGCTGCAGTGTGGGAGTGGTTGTGAGGAAATCTTTGTGGGTGCATGAAAGTCCCAGCACTCTTAGGTGAGGGTTTTTAATATTTGACGAGGTAGCCAGGGTCTCCCTCTTTCTTTCCCTCTCTCTTTATTAAAACCTTAAAGCTAAGGCAGAACTTCCAAGTGGTGATGTGGCTGCATTAGGCAAGCAAACTGTCGATGCCCTATGGGAGGGGGGGGAAATAGAGTGCTCTATGACAGGTGTGCACAATCATTGTCCCTCCAGGTATTGTTGAACTACAACTTCCATCAGCCCTTACAAGCCTAGCCAATGAGAATGGCTGCTATCATAGGAGGAGGAATGTTTCTGATACTGATATTCCAATATTTTGTTACCAGTACCAAATATTTTGTTGGCTTCTCTGTATAAACTATCAGCATGTCCCTCATTATGCTGTGTACAGTTCTGGTTGCCACATATCAAAAAGAATACAATAGAGTTGGAAAGGGTTCAGAAAAGGGCAACCAAAATGATAAGGGGGATGGAGGGTCCACCCTATGAGGAAAGGTTGCAGCATTTGGGACCTTCTAGTTTAGAGAGAGCAATGACAAACCTAGACAGCATCTTAAAAAGCAGAGACATCACCTTGCCGACAAAGCTTCGTATAGTTAAAGCTATGGTTTTCCTAGTAGTGATGTATGGAAGTGAGAGCTGGACCATAAAGAAGGCTGATCACCGAAGAATTGATGCTTTTGAATTATGGTGCTGGAGGAGACTCTTGAGAGTCCCATGGACTGCAAGAAGATCAAACCTATCCATTCTTAAGGAAATCAGCCCTGAGTGCTCACTGGAAGGACAGATCCTGAAGCTGAGGCTCCAATACTTTGGCCACCTCATGAGAAGAGAAGACTCCCTGGAAAAGACCCTGATGTTGGGAAAGATGGAGGGCACAAGGAGAAGGGGACGCCAGAGGACAAGATGGTTGGACAGTGTTCTTGAAGCTACCAGCATGAGTTTGACCAAACTGTGGGAGGCAGTGGAAGACAGGAGTGTCTGGCGTGCTCTGGTCCATGGGGTCACAAAGAGTCGGACACAACTAAACGACTAAACAACAAGTTTAGAGAGAAGCTGAGTTAGAGGTGACTTGATAGAAGTTTATATAAGTATGCATGGCATCGAGAAAATGGATAGAAAAAGGTTTTTCTTCCTCGTAACACTTGTCCTCATGGACATCCAATGATGCTGAATGTTGGAAGATGAAACCATGGGATTCATTCCCACAGGAGGCAGAAATGGTCATCATCTTGGATGGCTTTAAAAGAGGATTAGGCAGATTCATGGAGGAGAACCCTATCAGTGGCTACTAGCTGCAACAGAGGCATTTTGCCTTTGAATGCCAGTGGCTAGGAATCGCAGGTGAGCAGAGTGCTGCTGTTGTGCTCAGGTCTAGCTTGCAGGGGGTGAGAGTGCTGTTGTGCTTGGCTCCTGCTTATGGGTTTCCCACAGACCATGTTGAGAACAGAATGTTGGACTAGATGGGCCACTGATCCAGGAGGCTGTTGTTATGTTCTTATAAGTGGTATGTGTGCATGCACATGGAAACTTACAGAGAGTAAGAGGGAGACTTGGAGGAGTGTAGCCCATTATGGAGACCCTGCGAGTAAGGGTTAGCCCACCACCTGCTCACACAGGCCAGATTCTGTTTCTTTGTCAACATAGTGTCCTCTAGAGTAGGCCGGGCACAGAGCTGAGCGAGGCATGGCTTCAGTGGCCCGCTCCTCCAGATCTCTCATCCTCCTCCAGACAACGTGATGTCATGTGTGTGCCCCCTCAGTCTTGGGGGCAACTTGACACCTCTGACAGGGCTGATGGGAGTCTGCAGTTCCAAACAGGTGAGGGACACCAACTTGGCAAAGTCAAGAATGCTGAGAACTATCCATTCTGGCTTCTGCAAGAAAGTAATGTCCATAATAATTTCTGTACACTTTAACGGGACTATGGCCTATGTTTCTTAATTCTACAGAACTGATGGAAAAGTTCCATGTAGCTCAGTTAACTACATATTGCTATGTTGATGACAGGAAAAAAAAATGTATTTTTTTCCAGTGCAAGTCACTTGGAAACCTTTTGGGTGATAAGAGACTAATAAATTTAATTCATTTTTTAAAAATGTTTTAATTTTTTTAATTTAATGAAGTTAAATAAACATCTTGCACCCCATTCCCACATAATTTGCTACCGCAATTTGGGGCTAGTTGTGAGCACATTTTTGAGGGTATTCACATGAAAGGCTCTGAACACTTGAAATGAATCTTGAGTCAATGCTAAGAAGTGTTCATTTATTACAACTGGCCTAGTCAAAATGCTTCATTCTATGTCTGGTGGGAAATCCTGGCCCTTACACACACACACACACACACTTCCAATTGAGTTCCCTGTTAAATAACTTTGTGAAATAGTCTAGAAGCATCAGCCAGAATCTTTATACAGTTTCCAAGGAGGGGAGAGGTGGGAAATTCCTGTAGGTGGCGATATACAATCACAAATGGGGGGAAAGTCCAAAATATTATATCCCTTTCACCCTTTGTTGTTATTGCTTCGGTTCATTCTGGCAGAATTGCTCTCTCCCCCACCCCCCAAGTTATTTTCTAGCCCCGTTGGCTTATCTGTTGCTTCAGCCTTGATCTGCAGTACAACTTGTACAAAATCTTGATAACTGGATGCACGTTTCGTCTTCAGCTGTGAGGCTATTTGAGCTGTGTTAACACACAACTACTGAAATTCTGATAGACGGGGGGCTGCGTGGGTTTGCCAACCGATCAGCAAAGCATCAAAACAAACAAAAAGCGAGCAGGCTTGACAAGGGTTTTGTCAGGGACCAGGAGTTCTCTTCATCAGGTAAAGGAGGTGAGTGTAGTGAATAAATAATACATATAACCTGAAGGAGAAGGGTACACAGAAATCCTACTATCAGATGAGCCTGGGGAGCCAGGATGTGGCCCTAACTTCCCTGGAGGACTCAACTGCAAAAGACCCAGAAAGATAAGAGGCCACTCTGCTCTTTCGCAATAGGCGAGGAAGTTGGGCCCTTTTAAGTCAAGTCAAAGTAGTGTAGTGGTAAATTCAGAAATTGTCACAGCTGAGTGCTTTCATGGCCATACCATTATACAACCTTTTAAGATTATACAACAATCTTATAATTAGACAATAATTGTACTTATGGGTGTGTTGCAACAACCCTTGCAGCTCTCCACAGGTTGACTTTCAGCTAGATCTACTATTTTCTGGGCAAATGATTTGGAGTGCTCAAATATCTTCTTTTGAAGCAACGTCAGTTGCTTTTGCTTTGAAGTTCCATTGTACTTAACATAACTTGCCACACTATTCTCTGAAAACCGAATGCTTAGCTCTGGAGCATACCAGCATTCCTGGTTGCCTTCTCCAGATTGACCCAAGGAGCCAATCCTCACTGGCTGACTCACCTCTTTTCATTGTGTTTGGTTCCAACCAGCACAAAAGGTGAGAAGGCTTCTTCTCAGTGGCTAAAAGGCTCCACCTTTCATGCTGATTGGCCAACCCTAGGATGCTGAAGACAGGAACCCTTTTGCAGAAATAGGAACAAGTCTTTAACCCTTGGCCGCTGCACCTCTGGTTAAGCAAGACCTTATCCGGAAGGACTGTGCGTACTTCTTCAGACTGATATTATGCCGAGAGCTCAGCCTGTAAGTGGGATTGTGGGGTGGGGAATTTTGGTTCAGCTCACATTTATATTGTGACTCTACCTAATTCGCACTTCCTGAAACAATACGTGAACTGCCATGCAGCCATCCTTCAAAATTCTCACTTCCCTGAATTTTGCAATGCAATTCTCCAACCAGGCAATACGCTCCAAAATGTATCTAATACAGATAAATGTACACAAGAATGCTTATAATAATAATTTTAAAATATGTACACTAGGCAAAATTGCATGCCTCTGTGTGTGTGTGTGTGTGTGTGTGTATGTATGTATGAATGAAATAACCGGCACTAAAATGCTGACAAACTTTTGAGAACCTGCCAAGACAGTTTACAATTGAATGGAGAAAACAAAACCCAATATAAATATGATTTGAAAAGTAAAATTAAGCAACAAATGATAAAATAGCAGTGTGCAACATAAAAGAGAAAAAACCCCATCAAACTCATAGAAACAGCAGCAAAATCCTCAATATTAATAAATAAAATTATAGGCAAAAAACAAAAACAAAAAACAACCCAAAACCCTTAATGGAGCCTAAAAGTTAACAAAGTTGGTTCCAGACAAGTATTACAGAGGAGATGATTCCGTAGCTGGGGTAGCTTTGTACATTTAGACCCAACCCTCTAAAATGCCATAGTGGACAAGAGGGTACTCTTTGGGTGCTGTTGAATTCCAGTGCTCATCAGCCCCAGCCGTCATGGCTGATGGTCTGGGAGTTGTCATCTAGCAACATATGAAGGGTCACAGATTCTCCATTCCTGGATTAAACTATATGATAACAAGTTTGCCCAGGCAGGCCTGGAAGTGGTGAGTTGGATGCCCTGAGTTCCTTGGAAGATGTGTCAAATGGTATAAACACAATTAATTAAAGGAGGTGTGGGCAATCTGTAGCCCTCCAGAGATGGTTGGAGTCAAACTTCCATCAGACCCACCCAGTATGGTCAATGGTCAGAGATGGTAGGAGCTGTAGTCCAACCATAACTGTTGGGTTGCCCATCATTGGCCATTGGATTCAAGCTACTTCTAGTGAGTGAATTGTGAAATTCCTTGGTTTTAGTTCATTATTTGTGGACCAGTAGCCAGTGGTCTTTCTCAGTATGAGACAGCTTCATATGTTCTGATGCCAGTCAATGATGTCTTCTTCCCAGTGTTATCCCTTTAATGTGCACAGATCCACCTGTACAGTGCAGAACTGTTGTCAAGTGTCCTTGAGTCTTGGAAACAGAGCAGTGGTGTCTGTGTGTGTGTACAAAAACGGGCCAGTTTCTTTTTAATCATTCATATACAGATCCCTCCAAAACTGTGAGACTCCTTCTACTACGATAAGCATTTCATTAAATGGAGCAAGCATTAGGATAGATGCTGCATAGTGCTAATTGTCATTATATCTGAAGGATCAAAACAGTGCCAAAGTGTTTCATTATCACATTGGTCACCTGCATAATTTAAAAAAGGGGAGAGATGCCGTTGAGGAAAAAAAATAATGTGACAAGCAAAGCAAAGGATTGTGGAAGTGTATACAATCAGAATACTAAGTAGTGTTTCAGTCTTGGTTAACTTTGGTTCAGACTAGACAATAAGCAAGGATGAATGTGAGCTGCCTTTCTCCATGGCTTCTTTTAAATGAAATGGAGCATCAGATACAGCAGTGGGGAGTGGAATAGCAGTAGGAGAAGGGCTGCTCAACCCTTTCCTTTCCAGTTTTTCCCTGCTCAAAATTGCTTTTCATAAGCTGCTTTCCTACCTGGAGAGGGAAACGGTACAGGGTCCCTGTATCTATGAGAAAAGCTGCTGTTGATGACGACTTTGAGCAGACAAACAGCAGGGAGGTAAATTCATTACATTTCATTTATTATATTTCTAGTCCGCTTTTCACTCCCCGAGTCACAAACAATAAATAACAAGTCCATAATAGAACATCACAATTACAACATAAACCATGTATAACAATGAACAAATTATCTGTAAAACAACCACCTTCTATAAAACACCATTAACAAAACAACTAAAAAACTAAGTTAAACAACACAACCACAACAAAAGTCATATTTTGAGATTCACAAAGCACTGCAGCACTCATAATCCACAAAGTAATACTAACAGCATTAACAATTAACAGACTAACAAACTAAGCACTGTGGAAATTCACGCGCACCCACACTCCCCATCTCCATGATTCATAATATTCCACTCAGTTCATCAAAAGACACATACACATAATGCCCATGGCAGCAAGCTCTATTCTGAAGGCTCCTAGGGCTGGGGGTGGGGCAAAGCAGGTGGAAAAAGCCATTGCCTGATGGTCAGCACAAAGTCTCAAGTGTTAAGCAGTCCCCTAGACTGCTTCCCAAAGGTGGAGACATATTGGGTGTCTCTCATATATCACCTTCATTGTCCTGCAGAAATAGAGGGAGAATATTCTCCTAAGTACCCTTGAAACTCAGGGTCAACCAACCTAATGTCCTCCAGATGTTGGACTCCACTTCCCATCAGCTCCATAAGACACACAGTGTGGAACCTTTTTCAGCCTGAGGGCCGCATATCCTTCTGGGCAACCTTCCAGGGGCCACATGCCAGAGGTGGGTGAGTCCAGAGGCAGAGCAACAAATATGCCTTTCCCCTTTTCAGAACAGGATAGTTTCTACACACTGGCTGGTGATGGATACAGATACGGCTTGGGGAAAGTTTATGTGGCAGTAGAAGGGAGTTGCCTATGGAGAGTCACAAGGGCCAATGTTCTGGTATTAGGAAGGAGAAAAAACTCCTATCTTTCTTTGAATCCCACTCCCTATGACTTTTTCTAATCCCTTTTTTTGAAGGCCATCGCAACTGGGGAGAGCAAATTTTATAGTTTAACAATGTTCTGTGTGCAGGACTTCCTTTTGAATGTCCTGAATCTTCCAGTATCCTGAATCTTCATTGGATGTCCCCGAGTTCCAGTGTTATTAGAGAGAAAAAGCTGTTCTTTATCCACCTTCTCTACATCATACCTAATTCTATATGCGTCCATCATGCTTTTTTAATATTTTTGTGTCACCTCAGGACATATAGGGAAGCTGATAAATCAGTAATCATATGGCAACCAAGGTCAGGTTGTGGGCAACTTAAAACATATGCATAAGAATTATACATACAAATAAAAACTTGACCGATACAGTAAATAAAACATACAAAAACCCCCAAATCTTAAATCTCAAAGGAAGCCACATCACCTTATCTAGAGCCATGTTTGCACCATAATTTCAGAAAACCGTGATAACACATTAAGCAGACATGGCTTCCCCCAAAGAATTCTGGGAAGTGTAGTTTGTTAAGGGTTCTGAGAGTTGTTAGGAGACCCCTATTCCCATCACAGAGCTATAAATCCCTCTTCACAGGGAACTCTGGGACCTATAGCTTTGGGAGGAGCTCTCCCCAAAACTCTCAGCACCCTTAACTAACTACAGATCCCAAAATTATTTTTTGGGGGGGAGCTATGAATGTTTAAAGTGTTATCATAGTGGTTCAAATATGCAGTGTGCATGTGGGCAAAGCTGGACAGCCTTCACTGGGAATTTAGCTGTATTAAACATGATGATAATAAAAATATGCGGGGTAACTTGGTGTTTTATTGTGTATATGTAAATTGGTTTTATTGATAGGTTTGTGGCTTTTATTTTTAGCTTTGTTAAACACTCCTAGCTTCCCTTGGAACAGGGAAGCCAAGGAATGAAAATGACAACAAATGAAGTTTAGAGACTCCGGAGCTTAAGCGCTGGGCTTGCTGTTGTTCAACGTGTTGGCTAGAGCTTCAAAGGCAGGTTTTCCACCAAACCAGAGTGGTTGAGGCAACGCGGTGGGTCCAACAAATAGCAGAAGAATCCTTGTTGTTTGTCCCGTGGGGTCAGCCTGATTTAAAATAAAAAATAAAAAAAATTGGCAGGCAGCATTCTGTTCTTTTCTTCCTGGACTGTTCAGCCTAAAAAGCTGTCAATATCTCTTTCATGGAGACTTTGAACAGATGCCTAAAACAGTTGCTCAAAGGAGAGAAGGATGCTTTTTTTTAAAAAAAAAATTCTTTGTCTCAAAATAGTGAAATCTAGACACATAATCATCGAAGGATGCTCAGCTCATCCTCACATTGACTGTTTCCTCTTCTTCCTCTACTGCATGGTGCGTTACCTCACACAGTTGCTTCATCCCGCCCAGTGTTTCATCTGTATATAAAAATTAAAAATTCAAACAAAAATCTGTCCTGCATGAAAAACAGGCCCCTTTTGGGCATATGGTTCATTATGCACTTTTCTTTAATTACTAAAACACCCGGGATGACTCTCTGGCCTGCCCTTCCTTTCAACTTGCAAGTTGTATCTGTTCTCCAGCTCAGAAATTTTGGAACAGCCGCGTGGGGATTTCAGCTTCGTTCCTCGTAAAATTGTAGGTGCGACGTTTCTCTCTCTCTCTCTCTCTCTCTCTCTCTCTCTCTCTCTCTCTCTCTCTCTTTCTCTCTCTTCTTTTCTTTTTTGCTGAAAATTCAAATGGGAAACATGCATGTTAGTTTTATTTATTTCTTTGTTTCAAAGCAGTGCTATACTGCCCTTAAATCGCATTCCCAAAACGAATTAAGCAATTAAAATAAAACTGCAAAAGCAAAAAATGATAAAAGCTGCATGAGAGAATCAACAGGATTAAAACTGGTGCATGTGAAAGAGAACTCAGCAAATCTATACATGCACCCAAATCAGAAGCTTCCTTCCTAAATGCAAAACTATGTGTAAAATATAGTTCCGAGAATTTGTCCTCCTGCCATCAGGCACTCTAGGTTTATCCTGTTCTAGTTCTTGTCAGAGACACCCACTGAAATTAATGAACTTAAGTCAGTTCTGTGCATTATAGCTGGCATTGCATACAACTCTCTTACCAGGCAAAGCAGCTGGTTTCAGACAGAGCAGAGGGAGCAACTGTCTAATGCATTCTCCCCTGGCTATTTGACTGCTCAGAACGGTACCTGCCAATCTGGTTTAATCCCTGAAAGATAACAACTATAGGAGCCTTTTTTTTTATCTTGAAAAGCAGCGGTGGGCTGAAATGTATGGAGAGGAACAGGTTAAGGCAGGCATAGGCAAACTTGGCCCTACAGATGTTTTGGGACTACAACTCCCATCATCCCTGACCACTGATCCTGTCAGCTAGGGATGATGGGAGTTGTAGTCCCAAAACATCTGGAGGGCTGAGTTTGCCTATGCCTGGGTTAAGGTGAGTGCCTTTGTGAGTTGGAATAATAATAATAATAATAATAATAATAATAATAATAATAATAAACATTAAAAGCTTTCCTAAACAGGGCTGCCTTCAGATGTCATCTAAAAGTCTGGTAGTTGTTGTTCTCTTTGACATCTGGTGGGAGGGCATTCCACAGGGTGGGTGCCACTACCAAGAAGGCCCTCTCTTAACTCTTAATCTCAGGGTTGTGGGTTTGAGCTGCACACATTGGGCAAATTCCTGCATGATGACTAGATGACCCTTGTGGTCCCTTCCAACTCTATGATTCATGTGTAGAAACACTTCCCCCTCCCCCAGTCTTCTGCTTTGTCTATAGCCACCTCTAGGTGCTTCAGCTGACTTCCCATTGCCTGCATTGATGCTGCTGCTGACTGGGAGGAGGGGCCAAGTGGTGGCAAAGGCAGCTGATGGCAACAGATTTCTTTCCCCTTTTCTTATTATGCTCTATCTATCTCCCACCCTCTGCTATGCATAGATGCTATTCGTTTCTTGTGTTAAGACCTAGAAGATGAAAACAACTGCCTACAACATGCACCTCTGTACACAGGTAGATAATTCGAAGTTGCCTCTGTGGTGCCATTTCAACTGCATTTAGGGGAGGCATCTTTCAGTGGGAAGGAGGGTTTTTTAAAAAAATTAATGCATTTGCCTTTCTAAAGCTTTCTAAAGCAAATCCTACATCATTTTTTCCCCCTCTTGGAAAAAGACATGGCAATAATTCAACCCCTTCCTGCCATTGTAAGGATTTCAAGATTTGCCCAATGTACCCCTTCAGATTGGGTGAATCCCCAAACAGGGAGACGTTTACACCAGCCCTTGTGCCAACACAAAACCTTATTACTCCAGTCAATGTGTGGTACCCTCAAGACATTGTTGGACTGCACCTCCTGCCATCCCTGATCACTGCAGTGGTGGACTTGGGGCTCTCAAACTTCAGTGATACCCTTTGTGTGGTGCTAAAATTCAGTGTCCCTGCCTCTCACGCTCCATTTTACAGCACTGTTGTGGCAAAACTGGTTGCGCTACCCTATAACCACTTCTGATGGGAACTGGAGTCCAGTAACAGCTGAAGGACACCGTGTTGGCCATCCCTTCTCTAGATCCTGGTCTCTTCCCTTGTGTATCTTATTTTCCTTTCATTCCTTTTGCCAGAGAAAAACTTGCGCTTTCCCCTCCCTTGCAAAGAAAACCCCCCACAATAAAACTCACAACCAAACAACTATCCTTGGCTTCATTAGATAAGTTTGGAGGGCATGCTTTTCACCAGTGTTACAGGTCCTGATTTGAATTGGGACCTGCCATGGCTGCTTTATGCAAAAAAATTAAAAGAGATGGGCAATCAGGTAACGTGGGGGTTAGGGAGAGAACCATTTTCAGCCAGAGAGCCCCATTTCTTCCAGGGCAGCCATTTGGAGGCCATATGTCATGGGGTGCTTGGGTCCAGAGGCAGAAGTGGAAAGAACACTGAACGTGATTGTTATCTTTTGTACAATTTCTACAGAAACTCATACTCCCCTCTCTACCCTCCCAACAAGAAGTACTCTTGGAGTTCAAGGACAAATTGCACACAGGCGAAAGCACCGGAGGAGGGTGAGGGGTGTGACTCAGGAAGGAGTACATCTTGTGGGGGAGTCCCAAGGGCCAGATAAGTGTGACTAGCTCCACGTGGCCCCCAGACCTGAGGTTCCCCATACTGGCTCTCCAATACTGGCTACTTTGGGAACTGGAGATGGATCTCCAATACTGGCTACTTGGGGAAGCAGAATGAACATGACTATGGAACTCACGCTCACCAGCTTGGATGGCTTTGAAAGAGAATGGGACAAACTCATGGCTATCAATCGCTCCTAACCATGATAGAGGCCAGTAATGCTTCTGAATACAAGTTGCTAGAAACCACAGAGGGGAAGAGGGCTCTTGTGGGCTTCCCATGGGCATCACTGCGAGAACAGGATGCTAGAGTAGATGTGGCATGGGCCTAATCCAAGCAGGTTCTTTTTATGCTATTGGCCCTGAACGGGTAATGCAGAGAGATCTGCATTGGCTCCCAGTACGTTTCCGAGCACAATTCAAAGTGTTGGTGCTGACCTTTAAAGCCCTAAACAGCCTCGGTCCTGTATACCTGAAGGAGTGTCTCCACCCCCATCATTCAGCCTGGACACTGAGATCCAGCGCCGAGGGCCTTCTGACAGTTCCCTCATTGCGAGAAGTGAGGTTACAGGGAAGCAGGCAGAGGGCCTTCTTGGTAGTGGCGCCCGCCCTGTAGAATGCCCTCCCATCAGATGTCAAGGAAATAAACAACTATCTGACTTTTAGAAGACATCTGAAGGCAGCCCTGCTTAGGGAAGTTTTTAGTATTTAATGCTGTATTGTTTTTAACACTTGATTGGGAGCTGCCCAGAGTGGCTGGGGAAACTCAGCCAGATGGGTGGGGTATAAATAATAAATTATTATTATTATAACATCATGGCTCATGTCTAACGAAAGCAACCAGATAGGAGACATCCTTTGTCATGAACACTTCTCCTCAAGGTATAAGAGCTCAAGAGGAGTCAGGAAGCAGCCAACAAGAGAGAGGTTCGCATTCTTCCCAGACAGCTGTGAACGGTAGTTTATCAACTCCCCTCACTTTGAGAATGACAGGAATGCAGAGAGTGTGCTAGAGAGCAACTAGCTCTCTCAAGTGACACAGGCAATGTCAGAAGGCGAGAGGGAAAGCAGTTCCACACTGTAAGGGGAGTTAATTCATCCAAGGAGCAGACATATGGGAAAGGTCTTAGAAAACAAAGCTGGAAACAGAAAGGGCATAGGGTCCGGATATTCTGCCATAACCGGAACCACTCCCCAGAAGGGTCAACCGATTCATAAGTCATGGACATACAGATAGGTGTCCGAGGCTGAGTGTTTGTATTGCAATAAATCTTTAAGCTAATTACAACTTGAGTGCTGTGTTATCAAGATGGCAGCCTGGCTCCTGACATTCTTTTTTTACTGTGGTTCTGCAGGTGACAGGCATTTCTTCTATCCAGTTTCAATGAGTGTTCCATTCCCCCCCCCTTCTTGTTCTTTTTCTCTCTTGTTTTTTTCAACTTTCATCAAGGTCTCTCTTTTCTTGTTTGTTTACATAATTGTACATCCCTACAATGAGAATAAAATCAAAAGTAGAAGGTAACGCTAACAGTTCTAATGGATGACATGGTGCACTTGGAACATGGAAACATCCAAGGTGATTATCTTCACATGAATGCAAAAGTGGGAGAGATAAGAGGTTAGCGGAGCTTCAAGGATGCACATAGGAATGAAGAATCAGAAGCTTTGTTCTTCACACCTCCCTTTTCTTCCTTCCCCTCTTTTCTTTTCATCAAATGATGTAAATAGCCCCTTCTGTCTTCCTTTGTTTCATTCAGGTATTCGTTGTCACGGTTTGGCATTTTGATTTGTACATGGTGCCCTTGGCTTTACTGCTCCTTTTTGCTTACAACTTCTCCCTCATCTCTCCAGAGAAAGTGTCCAGCGCACAAGACCCCCAGGTAAGTTAAGTTGTGCTTAATATTTCAGGTTCTGGTTGTAATTTAGTATGGAACAGTGGTGTGTTGTTATATAGGTGAATCCAGGGATGGGGAGTTTGTGACCCTCCAGATGTTGATAGACTACAACTCCCATGATCCTTGACCACTGGTCATGAGAGCAGGGGCTGATTTGAGTTGTACTTCCTTGGGTCCCCTGGTGTCGATGGACTACAGTTCCTATCATCCCTGACACCATCAGCTTGCTGGGGCTGATGTGTGTTGGGATTCCAACAGCATCTGGAAGACAAAAGAGTCCTCACTTCTAGTTTACCTTGATTAAGGCTTAACCTCTTGGTTTTTACTAGGGATGGAGGAGGAATTTGATTCAGTACACATTTAAAGCCAAATCTTTCAAATGTACACTACGCACACCCAAACACAACTATCCTTCAAAATTTACACTTAGTTGAATTTTGCAGTGCAGTTTTCCAGCCAACAATGTCTACAAAAACACACATGTTAGAGGAAAGGGTGCATGAAAATGAAGATATCAGTGAAGATAGCACTAAGAAATGCATTATTAGTCATACCTCTTGTTACATTTGCTTCAGGTTGAATCTTTTCGGGTTGCATCCCGAAAGTAACGGAATGGGTTACTTCCGGGTTTCACTGCTCGCGCATGCGCAGACGCTCAGAATGACATCACACGCATGCGCAGATGCAGCGACCCATGACCCGTGCATGTGCAGACGTGGGTTGCGTTCTGCTCATGATGCAAACGGGGCTCCAGAACGGATCCCGTTCACATCCAGAGGTAGCACTGTATTATATTGCAGAAAAAACCAAATTGCTGAAAAATGCGAAGAGGGGAATTTAGGATTAGAAAAATCAGAAACCCAGGAAAACTGAAATTAATAGGGCCTTCCACCCCTAGCATTCACACACATAGCTTGAATCAAAAACAAAGTTTCTCTGACTTTATTTCCCTGCCTTCATTGCTTAGGGTGCCATATTTCAAAAAGTAAAAAAAACCCAGCACACTCTGAAAGTTGTTGAGCTTTTTTTATTTCCAATTCAAATAACTTTCTTGTACTAGCCACTGGCCATGACAAATCTGAATCAAAAATAAATAGGGGTGTTAAAAAGTAAAAGGGGTGTCGTGCCACAATAATGGTCTCTGTTTAGATCCCTGTGTCCCCCTTACAGTTTACTGCTATATTGTCCAAGGTCTTTTTTCTTAGCTTTTTGGCTGCCAAAGCAAAAAGAGCGACTTTAAAGTTGTTGAGTGTTTTTTACACAAATGCCCCAAAAGCGCTTTTCCTATTGATCCAGGACAAAACACCAGACGTATGGCAGCCCTATCATTGCTTGTTGTGCCAAGTTTCTTTATAACAGCCCTATGGGTTATTTTCAGCTAGGTCGGTTAGAAATGTGTGGACCTAACTTAGCCATGTCCTCTAATTTCAGTACATCTCCTATGAGTAGGACTATTGTTGAATACGGCCCTATATGTGTTTCCTTAAAAGCAAACCCCACAGGCAGCACATAGCTTGTTCAGACAAGTCTTCAGTACAAATTCAATCTATCAATTTAGGATAGTTGCTGGAGGTGTTACGAGACAGGCCTATGTTGAGCACACTCTGCCCCATAATGCATCCGTTCACTGCCTTTATTTCATTTATTTATTTCATTTAAAAGTGTTTCTAAACCACTTATTTATTTATTTTTGAAATCTCTAAGTCGTGGACACTATATACAATAGCAAAACAATATCCATTAAAACCAAAATGCAACCTGAAATGATAAAACAACAACAAAATAAGTCAAAACAAGAGATATGGGGGATTTGCAGATTTTTTTTTTTTTGCAGTGCAGCTGTATCCCACCTGGAACCTGTCAGATGTATTGGACTTACAACTTCCATGGGTTAGATAAGACTGGGAAGGACTCAACTGGGGCTGATAAAGAGTTACAGTCCAAAATAGATCTGGAGGGCGCCAGGAAGGTTGGAAAAGGTGGCATAATGCCTCACAAGCCTGCCAGTCCCATTTGACCCAATATGACTGTGAGATAAGAGAGATGGATATGGTACACCACAGAAAATCTATCATAGTAAGTTCATCCATCTTGAACACAATTGCTTGTGCCCAGCTGGTTCCATTAACATCACTATAGTCATTTTATATAAAACCACAACAGATATTCTTAAAACGAGCTGCTTTTGTCATCAGTTTGAATCAATTGAAGATTAATTCGGGTCAGCTTTTAAACTTTGCTTGAGGGTTTTGCCTTCTCTTCTTCCACCTTCAGTTGAAGTAACTTTGCTTGGTACTCTTGCCCTTTAGAAGTGGCCCAAAACCTTTCCCATGAGAGCCCTAAGGTGGCGAAATGAGGCGAGGGGGCTCTGAAGAGGAATTCTTTCCTGTGCATTAAAAAAACGAAAGTTCAGAAAGTCTGTGGAGTTAGAAAGGAACAGGATGCTTCTTTGTAACATGCAGGGCTCTGTTTTAAAACCTGTCTGTCAAAATGCAACTCTCTGTGATTCACATAGGCGCCGACTCCATGGGGCCTGAGGGGGCTCGAGCCCCCTCAAAAAATCGTTTGGGGGGGCTCAGCCCCCCCAATAATCTCGGGTGGCGGTGGGCGCGTCCGCGGCTTTTATAGGGCGCCCGGCGCGCACCAGCTCAATAACGGGCACCGGCGCGGCGGGGGGCGCCGGGCCGGGGGAGGGGGCGGCCGGCCTGTCTCCTTGGCAACCCCATTGAGCAGCGCCGGCTCCCCCGGGAGGGCCATCCCCCCGCGCCGCCGATCGCCAACATCGCCGACGCTGTGGCTGCCCGAGCCCGAGCCTGAGCCCGAGCCCTACCCGAAGCCCGAGCCCGAGCCAAAGCCCGAGCCCGTCAGTCAGGAAGGAAGGAAGGAAGGAAGGAAGGAAGGAAGGAGAAATGGGGAGGGAGACGAGGGAGGAAAATTGCGCGCAGGGTGAAGAAAGGAGAAGGGCGAACGAGACGAGCTTCCAACCCAAAAAAGGGCTGGAAGACTGGGAGGATGAAGGATCGGGAAAGAAAGCGACGCCTTCCCCGCCCGCGACGTCGCCCGCTTGTCATTGGCAGCGCAGCGGGCGCCCAGAGGGGCTGGACACCGGCGCAGGGCCGCTCCGCAGCCACGGAGGACAGCTGCACGGCTAGCAAGGTGCGCCGCGTAGAGCGCGGCCCTTGTGTGGCCCGGTGGCCAGGCAAGCTCGGGCGGGGACCCCCATGCGAATCTAAGATGGGAGAAGAGGGCAGAGCAAAGGGGGTCCCTTCCCCAACCTCCGGCTCTGAGACTTCCCTGCGCCCCAGAAAAGCGAAAGGATTTTCTCTTCTTTTTTTTAAATAAATATTTTATTAAGTTTTCAAATACAAAGTTAGAAACATACACTGAAGAAAAAAGTAAAAGAACAAGAAAAAGAAAAAAAGAAAAAGAAGAAAAGAAAACCAACCATTCAACACATTTTTTATATAACTAACTGGACTTCCTCGCATCTCCCTTACCCTGCATTCTTTATAATAAAGATATCAGCAAATTATTACCTTGTTTCGTACCTTATTTTGTACTTTTCAAATACTATACCTCTAAATTTAACATACTTTTCATCAGTTACTTATATCTTAAATTAAACATAGTATTACCTTAGATTTTGACCTTTTCTTACTTAAAATATAATTTCCTGTTTCCCAAATGTAAATTTTTAACATTCATACAACTTATATTGTTTTTGTAAATAGTCCTTAAATTTTTTCCAGTCCTATTCCGTTGTTTCTTCTCCCAAATCTCGGATTCTGCCCGTCATTTCAGCAAGTTCCATGTAGTCCATCAATTGCGTCTGCCACTCTTCCAGTGTGGGCAAATCTTGTGTCTTCCAATATTTTGTGATAAGTATTCTTGCTGCTGTAGTTGCATACATAAAGAAAGTTCTATCCTTCTTTAACACTTTCTGGCCAACAATGCCCAAGAGGAAGGCCTCTGGTTTCTTGGGAAAGGTATACTTAAATACCTTTTTTAACTCATTATAGATCATTTCCCAGAAGGCCTTCACTTTTGGACAAGTCCACCAGAGGTGAAAGAATGTCCCTTCAGCCTCCTTACATTTCCAACATTTATTATCAGACAGGTGATATATTTTTGCAAGCTTGACTGGGGTCATGTACCACCTATAAATCATTTTCATAATATTTTCCTTCAAGGCATTACATGCCGTGAATTTCATTCCGGTGGTCCATAACCTTTCCCAGTCCTCAAACATGATGTTATACCCAATATCCTGAGCCCATTTTATCATGGCTCATTTGACTGTCTCATCCTGAGTGATTTTCTCTTCAACCTGCCCTCCATCCTCTTGCAGAAAACTCTTTGCCTGCCCTGCCCGTATCTCATTTTTGCTTTTTAATTCCACACACGCACCCTTCGGACTTCGTGGCAATCGGGCGCGCGGGTGCGTTTCCTAAGAGAGTGAGGACCCCCGCCTCCTCCCCACCTGCTCCCTCGCCAGCCAGCCAGCCGCGCGCCCTAGCCGGAGAGCCCCGGCCGTCCCCGTCGCGCAATCGGCTGGATCTCCCTTCAGCAGGCCGTGCTCACAACTTGGCCCAGGGACCCCCAGCAGCGGATCTCCGGCTTAGCTGAAGAATCTGGCAACAAGCCCCCTCCTCCCCAATCGCTCCGCCGAAATACGCTCCAGAACCCCCCAGATAGGCCGCCGGCCGCCAAGTCTAGTGGCGCCCTGAGCGAGGGTCTCTCCCCAACACCGCCACCTCGAACTGCGTTCTCCCGGCTACCCGAGCGAACCAGCGGCAGGACCCCGGTATGGGCCCCCCCAATATTTTTTATAAGTCGGGCGCCCCTGGTGATTCACCTTGTGAAACTTCAAAGAGAGCAAATCTTATGAGCAACTTTATGTTACTTTTAATCTGGATAGGACCTTGGGGGAAGCAATAATCAGTTTGGTGTATTGGTTAGTTGGACTGTGAGACCCAGGCCACAAATCCTCCCTCATCCATAAATCCATACTGATCCTTGGGCTAGTGACTGTCACTCAGCCTAACCCACCTCACAGGGTTGCTGTGTGGGTAAAATGAGGAGGAGGTAGACCATGTATGCCATGTTGAGAACAATAGCAGCAACAATTATAATAGCACTGTGGTTATAATTAAGTTGTATTCAAGCATCTTCCTGCCATTTTATTTTTATTTACTTTTACTTTTCTGGTTCTGTTCAGAGTCTGCTCTCCGCCCCACCCCCACCAGCACTTGAGAGAAAAGAGTTGCAGATTGGGGCAAATGGCATTTTCAGTTAGCTGGCCATTTCAGGCACATCAAATACGAAGACAAATGGTTAGAGGCCAAGTAATCAGAGTGAAGTCCTAATCCCTACAGATGGAGCCGTAAAAACATTTAACATGGCTTTTATTACATCTGGAAAATTGAAGTTTTACTCTCTAGGTGGAATTTGGGACAAACAAGTCATTATCGAATGCAAAGGGGATAGGCTTGTATTGGGTTTTTATGGGGGATAAAATGGTATAGTGAAATCCAGCAAACCTGATGATGGCTGAGGACACAGAGTTAAAAACAACCCCTCTCCATCACTCATTCTCTGACGACACATTGCTGTCCCACTGAAATCCCAAGGATTCTGTCCACTGATGCTAAGCGGGTGATGGATGTTGCGATTTGCCATTCGTCTTGTTGAGCACACTATTTTTCTTTACAGCCTCCCGTTCCCCATCACATACTATTTTCAAAAGTTCATTTTAGGAGGGTTCATAGGAACCTTCTTACGCCATTGAAAGCATGAGTGAGGGGCTGGAGTGGGGGTTCACACTGACTAGCCATGCCCACTTTCAGGGACTGTGTGAAAGGGACCTACATGAGGGGAAATCCCAATTAGCCTAGGCTGATTCCCTCTCACATACGGGAGGTCTTGCGCATGTAAGCAAGACATTTACACTGTGTAAATGGTCTCGTCACCTCACTTCAAAAAGGCTATTGTGGAGCTGGAAAAGGGTTGGAAAAGGGCAAATGATCCAGGGAAAGGAGCAACTTCCCTGTAAAGAAATGCTATGACATTTGGGGCTTTCTAGTTTAGAGAAGTAGCAAGTAAGAAGTGACACGATAGTAGTGTGCAAAATTACGTACGGTGTGGTAAAAGTGGATAGAGAAAAGTTTTCTCCCTCTCTTATAACAATAGAATTCATGGACATCCAATGAAACCGAACTTTGAGGGATTCAAGATAGATACACACAAAAAGTATTTCTTTGCACAGGGCATAGTTAAATTATGGAATTTGCTTCCACAAGGGCCGGTGATGGCCACTAACCTGGATGGCTTTAAAAGAGGATTTGACAAATTCATGGAAGATGGGATTCATGGATAGGGAAAGGCATTTCTCCCTTGTGATACTTGAATTCAAGGCCACCCAATGAGCTGCATTTTGGAAGATTCAGAACAGACAAAAGAAAGTGCATTGTTAAACTATGGAATTTGCTCCCACAATAGGCAGCCTTGGCCACCAGCCTAAATGTATTTTACGGGAAATTAGACAGATTTATGGGAGATAAAGCTATCAATAGCTACTAGCCAAGATGGCTATGTTCTACCTCCACTTTCAGTATGATTATGAGTGCCACTTGCTGGGGAGCACAACTGTGGAGAGTCCTGTTGTACTCAAATTATGCTTTCAAGGCTTCCCATGGGCATCTGGTTGGCCACTGTGAGAAGAGGATGCTGGACTTGATGGGCCATTGGCCTGTTCCAGGAGGGGTATTCCTGTGTACACTTGTATGCACCTAGGGGCATTTCATACTCCCTCCAAACCTGCAGGCAGCTGGGTGCATTGTCAGTGCACTGATACATCCATAACATGACCCCATGACTTCCTTTTGATTCCAGATGTCACCATTCCCAACCCTTCACCAGCTTCTCCAGAAGAATATCTTGAGGGGCTTTGTCCAAAGCCTTGCTTAAATCAAGATACATTGCATCCACAGCATTCCCCTGATCCACCAAGCTTTTTAACTCTATCAAAATTTTTTAAAAGAGTGATCTGGAATGACTTGCTTTTCAGAAACCCAAGCAGGCTCTTAGTAATCATGACATCCCTTTTTAACTGATCCCACACAACTCTTTAATTTTCTGTTTCTGGACCTTTCCTGCTATTAGCATCAAGCTGACCAGCTGGAAGTTGCCTGTGTCCTCTTTCTCCCACTTTTGAAGATGGGGACAACATTTGCCCACCTCCATAGAATTCCCTAAGAATTCTCTTAAGATTATAGACAGAAGCTCTACAATTGCATTTGCAAGTTCCTTTAGTACCCTTGGTTGCAGTTCATCAGGCACTGGATATTTGAATCCATTCAAAGTAGCCAGCTGTTCCTTTACCACCTCTTTTTTCTGTTTTGGGCTCCCTCTCTGCATCATTTATTTTATTATCACCCGGTTGGGCACTATTTTTTCTTTTGGAAGAAGGCAGAGAGAAAGTAGGTATTGAGCACTTTCACTTGCTTTCCATCACCCAATATGCTCCATCTTCTCCACACAAAGAACACAATATTTTTGTTCTTTCTCTTGCTTCGAACATAGCCAAGAAAAAACATTTATTATTATTTTTAACCTCTCTTGTAAGTCTGAGCTCATTCTGAGCTTGAGCCTACCAGACCTTCTCCCTGCTTGTTTATACTCTTCCTTCATGAGACACCTCTTCTTCCATTTCTTATACATGCCCTTCTTAACTCTAAGCTCATCTGTAAGCTCATTTTGCAACCACACCAGTTTCTTTAGATGCATCCCACTTTTCTTTCTTGTTGGAATTGTTTGAGATTGTGCCTTCAGTATCTCACCTTTAAGAAACCCCCATCTACCATGGACTCCTTTCTCTTTGAGTATTTCTGACCGTGGAATCTAACCCAGCTTTTTGATGTCCGCTTTCTAGAAGTCCAAAGTGGATGTCCGACTACACTTGGCTTTCCTTTTCCTCTGTATAGGAGGACGTCCCAAAGGGACGTGGTCACTTCCTCTCAAGGTCCTCACTACTTCCACCTTATTGACCAGTTCTTCCCTGTTGGTGAGGATCAGGTCCAAGATCATCAATCTCATTGTTGCTTCTTCCACCTTCTGGAAAATGGAACACAAGTTGAATCTTTTCAAGAGCTTAGTCCTGTGCCCCAAAAATGGATTTTATTTTATTTACCAACTCAACTTTTAATTCTGCACTTCAACACTTCATCCATTCCACTTATTGTATTTAAAAATAAATAAATAAATCTGCCTATTCAAAAGAAATGTTCCTTCTGACCTGGAGAATCTTTTTTTTATGTGTTGCTAGCAAAGAACCTGTGTTGAAATGCCTGTTACCCCTACACTTCAATCATAACCTTTCCCCCACCGCCCCTCCCATTTTTCTTAGCAAGTGGAGTGATAATGCTGTATAGAATTTTGTATCTGATTCTTAAGATTGATTATGTGTGTGCTAATGTATTTTCTGCCCCCTAATGTTTCGGTAATGGCCCTAAAGGGAGCGAACAGCCATTGAAACAAGCAATGAGAATAGAATAAACTGAGTGTAGAAGAATTCTCAGCCTTGACATTCCAACTGGTTCATTTGTCAGAGGAAGAACAAAGCTGCTTACCGAGAGTAGAACTTGGCAATGGATTAAAATAGCATTAAAAAAAGAAAAAAACAAGAATTGAACCTTCTTGCCTTTAGAACGGTTCGGCTTGCATCTGCTGCTGATAGCTTTGTTCCAACATAAAAGTGTGTCATGGATGAGAGTTATTTCTGTTACCGTTTTCTGAACATGGACCAAAGGATGGGACGAGTCCTTGAGGATTAAACAGCAATTGTTTTAAAATGTCATAATCCAAGGTCTTAATTATTAATTTTTTAAAAGGAAATTGCGACTCTGGAATTACACTATGTTGTGTGGAGAAAGAAATCAAATGAATTGATGATTACCAGCCATTTTTGATTAGCCATTATTGATGGACCATTATAAAGACATTGAGCTTTATCTAAGCGGGGTTTACTCAGAGCAGAGCTACTGAAAGTAATAAACCCAAGTTAATTGATTTCAAGGGTCAGGACTGACATTGGATACAACACTTCACACTAATAGCAAGCCTAGTTGAGCGAATGCCGACAGCAGTGTTAGGGAGCCTGTGATCCTCCAAATGTGTTGGACTCTCCAACTTCCATCAGCCCCAGCCAGGCTGGCCAGTAATCATGGAGGATGGGAATTGTAACTAAGCAACATCTAGAGGGCTACTTGTTACCTAGTCTGGACCTATAGCACTAGAGTCAAAATGCAACTGGTGATGATCATGGCTACTAGCCATGATGGCTATGCTCTACTTCTGTGGTTGGCAACAGCAATGCTTCCGAATGCCATTTGCTGGAAACCACATGGTGCTCTGGCCCTGCTTGAGGTTTTCCCACAGGCCTCTGGGTGGCCACTGTGAGAACAGGATGCTGGATTAGATGAGCTTTTGGCCTGATCCAGTGGGCTCTTCTCATGTTCTCAGTTGCCAGGGAGCAAAAAGCAGGAAAGGGCTAGTTGCCTTTATATATTGTTTATGGGATCCCATAGACATCCAGTTTGACCGCAGTGGAATGATAGACTTGATTCACCTTTGGGCTGATCCAGCAGGGTTCCCCTTAAATGTTTAAATAAATAGAATGATATTAATTATGCTAAGCACTTTGGAATTTGGATTAATTTTCTGTTTTGTTTTTTTAAGGACTGCATTGATGTAGAGGAGGATGAAGATGATGATGACAAGGTAAGATGCAATATAGAGCAGATTGGATAAAAGCAAGTGCCACGTGTTCATTGCTGAATCCATTCAGGGCACTTCTAAGTTGTCATTGTTTTCAGTTGAGATTCGTTCACAACATGGCAAAGGAAAGTAGCCGGGAAATGCACAAAAAAGTGTGGGATGATGCCTGATGCAACATCATTTCATTTCCCCACACGCAAACCACAATGAATGCTCACTAAACAGCCCGTGTTGTCTAATCTCTCCACTGACAAATTGGGAAGAATACTCATAAAACAGGTCATCTGGAAGTGACCTCAGTCCCATTTCTGTAGCCATCAACTTTTTTAAAAAAGCCCAAAATTAATATTATAGGGTTATAGCCAACTGCATTTTACTCAAAGTAGACTCACCAAAATTATTGGACCTAAGTTAGGAATGTCTGTTAACTTCAATGGGTGGTATTCAATGCTTGTCCTGCTCAGAGTAGACCCATTGAAGCTAGTAGACAGGACTAACGTTCATTTATTTTAATGGGTCTGTTCTGAGTAGGACTTGAATATTACTTATTGTGTTTCACCCTACAAAATACACACTTTTGTTCACATTTTATCCTAAAATGTACACTTTAGCCTCATAGACTTTTTTTTTGGGAGCCAAGAACTGTCTCGTAAATTTCAGAGAATTGCGAAACTGCAAGACAATTGTGTTCCATCCAGGAAGCACAAATCAGGTTGTTCCATTTAAAAACAAAGACCAAACTACGTCTTCAAGTATCTCTAACACACATACACAGAGTGGCAGCCATGTTGATCTATTGGGACAGCAGGGAATCTGTAAAAAGATGGTGAAACAATATTTTGATTCCTGGGTTGGGGAACTGGATCAGACCAGCCGGCCAGATCCCAACACCCCCTAACCTCCACAAACCACTTTGACAGGGGGGCAGGCCCTACCCTACCTTCTTAAAGTAGCATTCACACCATTGCTAGATGTATGGACGACATCATTTCAGCCCTTGAATCTTTGCTGGCCATTTAGATTTTCAAGGACAGTGCTTTAGAAGAGTACTGGTGAGGTCCAAGCATACTGCTTGTTGCACAGAAACATTGGGATAATTATTACATTTTAGTATTGTGTCACCGAAACACACAAAAGTAAACTTTCTAAAATACATCCCACCCCGCAATGAAATGACTCCTAAAACTTGGAAAAGCTGTTGGCTGGGATCTGACACAGAAGGTCATGGTTTCTATCAAACGTGTGCGTGTTTTATCAAAAGTATACAGAGAAAAGAGGGGGAGAGGGAGCTTTCTTGGATTCTGTTGCATGTCAGACATAACAGACCTCGCTTCTGGGAATTGTAACACACCCTCGGAGACTAACTGTTTACGACTTAGAAACACATAGACACTTAGTTCAAAAACAGAAGAGCAGATTAACTCCCTTCCATCTGAATGATCAATCTTTAAAAATGGAAGGGCTGAGCTTCCAGCTCTGCCTTTTCCAACAGAGGAGACAGCAGCAGAAGATAACAGTGGTTCATTCCCAGGGCACTTTTCCTTTCTTGAATGCTTGCTCCATAGCATTGCCATTTTAAATGTATATTTCAACTTCTTACATAAAATTGTAAGAGCTCTGAAACTCTGCTTCTACAACAAGGACTGCATACACACAGAGGGTCTTTTTAAAAAAAGATAATTTATATATATAACATGGATGGTTCTTATGAATCCATACACATTATCCAAATTTCCAGCTGTAATGTCCTGGGGACAGTACAAAAATGTTTTTTATCTGACACAGACAGTTGTTGCCAAGGAAGAATGTTGTTCGAGCTGTACTGTTCAGGATAGTAAAGGTAAAGGGGCCCCTGACCATTAGGTCCAGTCATGGCCAACTCTGGGATTGCGGCGCTCATCTCACTTTATTGGCTGAGGGAGCCGATGTACAGCTTCCGAGTCATGTGGCCAGCATGACTAAGCCGCTTCTGGCGAACCAGAACAGCACATGGAAACGCTGTTTACCTTCCCACCGGAGTATTCATCTACTTGCACTTTGAGGTGCTTTCAAACTGCTAGGTTGGCAGGAGCAGGGACTGAGGAACGGGAGCTCACCCCATTGCAGGGATTCGAACCGCCGACCTTCTGATCGGCAAGTCCTAGGCTCTGTGGTTTAACCGACAGTGCCACCCACATTCAGGATAGACGTATCTGCAAAGATACTTTGGAGAGTGTATCCTCAAGACCAGTTTCGTAACAAACAGCTACCATATTGCATAAAATTTATCTGGATTTTCTGTTCCTTTTTTCACTTTTGAGTTGTGAATTATTTTCTCGGCCATGGCTGAACACCAAATATTTTTACACTGTAACTCCAAGGGTAGTCCTTGTAAGGCCTTCCAGGTATGAGCCATAGCTTGTTGAGTGACCATACAGTTTCAACATGTCCCTGTATCATTCAATATCCTTGTAGGAGCCAAGTGTTCATGAGCTCTAGTGCTTTGTGTTTGCTCTGTGTTTGTTCAGTGAGAGAGAATGTTTGATTTTTCAGCTTTTTCATGTGAGTTCTGGACTCTGGTCTTGAGTCAGACACAGCTGCCTGCCAAGAAAGCCTTAAAAAAGGCTCGAGGGAACTGAGCTGGTCCTGAGGTATCGACTCACATAGCATAGCTCAAATAAGGCCTTGATCCTTGGGTCTGGAAGAGCATCTCTGAGTTTATCTGACTAAGCACCAGCTCCTGCAGCAACATATAATCTCTGTAAATTGAAGATGAGGCAGAATATATTTTGGGTAACCCTCCCCATTTGGCCCAGAGCATTTGGCCACATCCACATCATACATTTAAAGCACTATGCTACTGCTGTAAAAAATCATGGGCTTCTCCCCAAAGAATCCTGGGAAGTATAGTTTCTTGAGGGTGTTGGAAGTTGTTAGGAGACCCCAATTCCCCTCTTGGAACTACAGTTTGCCGAGCTCCCTAGGAAGAGGGACTGATGGTTAAACCACTCTGGGAATTATCACTCTAGAAGGGGAAAGGCACAGCCCCCAACTCACAGCCCCCAACCCACTTCAGCCTTTGTTTCTACCTACCATTGGTGTGAGGCTCTTGGAAAACATTCGGGGGGGGGGAGGAGGTAACCCTTGGTTCCCAACCCCTGCACTAGACCATCTGTATCAGGGTGCCACCAATGCTTTGAGGCCTGTGGGCGTATTTGGAATTTTGAGAGTGCTATAGCACAGCATCCCTTCTTGTAAGGTGAAATTTACAGCCATTGATATGCCCATTTTTGCCTGCACCCACCACTGGTTTGTGCTCCCCCACCAAAAGTTGCCCAGAAGAGAATGTGACCTTCAGGCTGAAAGAAGCACCTCCCAGTCCTTTGCTAATTAATATTTTGTCCCCTGCCAACCAATGGCAGTCTGACCTATGGCCTGTTTTAGACATTTCCATAGAAAAAGTTTTTCATCCATCCCTGTGTGTGGGGGATATTTAGTATCTTGTAGTAAAGCTGAGGGATGTAGGTGGCACTGTGGGTTAAACCACAGAGCCTAGGACTTGCCAATCAGAAGGTCGGCAGTTCGAATCCCCGCGACAAGGTGATCTCTCGTTGCTTGGTCCCTGGTCTTGCCCACCTAGCAGTTCAAAAGCACGTCAAAGTGCAAGTAGATAAATAGGTACTGCTCTGGCAGGAAAGTAAACGGTGTTTCCGTGCGCTGCTCTGGTTCGCCAGAAGCGGCTTCATCATGCTGGCCACAAGACCCGGAAGCTGTACGCCGGCTCCCTCAGCCAATAAAGCGAAATGAGCACCACAACCCCAGAGTTGGTCATGACTGGACCTAATGGTCAGGGGTCCCTTTACCTTTTCTAAAGCTGAACAATAGGAATCCTAGGGCAGCTTACAGTGAAAATGTTAGAAGACTATAAAGCAAATATATTACATACCAGATACCAATTAAGCAACCTAAACATTTTCATGTTGGCCGGGGAAGTTTATTTAAGCATACATTAAAAAGCTGATTGCATTGATCAGTTTTCAACCTGTCATCTAATTCACTTGAGCTTCATCCAAACTTCCTGGGGATATGGGCAAGGGAATGCCAACCCACAGTCCAGCTTCACTTACAAAACCAGAATAACTTCTTAGCTTTGACTTCCCAAAAGGGGATAGGAGTGCCCCTCAGCTGGAGGACAGTGCTGAGTTTTCGTCCATCCTATATAAAGCAGCAAATTGGATTTTAGTGTCATTTCTCATTTTCCCGATCTTAAATTTGCCTTTCTTCAGGAGACATGAGCACAAAACCACCTGATACTGTAAAATCAGCTCCAGAAGCTTTTGGATCTAAATTCAAAAGGCCACTGATATTGAAGGACATAACTCACTTAGCCCACTAATTTCATTGGGTCTATTCTGAGTAAAATTTAGCTGGATACAACCTATACTTTTCTTGGTGGGTGTGGCCAACTTAGCCTTTCATTGCTGATGGTTGTCTTGAACTTTCATCTACATCAAGCGGAATCAAGTGGAATTTTCTTTAATTGAGACTTGAGAAACTGTGTTTATGATGTCACCGAGATACACCCTGTATTGAATGATCCCTGGCTGTAGCATAACTTTTTCTTTACCAAAACAACTACCAAATATTGAAATCTGTTAAAACTACCATTGTGCCCTACACTCCAACTTGAGTTGTTTGGAAGCTACTCTCAGTCCAGCCATAGGCCCAATTAACCCTCTCACCAAAGTCTTTGATCCATCCTGTTTTCCTGGTGGAGCCTGTACAGATAACCCCAATTTTCTCTGCTTCCTGTTCTCCAGGGGGCTAGCTCTGCAGAGGCTCATTTTATTTATTAAATATATTTTTAGACAGCTTTGCAGGCAATGTGCATAACCCTGTCTCTAGGGTCAGAGGTGCTGAAAGTGAGACACACTGTTGCACAATGTCACAAAACCTTGGCCTCTTGGAGTGAACACCCAGCGTGTTCATTGTAAGCCATTGGGTGATGGGTGCTTGACAAACGTTAGATGTTGAACATTTTGGCCTCCCTTGGGCAAGAGCTACACATCTTATTCATTTTCCAAGTTCAAGCTGAGGTGAATTACTCAGACACAAAAGCCTTTAAATTCCGACTCTGTTCAACTTTCCTCCACCCCTCCCTTAGTTCTTTTTCTCTGACATGCTTAATCTTCACCAAGACCCTCTTTTGTAGTTTTGCTTAAGCAATTAATGGAGAAGCAAGGTCTTTTCTTAGCTCAGAATATGCAGGGAAGATTTTAAGCAACACACTGATCATGTAATTAATTCTCAGTTGTAAATTCGTTTTGATGGTTTTAATGCTTTCCCAGAGGAAGAGGGCTGCCTTTATTCTACACCGAGTAGCACAGCCGGGTGAGAAACAGTTGAAGTAAGAAAGGGGCTGTGAAGAAAAAGGGGTCTCCCTCTGCTTAGTTCAGGATGAGAAGGAAAGGTTGAGAGGACAGATTTGTCATACAGGCAGGGAATTTTCGCCTTAATTTTAAACAAAGGCTTCTGAGCTCAGAGTATCAAGTCACTGATGCCCATCTGTGTGTGTTTCTTCAGTGAGCCAGTTAGAAATTGGCTTAAGAGGACCACGTTGCCAAAGAAGTTGCAATCAAAATAATAATATTCACCAAAAGAAGTGGAATGCAGAACAACTGGGGTGAAATGGATTGTTCAATACAATGCAGCCTCGGGACTCTTACCAAAATGTACGTTGTGTGAAGCTGCCCTGGTATCTAGTCCAGAAGCTTCAACTAGTGCAGAACGCAGTAGACAGACTGCTCAAAGGGGCAGGTTACTGTACTGACAATGGGCTACTCCACTGTTGACACAGCTGCACTGTTTGCCGATTTGCTATTGGGTCTGGTTCAAGGTTCTTGTGTTAATTCACAAAGCTCTAAACAAGTTGGACCCAAAGTATCTTAAGGAACGCATAATTCCTTATGCTCCACTTCAACCACTGATTTCCTCTGATGAGGCACTTCTTGTGGTTTCCTACACCCCTAAGGTTCAGTCAACCTTTGTTAGGAGCCAAGTGTGGCAGGCCCTGCCCTGTAGAAGTCCCTACCCATAGCCACTGGACAGGATTCATCTGTGTCTTCTTTTAGAACTTCTCTGAAAACTATAGTTTTGACATGCCTTTGCAATATTCTTTTTCTTTTTAAGAACGGTATAATTTATGTTGTATACTGCCTTGTTATACTTGCATGAAAGTGCAAATTATAAATGCTCAGGTAAATAAGTAAAATGCAGTGTAATCCAAGAAAAGACAGGCAAGCCCATAGGCTTAAACTTTCCCCTGCCTAATCATGTACAAATATGAGGCTTGTGTCCAATTTTAAAAGTGTATGGGAGACAGTCTTGCAGCTTATTTCTAGGCCCTAGACCAGAGCTTTCCGAACTTTTCATGTTGGAGACACACGTTTTAGACATGCATCATTTCTTGACACAATAATTATGTTTATTAGCAAACCAGAGGTTAAACTAACCCCTTTCCAGCCCCAGGAGAAGCACGGAGAGCATTCACGCGACACACCTACATACTGCAGCCGACACACTAATGTGTTACAACACACAGTTTTGGAAATCTCCACCCTAGGCCTCTACTAGGAGAGCAGAGTGGTCATGTAAGAATACAGTAGTTTCCCACCACTTTATAGTTTAGACCAGAAGCTAACCCAGATTAACCAGCAGTCTACTCATTTGTTCACTGGATTTCTTAGCCCTTGTTATGTTATATACAGATTGATAGAGACAGATGTAGATTCATATGGCTATTAATATAGATACGGACCCCCATATGACTCTTAGGATGTCCTTCAGCATAAATCAGTAACTTCATTTTAACTTGATCTCTGAGTTGCAGGCAGTCCAGATAGTCTGCAACAAGAAGATTTAATGTTGTGTTTGCTAAAGTGTGTCATCACCACATTTTTGTAGCACAATCTAAGATGTGTAAACAAAGTCAGCAGGATGCATATCCAGCTGCCAGATGATATTCTTCACAGTTCCAGGTTGCAAGAACAGGCTTGCCCTGGAATATCTTGGTATTGTGTGTGTGTGTTTTAAATTCTGTTGCCATGAAGAATTGGCCAGAAGTTAGAGTGAGCCAGACAAAGCACTGGGTGACCCTGCTAGATTTTTAAGCAGAGGCCTCACTATGTGCTGTGTGCTGTGACCTGTGCCAAGACAGGAGAAGGCTACATGGAGCTACATGCTGGCAAACACACGTGCCCAAAACTGTGTGTACAGAGATAACATCTGGGGAGGGAAGCATTTGTAGGGAACAAACAATGATTGGGAGGGTTAAGCATCCCCATCCATCTGCTAGGATGGTCTTAAGGGGAAAACACATGGATGAGCAGCCTGTGTTTGCCTTGTATTGTATAGTTTGAGGTAGCCAGTGTTGTGTCCTGGGTATCCTGGGTGACAATTCCCATCGTCCCTGACTAGCTGGAGCTGATGGGAATTGTGGCCTGCCATATGTAGAGGACACCATATTGCCAATCCTTGGTTTATTTCCATCCTCAGTGATATGGCTGTGTGGACTGTTGCTGATGGAAGTTGTAGTTCAAAACATCTAGAGGGGCCCCAGATTGGGGGAGCCTGTTTCAAAGGATCAGTGGCATAGCGTGGGGGGTGCAGGGGGGGCCGGCCGCACCGGGTGCAACATCTGGGGGTTAGGGGGCACAAATCCACAGGTTAGGGGGCGCAAATCCACGGGTTAGGGGGTGCAAATTACTTGCCTTGCCCCGGGTGCTGACAACCCACGCTACGCCACTGCAAAGGATATGAATTTCTGAAAACGTCTCTTTCTGTGCTATATTTTGCCTCTCTTATAAGCAGCTTTGCAGTTCCAAGAACTTTCAAGTGACCTGAAGGAACCTTCCACCCAAGTGCTAAAAGCAGAAGTGTAGGTTTCTGTTGTTTTAAGTCTTGAAATAGAATATTCATAATGAATACCATAGGTTTCCAGGTTACCTCTCCAGGCGGTTTGAGCGCCTGAATTTCAAACTTTGCTGTGCTGAAAGATATTACCAAACATCTTACAATAATCTTCCTACAACCCACATTGTCTGGGACAATTTTAGGACATACAAATCTTATGCATTTGTGTTTTTCTTTTCTCCCCCACCCCCTTGCCGTTTTTCCTTAATCCTCCCAGGAATCTGATAAAAAAGGCTTGATAGAAAGAATCCACATGGTTCAAGACATTGTTATAACAGTCCAAACACTTTTGGAGGAAATCGCATCTTTTGCAGAGAGGATAAAGAAGTAAGTAAAAATGTTGCTCCCATGCTCTGAAATGTTTCTGAATGCCATGACTGAAAACAAAAGATTGAACTGGGAAGTGCTGGAAGCAAATCTCAAATGGCAGAAAGATCATTTATTACACTGTGTTTTCAGTTCACTGGTGACGACACCCATCGTTGTAACAATTCATTCATTTCTCTTTCGGTCTCTTTCATGCAAATTATGCATGGAAGCTTCTGAAAAAGCATGCTTTGGTTTATCTCTGGACATTGTTTCCAGCCTCTCTAGAAATTGTTTTGAGACCTGTGCTCATG
This sequence comes from Podarcis liolepis, assembly GCF_965112155.1. NCBI lineage: Eukaryota > Metazoa > Chordata > Lepidosauria > Squamata > Lacertidae > Podarcis > Podarcis liolepis. Next base: position 30,746,474 of record NC_139569.1, read on the forward strand.
GATTTTCCAAAACTACCTGTCTCTCTCTTGCCTTCAGCAGAGGAGCACAAAATGATATAGCAGTAAGCTCCAACATTGCCTTCCTTGCCCCATCATTATCAATAGGGGCAGCTGATCTGTGTAAGTATGTTGTGTGTGTTCACTGGCACTACCTTAGCTCTGCAAATCTCATCCTCTGTAAAAAATACCCTGTTCCAGAAGCAACTAAAGGCTTTATTTGGGAAACTAAGACAAGGCGGAGTCCCTTAGACTGATTTCAGGATAGTTCAGATGAACTGAGACCAAATTATTGTCTTGCACTTCTGAAATGCTATCTCACGCCTGCACAGGCCTGGTTCCTAACAGTGACACCCCTCTGACCTTCCCTTGTGTTTCTGTGTTACTATTAAACTACTGAGCCCTACTGGAAATGGGAAACAGAAGAAGAGTCTTGCTGACTCGAGCCAAACGCCCAGCCTATCAAGTCCAGCATTCTGTTTGCATAGTGACAAACCATATGTCTCTGGGAAACCCACAAGCGGGACTTAAGTGCAACAGCATGCTCTCTCCACTTGTGATTTCCAACCAGCAACTTGTAATCAGAGGCATGCTTCCTCCAACAGCAGAGGCAGATCATAGCAATCCTGCCTGGTAGCTATGCATAGCCTTATCCTCCATGAATTTGTCTTATCTTCTTTTAAAGCCCTCTAAGTTGGTGACCATCAAGTTGGGAGGAAGAGTGAAAAGCAAGCGACTTTGGTTGCGTTTTAGTTACACCTACTAATTTGCTTTAATCCAGGGATGAGGAACCTGGGGTCTTCAGATGTTGCTGGACTACAACTCCCATCATCCCTGACTTACTCGATGGGGCTGATGGGAGTTAGACTCCAACCATATTTGGAGGGCTACAGGTTGTCCACCCCGTTTTAATTCTTTACATATGTACCATCCCACATTTTTCCCAAGGATCTCAGAACGTATGGTTCCCACTCAGTCTGTCATCCTTCCAATTTACAGCTTCCAGTCCTGCTTAGCTTCAGTGGCAAAACTGTGTAATATACACTGGGCCACTCTCTGGCATGTCTTATCCCTCAAGAAGCAAAGAGTGATTACATCTTCTCTCTCTCTCATGCACTGGCACAACTGTGTGACCTTCCTCTTTGAAACACACAAATTGAGGCTTGTCAACAGTTCCGCTCTTTAAAAGAACAGCCGTGTGGGGTCTAAAAATGCAACAGATCCATGTGTGTTGTTATTCTGCAACATCTGTCCCAGCTGTGCGGGAAATGGCCAAGGGATGGCCTTGCCTGTGAACAGAGGGCTGTGTTCTCCTTGCAGCTGGATGGCAGGAAGGCTTGGGACGCCGGGTGACCCATATTCATTTTGATTACAATGATCCCAAAGAACTCACTGGGGCATTAATATGGCTGCCATCTCTAATCCTCCAGGAATCCCATTGTAACTCAATATTAAAGTTGCTAGGGACTGAGAGGGAAGGGGGAGAAGTCCACCAGTGTGGTTTTAGCGAGTGTCATGACGGTTTGGATAAGCGCTTCCATCTGCATAACCCTTCCTATCAAAGGGATCTTTAAATAGCTCTGTTCTGTTGGGGTTGGCAGACTTAAAAATATTTTCCATGTGTTTGTGGGCAAGTACGCTTTACCCCCTGCTTTAATTCAAATTGTAAGGCCTTCATTGAAGCTGAGAGAGGCATTATTTCCTCTCAGGCCCCCACCATATTTCCTTAAACAAAAAAAGAAATCAATAAATCAAAGTGTTCTTCATGACTCAATTGGTGCTCCTCCATTTCAGCACATCTGATTGCACCAACATCAGGCTTTGAAGATGTTTACATTGCATCCCTGTCTGGCTCTTGGGACTCTCCCTAGGAGATTCCCCCTTACCAAGATACACCTCTCACCAGGCTCTCCCTACACCAGGAGCAGGGAACCTTTGACCCTCCAGCTGTTGCTGAATTACAACTCCCATCATCACTGACAGTTGGCCATACTGGCTGGGGCTAAGGGGACCCCAACTGTATCTGGAGGGCTACTGGGTCAGGCCAATAACCCATATAGTCCAGCATCCTGTTCTCACAGTGGCCTACCAGATGCCCCAGTGCGAAGCTCACAAACAGAACCTGAGCTCAAGAGCTCCCCTCTTGCAATTCCCAGCCACTGGTATTCAGAGGCAGCCTCGTCCCATGACACTAAAGCTAGCATATTCCTATCATGGCTCCATAAATTTATCTGTCCCCCCTTATAAAGCCTTGATTGTGCTTGTACCCCCAGACCAAGTGCCACACATCAAAGCAACTCTCATGGAAACTGATAGAAGCAGGGTCTCCTTCAATTTCCAGCAGGGCTATTTGCTTAGCTGCTATTGTGGGGTGGAAACAAAGGGTCACTTCCTCTAAGAAAATTCATTGTAAGGGATGGGTTTGCCCTCCTAGCAGCAGTTATCACTACCGGTAGTAGATTGGTCCCTGCAGAAATGGACCAATGGAGAAGTCATCTCCATCAGAGTTGTGTGAATACAAAAGTGCTCATGCTTTGATGAGTACACAATTAGACTGCTTGGGGTGGGGAGAGATAACATTGGAGGTGCACATGAAGATGCCACTTTTCCTAGGAAAGTGAAGGTGTTACTTCATGCTTGTTTACTAGGCCATACCTGGAGCTGGTAGGGACTTGCCTTAGCGGCAGCTATAACAACTAGATTTAACCCAAATGTGTGAACTGGCCTTGTGTTTGAGTCTGCATGTGGTGCTGTTATCTGTGATGGCCTTTTCACATCTGCACGTCATTGAGCAAAGCTCTAACATGTGCGATTCAGCTGTATATCTCATTGGTTTCCAAGGAAATGAAAGTCAGAACATGTAGCCTTCACTTTTGCATTCCAGTGGCATTCTCTTGTTGAATGGAATACCATTCGAGTCATGGTTGCATTTGCAAAATGTGAAATATCTGTGAACACTAAACAACAAACTTCTCTCTTCTTGATTTTTCCTGTTTTTCCACAGCACATTCAACTGGACGGTTCCTTTCCTCTCTAGCCTGGCCTGTTTAGTCCTTGCAGTAGTCATGATCACCCTGTATTACATACCACTAAGGTACATCGTTTTAATCTGGGGTAAGTTGGTCATCATACATTTAAAGCACTATGGTATGGAAGGAAGTCAAAGCTCATTTTGAGCAAATAATATAAGTTGTGAATATGTGTATTGAACTGAAATGAAATATGGAAAACTCAATAAAAATTATGATAAAAAAATAAAGCACTATGGTACCACTCTGAAGAATGATAGCCTCCCCCTTCAGCTCTGGGAGCTGTAGTTTGTAAGGGTGCTGTGAGTTGGTAGGAGGCCCTTATTCCCCTCACAGATCTACTCTTCCCAGAGTTCCATGGAAAGAGGGACTGCTTGTTAAACCACTCTGAAAATTGTAGCTCTGTATGTTGTCACTGAAATATGCAGTTTTGTGCACTTTCCCCTTGTATATATGTGGTTTTGTATGCCTTATTTGGGCTAGAAAACCCCATCACAAATTCAGAGATATGTGAATATTGAAGGACAACTGTATTTCAATTCGTATATGGCTTTGGACATTGCAAATTAGGTAGGTCTGCATTAAAAATGTAAATCACACTGAATTCCTGCCCCCATCCCTAGCCTTGTCAATTATGAATGGCCCATGAATTTAAATTGTCATTCTCCCTAATGAGAATGCGCAGAATGGAAGGGGACACTCACAACTTGGTATATTTTGCAATGGGTCATCCCCTCCCCAAGGCCAAAATGTAGCCAGAAATGCCACCCTTAAGTTCTGAGTGATGGCTGTTCTTGCTTCTCTGCTCCCCCCCTTTTTTTTGAACAATGGGACTTTTCATTGCAGAGACAAGCCGGCTTGCTTTGTAATAAACCTCCCACCACTTCCTTTAAGGAAAGATGTTTGTGAATGATTCCACATGACAGCAACACGTGTCTGGCTTGTCTGTATTTTCGCACTAATTTTTTCTTGTTAAACTCCTCCTCCCTTTCCTGCCTGAGCAAGTAAGGCCTTTTATATAGTGTGATGTGTCTGTTTTATCACCGCCTTTTTTAAAAAAACAAAAACAAAACCATGTTTTATGTTGGTGTTTTCATTCGCAGGCATAAATAAATTTACTAAGAAGCTTAGAAACCCTTATGCCATTGACAATAATGAGTTGCTCGACTTCCTCTCCAGGGTGCCATCTGATGTTCAAAGGGTAAGTAATGAATGGCTGCGTCCAACAGAGACACCAGCCCAAAGAGCCACAGGTGCAGCGCTGGAGGGACACACGGAAGGGGCATTTGGGCTAGAGGAGATAAGGCATCTGAAGAAACCATAAACCAGGGTGGGAAGGGAAAGGAGGAGGCGGACACAGGAAAAGGGAGGGATGAAAACCCGAATGGAAAGGAATTGTATCCCCCAAAGCGCTCTCTTTCTAAAACGCTCACAGACCCACTTCTCCCAGCCACCTTCGCTCTGATTTTAACATTATTTCATTTGGGCTTCCCACACTCGAAGCGCCTGCCTCACTCTGTGTCATGGGCAGGGCAGCCCTGAACTGGTGTCTGAATGGTTCAGCAAGACTTTACAACAGTATTGACCCTTAGACGCTGTTTAAGTTCTGCTTTAAGCAGCAAAACATCTCTGGCTCCCGGTTTGTTTTAAAAGGCATGTGAACTTGACATCCTTTTATGCCATTTGACGAACAGCTCTTGACCAGAAGCATCAAGGTCCAACAGGCTAGTCATTAGAGAAAACCCTCTGGGCAGACAGAATCCCAGTTTATCTTTGTTTGCTTCTGCCCAGTCTACAAAGTCATTAAGCTTAAGTGTATTTTCTGCTCTCGCTGTCTGCACCAATTCTTTCTTGTAGAAGATGCAGGATTTGTACTGGCGGCATGCATTAATATTTATATACAGAAATAAGTTGCTTTCCTGTTTTTCTGTTTAGGTTGCATTTCAGGTTTTGCATTTATGAATTTTGCTTGAGTGGTTTCCCTTATCCTTGGTGGCCTTTGAGCAGGGGCAGTGAACCTCAGACCTGGGGGACAAATGTGGCCCTCCAGGCCCTTTTATCTACCCATTTTCCCCAAAGCTTGGACTTCTTGCAATTAGGATGGGGAAATTCACTGGCAAGTGTGTGATAACTTTTGCCCTGATGCAGCAACATCTAAACTCCCTACCAACAAATCAAAATGAATATTCAATAAACAGGTCATCTGGAAGCACCCTAACAGAGGCAGACAGTTTACCATTGCCTACCTCTTAGAAGACATCTGAAGGCAGCCCTGTTTAGGAAAGTTTTTAATGTTTGAGTCTTAATCGTGTTTTTAATACGCTGTTGGGAGCCACCCAGAGTGGCTGGAGAAACCCAGCCAGATGAGTGACATATTATTGTTGTTACCTAGAATTGTTGCATACATTTCCTAATCCTTCCAAAAAGACAACATTCGGTGGTGGTTCTGTTTTCGATTTGTTGGTTTTTTAAAAGTGTGGAGCTGGAGAGAGGAAGATGTCATTATTGTGTTTTGACCTGGATAAATTCTAGATGAGTAGCTGTGTAAGTCTGTCGCTGAAGCATAAGACAGAGAGTCTCATGACACTTTAATTTAAATGCCAATAAGCTTATTTTTGGAGGTGGTTTTGTACACAGAGGACCACTTCATGAAATTCATGAAGCTAAATATGCATAGACTCAGGTCCAACTGGGTTTGGGAACAACTGTTTTGCAAGGTGAGACCTCCAGGTATAGGGTGGTATATTAATTAATTTGCTTAATTAAATATGAAATTTAAAGAGAGTGGTTGTATGCTTTGAAAGAGAGATTCTGTACACAAGTCAATCTGTCAGAGTGAACAAAGTCCAGTCACAAAGGGTCAACAGGACCAGGAACATCCACGTTTAGATAAAGTTTGGCTTTACTGTGTCAAACCAAAACTAACTTGTATTAGTGACCTTGTGGCTTGCATTTAATGAAATAAGGTTTTGTTCAGACATCTTGCTTTGGGTTTCCTTTATTGTTATTGTTGAGTATGTTATTGTTGAATATGCCTGAGAGTGATATTCAACCAAATCATTGTGCGGGTGCAAAGATTATCACTAGCACTAATGTATCCCACTTTGCACCCCCACATGTCTGCCCTGCACCATTCCCAAATCTGCTCTGGGGGTTGGGGGAACCCAGTGGCGTAGCGTGGGTTGTCAGCACCCGGGGCAAGGCAAGTAATTTGCGCCCCCTAACCTGTGGATTTGCGCCCCCTAACCCTAACCCCCAGATGTTGCGCCCGGTGCGGCCGGCCCCCCCTGCACCCCCCACGCTACGCCACTGGGGGAACCCCAGAACAGATTTAGGGGGCCTACAGGGGAAGGAGAAGGGAAGAAAGTTCCATTGCACAGCAATAATTCCTTGTGCTGATGGAACACTTCCCTTAGCACTGCTCTGAATACAGCTGTTTCTCCATAATGGATGGAAGCAAATAAGAAATGATAATTGTAGACACTATGTTGAGTATTGTAAACAAATGTAGACACTATGTGCTCCAAATTCTGAAAGAACTACACACTTACCGCATGACATGGTGGGAGGGGGTCCCATTCCTTTATCAAACTCCATGAAAGAGAACTAAAAATAAAATGGAATGAGGCCTTTTCTGCCAAATGCCAAAGTCAGGTGGAAGACCCCTCTCCCCGCCTCCCGCTCAGTTGCATCTCATTAGGAAAAAAAAATCTGGTTTTAATATTTTGGTTTTCAAGAAATGATGCATGACTTCTCAAATCCTTCCTGCAATTAATCCCCCATGTTACTGTGTTTAGAAAATGATTCATTACTTTTGAACCTTCCTTAGTTTTTCCCTCGGCTTTTCCTTGGGGAGCCATTAATGCACAGCGTAGTGAGCTTGGGTTACCTTGTTGCAAACGTGACGTCTGTTTGTTTTTACAGGTGCAACGTGCTGAATTGAAACCATACAGTGGCTCTAGTCCCATTAGGAAGAAACGGAGCGCTCTGTAGGATATGAAGCTTGGAATGCGTTGTGCGCGTGCACACACACATAGACACACTCTGTTGCAAATGTACACGCAGGATCTCCCCTGCCCTCTCCTGATCAGTCCAGCGCTGTGGTCCCTGTCTTGTGTCCAAGATGTTTCATCTGCAAGACATGCATCAACATATATAGATATATCTTGTGTATCTGACGCTTTTTCCAAGCACATTGATATGCCCCTGTAAGAACCAAATGAAAACTGGAGAAGCTGGAATGGCTTTCAGTGTGGATTTTGGAGTCAAAACCATACAAGGGACTTCCTCTGATTTTTGTATCATAGAAAAACAAATCTCTCTCTTTTTGCTTTGCACAGCAGATCAACGAAGCTGATATGAAATGTTCCGGGTTACTTTACTTTTTAAAACATATCCAGCAGATTGGCATCGAGACAGAAGAAAAGAGTCATTGTTAGGCCAAATGACAGTGTGTAGATGATATTCAACTCTCAATTAGTGAGTCTTTGATGCCCAACTTCGGCTTTAAGCAATGTACAGTTTGAAAAATTGTTCTATCATAATGACGAGAAATTGCTTAGTGCTGTAGCAGTCTCAATTTTTTCTCACCAAGCAGTTGCTGCTGGTGTTTATTCATTATAAACTGTTTGTACCTGCTGCTGTTCTTGGGAGGAGTCTTTTGCTGGCAACAGACTTCCTTCAATCAGCCACTCAACAGGAATACCAGAACCAAATCTTCTCTGGACCCTATGGATTTCTGATTTTACCTTCTAAAATTCCATCTTATCGAACACTTTGTCCCTTCCCGCCACACCTTAATCTAAAGACTTGCCAACACTACATATGCAAAGTATTTTTTATAACCTTATATGCATTGATTTGCATCATGCCAAAGGAAATGCTATAAAAAAATGCCTGTGATTTTTTTTTTTTAAATGAGCTATTTTAAAAATGTGCAATCTGGATGGTGGTTGTGTTGCATTATACATTGCTAGTTGCATTTAGAGGACTGAAGTGACTTTCGAGTTCTAGTCTGTCTTGCAAACAGGGGAAATTATGCCTGAAAAGCAGAAGAGAAGAGAACATGGTTGTGGAAACCAGAGTTGTGTGTGTTCATCAAATCCCCTGAACGTATTTTAGTTATTCCTTTGATGCCACGCATTGGTCAAGAGTGGAGACGGTGAAACTTTTCCAGCTAGTGAGCTGGATTCTCAGGTCACTCGACACCCACAGATCATTTTGACAGGTGGGCATGGCTGCAGAACCTGCCAGTCACCATGATGTTGGGTGAAGTGCTTCCATTGTCAAGCTGCATGGGCAAAGGCACTGATGACCAGCTGATTGGCAGAGCTCTGTAAGGACCACTGATTAGACTGCAAACTCTACTTCCTTTGCCCATGTAGTTTGTCTTCAAATCATGTGGGTAAAGGCACAGGACTTTGCAACCACTGGCAGTCAGTGGATCAGCAGTGCTTCCAAGCCCTTTTTTTTGGTAGGGAGCAAAATCTTTACCTGACCAAAACCTGATCATAAGACAGGTGACCATAGTTGAGAAAAAAGCATTGTGGGTGAATTAGGACGCCCTGCTCATAGGCTGAAGGTTCCCAATTGCTGGTTCCCAAGAGCAGCCTTTTCCACTCTAGGATGGGTCCCAGGTGTTGTTAGACTACAACCCCTGCTAGAGTTGCCCAGGGACAATGGGAGTTGTAGTTCAGTAATTGAGGACTGTGGTTGAGGAAGGCAAATCTAGAGGCATAGTTCTTGCGTTGTATATGAAAAGGCTATAATGATTCAGTTCCCAGGCAAGCCTTATCCTTCAAGAGGAAAGGCAAGAGGGAACATAACTTTTTAAAAAGTTATTTTTTAAAAAACAAAGAACTCTGGTGGGGATGGGGGGAAATGGATTCTGTTTGCCATTAAAGGTGAACCTACCTAATGTGCACTTTCTAAAACAATACGCATACTGAAACACAGGCAGCTTTCAGAATCTGCATTTCTCTGAATACAAAAATGCATATATTAGGGAAAGGTGGGCACATGAGTGCATATATTAATGAAAATAATATACAAAAATGCCTTATACTGGGGGAAATTGTTTGGGAACATGTGTATATTTGTCAAAGCTGCATAGAAAAATGTGTATGTGTATATATTAGGAGAAACACTGGTGAATAAGGTTTTTTTAAAAATTGCAAATTGCTGCTGAAAGTTGGAATCAGAATATAAGATGGTTAAAGCAAGAAAACCAGGATTGACAGATTTAGGCATTCCTACATGAGATGGCGGGATGCGGGTGGCACTGTGGGTTAAACCACTGAGCCTAGGGCTTGCCGATCAGAAGGTCGGCGGTTCGAATCCCCATGACAGGGTGAGCTCCAGTTGCTCGGTCCCTGCTCCTGCCAACCTAGCAGTTCAAAAGCATGAAGTGCAAGTAGATAAATAGGTACTGCTCTGGCGGGAAGGTAAACGGCGTTTCCGTGTGTTGCTCTGGTTTGCCAGAAGCGGTTTATTCATGCTGGCCACATGACCCAGAAGCTGTATGCCAGCTCCCACGGCCAGTAAAGCGAGATGAGCACCGCAACCCCAGAGTCATCCTCGACTGGACCTAACGGTCAGGGGTCCCTTTACCTTTACATGAGATAGCAAGTGTGGAATGTAATATCCTTTATGCCCAATATGTGAGATTCCAATGTGGGTTTCTCCTTGACTAGCTTTGGAATACTGGTCTAAATGGGTCTTTCTCTGATCCTGCAAGCCAATTATTCCATCCTTAAGTTCCTGTGAAGCATCGGAGTGAAGCAGGTGAAGGAACATGGCACTGGGATGAGGACAACTCTGGAAAGTTTCTTAGCAGAGGATGATTGAATTTTTTCAGTTGATCCAAGACTGGTTCACTGAAAGCTGGGGGGCGTGTTACAAAGACAGCAGGTCTCCAAATCCATATCTGAGAACATTTTTGCCTTGGATAGAAATATCCTGAGTCTTGATATCCACTTGTTATTCCTAGACCCACATGCATAATGCATGCCATGAAAATTCATACCAGATCACCTGATGTTGGATCCACTTGCTTTCCATCAGATGTATCCAGTTACTCTGAGCAGCTTTCTGTGGGTTTGGTTTATGGAGATTCCTTTTTTTTATATACAGAAAACATTTTGATGGCACAATAAATATCAACGTGGAATATATTTTATTTCAAAGTAAAGGGTCATCTTCTTCTTCTTCTTTTTGCATGAGTTAAGGGTTTTATTTCATCCAAATCCAGCCAAGATGTGTGTATTTGTGTGTTTGCCTCTATATCTGTGTTCATTTGCAATCTGATCCAGTAGTGCCTTATGGGGGAGAAGCAGAATATGTATGGCTTACCCACTGACTTCAGTAGAGGACCGTTCTCCATTTGTATTCGACTGAAGTGAATGGAGAAGGCTACTGAAATGTAATGTGATGGTAAAACAAATGTAATAATCCTCATAGAGAGAATATGTATGGGGAAATATGGGCTTTGTCAGACTGGGGGCATAAATTGAAGGGCAGTGTTTATTTGTTTTTCAAGAAAAGAAAATTCATTTTGAAAAATCCCAAAGCAGCATGAGGATGAGGGAGTTGCAAACAGGATGTAACTTAAGACATGTCAGTCTAAACATCAAGGAGAGAGAAGTAATCTGGTGAGTTAAATGGACGGGGATAGTACAAGAATGTGGAGGTCCCTAACTCTTATCAGTCTTCAATCATGCATACCCTTCTTATAAAAGATGAGTTGCACAGAAACATCCAACAAGGGAAGACCCAGCCATGGTGATAATTCTTCACGTATTTGAAAGAATTGCCATTGGCAATTTTTGTGGATTTCTACTGCAGTTCAGTACTTCTGAATCCTGCTCAAAAACTGTGGCATCCATATTCAAAGTCTGCCAATTTTTTTGGACAAATCTGTGGAGTGTTCCACCTGCAACACAATGGTTTTTTCTTCTTCTTTTTGTGACGATCATACATTCTTGCGATATCTGTGTCCTTGCAAAGCTTTGATGTAAAAATGTTGGTATTTTGGCATCTCTTCAAATTCCATAATGTTGTGCAGAGATAAATACTGCAAGCGCCATGCCATACTACGGATACATTTGTACAACTATGCAACCCGTGATAAACATCACCAGAATGGCAACAACCGGGACTACAAATCCCATGATGAATTGTGCTCTCACATAACATGCAACTGACAACATTGAAGGAAAGGTACTGAAACAGAAGCAGTGAAAATTTGAAAAAGCAGAAAGAAATATCTATGGAGTTCAGCTGAAATTTGAATGGCTACTGCTAAATTTGCTTATCATGGTTTGGAAGGCTATGCTGTGAGAAGTATGATGGTGACATCCCAAGTGACAAATTTTGAGAAGCCTAAATTTGGTCTACTCTCCAAGCACACTTTTAAAATGTGCTGAACTGCGGGAAACATTTTTTTCAGCAAATTTTCCCAAAGAGCACCTGTGCAACGAAACAGCGATGTCCTCAGAGGCATCAGACGGTGGCAAGTTCAACTGTCATATGGTTTAAGCCTTGCTTTGATCATAATCCTCTCCCCTTCTTCCACTTTCTCTCTCTTATCCCACCCACCAATATGTCTTAAGATCCCTTGGGCACATCTCAAACAGAGCAAGCTGCTTTCTAAGAAACAGAAAAGACTGTGGGGCGGGGTGAGTGAGGTGGAAAAGGAAGAAGGGAGGGGGTTTTGTTTCCTACCATTCCTGGCAGTGGATGACTTTACTGAAAGTCAAAGCCATCGGCTCACATTTATCACTGCCAGTCTTCCTCTGCATATTTTTTTTTGGGGGGGAAGGGGGGTCTTCGCCATGCACTGTTAACGGTGATTGTCATGTAATTAAATCACTGCTCATCACGAGAGCCTATTTTTATGCTGAGATAAGCATCAGAAGTCTGCAGCAACGTCCCCCAGATCAATAAAGATGTTCCCTGTAGGATTACAAATAGACTGGGGTTGCGCAGGGCACTAGAATTAATTAGAAATTATTTCTCTTTTTCTTCCCCCCCACTTTCTACTTTCAATACATTTTTAATTGTTTATCCATTTTCAATGGTCCTTTGGGGGGGGGGAAATCCTCTCCTTTAGTTCTTGGTAGCGCTTTTTTGCCTATGATATCCTAGGCCATGAGCATTTTCTTGCCCAGGATGGGGCGAAGTGCAGTCCAGTGAAAAAGATATGAGTAGATTATAAAGTCAACAGTGGTGGCTGCTGTCTCCTAAAATTGAAGATGCCATAATTCCAACTCTGCCAAGCCATGCCTACCACAGCCCCAGTCATTCAAAGCTCCTCCTCCTTCCTTTGTCCCAGCCTCCCCTCGGAAGCTCCTCTAATCAGCCTTGCTTACAGTCCCATCTACCATATCTGCAGAACAGGCCTTTTCTGTAGTGGCTCCCTGTTTGTGGAATGTTCTCAGCAGGGAGGTTCGCCAGGCACCTTCATTATACATTTTTAGGCGCCAGGCAAAAATGTTCCTCTTTAACCAGGCCTTTAGCTGATTGACATCTAATGCCCATTTAAAATGTGTTGGGGGAGGTTATCTCAGCTCCTGCCAACCTAGCAGTTCAAAAGCACACCAGTGCAAGTAGATAAATAGGTACAGCTACGGCGAGAAGGTAAATGGCATTTCTGTGCACTCTGGTTTCCATCACATTATTCTGTTGCACCAGAAGCAGTTTAGTCCTGCTGGCCACAGGACCCAGAATTCTGTCTGTGGACAAACGCTCCCTTGGCCTGAAAGCAAGATGAGCACCGCACCCCAGAGTCGCCTTTTGATTTGCAGTGGCTGCCAATCTGCTACTGGGCCAAGTAAGGGATGCTGGTGGCACTGTGGTCTAAACCACTGAGTCTCTTTGGGCTTGCCAATCAGAAGGTCGGTGGTTCAAATCCCCGCAACAAGGTGAGCTCCCGTTACTCTGTCCCAACTCCTGCCAACTTAGCAGTTTGAAAGCGCACCAGTGCAAGTAGATAAATAGGTACCGCTGTGGTGGGAAGGTAAATGGCATTTCCATGCACTCTGATTTCCATCATGGTGTCCCGTTGCACCAGAAGCTGGCCATATGACCCGGAAAGCTGTCTGTGGACAAACGCCAGCTCCCTCAGCCTGAAAGTGAGATGAGCGCTGTAACCCCATAGTCGCCTTTGACTGGACTTAGCCGCCCAGGGGTCCTTTATCTTTTTATTATTATTATTCAGGCACTGTGGTTCTCTGCAAGGGATTCCCACACAGTATGGTTGATCATAGAATCATAGAGTTGGAATAGACCACAAGGGCCATCGAGTCCAACCCCCTGCCAAGCAGGAAACACCATCAGAGCACTCCTGACATATGGTTGTCAAGCCTCTGCTTAAAGACCTCCAAAGTAGGAGACCCCACCACACTCCTTGGCAGCAAATTCCACTGTCGAACAGCTCTTACTGTCAGGAAGTTCTTCCTAATGTTTAGGTGGAATCTTCTTTCTTGTAGTTTGGATCCATTGCTCCGTGTCCGCTTCTCTGGAGCAGCAGAAAACAACCTTTCTCCCTCCTCTATATGACATCCTTTTATATATTTGAACATGGCTATCATATCACCCCTTAACCTCCTCTTCTCCAGGCTAAACATGCCCAGCTCCCTTAGCCGTTCCTCATAAGGCATCATTTCCAGGCCTTTGACCATTTTAGTTGCCCTCCTCTGGACACGTTCCAGTTTGTCAGTGTCCTTCTTGAACTGTGGTGCCCAGAACTGGACACAGTACTCCAGGTGAGGTCTGACCAGAGCAGAATACAGTGGCACTATTACTTCCCTTGATCTAGATGCTATACTCCTATTGATGCAGCCCAGAATTGCATTGGCTTTTTTAGCTGCCGCGTCACACTGTTGGCTCATGTCAAGTTTGTGGTCAACCAAGACTCCTAGATCCTTTTCACATGTACTGCTCTCAAGCCAGGTGTCCCCCATCTTGTATTTGTGCCTCTCATTTTTTTTGCCCAAGTGCAATACTTTACATTTCTCCCTGTTAAAGTTCATCTTGTTTGTTTTGGCCCAGTTCTCTAATCTGTCAAGGTCGTTTTGAAGTGTGATCCTGTCCTCTGGGGTGTTAGCCACCCCTCCCAGTTTGGTGTCATCTGCAAATTTGATCAGAATGCCCTTGAGTCCATCATCCAAGTCGTTGATAAAGATGTTGAATAAGACCGGGCCCAAGACAGAACCCTGTGGCACCCCACTAGTCACTCTTCTCCAGGATGAAGAGGAACCATTGATGAGCACCCTTTGGGTTCGGTCAGTCAGCCAGTTACAAATCCACTGAGTGGTAGCATAGTCAAGACCGCATTTTACCAGCTTCTTTACAAGAATATCATGGAGCACCTTGTCGAATGCCTTGCTAAAATCAAGGTAGGCTACATCCACTGTGTTCCCTTCATCTACCAGGCTTGTAATTCTGTCAAAAATTCATGTCAGGTTAGTCTGACATGACTTATTTTTCAGAAATCCATGCTGACTATTGGTGATCACAGCATTCCTTTCTAGGTGCTCACAGACTGTTTGCTTATTGATCTGCTCCAGATGTTGCCAGCCCTCCTGTCACGATTGCAGACATCTTTTATCATGTAGAGTTGGTCTGTCAGTAGGTCTGGTTTTTGAAGCCATTTCCCTGTAGAGCATGACCTTGGGGATCCTACCATCTTCCATTCTGTGGACATGGTCATGCCAGCATAGACATCACTGAGACAGGAGCGCAAACAGGCGAGGAATGTGGGCTTGGGGGCAGAGATGGTACCAGAGGGACTCCAGAGTGCAAATGTCAGAAATCTAGCAGGTAGGCACCCAATGCTACTCCCTGTGAATGGTCTTGCTGGTAGGCACACTGAGTTGCACCCAACATTTGGGGGGGGCGCATTGCACATGCATGATGTCACACACATGACACACACCCCCCAGTCCAGCCAGGCCTACTTGGCCCACCATCCCCCACCCACCCACTGCCATCGGCTTACCTTGTGAAAGGGACATGCGGGGCGAAGATGCTTCACCCTGCGCATCTCCAGCAGAGATCACCAGCATGGCTTCCGGGGAATCGCTCTGGGGATTGTCAGAGTGATGCAGGAAGGCAAAGACGCTTCGTCCTGGCAAATCCTTTAGAGGATTGCCACAGAACTTGGGGGGAGGGACCCAGCCTCCTTCATGAAAATATGGGGGGCCCTCTGGGCCCTCGGCCCCCCTCTAGATAGTGCCCCTGCTGGTAGGAGTGGAAGCCCTGGAGCACAGTGCCATCAATTCCCGTCACGCAGCAGCAGTCCATGGTTGGTGGTATAAAAAGCCACTGAGAAATCAAGTTACAGCAACATGGTTGCAATCCCCCATCCCTAGCATAATAAAGGTGACCAATGCCAATTAGGACCTGAAGCCAAACTGAAATGGGTCAAGAATATTGGTATTTTCCAAGAACATCTCTAGTTCCACCACACTAGTCTCTCAATCACCTTGCCCAGAAAAGGAGTGTTAGTGACTGGCCAATAAATGCCCACTTTTCTCACACTTTACATTGAGTGAATTGTGTTACACAACGCAAAGTCATCTTGGTGCGGAACTGGAATCCCTGAATTTTTTTCTCCATAGTGGGTCAAGATAGAGGAAACAATACGGACTGGAGCTGCTCAGTTATGAAACCTTGCCGATTCTGTCTTGGCAGAGTACTTTCTTTTTGCAAGGATGACTTTTGGTTGCAACCTTCCCAAGCAAAGGGGTAGCTGAAAAAATAACTTCGCTTTCTCCCTCTTTCTCTCTCCCTCCCCAGCCTTAGCTGTCAGGATCTTTTAGAAATAACACACTCCTCTGAGGAAGTCGGAATAGCAACAGGAAAATGAGTAAAACCTATTATAAAACAGTTGTCCAAGAACTTAGGCACGGCACAGGGTAGAGATCGATACGCTGTGAAGGTTAAATCTATTTTCACACTGTGTTCCATTTCACAGTTTAATGGTGTTTTAATGTGTCTGTCACCGATTCTCCCCTTCATGTTACACAGGTAGAGCCTTTACAAAGAAGGAAAAGAACTCTGTTTCTCCCATGCTTCACACGGTAACATCTTATTTACCAGCTGAGTTCTGACACCTTCCCTTTTTTTCCTCTCTAGAGATACACCAGACTCTGGCTATTTTAACTTTCAAAGGCATAAAATAGGCTCTACCTTTACAGTAATTTCGAATTAACTTTGTCAAAGGCCTCTAGGGTAGCAGAGGCTGTGAGGCAATGGTGTCAGGCGGGAATCTAATGGATTTTTATAGCAGCTGAAGATACTACGGCAAATCAGAATCAAAAGTTTTCCCCCCAAGCAGACTCCAAAAGATCTGGACTAGCATGATGTAGGCATACTGTGTTCAGTGGTTGTGTGCTGAACCAAGATACAGCCACAGATTTGCTTTCTACAATACTGCACTGAAAACGTATCCCATAAATATATATACAGAGAAAAGAAATTTTGTAAGAGGAGACAAAAATTCAGTGAAATTATCACGGGTGAGGTACAGGATTTTTGCCTCACATTAATGTTGAAGCAGCTGGGGACTGTTCATGATTGCCTTTTCATTCGTTTAACAAATCACCTCCCTACTGGTTTGAAGTACTCAGCCTTCATGGATTATTAGAGGTTACCATCCACACACACTTTCGCTGTGCAGATACTGTTTGTAGGTAAAACCTCTTTTAAACTGCTTTAGCAGAGTTTAGCTTCTTTCTCGCATGGAAGTAGTGAACAATAATAAAGATGTTTTAAAGATAACTCACTAAACTAAAGTCTCAGTCAAGAGATTTTCTTCCCAGACAGGGTACAAGCATTATGGTTGCAAAAGAAATGGTTTCAACTGTTGACATTAACAACAATTAACAGTATACTTTCAAACAGAAGTCTTATCAACAGCACGTTGTAAATCACAGCAACAGCCCTTCAACAGAATTCACAGGCTCTTCCGTCAGACATCAGGTGTCTGCAAAAATGAAGCCAAGTGGTCTTCTTCTTATTGGCCCTTCCAGCTGATGCCAGTTAAGCTCAGAGTGCCACTCCCATACATAAAGGAAAACCCTGGAACCTTTCAGAAACTTCTACTTGTCTCTTTGCAGAATGATTCCCTAACATGGATACCCGGGCTTTCAGATCAGGAAGCATGGGCAGTTGAGGGGAGCTGCAGAGTGCTGGGAAATGTCTGCGTGTGAAGACCCCCCAAACCACCCCCAAAATAAAGACACAATAGACACAGAATTTAGTTTAAGGTTTTTGGCATTAATTTTGGCCACAGCTTTATTGATTACAGCATGTGAGTGGTTGCTTAGGCATTGGTTCCAGACTACCTGAACCTGCACAGTGGCAGGAACAGGACTGACACTGGGCACCACCAGAGGTCAGTGAGGCAAAGCATCCTGGGGGAGCACAAAGCTAGTTTCAGTCTCTCAGCTCACCCCAGATGCTCCCAGGGGCTCTGACATGGCCCTAGCCCCTTGACAGGGTTCGGACAAAAGCAAGGCAAGCCCCCGGATTCCTTTAATGAAATTCTCTAGCAGCAGCAATGGAGGGGCAAGCACAGCCAACCACTTCCCCTCTGCAAAACAATGCCTAACAGCCAACCTTAAAAAGTTGTGACGAATTGCTACACAGTAGGCAAAAACCAAATGGCAACAGCCAATCAGCCAAATGCCAAAATTCCTAACAGGCCCCTGCTCCAAAAACAGATAACCCCTAGACAGGCATAGCAAGGCCAAAGAACAGCCCTAAATATAGGGAGGGAAGGCGGGTGATCCGATGCACATTGTAAGAAAGAGAAAGCTCCCAGCAATGTGCAGCAGCTTAAATAGCCCCTCGGTAGCCAATAGATGACCCAATAGGCCAAATTTCTACCCCAGCAACTGAGGGGCAACCAATGGGGTGTTGTGACTATCCAAAAGGTCCCGCCCCAACAACAAGGAGCAGTTTAAGTGATCTCACCACAACACGTGCCCACCATGATGGAGGACACGATTTACTGGAAAGCAAAAGCACACACATACCAACCTTGGTCACCTTGCAAGGATAAGGTAAACTCAAAATGCCACATCCAATGAAATTCTAAAGAAATTCACAAGGGCTCTGAGAATAAAGCAGAAATATGGCGTCCCCACTCCAAAGGGAGAACAGAAATCATTAGGCAGATTTCAGAACAGGACCTAGAGATCTAAAGCTACAGCATCTCCCACAGGTGGGCTTTCATGTTGTTTGCTCCTAATGTTATTGTTAAGTTGCCACTCACCCCGAGGTCCTAGGATAGGTCACAGCCATTTAAAATACAACACTAAAAGCCAATTACAATCACAAGAATGGGGATACACCTTTACTTTCGAAAGCGAAAGTAAAGAAGGGCATCTCCAGCATTCAACAGACACTATATAGTGAAGATGCTAGATTCACCTCTGTGGGGAGTGAATTCCTTAGCTTAGGAGCTGCCACAGAGAATACCCTCTCCCAGTGCTGGATTTACGTAAAAGCTAAGCAAGCTATAGCTTAGGGTCCCACACTCTTGGCCCCCCAAAAAAAAATTAAAGGAAAGAAACCTGGATGTACATTTCCAAAATATAAGATAAAAACAATAAAATAAAACCTACATACGGCAACATTGTTTAGTGTTGTGTAGGCTCCTGTGATGTAAGTAATGGGTCCCGCCTGCTAGCCTGCTCCCTAAAATATCACTTATTTGCTCATTTCTATATATAGGGTGCCTACATTCTGCATGGACTGGTTGCATGTCATAATGTGCAAATGGCTTTAGATACCTATTAGGTCCATAAATTAACATACAGCATATATTCAACACAAAAAATAGCAGCAATTTGTTGTTGACAAAGGACAGCTGGACATATAAAGGGCCCCATTACCTTCAGTAGCTTAGGGCCTCGTGAAACCTAAATCCGGCCCTACCTTCTCCCATGCCACCCCTGAGTTTCTGAGAATGGTGGAAGTACCAATAGGGTCCCCTGGGCTTTGCCTGGAAACAAAATGGCAGCCAATGAGCTGTTTTAGAACAGGGGTTATATGAGATCTAACCCCTCTCATGTGCTCTCACCTTCTTGGCAAAAGCTTGATTTGTTGCTTTGAGTGCCCAGCATTCTTTTTTTCCTGTTCTCAGAAAATAACAAGAGGCTTCTTCGCGCATCAATACTGTAGTTCAAGCATCAAGGGTCACGACTGAGCTGCTGTCCAGCTGGGATTCAAGAATCTTGCCAAATTAGGTGGGCATTTTCCCAGCATCTTCCAGGAGAGAGGCTCTGCAATATGAACTGGAGACTGACTTCTTAGATTGCAATCTTTTCCCTTCCAGAGTCCCCCACAATAGATTTGGATTTGTCTAACAGGTTTGCAATGAAATTATACCAAACAAATCTCTGAATGTTGGGTCTTTTTAATGTGTATAAAAAGGAGAAAATGGGGGAAAGGCATTAAAGTGTTTAAATGTTATCTAATACAAATAATCATCCAGTTTTCACTGAAGAAGGCCTGTAGCTCAGTGGCAGAACACATGCTTTACATGCAGAAGGTCGCAGGTTTGATACCTGCCATTTCCCTATGGATGTCTGTAGCATCCATTGCCAGCAGGAGTGGAAGAGAAATTCAATTTAAAGGTGAATTTATCTAACTTGAACTTTATGAAACAATATTTTTTTTCCTTTTTATTTAAATTTATACATTTTCCAGATTTTGAATATACATCATACCTGCCATTTCCAGGTCACCGCCCTATGGAAGTTTGCAGGGTCCATTGCCAACAGGAGTGGAGGAGAAATTCAGTTTAAAGGCAGATTTATCTAACTTGTACATTATGAAACAGTATGTGAAATGAAACAAAAGCATTTATTCAAAATGCGCACTCCTCCGAATTTTGCACTGCAGTTCTCCAGCAAACTAACGTGTACATACAGTTGTACTTTTGTTCTTGAATGCCTTGGTACTCGTAGGTTTTGGCTCCCAGATGCTGAAAACCTGGAAGTAAGTGTTCCGGTTTTCGAACGTTTTTCAGAAGCCTGACGTCCGACGCAGTTTCCACTTGATTGCAGGAAGCTCCTTCAGCCAATTGGAAGCTGTGTCTTGGTTTTTGAACGTTTCAGAAGTCAAACAGACTTCCGGAACGGATTACATTCGAGAACCAAGGTACGACAGGAAAAGTGTGAATTAGTGAAGGTAATACAAAATGGCTGGTAGTTTGCAAAAGTGTATAGATTAGGCAAAAATGCATACTAAATGTGTAAATTAGGAAAAATACACACTAAAATGCAGATGAATTTTCAGGTGTGTGTGTGTGGAATTGAACTTAAAAGTGGAAAGATAAGAATAAGAAGGGATCCACAATTGTCAGATTTGCCCATCCCTAGTTACCAGTGAGTAAAATTTCCTCAGATGACCTAAGGGACCATGAATGGATTTATTGGGTTTGTTGGCCACCCTTATTCTTTTTCCTTTCCCACTTTGTCTCCTGATTCACCCTAATGCTCTTTAATTAAAAGACAGGAAGCACAACAGGTAGCAAACACTTCCTGCTCTCTTATATAATGTGACATTAAAATCAGGGGAGGGTGTGCTGCGCATGCTAGCATTTAGTGCTCTACAATATCACTGTTATTTCACACTTGCGTGGATTCTGAAATGTTGTTACAGCTGTCCTGAAATCCTGACAAAGAGGGGCATTTCTTCCCAACCTTCTCTGATGCATCCCATCAAAATTGCTTTTTGACTCCTCTTTGAACCGTAACCATAGTGATCCATAACAATTTATCAGAGGGGTCCCTGTTTCCCTGGTGTGAAGCGGGATGGGGAGAGAAAGGAGGAATAGATGGAGATACAGAGGGAGAAAGGAAGATAAACCACATTCGTACTTTCCAAAAGTCAGTTTCATACAGATCTTTTGGAGAAATCTCTCTTTTTTTCCCCCTGTGGAAAACATGCCACAGCTCTAAAGCTGCTGGCTGGTTGAAAGGAGGAATTGTTCTTATTTTTTATTTGATTTCTTTCTTGGAAGGTTAATACGAAGGTTAATTCCCCCCCCCCCTCCCTGTTTGACAATAGGAATAAGTGTATCCTTGTTTGGAACGACCTCATCTGGAAGATGATTATCATATTAATATTTCCACTACCAGCACCCACTAAAAATAAACCCATCTGCCTTTAGAAGGGACCTCTCGGCAGCTTTCTGGTGTCCCTCGATGCCACAAAACAATATCTGTTTGATTTACAGGGCACTCTGTCCCAAGGAGTATGGTGTGAACTGTTAAAAACAAAGGTCACATCCATATCATACTTTTAAAGCACACGGCTCCCCTCAAAGAATCTTGGTAACTATAGTTCGTTAAGTGTGTTGGGAATTGTACTTCTTTGAGAGGTCAACTACAGTTCTCAAGACGCTTTGGGGGAAGCCAAGTGCTTTAAATGTGCTTAATGACTATGCTCAGTAACCATGAAAGAAAAATGGGGCAGGGGGAGAGGATGGGAAGGAGTATTGCGTAGCTGGACATGACTGGCTGGCTGGTTCCATAGTTGGAACCCTGGAGAAGAGCAGGTGGGAAGAACCTTTGGCCTTCCCGATTTTGCTGCACTACAAATCCCATCAGCACCAACATGCCTGGGAGGACCAACAGTTTCCCCACACTCCTACTAGGAGGATGCACTGCAACATTTTGTTGCAGCATCCACTTGTACTAAATATTTAGACTTTCTAGTGAGCTTCAAATATTCAAAGCAATTCACAGAAACAAATCTACATAATCCTGAAAACAGTCCCAGGATGGTTCCACAATGGGAGTTTATTGTGGAATTGCCATGCTTTGTTTACTCATTTTTCATGGGGCATCCACACAATCAGTGTCATTCACCATTTGCCCTGTGATTCTTCTGTCTTTTTTGCAATCCACAGAAAGCTCAGCTTTTATTGCATATATATCTCCAGAATAGTGTCTTAGCAACAATTAAGGCTGATCAAAGGAATTCAAATGGAGTTTTGAAAATGGTACCTGCCACAATGGTTATACAGGATGGGTTGTATCCATTGTGTAGCACTAAGTAACTCATTCCATTAGAGTGAGCATTTACTAGGGCTGTGCACTAGATTTGGCCAAGACCAAATCAGCTGTTGAGCAGAGGGTGCCATCCTGGGTGGAGGGGAGGTACCCTGCCCCACCAGTTTTGTTTGAGAGGTGGGGAAGGAGATGCAAGGTAAACAAATACATAATTTAAAGGTAAAGGTAAAGGGACCCCTGACCATTAGGTCCAG
This sequence comes from Podarcis liolepis, assembly GCF_965112155.1. Classification (NCBI taxonomy): domain Eukaryota; kingdom Metazoa; phylum Chordata; class Lepidosauria; order Squamata; family Lacertidae; genus Podarcis; species Podarcis liolepis. The sequence goes on from NC_139569.1 coordinate 30,768,785, forward strand.
TTGTGACCGACTCTGGGGTTGCGGCGCTCATCTCACTTTATTGGCCAAGGGAGCCGGCTTACAGCTTCCGGGTCATGTGGCCAGCATGACTAAGCCGCTTCTGGCGAACCAGAGCAGTGCACGGAAATGCCGTTTACCTTCCCACCGGAGCGGTACCTATTTATCTACTTGCACTTTGACGTGCTTTCAAACTGCTAGGTTGGCAGGAGCTGGGACCGAACAACGGGAGCTCACCCCGTTGCGGGGATTCGAACCGCCGACCTCCTGATCAGCAAGTCCTAGGCTCTGAAGTTTAACCCACAGCGCCACCCGTGTCCCAATACATAATTTAGGGTAGAATAAATTTAGAAACCAGCACATAGAGATAAAATGTCTATTTAAATATGACTTTTGATACAATTCTTTAAAACAAACAAACAAACCCAGAAATAGTGTAGAAATGGAGTGGTACAGACTGATGAGTGATTGGGATGATTATCCCTACAAGTGAAAAGCCCACAAGCGGGACATGATGCTGATATCCAACTCCTACTGCATTCCCCCAGCATCTGGAATTCAGAGATATACAGCTACTGAACTTGGAGGTTCCACTTAAGTGTGACTAAGTTTTCTGACAGACAAATCCACTGAGGAAAAGACCATCTTCGGTGAGGTTTTCGCACACCAAAGCATGCCAGGAGAAGCAGATTCGTTCCAGTCAAGTATGTGTGTCAATATACTGAATTTAGTTTAGGATATCACTGAGAGGTTGCTGCAAGCGGAAGTTTGCCACGTTCTCCTCAGTGCAGCATTTAGAAGGCACTCAAAGCGGAGAGAAAAGAAGCTGTTATTGTCAGGTACGCGGCGAAATGCACAGCTGAAAATTAATTTTTTGTAATTAAACCCCCCATCTGTGAGCCTTTTGCTGGAAGCCCCTATTCTGCTGATAAATGACATTAACGCCACGGGGCCGCGCGTACCAGCAAATTTAAAACCACTTTTCTTCCCGGGTGTGCCACTTAGCGCAGCTGGGAGAATGGGCTGTTTAAAATTTAAAGGGCTGCTGAATTCTTGCGGAAAGCAGTTAAGGAAAAATCGTTCCAAAAGCTTTGGATAGGGTGTCGGCCCTCTTTCCTCATTAGCAAGGCAATAGCGGCGTTGCAAGATTTAATTCCTGGCCAAGTTTGGAAGAGACTTCCTCTGAGGAAACACCAGCAGGGAATCACACACACACAAGACCAGTCCAACATTTTGCAATGGAAAGGGAGACACACCTGTAACACCCCCATTTTCAGATCGGGGACCATAATCCTCACAACTGCACGCTCTCAAAGAGTTTATCATCCTTCCTCCTCCTCCCAGTGGCGTAGCGTGGGGGGTGCAGGGGGCTGGCCGCACCGGGCGCAACATCTGGGGGTTAGGGTTAGGGGGCGCAAATCCACGGGTTAGGGGGCGCAAATCCACGGGTTAGGGGGCACAAATTACTTGCCTTGCCCCGGATGCTGACAACCCACGCTACGCCACTGCCTCCTCCTCTTCTGTAGGAATAGAAAGGGGATAATAGATTGTCTTCCACTGATTTAAAAGGCAAAATAATATTGTTGTTTATTTTATATCCCACTTTCTCAAGGCAACATAAATGGTCCCCCCCACAACAATCCTGAGAGATACTTTAGACTGAGGGATAATGTCTGCCCCACCATCACCCAGTGAGCTTCATGCCTTAATGAGGATTCACACCCAGGTCTCCCTAATCCTCCCACAATGTTCTAACCAGATTTACCCTCCTGATGTTATGGGCTACAACTTCTGTCATCCCTGACATTCGGCCACACAGGCCTTCTGACATAGCTAACAACAAAATGCCAGAAATACATTCCAGAATTGGCCGTGTTTCTCTATTATCTCTTGGGAACAGTTCAAGAAGATACCATAAATGATCCTAAACCTGCTGCTTTGAATCCTTTTGATTAGCTAAAATCATGTGAATTGAACCTAACAAAAAATAAATAAAATCAGAAGTTCTGCCTGACCTCTTCAGACCTGGGCTGGAGGGGAGAACGGTCAATTTGGTGAGGCAATGCCCCATTTCCCCCTATCTCAGGTTGCCCACAGCCCTGACCAGCCCACGCCTGCCTGACTTTATTGAAAACCAGCCTAGGGATCGGACTGGCTGTCAGATTCCTTCTGCTTAGCCTCAGTTATCCCCTGTTGGTGGGAGGTAAAGCACCCTGGGCGGGTAAGTCCAGTCAAACTTGACTCTGGGATGCAGTGCTCATCTTGCATATATTAGAGGAAACATGCACACATTATTGAAAATAGCATACTTACCAACGTGTATGTTAATCAAAGCTGCATGCAAAAAGGGAAGGTAAAAAGGTAAAGGTAAAGAACCGCTGGATGGTTAAGTTCAGTCAAGGGCGACTATAGGGTTGCGGCTCTCATCTCACTTCAGGCTGAGAGAGCCAGCGTTTGACCGAACTGTTAGAACCCAATACTAAGAATTTATCTAGAATGTACAACTTGCTGTTGAAATGGAACACACAGGATGAAACAGTTAAATCGGCTATGATTAAGTGGGCTCAGGATGTTGGACATAACATTATGTCAGCTGACTGGGAATGGTTATGGAACACCGGTATTAAATTTACGGCATGTAATGCCTTAAAGGAAAACATCATGAAAATGGTATACAGGTGGTACATGACCCCAGTCAAGCTGGCAAAAATCTATCATTTGCCCGATAATAAATGTTGGAAGTGTAAAGAGACTGAAGGTACCTTTTATCACCTTTGGTGGACATGCCCGAAGATTAAGGCCTTCTGGGAAATGATCTACAATGAAATGAAAAAGGTACTTAAATGTACCTTTCCTAAAAAACCAGAGGCCTTTCTCTTGGGCATTGTCGGCCAATTGGTGACAAAGAAAGATAGAACTTTTTTCATGTATGCCACAACAGCAGCAAGAATACTCATCGCAAAGTATTGGAAGACACAAGATTTACCCACTGTGGAAGAATGGCAGATGAAAGTGATGGACTATATGACACTGGCCGAGATGACAGGCAGAATCCGTGACCAACGAAAAGAGACGGTGGAAGAAGAGTGGAAAAAATTTAAAAGCTATCTTAAGGACTACTATAAACTTAATGAATGCTAAAATGTTGTGGTTTCCAGAAGCAAAAGGGTACAGGGATACAAGGCTAGACTATAAAAGAGGACTAAGATGATAGAGATTGGAAAGTAACAATTGGGAGTTGCTAGTTGAATTATGGATATTGGGATGCAGAGAGGGGGGGTATGGGGAAGTCCAAGAAAAGAGGTTTATGAAAATAGGTTTGAAACTATACGTGTATGTTTGTCATTTTTAGTGTTTGTTTGTTTTTCTTAAAAATGTTGTAAAATCAATAAAAATTTTATAAAAAAAAAAAAAGAGAGAGCCAGCGTTTGTCCACAGACAGCTTTCCGGGTCATGTGGCCAGCAGGACTAAACAGCTTCTGGTGCAACGGGACACCATGATGGAAGCCAGAGCACACAGAAATGCTGTTTATCTTCCCGTCGGAGTGGTACCTATTTATCTATAATAATAATAATAATAATAATAATAATAATAATAATAATAATAATTTCTTATTTGTACCCCGCCCATCTGGCTGGGTTTCCCCAGCCACTCTGGGTGGCTTCCATAGAAACCAAAAAACACTAAAATATCATACATTAAAAACTTCCCTGAACAGGGCTGCCTTAAGATGTCTTCTGAATGTCAGGTAGTTGTTTATCGTTTTGACATCTGATAGGAGGGCGTTCCACAGGGCGGGCGCCACTACCGAAAAGGCCCTCTGCCTGGTTCCCTGTAGCTTTGCTTCTCGCAATGAGGGAACCGCCAGAAGGCCCTCGGCACTGGACCTCAGCATCCGGGCAGAACGATGGGGGTGGAGACGCTCCTTCAGGTATACTGGGCCGAAGCCGTTTAGGGCTTTAAAGGTCAACACCAGCACTTTGAATTGTGCTTGGAAACGTACTGGGAGCCAATGTAGGTCTTTCAAGACCGGTGTTATGTGGTCTCGGCGGCCTCATGTTAGTGTGCTCTTGAACTTCTAGGTTGGCAGGAGCTGGGATAGAGCAACTGTTGCACGGACTCAAACTGCTGACCTTCTGATCGGCAAGCCCATGAGGCTCAGTGGTTTAGACCTTAGTTGGCTCTGTTTATCATTGGCTCTGGTTCCACCAACCGTTGGCCACTCTGGTTTGCATTCCACCAGTCCCAGTGGGCAAACAATTAAACTGCAATTGGCCCCCTCAGTCCTGCGTTCAGGGCCAGCTCTGCTCTTGGGCAGAGTCAGGCAACTGCCTCAGGAGGCAGTTATTTGGAGGCAGGGAAAACCACACAGCCTTCGCTGCACCCACTACACTAGCCTGCTATGTTCAAGTGCAATTGAGGCAGTCTGTGATGGCCTGGGACTCGGGCTCAGACTCGGAACCAGAGGAGTCTCTGTCTGCACCAGATCCTTTGCCTCAGGCATCATCTGAACCAAGTCTGGGGCCTGATCCTGAAGAGTCCCAGTCTGCACAGGTTCCCCTGCAACAAACACCAGCTGGGCCGAGTCAGGGGCCTAAGCCTGCCCTGGCTCCAGATGTGGGGATTACCTCATCAGCTGGGTAATTGCCGTCAGCTGGGCCATCACTTAAAGCTGCTCCACTACCAGTTTGGTCAGGGGAGACTGAGGCGGCCCCTGGGTCTAGTAACCCACCAACGTCTCCCGAGCTGCGGGGAGACTAAGGTCTGAGAGAAGGAGAGAGCGGAGTACTTGTAGGAGGAGTGCTCGCCTTCAGGTGAAACAGGGAGGTGAGTCGCCGGGGGATCAGGACTGGCCACTACCCTGACAAAGATAAAAGGCTGTTGGACCCCACCCCAGGTTGTGGGAGCAACATTGCTGTATGCTAGATCCTGCCTGAGATCCTGTACCTGTCCTTGCCTGGTTTCCTGCCTCATGCCCTGCCTTGGTCCTGTCGGACTGACTCTCAGCGGAACCTTCAGATTCTGGACCGGTCCTGGACCATGTTTCATGGGTTACCCCCAGGCCCAGCACACAGTCAAGTATCCGATTCTGCATATGGGTTTTTTTTTGAGGGGAGGAGGGACATTGTCTTGTCCTTTGTCTCAGGCAGCAAAATGCCTTATCACTTCACTGTGTTTCAAGCATACTGCTTAATCCCTGCCTAAAGGATGGCTGTCTCATCCCAACAGCTTTATGCTTTTATTTAATTATCTCTGAAGTCTGTATGTTTATCTTTTTTGCAGGAAGGGGAGAGGAAGAGCGCCGGGTGTGTGTGTGTCTGCTGACAGTGATGGTGCCCACGCAAAAGGACATCCTTTGCTTGCTTTCATCTCCTCTTAATGGAATGAAAAGCGGGGGATGAAAACATCCCATGGAAGGCTAAATGTTCTCTTTGGAATGTGTTGGATTTAGAGGAGGCCAGGAAGCCAAGAGTTTGGGAGGAATGTATGGTGGCAGAGAAGGTTTTCTTTAAAAATATATATATATATGGCTGAAAACTGTTTTACCGTAAAAAGAATGTTGATACGTGGGATGGTCCGAGCTGCTAGTTTTGGTTCTCACCATTTCTCCAATCTTAAATTAACTTGCCCACATCTCTACAGCAAGTGATTTGTTTTCAATCTTCCTGAAAATTCACCAGAATTTTAGTGTGAATTTTTCGCAAGGTATACAATTTCTTTGCAAGCAATTTCCACTATTTTTTTTTTTTTTGGTATGTTATTTTTCACTAATGTATTATACTTATTTGCAAATGGATTGTTGCTTACAGATGGTGCAGCCTTGACAGCACACTATGAGGAAGCTCTACAGAGTCTTAGTGACCATTTTGCCCAAGTCTACATGGCCTTTTGCCTTACCATCAGCCTGACAAAGACCAACATCCTGGGTCAGGACATAGCCAGCACTCCAGGCATCAGCATTTGTGACCACACACATGCTGGTGGTAGACGATTTTGTCTACTTGGGCTCCACCATAACCAGCAACCTCTTAATGTTGCTTTGGACAAGTGTACAGTGGTACCTCGGGTTACATACGCTTCAGGTTACATACGCTTCAGGTTACAGACTCCGCTAACCCAGAAAGAGTGCTTCAGGTTAAGAACTTTACTTCAGGATGAGAACAGAAATTGTGCTTCAGTGGTGCATCAGCAGCAGGAGGCCCCATTAGCTAAAGTGGTGCTTCAGGTTAAGAACAGTTTCAGGTTAAGTACAGACCTCCGGAACGAATTAAGTATTTAACCCGAGGTACCCCTGCATTGGCAAGGCAGCTATGGCTGCCTTCTCCAATAGGTCATGGGAGAATGTGATGCTAATGACAACACTGAGATAAATGTCTACCAGTCTTGTGTACTGAGCAGACTACTTTATGGTAGCGTGACATGAGCAACTTACACCCACCAGGAGCGATGCCAGATGTGCTGTGTTAGGAAGATTTTGGGCACCACACAGCAGGAGAATCTAAAACTCATGTGTGCTTCCCCAAGCCCATGTTCCTGCCTCAGGGACATCTGTGCTCACTTGGTCATGTTGACAGAATGGAAGATGGCAGAATCCCCAGGGATGTGCTTTATGGGGAGCTGGCTTCGGGTACCAGACCTGTTGGCAAACTACTCCTGTGTTAAAAAGATGTCTGCAAATGTGACTTGAAGGCTGGCAACATTAGCCCCACCATATGAGAATCCATTTCAGACAACCATATAGCAGCTGGAGACAATCAGTCATGTTGTTTATCCACAGCAGTGACCAGAGGAGGAATGACCACTTGGAGGAGCACATGGTAATCTGCCTCAGCACAGCTGGATGCCTTCATCTTCCCTGGCTGCAACAAAACATGTCTCTCCCACATCAGCCTCTGCAGTCACAGCAGGCGCTGTAATTCTCCAATGGCTTGACTTCAACCCCGAAGCTGCGCTCTTCCACCATCTCCTGAGACAGACGGATGCCAACCAATGCCAGCCATGCCTCTTATGCACGCTTTCCTCTAATACGTGCATTTTTGCAAACACCATTGGGCTGGAGAAACGCACCTCGAAATTTGGATCAATCTGAATTGTGAAAGAAAGCCACTTTTCAGTCTGCATGTTCTTTTGAGAAGTGTGAATTAAGTAGTTTCTCATTAAAATAGGAACAAAATCAGTTTTCTCCCTCATCCCTAATAGATAAGGGAGTATTATTCTAGCAAACAATGAAATCTTCTCTGCTATCAGTAATTGTGAAGGCCTGGTCTCGCCTGTCTTTTGTATATTTGTTCTGTGTGTGACAAAAGGTGTTTAAATGGTACTAGAAAAATACAAATGGAAAGGAGGAAAGTGGCATATTTGCTTTGTTACGTTTCCAGTGTCTTTTCAGCTTTTTCAAAGCCCTCAAAATGCTTCACAATCCAGGCTAGCAGTTGTGCTAGCAGAAAGTCATTGTGCAACAGATTGTGTGATCTATTGTGCGACATAGTTATCAGCCACCTGCTTACACTTTCTCTTGCACAAGAATCTTCTGCTGGTGCAAAACATATCACTGGAAGAACAAATATGTCACCAAGCAACTTTTAACTTAGATAAAGCCCCTTAGCCTGTGAGGAAAGCTTGAAGCAGCTGGGTATGTTTACCCTGGAGCAGAGACCATTCTGAGGCTGTAGTCTGTATCTCCGTGTTCCGGTATCTGAAGACACACAGGTGATGGGCCTGTAGTCTAAATGAGAAGAGAAATGAGATTTTGACTAAAGGCTAGGAAGTTGTTTCTGATGATACAAGCTCTTCGATGGTGGGACAGATTGCCTTGGAAGTGTGTGGACTCTCATTAGAAGTTTTGAGCCTGGGCTGGTTGGTCATCTATCAGGGATGTTGCAGCAGGGGATGCCTTGCGTCAGACGGGGGTTGGACCACATGACCTTTGAGGTTACTTGCAGCTTCTTTGATAAACTCACATGCAGAATCAAAGCTGTTCTCTGAAAGCTTACATATCTCTAAAAACTTGGGATCATTGTATTTGTATCTGTAAGCCTCATTGAATCCAGGTATGGAAAAAAAGGGATGCGGGTGGCACTGTGGGTTAAAGCATAGAGCCTAGGACTTGCCGATCAGAAGGTTGGCGGTTCGAATCCCCGCGACGGGGTGAGCTCCTGTTGCTCGGTCCCTGCTCCTGCCAACCTAGCAGTTTGAAAGCACAAAGTGCAAGTAGATAAATAGGTACCGCTCCAGTGGGAAGGTAAATGGTGTTTCTGTGTGCTGCTCTGGTTCGCCAGAAGTGGCTTAGTCATGCTGGCCACATGACCCGGAAGCTGTCTGCGGACAAACGCCGGCTCCCTCAGCCAATAAAGCAAGATGAGCGCCACAACCCCAGAGTCATCTACGACTGGACCTAATGGTCAGGGGTCCCTTTACCTTTACCTTTACCTTTATGGGAAAAAAGACAGGATATAAATAATAATAATAATTTTCAAAAACAAATCAAAACACCACGCTGAATAATGGGATGTAGCTGTCTTATAAGAGGTGGGGCTTCTACATCCAGGCATGTTCCCAGGTCCTGCCCTGTTTGTCTATTCTATCTTGGGGAAGGGTCATAGCTCAGCGGTAGACAATTGCATGCAGTGGGCCCCAGGTTCATTTTACGACATCTCCAAGCAGTGCTGGGAGAGGGGGGGATCTCCTCCTGAAACTGCAGACATACCATACATTTAAAGCAGCCCCTAAATATCCTGGGAACTGTAGTTTAGCCCTCACAGAGTTGGAATTCCCAGCACTATTAACAAACTACAGTTCCCAATATTCTTTTTGGGGGTGGGGTGAGGGCTGTGATTTAAATCATCATCATAATAATTTATTATTTATACCCCGTTAAAAACAATACAGCATTAAATATTAAAAACTTCCCTAAACAGGGCTGCCTTCAGATGTCTTTTAAAGATAGGATAGCTGCTTATTTCCTTCACATCTGAAGGGAGGGCGTTCCACAGGGCGGGTGCCACTACTGAGAAGGCCCTCTGTCTGGTTCCCTGTAACCTCACTTCTCTCAATGAGGGAACTGCCAGAAGGCCCTCGGCGCTGGATCTCAGTATCCAGACTGAACGATGGGGGTGGAGACGCTCCTTCAGGTATACAGGACCGAGGCAATTTAGGGCTTTAAAGGTCAGCACCAACACTTTGAATTGTGCTCGGAAACGTACTGGGAGCCTATGCAGATCTCTCAGGACTGGTGTTCTGTGGTCCCGGCGGCCACTCCCAGTAACCAGTCTAGCTACCACATTCTGGATTAGTTGCAGCTTCCGGGTCACCTTCGAAGGTAGCCCCATGTAGAACACATTCTGTATTCTGTGTATGCAGCATGAGACCCTGGAAAGCCTCTGCCAGTCAGTGTGGACACTTCTGAGCTGGATGGACCAGAGGGCTGACTCAGTATAAGGCAGCTTTCTATATGTTCCTAGGTTTGCTGTAAATATTTCTGCAGTGATGTCTGTGAAGTGGTTTGACCACTTTGGAAAATGGCTATCTATCCAAATGCAAAATAATAATAATAATAATAGTACTGTAATAATAATGCCTATTTATTTACGTGCCCAGATTCCTCTCTGCCCAGACAGATTTGATCTCTCTCTCTCTCTCTCTCTCTCTCTCTCTCTCTCTCTCTCTCTCTTATGACGACGATGTGAGAAGGACCCAAATATATTTCCTCTGCCCCCCAAAAGTCGTATTTTGAAAAAAGTTAAAGGTAGAGGAACGGATGAAATGCTGGGAGTAAAAAAGTTAATTAAAAAATAAAATCCAGAGGAATGTGTCTCGGAGGCCGCGTAGCAGCCACCTGTCAAGAGTTTTGCTGCCTATAAACCTAAGAATGGGAGCCAACCTCGAGCGCTCTCCTTTAATTTTTAATGCCTCTCTCTCTTCTGGTCTCCACGGTGGCCCTGCCAGACGGAAGCTGTCATTTGGATAGACGCAGATGCAAGCAGCGTAGCCTCGTGCATGGACTCGTCGTCTGGGCCGTGACTGCAAACGGTGTTGCAGAGAAATGGCGCTCAGGCGGGGCTCTTTTTGGTATGGTGGGGAGGTGGTCTCAGGCAGGGCTGCCAGTCTGAATAAAATATGGGGGAGCAGGTTAGCCCCACCCAGCATAATTGATCAGATGACATGGCACACACACACCATTTGAATGGCAATGCCCATCAACTTTAAGGGGGACCTGGCCCACTCAAATATTTTAATGGAGTGGGGGGCAAAGGGACCTCAGCCCTTAGGAATTGGCTCCTTTGGTCTCAGGATTGCCCATTGGGACTGATAGCACAAAGAGCCAGAGCCAATGGCAGGCAAAGCCAAGTCGTTCTGATTTTGTCCTCATCCTCCTGCTCAGTTCTACATGGGCAGCACTGAGACTAAGAAGTCAATGAACAGGCTGCCCCTGGACTGGATACAAGAAGTCAGGCTGGTGGGGCCAGGCTGATGGCAGCCTGAGGTTAGTGGGTCCATTCACCCAAATGGACCAGCTTCCATGGCTTACTTCTCTGGGTTCCCTGTCAAATTCTTGTGAGTAGGGCTTTCAGGGTATGTTGACCTGAATGAAGATCAACCTTGACCAAACAGCCCGTAAGATTATGGTGACATGTCTCGGTGTTGTGCTCTTATATTTTGTTAGCCAATTTGCACTCTGCATAAGGGCAGGACAACAACAACAATTCCCTTCTCATGTTTTTTAGGGAAGCACAAATATGAGGAAATTACAATAAGCCTCCAAGCGACTACAATCCAAAGGACTGCACTTCTAGAAGTTCTTCCTTATTAGAACAGTGGTGTGTGTGTGTGTGTGTGTGTGTGTGTGTGTGTGTGTAAAAGACTCTTTTCTGCCCACTGGAGGCAGAACCCCTTGCGCTTTTTTGGAGAGGGAGCAGCTATGAGAAAGAGCAAAATGTTGGCAACTCAAATAGAAGGGAGTCGACCCAGGTTCCCCTTATGTGCCCCAACTTCTCCACAGCTGCCTCCTCCTTTTGATGGGGCTGTTCCCTCCCTCCACCAGCTCCCACAAACGACAGTCTCTATTCCCATCAGCCACCATGTCCATTTGTGACACAGGGAGTCTGTAGCCAGTAGGTAGCAGTTGGAAGTGTCGGCACAGCCTCCCATTATCCATCTTGGATGGTTGGGAGATGTAACGAACACTCCTTAGATGTATTTAGAAAGTTACTTATTTAGAAAAGGAAGGTGCTTTGCTTAAGACCTGTGGTTCTCTTCTCTACTTTCACATGGTGGTCTTGGGGAAAACCTCACCAGCTTCCAATATCCCTGAAACACAAACACAAATACAGTGAGGGGACTGGCTCCCATCTGACAGCATCATCCAGGCACATCTACAGGTGTGGCAACTTCATCCCTGACTCCAGCATGCCAATTTCCACTGGCTTCCACCCATGAATAGTCATTAGTTCATCCACTCAGGCTGCACCTGGAGGGCAATTTCTGCCACCCCAGAATGCGTAATTCCCATGCATGTTGCATCTGGAGGATGACCTACATCACCCCTGACACACAACCTTCATATCGACCACATTTGAAACCTCCCATTCACAAACACAGACCCATTCACTCATCAGCTACTCCCCATTCATTCACATATCCACACAGCTTCTGTCAACAGGCTTCCAAATGTGGAATTTCAACTAGCTTATAACAGTCTAATTGAGTCTCGCAGCATCAACTAGCTTCCAAATACAAACTCCACTGGCTCCTGCCCACCGACACCTGCCAGGTCCTTTGGCAAGCATCAGCCAGCTGCCAGCTATGGATATCAGCTGCCTTGCAATCCCACTCAGCAAGCAAAGGTGCTTTCTCCACACTCCACAGCAACCTCCTTCAGTTTGCCAGTTGACCCCCCTGCAGAAGAAGACTACCTACTGCTGAATGCCACAGCTGTTTCCCACTGTGCTCTCTTTGGGAAGGAAAAGGGCTTTCCCCTTGGCATTCCCCTTGGCCCACTCAGCTGCCATGTTTGCTTGTTTTTTTGACATCACAGCAGGACCCGCCTCCACTACAGGCATTCCTGAGCAGGGCTGGAGAAGACTCTCTGTCTGAAGGCCTGGAGAGCCACTGGCATTCAATGTAGACAGCACTGAGCTAGATGAACCTATGGTCAAATTCCACAAAAGGTGGCTTCCTATGTATTCTTGATGTGGGTGCTTTCCCAACATTTCTCCAATGAAAATAGGGATGTCCTAAGGAAAACTGGGTACATTCTGGGATCAAATCAGAAACTGGGATGGCTTCTGTAAATCTGGGACTGTCCCTGGAAAATAGGAACACTTGGAGGGTCTGAGAACTCTGTCTCACAGCACCTCACCCTCACTTCCCACCTCCTCCAATGTCTGCCGCCTGAGGCAATGGCCTCACTCTGCCCAATGGCAAGGATGCCCCTGGTTCCTCTTTACAAAAAGGATGCAGGATGCAGGGGGAGGCTTGTGTACCCGCAGCCGTCTGTTGGCTGATGCAAATTCTTGCTTACCCAATTCCTGAGGTCATGTGGGGAAAGCTCAGATTGTTAATGTTTGCAAAGCACTTTCAATAGGAGTAATGATAATGCCTAGCAGGTGAAAAACCAAGCAATGCTGTCATTAAAATAATAGTTAGGTAGGCACCCCGCAGAAAGAATATGTGTGCAATCCATTAAAAGCATTTATACCATCATGCTGTAAACAGATGCCTTTTTTAAAAAGAAAGAAAGAAAAAGGAACAGACGGCCTAGATCTTGCTTTCAAGCAAGAGCAGAATAAATCCCATTTCTTCCAGGAGGCCTATCATTGTGCTGTGTTGAATGGAGCTGCATTTTGGCCTCAACTTCCAAGCCTATTTGATGCCCTGCCCACTTAGGGGTGGGGTTAGAATAAGAGTAATTGACTCTGATGAATGCGGAGCTGAAATTTCCCAGCTTCTCTTCCCCCTCACAAAATCACCCCATTAGCAAAATATGGCTACTCTGCATAATTTTCTCTGAATGCTCTCACCTTTTAAATGTAGGTGAACATGGTCTCCCCCCCACCCCACAGGGCCCCATTTCCAGAAGCACACACCAGGGCTGAAGCAGGCGCCAATGTGATGGCGCGAGTGATGCCATGACATCACGTCACACAAACATGTGCATGCATCTGGGTGCCTACAATTTGGGGCCCAAGTTAGCACATCTGCTGCACCCACTTTTGTCTCAGGTTCTGCCCACCACCAGAAGCCCCTGGAAGTCTGTCCAGAAGAGAATCTGGCCCTCGGCTGAAAAAGGTGAGCTACTGCTCTGTTAAAGGGTATGAGTAAGGAGGGAGGGAACTTGAAAAGGTGATGTCAGGAGGCCCTGTGCCTCCAGCCAAGTGTCTGCCCAAAGTTAACTTCCAAATGCCCACAAATTTCTTTGCCTCAGATTTCCACTTCTCTTTCACCTGCTGTTTGAGCAGGAGCCCAAAAACAAGTCTCAAAAGGGGGATACATCCTTGCTTAACAGCCGTCATTTTTATATCAAATCGAAGGTATTCATATTACATCTTCATCACTCCAATCTCCAGCTAGTAACACTATTGCAACTACTCCCTTCTGACAACTATAGTCATTTCTCATTAAAGATATTTCATGTTTTATTCAGGAATTTAAATGAAGCTATCAGAGCCTGTAATAGCATCAGTTTGGGATAATTGTATCTCCGTGTTGCCAGCCTCCAGAGTTCTAATTAATATATATTTAGATCCCTGACTGTCTTTAGGATGAATGGTGGAACGTAGAAGGGGAAATGATTAAAAAGAGAGAGAGAGAGAGAGGGAATGTAGTGATGTTTGGATGAGAAAATCTTCAAAAGAAGGGAATTTGGGTAATAGCCCACAATTCTACTCATTTTTTTCCTGCTTTGCAACTATTTTATGATCAGAAATGGCTTTCAAAGCTGCACAGGCTTTTTCAGAAAGGGAAATTATTGCGGTATCACTTGTAAATTGGGGGGAAAGTTCCCAATTTTCCATTTTCCCTTGGCACCCTCCACCATTTGCATCCCTTAATGTCCAGACCTGTCTCAAAGAGCCACAATCAATTGGAACCAAACTTTCCCTGCCATTGTCTGAAATGACTTTCCCTGTCATTGTCTTTCCTTTCTCTTTAATGGAAATATGCCCTTTCAGTTCCAATGAGGATTAATGCTAGACCTCATATGCTGATTTGGGCTGATGGTATCATAAGCCCCACACGTAGACTAGGCCTTTTGGCTATGCTCATTTGTGAGAACGGCTTCAGGAGTAAACCCCGAGGAAAAATCTCCACCCGCTGCTTTGTGCGACATATTTGGGAGACGAAAGGGTCAGGAGTAAAGCCTACACAAATCCGGAGTGGACTTCTGAAGATGGCTGGATAGCATTTTGTGTGCCTACTTCTGGGAACTCCTGGAGCCAAGCTGACATTTGGCATAAAAATGTGCAGAACGTCTTTCAGAAGGGTGCCTCCATGTCGGTGGTAGTAGCTGTGTGGGCTGGCTGTTTCATACAAGCAAGATGTGCTGAGAAAAAGAAGCTCTACTGGTTGGCCACTCCTAGCCAAGGCGTTACATAAAGTGTCTATTTAGAAGGGATCTGCTGTGTAAAACTTTGATTCTCTGCTCTTGCACTTCTGGATTGGATTGGAAACCAGCCTGGTCCCAAGAGACGGTGGGTCATTCCAGTTTGATAGGGGAACGTAAAGAAAAGAAAAATAAAGAGAGAAAAGAATGAAGCAGAGATATTTCATCAGAGAGCTACATGCATAAAAATATAAATAAAGAAAGCAGACTCCTTGAAGACATACCCTGCAGTCGTCTTGGGAAATGAAGGCCTTTAAAATAAGCAGATTCAAGATGAGGTGAACCTGCAGAAGCTAATAATACCACCTGAGGTGTACTTGGAGAACACAAGGCTAGCTGACAAGTGCTGAATTTGGCGCTACAAACAAGTCCCCGCAGAGAGGCTTTGCGCTGGTGACAGCCTAAGGCCTAAATTGACAATAGAGGCCTAACAAGATGATAGAAAAGATGAGTGGCTTATGCCAAGCCATCAACTCCTTTCCGCTTCTTCCTGGTAATGTCTTCTGTAATCTGTCCTGTGATGCCATTACTTTCTTTATCTCCCAAGGTAGCCCATGTCCTGTTCAGCTGTGGCTTGTGGTCCACAGGAGTGATTAGTAACTGAGTGGCATCCGGTCTGGGTCTGCTCAAGGCAAGGCAAGGCAAGGCAAGGCAAATCAGGACCCTGGCCAGCTCCCACTGGGCCCTCCAAGTTGAATCTGGGAAGATGTTGTTTCAGCAAAGGCTCAGGTAGTAAGCATGTGCTCCAGTTTGCTCTGCATCCAGTGGAGAGTAGAACCATGTATACCAGAGGTCAGCAATCTTTTTTAGCTGGGGGCCGGTCCACTGTCCCTCTATATAGTCCCAGACTATATTTTGAAAAAAAAAACGCACAAATTCCTATGCCCCACAAATAATCTAGAGATGCATTTTAAATAGAAGCACACATTCTACTCATGTAAAAAACACCAGGAAGGCCCCACAAATAGACCAGAGATGCATTTTAAATAAAAGCACACACATTCTACTCATGTAAAAACACACAGTTTCCCGGGCCATCCGCGGACAGGATTTAGAAGGTGATTGGGTTGGATCTGGCCCCTGGGCCTTAGTTTGCCTACACATGATGTATACCATATACAAAGCAACTGTACATGCATGAAAACAGTTAAAACAATTGCATGTATAAAAATAATTTCGTATCTAATATAGTTACCAACCAAGATTCTTATTCACATTTCAAAAATATATTAGAAACAATCATAATATTAATTAACTACAAAAAAATCAGTCCATACAACACTGTATAACAATACAATTAAGATAACCCAATTTAACAGCTTAAACTAAATATCATTGCACAGGACAAAATGAATTAAATAGCATAATTAGATTTAACTAAATACAAGGAAGAATACCAACACCAAAAACCTAGACATACAGAACATCACCATGTTCCACATGATGTACTTGTATCCAGTGCTTTGGTTCTGAGACTTAGTCAATCAATCAATCAATCAATCAATCATGTTAATCATCATTACACCCTCAGTAGATGAGGATTCTAATCCAGAATTTCTATGCTTTCATTTGGGCTCAGGTGGCATGTTGGTGAAAACACACCTTGCCACAGTTGTTTTTAACACCTATATCAGTTCTTTCTTGATGTGGGGGGAGATTGGAGCTCAAAAATGAATTTTCAGAAACATTTCCTAATGATTTGTTTATTGAAGACATTTATATGCTGCTTGATCATCAGCGTTTCTAAGAGGTCTATACAAAAATAAACCATACAGAGAAACAGACAATAAAAAGTCATCATGAAGCTGGTGGTGGCCTTCACACCTCAATAATATTCAGCAATTATAGTCTGTACTATTTATATACTACCCTGCAGCATGCAAGAGCTTTGCTAATTGCTAGGCACATGTATTTCACAAGTTATATGCTAGTTCACAACAACCTTACAGGCTCGTGTGTTGCAGTTACTGCTCAAAGCTACTGTTTGCAGTTTGATTGTCTTGATTTTTATGAATGGAAATTTATCACATTTGCTCCTGTTTTCTGTACAGGAGATCTGAGGGACATGGCTGCCCCCATAGGTTCAGGAAGGTAAACCTTCCCCCCCTCTCTCTTTTTGCTCTACAATGCCCATGCAAGTGACAGCAACTCATAGACTTGTTCATATGGGATATGGCACACAGGACTAATTTACATCAAAGTCATAAAGTCCTCATCTTGTTCACAACTTATATGGTTTAACATAACATTGACTTGAACACAGGAATGACCTACAGTAAAGTCAGACTCCTGTGTTCACATGTTATATGGAGCAGAGGACAATCTAGAGAGGAACACAGGTTTGTCTGGGAAAACCAACATGTGAGTGGAGATGACCAAGTTAATCTTCATTCTCCCCTTTGTCCCCCATGAGTTAGAGGGTGAATGTGTGAAGCGGGGAGCCTGCTGTACTTGTGGGGGATCCCCAGTGTGATTTAGAACCCTATATAATCTTGTTTGCATGGACAGGCAGAGTCCCCCAAACCCTGGGCAGCCCCCGTGTGGAATAATGACTCAAGACAACGTGCTATGGCATTAAAATTGGCCACAACTTTCTTATGTTTCAGATGTGGGTAGACCTTGGCTCAGGCATTGGGCGTTTATCCCTCCCAGTCCCCATTTGGGGATCTGGGAGACATCAGGGTTATCCAGTGTGTGTGGGGGGGGGATGGGCTGGCTCTGGAGAACATATGTTCAAGCAGACAGAGCCCGCCCCCATTATGCCGCCGTCGCAGGGGAGAGCAATGACGACCTCTAGGCGTATGGCCAAAGTCTCCCCTCAAACAACCCCTTTAACGGGGAACCCTGGTATCGCTGCCATGAAGAGGAGGGGTTGAGGGTCACCGCTGCACCCCCCCCCCATTCAGGGAAGATAGACTAAAGGATTCTGCCCAAGTCCTAATACCGCCAAATTTGTGACGTTTTGCTACGGGAAAGGCAAACCTGCCAATGCAGGAGAATTCCTTTCTGGCCCTTCAACAGTGACTCTGACGTAGCAGCGCCTGCATACCTGTGGAGAAAAGGTTAACCTGCAAAAGAAGTATTTACTGAGGGTGGGTAGGGTGGGAGAAGCTCTGGAGCCAACTGACGATTCCCAGGTAAGATCTTCCCTCTATTGTGTGGGCAGGTGGTTCCTCCCCCTACCTGACCTGATCACCTTGGCAACACTTGCCCAGGTGGGATTGGGTAACTGACTGAGGTAGGCAGAGACCTCCAAGTATCCCACCTGGGGGGAAGGTGAAGCCAAGCCTGTGCTAATGGTGCTGCATAGAGTCCAGGGGCTGCGCACAACCATGCAAAGGGCGCCCCCCCTTTAATGTGGGGAGCGGTCATTCTGAACTGTGCAGGGAATCTCTGCAAAAAGCTTCCGGACAGTCAAAAGCAGGTACTTCCTCACCCAGTGAATCATTAAACTATGGAATTCACCCCTACAAGATGTGATGCTGACCACTAAATTGGTTGCCTTTAAAGAAGTATTGGACAAATTTGTGGAGGATAAGGCTAGCCACAATGGCTGTGTTCTACCACTGTCTGAGCCGATATACCTCTGAATACCAGTTGGCGGGGATTACATGTGGGGAGAGTTCTGTTCCCCGCAGCTTCTGCTTGCAGGATTCCCATAACGGGCATCTGGTTGGCGACTGTGGCAACAGAATGTTTCAGCTTTAATTCATGGAGTGCCACAGCACTGGAAGGCAGAGCTCAGCACACTCATTCCTCCTTGTACTGTACGTTGCTTTCACAGATGAGTAGAATGCCTGAAGGGAGATTATGTCTCCTGTAAGGTACCTCATTAGAGGGAAACGGATGCTGTTGAAAACAGTAACTTTGTAATGCTGTGGCAAAACCTCAAGGGGTTGCTTTGGTCAAAGTCTACAGGTGAGCAGAACTTTTTGAGCTCCTACCTGAGTCAAGGTAAAGGGGAGGGGGAGCACAGGCACTGTCCAAGGTAGCTAACATGCTGCCCTCCAGATATTGCTGACGTCCAACTCCTATCAATATGTCAGTAAGGCTGATGGGCAGGGATGATGGGAATTGTAGTGCAGCAGCACCCAGAGGGCACCATATTGATGGCTGCTGGCATAGATGGAAGTAATGGTGCCACATGGGTGGAACTGCTAATGTACCTATCCAGTATTGCCCCTATCCAGTATATTATTTGATATGTGGTTGCTTTCCCAGGAATATGTAGAATTATCCATTGGATGCTGAGATCATTGAGGAGCTTTAGGCAATGCACACACACACACACACACACACACACACACACACACCCTCCCTCTGTAAAATGAGACTTATGGCAACAAAACCCACCCACTCACTGATGTAGCTTTGATGGAGAACAAGATAAGTGCAAACTTTAAAATGCTGTGTAAATCTTTTAAAAATCAGGATTAAATAGTCATGATCTCATTTTCATTTCTTGACATTGCTGTTTCCTGTTACTTTTGATTTCTTCTGACTTATTCTCTTTTGAAACGCCCCAAAAAGAATTCCATTCATTCTTAATTTGGAAACACAAGCAAAGTTTTCACAGCAACCAAATCTGACAGATTGTTGGGGGGGGGGAGTGTTTGGGAGGAAACAAATGAGCTTGAAAATCTACTAAAAGGATGAAAAGGGAGCAATGAGGGAGATTAAGGGCAAATTCCAGTCTGAATCTGTCCTTTTGTTTCACGCTTCCTGCAGATCGTCTGTGAATATACCCTACAATCATTTGTTTTTCTGAAAAAAGTCAACCCAGAATAAAAACAAATTGAGGGGCCAAGGGATGATCAAGAACTGTCTTGGTGGATTCTTCATCAACACACTCCCCCCTTTTCCTTTTGCAATTTCAGCAGCTAGGTTTTCTCTCCTCCTCCCACACATTTACACACTCTCTCCTCCCCAGTTTTTGTTTTTTTTTAATGGGTGATACTACTTGGGAGCCTGTTTTCAGAGGCTAGGAATCAGGCCAGCAGCTGCTGATGTTAAAAGGACGTGACATCTATGCCAGGCAGGGCAGAGGCACTGGCTGTGTGCATTACAGTCAAACACATCACAGTCCGATTAGTAAAGATGGAGTGTGTGTGTCTATGTGGGTTGCTGGACCATTTCTCTCCTGCCCCCCTCCTATTGATTGATTCATATTCCCTTCTCGGCTCTCCTTCTTTCCTGCCCACAGCTCCCCCCTTCTTTGCTTTCACTCCCCCCCCCACTTTTTTTCATCACATCACACACACATCCCCTTCCCACTCCTTTCGTCCTCACTTTTACTTACTGCACTGGAGAGTTCAAAGGGACTTGGGGGTTGGGAATGGAGGAGATATGGAAGGATTGCTAATGCAGCCAGCTCTCTAATCTCTTTCTGACCTGGCTTGTATTGTGGCTGATGTTCTGCCAAAGGAGCAGGAGTGCATGAAAGCTGGAAGGCAAGGTGGCGGAGGGGAGGGGAGGGTGGTCTTCATACAAACAACTACATGGGGGAGGGGATTTAGGTGAGCTGCTTTTTAAGACAAGACACTTAAACAGAAGTCTCTTTTCCACTGAAGTTAGACTTATTTCTAAGCAATGTATTTTGTTTGCATTTGTGTGTGTGTGTGTAATATCTCAGCATATATTATAATGGTGGGCTGGGATTAACTCTCCATTTTCATGAATTGTTCCCCTCCTTGCTGCTCCCGGTCCCACCCCCATAAAACTGGGAAGAGTTTTCAATTGCTTTTGGGCAGGAGTTATAGTCCCCAAATTTTGGGGGGTGGGGATATGGACTTATTTTGCAAAATAAAATAAAATAAAATCCCAAACGATCCCAGGCTAGAAAACAAATAGCAGGAAAACATCTTAAATACCATCAGTTCGTTTGAGTACGGTGCTGACAATGCCAAGGGTTCGGGTTCGATCCCCATAAGGAACAGCTGCATATTATTGCATTGGGGGTGGTTGGAGTACCTGATTGATCCTCAAGGTCCCTTCCAACCCTACAATTCTATTTAAAAATCTATGAGAAATTCGAGTGCAGATGCAGACTGGGGAAGATCTCAGCTGAGAAGGCTTGTTGGAAGAGGAAGGTCTTCAGTAGGTGCTGAAAAAGACAACAGAGATGGTACTTGTCTATTATTCAAAGGGAGGGAATTATAGAGGGTAAGTGCATTGTGCACAATGGGTCCCCTGACTGTTGTCTGTCCAGTAATTTAGGTAGGTTGATCACTCATTGTGTTCAATGAGAACTATGTACCGTAACTTGTCTAAAATTGTGCTATCAGTTGTAAAGTTGATTGGGAAAGGACCTAACCAGTTCTTTTTTTCTGGGGGTACTCAAGGGTACGTAGTACCAGCACATTTGTTTTTCCTAGAAGAAAAGCACGAGTTTCAAGTGTGGCACTTACCGTAGCAACTTCCTGGTGAGTACTGGCACCTTTTTTCTAGAAGGAAAGCACTGGACCTAGCCAACTCTATCTATCTATCTATCTATCTATCTATCTATCTATCTATCTATCTATCATCTATCTATCTATCTATCTATCTATCTATCTATCTATCTATCTATCTATTGTAGCCCAATTGAGTTTAATAAGACTTTGGTAAATAATAACAGGATTGCAGTCTCATCCTATAAATCAGGGGTGTGGAACCTCCTGCCCATGGGCAAGCATAGGCAAACGCGGCCCTTCAGATGTTTAGGGACTACAACTCCCATCATCCACTGGTCCTGTTAGGTAGGGATGATGGGAGTTGTAGTCCCAAAGCATCTGGAGGGCCGAGTTTGCCTATGCCTGCACTAGTGCATGCAAGGTGCCCCTCAATGTCATTTCCCCCAAACCATGGCCACCTGTCCAACAGCATAGAGTTCAATCCTGCTGGGTGCTGCTTCACCAAGATGTTCCCTGTTTGGAATGTGCTGGCAAAACAGGCGCCATCCACCACCCCATGGCTCTACTTTGAGAAGCAGTCTCACCCATCTAGCACCTGATGTCATCATGATTGACAGGTGGCCCTGTAGGGGTGGAGGTGGGTGATTAAAAATCTGTCCTGATGGCCAAAAAGGGAGGGGGGGTCATGTTTCTAATTGGTTCAGCTTCTGATTTACAATATAAATACAATATATTAAACACACACATACACACTAGCATTTGTTTTCTATAAATGACCTCCTTAGAGGTTCACCTGGTAAAATAAAGCTGGACTGGCTAGGAATACTGGGAGTTGTAGTCCACATAATAACTGGAGGACACTAGTTAGGGGAAGATTCAGCTAAGGCATAGGCCAAGAATATACAATACTTTTAATATATAGAACAAGGTGGAAGGAAAGAATGAGATAGGGATGGAATACTCCCCTGCCTGGATATCCTTGTAACCTCCTTCCTTCCTGAAAGTTTTCCTCTGTTTCTCTAACAGCCACACAGATGTTTCCTATTTAATTCCTAGCTGCAGCTGCAGCTGCAACTATATGGTTGACGGTACCGAGTTTCTGCAATTACCGTAGTTGTTAGTACTGTGCCTCGTTAGGAAAAGGAATAGTTTTTCTTCCCTGGAAATCTCATGCCTCATCAGGTTTTTAAAAACAAAGACACTCCCCCCTCCCAAATGAATCCAGTTCTCCAACCAGCTAAGGCTTGATATGTCTCTCATCTGCAACCCTGGAGAGTCACTGCCAGGCAGCGGAGGTCAGAGTTCTTCAACTTTGAGTCCCCAGATGTTGCTGGACTACAACTCCCACCATCCCTTTCTGTGGATCATGGGAGTTGGGAGTCCAATAACATCTAGGGACCAAAGGCCAAAGAACACTGCTACAGTCAATGCAAAGGCAGAAGGACCAATGATCTGGGCTTGCAGAAGGTCCCAGTGTAGTGTAGTGGTTAAGAGCAGTGGACTCATAATCTGGTGAACCGAGTTCGCTTCCCCGCTCCTCCACATGCAGCTGCTGGGTGACCTTGGGCCAGTCACACTTCTCTGAAGTCTCTCAGCCTCACTCACCTCACAGAGTGTTTGTTGTGGGGGAGGAAGGGAAAGGAGATTGTTAGCCGCTTTGAGGCTCCTTAGGGTAGTGATAAAGCAGGATATCAAATCCAAACTCTTCTTCTTCTCCCTAGGTTCAATTCCCGACACCCACAGGTAGGGCAGGCACAGTACTGGATGGAATGAATGAATATGTCATTTTTGGTCTCTTTCCATTTCTCATCTTTTACCCATTAAGCTCGCTTTGCCCATCCCTGCATCAGTGTGATTTTTTTTTTAAAAAAAAGTATCTGTGAAAGCCTGCCACTATTTTAGGGCATGTTTTTAATTTACACCTGCAATTTTGCTTAATATATACATTTTTTTTTGCAAGTGATTTCCCCATAAGTCATGAATATTTATTTGTTTAAACAATCTATATGCTGCTCAGCTACCATAGTCTCAGAGCAGTTTAGAAAGATTCAATAGGAAAATAAAAATGAAAATTCATTAAAACTATAAAATCAAACATCAGTTAAAATGATGACAGATAAAAAGAAAGAATTTTCCACTAGGCACTGGAAGTTCAGCAGGGAGGCGGCTGCCAGACCTCAGCTGGAAGGGCATTCTAAGTTGCATGATGTTTACACTAACGTAATGCATTTTTATGCAGGTTCCCATAAGATATGCAAATTTGGATATATTGTTCAGTTGAGGAACGACATCACAAAATTCAGAATCTTGAAGACTAGCTGCATTTCAGTTTGTGAATCATTTCAGGAAGTACAAATCTAGCAGCTTTTCCAATTATGGGACCCATTGGGGTGTGCTGGCCTTGGATCTAAGAGTCCAGGATTTGAATCCCCTGCTCAGCCACTGAAACTCACTGAGTGACTTTGGGCTAGTCACTGTCTCTCACCCTAACCTACCTCACAGGGCTGTTGTGAAGATAAAATGGGGGGTGGGAGCACCATCTTGGGCTCCTGTGAGGAAAAACAAAACAAAACAAAAGGAATGCTCTCCTTAGATAGGGTTGTATGATGCCCACATTAATGTCCTTTAATTGCCAGTCAATGATTATTTTTTCCCCTTCTTTCTGTAATTCTCTCAGGTCTTCAAGTAGCTTTATTTATTTTTTTGGCAACTTTTTAATACCTTCTGTCATTTTAAGTAACTGCCTCTCCTGTTTTGTGCTGGTTGGTTTTTTTTATTTTTGAAGCTGGTTTTAGCTATTCTGATATGTCTAGGTCGACAGGAGCACAGGAGTGTAAACACATGTTTTATGGAAGACAGGTATTCAGTAGGCAAGGTGCGAGCTTCTGAGTTGCACAGGGCTCTTCCTTAAGCTAGATGCAAATAAAATAAAACACAATACAATACAATAAAAACAAAATATGGACTGGGATGGATGGAGAGGGAGATCGCCCCCTCCATAGCAGGTATTGTGTTAAGCTCCATCTCCAGTTTTGATCTGAAAATATTATCAGCATTGGTAGTAGTAGTAGTAGTAGTAGTAATAATAATAATAATAATAATAATAATAATAATAATAATAATAATACTTTTATTATTTATACTCCACCCACCTGGCTGGGTTTCCTCAGCCACTCTGGGCGGCTTCCAACATATAAAAAACCACAATAAAACATGGAATTTTAAGGATACCTTCCACCAAAGGTCTCTGGTTCCACAGAGGCAAAATGGGACAGGAAATGCAAACCCAGTATCTCCTCCTGGAAGTATAAAAACAGTGGTCTGGCAACATCTGCCTCTGGCACCAGAAGGAAATCCACAGGCCCCTCTTAAGGCAGAGAGGAGAACTGATGAAAACACGAGAGTCTTTATATTGGGAAAACTGGAGATTAATTTTAGGATACGGAGGAGGAGGAGACAACTTTGCAAAACTCTGCTGACATGATAGATTACATGATGCTTAAAGCAAAAAGGAAAAAGGGGAAAGGAAAGTTATTTGATCTGTTACCTTTGGGGCTTGTAGTTTTCTTTTCCCATTTCATGTTGCATGTCTAAACTGCCACAACTTAATTCATTTTTATGACAAATAATGACCTACATAATACACTTGGCTCTTCTTTCTTTGATATGTTCATTTGCTTTGTGGCCAGACCTCCCGAGCATCTTTTGTGTAAACCTTGGATATATTTCCTGCAGACACTGCAGCTGTGCAGTTCTCTTAAGTTTGCATTTAAAGTACAGGCAAATGGAAGCAGATGTTTTATAATTTGTAGTAATCGAAGTTCCTCAGCCTACCAGCTCCTCTGTCTGATTTGTAAATACCCCAGGCTTATTAGAAGTTGTGAGAAACCCTCCACTCTAAGAAGATACAACTAAAGTCCTGTGCTGAAAATGTTTCATCCACTCCCCCCTCCAAAGAATTCTCCACCAATTTGATGAGAAAAGAAAGTACATTATGAATGATCAAAGAGGTGAAAATTCAGGTGAAATTATCACTGGTGTTTGTGTATAGCAGGGTTTTTAATGTGCTGCCCTTAATTCATACTCTCCAACGTTTCTCCTATCATACCCTCAAGGGATGTGGGTGGCACAGTGGTCTAAACGACAGAGCCTAGGGCTTGCCAATCGGAAGGTCGGCAGTTCAAATCCCTGCGACGGGGTGAGCTCCCATTGTTCGGTCCCAGCTCCTGCCCACCTAGCAGTTCATAAGCATGTCAAGCACAAGTAGATAAATAGGTACTGCTCTGGTGGGAAGGTAAACTGCATTTCCGTGCACTGCTCTGCTTCGCCAGAAGTGTCTTAGTCATGTTGGCCACATGACCCGGAAGCTGTCTGCAGACAAACGCCGGCTCCCTCGGTCTATAGAGCGAGATGAGCACACAACCCCAGAGTCGTCCATGACTGGACTTAACGGTCAGGGGTACCTTTACCTTTTTACCATACCCTCCAACATTCTCTGATGGAAACAGAGACGTCCTAAGGAAAAGTGGGACATTCCAAGATCAAAACAGAAACTGGGACTGCTTCTGTAAAACTGGGACCCACACACTGTCAGGATTGGGTTTGGATTGACAGGATCTGATTGAAAAGAGGAAGAAATGGGGGGAAGCGGAATAGTGGGAACCTGGGATGGAAGAGGGGAAACTTCCCTTTCCACCTGAATGCCAGCAACTTTGGAAGGGGACACAGGGATGCTGTCCCACCCTTCTGACCTTCCTGCAAAGTGGAGAGCCTCAGTGAAGGCTGGGGAGGACTCTGGATCAGCTGAGCAGGGAAGCTGAGCAGGAGGCGGCAGATACTGAACTGAAGCCTGAACAGGACAGAATGCAGCCTTGTCACTTAGAACCAAGTGTCCCCTTTGCAGGTAGTAGCAGACCCCCCACCGCAGTGGGGTGTGTGTTTGCAAGGTGTGAGTTGTACCTCTTTAAAAGCATGGAGGAAGATGCAGGGAAATTTCTTGGGACATCTTTGGTGCTTCTCTCCAGTTCTGAACATTTTCTCCTGCTCCTGAACTCCTGAGTACTGTGGTACCTCTGGTTACAAACTTAATTCATTCTGGAGATCCATTCTTAACCTGAAACTGTTCTTAACCTGAGGTGCCACTTTAGCTAATGGGGCCTCCCACTGCTGCCACACAATTTATGTTCTCATCCTGAAGCAAAGTTCTTAGCCTGAGGTACTATTTCTGGGTTAGTGGAGTCTGTAACCTGAAGCGTCTGTAACCCGAGGTACCACTGTACTGTGTCTTCTGAGCACTGAGCCTATGCCATTACTTCCCCAAATAAAGAACTCTTTCCTCCTTACAAGAGCCTCTGTCTGTGGATTTTGGGTCAGAGCCAAGACAGCCATGCAGCTCCCAGAAGTCTTCCCAGGAGAAAATGCTGAAAAAGTTTTCCACAGCCTAATCAAGGAAGCCTTGGAGAAGTGGGACCTTGGATCTTTTATTATTTAAATGCAATTGTGATAGATACAGCAAGACTCCCATTCTGCAATATTGTAAGGGGTCCTCACAGATTACATTCCACGAGTGTATAATCTGTGTCTCTGTACACACAAATAAATAAGCTCTGCACTCATACAGTTCTTCACATGTAACATTTAATAAGTGTAGAGTCTGTACACCAGTGTAAACAACAGCTGAGCTGAGCATACAGTCTTTCTCACAAACAGTTACATATGTGCAGATATAGCTTGGACCTTTATTCAGTGTAAGTGGGAACAGACCTCTTATCCCATCATATCCTAAAGTCCAATTTTGCAATATGTGCAATTTCACAATTTCCCACCTGTGTCTGATATGCAGTTGACCAACAAAACTGCTCAGATCATCACAAGTATTAGTTGACTCTTCCAGTTAAGATGGCGACAGGTCACATAGGCAGCTCTGGAGCTCCGCAGATCTAAATTGAGTTTTAATTTATTTTAACCTGTTTTAAACCACAAGCATTGGTTAAATATTGCTTTTGATAGCAAAATCCCACCCTCTTCTATTTTGTCTATTGTACCATCCTCAGCACCTACTTTGGAAGCCTGGTGAAAGTGCCTGGACTTGATGACAATGTTTTGGATGCTTTCCCAATCCTTAAAATCTCTCATCCCATTAAAAAAAAAAGCTTTTCTGGAAATCATGGGTAAATGAGAAGAGTGAAAAATGTTTGCTCCAATGGAAGGCAAAGAACATTTCATTGTCGTTTCCAACCATCTGAAAAAGAATGTGAAGCAATAGTGATTTTCTTCTACTTCTAAAAAAGCCATTAGAAGTTGATAGTTCTATTTTTAAGTGGGGCGGGGAGAGAGAATATAGCACCGAGCAAACCAACTTCAGAACCATTTAAAATCAGATTTCCTGCAGGCAGAAAGTAATTCTACTTCTGCTCTTTGGAATCATAGAAAAGGGAGGGGGGTGGAGAGGCCTCTCAGGTCATCCAGAATGTCTCTTGCCAATATAGGTTTGTTCCTTTGCTGAATATTCACATCCATGAATGCGTTGTCCAGTCGACTTTAGACTAACTCCAGCGATGAGCCTTCTACTGGCTCCCCCGAGAGCCCACTCCATTTGTTCGCCATGAGCTTGCCTTATGGATTTTTCTTTTAAAGTATTATATTTATTTTCATCGACAAGCCAAGCAACACAGATTGATCTGCCAGACTTAAGCTTCTGTGAATCTCTTCAAGTTTGGGGGCAGGGGGAGCTCTGAAAGCAGAGAGTACTCCCCACCCCCATTCCCATTTACCACAAGCCATTGCAATGTCATGCCCAAAGTATGTATCTTGGTCTACCCTGTAGACCCTTGCAGGGTGTTTAAAAAGAAAAAGAAAGTAAGTTACAGGCCACCCCAATCCTTGCCAAGCTGTGCACAGGATTCCAGCAATCTTCAATGAGGGCCTGTGTTCCCTTTGTGGATTTGAGACACAGCAGAAGCTTTCTTAGCTTTAAGAAATATGATTTATCCCCATATTTACACCTCCAGTCTAAATGGAGGGAGTACAGATCTTACAGCATGGCCTTCGCCAGTCTGTTTTTAGCCACATCCCTCCCCCAGCCACCTCCCCTTTCCTCATGCTACACCACTCACCCAGCCCTGCCGTGACTGTTTTTGCTTGGCTGAAATGTGTCCTTGAAAACTCTGTAAATAGCTTTTGCTTGCAGTGGTGGACTTGGGGCTCTCAAATTTCAGTGGCACCCTGTGCGATGCTATAATTTGACACCCCTGGCCTCTCACCCCCCATTTGACATCAATGTTCTGCTAGCAGTGTAAGGGCCAGTGTGGTGTAGTGGTTAAGAGCAGTGGACTCGTAATCTGGTGAACTGGGTTTGAATCCCCGCTCCTCCACATGCAGCTGCTGAGTGACCTTGGGCCAGTCACACTTCTCTGACGTCTCTCAGCCTCACAGAGTGTTTGTTGTGGGGGAGGAAGGGAAAGGAGGTTGTTAGCTGCTTTGAGACTCATTAGGGTAGTGATAAAGCGGGATATCAAATCCAAACTCTTCTTCTTCTTCCACCCCCTGTGGTGCCAGCACCCAGTGTGGCTTTACCAGTCACGCTACCCTAAAAACACCTCTGTTGCTTGTCGGATAGGGGTTATGTATGTACATGTGTATAGAAACTAGCCTTCTGTACCAAGTTGAAATTTATTTTCACTTTTGTCTCTGGCACCAACTACAACTTGTATGTGGCCCCTGAAAAGTTATTCCCCAGAAGGGATTGTGGTCCTTGGCCCTTGAAAAAGGTTCCCCACAACAGGACTAGGTGAACCAAGGCTGATCCATACATTGGATTCTGGCGGTTCAGGATGGATGGAGTTAAACATGTAAATACAATAAATATCCAAGCCAGACAGCTGGTTGCCCAAAGCCTCAACAGAATGATGATGTAAGGCTAAGATTTTAGCTCAAGTGACGGCTGGGCTCTGATTGAATGAACCTTTGAGGCTCCAACCCGAAGCCATTCAGCAAAAAGATATGCTGAAAATTCTTTCCGGGGGATTTGAGTGTCTTCCCAACAAGCTGAGGGGGCCATAATGATATGTTTGCTTATCATCCACTTAACCTGCTTCACATCTTTCAAGGCCCACATTGTAACCTCGGGTCAAAACTATTTGGGGCGGCTGTAACTTGCGATAAACATATGCTTTGCAAGGTGAGCGAGCCACATCAGAACTGCTTCCTTATTATTATTAACATGTGCTTGAGGTGTGGGGGAAGGAGGAGGGGAGATAAATTTTGACAAGTGCGGAGAACAGCATATATATATATATATATATATATATATATATATATATATATATTTCCTGGCATTCGAGTGCAGTGCTTACGTGGCAAATATTTGCCTTTTCAGATTGCAATCTGTTTCAAGATTTAATGTACGAACTGGTGGTATCCTGACACCATGTTTCCCAGGGTATTGGCATTTTCTTATCTAAGATAGACAGGCAAGGTTGAGCCAAGTCTGAGGATGGCCCTGTGGGAATGAGAACAAGGGTTGGCTGGGAGCTTGAGGAGTCATTGACCCATGGTTCTAGGCACTGGTCAGAAAAAGACTATAAACTGAAACTGGTCTCATATGCCCCTGCTCTGGTTTACCATCTCAATGAAAACTATGCCACATACCCTCCAATGCTCCCCTGAGGAAATTCGGGACATGAGAGAATTGCACCACTGCCGTCTCATTCCTGGGACATACTAGGATCAATTCAGAAGCCAAGATGGCTTCCATAATTCCATTAAAATAAGGACAGCAGAAGGGTATGGCTGATTATGGCTTGTTGTTTACATTTTATACAGCACTTTTTCTAGGTTCATAATTCTTCACATGGATTATTGCAGTACGTCTTGTAATGCCCACTGAAAGGTAGACCAGGATGAATAGCTTATGCCAAGTATGGGGAACCTGTTGTGCTCGAGATGTCGTTAGATTCTAGGTCCCATCCGTCCAGCAACTGATGGAGAGAACCGCAAATTATCTACCCTTGGCCTAAACCAGGCACCCCCAACTTGTGGCCCTCCAGATGTTTTGGCCTACAACTCCCATGATCCCTAGCTAACAGGACCAGTGGTCAGGGATGATGGGAATTGTAGTCCAAAACATCTGGAGGGCTGAAGGTTGGGAATGCCTCGCCTAAACAGTATAGATTAGATACTGGCTCACCACCAGAGGGGTTCCTTAAGAGACAACCGCTTGGAGCCTAAGTCACATCCATGCCATGGGTGTTATCCAGTGCAAGTCCTATTCACATTAAACCCATTGAAGTTAATGAACAAGACTAACTTAGGCTAATTACTTTCAATGAGTTTACACCATGCAAGTTTTTGTTGACTACAAACCCAAATATTTAAAGCACACAACTTTCCTCAAAGACTTCTGGAAGCCATAGCTTACCCCTCACAGAGCTACAATTCCCATCACCCTTAACAGTTCCAGAGATGCTTTAAATGTATGGTGTGGATGTGACCATCATCTCATATTGCTGTCAATCAAGGATAGGGCTCCAAATTCAGCCCACTAGGCCTCTGTTTACTGGACTTTCAGGGCTCCCCCTAACCCACACCTCCTCCCCAAGCATAGGAGCCAATTCATAGGGGCCGAGGTCCCTTCGCCCACCAATAAAATATTTGAGGGGCCATGCCCCCCCAAGTTAGTGGCCATTTGCATTCAATGGTGTGTGTTTGCCACATCATGTAATTGATTATGTGGAGCAGGACGTACCTGCCCCCCAATATTTTATTAAAGTTGTAACCCCTGTCCATAGGCCACACACCCTCCTTTTGGCCAACCCTTCATTGGCCCCACTCTGTGCCCTCCTTGAGTGCCCTGAACTGTGATAACACCTCTTGCCTTTTGACTTGGAGATCTAACTTTTGTCTGGCTGAAAGCTATCGTATTGCGCAAAGTCCCTAGAGGGTTGCCTACCAGGGACTATAGCTGTTGGGCTACAGCATAAAACTCCCCGTCTACCTACCTACCTGTGAACTGCCACTCATGAGTTTGGCATTTTCACCACTGTCTTAGCAAGCTGGTACTGTACTGCAGCCCTCTGCAAAAGAGCCTAGAAAATAGCTGTAATTTCCAGCCCTGCTCTTCTGGTCCATTCCATGCCTGACTTTCAAGTGCAGTGAAGATACCCTTCATAGAATTCATCTACATTCCCCTTCAATATCTTAGACTTTCAAACTGCTAATTCTTCTCTAAAAGCCCTACCAATAAACGTGAACAAAAACGTCCCTCTGTACCCCTTCGTATCTCTGAATGGGCACATTCCTCTAACCCCTCCGATAAAGGACATTCTCTTGTTCCCTTTTGTTCACCAACCCAGACACATTTGCAGCGGACACAATATATATACTGTATCTGTGGAAAACTTTCCGCCGCAATTATAATAATCCTATTGTATGAGGTTTCCTACAAAACTCACCAGTGGCAGGCCCAGTAGCGTCATCAGAAAATGATAGCTGCTGTGGAGGACGGCTTGTGGCCTCCTATCTCAAAGGATGGAGAGTGAGTTCCTGACAGAGGGAGTCAGAAAGAAAAAAAAGATGGTCATAGGAACCCCTTGTGTCTACGGTAGGTAAAGGATGGGATAGTGGTGACCACCAACTAGGATGGCTTAGAGAAATTTATGGAGGATAAAGCCACCACTGACTGCAAACCATGATGACCATGTCCTTCCTTCACTGTTGGAGGCAGTATGCCTCTGAATGCCAGTGGCTTGGAATCACAACTGGAGAGAGTTGCATTCTTGTCCTGCATGTGGGCTTCCCATAGGCACGTGCCTGACCCCTGAAAGAACACAAATATGGACTACATGCACCACTGGCCTGATCCAGCAGGACTCTTCTTACATCAAAGGACTATAACAAGTCCCATGGGGAAGGCTGACTTAGGAAATGATGAGCAAGACCACCTAACTCAGAATTGCCTCTGAATACCAGCTGCTAGGAGTCACAAGTAGGATATTTGCTGTCATACTCAGGTCCTGCTTGCATGCTTCTCATTAGGGCATGTGGTTGGCCACTGTGAGAACAAGATGCTGAACTAGATGGACCTTTGGTCCGATCCACCAAGGATCTTCCAATGTTCTTAACAAGGGGAGGTAAGGCTTTTCTTACGTTCTTCCTCCACCTTCTCACTATCTAACAGTCTTCTCCATCCTGATCTGCTCTGAATGTTGCTAAGACTCCGACTCCCATCATCACTGATTGTTGGCCATGCTAGGTAGAGCTGATGGGAATTCAAGTCCAACAACGTCTGGAGGTCACCAGGTTGGGGAAGAGCTGATCTAATATTTGCAGCAAGAACTTAGGAGAAACTATAGTTATGTATAGTTATATGACAACAACTCCACACATTACTGGACCTAGGCACTCATGATACTTATCTCATTCTCCCAGTCACTCTTCTTCCAGCTCCAACCTCAACATCTACCTTTCCCATGCATCCTTTGATTTAAAGCACGAATGGGTAGCCTTTTAGTTTTAGTTCATGGATTGCATTTAACCTTGGACAATCCTGCATGAGTTGTAGGCTGGTGCTGGTAGTGGGCATGTGCAAAAAATGGAGATGCCAGACATTGAACCTAGCTCCTTTGACAACAAAAGCTGATACTCTGCCACCAAGCCAGAGCTCTTCTTTCTCGGAAGCTGAGCATTGCTTGAGTATTAAGATTTGCATTCATTGCTCCATCAACTTTTGCCTCTGGCCCCACTCACCACTGGCATGTGGCCCCCAGAAGGGAATGTGGACCTTCAGCTGACAAAGTTTCCCCACCACCGTCCTAGGGTCTCAGACGGGGATTCTCCTCAGTCTGTTCTTTGGGACTGAAAATGGGGTCTTCTTTGTGCAAAACAAGGGCTTTTCCACTGAGCTATGGACTCACTAGAGCTGTAACCTCAAGCGACAAACCAGAACAGAATCCTCCCTTTCCTGTCCCAAACCAATCTGAAAGACTATTAAAGTAAATGTCTATGATATCACCCTTGGAGCTGTTCAGGTTTTTTCCAGAGAGGGTGCCATTTTTGCTGACCATAACTGTACTTTTCTTCTTTTCTCCTTGGTATTCTCCAGAAATCTGTGTGTTTTCCATTATATCCCCCCAACCCTCAAAAAATTGGCTTATTCTTCTGTAGGCTTAAAATAAGAAAAAGAATGAGGGTGGTGGTGGTGGGGAATGAGGAAGAGATCACAAGGCCATTTCTTTCAGAACGGCATCTCTCTGCCCTATGCCTGTGCACAATAGATTTTCCACATGAGATGAAAGGGCAAACACAATTTGCTATCAATTTTGACTCTGTAGAGTGATGTAGCATATAATCTCTTTATTTTTTTTTTGCTTGCAATTTGTTAGAGATGGTTGCTAGGTAATGCTTTCCAGCCCCCGTCTCCCCCCCCTCCTCTCACACACTAAGCATCAGTGATCTAATGTGGGAATATGTTGTATTATATAATTAAGCCCTTGGTGGCGCCGACGTCCGTGTGAGAAAAGCCTTGAATATCTCTTTCACATTAGCAGGAATGTTATTAAAATGTTGTGCGTGGGCAGATGACAAGTGTCACGAAAGACTACAAAGCTCTCTGCTTCTCTCCCTGTGTTAAGAGACTCTATGGCCTACTTTTCACAATCAACAGATGAGATGGACAATCTGTTCCTGGACCGTATGGCATCAAACTGCGGGGGAAGTTCTGGCCTGGAGCAGGCAACCTTTTCCTGTTTGGGGTGTATGTGTGTCGCATGTCCTTGGGGTGATCTTCTGGGAGGATGGAACATGCTGCTGGAGGGCGGGAGTAGAACTGCCTGAAGGACCCTGCCCTCAGTGGCGTAGCGTGGGTTGTCAGCACCCAGGGCAAGGCAAGTAATTTGTGCCCCCTAACCCGTGAATTTGCGCCCCCTAACCCTAACCCTAACCCCCAGATGTTGCACCCGGTGCGGCCGGGCCCCCCCCTGCACCCCCCACACTACGCCACTGCCTGCCCTTGCCTCTTTCCACCTCGCTTGGGGTGGGACTTGACAGGCTTCACAAGGACTGCAGCTGCTTTTAAATTGTTTAGAATTTTTATCTGTGTTGTTTTAAATGAGACCATCAGATGTCAAAGAGAACAACAACAACTACCAGACTTTTAGAAGACATCTGAAGGCAGCCCTGTTTAGGGAAGCTTTTAAAGTTTGACGGACTACTGTATTTTAATATATTATTATTATTATTATTATTATTATTATTATTATTATTATTATTATTAATTATCTTGGCTGTGAGCCCTGGAAGACCCGCACCCTGCCTTGCTGGCCCTTTCCCATCTGGCCTAGGAGAGTGGAGTGATGACTGACTCCAGCTACAAAAGCTGAAGCTTCTTGAGCAGATTCTTGGGCTGGGGTATTGTTTATGGGGGTTTGAGAGAGCTGTTGCTGTTATTGATATTATTGTTGTATTTTTAGTTTTAGATCTTATGATTTACATGGATTGTGTACTTTTTGATGTGTTTTATTTATTCTTTATGACTTTGGTGATGTTTGTAATTATGTAAATCTTGTCATATTGTAAGCCGCCTTGAGCATAGTTTCAACTATGAAAAGGCAGTATACAAATAAAATGATGATGATGATGATGGGCAGAGCCAGAGCTGATGATGGATGGAGCCAAAGACTGAAGTGTTCTGGATTAACTAATCCAGAATAAAGCTTCAATTTTCACTGTTGCTACCTTTAACTGGAATTCCCGGTCCAGCCAGGTCTGCTCAATTATAAGCTCCACTGGGTTTGATGGGTTTACCTTCAAATAAGTATATAGCAAAACAGTATGGCTACTGTTTAGGAAAACAGTTCCGGAAAAACAAATACAGCCCTTTCAAATCGATCTGAGACTACAAAGAAAGAGGACAGGGAAAACTTTATTAACAGCCAGGAAAATGAAAGTGGAAACAGAGGAAGGAACTCTGATGGGAACAGGTAAGTGGGGAGCTTCAGGCAACAGGGGCCACACGAAATGAGGTCGGGGCCTACTGGTTGCCTACTTATGTTCTCACTTAACCTTCTCCCTGATATGGTGATAATCTGTGTGTAAGAATTTAATTGTATTTTCTTTGGAATAAAAGAGCATGCCGAGTGTGTAGAAACTAGGCTACTGTACAAAGGTATACTTTACATGCATTGCTCCACCCACTTTTGCTCCTGGTTCCACCCACCACTGACATGTGGCTCCTGGGGGGTTGGTGGAGGAAATTGGCCTTTGAGCTGAAAGATTCCGTATGAAAGATTCATTTATGATCAGCTGTGCTCAGACATGAGCATAAAACAGAGCGGATTCTGCACATGAATCCCTGGCTGGATGAGGGACTGTCCACAAATGTGACTACCTTCCTGACTCCAACAGATTGCTGGGCGTCCTGATCTGATTATTGTTGATAGCAATATTCACCTGTTTACACAGGAATCAGGGGGCCTAGCCAGGCTGCCCCCTTCCCTTCTACCTGACTTGATTTGTGGTGCTAGTCTCAATAGTTTGACTGAGACTGTGAGTGTGCAGTTAAATATGCGAAGACATCTAGCATAGGGAAGGAGGTGAAATAACTGCATCTCATGATCACCTCATTTTGCATCTCATAGCCTCTATTTTATCCTCAATGGTTAGAGATTACAAGTCAGTCAAAGCACTTCTACTTATGCAGTGTTAAATAATATAGCACTAAAGCCAGCCGATTTCCATGGTTGGACGCCTCATGTTGACAGATACACTTATTGATTGTATAATGGGACAAAGCCAGCATGTTCAGGTGATGTAACAATAGGGGAAACAGTGAATAGCTCTGGAAGAGGGAACATCTATTATCTGAAGCTCATCTGGCATGCAATTTTTGATCTTGTAACCAATTGCTCAGAGCCGGAGGGTCATTCATTTTAAAGCAAAAGGAGGCTGAGATTTTCTCCTTCTGTCAGATTTTAAAGGTGCCATCTTAATTTTATTCTGTTTTCTTCAGCATGCTGCAAACTCCTAGGGTAAGAAGCTGAGTCAGATCCTTGGTCCATCTTGCTCAGGACTGCTCACACGGTCTGAACCCGTGACCTTCTCAGATGCTTCACTACCGAGCGAAAGCCTTTCCCCAGAATGGCAAAGCAAAATCATCTTCTACAAAGCAGTAAAGTATCTTTTAATCTGGAGAGCAGCAAGAGTTGGACGCTTCATGAAGGAGACTCTTTCCATGATGTTATACAAAGCGTTTTTAAACAGCATTGGAGAGGTACCTTTTGAGGGAGTCTGTGCCCCAACATTGGTGCATTTCCTTGATAAATGCTCACAAAAGCTGGAGGCAGGTGCTGTTCTGTGTTTAAAAAATTTGTGGGAGAGAAAGGCTTGTAATGATGTAGGCTCCAGCCCTGCCCCCAAACACCCGCATGTGGGCCTTCCCCATATGTTGAGAGAGGGGATCGGAAGGGTGTATCAGTTGAATGCACTTTTGAAATCTGCTTCAGAGCTTCCCTCTCAATGTAGACATGCTGGGGGCAGAGCAGGCATAGATAAGGATATTGAGGGTGAGGGTGTCAACTTGAATAATATATTGGGGGGGGGGTAGATAAGCCCCGCCCTCCATAATCAGTCACAAGATGTGGTGCACCCAACCATTTAAATGGCAATGCTCATCAACTTCCCCCCGGCACCTTCAAATATTTTATGGGGGGCAATGAGTTGTTCAAGGATATTTAAAATATTACCTGAATAACTAAAAAATGATGAATCATAGAAATGAAAGTACCTGACACAAAAGCCATCTTGTCTGTTTTCAACCATGTGATCCTGATATATACCGTATTTTTCGCCCTATAGGACACACTTTTCCCCCTCCAAAAATGAAGGGGAAATGTGTGTGCGTCCTATGGGGCAAATGCAGGCTTTCGCTGAAGCCTCGAGAGCGAGAGGGGTCGGTGCGCACCGACCCCTCTCACTCTCCAGGCTTCAGGAGAGCCCCAGCGCCAGCCCCACAAGGTCGGGGGACAGAGGGAGGCAGAACGCCGCCATCCCCTATCTCCCAAAGTGGTTTGGAGGCTGACGGCGGGGAGACCCTGCCGCCAGCCCTGCAAGCTCCGGGGACAGTGCGCGCCTCCCCACTGTCCCCGGACCTGATCTGAAGGCAGGCAGCGGGGAGAAGAGCGCTTCTCCCCGCTGCCGGCCTTGCAAGCTCCGGGGACAGCTGGGAGGCGCAGCGCGTCTCCCCGCTGTCCCCGGACCTGATCTCAAGGTGGGCGGCGGGGAGAAGAGTGCTTCTCCCCGCTGCCGGCCCCACAAGCGCCTGGGGGGGAAATATTTTTTTCCCTTTATTCCCCCCCCCAAAAAACTTGAAAAATACGGTATATATATATATATATATATATATATATATATATATATATACACACACACACACACACACACACACACACAAACACACACACACAAACCTATACAGTGGTACCTCAGGTTACATACGCTTCAGGTTACATACACTTCAGGTTACAGACTCCACTAACCCAGAAATAGTGCTTCAGGTTAAGAACTTTGCTTCAGGATGAGAACAGAAATCGTGCTCCGGCGGTGCGTCAGCAGCAGGAGGCCCCTTTAGCTAAAGTGGTGCTTCAGATTAAGAACAGTTTCAGGTTAAGTACGGACCTCCGGAATGAATTAAGTACTTAACCTGAGGTACCACTGTATGTATGTACACACACACACACCCCTCCCTTCATCTGGAGATCTCAGGGCTTTAATATTTAATATAAATATTAAAGTAGCCCGCATTGGAGGATTTGGACCCTACTGAGCAAGATGGACCAAGGATCTGACTCAGTATAATGCAGTTTCCTCGGTTCCTGTACCAATGACTAGTGGTGCTGGTGATCTTGTTTGCAGGTCTGGCCTAAAAAGCAGCTACGCCATTTTAATTCTCTCCACCTACGCTGTGTGTAAGGACAGTCTGATCTTTTCCAATCAAGTCATCTTCTTGAACAGGGCAAAGAGCTCTTGTGATGAGTAGCTTACCTGACTGTTATTGCTTATTTTCTTGTATAAGACAGATTGGACATGGACGAGGGCTCTTGTGCTCTTGAGAATCACAAGGATTTCACAAGGCATGGTCCCAAGAAGGTATTCACAGACTGAGTTATGCCTTCCATTTTATTTTTCCTCTACATCAGTGTCTTATAACTCCCCAATTTCTCATTTGTTTCATAGACTATTCTACCAGTACGGCCCACTTTCGCAAGGAAGCTGCCTTGCACCACTTTTGTTATATCCTGGGGATTTTGTTCATAGTTTATGTCTTCGCCGCAGTACAAAAAGGCTGATGGACTCAAACCTTACAGGGAATGTAATCCATTGTGGACCTTAATTTGAAGAGCTACTGGCCTTGACTCAGCCTTGGAATCTGGATGCGAAGCCGGCACTGAGCTCTGAAACATTTCAAATGGGATGCTGATATATTTCTTGCTTTACGTGAATCTTACATTTTGTGCTCCTGCCTTCTCTTGCACACTGCTACACCTCCTGTTCAAGGAATACAGAACAGGATTTCATTGTCAACAGGGGCAGCTTAATCTAACCAGCTTCGGTGCTTCACTGCTGCCTGGCATTTCAGCAGCACCAGTGTCTGTTTCCAGACGCTAATATCAAGCTGTGGAACCTGAGGACTTAATATTTGAAATCAGCTGCATACATACATCAGGGCCAGCCCGAGACATTTTGGTACTTGAGGCAAACCCCCAAATGGCACCCTCCCAGCAAGGGAAGAAGGCTTGAGTGAAGATCTGCATCAGGAAAAAGGGGGTAACATTCACTTGGGATAGCTCAGTCAGTAAAGCATGAGGCACTTAATCTCAAGGTCGTAGGTTCAAGTCCCATGTTGGGCAAAAGATTCCTGCATTGCAGAGGGTTGGACTAGGTGACACTTGTGGTCCCTCCCAACTCTACAATTGGGATCTGCTGCCCATGGCAATCCTGCTGCCTGAGACACGTGCCTCACCTTGTCTCATGGCTTGGCCCTGCCAACCATTGTTACTGGTGGGATGGGAATACCCATGTATTCCTGATGGCTCAGTTGGTAGAGCAGGAGACTCTTAATCTCAGGGTTGTGGGTTTGAGCCCCAGGTTGGGCAAAAGATTCCTGCATCGCAGGGGGTTGGACTAGATGACTCTTGTGGTCCCTTCCAATTGTATGATTCTATGAAAAAAACTGTATATCCACCTGAACTACTGTAATGGGCTGTGTGTGGGCTGCTCTTGGAGATGATCTGGAGGCTCCAGCTAGTGCAGAATGCAATTGCTAGGCTAATAGGTGGGACAGCTCTATGGGATTATGTCTCACCAGTCCTGAAAGAGCTGAGCTGAGCTGACTATTGGACCCAGTTGAAGGTGTATAAAGCCTGGCATGTAAAGTCTGCCTCTTCTGGCTCTTATTTGGTTCCAATAGGAAGGTAATGGGGTATTACAGTCATTTTATTGGGGTTTTAAAAAAAGTTTATTAATCAATTTAGCACCATCCATATGCAGAATAGGATGAGGGAGGAAACAGGGAGTGGACAGAAGAAGATTGACAAAAGACAAGTGCAGTGATAGATGAATCTGTTGAGATCAGTTCATTCTGATTTCTACAGAAGTTAGCAATTTAAGAAATCACAGGGAGCATGAAAATTTATACACATTTTCATGCTCATTTCTTTTAATTGATTGATTTTTGCAGGCGCTTTCCCATCCAATAATGCATCTTTCAACATTATTTTCATTAATATACATGTTTGTTTGCATCTTTTAGTTGGAGAACCGCCTCATGGAATTTGAGGAAGTGTGAGTTGCGTAGGATACCTGTGTTTCAGTTTCCATTAGGAATGGAGAAAAATTTGATTCACACTAGTCCACACTTTCCGAAACAATACACAAATTGAAGCAAAGTTATCCTATGAAATTCACACTTCTCCAAATTTAGCAAATAACGTATACAAGAATACATATCCTGGGGTAAGGTATGCATAGAAAATCACGTATTAGGGAAATGGCATACGCAAATGCATTATATTTGGCTAAATATCATACAAACGTGTATATTAGGAGAAATCTACATGAAAAGCAGATGAATTTTCATGAGAGCTTTTTCAAGGGGGGCGGGTTGATCCCACAAACTGAAGTGGAAATGTGGAAAACTGAACATGAGATTGGGGGGGGGGGGAGAAATAGAAATAGAAATTGGCAGACTCACTCACCCCTATTAATCATATTAGTCCAGAAAGTGCAAATCGGGTACGTTCATTCTCCTTTGTCCCCAAACTTGAGCAGATGAAATCATAAATTCTTAGATTTCATTTTCACCAAGGGGTTAAGAGTGGAGGTGAGAAATCATGCAAAACTTTTAAGGAGGGATTTAGGAAGAGAAAGTGTTGGGAGCACTGCATATATATAAAGAGAACTCTGACGTCATTCCCTGGAAGAAGCAGGAATGATGGTTACAGTTGTTAGAAACGAAAAGAAAGAAGAATCACCTTTTACAACTTATTGATTTCTCCGCTTCCAGCTGTCACAACTCAGTAGCTTTGCTCCGGCAAAGACAGGAAAGAGGCAAGCTTTCACTCTACATATCTCTTGCCCTTTGACCGGCTGGTGGAAGGCTGTTGGAGCAGGCCAGGGCTGCCTCTCCAGGAGATTCAGGCATCCTTTCTGCAGCAGCTGCAGCAGCAGCAGCCTGGGCCTGCTCAATGAATCAAACGATCTGGTGTTCTGAGACATTCCAT
This sequence comes from Podarcis liolepis, assembly GCF_965112155.1. NCBI lineage: Eukaryota > Metazoa > Chordata > Lepidosauria > Squamata > Lacertidae > Podarcis > Podarcis liolepis. Next base: position 30,809,546 of record NC_139569.1, read on the forward strand.
TTGGAGCTCTATTTCATGCCATCTCCTTGGAGCCCTTTGCCCTAGTTTGGAGCCAGGCCTAGTCATCAGAAGCCGCGAGGCAGAGACTGTACAAGCCTGCAAGTCCCATTGCCCACAGAGGATTTAGGAGAACAACTGATCACATGACAAATGCATCTGATGCTGCTTATGTACCTTCAACAATACGGGGGAACTTTAATCCAGAAGAAATAAATTACTGTTGCCTTTTGCAGCCTGGTGGAATAATAGATGCAAAAGTGACTGGGAAAATAGGCTGAGTGATGGGATACAGTGGTACCTCGGGTTACATATGCTTCAGGTTACACACTCCACTAAGCCAGAAATAGTGCTTCAGGTTAAGAACTTTGCTTCAGGATAAGAACAGAAATCGTGCTTCGGCGGCATGGCGGCAACAGGAGGCCCCATTATCTAAAGTGGTGCTTCAGGTTAAGAACAGTTTCAGATTAAGTACAGACCTCCAGAACAAAGTACTTAACCTGAGGTACCACTGTACATCCAGAATGGGCAAATCAGTCAATTTTTGTCCTCCCTGTTTTTCATCTTTCTGAACTTAAATTCAGTTGTCTGAATTTTTTTTTAATCCCCACATAAATTCACCAGCAATTTCTCCTAGTTTTCACATTTTTAAATGCAGATTTGACTAATATACACATTTCCGCAAGGAATTTCCCTTAGCATTGCTTGGCTGGAGAACTGCATCACAATGGTCAAAGAAGCGAAACTCCTAAAGGTTGACTGTGTTTCAGTTCACATATTCTTCCACGTTTCAAGCATGCAAGAACAGGAAGCAATTTATTCCTGTTATTACTATTACAAAGTTAACACATATCCATGCAGGTCTTGGTGAAATTTGATTAAACTGACCAAGGTCCTAGGACCTTATTAAATCACTGCTTTATTCGTTGGCCATTAAAAAAAGAAACAACCCACACAATTGTTATTTGCAGGATTTACAGTTTTAACTGTGTTGTATTTTGTTGTCTACAACATTTATTTGCTACTTAATATAAAAAGAAATGATTTACATATGATATATTTGGCAAGAAACACAATGGATATAATTTTGCAAAAGAATACAACGTTCAAACAAGGCTTTTAAAAAGCTAAATAAAACACACTAAAGCTGTGCACTATCAATAAAACTGAGCAGAGCACCAAAATAAATATTACTAACATAAAAGCAAGCAAACAAGCAAACAGCTGAAGAATCAGAGGGTTGACACGTACATCTCCCCCCTGTTTAAAGTGGCATCATAGTGCTTTAAATGCATGGTGTGAATGTGACCCTAGGCTCCACTGCCTTTGTGAGAAGTGCAGTGCTTAAAGGTCCAACCCTGGCAGCACAGAGTTGTGTACTTTTCTGACTCTAGGGCTCCAGATAGCAGGGCTGTTGCAGCTACCAGTTCAACTGGTGCAATGATGGCCAAACTTGGGTCTCCAGTTGTTTTGGGACTACAATTCCCATCATCCCTGACCACTGGTCCTATTAGCTAGGGATGATGGGAGTTGTAGTCCCAAAACAGCTGGAGGGCCAAGTTTGGCTATCACTGAGCTGGCGCAATGTTTCAGGGGCCAACGACAGGGACCAAGGATGAGGAGTGATATTATAAAAGAAGCTTTATTCAGAGGAGCCTCTGGTAGAAATGAAACTCAAGGCCTAAGAAACGACCCAGGTCATGTGACTCCAAGGCAAGTCCTTAAATTGCCAAGTCTTTAACGTTTAGGGAGGGCGAACAAATTACAAGCTCTATCATTAATGTTGGCTGCTGTACATGGAATGGTTGGGGGAAGCACATTTCCCACCCCCCAGCAGCAGAATGTATTGGACCAGCTTTAAGAATTTGCCTTTCTTCCTTCTTCCTTTCTCTCTTTCTCTTGTGATTTATTTCTTCAATTTATGGTCCACATTCTCCCATCAAGAGACAAATACAGGACAGATATTTGCTTATTCCAGATTTATTGCCTCTTACGTCAGCAGGCATTGTGGGGCAGCCATATGTAATGCTTCATAAATTACATACCAAATGATAAATGTTATTGAATAATGTGGCTATTGTTTGTGGGGCTTTTGAGCTGAGTGGGCTTGTTAACATCCCTTCAGCCCCCATTAATAATTTGTTGCCTAATTTTTTGTCCTTTGCAATTAGCACAAGGGCATTATACATAATATGGAAGAATGAATGAGTGTGTGTGTGTGTTTGCGCGCACACACACACACACGTGATGGAGGTTCTTTTTACCTATTGTCAAACAACAAGCATTGCCATGTGATTGCATTCACTTTCTGTTGCCTCACTTACATATTCACAACACAGGAACTCTATTGCTGCAGTCATAGAAAGCTGCTGTATACTGACAGCGGCTTTCCAGGGTTTCAGGCAGGGGACATTCCCAGCCCTACCTTGGGATGCTGTTGGGGATTGAACCTGCAGGTGCTCTACCTCTCAGCTATTGCCCTTCTTGAATGTTCCTGAAACCAACAAGGGAGATTTCTTTGAAACATTCTATGCGAACAGATTTTAGATAGCTGTGTATCTGCTTGCAATTTCACATAAGACCCCAGTGCTTCATCAGTTCCAGCCATTTTTTCCAGAAAAAGAGGGGAGATCAGGCCCATGAACTATCTAACATCTTCAGTAATAGGACAGTGCAGGGCTATTTTTCTATTCTAGAATGCCTCCCTTGTCTTCTTATAATGGCAATGGTGCCCACCTGAGAGGTGCCAGAACTGAGTTCCAGTAAGTTCCGGCTGAAAAATGCCCTGGGCCAGTGGAGTATTTAACAAGGTGGAATGCTGTTGACAATACCTTCTTGCTATGATGGTGGTGAGTGAAAGGAACATTTTTATTCGTGTTATTAGTACTATCCTCATGAACATCATCACCATTTCCTTCAAGCCCCTGAATTACTTAGATCCAGAACCCATTTGAGATGGAAATACCCATTGAAAATATGCATTTCTGCAACCCACTCTGAGCCCATATACATTGGTATTAGCCACCCACTTAGCCGGCCTAGGCATGTGGGAAAAGTCATATGGTTCTCTGGACTTTATCCAGAAGACTCACTATCTAACAGAAGGATGTCTGACTGAATAGGCTTGCAAAAATGCAGATTTATAATAGCAGGGAGCATAACACAGGGAGGAGGTGCCAAATGGGAGAGTCAGAGAAATTAGATTTGATAAATACATAGAACTGGGTAATATTTGGTGCATTTGTCCAAGAACTCAGGGCTGTTTTCCAACACTGAATAGTGTGTGTGTGTATGCACACACTAATCATGACACAGCTATTTAGGGATGTGGCGCGCAGTTGGAAAAATGATAATAATAGTTCATGTTAGAAATAGCATAGTGGCTTGTGAGGAAGGTGAAGGATGGCTTATTTTCTAATGGCATTTTGTACGTTTGCGACACGAGCCACAGCACAACAGTTTCAACAGCAGAAGTGGGGAGCAAAGAGTAACAGAAAGCATAGCATTGTGGATCACACTTGGCTTTGGCTTCCATTTCTGTCATGAACCCTGTGGTGATGTCATGGAGGGGATGAGAGAATTCCAAAGAGGTGGGGTCCAAGATTCCTTAAGGACCTCCTGACTCTGTATACAGCTATAGGGAGTTTTGAGGGAAGTGCTGCTGGAGTTTCCCCATGGCTCAGAGGCAAGGCTCGTTGTGGCGATCACACAGGGTCCCCGGACGTTTGACGGTCTATTGATCCCTGTGCCACCACTGTGATCGCTTCCCCGCTGCCACCAACCCATTTCTCTTGGGTACACACTGAGTCCAGACAGTTGCTAACATTAAACCAAATAAACAAGTTTATTTTATAAGCATTAACAAATTTATGGTTTCAGATAATTTTTCTTGTCAGTTTCTTAACCTTAGTTTCTTTACCGGCCTATACCTTACTAATACCTTCTAACTGATTTTCCCAACTGTTTAACTGACTCCTCTTAACCGATTCTCTCACATCAAACTAGCCCAACCCACAGACTTATCCTCCCTCTCCCTTATCTAACTCCAGACTCACTTCTTAACAACTCTAACTCTAACTCCTCCCCTTGGGTTCCTATTGGTTAATCATTTTACACTTAGTTAACCCTTTCCTTATGACCTAGTATGATGTCACACACCTAGGAGGGCAAACGCCACACTCGTAACCTCCAAGTCTCATGGACCCCATTGTATGGAACTCCATTGCAGTTGACATCTGGCAGGCCCCATCTTTCCTGAACTTCAAGCACTTAGGGAATACTTTTATTTTTCAGGAGGCATTTTATAGTTTTAACCAATCTGTATCCTTAGTTACATTGTATGCCGTTCAGAGACAGTCGGAACGAAGTAACACAGAAATTATTGAAATAGATAGAAGGATGTCATCTTCAAGGATTCAGCATCAGACAGAATGTGGCGGTTGGGACATCCATTCAGTCTCCACCACTGTTTTTGAAATGCAGACAAGCTGGTACAGGCACAAGCACTAATTCAAATAACTGCTTATGGCTTTAGAGACCCTAACCAACACATAGATTGAACTTTTGAATGGAGTTTCTCCCTTCAGGAGCAGTGTATCCTTGAATAAGTGGCGACAAAGAGTTTGTGAGTTTCACAGAACTTTCCCAGAAGCACCTGGCTGGCTGCAGTTAGAGAAAAGCTGGAAGCAGAGCTTTTTTTTCAGCTGGAACTCACCAGAATTCAGTTCCAGCATTACTGACGATGTTAAACAGTTCATGGACCTGATCTCCCCTGCAATTTTCTTCCCCCCCCCCTTGCGGGGTATGGGGAGGAAATCAACTTGCCCCTCCCTTGGTCATTAGAGTCGTCATTTGATTAGGGGGGGTGATAACACCCCCACTCCTTACTAGGGTTGCCATGTGTCCTCTTTCTCCAGGACACGTCCTCTTTCTCAGGAATAAAATTTCTGTCCAGGTGGATTTTTTTAAATTTGCCAAAATGTCTCTGATTTTCTTTCTGGATGAGACATAGACATAACTGGTGGGTGAAGACTTGCTTTCCTATTCTCTTCTCCTGCCCTCCTCAGCAATATATCACAGCTTCTAAACTACATGTAGTTGGGGTATTTAAAATGAGAGTCGTCAGAGCGTCATCTTTTTTGCTCTTCAAAATATGGCAACCCTACCTTGGCTGATCTGTATGGATCTGCGGAGGAGGGAGGTTGTGTGTGATCTGTATGTGACTGTGTGGATGGGAGAATGTGAGGTGGGTACACCCGATGGCAGGCAGCCCCCAGAGAGTTAGGCAAGGCTAAATGCGCCTCTTGACCTCAAAGGCATGACTTATCCCTGTTGGGTGTGCATTTTTGTATCCGTTACAGGCAAAAATAGCATTTACGTACAAATAACTTTTTTCAAAAAAATGAGATGACTGAAAAATAGCCAATTTTTGTTTGGCAGCTGAGAAGTGCAACAAAATTATTTTGATGCCCACACTGAGGGCTCCAAATCAAACTATTAATGTTTCATAGAGTGATTTGCCTGCACTGTTTCATCTGTTGTTTTCTGCATACATTTTTTCTTTTAAAGTAATTTTGATATGGTTTATGGCTCCACCAAATAAAATAAAAAACTTTTTAAAATGTCATTAGAAATTGAATTAGCAATGGCATTCAAGAGAGGTTGGATGAGCCAGTGTCCAGACCACACCACATTCAGCAGAAAGTATCTTTCTTTCTTGATGATTTTGCTGAGAAGCAGAGTGATGTCCTATTGCATCTTAATGATTCTTAAAAATATCAAGCAGGCATTTATTGTATTGAGTTTGAATTCAGAAAGGGGTTTATTGGCTTTCTCTCCAACTTATCAAAGGATAGTTCTGTGTTTGAATTAGTCCTTTATTTGAAGGGGTGGTCTGATCCAAGTGTGGTTTAAAGATAAATCAGTGTAAGGGGGGGAGATTTTAAGGAAATTGAAGTCACCCATTAACTGTTAGCAATAACAGACTGAACAGGACTGGCACACAAGTTACTTGGTATTTACTTGGTCAGTTCTACACTCCCTCCCCACTGCAGTGAGATGTATTGTATTTGTATTTAATTTTTCAGAATTTCTAAATATGCATCTACACATATACATTAGAATATAGATTTTACACCAATTTGTGTCCTCCTTTTCACTGCTGTTTTTCGTGATGTGTAAGTAGCTATTCTATAATGACAGATCAGACTTCCAAAGACTCTCTTTGCCTTTATTCAGATCGCTCTTTCCCCCATATTCACAGTGTTTCCTTACCTGTTCATTTTCACATTTTATGTGATTTTCAGTGTGATGTGAAAACAATTCTGGAAATCTAGTGGAATCTAATGGAAGTCTAGCACTCATTTCTGTGCTGCTCCTAGAAAAGAAATATTAAGGGAGATTTGCATTGACACAATCTGATGTGGTATCCTGGCATATAGTTATTTCTTGCCATTTAAAATTTAGTTTGACATGGCATTATATCGATCAGAAATCCACAGTTTCATAACACAACATATTGCGGTGTAAGAGGAACATTAGAAAACAGGACAGAAGCGCTAGCATTATAACCAGTAAAACTAACACAATAAACCCCATGTCTGAATGCATCCTTTGTTTGTTTGTTTATTTGTTTCTGTTCTCTATTTGCTGTTTATTTCTTTGCAGACTCGGCAAGCCTACTTAGGAGGAAATAAAGGAATAAGACTGTAAACTATTAATCAACCCAGGTTTTTAATTATAGATTAAAAATGGCCACACAGACACCCTTATATATTGGTGAGGTAAACCATATAACCACCCCCCAAAACACCCACTCATGTACGTTGGGAGCTGGTATCTTTGAATCCCCATGTTTCCTAAAACTTTTTCAATGGTAGTGCTAATTTGTTAGCAAATACAGTTGCTAGTTCTTCTTGGGCTCGTATCCTGAGAAGTAGGAGTATGCATTCATTTTTTCCAAAAATGAATGGAAGACAAAACCAAACCAGTGCACCCACATTCAGTTCATGTTTGTTGTACTTTTAACAAAAATAAGCAGGAAATTGAATGTGGGCGTATTTGTTTTGTTTCCCTTTTATGCTTTTGTTAATTGCCTCTACAGAAGGGGGGGGGGTGCCTCTTTCGTCTGGAAATTTGGCAAACCTGAGCTGAATGTCGCTTATATGGCACCCATCTGGGGGTGCCATGACTACTGAAGACAATATTGTGAAGGTCAGTGCATTGTGGTGGGTTGCTGTGGCAATCTTGGAGGACGAAGCGGGTCTGGGTGCCTCAACTGGGCAAAGTGAGGTGGGTAGCAATGAAGAAGCAGACATTTTGGGTAGTGGCACCTCAGCTATAGGTCTCTGGCCTAATCCAGCAGGTCTCTTCTAGTGATCTTATGGTAGCTTGCCAGAGATATAGCAAGCTTCCTGGTTTTGCCATCTGACTGAAAACAAAACATAACAAAACAGGGGTGTGGCTAAGCTCTTGACCAGTCACAAGAAACAGATTTGTTTTGCTTGATGTGTTTATATGTTGTGCATGTGGTTCAGATGCCTGATTATCATCTTCCAAAGCAACTACTCTACTCCCAACTTAAGAATGGAAAGCAAAATACCAGTGGACAACAAAAGAGATCTAAAGACACTCTCAAGACAAATCTTTAAAAATTTGCAGTATAAGCAATGAAAATTGGGAAACACTGGCCTGTGAGTGCTCCAATTGGAGAACAGCCTTTACCAAAAGTATCATGGACTTTGAAGAAGCACGAACTCAGGACGAAAGGGAGAAACAAGCTAAGAGGAAGGCATGTCTGGCAAAGCCTCACTGTGATCAACTCCCTCCCAGAAACCTATGTTCCCACTGTGGGAGGACATGTGGATCCAGAATTGGCATCCACAGTCACTTACGGACTCACTGTTAAGACTGTGTTAATGGAATACAATCTTACTTGGCTATGAATGATCGCCAAAGAAGGAAGAAGAAGATGTTGTGCAGGACTGATCCATAATTTTGGGTAACAGGACACATTGCCTTGGTCAGTAAGTTTCCTTGGATTGCGGAATGAATGGAGATGGATCAGTACCTCAGCACCTACCCCTGAATTGCCTGTTCGCAATTTTTGTTGTCATAAACACCACTTTCTCAGCTCTTGGTGGGAGACAAGAGAAACCAGGTGGTACTCCTTGGGGCAAGATTTGCCCCAGGGAACTTTAGTTGCTGACACTGCTTCTTGTGTCAGACTTTTATCTGCTCTGCTGCTTCAGCTAAGATTATTTCAGCCCTTCTTTTAAAACAAGAACAACAGCAAAAGAACCTCACACATGGAAGCAAATACCTTCTGTTGTTGAATTTCCAAGAAATTGCACATTAAAGGGTGCCGTTGATTGGCCATTTGTTTGCAAAGAAAGCTCAGCTGCCTTCAGCATCTAAATGCCACCATAAAACTGATTACTCTCAAAGTAATATATTTCTCGTTTGGCTGGCAATAGTCCTGCTCTCCTAAATGCTGTTAAATATAGACTAGTGGCTAGCCAGAGAAACATTATGTTTCAAGGGATCCAGGAAGTGTTAGGACTGCTTTGTTAGAGAAGACAACTGTGCCAATTAGCTATTCAAACATACCTAAAGGATACTATTACAACAGACACACCAGTTCCATTTAGGGATGGGTGAATAGTTCAATTTTAGTTTCTCTCCATTTCTCATTTTTCCAATCTCAGTTCTCAACCCTTTTTTTAAAAAAGTCCTGATAGAAATTCGCCATCATTTTAGTGCAAAGTTCTCCCGCAATAAACTCATTCATATGTAGTCTGGGGTTAAGGTCGCTAAGTTTGCTGATAATGCTAAACTGTTCGGGGTTGTTAAAACAAAAAGGGATTGTGAAGAGCTTTGAAAGTCCTCTCTGAACTGAGCAAATGGGTGGTAAAGTCACAAATGCAATTCTGTTTAAACCATTGTAAAGCAACCCTTAATTTCACAAACATGCTTAGGGTATCTGGACTGGCAGTGACTTACCAAGGATGGGACCTCGGGGTTGTAGTGGAAAGTAGACCCAGTGTGATACTGAAGAGTTTGAAAAGATTCAGAAAGTGGGAGCAGGAAAGGTTACAGCTTTGGGAGGGCTTTTTAGTTTAGAGGAAGGCAAGTAAGGGAAGACATGATAGAAGTTTGTAAAATTATGTATAGTGTAGAGAAAGTGGATAGAGAAAACTTTTCTTCCTCTCTCATAATAATGGAACTCAGGGCTAGCCTATGAGGCTGAATGTTGTAAGTTTCAGGATAGTCAAAAGAAAGGACTTTTGCACCCAAGTCCTGCTTTCAGGCTTCTCAGCAGCATTTGGGTGGCCACCATGAGAACAAATGCTGGATTAGATGGGCTACTGGCTAAGGAAATGCATTGCGAAATTTGAGGTACAAATTTCACAGGTTGACTGCGTTTTGTGCCCATATTTTTCCAGAAAGTGCAAATTACGTAGATTCATATTTAAATGCAAACTGAACCGAATTCCTCCCACTTTCCAAAGTCCCTCCCTTCCCTAGTCCCAATAGATTTAATAATAAGCAGAGGATCCCCACAAATCCTTGTTTTAATAATTCACCCCAGGCAGCTGCCTTTGACTCGGATTTCCAGTAGAGGGCAGTTAGGTTACACGGCTTTCCCCCTTGAACGGAGTGTCTCCTTAAGGCATTCAGTTGCTCAAATCATCTGTTCCTTTAGTTGTGAGGAGAAAAAGAGAAAGAGAAGGTATTTGCTGAAATTTCCTGAAGATTTCAAGGAACAGCAGAATGATCACAGCTTCTAAGAGGCTTTGTTTTTACTGACGTTAAAGTAATGTTTTTCTTTCTTTCTTTTTTTAAGAAAAGAAAATGTTTTCATGGGAACTTAAAAAGGAAAAGTATGACTTTGGCAGCACAGAACAACTCCAGAACATTCTGTTTTCTATGCAAATCACACTTCCCAAGATTTATCTTATTACCTTGAGAAAGTTCAGCTGCGCTCCTTTTGAGAAAGTCTCCCAACCCCCACTCTCAATTTCAATGGTTTGTGTGCATTACAGTTTCTCTGCAAAGAAAGCACCATAAAAACAAAACGATCAGAAGATTGAAAGAATGAAATATACTGGAAGGGAGGAGGACACAGGAAGCTGACTTATAGCTGCCTTCAAAGCTTCACTTTCTTTGACTAGTCTAGTTCAGTATTTCCAATACTGACTGGCAGCACCTCCTTAGACAGGAACTTTTATAACCCTGCCTGGAGATGCTGGGGATTGGATCTGAGGATTTTTGCATGCAAAGCAAATGCCCTGCCACTGAGCTATGGTAAAGGTAAAGGTACCCCTGACCATTAGGTCTAGTCGCAGACCACTCTGGGGTTGCGCGCTCATCTCGCTCTAAAGGCTGAGGAAGCCGGCGTTTGTCTGCAGACAGCTTCTGGGTCATGTAGCCAGCATGACTAAGCCACTCTTGGCAAACCAGAGCGGTGCATGGAAACGCCGTTTACCTTCCCGCCAGAGCGGTACCTACTTATCTACTTGCACTTTGACGTCGAACCGCCGACCTTCCAATCGGCAAGCCCTAGGCTTTGTGGTTTAGACCACAGCGTCCCCGGTGTCCCCTCTGAGCTATGGTACTTCCTCCCAAATTGCATTATTTCAGGTCAGAATATTTTCCCCAGCCAGCTCAGTATTGTCAACTCTAGCTGTAAGCAGCCCTCCAGAGTTTCAGGCAGAGAAGGATCTTCCACATCTTTTGTTGCCTGATCCGGTCTATATTAGGAAGGCCAGGGATCGATCCTGAGGCTTTCTGCATGCAAAGCATGTGATCCCTCAGTGAACTAGAGCCCTTTCCACATCTTAACTCGTGTCTTGATTTATTTTATATCAGAATCATCGTCATTGTGAGCAGCAGAAGCAGCGAGATCTGTAAACTCTGACACAAGCTAAAGAAAGCTGAAAAATAAGCTGGATGTGGATTCCTTTGTTGCTTGAGTCTTGGATGTTGGGCAACACTGCATAACTCTGAGTGGGATGCTGATTCTGATGCAGAATCCCATGCACAATGAATGCAACCAACAGGCATGCGTGAGCTGACCACCGCCATGTGTATCAGTTTGTGTTGCAGATTTTTCAGAGGAAACTAACAAGAAACTCATACACTGAATGAAGCTGATTCAGGACAGGTAAAACAAAGCACTTCTTCACGCAATACCATACCCTCCAACATTTCTCTGAAGAAAATAGGGACGTCCTATTCTTCCCTATACAGGGCTGCCTTCAGATGTCTTCTAAAGGTTGTATGGTTACTTATCTCCTTGGCTATTGGGGTCACATAATTCCATACCCTCCAATGAAAATTAGGACATCTTAGCACACCCTCCAACATTTCTCCAATGAAAATAGGGATAGCCTAAGGAAAAGCAGGACATTCCAGTATCAAATCAGAAACTGGAATGGCTTCTGTAGATGCGGGACTGTCCCTGGAAAATAGAGACACTTGGACGGTATGCAATACACAGTTAAGCTACAGTACTTGCTCCCACAGAAGGTAGTGAATAGCAGTCTGGTGCCATTATTCAAAAAAGAGTATTTCCCACATTTTCTCCAATGACCTGTTTTAAGAAACAGTTTCACAGACACTCAATTTTGACAATTTGTAGCTTTAAGAATTTGGAAAGATTTCTTAAACCATAGCAGCTGGTTTGTGCGGGATCAAATTATTTCATATGAACAGGCAGCAATGATGCTCAATCAGAGATGCCCCCATTATTCCAGTTTTTTTCCAACTGAGACATATAGTAGAACAACTCAAAGCCATATATGGGTCGCCATGTGAAAGAACCTCATTTGAAAGTTTTCTTAAGCAAAATGATAAAACTGAAGTAATAACACAGATCTATTTCATACTCTCAATATATGCAAAACAAACCCTTCGTCCTTCATATAAAAGGAAATGGCTTAGCAAATATTGGGTTAACAATCTTCAAAGCAGAATGGACATGGGCATGAAATAGTATTCCAAAAACATTTATTAGTGTGAACCTGAAAGAAAACTATCATAAGACAATTTTCCAATAGTACTTAACTCCACACGGAAGTAGTAATTTTTTGGCCTAAGCATGTATTGTTGGAGGCTTAACAGAATTAATGTTGATCTAATAATTTTAATTTTGGAGTTGTAAAAAAATAACACCTTTCTGCATAGACGTACTGAATATTATATAAAGTACAGGTTACAATCTTCTAAGAAACCCTAAAATAACTCTTCTTTTGATACTTTATTCTGAAATCATTAATACTGATTTACAGCTGATTACTACGCTGCTAACAACAGCAAAACAGTTTATTGCACACACAAAAAGAAAAATAAAGACCCCCTGACTAACTGATCGGTTAAGGGAAACCTGGCAAATTGTCTTACTGATAAAACTTACATATGAGAGACATGCAATACATAAAAATCAATATATGAAAGAAACACAATACATAATAACCAAGAAAACAAATTTATTGAGAAGTGGGCTTTGTTTTCACATTTTTGAAAGGACAATGTAAATGATTTCCCCTTCAAACTTTCACTGCACCTTAGAGTTTTATTTTTTGCTATGTTGCTCCTTTCCTCCTTTATATTTTTCTATTTCTTTTAAAATCTCCCTTTTTAGTTCAATTGTTCTCCCCCCCCCCCGATAAGTAAACATGCTTGATGTATAATAATCTTGACTATGAGATTAGATAGATATGAATGAATGAATGAATGAATGAATGAATGAATGAATGAATGAATGAATGGCTTAGGCAAATTAAAGAAGGCTTGGGCTATCAGAGGCTACTAGCCATGATGGCTCTGCTCTGCCTCTGGAGGCAGCAATGCTTCTGAACACCAGTTGCTGGAAACCACAGGATGGGAGAGGGCTCTTGTGCTCAGGTCCTGCTTGTCCCACGGACATCTGGCTGGCCACTTTGAGAACAGGATGCTGGACTAGATGGGCCATTGGCCTCACCCAGCAAGGCTCTTCTTGTGTTCTTATGCTTTTATACACAGATAGAGCTCAGAAAAGCAGAGGCTATCTGAATTGTTCCATGGGCTTCCTTTAAATATCGGAGGTACAAGGGAGGTGAACTGAAGAACTGAGTGGAAATGATGGGACACTCTCCTGCACCCTAGCCATCCTCAACATGTTTGTGCAGATGTGTGCCATAAGTGGATACAACAATATAGTGTCACTCAAGAGACACTACATGCACACAGCCTCTCCCGCACATATTCAAACACATACACACCTTCAGGGTTTTGTTTTTGCCTCTTTTTATATGGAGGCAGGGAGCAGATCACAACACAGCGAAGAGAGACCCTTTGGCACATAGCCTGGATGCTGCCTAGGTTCTCCTGCCTAGGTTGCTTGACAGCCACAGGACAATTTGCAGGGGTACAATGAGATGCACATGCATTTAGGGAAGGATGTCAGTCTATATAGCTCAGTTGGTTAGAACATGGTGCTGATAATGCCAAGGTTTCAGGTTTGATACCTGTATGGGACAGGGCGTTAGACTGGATGATCCTCAGGATCCCTTCCAACTCTACAATACTAAGATCTCTATGTTCTCCATTGCACACAAAAGGGCCCAAGTTCAATCCCCACTGTATCCAAGAAGGGTTGGTAAGATCCCTTTCCTGACTCCTTGGTGAGTAACTGCCTGTCACTGCACACAATACTGAGCTAGACAATAGAACTGGAGAACTGTAGAGTTGGAAGGACCCAAAGAGTCATCTAGTCCACCCCTGCAGTGCAGAAATCACAACGAAAGAGTCCCTGGCAGATGGCCATCCAACCTATGTTTCAAATCCTCCATTGAAGGAGAGTCCACCGCCTTCCAAAGTAGCCAGTTCCACTGTCAAACAGCTCTTTCTGTCAGGAAGTTCTCCCTGATCTGTGGTCGGAATCTGCTTTCTTGTGATTTGAATCCATTGGTTCAGGTCCTACGCTCAGGAGCAGCAGAAAACAAGCTTGCTCCATCTTCTGTGTGGCAGCCCATCAGATACTGAAGATGGCTATCATATCAAATCAAATCAAATGTACCAAGGGTCTGATCCATATAAGGTGGTTCCTGTGTATTCATTTGAATGAATGAATCTAAGTTAGTCATATCCATTCACTTACTGTGAACAGGACCAGGGATTTCTTAATACGTTACTAAATATTATATGGACAACCATAGCTTGGTAGTAGAGCACCAGCTCTGCATACGGAAGGGGTCTCAAGTTCAGTCCTTGGCATCTTATTCTAGGATAAGAAAGACCTCCTTCTGGCAACCTGCAGTGAGTGGAGACAATACTGAGCTAAATGGACCAGTGATCTAGCTCAGAATAAGGCTGCTTCCTATGTTCATTACCATAATCAATTACTCTTTACTATGGACCAATTCAGCATCTTATGAGGGAAGGGAGTTAATTTTCCATGCACAGCAAGACCGGCCTCCTCCGCTTCTTCTCTCCCCTTACCTTTTTTTGCTCCTGGAAGAGTAAAAAGTGAGAGGTCAAACATGTGTTGTCATGGCAACCTCAGCAGCGACAGTCTTTCAGCAGATGAAGGAGGGTGATACTGGAGCTGAAGTTTCTTCCCTTTGCATGGCTTGTGCTGTTGGTTTCCTTATTGTCGATCTCATGCTATACACCAAGCGCTTCTGATCTTGCCAGAATATTTGGCAACCCGATTGCATTATTTTTAACTTTTCACTTAGAATTCTTTCGATATTATCTGTAATTTCTTGAGAATGCCCCACATCTCGTCTCTTCAGGATACAGTACATTTGGGCCAGATGCAATGCATGGGCAGTCAGGAACCTCTGGCCCATGGATGTGATCAGACTTCTGTACTTGACCCACTATACCATTTCAACCAAGCCACTCTACCTGCCTTACACCTGACATCATATATGCAACAGGTTCTAGCCAAAATGGGGTTTTCTGGCAAAGCCCTGTGCAAAGGGGCTTTTGCAAAGCAACTTGGAAAGTGCTCCACAAGTCTTGACAGTCATCACTTCAAAAGGCAATGAGCAGATCATTTGGTCTTTGCAGGCTCTGTGTCTTTGCCTGCAAAGTTTGAACTCAATCCATGTGGGTGAAAAATGTATTGTCTGACCATAGCTGTCAACTTACAGATTTGAAAATAAGCGACCAGCAGCCTTGAAAATAACGGACCAGCAGCCAAAATAAGGGACCAGCAGCCAAAATAAGGGACCTGCAGCCTCACCTGCTCCAGACACTCCAGTCTTCCTGTCCTCCTGCAGTCTGGTCAAACTCATGCAGGTAGCTTCAAGAATACTGTCCAACCAACTTTGTAACCAGAGGTTCAACTGAATAGAATCTGAATCACATGCACCACAAGGCCTATGGAGCCTCAACTTAAGATGGCTCCCCGGCCTGGCTTTGCACTGCAAAGTTTGCAGCAGCACATGCAACAAAATGACGTCCAGCATTCAAACCCCCCCTCAGCTTGCATTAACTAGCCACACACAAGGCATGCAAGCTCCACCCCCCAGTCGTTCTTAGACTACTTATTGGGTGAGCAACACAGCCAAGCAACACAGTTGGAGCCTCCCTCCTCCCTGGCCGGCAGGGAGGGAGGGAGAGGAGCTGCTTCCTTTGAAATTTAAGGGACATCATTTAAGGGACATTTAAGGGACATCTATCAATAAGGGACAGCAGCAGGACATGGCGCTGGAATAAGGGACTGTCCCTTCAAATAAGGGACACTTGACAGCTATGTGTCTGACACCATGGGAAAAGGTGGAGGTACCATTTGTCATGAAGGGGGCAGTGGTGCACCCCTTCCCTGGGCCCAGGAGTGTTAAACAACATATATCACTCAGTGGCAAATATTGTAAACCTAGAAAAAGTGCAGAAAACCCTCCTATGAGGAAAAGTTACAATTCTGTGGATTCTTCATTCAGACAAAAGGTAAGAGGAGATATGACAGAGGTTTATACAATTTTGCATGGTGCAAAAAAAGTGGTTAAAGAGAAGTTATTCTCCCTGAACCTAGAACCCAGACCATTCATGGGAGCTGAATTTTGGAAGATTCAGAACAAATGGAAGTTTACACAAGACATAGTGAAACCGTGAAATTTGCCCCCCAAAGATGTTGCAATTGTCAAAAGCTTGAACAGCTTTAAAAGAGGATCAGATAAATTATAATGGAGTATAAGGCTATTATTTAAAATTATTATTGATGAGTGCTTGTCTGCAGTTCCTCACATTGCAGTTGGCATGGCAGCCATGCCAACTGCAGAGCAGGACAACAGTCTTGTATTTTTATGTATACAGGAAAAATATACCTTTCCTTTGAGGAACTCAAGGTGGAGTAAATGGTTCTCTCCCTTCCCATTTTATCTTCACCACAACCCTGTGAGGTAGGTTAGGCTAAGATGCAGTGATGTGTCCAGTGAGCTTCATGGCTAAGTGGGGACCTGAGACTTGGTTTCCCAGGTTCTTCACTCTAACCACTATGCCACACTTATTGTCCTTAACCAGTGACTAGACAATGTTGCATTTTTATTTTTTAGATTTCCATAGCATTACCTTTCCTCATGGAATAGGCTGGGATATGAAGTCTAATGTTATTGTCCACAGGTTAGAGGGCAAACACATCACTTGAGTAAATTAAAAGAGAGAGTGAGTGTTAAGTTTCCTTTTAAGGAACTTGTGTGTGTGTGTGTCTGTGTGTGTGTGTGTGTGTGAGAGAGAGAGAGAGAGAGAGAGAGAGGATGCATGTGTACAGGCTAGGATATGGTTCATCACAGTCCGTGTGTAATAATTACCAAGAAGATTAAATACTTCTAATTGCACACGGATGTGCCCTTTAGTTATGGTCTCTGAAGAACAATGAACAGCTTTCAGGAGGCCTAGAAAATGTCATCACTGGAGACTTTGTGCTGGAAGAGGGAAGCAAACAAGGAAAATCAACAATGTGGGGAAAATGTTTGTTTTCCCCTTTAAAAAAATCTCTTTGCAAATGAGTGTCAATAATGCAAAAGCAATTATTAGTGCAATAGGTGCCTTTTGCAAAGTGAAAGTACCATTTCCAAACTGGAACCTACTCTTCTAGATTCCATACCTTCCCTCCCCCAGATTTCAAATCTAGAACTTATAGAATGGACTGATTCAGAGATAATATGCCACTGGATAAGTGGTGGTGGTTGTCATTTTTATTCGTTACCAGCCTTTCAACCTAAGGTCAGGGGCGAACGAAGGCTAACCGGCACCCGGGGTGGGGCAAACCACCAGCTGCGCATGCATGGTGCAGCTACGTATGATGCATGCACGGCGTTGCTACATAGGGCACATCTGTGGCGTCACTATGTATGACACATGCACTGTACATAGCGATGCCACACATATGGTGTACATAGTGGTTTGCCGCCAGCACCGCTTGAGCACTGTACGGACGGTGGCAGGATCCTCTGCTCATGGTTGCAGCGGCAGTGGAGAGATTCTCCACTTGCAGCTGTAGTGGCGGGATCCCACCGCCATCCGTACTGCGCTCGAACGGCGCTGGTGGCAAACCGCTATATACAGCGCATGTGCAGTGTCACTACGTACAGTGCATGCGTGCAACACCACGCATGCATTGTACGTAGTGGCTTGCCATCCGCCCCCCTCGAGTGCTGTATGTATGGTGGCAGGATCCTCTGCTTGTGGCTGCGGCCGCAAACGGAGGATCCTCCACATGCGGTGGCGGCATAATGGTTGCTCACGCCACTGTGCCCGGGGGCGGCGGGCCAAGTACCCTGCAGACATGGCACCTGGGGCGCAGCACCCCCTGCCCCCTTGCAACGCCACTGCCTAAAGTCACTGAGCACCACTACTGAAAATACAGCATTATAAACAGCTTAAAACAAATTGTAACTACAATGATAGGGTGAGTCCTAAAAATATACATATTGCATGTCAAAGGCCAAGGTAAAGAGGTGTGTCTTCAGGATACAACAAAAACTGTCCCGTGAAGGTGCCAGACACATCCCTTTGGGGAACGAATTCCACAATTTAGGGACTGCTGCAGGTAATGCCTTCTCCTGGGCCACATTCCCCTCACCTTCTGAGCTTCTGAGGGTGGAGGAACTATGAAGAGTGTGACCTGCTGTTCTTAGAAAGTTATCAAAGTATGAATGACACCTTCAAATATACCATGTCCCACCCTGTAAGAACAGCATGCTGGACTAGTTAGGCCATTGGCCTGATCCAGCAATGCTCTTGTTAAATTCTTACATTCAAAAAGTTAATTGCAGCTGGCATGATGTACTGGCTAGGAGCACATCTACACCAGTGTTGGTGGCAGCAGCCAGCACCCATAGGCAGCTGGCACCCCAGCAGGGGCCCCTTGGTGCTGTTTTTTGAGCCCATTGGTTACTTGACTGTGAGGCTTAACGGCTGCAGCAAGAGTAGTTGGGAAGCCACCCACCATTTTGATTTTCCCAGAGTGCCACTCAGCTGCCATCGTGCCATGTGGGCAAATAATATTGGCACACCTTGCAGGGTCATTGCTAGAATGACTGGAATAATGTTTGTTCAGGGGCTCTGAACACTCCAGAGCACTATATGAATGCTAAGTATTAGTATTATGAGCTGAGAGAACAATGGACGAGGTAACCACAAGGTCAGCGGGATCCTGTACTTTCTCATTGTCTCATAATGACTGATTAGAAACACATCTGCTGTGGAGTGATATAAAAACCTGATTGCCTTTTCCATTTTTTTTTAAAAAAAGAATGTGTGTGATGTTCTCGTTCTCTCTTTGATTGTTTAGGGGTTTTGTGGGGTTGTTGCACGTGTGTGGGGTATAATGATATCCACTTTGCTTTTTCCTGCTCTCCATCCACATCCATTAGTAGGATGTTTTGCAATATGGTGCTTGTCATCTGTTTCAAAGACACAGCGATGTGATACAGGTAAGCCAGATGGGTAACCCTAGTGTGACTAATTATTGTGTATTTGCCTTTAATTATTATCATTTATTATGGAGGAAAAGACAATAGAGGTTCCCAGACTAGGAGGAGGAGAGCAGCGGCAGAAGGGAAGCTTGCCCCCTCTTACTTTCTAGAGGCCATTATATGGAGAAACCAAATAAAAAGGGAAAGGCAAATGGTCCAGGAGGGACTACCTATATATACTGTACAATGGGAATGGTTTTACACACCCGTATTTAGATGTTTATAGTAGATTTCAGCTAAAACACCACACTCTTTTTTCATGATCATATTTAGCAGCACCAAAACTCCACTCCTTTCTCTTTTGAATGTTTTTTTTTAATTTATTATTTTAAAGAAGAAGAAGAAGAAGAAAAGAAATCAAATAGTTTGCATATTTAGTTCGTCCTTATTTGTCCTCTGTGAAGGAATGAAACTGTTTTGGCCCAGTTTATGCTTTAAGTTTTAGGGTTGCGAAAAGGAGGAGGGGGAATGGACACTTTCTGTTTGAGAAAACTGTTCTGACCAGCAGGTGGTTCAAAAGGTCAGAGAAGGATTAAAAGATAAGTCCAGGAAGCTGAAACTTATGTTGGGGTTGGACGGGGGGAGCGGGAAGAGGAGAAGAACTATAAAAGAAATCATCAGAAAGAGAAACGGAAGCAGGAATCTACTACCCTTCTGAATAGCAAAGAGGCTGGAAGGGAGAGCAGAAATAATGTGTATAGTAAAGAAAGGTTGCAAACAGAGGAAGAGTGCCATCAAAACTTTAGCCACTGCCTGGCACAGCCCAGTACTATTGTATGACAGCAATGGAACTTGCTCAGAATCTAAGAGATCCCAGACTGGTGTCTTCCCTCCCTGCCCCCAGAACCCCCCATTTCAGGACTTTCTGCTGGCTGCTGCTAATGGGAGTCCCACTTCCACCTGATCACATATTTGGTAGGCAGAACAGGGTGCTCCATGCTGGCAGGGTGACACTGGCATTACTCTGGGTGCCCAGTCCATCACCACCATCCCTGCCACAAATGGAGTTTAGGCTGCACTCTAAGCTAGTTAGAGGTGGGGCAACGCTGGAGAAATTAGAAGGAGCTGAAACCAGAGGAGGTGAAACAGGATGGAGAGGGCTGCTGTGGTCCTAGAACCCAGAAACTGAACTAAGAGGACTGGAGGCTTAAATAGAACAAACCAAGGTTCCTTTGAGATGGATGCATTCTCATCGAATCCAACATCCTGTTCTCAGAGAGCCCCCAAACTCCCTGTCTATGAAGCAAGCATCTCAGGAGCTATGGGCTTTCCTTAGCCTTCTGTCCGAGGCACAAGTTTTCCATAGGTGGAGTATTTGACACATAGGAGCAACCTGGAGCATGGAAACACCTCTCACCAGCACATTCTGAAATGCTACAAACCCTGAAATCCTTTTTGATATGATGATTCTGGAGGTAGAGATTTCTGCTGAGGTGTCATTTTCTACCAAATTAGGGCATGAAAGGAAGGTAAGCACTGCTCTCAGAGCTGCTTGAAATGTTATTTTAAGCCAGAGAATATATGATTGAGGCTAGGGATGGGTGAGAAGTTTGGTTCCGTTTGCATTTAAAGGCAAACCAACCTCATTTGCTCTTTTGGAAACAATACGTGAACTAGAACACTGTCTCCAAATGCCGTGGTCAGGCAATTCCCACAGGTGGATTCCCACATGGCAGGGTTATTAATGCTGCCAGTTTTCATGTCACATTTGGAGACATCTCTGTAATGCAGTCGGCCAATGGGCCTGGTGCCTGAAGCCAGCTCCCTGCAGAGCATGTCCTTGGAGATCCTGCCATCTTCCATTCTGTGGACATGACCAAAGCAATGTAGACATCACTGAGACAGGAGTGTGAACATGCTGGGAATGTGGGCTTGGGCGAGCACATCTGCCCTGCCATGTGATGCCCAAAATCTTCCTGGCATATGGGAGGAGAGTATATAAGAACATAAGAGGAGTCCTGCCAGATCAGGTCAAGGACCCATCAGCATTTTGATCTCACAGTGGCCAACCAGGTACCTGTGGGAAACCCGCAAGCAAGACATGAGCACAACATCACTCACCCTGCCATCAATTTCCAGCTGGTATTCATATAGAACAAAAATTGAGAAAGATGGAAAGAATTTGCTGAAATAGCTAATTGAACTAGAATACAAAGAAGGGAGGTGTGAGGAGGTCGATGAAACAAGTAATGAAAGGTAAAGATATGGAATATTGGATGTTTTAATGTTTTTGTTTCTTTTTGTTGTCTTATTGTATTGTTTTTATGTTTTTCTTTTTATGTATTGTAAGGTATGTTCTGTTAAATTTTCTATTGTTTTCTTTTTTCTTTTTTCTGTAATCTTTAAACTTCTAATAAATATCATTTAAAAAAATAAATTCCCAGCTGGTATTCAGAGGCAAACTCTGTAGCCATTGTGCCGAGTAGCTATGAATAGCCTGATCCCACATGAATTTGTCTAAAAGAGGGAGATCCACAGCTGCCCCTACATTAAATTGGGCAGGCCACACACCCTGAGCCAGCCGATTGGCTGTCCAGGGGATGACGCAGCCGGGGATTCCCTCAATCACGAGGATGCTGTGGGGGTGTGCAGCCCACAATCCCACCTCCTCTGAAGGCAGAAGTGGCTTTGTCTAATCTTTTTTTTAAAGCCATCCAGGTTGGTGACCTAGTAAAGGTAAAGGTAAAGGGACCCCTGACCATTAGGTCCAGTCACGGACGACTCTGGGGTTGCGGTTCTCATCTCACTTTGTTGGCTGAGGGAGCCGGCGTACAGCTTGCAGGTCATGTGGCCAGCATGACTAAGCCTCTTCTGGCAAACCAGAGCAGCACACGGAAATGCCGTTTACCTTCCCGCCGGAGCAGTACCTATTTATCTACTTGCACTTTGACGTGCTTTCAAACTGCTAGGTTGGCAGGAGCAGGGACCGAGCAACGGGAGCTCACCCCGTTGTGGGGATTCAAACCGCCGACCTTCTGATCGTCAAGTCCTAGGCTCTGTGGTTTAACCCACAGCGCCACCTGCGTCCCTTAGGTTGGTGGCCTAAAGAGCATTAAATAAGAAGAGCCTGTTGGATCAGGCCCATCTTGTCTAGCATCCTAGTGGACAACCAAATGCCCATGGAAAGAAGGAACTGAATGTCACAGTACTAGCCCTACCTGCAAATGGGGTATCTGGAGGCCTGCTTCATCTGACAGGTATAACAAATGGTGGAGGTATTACAAATAGTGGTTGTTGCTGTTTCAAAACAAACAAACAAACAAACCACATCAGAACATGACGTTCTAGTCATCTAGCCTTGGACACTGAGTAGGACATAAGGAACAGTGCAACACTGAGCCAAATTCCATGATACTTTAATGCACCCAACTTTGGTCAGGGATTCTGGGATAATACCCCCATCCTCTTAGATTCACAGGTGCACTCCTTCTGTTCATGGGAGCTCCATTTAGTGCAGATTGGGAGGGGGGGTTGGCCCTCCAGATATTGCTGAACTACAACTCTCACTGGTCCAAGCAAGAACAGCCAATGGCTAGAGATGATGGGAGTTGTAGTTCAGCAACATATGGGTGTCAAAAGGCCTCCCACTCCCAATTTAGTGTCATCCTTGAAGGTACCCAATTGCATTTCTTTGAGGTTTGTCCACTATCTATGTTTCTATCCACCTTTCCTATCGTCACCTTTTGGATCAGAGAGTCGAAAACTTATTTTGATAATAATGAAAGGCAATATAAATCAGTAAATCCAGCTCTGGGTACAGAGTTGATGTTCAGGCAATTCCGACTCTTTTAACACATTTTCTATGCAACATGGCACTACTCTGCCTGCGCATGCACACACACAAATTTACTCTTTATGTCTAATTCACATTTAACGTCTTTCTTATAGATCAAGGCAAGCCTCTCCTCCTAACCAAAAGATTATTGCATTAAGTTGTCTGACTGAGCTTTGACTATGAAGCATCAAGCTAATGAAATGATTCGCCTTTGGTGGTGAGAGCTTTCCACGTTCCATAAGAAGATTTGAAGCTAATCGGACTTAGAGCTGTTTCCATCCAAGTCTCCTTTCTGCAACTTCCTGGTTTCTTATTTTTCTCCCCTTGTTCATATTATTGTTCAGATATCCGCTTGATTTCCAACCCCTCCCTTTCCATCCCTTTGATGGGGTAAGTGAATCAGAAATTGGTTCTAAACTATGCCTAAGTAGGAATAAATGCATTTCTAATCCAATTTTTTAACAATTTCCTTTTGGGGTGGGCTTTATGCAGAGCAGTCCGTTTTTGCTTGATTATCTCCATGTACTAGGAGCATTGGGGAAGAAACCAAAATTTCATTTGCTTTTCACTTTGGGGGAAAAAAAAAGAAAATAATGCATTATGGGAAAAGGGATTGTTTAGATCGATATGCCACTTCTGTAATGTACGACTAAGACAGAGGGTGATGGACTTGTCTCACTTTCTCTCTCTTCCTTTCCTGCTTTTCTTAGTTTTTCACAGGACATTGCAAAACCAGCCTAACCCATTGCTTAGGGCACCAAGGATGTAACGAATGGGGGGCTTTCAGACTCTCCCTCTGCCCCTCAGGTCACACCTCTGATCATCAGGCCACACTCTTTCTTGGTCCTGTGCCACACACTCCTCCTGGCTGGAAGATGCCCTTGAGCTGTGACAATGCCTCTTCCTTGCCTAGGTGGAGGGTGGAAGAAAGTCTGCTGGGGGCATTCAGACATGGGGAATATTGTGTCAATTATCCTGATTATAACATTGGTGCTTCTGTCCCATTCTGTAATGTTCCATTCACGCCGCAGCACCCGCTGTGTTTCACTAGGTGGCATTCAGAAGTATTACTGCCTCTGACCAAACTTCAGATTTAGGGGGACAAATACAGCCCTCCAGACTCTGTTTCTGGTGTTGGAGACTCTTCCTAGGCCACGGTCTCCTGAGCCACATCTCTCACGAGCCTCGATCCACACCTTCTTTTTGTGTTTTCTTTCCTGGCAGGACCATGTCCTTATTCTCTTGCTTGCCTGGATGAAGGATTGAGAGGGGTGCCCAGGACCAGTGGTCAGAGGTAATTCAGGGCCGATCTCGGCCCTGAATGGGAAGCCCGGACTTTGAAAGTCAACTAATCTCCCTTGCTGTATTATACTGTATTGTTTAATTAGTGTTTTTATGGAGCAGTCAAGTAATTTCGTTGTCCCCGAAGGGGGCAATGACAATAAAGATATTATTATTATTATTATTATTATTATTATTATTATTATTATTATTATTATTATTATTATTATTGGAATTGTAGTCCTAAATATCTGGAGGGCTGGAGTTTGCCTATGCCTGCCATAGAAGCTTGCCTATTGTAGAAAGGTAACATTCACATTTGTTACCCTACCCCTGCCCATCGCTTGCTTGTGGCCCTCAGAAAGTTGCCCAGAAGGGAATGTGTCCGTCTGTCTGGAAAAGGTTCCCCAACTCCGGTGCAAAGCATTATTATTCTTTCTAAATGCCAGTAGATGAAACCTTCATCTGAGTTCTTCAGGAACTTTGGGGATTCTCAATTTAATTACGGTTGGGTGAGAAGAAACCCTCCAAAATATTTGCTCTTCACCTTCCATTTTAGTCTGCCTCCTCCCTCCCTGCCTCCCTCCCGCTGCTGCCTCTCCCCAGCCTTTTGTGCATTTCTTTATATATCTATGCCAGGCCTCCTCTTTCCAATTCTTCCTTTAAGGTTTAATTTAACAATAACATTTGCGATTGGGGTCCCGCGCATCTCAAGGGCATTGCGCTTGAAATTGCACACGTACCGCACCATTTATCATAGCCTGACATGTGTCATGTTCCAGACTGCAGCTTCGAGAGGTTACAGCTCGCGACTGCTCCTTTGTTGATCAGCTGCTGAGACAACTGAGACACCTTTCTTTTCTTTTTTTCTTCTTTCATCCACCCCCCTCCTTATTATTAAAGCTGCCTTGTCCCCCTCCTTTTTTTTGAGTGTCCAACTCGGCTCCTGTCTATGGAAAGAAGAATGCTGATGACTGCCTCTGAACACCCCCCTCCAAATGTTGACATCTTCTTCTGCACTTCTTTGGCTTCAAGGGCTGGTTAGGATCTCTCACCCTTTCAGTGCGAGAGATTTCAAGGAACTTCTTGACAAGGCAGAGTTCTAATGTGATTGCGGCTTGTTCCATTTTAGGAGAAAGGTTTGTTGGTTTTCTTTCTTTCTTTCTTTCTTTCTTTCTTTCTTTCTTTCTTTCTTTCTTTCTTTCTTTCTTTCTTTCTTTCTTTCTTGCATGTTCCATGTCAAAGAGAGCCAAATCATACAAATCGGAAAATTCTGCTCTAAAAAAGTACACAAAATTAATACTAGACACTCAGCTAAAAAGGATTCAAGCTTGCTTTGTTCTCAAATCCACATTGCATCCCAGCAATTTCTTACAGGCCTCAGAGGGGCCCTGTTGAGTCTCAAGTTGTGCCAGCCTGGCCACACGTTTGGAGGTTGTGATCCTCTAAACCAGGCACCCCCAAACTTGGCCCTCCAGATGTTTTCGGACTACAACTCCCACCATCCCTAGCTAACAGGACCAGTGGTCAGGGATGATGGGAACTGTAGTCCCAAAACATCTGGAGGGCTGAGTTTGGGGGTGCCTGCTCTAAACCAACACGGCCCATGCATATTGTGTATGGTGGCTTAACAAGAGAACATAAGGTGAGCTCTGTTGGATCAGATGGAACAGGGTTTCCCAAACTTGGGTCTTCAGCTGTTTTTGGACTACAGTTCCCATCATCCCTGACCACTGGTCCTGCTAGCTTGGGGTGATGGAAGTTGTAGTCCAAAAACAGCTGGAGACCTAAGTTTGGGAAACCCTGAGTTGGAAGGACCATATGGTCCAGGATCCTGATCGCCTGTGGTCCTCCCCATAGGAGCTGTTTAGTTCATAAGATCATAAGAAGAGCCCTGCTGCAGCAGGCCTAAGACCCATCTAGTCCAGCATCCTGGAAGAAAGAGGGATCAGAGAAATTCTAGAACAGCCGGAACAGGAGCTCCCGTTTTCACCAGATCATTCTCCACCTTTTACTCCTTCCATGCAGGCTTCTAGGTCTTGGTGGCTCCTACATTTTTAAAAATCATTTTTTGCACCTCTCAAAATAACAATACAATATATGCATGGGTAGGTGTGGGTTGAGAGGGGTGGTGGTTTGCATTACGTATTTATTTAAACGACAGCCGCTTAAGCCTGGATAAGAATGTAAGAAGTGCCTCCCTACTGGATCAGGCCAGTGATAAGTCACATGCCTGTGGGAAGCCCACCTGCAGGTCATAAGAGGGTACTAACCCTGCTTTATGCTGCTTGCCTGGGACCACTCAATATAACAAGCATCTGGCAGGACTCAAAAATGCCTGGTGGGCTCCTTTTTAGTATTATCTGTAGGCTTTTTTTCAGACAGGTAATAGCAAGAAATTGAGAAACTGAAGGGGGAGGAACGGAAAATTTTCATATGGCAATATGCCTTAGTGGAAAGAATGAGAAAACTAGTGCAACCAGGGAGACAAACCAACATGAAAGACAGTGGAACAAGTTCATTCTTTGGTCAAGAACAAGTGAAAATGTAACTTCAATACCAGCTTCACAAGAACTTTCTTGGAGAGACTTGATAGGCTGAGATAAAGCAGGGCATCGCTCCTCACATTCTCCCTATGTATTACGAAGATCAGAATGATGACTCAAACGTGGTATGGTATACGAAACAAAACCAGATATGACTTCTATGTATTGTGATTTACAGTGGTACCTCAGGTTACATACGCTTTAGGTTACATATGCTTCAGGTTACAGACTCTGCTAACCCAGAAATAGTACCTCAGGTTAAGAACTTTGCTTCAGGATGAGAACAGAAATCGTGCTGTGGCGGCGCGGCGGCAGCAGGAGGCCCCATTAGCTAAAGTGGCGCTTCAGGTTAAGAACAGTTTCAGGTTAAGTACAGATCTCCGGAACAAATTAAGTACTTAACCCGAGGTACCACTGTATTTTTCTTACATGCTATTATTGTATATGAAAAATGAAAAGTTAAACTAAAGAGAATGCAACATTTAAGAAAATGAACACATTTATTATTATTATGGGACAGGCCGCGTGTTTGTGTTTTGGCTTGATTTTTATGAGTGACACAGGGCAGATATCTGGAAATAAATCATTATGTTCCAGGTTGGGATAAGTAAGAATGACTGTTTTCAAAATCGTATCCTTAGCAAAGGCTTGGGTTTGGTGGTGGAGCAAGGATGGAAATTCAGCTGGACTTTTGGAGATGCCAAGAAAATGTGATGTCAGTAGAAAGGGATCTCCATGCTGCCACTTGCAAATCCCGAGTGAGGGAGGCAACTACCTAGTCGGGACATTAATTATTTTTACTCTTTCTTAAAAAACAAAAACAAAAAAACCCCTGCTAGGCAGGATCCAGTAATTACTTTCGAAAGCATTTAAATGCAATCAGGCCCAAATGCCCAAGATGTTATAGGAAAGATTAATGACATGTATATGGTAGACGCGCAGTGCAGATTACGATTTATAACAGGATGCAGGAAATGGACGGGGCTTGCTTAGGAGTCCATTCTGCATCTCTTGTCCTGCATGTGTTTCTTTGCCTTGGCGCAGGGTGCCAGCCTCTAATGGACACACAATGGGACTTCCGAGGAAATAACCACTCTTGGAACAAGATTGTCATGTCCTTCTTAGCCCTGTTCTTCCATCAGGGGAAAAGGTTTTGCCTCTATTCTCAGGCTTTTCCACATCGAGCAGATGTTGCACTATGTGCTGTAGTGTGTATGGCTTGTCTTGGGA
The DNA here is from genome assembly GCF_965112155.1 of Podarcis liolepis. Lineage (NCBI taxonomy): Eukaryota > Metazoa > Chordata > Lepidosauria > Squamata > Lacertidae > Podarcis > Podarcis liolepis. The sequence goes on from NC_139569.1 coordinate 30,837,343, forward strand.
TGAGGCCCTGATTCCTTGCTCTGCGCGCCACCAGAACTGCTAGGCATAGGAAGGACCTGAAGTTGGTTCAAGCTGAGATGCTCACACAACCATCTCAGGATTCTCTTGCCTTCAGGAGTCAGGTAACACTAGAGAGTCAATCGGGTACCACTGTCACAACTAAACTATCCAGATACATCTGTACTATACATTTAAAGTATTGTTATGCCACCTTAAGCAACCATAGTTTCTCCCAAATAATCCTGAGATCTGTAATTTGTTAAAAGTTCTAAGGGACCCCTATTCTCCTCACAGAGCTCAATTCTCAGGGTGGTTTAACACTCAATCTCTATTCCTAGTAAATTTTGCGAATTGTAGTTCCATGAGGTGAATAGAGGTCTCCTAACAGTTCTTTGGGACACAGGTGGCGCTGTGGGTTAAACCACAGAGCCTAGGACTTGCCGATCAGAAGGTCGGCGGTTCGAATCCCTGTGATGGGGTGAGCTCCCGTTGCTTGGTCCCAGCTCCTGCCCACCTAGCAGTTCGAAAGCATATCAAAGTGCAAGTAGATAAATAGGTACCGCTCCAGCAGGAAGGTAAACGGCGCTTCCGTATGCTGCTCTGGTTCGCCAGAAGCAGCTTAGTCATGTTGGTCACATGACCCAGAAGCTCTCTGCAGACAAATACCGGCTCCCTCAGCCTATAGAGTGAGATGAGCGCGCAACCCCAGAGTCAGTCACGACTAGACCTAATGGTCAGGGGTACCTTTACCTTTACCTTTTAACAGTTCTTTGGACCCTTAACACACTATAGTTTTCAGGGTTCTTTGGAGTGTGTGTGGGGGAACAACGGCTGTTGAGGTTTCATCATTTAGTGCTTTGAATGTATAGTGTGAATGTGGCACAAAGGAAAGCCAGAATTTCACCCTCTGTGCCAATACTCTGCCAGTTTGGTGTCAGCTTGCCTGATTTCTGTCTGCTGCTTGCCAGGTGTGCCACCTCTTTCCAGTCCATGACAGTTTTGCCTATTTTTATTTGTCAGTTTGTTTCTTCACCTTTCCACATCAATCTGCTTAAACAAACACATGAAAAACCTCATGGAAGTTTATATTTTTTAAAATATGCATTTCATGACACAATATTTTTAAATATGTATTTCAATGTGCACATTTCTAAACATATCCTAAAATTATGCATTTTGTTACATTTCTTGAGCCAAGAATTGCATTGCAAAATCCAGAGAAGTGCAGAATCCAAAGGATAATTTTGTTCCTATATGTGAATTAGTCTCAGAGGTGTGGATTTAGGTCAGATCACTTAAAATTGGAGAACAAATGAAATTCATAAATCTCCATAAATTCAACTCCATCTATGGTTCTCACTTACCTTACTAGAACTAATGAGATGGCTAAAGGTATTGTATTTCCCCCTCTTGATTTTTAAACTTTAAGGAAAAATGAAATCCGATGCCATTGGCAGGGGGACAAGACTTCACAGATTGCTGATGGCCACAATTTCTGGCATACTTCTATGGAGGGGAAGGGTATCAATGACTGCCAGCCACAGTGGCTATGTTTTACTTCCACTGTTGGAGGCAGTACCCTAAAGGCCAGTTGCTAGGAATCATGCAAGTGCAGAGAGTGTCTATGTCCTGCTTTTGGGCCTCTCATAGGCTGGATACTGGAACAGATGTGCCTTTAGCCTGATGCAGTTTTAGGGCTCTTCTTGCACCCTTTTGTTCTTTGGGACTCATGCTACACCATGTCACTCCAAACAGGCTTTCTGGGTAGTATGACCAGTAGGAAGCAACACAACTTTCCCTACACTGCTTCCCACTGACCACACTTTCTGGCAAGACCAGGGATGGATCTACACACAAGGGGGAAAGAGCTATAAATAACCCAGAAATTAAATCGTTATAACAAAAGGGGGGAAAAAACCACTATGGAAAATCACATGGAATTTTTTTTTACTCTCTGGTGCCATCTGGTGTTGCATGTTTATAATGCGTTCAAAACGCTGTTTCTTTACAAATGTAGCTGAGTCACAGGTAAGGTATGCAACAACACTTCCCTGAAAATGTTTGAGAAATTTCTCTCCCTCACAAGGAAATCACCCTGTTTTATAGGGGGTGGGGAAATATTTTTGGGCAGCAGGAGATTTTGACCCAGCCTTAATGGCACCACAGGAAGGCCTATTCTCTGTTACAGGAGAGAGATATCAAGCATGTTGGATCTGTTTTGTGTTTCTCTAGCATCCCAAGATCTACTAAAGAGTGCCAGGTGCAAAAGCAATACCATTAGAATTAAAGACCAGAGTGCCTCTGAGCATATTCTGAGCGTAGGCATTTAATTTCTTCACCAAGATTGAGCTGAGCTCATAGTCCTTTCATTTAGCTTTTTAAAATTTCAGCAGCCTACTTTGAGTGAGAAAAGACCTTGAGGTGTTCTTATTGTTAAATACAGGAAGTCAGGAACCATTCCCGATCTATTGCAAATCATTCAGATATATGCAGATAGATCCTGTTCAACTTTATGTTCACCCCTGCAGGTACAGATGGCAGGCTCTGTCAATTTTGGTTCTTTCCATTTCTCATTTCTCCAATCTTCAATTCACTTCTTTTCCTGCAGCCATTTATATGTATATATTTGTAAATCCTCACAAAACTTCACCAGCTATCAGTTCAGATTTCTTATAATAAACACATTTTTGTATGAGTTTTACCCAATGGTCACATTTCTGCAAACAATCTATTACACTGCGTTTTGGTGTGCTGTTTTCACTAATATATACATTTTTGAACACACTGGTTGATTGAAGAACTGGATCACAAAATTCGGATAAGTGTGAATTTTGTATAAAGGCTGTGTTTTGGGTCGCTTATTGCTCCAGAAAGTGCTAATTTGTTAGATCTGCCTGCCGATGTGAAGTGAATTGATTTTCTCCCCTTTCCCTAATCATAGGTGACCTAAGTACTATAAACAAAGGGACACGGAGCATAGATAGCGAAAGATCCCTCAATTTTGTAGGAGTCAATGCCTAAACCTGTTTTTCAAACGTGTACAAATGGATTGTGGGTGTAAAGCTGTCAGTCACAGTTTGTGGTAAGAAGTGAGCCCTTCCCAGTGTTGACTGGGTCCAGTAAACTTTCCAGGTGTTTTGGAGGTGAATCTTTTCATTGGCGCACAGCCCTCGTTTGACCCGGCCATTTCACATCATTACCAATTGCTTTGTTCCTCCATCTCCGACTTCCTCCTTGTGTTTTATTGGCTTCTGCTCCGGCTGACCTCTTCCAACAGTTTACTTTCTAACATCCTGAAAGCTTCATCATCGCCGTCGCTCAGTTCATCTCACCTTGGGCTGAAATTAAAAGGGGGTGGGGGAGAGAGAGAGAGAGAGCACAATGACAAAGGCAACAGGAGAGATCTCGACAACATCCCGGTGACAACGTCGAATGGGCAAAAATGGGCCAGGCAATCACCCAGAAGAAAAGCGGGTGGGGGATATCAGGCATGAATTGGTTCAAGCAGAAGGGAGATGAGTGCGGGGATTAGGGGGAAACAAGAGTGTTGAGCAGTTCTTAAGAGAATGAAAAAGGCAGGGATCTTTCTTTCTTTCTTTCTTTCTTTCTTTCTTTCTTTCTTTCTTTCTTTCTTTCTTTCTACAATGAGACAGGCTTTTGTTTACTTCTTACACCAGAAATGATTTGAACTTCCAGATGGAGAGCACTGAGCACCGAAGGAATTCTGTACTAAAACCTCACGTTGTGGATCTTTTTGGGGGTGGCTGCTGATTCACACATGTGTATGCCTCACTCAATTGCCCAGCACTTGATGCTAGAAGAGCTATCTCAGTGGAGGAAGGTAGGGAGAAGGGATTTTAGTAGGGCAAGGTAAGCCTGGCATTGGATCTATTCAAGGAGATATAGGCTGACGGAAACACACACACACACACACACACACACACACACACACACACGTGTGTGTGTGTGTTAACAACATGTGCTTCCCATCCCCCACGTCACAAACTTTTAAAGCTTTTCAAAGGAAGAATATAAATGAATAGCCAACACTTGCAGAGAGGTCAGGCAGGCAGGCTAAAGCTCAGAATGAGCTCACATTTGCAATACAGGTTTACAAATGATGAGACCACCTTTCGCAGTGGGCAGCGTTGCGGCCGGGCATCTGGGCCTTGGCTGTGATCCAGCTCAGGGGCAATTGACCCACCCTTGTGCCAACCTTGGCTGTGTCAACCCCAGAGCACAGGGCCTTGGCACAAGAAACAAGGAAGTAGTAGGTCCTCTGCATGAAGAAGACAGCAAAAAGCTATCGAGTGATGGAGAGAAGGCAGAATTGCTCTACACCTACTTTGTCTTCACTCCAAAGGAAAACAGTGCCCAGCCTGGTGATAATAGAATAAATGATGCAGAGAGGGAGCTGAAGCACAAGAGAGGAACGGAGGTGGTAAATAAAAACCTAGGTACTTTGATTGAATTTAAATCTCCAGGGCCTGATGAATTGCACCCACAGGTACTAAAGGAACTTGCAGGTGTAATCTCAAAACCTCTCTGCATGATACTGAGAATTTTTTGAGAACAGGTGAAGTCCCTGTTCTGGAGGCTGGCAAATGTTCTCCCCATCTTGAAAGGGTGGGGGAGAACTCAGCTAGCTGCTGACCAGTATGCTTGACCTTGATACCAGGAGAGGTCCTAAAACAGATAATTAGACATGCAGTATGTGAGCACTTAGAAAAGGAACCTGTGATTACTAAGATTACTTATCAAAAACAAGTCATTTGTAGGTAAAGGACCCCTGGATGGTTAAGTCCAGTCAAAGGTGACTATGGGGTGCAGTGCTCATCTGCTTTTCAGGCTGAGGGAGCTGGCATTTGTTCACAGATTTGTAGCTGGTTGACTAACTGAACCCAAAGAGTGCTCACCTGGAAAATTGCCAAGTGGGGTGCCGCAGAGTTCTGTCCTGGGTCCAGTGTTGTTCAACATCTTTATAAATGACTTGGATGAAAGAATTGAGGGGATGCTCATCAAATTTGCAAATGAAGGGGGAGGGGTAACTAATGCTGCAGAAGACAGCACCAGGATTCAAGTTGACCTTAACGGATTGGAGAACTGGAATAAAACTAACACAATGAATTTCAATAGGGACAAATGTAAGGTTGTATACTTAGGAAGGAAAAATCAGATCCATAAATATAGGATGGGGGACACCTGGCTTCACAGCAGTCCATGTAAAAAAGATCTAGGGGGTCTTAGTAGACCACCAACTTAACATGAGTCAACAGTGTGACAGCAAAGAACCCTAATGGCATTCTAGGTTGCATCAACAGAAGCCTGGTGTCCAGATCATGGGAAGTAATAGTACTACTCTATTCTGCCCTGGTCAGACCCCACCTATAGTGGTTTGTGCAGTGCTGGGCAGCACCATTTAAGAAGGATATTGAGAAGCTGGAATGCATACTCAGAGGACAACAACCAAGAGAGCTGTCTGTCTTGGGAGCAGAGGGAAGCCAGAAAGAGGCTGTCTCTCGCCTGTAGTGTATCACATGTTTGTGGGGAGCCCAGTGCCAAATCATTCAGAGATGACCTGATTTTGGGTCCGAGTTTTGTACATAGCAGAGCACTCCCTCACTGAGATCTACTGGATTGTGAGTTCGAGCCCCACATTGGACAAAAGATTCGTGCATTGCATGGGGTTGAACTAGGTGAGCCTCATAGTCTCTTCCAACTGTGATTTTATTTCTTTTCTCATTAATTGATGGAGAATGGTTGGGAAAAATAGAAGAGAAATTTGGTGTGGGTGTGTGGGTGGGAGTGACCTGTGGGCACCGTGGTGGCGAAGGAGCATGACTAGTGGGCATGGTTCCACTTCATAGACACAGCACACCTTTATATAAATGATATACTCATGTGTTCTGTGCTTATTCTCTCTCCCCCCACTCACAAAAATTACATGGTGCAAAATTCTTTAGGTCTTTAGCCTTTGGTATGCCTAAGTTATTAGTCTATACACATCTCATTTTTTCCCTTTCCCTTAGGCTTCTAGGGAGAAAAAAAATAAGCCTTTTCCCTCTTCTGTTTTGTTTGCTTTTGAGAAAAGCCGAAAAGAAAATTCTTCTTTGGTTAAACTTTCTGCCTCTCAGATAAAAAACAGCAGCAATTTTCTGCTTGAATTTCTCGGTGACTAAATCCATTGATCATCCTTTCTCTCTGTGAGTGAGGAGTGTGTTTTCTGTTTAATAACTCCTATCCTTCTCCGTGAGGTTTTTTTCTCTCTCCCTCTCCCCTCGCCCTCTCTCTCTTGCCTTCACTTGTTTGTGTTGTGTTGGTCAGTCCGCTGCGCTATTCCTCTGAGAGGTAAAGAGAGCGCAAAATTGAAGTTATTTTATGCTTGGGCTCCCCCTGTCCCAATTTTCAGATCTTCATGTCAATTTTCACACATCAGTGTCATATGGGGAATGCTATGGAAATTTCACCAGAGTCCTTGGGAGATGATTTATACGTGACCGCCCCCACTCCTGGCCAAAATCCATTGCCTCAGCCCCCAACCCAGATGCAACTGTTTTCGCAAAGACAATTCAATCTACAATTAATGTGCATTTAAGAAATATAACTACTCAGACCTTTTTTTATTTTAAAAGCACTATGTTTGTTTTGCAGAATAATAATAATAATAATAATAATAATAATAATAATAATAATAATACACCTAGTAACCTGCTCTTCCTTCTGGCAAATTACCTCATATTAAATCTTCGGTAAAGGAGAGGCTATTGTCTCATTCTATTGTTTTTCCTGAGTTAAACATACTAGTAAAATATATATGTGCTGATTTTTTAAATGCTAGCTAACATTCCTTCATACTTACTTAGATGCCTCTGAATGTATTAACCTATTTTGGGGGGATTCATGATTATCAGGGATGTAGGAGTATTCCAACAAAAACAGAAATAGCAGTGGAAATTGCTGGTGCTCACTTATTTGCCCCATTTGCGGAACAGAAATCAAACAAGCATTTTCGTTTTTTGCTTTCTATCTGCAAATGATACATAATGGATTTTTCTTTTTCTTTTCCCATTTGCGTTGTGTTTCCTTCACATTGAAATGAGTGGGATGGAATAACGTGATGGCAACATAAATTACATAATTGCTTGCATAAGTTACGTAATTTTGCCGCAGGTGAACAGCAAAACGAATAATGTAGCTTTCAGTGGAAGGCGAACTGCAGTGAAATGGAAGCAGTGCTGCATGTGCTGAATACAGAGTGGAATGCCAAGCATCCCTTCTTACATGTCTAGTAATTATGCCCTTTTGGAAACAAATGGGTGACAGGACAGTTGCTTTTGAAGAAAAGAATTGTGGATTTATATGTGTGTGAAGTGTGTGTGAGCGGGGTATGAGTGTGTAGCAGAGAGCAGAACTATATCTGGTTGACCTAGAAAAAAGCCTTTGACATTGGGCTTGGGGTGGGAGGAGGCAGTGAGGCTCTGTCCAATCCCAAGGAAATGTTGGATTGAACATGGATTGCACTGAAGGCAATCCTGGACAGAATTAGGAGCCTCCATGGAAGTGAGAGCTGGACCATAAAGAAGGCTGATCGCTGAAGAATTGATGCTTTTGAATTATGGTGCTGGAGGAGACTCTTGAGAGCCCCATGGACTGCAAGAAGATCAAACTTATCCATTCTGAAGGAAATCACCCCTGAGTGCTCACTGAAAGGACAGATCCTGAAGCTGAGGCTCCAATATTTTGGCCACCTCATGAGAAGAGAAGACTCCCTGGAAAAGACCCTGATGTTGGGAAAGATGGAGGGCACAAGGAGAAGGGGACAACAGAGGACGAGATGGTGGGACAGTGTTCTTGACCAAACTGCGGGAGGCAGTGGAAGACAGGAGTGCCTGGTGTGCTCTGGTCCATGGGGTCATGAAGAGTCGGACACGATTAAACAACTAAACAACAACAACAACAACAGAGTTATAGTCTTAATCAGTCTTTTCAAAGAATAAGGAAATTATTTTGCATGTTTTACTTTTAGCTGGCAACTGTTGAGCAGGTGAGGAAATCTCTGTAACAAAGAAGGCAGAGCTGCGTGATCCTTTGAAACATCCTCCTCCCCACCTACAACATCTTGCTCAATACACTGTTCATCCCAAGGCCATCCCAATGTGCATTTTTCTGCTCTGTCAATGTCGGTGGCTATTGCTAGCTTGGCAGAGAAGGAAAAGTGCACATTTTATGCAAGTTCACCTGGAAAAGAGGAAGGCTGTACAAGATATTCTGGAGGGAAAGTGGGGAGGGAGAGCACCTGTCTTGCATGCAGGCATGTCTAAACTATACAGTTTCCTGCAATGGACATTAAGGGGCAGCTGACTTATTCTGCCCTGTCTAATGGTAGGGCTGGCCTTCAGAATGCTGCATTCACAAATGCTTGAAGCTGCTTCCATGAAATGCCAAACATGGATGTATAAACTAATTCCATGTCCATGATCTCTGTAATACTCCAATTTTATTTTATAATTGCAAGCAATTATTTTGTTAATATCAAGCCTATTAAATTTCGGTAGCATCGTTAGCAACAAATAAGAGCATTTAATAGCAGGGAGGGGCATGGGCATGCGGGAATTGTAATATTTCCAAGATGATAAATGGAACTTCTGGATTACTTTTCAGCATTTGACTTTCTGCAGGTTTTTTGGGGGAGGGGGGCAGCGGAGGAAACAAGTGTGTACAGGGCCATGTTACATTTCAGGAGATATTGAGACCTGGCTTGACATATAAGCAAATCCCCAGAACTCTCCTGATTTTATTTCTCGCTGCCTCTTAAACATGAAAGGGAATCCCGATGATCCAAGCAGATTTGATAAGAGGAAATTATATTGTGGATGAGATAACGTGATTTGCCTGCTCCTGCCACTTAATGCCCACTGCAGGAGGGAAGAAAGAGTGAAGATGTATGCCTTAGATACCGTAAATGTTCTCCTTTTAGAACGCCTACCCTACCTCCATATATGCTTTGTAGATCAGCATAACATGCCCTGGGGTAGCTTGAAAACATTTTGACAAGGTGGGGCGACTTAATTCTCAGGGCAAACCATTTAGTATGTTTTGTTAATTGCATCTCTTGCTCTTAAAGGTGACATAATTGTTGAAACGAGCCCCTCCCATATGCTTCTGCAGACCTGCGGACAGCTGGGTTCTCTATGAATTGGAAAGAATTGTAATGGTATAATCTACAGTGCTGAAAAAATCTCTCTCTCTCTCTCTCTCTCTCTCTCTCTCTCTCTCTCTCTCTCTCTCTCTCCCTGCCCTCCCTCTCTCTCAGCCAGCTAGAATTTGTACAGCTGTGTATAACAAATTGCTACCCAAGCTCCTCTCCCGGTTTGGTTTCATGAGCAGCCCCAGGATGTGATAGCTTTATCATAACTGTTATCCCCCCTTCGATCGGAACATGGGAAATGAGTTTAGATGAGCGCACTGCTGCGCTGTGCACAGACCAGCCAATATTCTCCATAGCTTGCCTGCCGGGATCTCTGGCAACAATCTACCGTCGCGCAACAATGTTTAACTAAAGTTATCCTCGGAAGGGCTGTAGAAAGACACAGGCTCCTGGCCTGGAGCCATAACACTTTAGGCTGTGATCTTTCCCTTCTAGCATGCAAGAACAGAGGAAAGAAAAAGTGGTGATTCAGCCACTGGGAAACAAAGGGAGAATGCATTGCTAGGGCCAACATGTGTACTTCTGATGTTCTTGGGTACCCGCGAAGACCCACCCACTTCTGTGCGGGATCACCGGGACCAGAGATGTAATGGCCTGGGGGTCTTGGAGGGTAGGTTGAATACTTGTGACTATTTTTGCAGCAGGGTCTCAGCAGGGTCCCTTTCTCCAGCATCCTAGAGGCACCCAGTCAGCTTGAAAAGGGAGCCTTTTAACCACTGAGAGGTCACCTCATCCTTTGTGCTGATCAGAGCCAATCAGAATGAAAGGAGGTGGGTCAGCCACTTGGGATTGGCTCCTAAGGTCACTCTGGAGAAGCTGCATGGGAAAGGAGTTGTTCTGTATGCTCCAAAGCTAAGCATTTAGGAACACTGTCAAAAGACAAGGTTTCAAGAGAATGGTGTGAAAATTCTGTTACGTACAAGGGAAACTTCAAGGAAAACACAACTTAAGTCACTCTAAAAGCTGTTGGCCCACTCCAAGTCATTTGCCCTTGTATATGTACAGAAAACAGTAGATCTAGCTGAAAGGCAACGCATGTGGTACATCTCTATAACTATTGTAGAATTATAAGGTAAAAAGGTAAAAGGGGTTGTGGCGCTGTGGTCTAAACCACTGAGCCTCTTGGGCTTGCCAATCATAAGGTCGGCAGTTTGAATCCACTGAGCTCCTGTTGCTTTGTCCCATCTCCTGCCAATCTAGCAGTTTGAAAGCATACCAGTGTGAGTCACGGTGTTCCGTGTGCCAGAAGCAGTTTAGTCATGGCCACATGACCCGGAAAAGCTGTCTGTGGACAAACGCTAGCTCCCTCGGCCTGAAAGCGGAGATGAGCGCCACACCCCATGGTCAAATTTGACTGGACTTTACCATCCAGGGGTCCTTTACCTTTACACTTACCTAATTATAATCCATATTGTATAATCTTAGAAGCTTGTGTAACCTTAGAAGGGGCATGGCTGTGACTATTGTGGAAGAACCCTGCACTTCTGAATTTGCCACTACACTACTAGTCATGAAATTCTCTCCACACCAAAATATCACCAGCCCTACCACATCTCCTTCAAGCAAGCTGTCATTCCTAGATGAATTATGAGAATGTCTCTTGCTTACCTGCATGGAGGATGGAGTAAAGAATTTGCATGGGGATGTCCTCTGCTTTATGTGTGGTTGGAATGTAGCCTCCTCAAGAAATGAAAATGTCATATTCTTTGCTCCGCCTACATTTTCCTCTGATCCTGCCCACCATTGGAACGGCCCTCACCCCAAAGTGGCTCATGAGGAAATGTGCCCCCCCCGGGGGGGGGGAGATTCTCCAACCTGCCTTAAATTCATACCTGCCTTCCTTAAAGATGGTTCCTTTCTGCTTTTTTATATGCTGGGATTTAACTGAAGAAGGCTCTGAGAAAAAGAAAACGGGGGGGGGGGGCATTCAAAGGGTAGGCCAGCCAGGGTCAAATGAATTGTTCATGGCTGGCTACAGTGAAGTAGCTCTTTTGCAAAATCCAGCAAGCCATTACCTCACGTGGCAGAAGGGTGGAAGAGGAGAAAATCCATCCATGAAATGAATAAGGCAGTGCATCAGGAGGCAGTCTGCACAGACCTCGCTCCTATACATAGGCTATTTAGTTTCTTTATCTGATTGCTCCAGAGTGAAGTTCTGCCCTGTGGGCAACTGGGTGAATTGCTGAGCTGCTGTGGAGACCCTGGTGTCATGCACTTGATTCGGCAGTTTATTGGGCAGCTGCCCCGATTCAGGCTCCGGGAAGTGACACTTCTGATCTTCAGAAGAGGGTCAGCCAGCTACACAGCATTTCCATGCCCTCAGCAGGTGCTTCAGTGTCAATGATATTAAAGCTTCAGATTTTCTGCTCTTTGCAGTCCACATTCTGTGTGAATTTCCCCCCTCTCCCTTTCTTTTGCTGACTTCTTGCTGACCAAAGACTTAAAATAGCCAGTCAGCTCAGCAGCTCACAAGCTCCCCGACCCCTGTAAGCTTAATGGAAAGCTGGACACATTCTCTAAAGCAAATTTCCCAATCTACCTACAGTAGGTGTGGCTGGGACTGATGGGAGTTGTAGTCCAAAACATATGGAGGGCAGGTGGCAGGGTGGGGGCTGTTTCTAATGCTCCTGAATTTAGAAACTATTGCTGGTGCTTTGAACATAGTTGATTTTATTTGTTGACCAGGAAGCATACAAAAGTTACAGTTCCCAGAATGAAATCAAGGAGTGTTTCCATGGCTGAGTACAGTTAAAACACACACACCCTCCAAAGAATCCTGGGAATTACCCCTGTCATTTACCCCTAAGGAGTGACAATTCCTATAACTTTCAACAAACTACAGTTCCCAGAATTCCTTGGAGTGAAAATGTACTTATGGTGTGTAGGCAGCCTTGAGCAGCATTTCCTAAGTACAGTGGTGCCTCGCAAGACGAAATTAATTCGTTCCGCAAGTTTTTTCTTCTTGCGAGTTTTTCGTCTTGCGAAGCACGGTTTCCCATAGGAATGCATTGAAAATCAATCAATGCATTCCTATGGAAACCGCCTTCAGACCAGGTCCGGGGACAGTCTGTCCCCCGACCTCTTCTGAAGGCTGGGGGGGATGACAAGGGCTTTTCTTCCCACCCCTAGAATTTTAAAAAACCCCGGGACAGCGGAGGACTTCTCCGCTGTCCGGGGCGATTTAAAAGCCTCTGGGAAGGCAGGCAGGGGGGAAGCAAAGACTTTTGCCCCCCGCCTGCCTTCAAAAGCCATCCGGGATAGCGGGAAGCGCTTCCCTGCTATCCCGGACTGCTTTTAAAATGCTGGCAGTGGGGAGCAAAGCCTTTCGGCCCCCACCGGCCTTCCTGGACCTCTTCTGAAGGCCGGAGGGGAGGGGAGGCTTTGCTCCCCACCGCCAGCATTTAAAAGAGGTCCCCGGAGATTTCCCTATGGGCTTTCTTCTTGCGAAGCAAGCCCATAGGGAAATTCGTCTTGCGAAGCAACTCGCAAACGGAAAACCCTTTCGTCTTGCAGGTTTTCCGTCTTGCGAGGCATTCGTCTTGCGAGGTACCACTGTATCTGATGGCTGTGGCATAGAAAGGGGTTTGATCAGCCTGCTTCTAGTCTCCATACAATCCAAATGTGTGCATTCATCAAACTACCCTGACCCATTTCTGTGCCGATCTCTTGCCCTTTTTCTTAAAATAAATCTGCATGAAAATTCATATTTAAACGAATATTTAGACTGCTATCCTCAGTCTGGAACAAAGGTGGTTTATGTGGTTTTTTCCTTCCCAGTTTGCATATTGTTTCAGAAAGTGCAAATGAGGTAGATTCTCCTTTAAATGCAAAGTGAATTGTGTTTCACCCCCATCTCTAAGTGTGACTGAATTTTTGTGCTTCTGCTACCTCCTCTGGTATAGGTGCGAAGAGACAGAACAGAGAATGAGCCTGGCTGTCAGAGCCACAAATGGGAGGTGCCTTGCATTCAGATGGCTTCAGGTTCAATCTCTAGCATCTCCAGGTAGGACTGGAAAAGAACCATGCCTGAAACCCTGAAGAACCACTGTCATTAGTGTACACAGTACAGAGTCAGATGGACCAATGGTCTGAGTATAGGTCAGCTTCCTATGTTCCTTTAGATCCACCCCCTCTCTATACACCTGTCATTTCAATGGTGGGCAGCCTCTAATATGATAACGTTGTCAGGAGTTCAGCCTACACTTGAGTAGGACCTGGCAGAGACACATGCCCAAATGGCATGCTCTCTCCCTCCTGGTCTTTCATTCAGGAGCTTCAAAAGCTTTCTTCTGCCCAAACATCTCAGCAACTGATGCCAACTGACATCGGCACACTTAGGGATCTGCAGAGTTTGCGCATCATGCGTGACAGACCTCAGTAACTCAGCATTTTGGCTAATCTACTTTATTTGCCTATAAACACACACGGAGCACTGCAACATGGCTCCCTCTCTCTCTAGCATCCGACAGCAAAGAGAAAAAGAACAAAGGACAATAGTCCCACTTCATGGAACACAGTAACACAAATATCCTGTCTCCGTCACTTCCCACTCTGTGGAGTCAAAACATACACGGTCATGTGAAGGACAACAATCCTATGACTGCTATCATGGACCAGGGATTCTAACAAACATAACATACCATACGAAGAGCCTATTGGATTAGGGTAGTGGCCCATCTGGTTCAGCATCCTGTTCTCCCAGTGGCCAACCAGATTCCTGTGGGAAATCCTCAAGCAGGACCTGAGCATAAGCGCACTTTCCCCCTCCGTGGCTTCCAGAAACTGGTATTCAGAAGCATTGCTGCCTCTGAACATAGACACTTCTTCAGATACACAGTATCTGAAGAAGTGTGCATGCACACGAAAGCTTATACCAAGAACTAACTTAGTTGGTCTTTAAGGTGCTACAGGAAGGAATTTTTTTATTTTGACTATGGCAGACCAACACGGCTACCTATCTGTAATCTGAACATGGAGGCAGAGCAGAGCCATTATGGCTAGTAGCCATTGATCCCCTTCTCCTCCGTGGGTTTGTCAAATCTTATTTTAAAGCCATCCAAGTTGGTGGCCATCACTGCCTCTTGTGGAAGCAAGTTTCACAGTTTAACTGTGAAGTGGTACTTCATAGTCCTGTGGAAGACTGTTGGATCGTTGGAAGATTCAGGACATACATCTGTCCTGCATCTCCCAACATTCAGCTTCCTTGGATATCCACGAGTTCTAGTTTTATGAGAAAGGGAGTAAACTGTTCTCAGTAAACTTTCTCCATGCCATTCATAATTCTACAAATGTCTATTGTGTCACCTTTTCTCTAAACTAGTAAAGTCCCAAATGCTACAACCTTTCTTCATAGGGAAGTTGCTGTCCTATACAGTCATACGTCGGGTTACATAAACTTCAGGTTGTGTTTTTTTGGGTTACGGACGCACCGAAACCCGGAACAGCTTACTTCCGGGTTTCGGTGGTCGCGCATACACAGAAGCGCCGAATTGCAACCTGTGCATGCACAGACACGGCACTGTGGGTTGCGAACACTGCGGGTTGTGAACGTGCCTCCCGCATGGATCACGTTCACAACCCATGCGTCCACTGTATGTTTTTCCTATATGTTAGAAAAAAGAGTCCTTTTGACAGTATCTAGCTGGTAATGTTTCCACCAGCTGCAAACAGAAGCCCTTTCCCGCATGGCATGTATGCCCTTAACAACAAGCCTAGTCTATGTAGAAATGTAACAGATAAGCATTAAAACGGCCATCCATGTTTTATTTTGTGTGCGTATATGTGTGGGATACAATTACCTGTGCAGGTCTAGCCTGTGAAGTGCACTTTCAAAGAACAATGAGGAGGCCCCCGAGGAAGAGGTGGCGGCAGCTGAAGGCTAAAGACAGTTTCTCTTTGTGCAATCTGAACCGTCAGGGTTATGTCAAACCGAGCTAATCTAAATGTCAGCTTGCTGCTTCGCAGCGGCACAGTCGTCTGCTATGTTGCAGTGCAGCTCATTTGCAGTCTTCCAGTTCAATGGGTGCAAGTGGCGGACATGCCTTGCAAATGTCCCCATGTTACAGGATGGCCAAAAAAGGGGGCTTGGTCCACTTCAAAACACTCGGCTGTTCATTTTTGTTTTTTTGTTTTTTTGCAGGCTTTTATTTGTCAGAAGCAAAGATTGTAAGTTAAGGTCAATGACAGTTTACCCGCTGTCAACATCAATGACGTTTTAGAGTCCCTATGTTCTGGCCCCCTGCCAAAAAATGTGGAACTTGTTTCTAACTGACCTCATTATACTCACCACACTTTGAAACCTGCCTTATACCAAGCCAGACCACTAATCTACCTGGTTCAGTATTGTCCCCACCGACCAGCAGTGGTTGTCTAGGGTTTCAGACAAGAGACCTTTCTCAGTCCTACCTGGAGATGCTGGAGGTTGAACCTTGGAGCTTCTGCATGCAGAACAGACACTCTAGCGCTGAACTATGGCCCTCCCCCTTTCATTTTCAGTAAAGCCTTGAAAACCCACTTGTTCTTTGTGGCTTATTCATCATAATCAGTAATTAGATGTGAGACAGGGCAAGCAACGCAGCCTCTCTCCATATGAACCTACCTGGACCCTGATATTATCTTCAGAGGCTCTTCTTTGCGTGCCTTCTCCAAGAAAGGTCCATAGGGTGGCAACATGAGAACAGGAATTTTCTGCAGTGGCTCACCATTTGTGTTACACTCTCCCCAGGGAGGTTCATTATATACCTTTAGGAACCGAGCAAAAATGTTCCTCTTCAAACCAGGCCTTCGGCTGATTGATATCTGATGACCTTTTAAATGTGTTGGGAGGGGAGTGTTATTGGTTTGTTGTTTTTCTTATTTTTACTATGTATTTTGTGTTTTTATGTTGTGATTTTGTGTTGCAAATCACCCTGGGACCTTCAGATGAAGGGTGGTATACCAGTTTAATAAACAAATATTATTGAAGTGTGGGGAGCTAAATTGTTAAAAATTGTGCTCTGTTTCTGGGCTGCATAAGTACATACAATAGTGGGCGTTATTACAGTTATATTGGAGAGTTTTGTGTTTTATTGTTGTTTAAAGTTGTCATTTTTTATCATTATTTCTGTGCAAGCTGCTTCAAGAGTTCTGCACATAGGAGCAATCTGTAAATATCTGTCAACAAATAAACCTGCAAAGCAGCAGGCAGAACCTCTGTAAAGAAGAAGAAGAAGAAGAAGAAGAAGAAGAAGAAGAAGAAGAAGAAGAAGAAGAAGAAGAAGAGGAGGAGGAGGAGAAGGAGGAGTTTGGATTTGATATTCCGCTTTATCACTACCCTAAGGAGTCTCAAACTGGCTAATAATCTCCTTTCCCTTCCTCTCCCACAACAAACACTCTGTGAGGTGAGTGAGGCCGAGAGACATCAGAGAAGTGTGACTAGCCTAAGGTCACCCAGCAGCTGCATGTGGAGGAGCGGGGAATCGAACCCAGTTCACCAGATTACGAGTCCACTGCTCTTATCTACCCTATGATCTTGGTCTTGCAGGCAGACCAGCCTATTGCTGTATGCAGGTCAGTTCCAACCCCACTCCATGCCATCAATATCACATGCAAAGAACATGCCAGTATCGATCTCATGGTGCAGAATATAGTCCCTCACAGTGCATACCTAAACTGCAGAATTCACTCCAACAAGGTGTGGTTGCCCACAGTGAGTACAGAATTCTGGATGAGATGAGCCTTTGGCCTCATCCAGCAGGGCTTTTTTTATGGCCTTAAAGTTAAAACACACAGAGGTCTGCACTGTTGATGAAGAAGCAGGAAGTGGAGCTCACTTGAGTCTGCCAAAAACGGACTGCTACCTGCTTGTTCTTTTCTGAGAAAGACTTTCTTCTCTTCCCTCTGCCGCTGAACAAAATCTGCCTCTGTCTGACAAGAGCTGCTCTATGTGGTAAACGGAAGGCCTGCTTGAACACAGTAGCCTGAGGTAGTTTTGAGGGCACGGGTTGCTCAAATGAAGTCCAACATGAGGGTATTTACAAGAAAATGAAAGGGCTGGAGTTTGAAACAGAGACAGATTCTTCTCTCTTTCCCCGGATAAATGATCTGACTAAAAGAGTTGCTCTCTGGAGGAAAATAACCTGTGATCTCCTCCTTCCTGCAGGGCAACCTAGAGATGCTGTGATCCCCCCCACCCCATCACCCCGGAGGACTGTCTTTGGGGACAGCATATTTAGACTTCACACAGAGCTGTCTGGGAGCCGTGCCAGAGGAGCGCACTCTGACTGAATGCATTTCCCGGGGGGCTCAGCTACTGGAGTCCTTTTAAGATTTGAAAGCCTCGGCCCCTTTTGTTGGAAAGAAATACTTTTGTTAGCGGAGATATCGCACCGGTCTCCCACCTCCCCATTTCCGTGTTTGGCACTGACCAATTGGAAGCTTGGGTTAGACACCTGAGCTGGGGTGGGTGAAAGGCTGTAAGGCTGGACTCACTTTGAAAAATATGCTCTTGTGATATATGCTGTGTTAATTTTGCTTTCCACATAAGTTTTTCTTTTCTTTTAAGTCCTCATGAAAACAGACCAGCGTTTTAGTACAAATCTGCCCAAATGTACACACTTGAATTCAGTTCTGCCTAACATATACATTTCTGCATAGTCATTTCCTGTAATAAAATGAATTTTGTATATTATTTTCACTAACTTAAGCAGGGACTCATGGAGCTGGCTCCTCCAGCTCAGGTCGACAGAAATGCTACATCCCTTGGTCTATATATGATCAGTATAATTCTGAAGGGGGGCATCCCTCTCTGGGTAGCATTTTCTTCCTGGGGTAGGAGCCCTTATTGACCAGGAAACTCTATATATGTAAATAGCTGCTGTAGAAGCATCCCATTCAGCCAGATGCCAATCACACATTGCATAGGGGAAGGGTGGGGAATCTGTGGCTCAGCAGATGCTACAATACTACAGTTCCCATCATCCCTGCCCATTGGGCCATTGACTGTCGAGAGTGGGAGCCCAACAACTTTTGCTGGGCCGCAGGTTGGCCATCCCTGGCTTGAGGGCTGTTGTCCTCAAAGGTTGGGTAGTCCTGCACATTCCTACTGACCCACAGGCATAAAATCCACAGCTGGAAGTCACAGGTGGGAAGATTACTCTTGTGCTCAGATCTTGCTTGTGGGCTTCCTGTTGAGGCGTCTCATTGGCCAATGTGAGAACAGGATGCTGAATTAGTTGGGCCATTGGCCTGATCCAGCAGGGTCTTACATTTCTCTATAACCAGGATTTTGATTAAGCAATCTATGGCCTTTAAAATATATTTCGGGGGGGGGGGGTTATTGGTTTGTTTTTGTTTTTCTTATGTATTTTGTTGTTCTCATTTTCTATTTGTATACAGTGGTACCTCAGGTTACAGACGCTTCAGGTTACAGATTCTTCAGGTTACAGATTCCGCTAACCCAGAAATAGTACTTTGCTTCAGGATGAGAACAGAAGTGGTGTGGCGGTGGTGCGGCGGCAGCGGGAGGCCCCATGAGCTAAAGTGGTGCTTCAGGTTAAGAACAGTTTCAGGTTAAGAATGGACCTCCAGAACGAATTAAGTTCTTAACCCAAGGTACCACTGTATTATGAACTGCCCTGTGATCTTTGTATGAAGGGCGGTATACAAATTTAATAAATAAATCTTCAATGCTGTAACAGCAATAATAAGTGCAGCTCTTAATACAGCATCCCCCACCCCCACAAAAAGTCAAATACCTAATATGAAGAGTATTTTTTTTTTAATTCTTCAAAAAAAGCATCCTTCCAGGTAGTCGTGCTGGAAAAAAACAAAGCACAACAAAAAACCTACCAGTCAGTCACGACTGCTTCTTTCTTCACCATGGCTGCCAAAACACTTTTCAGAAAACTCACCTTTCCTGCCGACACAATCCATCAGCACCCACCCAAATTAAACACGGCTAATTGGATAGTGCTGACAGCCGAGTGGCTGTCGAATTTATACACCCAGTTGGCAGTTTTAACATCACACAGCCAGACTGCAGGTAATCTGAAACAGGCCACCTTTGAAGTTACCTTTTCACACCTTTTGTTGGTGGTTCTCTCTCAAAGGGAAGGGTGGTGGTAGTGGTACCGACTGGAGAATGCTCCAAAAATGCCCCATCAAAAGCAAAGTCAACCCCCACCCCGCACTAATTTATAGATTTATATTTCTATCCTCTTTGCAACTTTAGAAAACTCCTTGACATCTGCTGGAGGGGCAGAAAGAATCCAGTTGTTGCGGCAGGTTCTACAGTATTTCAGCAGGTTCGGGAATTCTGTTCCAGGGCTTCTGGTCTGGTTCCCTCAAGGCCCCTTGCTTCACAATGATGCCTCTGTTCCCAGCCGCCAACCTTTTCTCCTGTTTTACCACAGTCACCTACCTCAGCTCTAAATCTACCAATTATTTCCTTTAAGTGTCAGCGGCACACCAGGCCCAGAGAGCGATATAACCTTTCCTCGCATTGACGCTGTTAAACCATTACTTGAAACTGAAGCATCGGTTGACAAGTGCTACTTCAGTCACTAATAACTGCTTCAGAAGTCTGAGTAGTTGCCGCGGTTCTTAATGTTGCAGCCCTGGGCTCCAGAAATGTCTTTACAGGTCATTTAGAACCATCCATCTGATCTATAGCGAGATCAGTCAATCTCTTGCCGTGGAGAGTGTCGCCTTGTCATGGCTTGTGGCTGTGAGGGCCTCCTCTGGTGTCTCTCTTCTGCCATCCCCCCCCCCCTTTCTCTCTCAGGCCCATGTCAGCGGCTGAACCTATGGAGCCGTGTCGTCGCACTCAAAATCAGAGACTCTGCTTTTGTGGTATTTTCAAAGTCAGCCATTTTTGTGTGTGCCTCCGCTACAAAGAACCTTCCAGAGAACATTCTTCTGAACTATATACCTATTGTATGGAAGTTAGCACAGGACAATGAAAATGGATTATACCCTAATGGTAGCCAAGAGACTGATATGGATAAACTGGAAGAATAAAGATATGATCCCCTTTAATACAGTCAAACCTCGGTTGTCCAACATAATCCGTTCCGGAAGCCCATCCGGATACCGAAACGTTCGAAAACCAGACCACAGCTGGTTGCAAGAGCTTCCTGCACTCAGCAGAAGCCGCATCGGACATTCGGCTCATCCCAAAAATGTTCAAAAACCAGAGTATTTACTTCCAGGTTTTCGGCATCCGGGAACTGAATTGTTTGAAAACAGAGCCGTTCAGGAGTCGGCGTTTGACTGTAAATGGATTGACTACATGATAACACTCACAGCTTATGAACGGACTGCTTACAGACGTAGGTTTCGTTTGGATAAATATGACAATATTTTGAATACGTTTATACAAAATGTAGTAGGCTAATATCAAATTTATATAAGAACGTATGGGTTAGGGTATTTTTTTCATATATTGTATATATTTATATAGTGCTTCTTTCTACACATTCATGAGGCTTTGTATTTTTCTTTTATTTTTCTCTTTGCATCACTTTATTTCTTTATATTGGAAACCTTTTCAATAAAATATTAATACTAAAACAAGACCTGTCTGGAGTTCTCGGCACCATAGCTCATTGGTAGAACATCTGCTTTGCATGCACAGGAACACATGAAGTTGCTTTGTACTGAGTTAGGCCATTGGTCCATCTAGCTTAGTATTGCCCACACTAACTGGCAGCAGCTCTCCAGTGTTTCAGAAAGGGGATATTTCTGCAGATACCAGGGATTGACCCTAGGACCTTCTGCATGCAAGGCAGATGCTCTTCCATCGCCCTTCATCTCTTCTGCATGGATGTAGAAGTTTGCAGGTATCCCCAAGCAGGGCTGCAGGAATATCCCCTATCTGAAAGCTCAAAGAGCTACTGCCAAGCAATGTAGTGTGAAGCAGTATCTAATTTGAACAAACTGAACTGAATTGTAAATGAAAAGCAGCGTAGAAATCTTTTGATGAATTAACAATGAGAACAGCATTAGATAAAATTATGGGCAGCAATGAAATGGAAAGAGGGGAAGGGAGAGAAGAGGCAATAACAGTATGTAACAAAGGGAAGGAAAGAAGCAGATTGAAGTAGGCTAGTTTTTACACACACTCACACCCCTGTCTTTCCTCCATCCAGGCAAACAGAGTCCTTAAGAGAGTTCCAGAACACATTCCAGGCCATGGAGTCCCAAGGGCCAAAAAGGAAATTCTGAGGGCCGCGTTGGATCCTTGGGTCTGAGGTTTCCCACCTTCCTGAAGCAAGTTAACACCACACACAGAGTGTGCATTGTATCATTTCATTATGTGGGTCCATCTAATTCAGTTTTGTCTATACAGTGGTACCTCGGGTTAAGAACTTAATTCATTCTGGAGGTCCGTTCTTAACCTGAAACTGTTCTTAACCTGAGGTACCACTTTAGCTAATGGGGCTGCTGCTGCCCCGCCACCGCACGATTTCTGTCCTCATCCTGAAGCAAAGTTCTTAACCTGAGGTACTATTTCTGGGTTAGCAGAGTCTGTAACCTGAAGCATCTGTAATCTGAAGCGTCTGTAACCCAAGGTACCACTGTATTGGCTGACAGTGACTGTTTAGGGTTTCAGATAGGAGTCTTCGCCCACTTGGAATACTAGGGATTGAATTTGGGGAGTTGTTCAGGAAAAGGCCGCTGTCCTCTCCGTGTGGTGCTGCAGCCCTTGATCTCTTTCTTAGCTTGGTGTCCCTTCGCCTGAGGAGGGCTGGCAGGAGTGGGCAGAAGAGAGTTGGTCCTAAGTACATATGGTGGAGGCCAGTCCATCAGGACAAGTGAGGGCACCACCCTACATGAAGACCAGTCTACCCTCAGCCAGCCCCCACTCACCTGCCTTCTTTCTTCCAACCAGCCTATGGGGTGGCATGTCTGATTCCTTCTGCTTCTCAATCTCAGGATTGTCATTGTAGAACTCAACAAGGAGGAGGAGGACAAAACCAGAATACATTGGCTCTGCCTGTCATTGGCTCAGGTATCAGATACTGTTGGGCTCCTAGACTTCTGCTCTGTCAGTCTCAATGGGGGGCATCAGCCACCGCAGAGTACATATGAGCCTGGGAATCTGTTCCAAATACAAAACATTTTGTAAGAAGCGGCAGCCCTAAGATCTGGCACTTTTACCATTACATTTACCTAAAATCCCATAAAAGAAGATATACGATGAAATAAACCTGGAAGTTTCTTTCAAGCACCTGTTTAAATTCTCAAAGCTCTTTTCCTCCCCCAAACACTGTGTTGCTAAATGACTGGCTTTTAAATGCTTTTAAATTAAAAAAACAAGCAAAACAAAACCCAACAACAACAGCTAGGAGGGTTGATTGAAGCTGCTTTAGTTCTAAAACAGCACACTTGTCGCTGGCTAATTCTGGCACTGTCTACAGCTCTTCTAAATGGCTAAATCTAGCGAATAGTGGCTGATGATTTTGTTTTCTAATGGTGCAAAACAGTTGTTATCCCCTCCCCTTGAAGAGTTGCCTCCACCCCTACCCTTGTTTATGGCTCTGTTAGATGTTTATAAGGCAGACCACAATGATAGGCAGCTGAAAAGGAGTTTTGAGAAAGGGGGGAGGAGAGAGAGAGGGAGAGAGAAGGAAGGGGGAAATGGGAAGATTCCTGGCCGGAGGCATTAACGCTTCTGAATACCAGTTGCTGAAACCTGCAAGAGGAGAAGATTGCTCCAGTGATGAGCTCCTGCTTGCAGGTTTCCCATGGAGGCATCTGGGTGGCAACTGTGATAACAGGTTGCTGGACTAAATTAGACATTTGTCTGATCTAGCAGGCTCTTCTTATGTCCTTAAATTTTGCTTGGAGTTGGAAAAATAATTTTAGGGAGGTGTATGGGGTATATTAGGTGGTACCCATCAAAGTAGTTTTGTTAGGGGAAGGACTATTGTTCAGTGACAGAGCATAACCCTTGAACATAGATGGTCCCAGGTTCAGTTCCCAGCATCTCCAGGTGGGATGGGAATGCCCCATACCTGAAACCCCGGCAAGTTCCTGCCTGTCACCATAGACAATACCTTCTCCTCTGTATATTTGTTCAAGCTTCTTTTAAAGTCATCCAAATGGGTGGCTATCGCTGCCTCAGTGTGGGTGTGAATCCTACAGTTCAACTATGTGCTCCTACTTATCCTGGCAGCTCTCTGACAATCCTGGACTAGGCAGTGCTGGGATTGATGGACCAGTAATCTGACCTGGGACGTGGGTGGCTCTGTGGGTTAAGCCACAGAGCCTAGGACTTGCCGATCAGAAGGTCGGCAGTTCAAATCCCTGCGACAGGATGAGCTCCCATTGCTCGGTCCCAGCTCCTGCCAACCTAGCAGTTCGAAAGCACATCAAGTGCAAGTAGATAAATTGGTATCGCTCTGGTGGGAAGGTAAACGGCATTTCCGTGCACTGCTCTGGTTCGCCAGAAGCGGCTTAGTCATGCTGGCCACATGACCCGGAAGCTGTACGCCGGCTCCCTCGGCTAATAAAGCAAGATGAGTGCCGCAACCCCAGAGTCGGTCATGACTGGACCTAATGGTCAGGGGTCCCTTTACCTAATCTGACCTATCATGAGTCATTTTGCTCTGTTAATCTGACACATAGAAATTAAGCAGGTGAAAGGTCCCCATTATTTTATTTCCATGGTAGATTATATGATTATCTGTACAAATACAAATATGCTTATTGGCATTACAAGTTAAAACATTTCAAAGTGCTAGAATAAATTTAAAAGGGACAGGAGCGAGGCTGTCGAGGATCACAAGGCACTCGATTGTTCTGCTTCACCCTGTATATTCCATAGAGGGATGATTCATTAAGAACCCTTTCGGGTAAGATGGAGATTAAAAAGGAAACCACTGGGGCAGTAACGTCCTTGATTATCTGCAACATTTCTGCATTTCAGGCTGCCATTATGAAGTCAGAGGTGTAGGACCAAAATTGGCTACCCTACCATAGACTTCTTCAAAATGTATGTTTTCGCTTATTCTTAACTATATTTGTGTGACCAGACAATACCCTCTGTTCTCTGGCTGGCTCACAAAGATGAAAGGAGTAAAGCACAATATGAAAACAGAATACTAAAAGAAAGAAAGAAAACGAAATCTGTATAAAACATTGTTCTGATGGATAGGCAATAAAACAAGTTGCAAGTCTGAAAAGACCAGATTAAAAACTCAAGAGGTTGTATCCATTGTCAGTTCTATTCTACTTCAATGAAACTATAAACATCAGTAAAAAACAAAACAAGGCACCCCATTACAATAACAAGGCTTCCAGCGCTGGTACTAGAGGTCCAGGAAAAGACAGGATAAACCAGATGAGTCTTTAACTGCCAGGGAAAGCACTCCAAACAGGGGCGCCATCCAGTTGGGGGGGGGTGGCGGCGAGGGACTGAGGACCCTCCTGAAATTTTCAAGGAAGGGGCCAGGCCCCTTCAATATTCCTTGGTGATGTGCACGTGCCATGCATGCATGCGTGACATGCTCACATCATATGCACAAGCCATGAGGCATGTGTGCAACACATCATCAAGTCGTGCTGTGTGCGCGAGTGACATTAGAATGACGTGCAGTGTGCGTGATATGACGTGACATGAGCACGTCACACATGCCAGGCCCCTCTATCACGGGAGCAAGCCAGTGCACCTGACTCTAAACTAGCCAAGGTGGCTACACTCTGATCCCATGGCAATGCCGGAAAGTGCAGGTGGGCAGCGTGCTCTTGCGCTTGGGTTCTGCTTAAGGGTTTCCCATAGGCATCTGGGTGGATACTGTGAGAAGAGGATACTGGGATACATGGGTCTTTGGCCTGATCCAGCAGGTTCTTCTTAGGTGGCCACCTAATTTTGGTAGGGAGAGCAATCAACAAAGTGGGCACCTCGATGGAAGAGGTGCGGTGGTTGTATAACCCATACAGCTGTGCTTTAGAAAATTCAAAATATTATATAACCTTGTAGTAAAAACAAGAAGATGTGGTCCATGTATTTCACACTCTGTGCAATTTCCCCACCCCTCCTCAACGTTTCCATGGTAAGAACTGATCAAAAGTGGACCAAGTGTCTCCTTGGGTACTTACAGGATAAAGGTATTTTACCCCTCTCTCCTTTTCAGGTCAATAGGCCCCTAAATGTTATGAATCACAATATATTTGACAGCTGACACTTGTCAAAAGCCTAGATGATCAATTGAGATACTAATCTGACATGAGGAGGCTTGAGAAAAGGGAAGCGGGGCAGCTCAGATCAGTGTGTGAGGAAAAGCCAAGATTTAATACAAAATACAGCTGCACTTTTTAATCTCTCTCTCAGAAATTGATCAGGATGCCGAGGAAGGGGGTGGGGTGGAATTTGGCTGGAGAAATTTAATAACCATGTTTCTCCTGACGGTGATCACTCAGATCCTGGACTCTTCCTATTTGTGGATCTTCACAACAAACATTCACGTGAATTTTAAGGGACCTTGGCTTAGGGGCAGAGCACAGGCATCACATGAAAATGGTTTCAGGTTCAAACCATGGCTTCTCCAGGTATGACTGGGGAATGCTCTATCTGGCATCCCAGTGAACCACCAACAGTCAGTGTAGATGTTTGTTGTTGTTTAGTCGTGTCCAACTCTTCGTGACCCCATGGACCAGAGCACGCCAGGCCCTCCTGTCTTCCACTGCCTCCCGCAGTTTGGTCAAACTCATGCTGGTAGCTTCGAGAACACTGTCCAACCAACTCGTCTTCTGTCGTCCCCTTCTCCTTGTGTCCTCCATCTTTCCCAACACCAGGGTCTTTTCCAGGGAGTCTTCTCTTCTCATGAAGTAGCCAAAGTATTGGAGCCTCAGCTTCACAATCTGTCCTTCCAGTGAGCACTCAGGGCTGATTTCCTTAAGAATGGATAGGTTTGATCTTCTTGCAGTCCATGGGACTCTTAAGAGTCTCCTCCAGTTCCATAATTCAAAAGCATCAATTATTCGGCGATCAGCCTTCTTTATGGTCCAGCTTTCAATTCCATACATCACTACTGGGAAAACCATGGAGCCCGATGACTTAGCCCCAAATATCTGAAAGACCACCTCCTTCTCTCCAGATTCTCATGGTGTCGATATCAGCAGAGAGGGCCCTCTTGGTAGTTACAGCTCCCCCAGAAGTTCAGGGTGGTGGTGCCCCCGGAGAGGGCATTTTCAAGCATTTTTTTCACATTTCCACATAAATATGCTTTTGTAGAAGTTCCAAACCTTAAAATGGTCAAGGGATTGCCAGCGATCTGCCATGTGTGGTGGGGCCATCTGCCGTGCGCACGGAGTTGGTGGGGCAAGCCCCCCATGGTGTGCCTTTTTGTCACCCCCTCATGGATGACACCCGGGGGGGGGCCATCCCCACTGCCCCCCTTCCTACGCCCCTGGCATTACTGATCTGCTATTGTTTACTAATCAAGCTGTTGTTAAATGTGCAGGATTAGGGACCACAAAAAACTTTGGAGAACCCATATGATGCAAATGCAGTAGATTAATTTAAATTTATTCTATTTGTGTTCATGCAATATACAGTAAAAATCCATTAAAATGAAACAGTACCACCTGCCTCCGAAAATGTTCCAGAATGAAGTCGATGCAGGCCATTATTTTTCCTGATCCTGACTGTCCCTTAACTCTGACCCAAGGAGAAAAAGTTATACAGCTTCAGATTCACATTAGTTCACCTTTTCTGCTTGGAGTGAAATGAAGAATGTTGACGATGGGGCCTGTTCTATGATGCTCACTATACACTGGCTCTCCAGACTGGAGGGGTTTGGCTTGAAATGTTTCCAACAGATATTGTTTTGATTTGACGGAAAGTGCTTTGTTGCTAAAGTAGGAGATTCTCCCTGTTGGAGGTCCAGTTTCATAGCAAAGAAGTAAAGTTCTTAACCCGAGATATTACTTTCCGGTTAGCAGAGTCTGTAACCCAAAGTGTTTGCAACCCAAGGTGTTTGTAACCCAAGGTACCACTGTATTTTATTCTATTGGTTCTCCAAATATGTCTTGCATGTTACTTTAGATTAATTCCATTTGGATTTGGATTAAAAACCATGCAGTGGAAACACACCCTTGAAGAAGAAACCATAACTGTGTGAAATGATTCAGGTAGGTAGCCGTGTTGGTCTGACACAGTCGAAATAAATGAAAAAAAAATTAAACAATTGTCCAGTAGCACCTTAGAGACCAAATAAGTTTGTTCAGGGTATAAGCTCTCGTGTGCATGCACACTTCAGATATACTGAAACAGAAGTCACCAGACCCTTATATATAGTGGGATGGTGGGGTGGGGGTTTTCTAAGAAGGGTAGTAGGAGATGGGTTATTGACTCAATGGGTATGGTAAACCTGTTGACGACTGTTAACAACTGCAATTAGTCCTACAGGAAAAAGCAAGGGATAGTATGCAGATGACCAAAAATAGTTTTAGCATATGTAATGAGACAAGCATCCAATATCTCTATTCAGACCAGGTCTCTCCATAGTGGTGAAATGGTTATATTTATTCAAATATAACAACACAGAGGATATTCAAACAATAAACAGAATTAGGCAAATAAAAAATAATCTGGGAAATTACCCAAGGTGAGAGGAATTGGGTCACCTGCACCCTCCTTGGACACATTTAAAGGCTCCTCCTGTGGGACAAATTCTTCCTCCTTGCTACAAGAATCTTGGGTAGGTGAGGTGCACCATGTATTTCAATAAGTTATTTTAACAAGTATGTGCATTTTGATGCACATTTTCCCATAACACATGCTTTCCTGTATGCATTATTGTGTCAGCAAACTGCATCACAAAATTCAGAGAAAGGGTAAATTTGAAGACTAGCTGTGTTTGAGTAAGTCCAAGGATTCTTTTGGGAAGGGTGAAGCAGGCAGCTTCACATTAAAATGTGAACCAAAACAAATTTATCCTCTGCCCCTAGTCTAAAGTGAAACAGCGAAGAAGTTTGGAGAAGCACAGTAGCTCAGTGCTAGAGCACCTGCTTTGCATGCAGAAAGTCCCGGGTTCAATCCTCACCATCTCCAGGTAGGGCTGGGAGCTCCTCCTGTCTGATGCTCCTATGGAGTTGTTTCCAGTCTGTGTGTAGATAGGCATTGAGCTGCATGGACCAATGGCCGGACTCAATGTCAGACAGTTGTCTTTTGTTACTTAGCCACAGATGATTTTGAAGCTGAATGATTCAGTTTCTCAGTAAAGTTTTTGCTTGGATGGAAAGGCAATGAAAAATGGAGCACTGATAATGGGGCAGAGAAAGAGACAGGGCGAGAGATTTAGGTTTATGTTGTGTCAGAGTTGGGCCTTCAGATTTACCTCTGACAGCATCTGGGGCAAAGATGTGGGCCGGGTGCTGATGGCAACGGAGGTTCAGAGAGGGCAGGTTGGCGGAATCAAGAACCTTGACACTTGCAAAGTAGTCTGTCAGGAACATTAAGTATCCAAAAGTGATAAAGCTTCAATTTGCTAGTCCATTAGACTAATTACCGCAATAATTAAGTAACTACTTGATTAGAACTAATGGGTACCTAATTATGCAGGAGAAAAGTATCAGGTGGCAATTATCAGGTGGCAATTAATAGACTGGAGTTAATGTCTTTGCGCTGCCTCTGTATGAATTCATAAGCAAAGTAAAGAAAACAAACAATAACTTATTAATATTTATTGGCACCACAGCGGCTTGCGGCTTGTTTCATTTACACAGAGCCAATTAGAACTGCAAAGATGTAAAGTGAGCAAAGCAAGAGTACAGGGATGAGTGTATATTTCTTTAAAGTGACAGGAGCCTGGTACACAGTTTGGTGGACACACTGTGTATGGAAGGGGAGAGGAGTCGCATTGAGGTGGAAGGAACTGCCCCTGATCATCAGCGTGTGTTGCACCCAGTTTGAGTGACTTTAAGGGGTACATAACAGGATGTGGGTGGTTCGAATCCCCGTGATGGGGTGAGCTCCCGTTGCTCGGTCCCTGCTCCTGCCAACCTAGCAGTTTGAAAGCACATCAAAGTGCAAGTAGATAAATAGGTATCGCTCCGGCGGGAAGGTAAACGGCATTTCTGTGCGCTGCTCTGGTTCGCCAGAAGCGGCTTAGTCATGCTGGCCACATGACCCGGAAGCTGTACGCCGGCTCCCTCTGCCAGTAAAGCGAGATGAGCGCCGCAACCCCAGAGTCGGTCACGACTGGACCTAATGGTCAGGGGTCCCTTTACCTTTAATGGGTACATAACACATGGTCATAGGAAATTTCCTTATACCAAATCAGGTCTCACTGGTCCATCTAACTCACTATTGTCTATGCAGACTGGCAGCAGCTCTCCAGAGCTCCAGGCTGAGGACATTCCCAGCCCTATCTGGAGATGATGATGATGATGATATTTATTATTTATACCCCGCTCATCTGGCTGGGTTTCCCCAGCCACTCTGGGCAGCTTCCAACAAAATATCTAAAATACAATAAAATATCAGACATTAAAAACTTCCCTAAACAGGGCTCCCTTCAGATGTCTTCTAAAAGCCAGATAGTTGTTTATTTCCTTGATGTCTGATGGGAGGGCGTTCCACAGGGCAGGCGCCACTGCCGAGAAGGCCCTCTGCCTTGTTCCCAGGGATGGGGATCCTGTAGCCCTTCAAGAGCTTGTTGGACTCCAGTTCCCATCAGCCCCAGCTAGCATGGCCAATGGTCAAGGACGATTGGGGGGGGGCAACCTGGCAGCATCTAGAAGGCCACAGGTTAGCTCCTGCCCTACACTGAGCTAAGTGGGCCTTTGGCCTGGCTTGACACGAGACACCTTCTGAACTTTCCACCAATGCAGACTAATGTGAAATACAAGTGAGTTTCACAATTCAGAAAGGTTTTGAAACAACATTTCCTATGTTCACAGTTGTGACATCAACCACTGTATCAACCTACAATATAGAATGTTCTTCCATATATAAAATCCCTTTAAGTGCAATACTGACTTGTCAGAGACAAAGTGAACCTAGAAGACTTTCTAAGCTTTCCCCCAACATCAAGGTTTCTCTAATTTTTTTTTAAAAAAATACGTTGAGAGATGTTGTTCTTGTTGTTCCCGAGCTACACCTGATCAGATTGTTCCCGAGCTACACCTGATCAGATACGCCCTCCCATCAGATTGAACCTCAATTTTGTGTTGAGGTTACCCTTGGCTAGGGCTGCGGCCCCGTAGTAGAGCATCAGGTTCAATCTCTGCATCTCCAGGAAGTGCAGGAAAATATCTTTTGTTTGAAACCCCGGAGAGCTATGCAGGCAACCCAGGGCTCAATGGACCAATGGATTAAGGCAACACCATATTTTCCAATGTTTCTCACACCCCTGAAAAATTCTGAAATATTCCTCCAAGTTTTGCACCCTGTGAACAGGGTGGCCCAAAAAAACCTGGGGGGAGGCATTTCAGTTCAAACCCCAAATAATTGGCTCCGAAATTTAATAGTTTTCTAGCTGCTATAGGTTTGCATGGCCATGCTTCTGAAATATCGTTTCTTTCCTTTGCTTCAACTGAGATGCCTGGGATCTGCTTTTAGCACACCTTATCCTCTTTTAATAACTGTATGACCAGGCCACAATAATCACGGTGTATTAGAATGTGCAGGGTATTGAATGGAAAGGAATCTAAAATTTATAGAACATTCATATTTGCATAAACTGCAATATATCCAAACATATTAAAGGAGGTGTGTGCATATATATATATATATATATATATATATATATATATATATATATGTTGGCTGTTTGAGGGAGAGGGAGCATAAAAAAAATCTCAGCTTAGTTTCACCAGTCCAAATTCCTTACATGATTAAGATAATGTATCACTTGCTCCTACCTTATTAAAGGCGTAATTGTTGCTTGACATAACAGCGGCATTAAGTCTAATCTGGTTTTTATATATGTACAAATAGGGGAGAGAGAGAGTCGAATGTGGAAATGGATGCATTTGCTGGATCCGTGGCCTTTTTATTAATGTTTGAATAATAACTGCCTGGAGGGTCTGTTATAAATTAGAGGGAAGAATAGAGATATAAATTTTTATGAGGACTTAGTTATACATTTCCATTATGTGTTTAAAAAGGAAGGAATTACGGCGGGTGCCCCAGCACTCAACATTCATTTCAGGTGATTTGGACGGCGAAAAGAGGAAGGCGCAGGGAAGGAGGCAGCGGCGTGCTGGCTGTAAGAAAGATGTATCTGTCCCTTTGAACAGATATATCATATGTCATGCATGAACTGCGTTCGACGGGAGACTTTCCTCCACTGCTGATTTCCCATGATTATTTATTTGACAATCACAAGTGATGATATATCAGTGAGTTTTAGGTCGCTTAGAGAAGGTGGGGGGAAGAGATAAATCGGGGCAACACCCAGCCATTGATTGAATACTACAGACGTAGAAAAAATATGAAGAGGAGGAACTTTCCCTCCTTTTTCAGAATTTTAGAACCCTGCAGAAGTGTGGGGAATGAATGATTTTGTTTGTTTTTTCTCATGGCTGCCCCGAAGTTGGGGGACTCCCTCCTTGCAAAGATGCCTCCCACATCTTTGTTTTAGAAGTGGGGAAACTTTTTCAGCCCCAGAGCCACATTCCCTTCTAGGAGACCTTTGGGGAGGGGGAGAGGTAAGTGTCAGTGGTGGGCAGGGCCAGGAGCAAAAGTGGGAGGAGCCACAATTGGTTATTTTGCCTTTGCACAGTAGGCTAGAATGTACACACCCAGCCATACCTCTGTTTCCCATCCATCCAAGCAAGAAGCAATATCAGTGTTCAATGACACAGTCTTGCCAGGCAAAAGCCCTTCAGGAGAGTGCATGGCAGGGCTGATGAGGGGTGTGGCCTGTTTGCCTAAATTCAGCTTCCTGGACTGAGGTTCCCCACCATCACTTATGGTGATGTGTGTCAGTTGCTAGACACACAAATAGGTCTGAGATAGGAGCTGCACAATGGCAGCTGATGTCACAAAGACTATAACTTTCTCCACATGCGGAAGATGCACAGTTCCATTCTGGCTGGAACAAGTTTACGGTTTTATTTGCTTTTGTAACTGTATATCATGATAATGCAACCACCCTGGGAACTTATCAGCCTCATTCTTGACACCTCATTCCCAGGTGGGGGTAACATTTTATTAATTTCTTACCCATCCTTACAGCAAGAAATTAATACATAACATTTTGCCTCGCCTGGGGGTGGAGTGTCATCCAATGAGACTGATCTTCCATTTTCCATTTTTAAAGTTCCAAAAATAAAACACAGGTTTTTTTACCCCCACACATACAATTTTCAAAAAACAAAACAAAAACACATAATAAAATCCATACCTTTATGGGGTTCCTTGAACCCCAGGACTTGCCTCCCCCCTCCCTTGGCTTCCAAAGTTCTTCCTCTTTTAACTGCATCTAATTAATTTATCCCAATTTGTTATGCTTCATTTTTATCCTTTGTTATTTTAAATTACAAGTGTTATGTGAATCCTGCTAATATTTTTACAGTGTTCTTTGATATTTTCAATAAAATTGTGCCATTCTCTGCTAAATTTGTTATCCTCTTGGTGCCTGATCTTCCCGGTTAGCCTTGCCATCTCCGCATAATCCATCATCTTCAATATCCATTCTTCTTTCAATGGGGCTCTTTATTCTTTCCATCCCTGGGCGTATAATATTTTTGCCGCTGTCAACGCATACAAAAACAATACTTTCTTATCTTTCAGTAATTCTTCTCCTACTAAGCCTAATAAAAAAGCCTCTGGTTTTTTTTATTAAAAGTTACTTTGAACATTTTTTTCAGTTCATTATAAATCATTTCCCAGAAGGCCTTAGCTACTTTACACGTCCACCACATATGATGGAATGTGCCCTCCTTAACTTTACACTTTAAACATATGATCTGCCTTTTTTTTCTGGTGTGACCAATAGAAGCAACTTTTAAAAGTAAGTCCCCCACCCTCCCTGACTTTATACTTGATTTAAACTGATATGCCAATTGTATCCCTTTTTGGAATCCTATGGTACAGTCATACCTCAGGATAAATACGCTTCAGGATAAGTATTTTTGGGTTGCGCTCAGCGGCGACCCGGAAATAATGGAGCACATTACTTCCGGGATTTGCTGCTTGCGCATGCGCAGACGGTCAAGATGACGTCACGCGCATGCGCGAAAGTGGCGAAACATGACCCACGCATGCGCAGATGCGCAGTCGCATCTAACGTTCTGTTCAGGATGCGAATGGGGCTCCAGAACGGATCCCATTCACATCCCGAGGTACCACGTTGCGTCACTTAGAAATGACAGCATTAAGTGCCAATATACATTGCTGAAATAAACAAATACTTCATGCAACAGTTAATTAATTTGAAGAATTCACTGCTGGAACGTGTGGTGATAGCTATCGGCATGGGTGGCTTTTAAAGAGGACCAGAGGGACGCGGGTGGCACTGTAGTCTAAACCACTGAGCCTCTTGGGCTTGCCGATCAAAAGGTCGGTGGTTCGAATCCCTGTGATGGGGTGAGCTCCCATTGCTCGGTGCCAGCTCCTGCCAACCTAGCCAATTCAAAAGCACACCAAAAAGTGCAAGTAGATAAATAGGTACCGGGGAAGGTAAATGGCGTTTCCATGCGCTCCTCTGGTTTCGGTGTTTCATTGTGCCAGAAGCGGCTTAGTCATGCTGGCCACATGACCTGGAAAAACTGTCTGAGGACAAACGGCAGCTCCCTTGGCCTGTAAAGTGAGAAGAGTGCCACAACCCCAGAGTTGTCCATGACTGGACTTAACTGTCAGGGGTCCTTTATCTTTACCTTTTTAGAGGGAATCTAGGAGGATAGGGATGCGGGTGGCGCTGTGGGTTAAACTAGGACTTGCCGATCAGAAGGTCGGCGGTTTGAATCCCCGCGATGGGGTGAGCTCCCGTTGCTTGGTCCCTGCTCCTGCCAACCTACCAATTTGAAAGCACGTCAAAGGCCAAGTAGATAAATAGGTACCACTTCGGCGGGAAGGTAAACGGCATTTCCGTGCGCTGCTCTGGTTCACCAGAAGCAGCTTAGTCATGCCGGCCACATGACCCGGAAGCTGTACGCCAGCTCCCTCGGCCAATAAAGCGGGATGAGCACTGCAACCCCAGAGTCGGCCACGACTGGACCTAATGGTCAGGGGTCCCTTTACCTTTACCTAGGAGGGTAGATCTACTGAGGACCTTGAAGACAGGAAAGGTAAACTGGAACCTTACAGTCCAGTAGCTGTTGCTTAGATGCTGAAGAACACTCTGAATGCCGGATCCTGGGGGATAAAGATTAAAGAGCTGCTTCATGCCTTCGTTCATAGATCTGGCTGGCGGGTAAGAGAACATTCAAGTAGCAATGCTCAAATTTGGCTGTTCAGTTCAAAGCAACGGGAGAATGCACCTTATCACTCATTCTAATAACTCACTCAGCAGATGAATGCCAACAGCACCATAGACAAAATGGGTCAACTGAGAAGCAGGAGGGAACCCTGAGGTTTGCAGATGTACAATTTTTAAAAGCCTAAATGGGCACTTCCCCCCCCCCACACACAAGCAGTCCAATGAGAACTGAGTAGGATCTGAGTTTTGCAGGAGTTTTGCAACTTAATTAGCAGGGGGAGAAAATCCAAAACGCCTGCTTCACATTTGGCTTGAGGTGAAATTCTGAAGCCTCTCTGAGCGCAAGGTTTCCCCGATGTCATCCTTTCATTAGGTTTCAGATATACAGCTTTGGAAAATAAACGTGGTTTGAACTGGCTCCTTTTACAAGGCAGAGGCACGCGGGGCTATGCATACATCAGGTGTTCTCTGCAAAGTAGCAGCAGAGCCAGCAAATCATAGGCATTTGTCATTCCTCGGAGCTGCCTGACAGTTCTGACAATTCATTAGACCAGGCTGGAAAGAGGTTTAGAAAGCAAAAGAAGGGTTCACAGGTAGTGGAGTCTTTTTCTTTTCTCTTTTTGCATGATTCTGTAATGGCTGATTTGTATCGTTTTTGGTGATGGATACACTGCTGAGATTAAATTCAGCAAAGTCCCTCTGCTCTCCCACCCCTCTCCGAAACCACTTCCTAACTCCTCGGTTTTTTCTTTGTTTCTTTCATGAGCTCCCACCTCGAAGTCTCAAACTTTGCACCGACAAGGAAATATTCCCAATATTAACTGTCACTGCTGTAAGTCATTATGTTTCTGTGTTTGCCTTCAGTGATTTAAGGATGGGCTGAGCAGCTAATTCCATTCAGTTTCTGTCTTGCAGGGATGGATTGCAGTTTTGGTTCTGTCCATTTCTCTTTCTCCCAATCTTATGTTCAGCTCAGCACATTTCCACATCTGTTTGTGAACTCACCCATCCCTCAAACAAAAATTCCTCGGGAAAGTTTATCAGCATTTTAACCTGCATTTCTCGATACATCCACATTTAGCAAGCATTTTCCCCCTAATACCATGCATTTTCAAACATTATTTTCACTATTATATGCATTTTTCTGAAAATTTCCCCAAAATATACAGTGGTACCTCAGGTTAAGTACTTAATTCATTCCGGAGGTCCGTTCTTAACCTGAAACTGTTCTTAACCTGCAGCACCACTTTAGCTAATGGAGCCTCCTGCTGCTGCCACACCGCCAGAGCACGATTTCTGTTCTCATCCTGAAGCAAAGTACTTAACCCGAGGTAATATTTCTGGGTTAGCGGAGTCTGTAACCT
The DNA here is from genome assembly GCF_965112155.1 of Podarcis liolepis. Lineage (NCBI taxonomy): Eukaryota > Metazoa > Chordata > Lepidosauria > Squamata > Lacertidae > Podarcis > Podarcis liolepis. The sequence continues at coordinate 30,873,270 of NC_139569.1, forward strand.
GAAGCGTATGTAACCTGAAGTGTATGTAACCTGAGGTACCACTGTATACATCTTTGGTTGCAGAACCGCATCGCAAAATTCAGAGAGAAGTGAATTTCAAAGGATAGCTGCATTTAGTTAAAGCATTGTTTTGAGCAGTACAAATGTGAATCAAGCCCACTTTCCTTCCCCCATCATACTCAATGGCACTCAATCATATTCTGACCCATCGCGTGCTGTTCCATCCCATGTGAATCCATTTTACACATTTTATATGCACTTTTTAATGTAAAATGCACACTCAAATTACAATAGAATATGCACTTTTCAGTACAATTCTAAGATTCACCAATATGCATTTTGTATGCACTTTTATTGCCTTACATAAAAGGAGCTCCAAGTGGAGGATTTGTAGTACCTCACCACAATGCTGGATTTGCATGAAGAAAAACCCAAAAGGCTGAGAAAAGTAAGCGTAGTAGTTACATGGGGTGGGGGGAAATGGCAGCAGTGAAGTTGAGAGGAGCAAGTAAGGGTGCAGCCCCAAGTAAAATACATATATTTGTTAATGTACTTCTGTTGCATTGCACAATGTGGACAGGCCCCAATCCTCCTGGGAGTTGTATTCTCCTCTGCAATCAAGTTTGGGAGTGTCAGATTTGGTTAGTCTTCTGTGTGTGTGGTGGGGGTGGGAGAGGAAACAGACCATACATACATTGTTTTTATAGGATCTACTCTGAGTTTTATTGTTCCAGTTTCTGTGGGTTGTTTTTATATATACTGCTTAGAAATGTGAATAATTAAGTGGTATAGAAATGTCTTGAATGAAGATTGAACAAAATCATGCATTGATTTCCTCCCTTCCTATTTTGTTGGTTTGTAGGAAATTGGCATTTGGTGGAATTTCCTGAAACACAGCCAAATTTATAGAAATTTCTTTGTATTTGAAAATGACAAATGTTTGTCCAGAGCAAGCATAGACACACACACAGGCTTTCATATGTGCATAATCTCCAAGCAAAACCAGTGTTTTTCTTTTGAATATAACTACTGCCTAAAACCCATCTGTTTTTCCCCACAACACGCCCACTCGTTATCTGGTTTATTAGGATATATGAAAACAAATTAAGCTATTTCATCAAACGCGAGCACAATGACATCACAACAGGCTTGCACAAATTTGGCGCATGAGACTTACCAAGCCAAATGTGTTTATGCATGTCTCTCACCTTCTGTTATCCACCCTTCCCAGCCTAGAACCACTTATAGACAACTAGCAGGTCAGGACATCTGGCTACTGGGCAGCATTAGGCTTGGGGAAGGGGCAAAGACTGCACAGGCTTGCATTAAGCCACATTCATACCATATATTTAAAGCACTATGATCCCACTTTAAACAGCCATGGATTCCCCAAAAGAATTGTAGGAGCTGTAGTTTCTTAAGGGTGCCAAGAGTCATTAAAGGTAAAGGTAAAGGGACCCCTGTCCATTAGGTCCAGTCGTGACCGACTCTGGGGTTGCAGCACTCATCTCGCTTTATTGGCCGAGGGAGCCTGCATACAGCTTCCGGGTCATGTGGCCAGCATGACTAAGCCGCTTCTGGCCAACCAGAGCAGCGCACAGAAATGCTGTTTACCTTCCCGCCAGAGCGGTACCTATTTATCTACTTGCACTTTGACATGCTTTCAAACTGCTAGGTTGGCAGGAGCAGGGACCGAGCAACGGGAGCTCACCCCGTCACGGGGATTCGAACCACCAACCTTCTGATCGGCAAGTCCTAGGCTCTGTGGTTTAACCCACAGCGCCACCCGCATCCCCTCCAAGAGTCATTAGGAGGCCCCTATTCCCCTCAAAACACTACAATTCCCAGAGTTCCCTTGAAAGAGGAATTGATTGTTAAACCCCTCTGGAAATTGCATTTTTCTGAGAGGAATAGGGGTCTCCATCACCCTTAACAAACTACAGCTCCCATAATACTTTGGGGGAAGCCATGCCTTTTGAAAGTGGAAACATAGTGCTTTATATGTATGATGGGGATGTTGGGGAACCTATGGCCCTTCAGATACTGCTGGAATCTAATTCCCTGATCCTTGTTGTGCTGGCTGGGGCTGATGAGAGTTGGAGTCCAACTACATCTGGAAGGCTACAGGTTCCCTACCCTTCTTTTAGAGAAAAAATCTAGAAAAAACAATGTGATTTGTAAAATTTTCTCATTTATTTATTTATGGGGATGTTTGTGGGTGTGGTGCAGATGTATAATGGGAGACACTCACTCAGGACATCTATGAGGTCCAATTGGGTTTCCCAAATGTATGGAGAAAGCTCCTTAGCTCAGTGCTCTTCAGTCTTGGATTCCCAGATGTTGTTGGACTACAGCTCCCATCTTTGATCATTGGCTGAGCTGGCCGAGAATGCTGGGAGCTGTAGTCCAACAACATCTGGGGCCCCAAAGTTGAAAGACAATAGAGCATTTCCCAGAATTCTTCCCAATGCCCAGGATGTCTATGGTCTACAGGACAAGGGGTTTCCCCATTGGGCCACTTGATTTGGACAAGAGTCTCTGGAGGTAGAAAGTTAGAAAGTGGCTGGGTTAGAGGACATCATGGTCCCCAAGAAAAGCTAAGTTAATAAACTGTGAAGTGAATGTCGCCACCTCGGGTGGAGGCACAGATTACTTACTGTTCATAGAACTTTGTATACCAGTCAAGTTCTTGGTGGAAATAAGTGGCGGCACTTAACTGCTTAGTTTCCATTGTTTGCCCGCACGTGCGTCTGTGTGTTTCTCTCTTGTTCCTTCCTTTATTTGTTCTCCCTTATCTTGCTTCAGACTATTTCCCCCAAGATGCTGCTGACAACAGCAGCATGTGAGAGAAAAAGGCACAAAGAGATTTTAAAGGAAGAGTTGATAAGATGCTTCCATTTGCTACTAGGGTATCTTATTGGTCTTCTTCTATTCTCTCTCTCTCTCTCTAATTCCTTCGAAGCAGAGAAAACAATTCAGACAAAAATTTGGAGAGATCAAGAGTGGATGTGAAATACATATACCGATTGGACCAGAAAAGACCCTGGGGTATTGTTCCAGGCACTTTTCGTTCTCACGCTGGTTCTTTTTGAGCGAGGTTGGCTGACTCTTAATAATGTCCATCTTGGGTTACTGATGTTGTTTCACGGTATGTTAACCTCAAAGGGCTCAGATTCTTTCTTATCTCTCCCTCTTTGGATTCATCAGTGAACAAACAGGCATCCACCAGAAACCTTTTTTTTTTTTAAAGCAGGAGATTCAACTTTTTTGCTCTATTACACACTTCCCATGTCCTTTCTGAAACCAAATACTAGATTTACCTGATGCCTTGGAGTTACAGCTGTAGAAACTCCAAATGTTTTCACTGTCTGTAGCTGTCACCTGCTATCAGAGGACCAATCTGTCAATTTCTGCTGCTCACAGTTTCTCTTTTTTTTCTTATCTCAAATTCAGATATCCACAATTCCTCATTAGATTGTGATTTCTCTCTCTCTCTCATTAAAATCTAGTATTTTAGTGTGAATTTCTCCAGATATACACATTTTGACAAGCAAATTTCCCTAATACAATGCATTTTCCTAAGTTATTTCCTAACTATAGGGTTTTATCCGACAAATTCTGCCCAGAGCAGACCAATTAAAATTAATGGCCCTAAGTAAATTATGATCTTCAGTTTCAGTGGGTCTCCTCTGAATATGTCTAACAATGGATGCAATTCATGCCCATTTGTGCACACATAATGAGGCTGCAGAATGGCATCACAAAATTCAGAAAGATGAGGATAGATGTGTTTTGGTTTGTGTATTGTTTCAGGAAGTGTGAATTAGGGAGTTCTGTATAAAAAAATGTGAACCGAACTAAATTCCTTCCATATCCCTTATCAACATGCAGTGTTCCATAGTCATAGAGCAAAATGAATTCTGGTTCTTAAAAATCACCAAAACACCACCAGATGAGGCAGATTTATGGGAATAGAAGCTCCTCAGGGCTTTTGCCTGGAAATACCTGTGCCACACTTTAGGTCAACTTTCTGCCTTCTTGCTTTTACTCTTCAACAATGAAAATACCCAGTAACATTCCATATAGACACAAAATGTGAACTAAGGGCTTTGTGTACTCTGAACTTAAAAAGAGAGGAAGGGAGGGAGGGAGGGATCTAGAACTGGGATGAAATGTTTCAGAAAAGTTTTCTTAGAAAGCAATATAACACAGTGACATTTTTTATGATTCATTCCTCTCTTGGCTTACAAATAGTAGTTGGAGCTAGGAATGGAGGAATAAGTCTGTTTCTGGTCTGTGTCAGTTTTGTATGTGTTCATTCATAATTCTGCACCATCTCATTCTACATCCTATATCCTCATATCCTGCACAGTTTCATTCTAGAGGATAGTATCAGCATTGCGTAGCTTCAGTGAACGAAGGAACATAGGAACATACGAACCATTGGTCCATCTTCCTCAGTACTGCCTACTCTGATCATAGGATAAGAGAATCATATGGTCCTTCCCCTAATGGGCATTCCACCCTCAAAACTCTGTATCAGACACCTTGGAAAGAGCATCATTTTTATCAGAGCAACTGATAATTGTGGAAGTCGATAGGTTTTGCTATATAAATTTAAAATTTCTGCTTTGTTGGTCATTGTGAAATACCCAGACACACATGTGCATACATATACATACTAAAAGCCCATATATATATATAAATTATTTTTTCCCTAGGAAATGCACTTTTTTGTTTGCTTCTTTACTTACAAGTGTTTTTTTAAAATGTTTTTGCATGTTCTTTGAGCCAAAAACTGTGTTTGGAGAAGTGAAAGTGGGGCAAAATAACTGTGCTCCAATCCACATTTTAGCATAAACTGAAGAAACCCTCCACCTTTTCTACCTGAACCACAGTTTCACAGAAGGGCCTGATGTTTGCTTTGGTGGAACTCAGCTGCCATTCCTTTGGCCAACCAAACTTATCTTGATGTTCTGGAGGACCTGGAAGTAAGAATGCTTGGCAAAGGCCTTGAAACATGAAGGGTGCTTAGGAAAAACCAAGGCAAGCAGGTACTCCAGGCAGTTTTCAGCCTGATGGCAAAGACCCAGCCCTGCAATGATCCAGATAGTTTAAGCCTTCTTAAAGACACCCCTGGAAAGGACATGGGATGTTGCAGGATACTTCAAGTTCATGCCATATTTAAAGGTTTTGATAATGATGCTGATAGCAACAACAGCTAAAATCTTGCTTTTTAAAATGAAGGAAGAATTACTAATAATGGCTAGCAACTTGCTTTTTTAAATTAGGGGGGGAAATGGTTAGAAACCCACTTTTTAACATTAGAACAACAACAACATGTCTAGAAATATATAAATAATGACCAGGGGCTTGTTTTAAGAATAATTGGGAAGAGTTGATGACTAGAAACTTGCTTTTAGAATGATAAATAAATAGATCACTAGAAATGTGCAAAGCAGCAGCAGCAGCCAAGCTTCTTGGAAAGCTGAATTCTGCCTCTTATCACATTGCACATTTTTCACCCAGGGCAAAGCCTCCCCATGAAAAATAAATCCAAAGTAACTGTGAAAACGAGGACAAAGCTTCATGCGTATCTTGGAAAGTCTGCATGCTTTACACAGGAGAACTTCCAAGTGACTTGAGCCCCAGGGACGGCAAACTGTTTAATGTTTAGTTTTACAGAAAGGACAGAGAAGGGAATGTGTGTCCACAAAAGTAACCTTTTGCTATTGTTTTCTTTCTCTCTCACTCTGAAAAATAATAATAATAAAATCGGTAGGCTTCTCAGACCTCGACTGAAATGATGTATGGGACTGTTGTCTGGTAGGGGCTGATGGGCTGTAAATGAAACTAATTAAGGAAATGTCAAACATAATTAATAAAACAGCTTTAACTTGCAAACGCAGTCAGCGAAATGAATGGGGAGATGCCTGCGCTCCTACTGCTGGGTCTGCGTTTGGGTGTGTTTGTGTGAATTTCTTTTCTTGGGCTGGCTTCCATTTCATGACATTCACTTACAGTTTTGCTAGATCCTTGAAGGGAGCTTTTGCTTCTCAGCTGAATCCCAGCCTATACCCAGTTCCATGGAGAGAGAACACACATAAATTTGACCTGCTTGTTAGTTGCAGGTGGGGGAAGGAATAGTCTCTCTCTCTCTCTCTCTCTCTCTCTCTCTCTCTCTCTCTCTCTGTGTGTGTGTGTGTGTGTGTGTGTGTATTAATTGCAAACTCTTCATCTTTCACAAGTACTTTTGGACACGAACACAACCAATTTCTTTGAGCTCTTCCTTCAACGCAAAACAGGATGTTGGACCTGCTTAGATGCTGCTGCTGAGTGCGATGGAGGGCAATCAGCATTTCCACAATGATTCAAATATCACCATCTTGTGTGATTCACCTTATGTATGGCTGAAAAGAACATAAATAAATAAATTATGTGTACATACACACACGCTCCCTCTCACGCACATATACAGGGTGAGTGACCTATAATTATGGCAGGCAAATTAAGGTATGCTGTAGAGTCAGTTACATTTGCCTAGGAGTAATGATGCACGAGACCTTTTCCATCCCGAGAGACTAGGAAAATATAATGGATTCCCTTGCAGTTGCAGATGGGGTAGGGAAAACCTGTCAAGCAAGATGATGCTTCCATACGTTAGGCTGAGCAAGGGGCTCGGAGGCCTGCCTCGGAGAGCTTGAGTCATCTCCAATCATTTCAGCTACTGAAGCATAGGCCCTCTGGAAACAAAGGGGGGAAACTGGCCCCCAAACGCTACCCTATGGAGAAGCCAGATCACTTCCCTTTGTAGTGAGCCTTCTGAGATTTTCTGGGATCAAGTAGGGATGATCCCACCTTGAAAACAGAGGTCTAATCAGCACATAAATGGAGAGATAAAGATGAAAGGTGGTTCTTAATTCAGAAAAAAACACACACTTTCTTTTCCGATTCAGAGTCCGGAGAGGCACAGAGGCTGCTGTGATAAAAAATCACAGCTCCATTTGTAAGCAGGAGGTGTTATAGAAATAACGGCTGGATATTTTATAATTTCATCCCTGCAGTTTCGTTCCTGTTAATCCAATCAAAGCCTGGCTCTGCCCCCTTCAAAATGAAACGCAAAGGGGAAGCTGACCCGTTACTAGGTGACAACGTCCAATAAGTTATTCATTAGAATACCCTGTTGAGGTTGGCAGGATCTATGTAAATTATTGAAAATAAGTGCCCTGCTTTGTATGAAAGAAGGAACAACTTTGCAAACCTTTGTTGAAAACCCCATTCGCAAGAAGACCAGAAAACAAAACAAAAAAATACATCCATTCATTCAGAGATACTTCAAAATAATACTTCTTCCTTGTTTGTGGGGGGAAGGAACATCAAAATGGAATCTCCTGATTTTGATTCATGCCCAGCTATGTTGTTTTGGTTCTAATCAGTATCTGCATGAGAAACTAGCTGGAAAAAGGCACTTATTGAACCATTCTGGAGCACCTCAGTAGACAGTAGAGATACAAATATAAATGTAGACCCAGGACTGATAATTTCTGCTCCTGAACTCCAGGCCTGCACACAGGGGTGTAAGGAGATATCAGTATCCATCCGATTCTGTGCTTGTCACTATCTGTGCTGCTTCCTTTCCACTGCAATTCGGCTTCTGCTGAAACTGACATTGTTCACCTCACTTTCTGCTATGGGTGAAAATAATCAATTTCAGTGGAAGGGAAACCTTGAAAATGATGCCGTCAATAACACAATTGGTTACGTAAAGTTTGCAGACTAAAAGAACAGCTGTGGTGAATTACCGTACACATTTGCTTGCACGATTGAAGTGGCATCATAATGCTTTAAATCAGTGTTGGCCAGCTGTTTTTGGACTACAACTCCCATCATCCCTAGCTAACAGGACCAGTGGTCAGGGATGATGGGAAATGTAGTCCCAAAACAGCTGGAGACCCAAGTTCGGCCAACACTGCTTTAAATGTACGGTGAGAATGGGATCCAAGATTCTCTTCCCAACACTGGGAGTACCCTAAAGATCTGGTAGCAAAGTGCTTTCCCAAATGCTCTATGGCATTGAAATCTTCGGCTCTGTTTCGAACTCCATTCAAGTTTTGGAAACAGAACAGATCTCTCCCCCCCCCCCCCCGGAATTTATACTCTCTACCATCAGGAATTTCAGCAGGTCTTCTTCATATAGAATCTGAAGGGCCAACAATTAAGGCAAGAACAGACTGTGCTTAGTTAAAGTATATTTTAAAAATTGCAACTTTGCCTATTGAGCATTTTCTTGCTCTGTGCTGTATGGAATTGGACGATAAGCAACTCTGGAAAGCAGCTTGTCAAGATGTTTCAGACTCTTATTATTTTCTAGAACTGAGCTCTGACTGCTTAGATGGCCACTACAACAAAGTTCTGTACACAGACAGACATTGTATTTGTGGCCAATGGCAGGGGGAATACATCACCAAGTGTTGGTGTTGGCATTTAAAGCCCTAAATGACTCTGGCCCTGTATACCTGAAAGAGCATCTCCACCCCCAGCATTTAGTACACACACTGAGATCCAGCTCTGAGGACCTTCTGGTGGCTCTCTCATTGTGAAAAGAGAGATTTCAGGGAACCAGACAGAGGGCCTTCTCACTAGTCATTTCCATCTGTGGAACACCCTCCCAAATGTCAAGCAAATAAACAACTCTCTGACTTTTAGATGACATCTGAAGGGAGCCCTGCATATAAAAGTTTTTAATGTTTGATGTTTTACTGTAGTTTTATAATTTGTTGGAAGTCACTCAAAGTAGCTGCGGAACCCTGACAGATAGGTGGCATATAAATCATCACAATCATCATCACCACCATCATCATCTGTTAGCCTGGCCCTTATTTAGAGACACAAGAAACCTTTGTTCACACAAGCAAGCAGGTACACTCCAACAGAAATAGTCCCCTTTCTGAGTAACAATAATAACACAGAGAATGGCCCTCTGTGCACTAGCTAAAAAAACAAAACAAAAACAGGAAAAAGAAGATAGTTAAAATTGCTATAAACTGTTGTGGTGATTCAGAGGTTTAATTTGAAATCAATCTGGATTTGAGTTTGTTGGTCTGTCTTACTTCATTCTATCTATCATCTATATCTATCATCTATCTATATCTATCATCTATCTATCTATCTATCTATCTATCTATCTATCTATCTATCTATCTATCTATCTATCATCTATCTATCTATCAACTATCTATCTATCTATCTATCTATCTATCATCTATCTATCTATCTATCTATCTATCTATCTATCTATCTATCATCTATCTATCATCTATCATCTATCTGATTTAAAGAATCCACTTCATCCCAAGATCTTAAGGCGGTTCCTGGGTGTTGGCTCACATTATGTATGTATGATCTATATTGCTGTGTTGCCGCAGGTTTGCCATGGCCTTTGGCTAGAACAATGAACTTAATAGAAAAGAATCTTAATATCAGCAACCAAGCACATTTTCAAATTTTCTACTGGCTTCTGGTTTCACCAAAGATCTTTCTCATGCTTAACAGCTCCAGCTTTCTGGTGAAGTGAAATGGAACGGATGTGTTCCTGGTGGAGAGGTGAATGGGGAGAAGGGAGGGCAGTGGTAGGAAATCCTTGTGTTTGCTTTGGATCATTTCCTTGCAGGCAAAAGATCTGATTAACTATAACCAGAGTGGATTGCCTTAATCGCCCCGCTCCAGTGTTTCATGACCAGCCATCCAGGCTTATATCTTTAACTGCTCAGATAAGCTTGAATCAATTGCTCCAGTGTCTGCTTTGGTATTGCCTCACTCACAAATGGCATGATGCCACGCTTCCAGGAGTGGGGAGGGGTGGCATGCTAACTGGCATCCACTGGCTGGCAGATACTTCTCACACGAGGAACAAGGGTGTCATGTGTTACAGCCCAGAAAAGCGAGTGGGAGACAACAGGCCATAGTCACGGCTATGCTACTCTATGTTATACAAGAAGTGTTTCAAAAAGCTGGCAGATGGAGTCAGTGAAAAGTCAAAGGCTGAGCTATGTGGGATCAGTTTTCCAGTTCCGTTGGGAGGTTACAGAGGAAGATTCCAACCAGAATCACTGGGTGAGATGGCATTGCTACAGAGCTTCCCAATGTCAGAACACGCCGGGGGGGGGGGCACACACAGCCCCTGGATCGACTTCCTTGTGTCTTCCTTGTGAAGCGCAGCCCGGGATGTTCATAAATCTTCAATCCCGGTACGCACCAGTGACACATATCTGGAGATATGTGCACACTCAATCAGCAGAGTATAGCAGAAACGATGTGGAGCTTAGGTGTGGCATTCTAAGTAATTTATTAAGCAATATATACAGACAGGGATGTGGGTGGGCTGTGGGTTAAACCACAGAGCCTAGGACTTACTTGCCGGTCAGAAGGTTGACGGTTTGAATCCCCGCAACGGGCTGAGCTCCCATTGCTCGGTCCCTGCTCCTGCCAACTTAGCAGTTCGAAAGTACGTCAAAGTGCAAGTAGATAAATAGGTACCGCTCCGGCGGGAAGGTAAACAGCATTTCCGTGCGCTGCTCTGGTTAGCTAGAAGCTGCTTAGTCATGCTGGCTACATGACCCAGAAGCTGTACGCCGGCTCCCTCGGCCAATAAAGCGAGATGAGCACCGCAACCCCAGAGTTGGTCATAACTGGGCCTAATGGTCAGGGGTCCCTTTACCTATATACAGGACAAAGCAACCATGGTGTCCTCTCACATCTTCTCCAAGAGAGAGAGAAGAAAGAATAAGTACAAAAGTATAATACAGCGGAAGAGATAAGACTGACTTCCATTCCCACACTTTCCAAGCCTGGAAAATAAACACAGACATGTGATGTAACAATCACATATCCAGGAACGGGAGAATGAAAATGCTGACACCCAAATGATGCTTACATGGAGGGAAAGTGGGAGAGCCAAAGTGGCTTGGAGGTCAGTACGGTGCAAACACACCAGCAGGGGCACCAGATTGGCTCCACCAGTGTGTTTGCATGGCACCAACTCTCCCAACTGCTCCTGTCTCTCCCGGTAAGTAACATTCACCCACCTGCCAAGAAACCTTAGGGGAATGACAGGCAAGGGGTGTCATGACAGAATTGTATATAAACATTATAGAAGATATGGAGAAAGTGGATAAATGTTTTTCTCCTTCTTGGCACTAGAACTTCTGGACACCCAGTGAGCTGAAGGTTGGAAGATTCATAACAGACAAAAGAAATGACACAGTGCATAATGAAACGATGGGACCCACTCCCATAGGAGGCAGTGATGGCCACAACTTGGATGGTTTCAGAAGAGGATTGGACACATTCATTGAGAAGAGGACTATCAATGGCTACTAGCCAGGATGTTATGCTCTGCCTCCATCTTCAGAGTCAGAGATGCTTCTGAATGCCAGCTGCTGGGAATAGCTAGAGGGGAGAGGGCTCTTGAGCTCAGGTCCTGCTTTTGGGTTTTGCACAGGCACCTTGTTGGACACTGTTAGAACAGGAAGCTGGACTAGATGGGACTTCTCTAGCAGGGCTCTTTTGATATTCGTATGGTCTTAACTAGCATAACAGCTCCACCCCCTCAGCGAACTGTTTCTGATCTGAACATGTCCTTCTCCCAAAATAGAAGAAGAAACTTTCTATTCTTTTGAAATCTCTTTTAAAGCTGAAGTCTCTGGCTGTGTTTCATTGCATTGTTTTGTTTTTGTTTTCCTTGGTTGCTTGCCACTCCAAAAGCCCTTTTGGAATTTCTGCTTTAAATTGTGTCCTTTGTGTGCTCCCTTGGCTAAAACCAATTCTGAAATTTAAAACCAATTTAAAAATACAAAAGCGGGATACTGAATGATTGAATGTAAAATTCAGGTTGAACTGAGGGATGTGTGACCCCCTCTCTGACTCACCACCAGCATTAATTAGGCTTTTTGAATGTCCCATTCAAATGCTAGAGAAATCTCAAAGGGTTGAAGCATTTGATATGAACACTCCAGGAATCTGATTTAATGTATATTACCTGTCCCATCCCCCACTTTTTCCAACTCAGAGAAGAATAACCCTTATAATAAGGAGGTGGGAGTAGTAACAGTAGGTATCAGATTCCTTTCTACACAGGAAAGACCCTGCAAGACATTCCTGTTTTAAATGGTATGTTTCCACTGTTTCCTAACCACTTTGTGGCAATGCTCTTCTTGTATGTATGTTACAGATGGATAGCCGTGTTGGTCTGCCATAGTCAAAATAAAAAAAATTCCTTCCAGTAGCACCTTAAAGACCAACTAAGTTAGTTCTTGGTATGAGCTTTCGTGTGCAAGAAGTGTGCATGCACACGAAAGCTCATACCAAGAACTAACTTAGTTGGTCTTTAAGGTGCTACTGGAAGGAATTTTTTTTATTTTGTATGTATGTGTTCATCCTGCAGGAAAATTATGAAATTTCTCAGGAAAGACAACAAAACCCATGATGTTGTGACAACAGGAGTGAAACATGCATTCATCAAAAACAGCTATGGCCTTCCATTGATAGACTGGATGAACAAGATGTCCATCCATGTGGTTCATCTGCGATTCACTGTCATGGTGAATAAATGTGTTGCAAGGGAAACATGGACTTAAGATTTTCCATATGGCTCACTGTTGTTGCAAGAAATGACAGAATTCTCTCTCTCTCTCTCTCTCTCTCTCTCTCTCTCTCTCTCTCTCTCTCTCACCCACCCACCCACCCACCCACCCAGTCTCAGCTCTAATTAACCTATTCCCTTCTCTTTCTCCCTCCTCCCCAATTTTCATTTCTGTGATCTCAATTTCACAGCAGAGAGGACCCAGCAAAGAGACGTTCAGTCACATTATTCTATTTAAGAGCCAAGCTCTTTGCTAGGGGTGACAGTCCTTTTTTTATATAGAAAAGGTCGTTTATCTAATTGCTCTTTGCAGATAAGAATTAATTAGCCCGATTATTTTTCTTAGTTTTTGGATGGGCTCCCCACCTGGAGAGGAGAAATTCCTTCATGTCAGTGATTAATTGCTCAGCCAGAAAGCTTACTGACTTGAATTTGTAATAAATCCCCAGCTCATTCTTTAGGTCACATTAGGAATCAGGCAGATTGCGAGTAAAAAAATATATAAATGCACCAGATAATAAAGCCTTTATACAAACAAGCTCACCTGTGCTGATGAAATGTTTTAATTTATGGGGGCCTGGAGGACAAGGGGAAAGCAGAAGGCTGACATCCGTTTTCCTGCTTCCACAACCTTCTATTGATGTCTAGTGAGGTCAAGGTCAGTGACCCTATACCATGAAGGTCATCTTCCTACTTCTCTAGCTTTTGGTAAGTGTTTGGAGAATGTGCAATGGGGAAAAAATGATGGAGGAATTACAAAGCAGACAGAAATCCCCTTCCCCACCTGCACTCTTTAATAATAGGAGAGATATGTTCCATCTGCCTAGGGCAGGGATGGGGAAGCCTTCTCAGTCCAGGGGCTGTGTTCCCCTCTGGGCAACCTTCTGGGGGGAACCTGCAAGTTGTGGACCAGAGGCAATAGTGGATGGAGTAATGGATTTACTATGTACACAAGCTCACACACCGCTCTCTATCCTCAGTCCAGGCAAGCAAGAGACACTAACAGATTTCAATTACATATTTTGGCAAGGCAAAGACACTCAAGGAGGGCATGAAGATAAGGGGTGTGGTTTGGGGAGAGAGGTTATAGCTTGGGGATAATCCCACAGGCCAGGTGAAGAGGCCTGAAAGGCTACAATTGGCAATTAATAATAATAATAATAATAATAATAATAATAATAATAATAATTTATATACCGCCCATCCGACTGAGTTGCCCCAACAAAAAAATAGTAAAAACACAATACAACTTCAAACACTAAAAACTTCCCTGAACTGGTTTACCTTCATGTGTCTTTTTAAAATCTCATAGATGTTTATCTGTTTGACATTTGCTGGGAGGGTGTTCCACAGTGAGGAGCAACTACCAAAAAGGCCCTCTGCCTGGTTCTTTGTAACCTCGCCTCTCGTAATGAGGGAACCACCAGAAGGCCCTCGGAGTTGGATCTCAGTGTCTGGGGTGGATGATGGGGGTGGAGACTCTTCCTCAGGTATTCAGGGCCGAAGCCTTTTAGGGCTTTAAAGTTCAGCACCAACACTCTGAATTGCACTTGGAAGCATACTGGCTCTGAAGGTTCCTATCCCTAAGCTAAGCCAATGGTTTTCAAAAAAGGGGGTGGTATTGATTTGGAAATGTCTACCATTTCTAAAATTCCTGAACCACATACCCCAATTTAACTCACAATAACTTGGCACCAAGGGACGCAGGTGGCGCTGTGGGTTAAACCACAGAGCCTAGGACTTGCCGATCAGAAGGTCGGCGGTTTGAATCCCCGCGATGGGGTGAGCTCCCGTTGCTTGGTCCCTGCTCCTGCCAACCTAGCAGTTCGAAAGCATCTCAAAGTGCAAGTAGATAAATAGGTACTGCTCCGGCGGGAAGGTAAACGGCGTTTCTGTGTGCTGCTCTGGTTCGCCAGAAGCGGCTTAGTCATGCTAGCCACATGACCCGGAAGCTGTACGCCGGCTCCCTCAGCCAATAAAGCAAGATGAGCGCAGCAACCCCAGAGTCAGTCACGACTGGACCTAATGTTCAGGGGTCCCTTTACCTTTAACTTGGCACCAGACTTCTTCCTTGCCAGATTTCGTCCTTCACAAAACTACCTGGGGGTTCCTTCTAAGATGTTTCTGTGTCAGCACTCACCAGCCAGGCTCTTGTGGTGTGGGAAGTGTGCATAGTTCACAAAGTGTGTAGTATGCAGAGAGACACACCTAGGGATGTAAGAAGGCAGAGACTTCTTTTCCAGCTGGTATTCCTCACAATCAGTGGTGTTTCTAGTCCACTGCAGTTCAGTTTCCACCAAACACTACATGATTTGCCTCCCTGTCCACTATTTAATGCAAGCTATAGAACTATTTACATGACTTATACCCATTTCAATGTAAAGAAAACATCAAAACGATGTAAAAAACGCCATTGATTATGTCTTGTTTGCAAACTTAAAAAAAACAATGATGTGAACATCTGCCAATCATATTTGCTTGACTGATTTCTCTTTCTGAACAGAGATGAACATGGGAAGTGCAGCAATTTCCACTTCTTTTTCTCCAGGATCCCATGACACACCAGCATTTTGTGCAGTATATTACTTCACAGTGTGCTATCAGAATAGATGCTATGCTCATGTTTGTCTAGTCAGGATTCTTCAGATTACCCTTTTCAAAATACAGAACATTGGAGAGAGTTGTTTAATGCAATATTTCCTCCCTTCAGAAGGCAACAGTATGGGATGACTAAGTATCTCCACTGAAAAATAGTCTCACTTGTAAAAGGGCAATGCGGCCCTAGAGTGGGAAAATGTGCTTTTGTGTTTATCTTGAAAGGAGATTTTTCGTAATTTCTTGTTTTACACTGTAAAAGAGCTTTGTAAATTTCTCCATCTATCAACACCTTCTAATTCCTTGCTGTGTGGTATAGACCTGAATCTCAGCCCTTAATCCAAGAGGCCAATCTTGCCTATCCAATATCATGAGTTGCAGGAAACCACAGCCTCTGTAAGCCCACAAGCTTAGTGGCTGCTTTGGTGCCAGAGGAACCTGTTAAAGCTGGCTTCTTAGCTTACATGAAATTAATTGGGGATGTGATCATGCATCTTCAATCATTTCTACCTGAAAATTGTATCTGTATCTACAAAGATTCATAGATATATAGAGGTGTAATGGGCAAATAAAATTGCTGGACTGGCCATTTGATTGCATTCATATTGGCAAGAATGACAACAACAGGCACCTCTGCCCCAAATATCTGAAAGACTGCCTCCATTTAGGGTTTGTTCTGGCAAAATACAGGACAAGGGTGGTGTGGTTGGGGGACAACCCCCCCCAATCTGGTGCTGAAGTGACTTCAGAACAATCTATTACAAACTCTGGCAGCCCAACAGGATACCCCCCCAATTATTTCCACCTGTTTACTAATCACTGCTGCCTTTTTTTAAAAAAAAAAAAAAGTGCTCACAGACTGACTGTTTAATTAACTGTTCTAGGGTCATTCCTGATATCAATGTCAAGCTGACCAGTTGGTAGTTGGCTGGGTCTTCTCTCCCCACCTTTTGAAGAAGAGGCAACATCTGCCCACCTCCAGTCTGCAGGGACCTCACCTGTTCTCCAATAATTCTCAAATATTATAGACAAAGGCTCTGTGATTACAACTGCAAGCTCCTTTAGTACCATTGGATATCATTCATTAAGCCTTAGAAATTTGAATTCATTCAAAGTAGCTAGCTGTTCCTTAACCAACTCTTTCCTATCTTATGCTGCAGCTCCCTATCTGCATCATTTATTCTATTATCTCCAGGTGGGGCACTATTTTCCATTTGTGAGAAGACAGAGGGAAAGTGGGTCTTGAGCAGTTCTGCCTTCTCACTATCACCAAATAGCATTTCTCCATTTTCTCCATGTAGAGGACTGTCACGGTCCGGTTTACAGGCGGTTGAAGTCCTGGCTGAGGATGTCGGGACCGGGGGCAAGACGGCGGGGTGGGAGCAGGAATGGGAGTCCGCAATCCAGGAGTCAGGAAGCCAAGGGTCCGAGAATCAGGGAGCAAGGAGTCAAGAAGTTAAACGCAGCAAAGCAGGAAACGTGTTGCAGTGGAAAGAGCCAAAGGGAAATGCTGACCTTATATCCCTTCCTGGCCCTTGTCACCAGGTGCTGTGGGTTACCAATTGGCCTCACCTGTGCGGTCACGCCTTGCCTCTTCAGAACAAACTTAGAAAAGCCCCAGTCCTGCGAAGCCCTACTGGTCAGAGGGCCTGGCTCCTGCATGCACTCCTGAAAAGGACTTACTATTTCCTTATTCTTTTGTTTCATACGTTGTCAAAAAAAAACCACCCCCTTATTCTTATTTTTAACCTCTCTTGCAAAGCTGAGCTCATTCTGAGCTTTAGCCCACCTGACCTTCTCCCTTCAAATGTTATATTCTTTTTTTGATGGTTTCCCTCTTCTTTTTCATTTTCAATTTTGTATACAGTACATGTCCCCTTTTAATGTCAGCTCATCTGTAAGCTCCTTATGCACCCACAGTGGTTTCTTTAGATGCCACCCACTTTTCTTTCTTATTAGAATTGTTTGTAATTGTGCCTTCTGTTGGAGCAAAGCTAATGCATGTCTTTCTCTTGAGTGTCAAGTTAATGCACGTTTTGGTTTCAACCACCAGAGGACACTGTTTGTATAGCAATCTAGCCAGCACTTACTCGTACGTTCTTTCTCTAAGTCAACTCCACCCCTAAAAGCTGACAAGATGTTGCTATCTCCATTCATCCTGTAAATAGTTTCTGCATGAATAAAGCCTTTGAACTCTAGATACTGTCAGTGATTACTTCAATCTAATTCATCCAAGCTGCAAGGTTTGCCAACATCTTCAATATCTTCCCTTTAAGAAACTCCCATCCATCATGGACTCCCTTCTCTCTGAGTATTTCTGACCATGGAATCTCAGCCAGTAGATCCTTAAGATTTTTTAAATTAGCTGTCTTAAAAGTCCAGAGTCTGTGTCTGACTACAGTCAGCTTTCCTTTTCCCCTGTATAATCAAACCCGAGAAGACACGGTCATTTCCTCACAAGGTTCCCATAGCTTCCACCTCTTTGACCAGTTCTTCCTCTGAGCCTTCTTCCCTTGGTGGGTCTCCAGCGGGTTCCTCCCACCATTCCTCTGCATCCAACCAGTCCACAACACCCAATAATCACTTGCTTGGGTTTGCGAAGCATCCAGGAGGACTCTAGGACCCTGTCAGAGTCCTCATGCCTCTTTCTTGAAGCTGAGCAAGCACTTACCGGGTTTTAAGAAGGCATCCCACCTCAGCAGTGCATCTGATGCAACCACACTGCTCACACTGCCCTATATCTGCCTCTGTTGAGAGAAGGCATTCTTTGTGGCAGACCCTAAACTGTGGAACTCCTTTTCCACAGCGGTGCATGCAGCACTTTCATTGTACAGCTTTTGAAGGATGCTGAAGATGCACCTGTTTACCCTGGATTTTGACATGGGAGGTATATATTTTTAGGACCCACATATTTTTGTGATTGCAAGTTGTTTTAAACTGTTTATAATGTTTGAATGTTGTAGCTTGTACTGGGACCTTAGGATAGGTAAATAACAACAACAACAGGGTAATTGAAGTCTCCCATGGCTACTATATCTCTCCCTTTTAAATGTTTGGTATCTGCTCAAGAAAGGCATCATCTTTCATTATAGCTTGGTGGTCCATAGTAGGACTGGAAGACCCATGCTTGTACTCAACTAACCCCTACTTAGAGTAGATGTATTGAAATTAATTGACCTAACTTCGTCATGTTTATTAACGTCAGCAATAGATACAACTTCCATGATCAAATGTCACTAAGCTGTGAGGATCACTGAGTGTCCTATCTCTCTCTCTCTCTGTTCTCCTGTCTCTTTTAGTCTAACCTACCCCATAGGGTTGTTGTACAAATAAACTTGAGGATCCATTGAGATGCCTTGAGCTCCATGGATGAAAGATGGGATATACATGCAAATAAGGATATGTAGTCAAATCTTTCCTTAATCCTTTTTTGGGGGGAGGGGGGGAGACCTCTGAGATTTAAAAAAAAATTGCCATTTGATGTTGGGAGAATTTCCATTACTCCTTGGACTCACACGTCGCTCACTCAAAGTCATCAGCGGGGAAAAATCAAAGCAAAAAAACATTCTGTTCCTTGTCAAGCCTTCTGATCCCCCTATCAATTACCTGTCAGAAGATGGGCTTATGTGCCTTGTCGTTAATGAGCCTCACTGTGGCAATTAACAAACAAGTCCCACAAAGAATTAAATCCTGAGCTCAGGTGACCAATTGTTCAATAAATATTGACACAGGCATCAGCGAAAGTATATTGTATTGGATGTGTGCCAGATTAAACGCAATGGCCGGGGAGACCAAGAAATGAGGAATGTTGTTTGATGTCCTCTTCAACATGAAGAAATATGAAGTCTCAGTGCACTTATCCTTTCCCACTCATGTGCAGCTCTTCAATGGGCCAATACTTTCATGTTTTCCTTTTATGAGCAGAGATGACTGCATTAACATACATCTTAACTAGCTTTGTGAGTCCATAGATGGCTGATCAGCCCAATCTTTTGCCCAGATGAAAGCAGAGCAAAGCAGCTCTTGACAAGACTTTGTTCGCTGCTGGTACTACTTGACACACAGCTGCATTAATGGGCTTGACTTGGTAGTAATTGGATCCAGTGCTGATGATTGGGCTCCCTCACTTTTGAACTTTTGGTTGCCACACTGAAATCCATAGCTACGAGCTATGGTCTACCTCCAGTGCCTCCAGTAATGCTTCTGAGTACCAGTTGCTGGAAACCACAGGAGGAGAGAATGCTCTTGTCCTTGAATCCTGCCTGCAGGCATCTGGTTGGCCACTATAAGAACAAGATGCTGGAGCAGATTCACCTGATCCAGTAGGATTGTAGTGCCGATCCAAGTTTATCTTTTGTTCTGATCACGTATCACAACTCTCATATACAACAGCCTGGGAGGAGAGAGCAGGGACTGCACTAATTAGCCCTGACATTGTTTGTCCTGACTAGCTCCCCACAGCACATCTGTGCATACAGCACAAACATCTGTGTGAAGGGATCTTTCATGCATACCTGGAAGACTCTTCAGTTTGGTTGGCAGATCATGTGAAAACTTTCATGCATACTGCTGTACATGCGAAGGTCCCTTCCCTGTATACATGTGCACTGAACATGTGGACACTAGGAGGTATAGCTTCCTGTCTCAGCCCTGCTCCTGTGATGGCCTGTGTTGCTTAAACACCTGGATAGGGCTTCTTTAGCACATACTTTGTTAATCTCAATGTGTCCTTAAAAGATGAGAAATTCTAAAAACATGTGTTGACTTATTTAACTGAGTTTTTCAAAACCCATATATCTTTAAAATGGCACACAACCTTTCTAAACTGATTATATTATTAGAGCACGGTGTGTCTTGTGTAGAGATCTCTTGCACATGGCTTAGACCATAGCTGGAAAGACTACAAAACCCAAGATGCAGAGTATGGCCAAGTGAAATGCATGATTTGTCTGAAAATATATGGGACCTTTGCTTGAAGTAAGCAACTGAGAATTGACAAGTGCCCAGAATTCAAAGTGGTGGGTGGATTTTCTTACAAAATCCAATGGGCTGAAAGCAAGATTCTTCATTCATCCTTCCCTTGACTTAATTTGAACCACAGGGCATCTTTTTACTCTATTTTTTTTGTCCTTTTAACCTTTAGGAGCTTTCTTTTTGTGCAGGGAGGCATTGGAGGGCAGAGGCATAGGAAAGAGGATTGCCTTCCTGCTGAAAGAAACCAGCAAGAACTTTGTCAAGGAATGAACTCTTACTCTAACCCACACCTCATTTGTCACCCTGATGGTCTGGAGGAAAGTGACATTTACAAACTGGGAATGTGAGCACATCCATTTCGCCAGCCTGACACCCTGATATAATAACTATTTACCTTGAGAAAGAGAGGACCGAGATTTCCGATTCTTGTGAATCTTCTCACTTCGGCACTTATTTTCTCACTCTGTCAAACATCCCCAGATTAATGGAACAATTTGTTCAACAAATCATATTAGCAGAAAGCGCACAGGGTAAAGAGAGTGGAGGCAAGGGACGTTGGGCATTTTTTCTGCTCATTCATACTGGTAGTATCTCCGCAAATAAAAATGTAGTTATGCCTGACATTTACAGAGGTACAATGTGAAAGGGAAAAAGTGTAATGACTTTAGGCAGTTGAGAGATCGCTTTACAAGAACAGTACTGCTCAAAAGGGAATAAGATAAAGTTACACACAGCATCTAGATGGAGCTTCTTTCTGGAACCTATTTGTCAAACACAACAGCAGGGATCCATCGGTATTTAAGGGGAATGTGGGTATGGGGGGGGAGAGTTTTCCATTAAAATTAACCACTTTGTGCTTACATGGACTGGAGCGGATGGGGGAAGAAGAAAGGAATTTTTTTTATTGCAGGCCCCACTTCTGAAACGGTTGGCAAAAAAGAGAGTGAAATAAAGAGAGTTGGAACCATCCAGCGAATGGTTCCTGCACTTTTGAAAAGGAGGCTGGTAATGTTGAAGGACCTTATCTAACTGAGCTTTAATGACATCAGTGGATTTGGGGATGGCGTCCTTAATGGCACAGGTTGCACGGGGCACCCTTCATGTCTCTGATGTGCAAATGAAGGGATGAGGTGCCCGCATGGCTCCTAACCCTTTGGCAACAAATCCTGTGCTTGCTGAATTAGGATTTTCATAATACGAGTCCATTAATATGCCCATTAATCATCCGAGGCTGGGGATCGGAAGACGGGTTCTGTTATCCATTAGAGGAGTAGCATTCTGGAATAGGCTCCTTAAAACAGTTGTGGTAGCAAGCAAAGAGCCTCATTAGTTTCAAGTATAGTTGACTGAATATATGAAGGGATTAGATATAAATAGCACACACGCACGCGCGCGCAGACACACACACAGTCTAATATTTGAAGGTGTTTCAGAAATGCAATGGCAGAATGGATGCTCACATGGTACGTTGCAAATTGCAAAGCTTATTTCCAACAGGCTAGAGCCACAATGTAAATAACTACTTCAGGCATCCCCAAGGGATTGGGCCTGCCCAGGTGGGTTTTTTACTCCTTTGGTGTGTGCTTTTGAGCAGACACGCACCCCCAAAAAACCATAATACAAACTGCTTTTGAAAGTCGTCATATTTTCAAATATATTTTTTAATGCTCCAGGAAGAGCTGGTGTTTGGAAATACCAGCCTAAAGATACACCTCTGGCTTTTATGTGTGTTAGGCATGTAGCACAAAGGAAAGTGTCATATCAATGTATGGTTTACATTCATTGTTCCTACTTTTCCCTCCCAAATGCTTGCCCACAAGGGAATGCGGCTCTCGGTTCTTCCCTTGCTTGCCCTCCAGGGAATGTGGCTCTCAGCCCTGCCCTTCATTACGCAGGACTAGTTGTATGTTCATGTATACACACAACTTTGATTTTTGTCTTAGGAAAGTTGTGGTTTCAGAGGACCGGATCCTCCTCCTGAAAAATACCTGAATTTTCTTTTCCTAGTTGACATTCACAACCGTTCACAGTCACTTCTCCTCTTCTGCTGTTCCAGAAAACAAATGTTTAAATATATATATTTCATCCCTCTTTGAGCGATTCCAGTCAATCAGGGATCACGTCCTGGGCACAATGATGTCATCATGACACAAGGTAGCCATTCATATTTGGCTATTTGCTGTCTCTTGATGTGTCTAAAGGCAAATTGTGTTAGAGTGAAGGCAATAATTCATCTGCTGCTCACATGGGCCATCTTAGCCAACCAGGACTGCTTTCAGATCGGAACAGGTTCTCAAACTTTTCACAGCGGTTCTGGGGTGGTGGTGGTTGGAATTGCCAAATATGGTCTCCTTTGAAATTCCAGTGAGCTGTGTGGGAGTAGGCAAAATGGTAGAAGAGGTGTAAAGGGTGGGGGTGGGGTGGGGTTGGTCAGGTAAGGGGGTAATTTGGGTTGGTGAGCAGAGTTAGCAGGGGCTAGAGCCCCTGTGTGTGTGTGTGTGTGTGTGTGTGTTTGTTTAGTGTGAAAGAAATTACCCAGCGGCCCAGAGTGGCTGAGGAAACCCAGTCAGATGGGTGGGGTACACATGATTAAATTGTTGTTGTTGCTGCTGTTGTTAACTGGAGCAGCTTCACCCTAAAAGTATCACACAGATGAGGTGAAATAATAGATCCCACGCTCACTAAAGAAAGCCAAGCTCCTCAGTGTGCAAATTGATTCACTGTCCTTCGATCCCACTAGTTTTAAGCCAAATAGCTCAGCTATTTGGACCAGTCATTCACACATTCACCTTTTGTGCAAAATGGCAGAGAGACCTACTTCTCTCTGACATGTGGCTGAAAGATGAGCTAGGCTTCTCTTTGCTGCTTGGTAGCTCTGTCAGGCCTTGCAAGCGACGAGATGTGCCAGGTAATAACATCGAAGGAGAGAAAACAGAGAAAGTCCAGCAGCAGACCAAGCTGCAGAGCTATATTTCCCCCTGACATTCAAGGTCGTGGCATAAAGAAACCCAGGACAAGCGTGTGTCAGTTTTCATTGAGGAGGCAAGGTATAGTAGCATTGTGCTGGGCACCCAGTGATAAATTAATGTCACAGCAAACTTGGAGCGTCCTTTCAAAAGTATGGGACAAATGATGCACCATTACATGGTGTATTTTCAAGGCAATCAAAAAAAGAAAAAAAGAAAAAGAAGGTGATGCTTGGAGAGTAAGATATAACTCAGAATAGAAGGAAATGGAAGGTGTTCAAAATCAGCGCAGTGCTAACAAATTCCCTTGTACTTTCCTCCCCCAACCCTTCTCTATTAATTAATGAGATTAAAAATTACATTCTGAAATTATTGGGGGGGGGGAGATTCAGTGAAATTCTCGTGAGTGAAATGCAGGGTCTTGAAGAAGAAGAAGAAGAAGAGGAGGAGGAGGAGGAGGAGGAGGAGGAGGAGGAGCTTTATTTTGAGTTTTGAGGTGGCTGAGTGGTGTTGGTGAGTCACCTTTCATTCTGCAGCCTTCCTGGGTACCCAGACTTGAATCAAAGCCCCTGCAAGTACATCATGAATTAACTGCTCCTACAGGAGGACCTTTTTCAGATCAGGAAGAGTGGGCAGCCAGGGAGGCTGCAGAATACTGAAGAAATGCACCCTTGGCCATGGGTAAAGTGCAGGGTAGTTGTTGTCTTGCCCTTCTTACTTCTGAGAGGGCCAAGGGATGTTTGTGAGTGTCTTTCTTTCATTCTGGAAGTTCTCTCCCCAGTGGTCTGCATTTCTGCAGCTCCCCCAGGTGCCCACGCTTCAGTCGAAGTCCAGGAAAAGACACCAGGTGGTAGCTCATCCCATGGGGCTTTTTCAGATCAGGAAGTGCAAGCAGCCAGGGAGGCTGCAGAAAGACTGGAGAAATGTTCACTAGAAATAAAAAGCAACAACACACAACACTTTGCACTGATAGCATAAACTAAAAATCCTGCATGCTCTGAAATTCTCAAGCCTGCATATTGGGCGATGCTACTGAATACCAATTGCCAGAAACTGCAAGAGGAGAGAATGCCCTTGTGCTGAAGTCCTGCTTGAGGTTTTCCCACAGGAACCTGGTTGGCCACTGTGAGAACAGGATGCTGGACAGGATGAGCCATTGGCCTGATCCAGGAGCTAGGTTCTTCTTATGTCCTTATGTCCCTCACTTTCCCCTTTTGGTAAGTGACAGAGAGATCAGCACAGCTTCACACATGCAGCCCCACCAGCTGCTACTGCATTTAGCCCCCTAGTCTGAGGTTTCTCACCTCTAATATAAATCAGAGGTGTTAGACCCATGGTCCTATCCTCCTATCATCCCTGACCATTGGCCATGCTGTCTGGGACTGGTGGGAGCTGGAGCTCTATGTCTAGGAGGCCGCAGTTCCCCCATTTCTGCTCTAAATCCAGTGCCTGACAACATGGCATGATAACATGGCATTCTCAAGTTTCTGGTGAGGGTCAGGACAATGTTTCTTGGATCATGATATTAGTGGCGGGTGAAAAATGCCTCTCATCACTCTCTGGGACATGAGGGAGCACTATCACTGTAGTTGCCAGGACCATAAAACACATGCAAGCAGCATTAGTGGAAATGAGTCGAGGGGACGTTTTCATGACTCTAGTTCCCACCAGGAAGCCCCTTGGTTCTAAGCCAGATAAAAGTTCTTTAAAAAAAGTTCCACCCAGGCCTATTTTTGCCTGAAGTAAAATTAAAGGCAGACTCCCGGGGTTCCTCCTGAAGCAAAACTGGAAGATCAAAAGGTCAGGTTTCTTGCGAGGGAGAAGAAAAGAGATGGTATCTGCTAGATACAGATGAGGCTTCTAATGCTGGACTGAGAGGAATCCAAGGCATCTCTCCTTATCCAAAGACCAAATGATTACTTAAATTGCCAGGGCCCATAAATATGTATTAATTAGAAGTGACTTGGCCAGCTTCATGAATCATTTAAAATAAGCCAAGGAGCCTTCGCAGGCAGCTTGGGTTGTCAATTACGGCGCCACATAACCATGTGTAAATGGGCGCCGGACACCCACATAGTCAGGGATCTAAATTATCTGTGAAACCTCAGGTTAATTCAAAGACAATGGTGCAGGCATCATATGCTCAGGTCCTTGGTGCACAATCTATAGAAGCCTCCTTAGCGGAGGCATAAATATAGCCTCATAATCAAGTGTTCCTTCAGCTCTCTCCCGCTGAGCCAGTAACAGGCTAAAGTGTTTAAGCTGATACCAACCCAGCATGCGGCGTCTTAATCAGCACCAGCCTCCTACACCTTTTTTCCCCGAGCTTCAGCACAGCGGAGGCACTGACCTCCAGAAAATGTCTCCATTTTCATGTTCAAAATTTGCCTACATTAGTCATGCTATTAACGCTTTCGGAGCCTGAAAGGTTCTGGTCTTCTTCTTGTGGAGGAAGCGGGGAAGGGACATGGGCTTTTCAGAAAGCGAGGGGAACGGGAAGCCTTGCGGTTTGACATGAGGCCCTGCCGCCGGTTCAAAAAGATGCTGCTCTCAGAGCCGCCAGGCTTATAGCAACAACCATATGAGGTAGGCCAGGCTGTAAGAAAAAGCAGGTTTTATTCAATGTCAGACTTACTCTGAGTGAACTCACTGAAGTGAACACAAGTCACATTCACACCGCACTTTTAAGGCACTGCGACATCACTTTAAACGGGCATGGCTTCCATGGAGGGGGAGAGAGAGAGAGAAATCACTTTGGGAGTTTGTACAGTGGTACCTCGGGTTAAGTACCTAATTCGTTCCGGAAGCTGTTCTTAACCTTAACCTGTTCTTAACCTGAAGCACCACTTTAGCTAATGGGGACTCCCACTGCTGCTGCGCCGCCAGATCATGATTTCTGTTCTCATTCTGAAGCAAAGCTCTTAACCTGAGGTACTATTTCTGGGTTAGCGGAGTCTGTAACCTGAAGCGTATGTAACCCGAGGTACCACTGTAGTCCTGTGAGGGAAAGAGGGGCCTCCTAACAACTCTCAGCTCCCATAACAAACTACAACTCCCAGGATTCTTTGAGGAGAACCATGACTGTAAAAATAGTATGATGCTGCTGTATAGTGTTGAGGTAGTATTAGCTGCAGAAGGGCATTTGGGATAAAGAAAC
The DNA here is from genome assembly GCF_965112155.1 of Podarcis liolepis. Lineage (NCBI taxonomy): Eukaryota > Metazoa > Chordata > Lepidosauria > Squamata > Lacertidae > Podarcis > Podarcis liolepis. The sequence goes on from NC_139569.1 coordinate 30,899,602, forward strand.
GGCACCCAAACTTCTGCAATAAAAGTTGGTTTTGAGAAGGACACATGCCTTTACATATATTATTCTCATGAGTTGTGTTCGGTCATATCATCCTTTGGGTCTGTCCTCCTTACAAAACACAGAATGCAAAACAATGAAACAACAGGGCAATGCCAGTTTTCCCCAAACCTCAGTTCACCCTTAAGACTGGGCTTGTAAATGACAATTGTCTCTGAAACCTCCAGGGATGGGATGGTTTCTGCCCTTCCTGCCTTGAGGGCCAAGAGTGGTAAAACTACAGAAGCTGGCGATTGTAGCCTTGGTTCCTTCAGGTAAAAGCGGGGCAGGGGGGAAATCTGGGTGGTAAGATAGGTGTGGGATCGATTCAATCAGCCACGATGGGCAATGACGCCCTTTTTGCCGGGTTGAACTTTCTCTCCAGTGGTACCAGAGTTCAAACGGCAAAGCCCTGCGCCTGACCAGGTTCAGAGGGCCTTATCTTTTGATCCCAGAACTTCCACCCGGCCGACGGGGCGCACGTGGAGGAGCTGGCGTGTCGTTCATTCCAAGCAGCAAGCCCTTCCGATGGGAAGTCGCTATTACAGGCTCTCTTGACACTTGCCCACAAAAAACTGCGAATAGAACAATCTGGCAGCTGCAGGGACTTCCTCGTATACATGTGCTGTCCTTCTATCTCTTCCTGAGAGGGCGGCGGGCCGGTTGGCGTTGACCTCCTGTCTTCAGGAAACAGGCGGTCGGCATGGGGTGGTGAGTGGTAGGTGGGACAGCCGGGGCTAGTGGGGGTGCGGTGGGGAGCCCAGGGAGGGGAAGAGGTGGAGCCGACAAGAAAATATTTGCTTGCTGGCTACAGCACTGACACGCGCTGGCCAGGCAATGGGAAAACAAAAGGGGGATGTCTGTCTGAAAAATATATATATAAAGGCAGGATATGAGGCTGCACAAGGGACTCTGGAGACCTATAGGGAGTAGGCAGGGACTTTTCTGTCTTCCCCTATTGTTTAATTAAATGCACACATGCACACACACACATCCTGTGCCTTCTTTATCATGCCATCAACTAGAGGGGGGGAATAAACATACACACAACAGTTCATTCATCTTCAGGCAATAGGCTTTTCTTGATATATTTGCTGGACTTACCAAATCTTGCAAATGAGCTGATCAGAATAATAGATTCCAGAAGAGAGAGAGAGAGAGAGAGAGAGAGAGAGAGAGAGAGAGAGAGAGAGAGTGTCAGGATGGGATATGTGTTTTCCCCTTCCTGTTTTAATTCTTCCATGATTTTTATGACCTCCCCTTGTATGTAAAGCTCTTTCTAAATATTGTCTGGAAATTCTCTTGTGCCCACAGTGGTTTTCAGCTTAAAGACAGCTCTCTTTGTCTCCCAGCTACCTTCCCGGCAGAACGATCTGTGTCTGAGGCAGATGAGTGATGTGTGTCTTTCTTTTCTTGGTGTTTGTTTGTTTGTTTATTCCTGGCCACTGGAAATGTTCTACTCCCCTTCTAAAATATTTTGCACTTCACGTATAAGAAAGAAAACCTAGATCTATTGCCTTGAAGCATTTTCAGTCCTTAACCTTTGCAGGAAGCTGTGTTATACTGAGCCAGACCATAATTTCATCTAGCTCAGTATTGCCTACACATACCCGCAGCAACTTTCCAGGTTTTAAGACAGGGGACATGCCGAGAATCTGGAAATACTTGGTTTGAAAAGCTGGGATTTTACAGGATTCAAATTCTCTTTTTCTCCAGTGCTCTGGCTGGGTCAAATGTCAACCTGAGGTTCTGACAGTAAAGAACAATGCAAGGAAGAGGGAAGAGGGAAGAGGGAAGAGGGAAGAGGGAAGAATTTGACAAGACAATCTTCCTCTTTGGGACCTGTGGCATTCCCCTCAAATCACATCCTGCTGGGAATGTTACTTTGGGCTAGAGAAGGCCGCAGGTATACACAGGAAGCAGTGGCAGAGGAACGGGGGGTGCGGAGGGAGTGGACCGCCCCTGGCACTACTATTCTGGTAGGGTGCCATTGCGGCAGCCCCCCCAGACACGCACCATGCTCCCCCCTGCGCACCGGGCACCACACCCCCCCAGGCAGTGCACCACACCCCCAGAACACTTGTCATGCCCTCACAGGTGTCATACCATGCCCCTGGGATGCGTGCCACGCCTCTGCGCATGGCGTGTCACACCCCTGGGATGTGCGCCACGCCCCCAGGGGGCACGTCATGCCCCCCACCTGCTCTCCGCCCCTGGTAGCGGAGCATGCAGCTTCGCCACTGACAGCAAGCTGCCTTCTTCTGAGTCAGACCATTGACCGGCAGCAGCTCTCCAGAGACTGAGGCATGGCATTGTTACCCGACCTACCTGGAAATGCCAGCGATTGAACCTGTTGCCTTCTATGTGTGAAGCAGTTTTTCCACAGAGCTATTGCCCTTCTTGCCTCCATCCTTCCTTAAAGGCTGCATATGCCCCAACATTTCTCCAACAAAAATAGAGGTGTCCTATTCCATAATAATACTAATACTAATAATTAGAAAAATAATACAAATAATTAGGAAAACAGGGAGACTTGGAGCATCTGAGGCTGCAGGGTGAGGCAGCCCCTAATTTGCAGAGGAGGAACCCCCATCCTAAATGCCCCATTCTTTCCCCCTGCAATATCTCATGTAAAATAGGGCAGTCACAGTTCAACGCGGTTGAGTGAGAACACATGAGATATGGCGAACCTGCAAGCAAACTGGGGCCAAGCTGTTAAGGGCTTTATGTAATAACAATAACACCCTGAACTTGGCCAGGTAAGAAATCAGCAACCAGTGCAGATCTCTGAGCAAAGCTGTAATATACAGCCAGGGTCTCACAGGCAGGGAGGCCACCAATAGGTGGCACCAGAGCAAATGGCAGGCATAGTCAACGAATTCTAATTGTGTCCCAGCCTTTTCCTTGCAGAGGTCTAGAAGGGCAACACTGAGACTAAGGAGGAGAAGGGAACTGAGAGGCAGTTCCACCCACTGGACTGGCTGTAAGTAAGAAGGCAGGGAGGTAGGGGTTGGCAGACTGGGGTTGGTGTCTTCCTCTTTCCCTCCAGTCCCTCTTCATTTTGTGTTGTGCCTTTTAGATTAAGATGGGTCAGGCAGTGCCCCCTTTTGAGCTAACAGAGCAGCCTCAAATATCTCATAATAATCTTAAGAGCATTTTTTTACATACTATGCAACGGAAAATAAAATTGCCTACCTGCTTGCCAAGCAAGCCCGTGCTATAAATAATGGATAATACCATATCTGAAATACCTGTAGAGTGAAAATAAAAATTAAAAGGGGAGGGGGAGGGGAGAAATGGATTGCACCTTTCCTTTTCCCACCCCATCTTCACCTCTCTCTCTTCTTTCTTTCTTTCTGTATATCCAAGAACGATGACAGTTAAAAGAGGCATCGACTCCTGAAAGCTGAAAGGAAATATTCGAAACTTGGTTACCCTGCACAGCTTGTTTCAGCACTGCCTTATATATACAAAAACAGGGAGGGTTCCCCTCCCCTTTCAAGCTAGACAAATATTGATACATATGGCTAATGAGAGCACCTGGCATAACAGGTGAAAACGCTGAAGGGAAAGGAATGAGATGGAAACTTGACGACACCCGTGCTGTGCCAGCCATCCCCCTGTCTATTTACAATGGCATCCTACTGAATATATATATATATATATCTGTTGCGCCAGTAAACAGATGTGCTAAAAGTGGTAGTCACTATTGAAAGAAAAGGAAGGCGATTTCCTGATTTATAGGTATGGTTTTTCCTAGGAACTGGGCATGCTTGAAGATTTCTCTCTGTGAGACTTCCATTTGAGGATGAGTGTGACAAGGGGAGGTGTCTCAGATGGGTACAGACAATGGAGAATACCAACCAAAACAGAAATTGCCAATGTTCACTTATTTGTGCCTATCTGGAATGGAAATCCATCCAACAAATGTCCTCCCTATCTGTTCTTCCTGTTGCTTTCACTCCACAAATGATACTTGATTGATTAAACACCCCCACACCCTCACACACATTATTGTGCTTCCTTTACACTGAAATGAATGGCGTGGAATAACGTGATGCAGTTATATAATTTGCATAAGTAATTGCATAAATTAGACAAGTTGTGCACTTTCACCAGAGCAGACAATGAGAAGAATAATGTAGTTTTCCGTGGAAGACATGGTTTTTATTTATTTATTTAATAAGTCTTTATCCTGACTTTCTCCCAAGTCAGGATTCAAGGCGGACTATAACATTTAAAATAAACATCAGTTATAAAATACAGAATAATAGCAGCAAACTAGTTGTAAAGAATAATTAAAATACATCTAAATATCTAAATATCTAAAACCAGCAATTAAAAAATAATTTGATGAATTGCAGCAGTGTGGGAACAGTTGAATACAGGCTGGAATGGAAAACAATGCCCTGTCATCACTCTGGATCCAAGAATCACCACGGCATGGCCCAACTGGTGACCCAGCTTGTGAGAAAGGAAGTGTGGGAAATAGAAGTACCTGCCTTTGCATCTTCCTTCTGGAATGCCCTGCAGGCAATAAGGGTGGGCTGAAAGGAGGGTGCAAGAGTGGAAACAGGTCTTGGGAGATGCACACATACACTCAGGATGTTGTGTTTCCATCCCAGAACATGCTAGGAAATCTTACTTGAAAATAGGGAAGAGATATTTATTCAGGCTAGTAGCAGTGAGTCGAAGGCCCAGAAGTCAAAATTCTAAGGTACAAGGCAAGAGGTTTGTAACTAAATGGAAGCCATGAAACTGTCCCAACAGTTGATGTACCCCTCCGGCCAAACTTTTAAAGACAAGGCAGGGTGAGCTCACACACAAGACTCTCTTGCCCTGTGAGTCTGCTGGGTAGATCCCGCAGCCTCCATCTCCACTGCCACCTCCTCCTGTTCAGCCTCTCTCTCTGGCTGGTCAAAGTCATCCTTCACCACCTCTCTCACTGATGAGGCTGTACACTCTGCTTCGCCCTCTCTGACATCTGGAGTCCCGAGGGCAGGTCTTCCTTCAAACCTGGGAGCCAGCCTTCCAATCCCCACCTGCTTCTTCTTCCTTCTCTTCCTCCTGGTTCATCTGATACAGCCAAGACATCCCAGATCTGGATGGAGCCAAGGGGCCCTTTAAAGCAGACTCACATAAAGAGCAGGCATCGGTGAATGGAGGTGAGATCTGTTTGTCTGCTACACTGTGGCTTTAGAACTGGTGTATCCTAAAGCGTGGCTTGTGAATCATCAGCGCTCCATGAGTTTCATGCAGGTGGTTTGCAACAGGAGTTATGCAGAGTAGCAGAGTGCCTTTTGTGTGGTAGAGGGAGACAAACAGGGAGTATATAATCTACACTGTCATTCATAGAACCTGGTTGTCCACTCAGAAGGTGAACAGGATCAACTGGAAGTGATAGCAAGCGGAGGCTCTGTTTTTCTCAGAAGCTCCAGCTGGTGGCAGGATGAGCAAAGGTCTCAAGCCAGGAAAAGAGGCTGACAAGGTCCTTGAAAGAGGTGGAGAGTCGATACAGGGCAGCAGCAGGCTGAATTCTGAATCTGACTTAAGACTCAAGTCAAGGAATATTACACTGAACTCCAGAGAACTCTATTTAACACAACAGGCACATCCATTGCACCCATCATTACACCGAGGTCATTGTGGGAAATGTAAATGGCAGCCGATGCAGCCTCCCCCTTCTGCTCCTGCCATGGCACTGGAGCCCCAGATATTTCCTACAGATGCTGGATGTTGATGTCAATTCTGGCAGCAATGGGACTTTGAATGCTACAAACCTGTGAACCAGGGATCTCAAGAGGCAGTGACAATTTTCCCAATACAAACTGAATGCCTGCCTATGCTCCTCTAGCCATGACAGGATTTCCCTTTAACAGTATTTCATGCAAATGATTTAGGTCTAGGCTGTCTTGAAAGTCGATCTGCTTGCCAGTTTGTGTTTTGCAATGCACTGCCGATACATTTTGGGCAAATGCAAACAATGAATCTGCTACATATGTCCTCTTATTAATGTTTAAGTTTTACCATATGGGACCTACTTGGAAGAGTGGATCATGATGAAAGAAACTGTCAGTGCACGGGAACACAAGGATGGCCAGATGACAGGCCTACACAATGAGCAGCCGACCCAAACTGAGCACTGCCCAGCAGCTGGGGATCAGGGCCTGGGAGGAGAGAACTATTGCCCTCTGGTTTTGTTTGCCAGGGATCAGTCCCATTTTCAGTGTTAGGGCTCGAAACTTATGTAAGACTAGCGAAAAGTTCCTGTTTCAAGTGCAGAATGTATTTTGCTAGCTGCAGAGTTCAGAGCACCCCCATTCATCAGGGATGAGATGGAAGGGCTGGCAGATCAGAGGGCGGCGTTTCCTGGCAGATTTGAGTCCTGACATCTCCTTTTCATGGAAATTAAGTGCTGCTGTCAACTTTCATATTAATTTTGTCTAAGCAGAAGGTCTATCATCAACATAGCCCCCCAGCCCCAATAGCAACAAGAAACAGCCCCACCCTGAACATTTTGACATTAAGCAAGGAGCTTATAATTAAAGGATGCTGCCATTTTGCCAGGCTTTCATTCTTAGGAGAAAGTGCAAATTCTGTTCCACGTGAACTTTCGCTACTTCCAACTTTTGTCCTTTGTTCTTCTCTTTAAAGCTTTACAGCAAATGCAGGCCCATATGCTTACATCAGTTAATCTCGTATTAAACATATTGCCTGCGCACAATGTTGGCGTGCATTAATAAATGTTTTCTTTTTTAATTCTTTCTCCCCCCCTCCCTCCTTCTTCACTTTAGATTCCTCCTTTGACTGCACAAGCAACAGCTGTCTAGCTTCCTGTTCAGTTCTGGATCTAATGCCTCTCCCGAAATCTAGGTCAAAACACTTGGAATGCATGAATATCAAACAGAGTTTTCAAAACAGCAAATGAATACATCTTTAACTGGTGACATTTTCCCGCAGCATATGGCTGTGAGCTCAGGGGACCTGCATGTGTTTTTTGTGGACTTTCTTCTCCTTTTTTGTTTTTTTGATGAATATGTTCCGTCAAAAACTAAGGAATGGCAGTGGGCTTATATCACCTTCTGTTTTCCCTTATGAAATGATAATGCAAAAGCTCATGCCACTGTTGCAAGACATTTACGTTCCATCCAATCCCGAAATATCACAAAGATTTACTGGTTGAGTAACTTTGGTCATGTTACAGTAGGAACATAGGAAACGGTCGTATAATAAGCCCATCTAGCTCCGTATCGTTGACACTGACCGCCAGAGGCTCTCATCTGCAGACCAAAACCGTAAAGGATATTCACCTATTGAATATTGGCAAAGAGCATGGAGAATATTGCAGACATGCAACTCAGGTTGCTTGACGAACTCTGACAAAAATGGGAGCAGATATCAATCGTTTTCACTTATTTGTACCGTTTCTGGAACAGAAATCAATCCAGTGGTGGTGGTGATGATGATGATGATTTAAATTTATATATAACCCTTCATCCATATATCTCAGGGCAGCATTAAAATACAAGCTAAAAAAACCCAAAATACATAATAAAAACAAGAACAAAACAAAACAATACCCCCTTTTCCCTCCCGCAAACACGTTTCAAAGGATGTTAGCCAAAAACCTAGTTGAAGATGAACATTTTCCCCTGGTGAACCTCCCTGGAAACAGCATTCCACAAATATAAAGCCCTTGTAACAAAAGGCCCACTCTCATGTTGCTACCCTCCACATGATAATCACGGTGTCTGGGTATGTTCATATGGGGAAAGGCAGTCCTTAAGGTATTGAGGTCCTGAGCTGTTTAAGGCTTTATAGGTCAAAAGCAGCACTTTGAATTGGGCCTGGAAACTAATTGGCAGCCAGTGCAGTTGGGCTAGAATTGGAGTAATCTGCTCAAACCGTCTTGCCCTGGTGAGAAACCTAGCCACCAAATTCTGCACCAGCTGAAGTTTCTGAACCATCTTCAGAGATAGTCCCACATATTGCAGTAATCTAACCTAGAGATTACCAGAGCATAGGCAACAGTAGTTCAGCTATCCCTGTCCAAATGAGGGCGCAGCTGGGCCATCGGCTGAAGCTGATGGAAGGCACTCCACATCACTGAGGCCACCTGAGCCTCAAACAACAACAAAAGGTTGACTTGTTGCTATGGTTTTCAGTCCGTTAACAATAAATCATTGCTGACTCCCCCCCCCCATTTGCATTGTTTCATTTTCATTGAAACTAATGAGGTTCGATAACATAAGGCTAGAAGATTCAGGACAGATAAAAGAAAATACTTCTTTGTGCAGCACATAGATATACTATGGAACTCACTCCCACAGGAAGCAGTGATGGCCACCAACTTGGATGGCCGTAAAAGACGAGTGGACAAATTCACAGAAGGTAAGGCTGTCAATGGCAACTAGCTAGGATTGCTATGCTCTGCCTCTGTGGATAAAGGCAGACATGCTTCTGAATCCCAGTTGCTGGAACGTGTGTATGGGGGAACGTGCTCTTGTATTCAGGTCCTGCTTGTGGACAGGATGCTGGACTAGATGACCTAGTGGCCTAATTCAGCAGGCTTTTATGTTCTTAGGTCCAAATGTTCTAAAATAATCTGGAGTCTCAGCTCTACTCAAACAGCTCAATGCTTCTGAACAGCACGGTTCTGTACATGTAATGAATGGGGAGGCTTATTCCCAGATAAGTGAACATTGAAGCTATATAGTCACAATCCTGTCGTCGCCCCCCTCCCCCCCGAAGTGAAGTCTGCTGTGTTCAGTGGGGCCTGCTCCTGGAAAGTGTCCACAGGAATGATCCTTAATGATTCTATGTTTCGCTGCCCCCTATCACAGAGGCCACTTCAGAGATAGCTTCTGTTGAACTTAAATGCGCACATAGAGGAGCATTCACAGATTACATTTTACATTCGGTGAAATAATTGAGTTACACAATTGTACTATTCTTCCCCTGTAACATTCAACAGGTGTACAGCCTATGCATACCTGTGCACACACCAGCTGACTCGACAAATGTACACACATGTGTAGAGGAAGCTGGTACCTATGTTCGTCATAATGAGAGAACCAGGCCCATGTGATACTGAACCCCAGGATGGAGGAGGACAGAACTTGAAGATTTGCCTGGGAAGAGTAAAAGCAAATAATGTTGTAGGCACAGAAACATCTAGTTCTATCCTGTACAGCAGAGCCAATAATTACAGAAAATAACAAGGTAGAAGGAGAAAGCTTCAAACCCGCTCACTTTGTAGAAACAAAGTGGACCCAAAATGTGGGTGTTTCTGAGTAATAGTTACAAACACCAGAGGGAAGATGTTCCCTATCTTTCCAAAATGGTAGCCCTGCTTCTGAGGGAAGACAGGACTATTTGAGCTCAGCTAGCGATGCTCATGTCTTAGATGGCATATTTTATTTTTCTCAAATCAACATTAAAAAGTTGAGATATTAATTACCCATTTACTGCCAATGTAGCGGAAAATGTAATTTATGGCCCCCTTCTGAAAGAGAGGTGGGGGGAAGGACCCAGTTAATTTACGAAGGCGAATGATTCAAATAACACTTGGAATTTGATTATTCGTATAATTGAAATGTTGCTCTTGCAGTCAAAAAGGCTTTTGTACACGTTACACTGTTAGCAACAGCTTAAATAAAAGCTTGCTCGCTGGAAACGATCCTCAGTGGTGAAGGGAGGATACAAACCAAGATGAAAGGGGTGGGGAGCAACCAGGTGAGCCTTTCCCAAGCTGGTGCCCTCCAGATGTTTTGGACTACAACTGCCATCAGCCTTGGGCAACATACATTATACAGAGTCCCAGTGTCTAGTGCAGTTGGACCTGCATTGACTAGTAGCAGGTTTCCAAGGTTTGGAACAAGTCTTTCCCATCCCTACCTGTAGATGTCAGAGACTGAATCTGGGACCTTCTCCATGCAAGACAAATGCTGTACCACTGAGCTATGACCCTCCCCTTAAGACATGGGAACACAGGAAGCTGCCTGACACATAATCAAACCACTAGTCCATCTGCGTAGCTCAGTATAGTCTACGCAAACTGGCACTGGCTCTCCAGGGTTTCAAATTAGAGTCTCTCCCAGCCCTATGGGCAGATGCTTCTGGGAATTGAACATGGGACCTTTTGTTTGCAAGCCAGATGCCCTACCAGTTGAGCAAGAGGCCTCCTCTTTGGTTTTTTAACAGTCATGAATGACCTTTGTTTTTTATAGCATGGTGAGCCATCTGTACAAATAAAGGACTAGCAGCATGTGGCCCTCAGAATGTTGTCCAGAAGGGAATGTGGCTCTTAGGTTGAAACCCACCACTACCTCCCAGTGGAGACAGCACAGACCTTGATGGTCCAAGGGTCTGACCTAGCACATGGCATTAGCCTATGTTCTTGCCCTATCCCTGCCTCAGTTCTCTCTCTGCAAATGAGAGCAATGTGGATTTGTCATGCAGGGATGGCTTAAGAGTGCTGCTCATGTGAAGTCCTCCTGGTACAACCCGGGAGCCACCATGAGTGATCATGGGAGACCAAACATCGCAGAACACCCAACGTATTTGGCCAGCTAGCCACATGCTGCTGTCTCTCCATCTTTCCCCACCCTGTTTTCCTATTCTCCTTTATTTCTCTTCCTGTTATTTCCTTTTCATGGAGGAATGGGTTAAACTAAGGCCTGATTAAGCCATGAATGGCTGACATTTCAATATCAAGGAGGAATCAGTGGCTGAAGTATTAGTCCAAATGAGTTTCGGTGAGGGCTTTTTCAACAGGGTTGCCCCCCACCAGCTCTTCCCTCTGTTCCCCTTCTCATGTTGCCCACATCACATTATGCAAAGAGACAAATTGCAGCGAGGAGCCCTCCTCTGTCCCCTTTCATCTCCCTCCACTGGCCATTTATGTTTCGAAGCTTCGCGGCTTGACACTGCAAGGCCCCGATATTCCGCCTGAGAAATTAAAGGCATGCTGATTAAACCTGACAGAAAGGGCTTATCGCTGAAGTCTTTTGGCTTCCAGATTGGCAGCCAGCTGAGGAGAGGCTAAACTTAGAAAGTATGATTTAAAAACAACGAAAAAACACCAAAAACCAAATGCAGCTTGCCAACAAATGGAGCTCCACTAGCCATGCCAGAATCCGCTGTTCAGAAACAAGCCAGTTTCCCTTCTGTTGTGATTGGAGCACAATAAAAGTTATTTCCCCCCCAATAAACTTGATTATTTTGTAATCAAACTCTCAGTCACATTCAAAGCGGGGTGGAAAGAGGCCAGGATGCAAAAAGTGCTGTATAGTAACTCAGTGTTTTCACTTATTTCCTCATGATTCATATCTTTGAGGGAGAAGTTAAGCATATGCACAAATGAAAGAATGGATTATATCATCACTGGGATCAATGGGTGTTGGGGAAGGCATGACACTGGTTAAGAAAATCTGTACCTACAGACTTGCTCCATCATCTCCTCTTCCTCCACTAGATAATAAGGAGAACCTTTCTGGGTAATATTTTTTTCAGCATTTGTTTCCAGCAGTGACCAGCTAGATATCACTGGAAGTTCATAAGCAGGGGATAGACCAACAGTGCTTCTCAATTATTTCTCTCTAGCACACGGCTGAGGGCCCCAAATAGGAGGATGCAGTCTAGTCCCCTAGAACTAGGTACCACCTTCACAGGTGGAAGACCTACCCCCACCCCCTGATAGAGCACATGTTTCCAATCCCATGTCTTTAAAATTTGGCAGACAGGGTGTGGAAACTCATTGGGATATATTTGTCACTTCTGTTCAGCTCTAGATTTTTTTTGTTGCTCTTGAACTCCTGAAGTGTGACTCTTGAGCCCTGTGTCTGCTGCTGAACCTGTACCAATACTTGCTTGAATAGTGATATCTTTCTGAATTGCAAATGTGAGCCTCTGCCCACATGTTTTGGAGTGGGAGCCAGGAGAATAACATAAGTAGAGTGTGCTGGATTAGGCCGATGGTCCATCTGGTCCAGAATCCCACTCTCACAGTGGCCAACTAGATGCCCATGGGAAGCCCAAAAGGAGAACCTGAGTGATAGTCTAGTGATAGTCCAAATTATATCAATGTAATGACGGGAAATATGCTTGAACGTCCAGTTTTTCTGAAAATCTGCCCAATGTGATAGTGCCGCTTGAGCCAATAAAGACTGTTCTCATCTTGAAGGTCAATTCTGAGGTGAAATAAAAAAATAAAAATATGATTTATGTTTCACTGGGACTAGTAAATTTCTCCAGTGTCAAAAATGAAAGCTTGTCCAAACCTTAGACTGAAATAGGAAGATGCCTTTGTTTTCCCTCTTGTTTAATATCTTCCCGGAATGGAATAAACATATTGCACAGCAAATCTAGGCAGGCAGACAGACAGTTTCTGGCTTCACATGAAGAGGATGTTTCATTAATTTGATATAGAAAGTGCATGTAAAATTAACAATAAATTAGTCAAACACATATCTTTTTCTAAACCCACCCAGACCTCTCTATAGTTGACCACAAGTCAAGATTAAGAACATGAGAACATAAGAATAGCCTGCTGGAACAGGCCAATTGCCCATCTAGCCCAGCATCCTGTTCTCACAGTGGCCAACTAGATGCCTGTGGGAAGCACAGAAGACCAAAAGGACTCTCCCCTCCTGTGGTCCCCAGCAACTGGTATTTAGGGCAAAGGAGCTTCAACAATGGAAGTGCAACATAGTCATCATGCTGAGTACCCATTTATAGTCTTACCCTCCATGAACTTCTCTAATTAAAAAACCAAGTGGTCTCACAGCTACTGAATCCACTGGGATTAGGGCTGCCATATTTCAAAGAGTAAAACCCAGGACACCCCAAAAGTTGTTGGAAGACCCCCAGAATTGTTGAGCTTTTTAAAGGAAAACCTGAAAGTTGCTCAGCTTCTTTTTAGACAAACCCCAAAGTTGTTAAAACACCTAAGATTCCCTCTGGATGTATGGTAGCTCTAACTGGAATCCTAGGGAGGACATCACAGAGACTTGCCTGAGAAGAACTGCATGGTAGTTCCCATTCATTTTCCATCTGCTTGTGCAGGATGACCATCAGTAGAAGGTAGGTTTGGGATGGATGGATCTGTCAATTTCAGTTCTCCTTTGAGGGTGTGTTTTTTGTGTGTGTGTCTTCTTTTTCAATCTTAAATTCACTTCTCCACATTTCTTCACCCCTCCTAAAAAATCTCATGAAACTTCACCAGTATTTTAGTGTAAATTTCTCTTCATGAACTAAGTCTTTTTGCAGTTTCGGCTTATATACTCACTTTTACTAGCATTTCCCCGCAATGCCAAATGTATTCTGGTATCTTATTTTCAGTAATATATATGTTTTTAATGGACATTTCCCCCTAAAAGGGGGAGTATTGTACCTATTGTTTGGTTGGAGAACTGCATTGCAAAATCTGGAGACGTGTGAATTTCAAACGATAGCTGTCTTTTGGTTCACATATTTATTGTTTCGGGAAGTGTGAATTAGGTAGTTTTTCATTAAAATGAAAACAAAACTAGATTTCTCCTTCCTCCCCATGGTAAACAATAGCCCAAGATTTGAAATGGATGTGAATTTAATAGTTAGCACACCTAGACCATTCCCTCCATCCTGGGTTTAAGTTATGAACCTGTGGGGGTCATATTTCAGTAGAAAAGAGTCTTTAAAAATGCCTCCCTTTGATGGATTGCCTTTTAACACTCCTCTGTATTTGAGCAATTCCCCCCCCCCATTGGAAGCCATAAATAAGTAAACTTTTAAGCCCTCTCTTAATAGACTCACCAACTCCTTATGCGCGCCTTTTCCTTGTAAAAAGCGCAGGGGTGTATAATTACCCCCCTGCCAGAGAGGCAAAGTTAGTGACATGTTGAGCAAAATGCTACACTGTGTTAATAGCGCCTTCGGAAGAAATCAGAAAAGTTAATCATGTGTGGACACGGGGTTAAGAAGCAATGTAACAGACTATTAAGTTTAATATAGGTATTTGATATAAGCATATGCAGACAGCCATTAGCATAAATTCATGTTTCAGGAGAGCAGAGCAGAACACACACCCTACGATGGATTTATAACATCCCCGGTGCACAGGATGGACATTGAAATGAGGAAGAAGTAGGTCAGAGAATAGCAGGTCTCCTTGGTCTACAGCAGAGCAAATTGGTGGAGTCCCATGTTGGTCAAAAACAGACCCTTCAGCTTCAGACTGTAGGTAGCATGTTGTATTTTTAAATGTTCCCCTGCAGAAAAAAGGATGAAAGACGATTTGTCCCTGGAAGCTGGAAACTAGCAGGGTGGGCTAAAATCTTTCTTAATGTTGTGCAGGTTTTCTTCTTGCAAGTATATTGATGTGGTTGTTGTTGTTTTCTTTAAAAAAAGTACAATGAGGAGCAATTCCACCCTGCCCACCAAACAACAACAACAACAACTTATCTCCAACTTGGGTATCTTTCATTCCCCACTACTGCTCAACCCCAAATTGGCTGGAGTTGATGACTTCGATCAAAATAACAGCAACTTTAATAATTATTAGCATTTATAGGGCTTATGATCTGTTCAGGCTCCAGTGGTTCACAAGTGGTGGTGCTCAGCCACCATAGGAATCAACTCCTGGGGGCTGAGATCCCTTTGCCCCCCATAAAATATTTGATGGGTCCAGGCCCCCCTGCCCCCCATGGGCATTGCCATTCAAATGATGTGCATATGACCTGTCTTGTGATTGATTATGTGGGGTGGGCCCCCCAATATTTTATTCAAGTTGGCACCCCTGTCAGCCACGACTGGCCCTAGATGGGGGTGTATATCAAAAGATATGATTATCCAATGGGGGGGTGTAGATTCTATTTTTGAGGGCTGCGTGTCTTTCTGTCATGTGTAATCCTGTGTGTGCCAAGCACTCATCCTTGGTATGTGGTCTCTGAAGTCAGAGCCACAAAGAGGCAAGGCTACCCCTGTGAGGGATAACTTTTTAAAACCTCTTCCAAGGTGTATTATGTCTGCCTTCGCCTCCTCCAAAACAGTGCTTTCCCCTCTCCCCCCACCCCCATTTCCCCATTTTAAATAGGGCTCACCTACCATGATTCAGATTCCAATCCATCACAGAAATTGCCTTTGCCTCCCCACCTTTAAATAAAGCCCACCCATATTTGTTATTAAAATTTCAATTCATCACAGCAATTGTTCGAGGTAAGGTGGCAGACAATCAGTTCCCTTCACTGCCGGCAGAAATTATTCCAACGTTACGTTTTGATAAAATACCCCCTGGTCCTCTGTGTATAAGCAATCAATGGGTTAAGTTAGATCAGTAACGTATGTTCCATGACCCCCGAATGCTTCATCAAATGTACTCATTACTGAGTAAGCGAGCGAATGAGTAGCTAGGAGCCGCCGTCTAAGCGCTGATGGGATTGCATGCGAGCCCTGACGTGGCCGAGGTATTTAAATTTTGATTTTTGTAATGGGCTTTGACATGTTTCATTTCCTCCGAGGGAACACTCAAGACCTCGGAAAGTAAATGTTGCTAAAAAGTCATCAAGGCAGAATATTAAAATGCCATCAAATGAGAATTTCACTAATGCAACCCGGCTCAGACTTCAGGTACCAGAGCGAAAAGGGGAGGGTCAGAGGTCTGCCTTCTTTTAGTGAAACATTATTTGTTCCTCTTCACTGACTGTTTCTCCAAATAAATTATTTAAAGTCTTATTTCTTCCCCCACCAGATTCCCCCCCTTCCTTGGCCTTTTAAAGTTCAAATGGGCTGGAAAAGAGGGTGGGATGGAGGAGCTGGCATCGAAGTGAGAAATATTGACAATTCAAAGAAGCTTGTTGATGCTCCGCTCCCCGCCACTGATGTGGTGTGTGCGTCATGGTTGGTTCGTTTCCAAACATGTTCCGGAGTCAGAAACACATCATTTCAATATTGGCACCAGGATTTGATGGCGAACCTCAGTGCAAGATCATATCATTATTGTAATCGGCCCACAGAACTTCGTGTTATGCAGGGAGCTGCAAATATTACAGCTAATGAGTAAAAGGACAGCTAAATGAAACTATTCATGACTTTCCTTTCCCACCCCTCAAACGTGTTCAGCATTATGTGCTGAAATTCACTTCCCAGTTTTGAATCATTTGCAACGGTCCTTGCGAAAATGCCCAGGATTGTTTTTAATTGCCTTTGCTTGTACATGTCTTCATTTGCTCCTATGACTCAATTGCTGCTTTAAATTACTGTCACTGGCGAGTACCTTCATCTGCTCCCTACGACTCCATTGTGAAACCACAGGTAATTGGTTGTGTAGACCCACCTTGGTTTTCTTTACTGATGTTATGTCAGATGTGTTATCCTTTTTTACTTTGTTCTTCCCACTTGGATGGGCTAACTAATTAAGGAAAGGTAGCAGCAGAAGCACCAGTCCTCAAACAAATCCCACAAGATCCTGGGATGTCCTGCTTTGGCTCCTGTGAGAGTGTGGCCTCAAAAGACACCTGAGGGTGGGGCTATGCTCACATGTGAGTCACCTGGCTCCTCCAAGTGTGCAGCCCTGAAATACGTTCATCCTAAATTTCCTCTGTGGCATGTTGGAGGGTATGCTGAACGTGCTCATCTCTTCTTCTAGGAGAGGAGGAGGTGGCAAATTTATCCATCTCTGAAGGAGAAACTGCACTCTTCTAACACAGAAGATGGAGTGGCAGAATTCTAGTGGCTAGGAAGGAAGTGAGCAAAGGGGTGAGATGTGTGAGACTTTCCTAGGAAATCCACATTAAACGAGATGGTACTTAGCTGAAGAGTAAGAGGCCTGGTGATTTTATGCCATCAGGGGAGACGTTGAGTTAACAAAGCATACACAAATGCCTTGCATGGTTTTTTATTTTTATTTTTCAGTGTGTGTGAAAGAGAGAATATTGCAAACATCTGATTCATGAACCATCTGTTAAGAATTTGGACTGCTTTCATGTAACCTCGACTGGGATTAGGATGAGTGATCCAAAAATGTGCATTTTAATCTGGATGACACGGGTCACATCCCATGACATTGGTTATCTTGTCTTCTATGCCATTCAGTATGCAAATGTAATGTGGTGTAAAGTTATCCAGTGGAAAGGAATCAAACACATTGTGGAGGACGGAAGAGAACTGTGGTCAAAACTGACCTGATGAAACTTGAGGCAACCTTTTAGGAAGCATGCAACTAAGGGCATGTCTGCACCAGGGATGCCAACTTGAATAAAAAATGTGTGTGGGGGGGTAAGCCCCACCCTGCATAACCAATCACATGATGTAGTGCACAAACACACAATTTGAATGGAAATCCCCATCAACTTTGGGGGGCCCAGCCTCCTAAAAAAAAATTGGGGGAGCCAAAGACCCCTCAGCCCCTTGGAGCTGGCTCCTATCGTCTGCACCATATATTTAATGAATTATGATAACACTTCAACTGTCATAATAATAAGCACTTCAACTAATAATAGCAATAACAATAATAACAACAACAATAATGGGTTCCCTAAAATAATTATTAGGAGGATGCCCTATTCTCCTCAAAGAGCAACTACAGTGATACCTCAGGTTACAGACGTTTCAAGTTACAGACACTTCAGGTTACAGTCTCCGCTAACCCAGAAATAGTACCTCAGGTTAAGAACTTTACTTCAGATGAGAACAGAAATCATGTGGCGGCAGCAGGAGGCCCCATTAGCTAAAGTGGTACCTCAGGTTAAGAACAGCTTCAGGTTAAGAACAGACCTCCAGAACAAATTAAGTTCTTAACCCGAGGTACCACTGTATTTCCAGAGTTGTTTAACAATCAATCCCTCTTCCCAGGGTATTCTTGAAATTGCTGCTCTGTGAGGGGAACAGGGGTCTCCTAACAATTCTCAGCATCCTAAACAAACTAAAGTTCCCAGGATTCATTTGGGGAAAGCCATGACTGTTTAAAAGTGGTATGATACTGCTCTAAATGTATGGTGGGGGTGTTGTCTAACAAAGGTCTATGTACCTGTTCGCTTATTATTTATTGTAAAATAAGGGTTCAAAAGGTACAGGTACAATGTCAAAGGCAGGCAGGAAAGGGAAACAAGCAAGCAGACAAATCACACTCAAGACAAGATGTGGCTGTGAGTTGCTGACAATTTCATCATAGTGAGCTGGTTATCTTTTGTCTGCCCTCTGCCTTCAAATTATCCTAACATTATCTTGATGGTCTCCATTCAGGGGGTGAATAGACTATACATGGCAACTAAATTTGCCCGAGCTGCCCTCTACGCAAGGTCTGAGAAACTTGGGATGTTTCCTGAATTCCTGAAGGACCTGTTTTGAGATCAGACTTGCACTAAGGTCACCAGAGTTCATCATGGAGGATCTCCTGTCATGTTAGAGCTATGTCAATTTTCTTACCTAGGCCATGATCTACAGTAATAAACCACAGACAGAGTAACTTCTTGACACACACAGCTATTCACATCACCACCCCCTATCTCCTCCTCTGCACCCACCTGCTGTCATAGAGGAGGAAGTGGCTGCAGAGCAAGAGGTGCTGGTGGTGGGGCTGTGGTGGTTGTGGAGGAGGCAGGTGTGGTAGCCAATGGGTGCGCAGGAGGCAGCCTCAGTAGCAGGCAGCATAGAGGAGGTGAGGGGCGTTTTCTGTTTTGCCTGAAGCAGCAAAACATCCTGGGCCAGCCCTACATGTCCTCATCATAGACTGATGGGAAGGATGTGCAGTTAGAACAGTGGGTTATTCAAAGATGCAAGCATTTTGGAAGCCTTTGATTCTTCAGGTCTTCTCTCATGACATACAGTCTGCCCATTACTTGGGTGTCTGACATCACATCATTACTTGGGTATCTGACATTGGGAGATAAGACTGCTGATTAATGGATCTCTGTGACCAGAGCGACGGATGGGACAAAGAAACCAGAGCAGCGCACGGAAACGCCGTTTACCTTCCCACCAGAGCGGTACCTATTTATCTACTTGCACTTTGATGTGCTTTTGAACTGCTAGGTTGGCAGGAGCAAGGACTGAACAATGGGAGTTCACCCCGTTGCGGGGATTAGAACCACCGACCCTCTGATCAGCAAGTCCTAGGCTCTGTGGTTTAACCCACAGCGCCACCCGGTCCCCTGATGTCAGAATACCACATGCCAAATCAGGGCTCATTCCATCAGCTCTGCGGAAAGACCAGCTCCATCAGGCACCCTCTCCCTCTGAACTGTTTCTGTGCTAGCGGGTCATTAGAATAAATGCTTTTTAAGAATCAGTGTCTGAGTTTCCTTTTTCCCTCCTCCCATCCTGTCTTTTCCTTCTTTGTGTGTTGTGAATTTTTAGACTGTAAGCCTGCAGGCAGGGACCGTCTTGTTTTAATTGATGATATGTCAGTCACTCTGGGAGCATTTTTGGCAGAAGAGCGGGGTACAAATGCTCTAAATAAATACACAAATAAGCTGATGACACCATGCCTGAAATAATGAGGTCAGGGTTGTCTGAAAATAACCAGCAGTGGGAAGGAACCATTTGAGAATCTGGGAAAGTGTTGAGGGGGGCGGGGGGGCAGGAAAGATTTCATCACTATTGAAGCAACAGACTTTCCAGGTGAGTCTGTGCTTCATCCTTTGGTCCCATGTTCTGGAAAGTTTAGAAGTTGTCAATGAAGTTATTCTACCTAGTTCTCAGAATAATTTTTTTGAAGTGAATGAGATTTGACAAAGGTGCTCAGCATTTCAAACTCAACAAACAATGCTTTGAGTCACTTTGTAAGTTTGCATCTTTACAGTTTACGACATTTTAAAAAAGGAGGAGGAGGAGGAGGAAGCCCCAAGAGACCGCATTTTTGGAAAGATGTTTAAACTGTCAATGGGAACATTTGAAGTACTTTTCCTCTCCTGCGCAAATCCCACAGCCCCGTTTTGTCTCACTTGGCACTTTGAAGCTGTGATTTTATCTTATTTTATTTTTGCAAAATGTGCCATGTTGGCTGCTTTTTCTTCTCCCCATATCTCAAATCAATACCGCAGCCTCCCAGTCTTCTTTTTCTTGTAATTGGCAATTACAGTCTAGCATCATATCCAGATTCTAAGGCGTGCACCACCTGGATTGCGACTTCCTGCTACTTCCTGAGGAGGGCAAATAAATGGGTGCTCTGAGTCTATTCTTGGCTATTTTGTCAACAAGAGAGTATTCTTTTTCTTTTAATAACTCCACCTATCAAAAGTTTAAATGAAAATTAACACTCTCTCACTTTCACCCCCAATCAGAGGGAAGGACACTGTCTCAGTGGTAGAACACACCATTTTTGTAAAAAGAATGACAGGGAGGTCAGTGGCAAAATGACAGAGCATCACGCTTGCATACAGAAGGCCTCAGGTCCAGTAGGGCTGGAAGAGACCCCTGTCTGAAACCCTGGGGTGCTGTTGCCTGTCAGTGTAGACTAGGGGGTGGGGAACCTGTGGACTTTCAGATGTTGCTGGACTCCAACTCCCATCAGCTGCAACCAGCATGGCCAGTGGTCAGAGATGATGAGAATTGTTATCTAAGTACATCTAGAGGCCACAGGTTCCTCACTCCTGGTGTAGATGCCAGTAGTGTAGTAGCAAATTCAGAAGTGCCGATTATACAATAGTCTTATAACTATATAGTCATAATGATTAGGGAAGCATTATGCAGACCCCTTTCAGTAGGGCCTAGTGTTTTCTGTGCACGTACATGGGAAAATATCTTCTTTCAGAGTTATTTAAGGTGTGTTTTCCTTAATGTTCCATTGTACATAACAGAACTTGCACACTTTTCTCTTGAAATTGCTGCACTTGTTTTCTTCAGTGCTCCTAAATACTTAGCTTTGGAGCATCCGGAACGGCAACTTCTTAGTGTTCTTCCCACACTCCTTCTGCAGAATGATCCTAGGAACCAATCCTCAGTTACCGGATCACTTCCTTTCACCCCAAACAGACTAATTCTGCATTATAAAGATGTCTGCAAACATGATATGAGGGCTGGCAACATCAACCCCACCGTGTGGGAATCCCTCGCAGATGACTGCAGTCATTGGAGACAGGCAGTCATGTTGCGTATCCATAGCAATGACCAGAGGAGAAATGACCACTGGGAGGAATACAGTGGAAAGAAATGCCATGGTGCATCTGCAACAGCACAACTGAACACCTTAATCTGCCCCAGCTGCAATAAAACAAGTATCCCCTGCATTGGTCTCTACAGCCATAGCAGGTGCTTCAATCGTCCAACAGCTTCACCTCACCCCCAAAGGTGCACTCCTCCATTGTCTCTCGAGACAGACGGATGCCAGCAGTTATTACAATACTAATGTGATCTGAAGCAGTGTTTCAGATTGCCGTTGCTATCTATCTCTAGCTATCTCTCTGTTCCTATGTTCCATCTGTCTGCTCATGCAGAAGTGGTTTAACAATCTGATCAACTTAGAAAGGTATGCTCCACAACCATCCTAAAGCAAAGATAATGTCTGATTTGAATTAGAAACCATGGCAACTGCAAACACACATTTTCCCCACCCACCAATCAGGCCATGCTTTGATTTATGGCATCCTGATGAAGCAAAGGACCTCCTTGTTGCCCAGCCTGACTATGCCTCATACACAGCCAAGTAAACGTATCTGAACTAAGTGTGGGGGGGGGGGGGAGAGAAACAGGAGACATAAACAAGAAATAGCAATTGTGCAAGATTTTCTCTCTGAGACTTGTTACAGGATGTTATAAATGGGACATAGACTATTAGGCAGGAACAAATTTTAGTTCTTTATACATATATTTTAAACTCTTTCTTTAATTGGCTCTTTAATTGGTGTAAATCTGAGTTGAGTTTTGGGACTGCACATTTAGCAAAAAAGGCTTTGTTCCCAGGCTGCATCCAGAGAGCTGTTTATGCAGACCCAGACAGCCAGCGCTGTCCTCCTCGTCCCCTTCGGTGTGCTAATAGAAGGGGGCAGGTCATATAGCATTAGCAAAGAAGTAACTTAGCATTTGCACTGAGCTGAATCTTGCCAGACCATGCACATATTGGAGGCAGTAGACAGCGGCTCCTTTCACATTGATGAATGGCTTTTTTCAAGCGTTCTGCTCCCTAGTTATGAGAAGGGTGACCCGGTCAGGAGACGACTTTATGAAGCTATAAAAAATGTATGTCACTTCGGACTCTCTAATGTCATGGTGGAGGAAAAGAGGGGGAAAGAGAGAGGAGAAAGAAAGAAAGAAAGAAAGAAAGAAAGAAAGAAAGAAAGAAAGAAAGAAAGAAAGAAAGAAATATTGTGCACTCAGAAAAGGTGGAGACCAAAGCAGTAAGGTGCGAAGCTATGGGACCTTCCTTGTCATTTTTTTAATGCAGATGCAAAAAGTAAACATGTAGTATTGTAGGTTAAATGTGCTAGATAGATGGCAACTTTGAGAGTAGAGACAACAGAAATCTGCCATATACCAGGACAATCTACCTAGCTTAGTATTGCCTCCACTAATTGGTAGTGTTTCTCCAGGGCTCCAGAAAGGGGTCCCTCCATCTCTTGCTGGAAATGCCAGGAATTGAACCTGGGAACTTCTGCGTGCAAAGCATGAAAAGCTCTGCCCTTCCCTTTCGACACTGAAGTCACAGAAAACACATTGGATGTGGAAGGTGATGTGCAATTAAGGCCCATGTAATGCAACAACAACATGCTTCACACCTCTCTAGTTATGAAACAGTTTTCAGTTCCCTAAATAGCTTTGTGAATAAGGATGTGTGTCTTTCAACTTTAACAAGGGACAGTGTTTGCTTTATCTTTGGTGCGGGGAAGCTAGTGAATGCATTTTTACCTGATGGCCCTATAAAAAGAGGATGTTCTGAAAAGGAGACTTGGCTATTGTATAATACCTATCTATCATCTATCTATCACTCTGTTCAGACAAATATTGTCTGCAAAAATGGCCTGCCATCGATTAAAAGACAGGCCTTGACGTCAGGCGTACAAACTTGAAAAGACAAGACAGGGACAGAAAAGGGAGTGGTAAAAGAGGGAGATCAATTTGACAAGGCCAAAGCAAAGTGTTGAGTTGTAAACAGAGATTTATATCCAGTGAGAGCCGGGCAGAACTTCCATTGTGGGTAGACTTCCTTGGCAGTGCCAAACTCTGTCCTCCAATTTCTCAACATCCTCTGCCCTCTGCAAAAGAGGCCTCCATTTTTGTTTTCCTTGTTCTCAGGACACTTTAGGGTTTTGAGCTTACCGTAGCATCACAAGGTGTCTAAGTGTGCTGTGCACATCTTTCATTCCAATAAATGTTTCTCCAGACTTTCTGCAGCCCACAGTTCCTCATCTGAAAAAGCTGCACAGAAGGAAATGTCTCATGATGTCTTCCCCTGGGCTTTGATTGAAGCCCATACTCACAAGAAGGTTGCAAAACATAGACCACTGGCACAATTATTTGTACTCCTGAAGAGTAATGTAAGAATGTGTGTGGCAGGGAATTACAACCCCCTATGAGAATTCCATCAAATGTTTCTCTCCCCTTAGATAATTTTTGGGTGCAACCACAGGAGCAGAGGATAGCCATCATGGCCAGCAGCCATTGATAGTCCTCTCCTCTGTGAATTTGTCCAGTCCTCTTTTAAATCCCTCCAAGTTGGCTACAACAGAGAAATTTGAGCACAGTTGCCATTTATTTGGTTGCCTCTGTTTTGAGGTGGGGTGAGTGTGTGAGAGAGGAGGACTGAGGGAAGCCCAGAATTCCAAAATATTCTGGGACTGTAGTAAGGCTTTCTGTGAATGCTCAGTGATTTTGTTTTTATTGTGAAGGTCAGTGATATTAACCTGCATTCCCTGGTGTGACCCCCAGACCATGTTAGGCTTCACCATACATATGGAAGTCACCTGGTATTTCCCAACAAGCAGCCAAGTTGGTTGTATCATCAAACATGGTGTCTATGTGCTCTACTTTGTAGAAGATTGTCTTCTATTTGAAGGCTGTCCCGCCTAAAGATGATGAAGAAAAAAACCCTATGGAGGGGGTTTGAAGTTGCCCATCAAGAGCTGTCCACCAATCACCTTGTCCCAGTCTTTCCCATTGTGGTGAGCTGCATTACATTTCTATTTAGCTTATACTAGTTATTATTTCTTTTCTTTTAAAAACTTTTATTGAAATTTCAGATCCAATTGCAATAAGACACTGGTCAAGTTCAGTAGACAAGTTCATGTGGGACGTTGCTGTAGAATAACTGTTCCTCACCTTAATCTCTTATGAAATGTGATGGATACTCTTACCTAAGCTGTGCATATACCTTACGTGACTTTCCCCCAGAAGAATCCTGGGAACTATTGTTCACACTTCACAGAGCTACAATTCCCAGCACCCTTAACAGTTCCCAGGATTGGTTTAAATGTGCTTTAATTGTATGGTGTGCGTACAGCCCTGATGGACAAAGATGAGAGCTTTGGGGACAGTTGATTTATAGCAGGCAGGTGTTCTGGGTCAGGGTTACAAAGGCATTTGCCTCCCCATGCATTTGGAGAATCATGGATCTATACCCATTGGCTATCCTTGGCTTTTAAAAGTCTGTGCTTTAAAAAAGAGAGAGAGAAAAGAATTAGAGATGTAATCCATCCAAGGTTGGCCCTGACATTTAGTATGCAGAAGAGAGAGAGACAGAGAGCACCACTACAAAAAGCAAAAGTAGTTCTGAAAGAAGCCTTTCATCTATTATTTTGCAAAAGAATAAAAAAGTAAAAAGGTTGCCAGGTAGGCATGGCCCCATGCCTTTGGTTGAATACTCTGGTGTTTAAAGATACTGCCATGTAGATTTATATATATATATAAAAAACACAAAACAAAAGACAGCCCTCTCCAGATCCATAATTTAGCATTCATTGAATTTTCTCCCATTTCCTTTTTCGCTTTGATATGCATATTCCGGCACATTCCTCACTTTCTTCTGCCATCCCTCAGAAATGTAGCACGTTTTTTTCTGTAACTGATGTTAAAATGTTAATTTGCACAAGGTAAGCGGCCTTGAGGATTAAGGTCGGAGGCCTCGCCTTTATTAGGGTTTCAATTAGTTGTGCGTGAGATTGGAGGTGCCCAGGTTTTGGATCCAAATGACAGCTGAGAGGAAGAGAGAGCAGCCAAGTTTCCTTTCCTCTCCCCCCCCCCCCGAGGTATTTCTAGATCCACGTTCCCACTTGATGGTGGAGCAATCTGCATGATTTTACAGGTAGTAAGACAACTCATTAGGACCTCATCTGCTCCACGCATTTAAAGCAGTATCATGGCACTTTAAATAATCATGGCATCCAACATTAAAATAAAAAAGAAGAACCCTGGGAACTGTTTGTTAAGGGTGCTAAGAGTTGTTAAGGGACCCCCTTCCCTTCACAGAGCTACAATCGACAGAGTTATTTAACAATCTCTCTTCTCAAGGAACTCTGGGAATTGTAACTCTGTGAAGGGAAGAGGGGTCAGGACAAACTACAGTTCCCGTGATTCTTTGGGGGAAGCCTTGACTGCTTAAAGTGCTCTGATACTGCTTTAAATTTATAGTGCAGATGGGGGGGTCTAAGACTGGAATTCTCTGTTTCAGGGGTGGGGAGTTGGATCCAGCTGGCAGCTTGGATCCTTATTTCCCCCATCCCCCATGGGTCAAATTTGACAGATGTCCTATGCAGCCCACCTGTCAATCACTTGAAGTCACAATGAGGTCAGGTGAGCCATTTTTGCACAGAAGACATTGTAGTTAAATCTAAGGATTGGGGAGAAACTTGTCCAATTCTAATAATAATAATAATAATAATAATAATAATAATAATAATAATAATAATTTGCAGTTCACAAAATGAAACACACCTATCCTTCAAAATGCACACTTCTCTGAATTTTGCAATGCAGTTTTCCAACCAAATATTGTGTATGTAAGAAGCCTATATGAGAGGAAAGTGTGTTGTCAAAATGTGCTCTCTCTTTTTTGGATAGAACATAAAAAAGCATTATTAGGGGGAAGTGCTTATAAAAAAGGTGTATATGCGGAGAAATTTGCAACTTTTTAAAAAGTTCTGAATCTGATGCAGAAATATGACAAACTGAACGTAAGATTGGGAGGGGAAAATGAGAAAGTGAGAGAAACCAAAACTAATTAATTCAATCCTCATGGCGGCTTTTGCTAAATAATGTCTTGCCATTTAAACTCTGATTCCTTTCCTCGCTCACCTAAGCTCAGTAGCACATAATATATATATATTTTAGCAAGCACATATTTTTTCTTTCTGCTTAAGAATTTATTAACAATTTACATAATTGCTTAAGTAATCTGCATAATTGACAGAAAGTTTAATTTGACCCTAGTTCAAATGCAACACTTATGGTTTTAAATTGAAACGGGTATAATTCATTTATGAGAGTAATTAAGCTATAGTGTCTAACAAATACAATGTATGCTGCCTGGGGCCTTTCAAGGCCAGAACATGCCATTAGAATGTTTTATTTAAATATGTCAGATTGGTTCATCTGCATAGCTGCTTGCATTAAAATAGATCAAATGTCTAACTTGACCTTTAATTTGCCCCTCTGCAAAAAGAAAGAGGGGGAGAGGGGAAGGGGCAGAATTATCCTGTTTTCCTGCAATGACTAACAACAATAACAAAATGGGTAAAAATATATTAAAAACCTGCTGTTAAGAACCTGCCAATATGAGCATCAAGATGTATCATAGTTGGCAGTCATCTAAACAAGAACTTTGATGTGGAGACAGGACTGATGGCCTGGTGGTGGCTTGTGGCCCAGATCCTGACCCCAAGGCAATATTATAGGACACAAGGGGGTTAAAATATCACATAAATGCATCTAATCAGGATGATCTATTAAACATCAATGGGTGGGGAGGGACGCACCATTATTGTAAGAGTACAAAAGGATGTTGCTTAGCAACAATAAAAACTTCCTGATTGGGGTTTCCAGCCAACAAACCAGGACTCTGTCCCACCTGGTTGAAGAATCACTCCAGGAATTTGATGTGGATACTGAAACAGACTGAGCAGACCAGCTGATACCCCAGCCAGGTACTCCCATCTACAGTTGTCAAATCTTAAGGTCTAACCTGAAGTCTTGAATCACTAGGTGAGCAAGATCGTCTTTAGCAGTGGTGGTGGTTGTAGTAGCAGTAGTAGTAATACTTATACTACTACTACTACTACTACTAATAATAATAATAATAATAATAGGATTAAGAAGACTGTGCATGCAGTTTACAAGCTTCCTCCCTGCAGCAGCTGGCTGCAAATTATAACATAGACACTCTGGGGGTAATCTGCTCTTCTCTCCTCCCCTCTCCCAATTAACCTCTATCTCCAGGACTTCCCCCTGTAACATGACCAGGGGCCACCTCTATGTCTCAGACCCTGAAATCTCAGGGTCTGGGTTACTCATCACCTGGCAACCCTACTCCCATCAGTCTCAGCTTTTTATGATCGCCAGGTTGGGAAAGGCTTGGGCAACCCAATATGCTAGATTGGAGCTGAGTTACCAAGCAGCTTTTATCCTCTCTTCCTTAGGATGTCCCTATTTTCATCGGAGAAATGTTGGAGGGTATGGTAGGACGTCATCATCGGTCATGGAATTATGCAACCTCTGAGTCAAGGAGATAAGTAGCTGTACAACCTTAAGAGGACATTCGAAGGCAGCCCAGTATAGGGAAGTGTTTTAATGCTTAATTAAATTATGTATGTTGGAAGCTACCCAGAGTGGCTGGGGCAGGGTACTACTACTACTACTACTACTACTACTACTATGTTAGTAGGGAGTCACTAACAGCAACAGTGCAGTTTTCAGCATATTGGCACTCTTCTTCATATTCTCCTTTCACTCGTGGGAACTCCAGCTTGGTGATGTTTTTAACCCTTTTCAACAAATCAGCCCCTTTTCCATAGTCCAGACTCAACTCCATGTGGTATTTAAGAAGATGTTTCAGAATCCCTCCGAAATTGAGAGCCCCCACCACTCCAAATATCTCATGGCCCATTGCCAGACTCGGAAAGTCCAAACATCCCTGCATAGGGGGGTCTATCCAACCCCCCATTTCCAAACCAATCCAAACTTTATCTTTCCAAATCTGGCTTTTTCCAAGTTCATTTGTCAAGTCCAAAAGCTCTTGTTCCTGCAAGGCCGCAGCTCCCTCCATCTCTGGCGCCCAAGATTCAGCAACACCCTCTTCTCTCATCTGCTCTGTCAGGACACACTCCTGATCTAATTCCTGGGTGGGCTCCACATAGTTTCCCACTGCCTGTTCAAAAATTCTGGCCGCATTAGTCATCAAATCCATCTTCTCACTTAACTGCTCCAGTAGGGCACTTGTTTTACAGAGAGCAGACAACAGAGCCTCTGAATACATTGTCCTACAAGGTCACAAGTCCATTCCCACGATTGTAATCTGAGACAGCTGCAAGCTCCCTGGAATTAGTTACAGTTTCACATTCTTCCTCTAGGGGGAGAACTTCTATTTGTTCTTGCAACAAAGTATCCTTTTTGAAATATGTTGTCAATATTTGTTCCTTTAAAGTGTGAAAGGAAACAGTGGAATCACTATTTTTCTCTTCTTTTAACTATCTGTCAAAAACGTTTGTCTCTGGTCAATGAGCTTCAAATGTCAGTCCTGACACCCCGCTCCAGGATCAGGACGGTGGAAAGTTACTTTACTTTAAACTCACTTCTGCAGGTTTAAACAGTCCAAAAAAGATCCCCCTTCTTCTCCTGCTGCCGAAGGGGGGTTCAACAATTCTAAATGATGAAAGCCAATCCTTTAGAAGCAATTTTCTGAGCTCTAGTTTACATTGTCTTTGCTTTATTCTGTCTACAAAGAAACGGAAGGCTGACTTCCTGTTTAGACCTTCCCGTTTCAGTGCCAAATTAAAGTAAATTTTTAAGTCCAATTCCTTTCTGCTCGCAAGTCCTTATTTAAAGTCTGATTGTTCAAAGTTTAAGTACTCACGGGTGCTTATTTTAGAAGCCAAATTGTCGCAGGAAAAAGGCAGCGCTCTCCGGCAACGGCTGTGCGGCTTCGCTCCACGGAAATAGCAGTTAACTCACAGCACCGCGCCACTTCCCCCTCTTCACTTTGGAGCCCGTTAGTGGGTTCCTTTGAGGGTTGGGGGGGCGCTAAGGGTGCCCGCCGAGTCCCATGGTCACAGGCTTCATCCGCCTGTGATTTTTAGCAGGATCCCCGCTTCGCCATAGCGGAAAAGACCCGTTTCACGCAGAGCTAGTCCCTCCAGTTCAGAGGGAGTCCGCCATTGCCGATGGCACCACCCCGGAAGTCTCCCAAAGATAAAGCTTATATTCATTGATTCACCCACTTGACTGCACCTACTATTGGTATGTGGCCCCATAAGATTGCTTCCAGGAGAACGTGAGCCTCTGGCAGGAGACTTCCCCAAATCCTGCTTAAACCAAAGGAGCTGATGCCCTCAGAGAAGAATGTGAGAGATCTCTCAGAAGTGAATGCTCTGACAAAAGCTGCTCACCTCTCAGGGTCCAGGTTGAGTTGATTCTGAAGGGGTAAAGTGACATGAGTATGAGGCCAACTGACCATTCCCTATTTAAGTTCAAGTGTTTGGTAATTGTCAGTGTTTCTGAGATACAGTACATGCGTATGACCTACTTGTTGACAAAGCAAAAGAGGGCTTAATAGTTCAGCTGGTGATGGAGTCAAAAGTAACCTCCAAAATATTTGAAACTCCCAAGCCTCTTATCTATTCCCCTTGGAAGATGTGTGTGGAAGCCTTCAGAGTCTTTCAGAATGCCCTAGTCTGAGTATAAATGGGTTAAGAATATCAAACTAAGTATCATATAAGCATGCAACTACATTGTGGTTTTAAGAAAAGGTCACATTTAAATGTCAGAATGAGGTCATGTTTCTGGTACCATGATGTTAGTGAGCGGGATTATTAAATCTTTGGGGATATAAAAAGAACGAGGCTTTTACTAGCATTCAATTACACCTGGGTGGAAATCTTTCACTCCAGTTAACTGTGGCTAAGATCTCTATATTTGACATTTAGAAAGTGTACAGGCTGTGAGAGAGAGATTTAGGATGGACTGGAAGGAAGAAAATAAAGGAGGTTCCTTGGACCACATAATTCCTGGATGGGAAACTACTGTATGCATGTAAATATCCAATGATTTTACTTGCCCACTTAAAACTCATGCTTTTTGCCACACTCCTCTCTCCCACTCTTGCTTTTGCACTATGAAGTATTGGAGTAAAGTATCATAAAAATGGCTAAAATATTATCACATTGTTGTTTGTGGTCTCAAACAGCACTGAACCACACTGAGGAAGTCTCAGTGCATCTGCCAAAATATTGCGGCAAAGGAATGGGTGTAACATGAATGGCTGCTCTTCAATTTGGACTGACATGATGGAAGATCATGTGGCTGAGCTGAGTGCTTCAGCTGATCTATTAGAGCCTCATGTGATGCCCAGCTGGCCTGCAAAAGCATCGTGGGCAGGGGAATGGGGGAATTCTACTCTAAAACCTGTATTTAGCTAGGGTGGAGTTCCAACAAGTTTTAAGGTGAGGAATGAAACTCTGCAGTGGAGCACATGCTTTGCAAAAGGTCTCAGGTTTAAACCCTGACATCTCAGCCTTGCTGATGTGATCCAAAGGAAAACAGAGCAATACATTTGGCACAAACTTGGCTGCAGGAGTTGCTGGAAGGAGGTGTATCCCATCCAACCATCTTAGGGACTCCACTCTGGATTTGTGTAGGGTTTACTTCTTAGCCTTTTCTTCTCCCGAAGATATCCCTCAACGTGGGAGAGGTTTAGGATCAGAGTTTTCCTTCTCCTAGAAGGCTGCCCAGGTTGACAAGCCCCATCTGCCCCTCACTCCCCTCTACAGCACGTGCAGAAATCACATTCTTAACCATTGGACCCACTGCTGGTCTCATCCGCTTAATCCACCATGATCCACCACTGACCTAAATGGACTGATGATCTAACTCAGTATAAGTCAACTTCCTGTGTTCTAGACCCAGATACTGGGTTTAACCTCCAGTCAGGCTAAGCAGAAGAGATCAATGGGAGAACTGATTTCCCATCCTGAACCAGTGACTCTCTGTCATTATCTGTAACATTAACATATGTAATAAAATCATTCCAGTCCAAGGCTGCTCTATAGGATTTTGTTTCACCTTTGGCCAATCTCAGTTTATATGTTAATTTCTCTGCTAACACAGTTCCACATCTTCTTGTGCCAGTACTCATTTGTGATGCCTTTCACATCAAACACCTCACTGCAATCCCAAGAACCACTGAAAAATTCAAGCCCTTGATACAGAACTGCAGGAAATATTGATGGGACATATCATAATTATTACATGTTGTGGAATAAACCACAATTCCATCTGTTGCAATCTGTGTTTCCATAGCCTATGTGATGACTGGGCAAGAATTCAAACCCAGGTCATCCTGGACAAAGTCCATGATTCTATCAGGTAATCCCCAAATAGAACTGGAATCTGTGCCGATGCTGCCCCAGCAGATTTCCAGATCTCCCACTTAAATTACAAGTGCTATTGTTTCAATCCTGTATATTACAGTAGGCACTGAATTTGCATCGCTGGTCCAGCATCTCCTAATTACCTCCCCCCCCCAAAAAAAAATGGATAGTAGCTGCTTGTTTCTGACAACTCCTTTGTGTATCATTCTTTGCAGAATGTGAATGATTAATGGAATTCCCTCCTAAACAGTCACAGTTGCTTAATGATTGACTAGATGCTGAAACTGGCAACTGGAAATTGGAAAATTACACACTAATGTCACACTGTATGCCAAATTCTCCTGATAAATGCATTGGGCAATCGCAGGAGGTCAGACATTTGGGTTTCTCTTGACATGGGCCAGTCAACCCATGTGTTTGAAAACCTTGAGGGTATTGAAGGGCGAACTCTGCTGGGCTGGGGGGGGGGGGTTGGCGGCGGCAGCAGCGGGGGCAGTAATTATGAACAAAAGTAAAGTCTGCTTGAAACATAAGCTGCTTTCTACTGAACCAGGATATTGCTCCATCTAATTCAACACTGTCCACTCTGAGAGGCAGTGGCTCTCCAGGATCTTAGGCAGGGGGCATAGGAACAGAAGAAGATCCTTGGTGGATCAGGCCAATGACCCATGTAGTTCCCCAGTGGGAAACCCACCTGAAGGATCTGAGTGCAAAAGCACCACCCTCCCTGCTTGTGATTCCCCACGGAGGCAGATTACCTCCAACAGCAGAGGGGAAACATGGCCATTGCTAGTAGACACTGCTAGCCTTCTCCTCCGTGAAGCTGTCTGCTCTTCTTCTAAAGCCATCCAAGTTGGTGACCATCGTTACTTCTTTGTGGAAGCAAATTCCACACTTGAAACTGCATGAAGAAGTGCTTTCTTTTGTCTGTCCTGAATCTCCCAACATTCATCTTGACTTAATGTCTACTAATTATAGTACTATGAGAGGTGGAGAAAAAAACTTCTTCCTGTCCACTTTCTCCACACTGTGCCTAACTTTTTGCAACTTTATCATGTCCCCTCTTACTTGCCTTTTCACTAAATTGTGAAAAGCCCCAAGTGAGTGTGGCGCCATCCCCTCAGCCATCTTGGTTGCAACAGGTTCAAAACATTTGGGCCTGTAAGTTAGTAAGAGCTCTTGGGGCAGGAATGGCATTCTGAGGTAATGGTATCATATAACAATAATGCTTGACTTGATATTCCTTCTCAGCTCTTGGTAGAAAAAAGGAGAAGGGGGAAAAAAACCCCTACAACAATATAACAGCAGCTGTCAAATACCTCACGTTAATCCCATCGTAGCTGCCTCAGTACAATTTCAGTGATGTAATACACTGTATCACCCGACCCTGACAATGTGACTGCCCTGTTAGCATTCTGCCCTTGGGAGGTACACGAGTAGGGTTGAGCATTTATAAATTTCCCCTTAGGTCCTTAGGAGAAAGACCTGCCGTTGCTCTGTACTACACCTCTGATATACTTCTGCCACTGTAGTGCGGATATGTGTTTCTTTCCAAATCATTAAAGCTTGGCATTTCAAATCTGGGCTCCTGGGAGAATGTCCTTGCCTTGCAATGACTCCTCTCTTTTTTTCTATTTTGAAACAGAGATGCTTCAGGCTGGATGTGATGCCTTCCACTTCTAAGCAAGACTCACTCTTTTGCAGGCGTCAGAAACGCGGCAGATATTGACACTGGTGCCGTAGGTGCAAATGTTACAAGGCACAAGGGATGAGGGGGAAGATGAAGACCCAATGAGTTCTGGAGCGAAGGAGGGAGGAGAGAGTCTCTAAGCAGAGGATCTCGCTCCACTAGGAAGCCAACAGTATTTTCATGCAGTGGTGGCTGGTGGCGTGGAAAGTCAGGAGGCCAAGAGAAGTGGGAGCCAGAGCCAATGACTAGTGGAGCCAATTAGTTTTGTCCCATCCTCCTCCTTTCTGTAAGGGCAGAGAAGTTGGAAGCTGAAAGCCAGGGCCACACCTTGGGTTAAGGACATAAGAACCTAGGAAAAGCCTGCTGGATTAGGTCAATGTCTTATCTAGTCCAGCATCCTGTTCTCATATTATCCACCCAGTTGCCCGTGGGAAACCCTCATGAGGTGGGGGTGCCCCCTTTTTTAAAAAAATGGCCCATTTGCTCTGTCCAATGGCAGCCACTAATATAACTGAACCAGTGCCCTTATGTACCTAATTCCAACCCTTTATCTACATAGGCCCAACCTGACCTAATTTTTACTAGAGATCAACCTGTTTGGAGGCTGTACCAGTTCAGCCTCCAATTCAGATAGTCAGTAAAGACCACATGATCGAGTACTCCTCCATATGAAACAATTCCCTGAACAAAGAAAACTACCATTGAGAACAGTTCTAAGCCAGCCATCTCCCAGATGTGCTAGCTTTCTATGGGCAGGTGCTTTGCTATTTTATTTTATTTTATTTTATTGGCATCATTCAGTCATGTGAGGGCCCGTCCATTATCTAAATTAGCTCAGCCTAGACAAAGGTTTATTATTTGAATCTAAAGTAACATTAAGGGATGATGGAGAACTCCAGTGAAAATGGAAAATGAAGCAGAAATTATTGCAATTTGCATGTTCGTCTGTAGCCAGGAATGAAAATTGGTCAAGCAAATACAATTTGTTTTCATTGTATTTGGTTGTTGTTTTAAGTCCACAAATGTTACGTGTGTATGTGTGTGTGTGTGTGTATATAAAATTTTCTTTACATTGAAATAAATTATGTATATCACATACATAGCTACTGAAGAGGCCATCTTGGCTGTGAGTCCTGGAAACCTGCTCCCTGACATGCAAGCCTTTTCAACCTGCCCTGGGAGGTGGGGCCCTGACTGATTCCAGCTACAAAAGCTGAGGCTGCTAACAGATTCTTGGGCTGGGGTGTTTCAGCTGTTTACTGTTGTTGATCTCATTGTGATTTACATGATTTATTATCTATATTTTGTTGGGTTGTCTTTTCCCCCCCATCTTGCGTTGTTGCCTGGCTGGAATGTGTTCCTGTGCCTCTTGCTTACCTGGAAAAAGGTTGGAAAAATGTCTTGTGTGTATGAAACCCTCTGGCTTTTGCCATTGTGAAAAGGTTAAGCGTCACATCCATTTGCTCTGATCGCTTTTGCACCCAACCCCACCCACTACTGGTATCTGACACCCCAGAGTTTTGCCCGCAATGGAATGCACCCCTCTTGCTAGAAATGGTCTCCCCACCCTTGTGGGGGGAAGGATGTCACTATTCCTGTGTATATTGCCCTCCCAGTAAGACACTTCAGCTCACAAATGACTCAGAAGGTAGTGAGACAGAAAATAATTCACTGGAACCAGCAGCCTCGTGATGGACTTTGTCAGACAACTGCTGTTTCCTTTCTCGCCTACAAAGGAGCCACCTGTATTGCGTCTTGAGATGTGCTTGCCATTTACGCAGCCAGGTTGTTTCCCCCAGAATATATATATTTATTTTTGGAAAAAAGAATATACAACAAAGCGAAAACCTTGCCTCTCCTCCACTGCCACCGCCACCCGCCTTATCCCTTAAAAGGTGCAGCGTTGTTACACTTGGCTGGCTATAACAGACTCAACTCCTTTGAAAGTAATGGAATTACATTGCCATCACAGTTCACTGGTCTGCCTCATTTTGGAAAATTCATCTTTCTTAATGTCTCGGTTGCAGCAAAAGCTCAGCGGTGGCTACTAAGATCTCAGCTGCTGTAACCCAGTTGCACAAACGGCCTGGAGGATGCCTTTGCGGTTGCTCAAAGGAGAAAGTGTGGGGCCGTGGGGATGGAGCCGGGGTTGTTAGGCTGGAGGGCTGCTCTGTTGGAGGCCTCCCACGAGAACTGGAAGAAACACGGTCCGCCACAGCCTGCAGCTGCCATCCTCTTAATACTTGTCAGTATGTATGCTAGCCCACTCCGTTGCTCCCCACACAGAAGCACAAGTCGAAGTAATTTGAAGTATGGTTGTATAACCCCAGGAGGTCACTCTGCAAAAGACGATATTGTGGAGGTTCCCTGCCCCCAGTCTTCAAAACCCAACACCCCAAGGGACTTCATATCAATTGCGTTGAGTTTATGAGCGAGAAGGGAAGTCGTTCTAACTTGAAGAAGAAGAGCTTAGATTTGGTAGGGCATGGGAATGTGGCTGAAAGCCTTGATTCTACTTTCATTTGTCTATTACAATTACAGTCTTTATACTCTACTATGATTCAGTTTTTAGGGACCTATTCCCAGGAGGTCACTGTCCTGATAATGAGTTGCAGACCCTCAAGTCCCTATTTTCCAGGGAAATTCCTGGATTTACAGAGGCCATCCTGGTTTCTGATTTGATTCCTGAATGTCCCACTTTTCCTTAGGATATCCCTATTTTCATTGGAGAAATGTTGGAGGGCATGGAGTTATGGGCCCCCTGAGCCAAGGAGATAAGTAACTATACAACCTTTAAAAGACATCTGAAGGCAGCCCAATATAGAGAAGTTTTTTTTTTAATGTTTAAATTTTAATTATGTTTTTATACATGTTGGAAGCCACCCAGAATGGCTAGGGCAACCCAGTCAAATGGGTGGGCTATAAATAAGAAAATGATTATTATGATTCTTATGGAATAGGACATCCTTATTTTCATCGGAGAAATGTTGGAGGGTATAGAGTTGTATCCAGCTAAGTTGTATTAAAAGTTGACCCATTTAAAGGAATAGAACCAAGTGTCTTGCATCCATTTATTTCTGCTCTGAGTTGGACTAATACTGCATACCAGCCTTTGTCCCTATTTTGCTTTTTGGTGATGCTTTAAAAAATGTTCCTGTGAACTTCTGGAACTGTCATTCTTTAGTTAGATTGAAGTAGGTGCATCTCATTTCATTTCATCTCATTTCTGGTCCAGCATCCTGTTCTCACAGTGGCCACCTGTATCAAACCTGCAAGCAGAACCTGAGCACAAGAGCACTCTCCCCTTCTGTGGTTTCCAGAAACCGGCATTCAGCTGCATCACTGACTCTGACAACAGAGGGAGAACATAGCCATCATAGTAGCTATTGATAGCTGCGTCCTCCAGGAATTTCTCCAGTGCTCTTTAAAAGTCATCCAAGGTGGTAGCTATCACTGCATCTTGTGGGAGCAACTTCTGTAGTTTAACTCAGCAGTCAGGACTGTGCCCAGTACTCACTGGCCTAAACATCACCGTCTCTGACCCTCAACATAAGATGAGGCAGAAGTTGTGAGAGGCCTTGCTGAAAACTCTTACCTGTTTTCTGGCTCAAATATTTCAGGCAGGGCAGATTTCAATTCAACCACCACCCTTCCCTGTTTTTCTGCATAATTAACCATTGGCCATGTTTCTGGGTGTCTAAGCCGATTACAGTGGACCTGCATACCATTTCCTAAATAGGCAGACTGATCGATTGATCAAGGGCAGATGGGATGTGACAGTGGGATATTATGGCAGACCTCTCCTCGTGATGAATGGGCCCACCTTGACACAAACTCCAAAGCTTTGCCTCTCTGTAATAAATCTCAGCATGGAGTCATCTGTCTCTGACCTGATGCTTGGAATCAACAACTTGGGATGCTGAAAATTTCATTGTCTTTATGAACATTTAAGTTGGCTTGGTGGCATAAAAGCAAACCATCAGCTTTCAATCTCTTTAATAGTGGCAGTCTCCATATTATTGCTTTTTTGGGAGGGGGGGGTGGTAAAGGTAGCAATTCATAAGTGATTTCATCCCTGCTCCCCCCCCCCCCACCAGCCGGTAAGTTCTCTGCTAATATAGAGGTTACATCATTTTAATGAGGTAGTCATTGGGGAAGGGCCATGATACAGAAAATAACATTTAAGATTGATTTAGCAAGCATGTGATATAGTCAGTGTCACAACACCAGATGCCAACAATAAGCTTGTTGTTGTTGTTTAAGCACTCCTGGATAATTTCAGCTCAGGACTGGGTGGCCAGTGTTTCATTGCAACTGCATGAAATCAAGTGTCTGAAACAGGATTTCTCATCATGATAATTTTCATCCTGATTAGTATACAAGTAGATTTGAAAATGTGTCTAGCATTTACTAAGGACTCAAAAGTAAGCAAGGAGTTTCAGTGATCAGCGACAGTGCTTAATCTCTGAAATGCATTCTTGAACTATTTTAACCAGTACTATACTGAAATTTGTCCTCCAGTTTCTTGAATTTTTTCTTTCTTTGCAGAATAGATCAACATTTTGTTGGAGTAACATTAGACTGTTTCTAATTTCAGCATATATAATATACAAACTCTGATCCATCAAACCTCTGACATGTTCATAATTAAAACAGAGATTTGTCTTTTCTGCACCTGTGCTGTCTGTGTTGGCATAACTAAGAAACAAACTCTGCTAGGCAAAGTTCTTTAACAAACAGGTAGCATTATTGCTGTTTCTGCCCGTTGCTCATTCACAACCTTTGCCTCAATCTGAGTCTTCATGTTGATCAGCTCATTTTGCAAAACAACAACATATGCAATAAAGGCCAGGAAATTTTGTGTCACATGGCAGAGGAGGGAAAATGAAGTCCCACTGAAGGCACCATGTACTCAAGATGTACTTAGGCTATGTGTATGTGCAAAAATGTGGTTATGTTTCAAAAGTAGTCAGAGTACGGGAGAGTTTGCATGCAAACTCTGCATTCAGTTGCCTTCAGTTGTGAATTGCAACAGGATTCATCCATCTGTCTTTCTGCACCAAGGACAAATACTAGGGATGTGAAAGATCCCCAAGATTTCCTTTTATAAAACAAATTCTAATCCCTTTCTGAGTTGCTCTGTGCTGTTTTCACTTAGATCCGTGCTTCAGAGCTGCGATGTATAAAACCAAGTTCTGTATTTCCCACTCACTATAATGACGTCTACAATAAAAAGACAGATCAGTCCAAGACTTAACAGACAGTGTTCTGGACAGCCTCGGATTGTAAGGAAATACAGAAAGGAAAGGCTGGTATAAAGTCACATTTTCTTTAAAAACAACAACCCCAAATGCATGTAAGGAAAGGCTGGTATAAATTCACCTTAAAAAAAGCACAAACAAGCACACCACTTGATTACCTCTGATTTTAGGTCAAGAAAGAGCAAATCACACACACACACACACACACACACAGAGAGAGAGAGAGAGAGAGAGAGAGAGAGAGAGAGATAAAGGATCATGGAAGAACATGAATTCCTTTTACTTCCTCCACAGAAAGCCTCTAGAACTATTTATACGCAATTTCACAGGCTTACTCCAATCCACTCTGTTGAGGCTCCTGTATCTGTAAACATTACACGTTTTAATCAAAAAGTGGGGGGAGTTATAGCAATTTTTAGATTTCCCCATTAAAACAGCAACACAGGATTGAAAAATAAAATAAAATAAATGTAGCTTTTGCCTTCTGAAACAAACCCTCTGCTCCTGTGATTTACCAAAAATAACAAAAACAGTTCAGAGCTCTTTAGTGTTCTGCAGACAACATTTAAGACAGCTTAGCTTCTTTAATAGCTTAGAAAAAACATTGAGCTATAGGAGAACATAGAACCATACAAAAGAGAAAAGTAGAGAAACAATAGAATGACACAGCTTTGTGGGGGAACTAATTTTATTGTGTGTGGAGGGATACCTTTGAATATTTATTTTTATTTCCTTTGATCCAAAATGTATAATTCAATAACATTTAAGCAATAAGAAAATAGAAAAAAGTTATTTTTTAAATTAAAATGAAACATACACAAAAGAGGTGTTGACACTGCGCTTCTACATATATGCACATTCATACTGTGAGAGATGCAGGAACATGCATATATGAAATACATATCTATGTTCTTGTGCTCTCTCAGCTCCCAGTAGATAGGACACTCATTATAACTCACTGAATTCATCAGCTGTTGCCACTGGGTGACCTACTATAGGCGTTTCCAGGAAATGGGGTAGCTAATAGACCATTTTGGAGTAGTGTTAAGATCACAGCTATCCTCTGCTTAAGGAGGTTAATATAAAACTAATTGGGGCCTGGGTGAACAGCTCACAAGACAAATGTGCCCACCTGAATTTTGAAAAGCTGGTTCAGTCTTCAGCTCTAACCCATATTCATCCCTGCTCCAGAGTTTCATCTTTTTTTAACTAAGGAGGAGAAAAAGAATGATAATAATCCATATATTATCATAATGGCTGGCCTGTTCTGGCCGTCAGCCATGAAAACTTCTAGAGCAACGTGTTACTTTTAGCACAATGAGGCTGCTAAAAGAGCGATATCAAGGCAAATGCAGAATATTATTCCCAAGAGGTACCATCAATGCTTTGCATCCTTCTGTTTTCAGTGGTATCAACACATATCAGCCATGGCAAAACATTGGTTTGTAGCCAGTGTAGCACAAAGTTAAAGCCCTTTTGCGTTGTATTTGTTCCTCCGGTGAAATGTTTTGCACCAGAGGAATGTTGATGCGCAAGAGGTTGCTGGGAACTTGGTTGCACAACAGATGTGCCGTCTGTTGAGCATCACATTTCCACTAGCTTGACTGTTGCATCGGATTCCTCCCTGGTGCATCATTGAAACGCATCCATCAGCTGGCACAAGAGCCATTGCACTGGTGGACAGACGTAACCGAACACAGCCCATTGCAGAATAACTGTGCAGTGGAGGCCAGCTCATTCCAAAGCTTCCCACTCAAATTTTGCCAACCAAGAAAGAGGCCACCTGTTTTCGTCTGTGGTGAAAAATTCATGCAGATTTGGATGTTCACTAGTTTGGGTGAACACCACCATCATCATTATCAATTAAATTTGTATACTGCCCTTCATCCGAAGATCACAAAACAGCTGAGGGATTTCAAGAAGGCAAAACCAGTCTTGATACAAAAAAGTCAACCACCTCAGTAAGTATTTTCGGGTCGATAGGTAGTTATTGAGTTGCACCGAAAGTGAATATTTAGGGCCAGTTTTGGAGGATCTTATACAGGCCTGAAAAAATGTTCTATAGGTACCTAGTGGAGGGAAGTGACTGAAAAGAATTTACATCACAACAGAGGTGAATTCTACCCATACAGTTATCTCCATGGGATGAAGGAGTGTATGGTACCTCCAAACAGAGAATTCTGGTGCTGAGATTGCAACAGTGAGGTACCAACATTATCACAGGCATGTGCTGAGGGAAATTTCCATCCTCATCTAGTTGTAGCGAAGGGGTCAGGGGAAGCTGATCTTGGAAGCATTTGTGGGCAACCGACTCTATCACAGAACACATAGTTAATCAATGGACCTTGCTCCCACATGAGGCAGTGATGGCCAACAACTTGGGTGGATTTAAAAGAGAAGTAGAAAAAAATTATGGAGGATATGGCTGTCAATGGCTACTAGCCATGGTGGCTGTGCTCTGCCTCCATGGTTGGAAGCAGTAATGCTTCTGAATACCAGTTTGTGAAAACTACAGGAGGGGAGAGGGCTCTTGTGCTCAGGACCTGCTGACAGGTTTCCCATAGGCATATGGTCATCCCCTGGGACAGCAGGATGCTGGACAAGATGGGACTATGGTTTGATCTAGCAGGGCTTTTCTTATATTCTTATGTTCTACACAGTGGGGCAAAGTTGGCAACATCTGTTATTAGAAATGCCTATGCCACTGAATTTAGAGATTTGTGTTCAGGAGAAATTTCCATGGATATCTGAGGAAAGCAAAACAGAGTTTTGATTAGACTAGCATTTCCTTGTTTGCAAGGTACAGTTATTAGTTTTTTCTCACTGACTTGTTGCATAACCCAGCTGACTGAATCCTCTTACATTTTAGGGTGGAAAAAAGCTTTCAGTGCTATTACATAAAAATGCAAGGACGGACTCTCTTTCTTTCCTTCCCCCACACCATAAATCTTCCATGCACCCAGAAGAGCCCAAGATATATTTTTTTTAAAAAAACAACATCTGTAATATTCTGTCATTGATGGTGGAGTAGATTGTTTGCCAAACTATTACCATAACTGTCAGCTGAAATCAGAAAAATAATCTCATTGTCCCCTGAATGAATGCCTTTCTAGAATTATTGATAGAGATGCTCCAGAGTCTTGGAGAAATATAAAACATAGTGCTATTTACAAAAGGGAATTTGGCCAAGTCCTTGAGACATAGAGCAAGGGACAAGCATTTACAGAAAGTGAGATATAGTCTGCTCGTTCAAAGTTATGAGCTAGGGGGAGGCAGCATCCAGAGACAGCTGCAGGATTTCATTTCTCTTGCTCTCATTTTGCAGTGGCCTTCTTCTTCCATTCGCCCCTTTGTCCTTACAAAATGACTTTGCTGTGGGTTTTAGTGCCATGAGGTTGCATGGAATTGTGCATTGCAGTAGGGCTTGTGATGTCTACGCAGCCAGTCTGTGACAACAGCAAATGGCTGTTGAATAGTCCAGGGGAACATCAAGCCTGGGGGACAAATGTGGCCCTCTCCACCTGGCCCTCATAACTCTCTTCAAGCTGCATCCCTTGCTATCTCTCCTTTGCATCTTCCTTGACAGGTTTTTCCTGGCTGGAATTTATACTTGAACTCTGATAATACCTCTTGCTTACTTGGATGGAGGAGGTGTGTGTGTGTGTGTGTGTGTGTGTGTGTGTGTGCGCGCGCGCGCAGTAACTAGCCCACAGCACAAAAGTAAATATTGCATTTGTTGCTCCAACTACCACTGGTTTGTGGTCCTCAGGAGGTGGCCCATAAGGGGATGTGGCCCTCAGGCTGAAAGAAAGGTTCCCCACATGTAAACAGGAAACCAGTATGTCTGTGCAGAGGCCTGCTTGACTTTATTCAGCTTTTTTTGTCAGACACAAATGGGGCAACACACCAGACACCCTTAGAGAGAATAGGAGCAAAGGCTGAGGACAGAACGAGACATAGCCTGCAGCTTCTGAGACTTTGACTTCTAGTGGTTGGGGCATGGGAAAAGCATGGGGAGAGCAAACGCCCCCTTTTCTTCTTCGGAGTACAGATGTCAACCACTTCTGAGAAGCAGGGGATCCCAGTCCTTAAGTCTGGATAGAAGCTGGCCCAGGGATGGAGTACTGATTGCTCACTTGATGAGTGCAATGTGCGAACACTCCTTCAGTTTCTCTCCCCCCTTTTTTCATTTTCAGTTCAGTTTGCTAAATTTCTGCATCACTTTGCAATTTTGTTTTAATTCTCATGAAAATTTAGCTGCATTTTCATTCCCATTTCTGTTAATAAACATATTTTATGGAATTTTGCCAACATGTACATTTTGCAAACAATTTTCTCTTAAGTATGGCATTTTAGGTGTGTTGTGATTTCCACAAATATTTGCATTTCTATGTGCACTATCCCCTAATATATATATTTTTGTACACAATTTTGCCAATTGCATTGCAAAATTCATAAAGGTAGGGATTTCAAAGAATAGCTGTTTTTTCAGTTTTCCTGTTGTTACAGGAAGTATGAATTAACCAGGTTTGCATTAAATGCCGACCAAACCTAACCCCCCACAATCACCTATATCCTCATTAGAAAACAACCCAACATAAGCCCCACCCTCTCCACTTCTGCCAAGGGGAAATGAAAATAATCTTTGATCGAGATGGATGTGCCAACAAATGTCCTTTGAAATGTTGAGCCCCAGGGAAGACCACTTAAAGACCGCACAGTTTCCCCTAATTCAGTGAAAGAAAGCACACGTTCTAACACTTCGCAGAGGAAATAAAGGACACGTGTGATTCTAGCCCCCCAACTCTAGTCTCATGCAAGGAAATAAGCAAGGGAAGCCTTCATGAGGCCAATGAACCCCATGGGGCTTTTACAGATCAGGAACTGTGCATATATCTGGGTTACTTTAAAAAACCTGGAGTGTATGTGTGTTTAATGTACAAGAATGCTTGCAATATGCAGGAATTGTTGGTGGAACCAATTTTTTGTTCTTGTTTTAAGTCGCTACATATAAAGTTGTTGTTGTTGTTGTTAAGATCAAGGAGAAAGTTGGGGTTTAGGGGGTGGGGATCCATTCTGATAAGCTCATCATTGACATATTTTTGAAAATCTCCCCAATTTCTGAATTAATTGTGGGAATTCTCCTAGCTAGATTCTGGAGAACCGAAATTCAGGGTAGGGTCAATCCATCGAGAAGTAAACAAGCAGCACAGGAGCAATCCAGTCCTTTTTAATGTTGCTGTTTGGATGTTGGCCTAAGTTTTGCGATCAGATGTTTCTGGTAGATGCCTCTGCACATAAATGCACATCGCCACCCACTCAAGTTAGTAGCTCAAGAGTGTTTTTAATTGAAAACCATAAATTTGGCCTACTAAATCTACTAACGATTCATTTTAATTAGGAACCCAGCTGCTTCCAGAGATTTTGCAGCCTGTGTTTTAGAACTTGAAGCATACTTAAATGAGTCTCCAGTGAGCAGCTAGCAAGTTTTCAAAAAATCAGCATTTTCTCCAACTTCTTGGTGAAGACCAGGAAAGGCAAGAACTTTCCACATGAATGAGATTGTCACCTTTGGACAAGTGACACTTCCTCAGGACTAGCATTCTCCTCAGCTGTAGGGATGATGTGAAAATCAGCCGCTGAACAAAGTGTTCCGAAATAAGCTTGTCTTTCATGAGCCTTTCAGCAGTTCTCCTCATACAGTTAGTGGGGAAAGAAAAGAAGCTAGACTGGATGTTCAGCATTCACCCTCCACTCCCCCTAGTGGTTCAACAGGAAAACAACTATACATAGCCCATTATTGCAGGTAAGAGCAGCACACCTTGTGAAGCACAGAAGGAAAATTTCAATTCCAAGATGAGCTTTGAACTGGACACAAGAATAAGGAAGCAGAGTGACTCTGAGAATGCAAAA
The DNA here is from genome assembly GCF_965112155.1 of Podarcis liolepis. NCBI lineage: Eukaryota > Metazoa > Chordata > Lepidosauria > Squamata > Lacertidae > Podarcis > Podarcis liolepis. The sequence goes on from NC_139569.1 coordinate 30,943,986, forward strand.
TGGAAAATGAGCTCTCTCTGTCTCTCTCTCTCACACCCACACAACCACACTTTTAATTTGACATTTGTCTGTCTCGAGATATATTAGATCTAAGAACCCATTAGAGCAAGGGGTCTTACCCCTGAAGGGGTACTGAAGGATGTCCCTCTGGTGACCTTAGTTCTCTTGTCTATCATTCTTGCTCTTGAGGTGGAGAAAATAAGTCCATTCTGTTCTGTTTTTGTATTTTTCTGTCATTTTTAGAACCGTGCAAAATTGTATTGATATGTATTAAAATACATCTTTTGAACATATTTCTCACAATTACTTAATAGCACACATCGTAGTATCTCATCAACAGGGAAGTGGTGAGCAAATTGTTGGAAGGAATTATAATCTTTGAAAGAAACACCATGTAATCACTCCATGGTGAACTGGTAGATCAATGTTGATAACTTTGGCAGACTTTTGGCAACGGTGATATGATGATTTATGAAGAGGCGGTTGAGCTCATGTTCCAGAGAGGTAACTTAGAGATGGAGCAAGGAGAAATGAGGCCAATCCCAATGCATATAGATGGCACCAATAGCCCCAGACCAAATGGAAACCCATGTGGTCTGCTGTCAACATGCCAGAATAGGCCTATAAGAGATCTACCCTCTACCCTCTGAGAGAACACACAATGAAGTGAGCCCAGCCAATGTAATCTGGGTGCAGCAGGTATCCTAACCTATTTATCAAACCCTTGTAGAGTCTGGAATCCCTTGAGGAAAGGGATAACAGAATGGCAAATCAAGTTGATGGACTATGCCGAAATGGCAAAATTAACTGGGACACTCAGGAACCAAGAAGACAATAAATTTTAAAAAGAACGGAAAATGTTTATAAAGTACAGTGGTCCCTTGGGTTACATACTCTTCAGGTTACATATGCTTCAGGTTACAGACTCCGCTAACCCAGAAATATTACCTAGGGTTAAGAACTTTGCTTCAGGATGAGAACAGAAATCGCGCTCCGGCGGCACGGCAGCAGCAGGAGGCCACATTAGCTTAAGTGGTGCTTCAGGTTAAGAACAGTTTCAGGTTAAGAACAGACCTCCAGAATGAATTAAGTACTTAACCCGAGGTACCACTGTATATACAAAATCAATGCAAACAGGTCAAAACATTAGCAGGATTCTAAATACACTTGTAATGTTAAAGAATGTACAGATAACTAAGGAAAATGAAAAATTGGAGAAGCATTGATATGCAGTTGAAAACAGAATTAAGAGGACCCATGGATGGTATGGGAGGGAGTCAGGAGATCCAGAGCAATCTCGATATGTGGAATTTGTATGATCTTTTGATGTAAGTTTACTCTTCTTTTTTCTCTCTTTTTCTTTCTTTTCTTTATTTATTTCTGAAAAAATATATTTTAAGAAAGAGGAAAATGATTACCGAACACCACTCTTTTAAAGCCCTAAAGGTAAAGGTAAAGGGACCCCTGACCATTAGGTCCAGTCGTGACCGACTCTGGGGTTGCGGCGCTCATCTCTCTTTATTGGCCGAGGGAGCCAGCGTACAGCTTCCGGGTCATGTGGCAAGCATGACAGCCGCTTCTGGAGAACCAGAGCAGCGCACAGAAACACTGTTTAAAGCCCTAGGCAGCATCAAAGGAACATGGGACATTGCTTCATACTGATTCGGACCCATTGGTCCATCTAGCTCAGTGTTGTTTACACTGACTGGCAGCATCTTCTCCTGGATTTCCCTCCCAGCTGTATCTAGAGATGCAAGTTCTTGGAACTGGGAGCTTCTGCACACAAGGCAGATGCTCCATCACTGAACTATGGCTCTTCCATTCCATCCACATGCTCTGATTGTCCACCACTACTGCCTTTCTCCATACCACCTATGGAAGAACACAAGAGTGGCTACCCCTTAAAGAACATGAACCTGGCTGCCGTGTATGACAACAGTGAAAGCCCAAGAGGCAGTGCCTGCCTTGCCTCTGCCCCATGCTCTGCTGCCCCCACTGCCATTGGAGTTGTGGGGCTGGCAGTGGTAATACTGGGGTAGGAGAGCTACACCTGGCAACCAATGTGCCCCTTTGGTTTCAGATATTACATGGGTAGACAAGTCTAAAAAGTCTGGGACACAAATTTTTGCACCCCTCTAGCAGCTATGGTGTCTCATTTAGCAGAAGTACTGAATTTAGCATTAAGACTGGAAGTGAATACTCGATTCTGGCCCAACTAAGCTCCTGAAGTATATTTTGCTCCTGCTGCTGTTTTGACCTTTCTTAATATTTAAGTCAATTGAGCTTTCTGGGCATGTTGGGCAAAAGATTCCTGCATTGCAGGGAATTGGACTAGATGTCCCTTCTAACTCTATGTGATTCTATGATCTCCAGGTAAGGCTGGAAATACCCCCTGCCTGAAACTATGGAGAGTCACTGTCAGTCAGTGTGGACAACACAGAGCCAGGTAGATGAATGGTCTGATTCAATGTAAGACAGTTCCCTATGTCCCTAAATGAAAGTCCATAGATTTCAGATAAGAGCACCCAAATCTCTGCTCAAGCAAGACCAGCTACTGACGTCTCTGGCTGGGTTGAGCTGAGTTCTGTACAGATATCTAGTGAGTTGCGGGGAGGCGAGGTAGGGAGGCCAGGAGAAAAATACTTAGCTGTCTGATGAAATGTTTTAAATGCATAGGGGTCACCTTGGGGTTGGTTTCTGCTCAGATCTCATCCATTAATAACACGTAGGACTGCCTTGGTACTCTCAGGGGCTGATAGGAAAAATAGCACCACTTACAGTTCCTTTGGCTTGCCTGAGGGAGGAAACACCAACACGGTCACCATCATATATTCAGGACCTGGAATTTACTCCATGAAAAAACGAGGGTGTCTTTACAGTCGTACCTCCGTTTACGTAACCCTCTGGTTATGTAAACTTCAGGATGCGTGTGTGGCAAACCTGGAAGTATCTTACTGGGTTTCGCCATGCACACATGCACAGAAGCGGTCCTCAGGTCCACAGAAGCGGTCCTCAGGTCCTCCAGAACTGATCCCGTCCGCAACCAGAGGTACCACTGTATACTGAAAGTCAGGGATTCCTCTAAATCAACACGAGAAAGTTTTGGGGGAACAAGGGGTGTAGCTCAGTGGCAGAACATCTGTCTTGCATGCCGAAATCCCCACCTTCAGATGGCGCTGGGGAGTCCTGACTTACACCAACGGGATTTCCCTGTGAGAATCACTTTTTTTGATTCAGCCCTAGTCTGCAGGGTGTGGGAGAGCAGAATCCAGTTGTAGAAAATTATGCATGGAGAGAAGGTGGACAGAGAGAGGGTTTTCTACCTCTTGCTCAATACAAGAACTTGGGGGGGGGGCATCCAATGAAGCTGAATGTTGGAAGATTCAGGATGAAGAGAAGAAAGTGCTTTCCCACACAGCACATAGTTAAACTATGGAATCCTCTCCTGCAAGATAGAGATGTAGTGTACCTCTGTCTACCAGTTGCTGAGAATCTTGCCCCAAATTCAGCTCCTGAAAGCACCAATTTGCCATTCTTCAATGTTAAAACCCATGTTAAAACAACAACAACATCCCTGCAACACAACTATGGGGACGGCCTTGGCTAAAAACTTTCTCCCCAATATGCTACTTTTCAGCTTGCAAGAAGGTTTTGGAGGAAGGGCCATAACTCAGTTATCTCATCTGGAATCCTGGAGAGCCTCTGCTAGATAATACTGAGCTAGATGAATCAATGGTTTGTCTCAGTAGATGACAGCTTCAGGGAAAAGACCACAGCTCAATGGCTGATCATGTGCTTTGCATGTAGAAGGTCCCAGGTTCAATCCCAGCATCTCCAGGTAGGGCTGGGAGAGACCCCTGTTTGAAATCCTGGGGCAGCTGCTGCTACTCAGTGCAGAAAATACTGAGCTAGATGGACCAATCAGTTCCAATGCTTTCTTTTTGCATAGGGTATCTTCCACCTGTAGTCTGAACTGAGTGCTGCACAGTCTGACACTTCAGGATTCTACCAATTCATTCTGGTGTTTGCGTGAATGAGGTATAAGTGTTCCATTATAGTGAGAGGTGGGCAGTAGAATGGGGAAGAACTGGGAGAAAGGAACTTTTTTCATTGAGTGTGGTTGCACACCTATAATGAGAGTATTTAAAAACAAACCAAGTAGCATCATTGCTGGGAACGTGAAAGCAGTTGAAAGAAAACAGAATTGTCCTTCTTTGTTCTTAATTGTATATCTTAATTTTCTCTTGAACTCAGCACAAAGCAAAATTAAAATTAATCTTAATTCCAGCCATCACAGGTGAGCATGGAGGTTGCAAACCTGTGAAGACTTATTTTGGAGCAGGCAGGCATATAGGCTTGCAGTGTGTTAAATATTGCTAAAAATTGCCGGATTAGGCTGATAAGGTGCCAGCTATTTGTTTATTTATTTTGCAGTTGAGAATGTAGAAGGAAGGCTGTTGAGGATTTGACATCTTTTGGCATTTTGTAAATAGCCTTTATGAATCTGCGCCTTAAAACTGTCAACAGCAGCAGAAAATGTGCCCAGGTTTCTAGTAAGTTCAGCAAGCAAAGTGGAGATATGAAATGCACTTAGACTGAATACTTTTTTAAAAAACCAAAGGAAGCCCCCAAATGACAGTCAGCAGTTTTTACTAAAAATAATAATAAAATACTTTGCTTACCCTTTGGGGGGGGGGAGACAAGCTAGCTAGATTTTTCTTATTTTAAGCTGCCTCCGAGTTTGCACATATGCATTTGCAAAGCATGTGAACAGGAGATGTTTCTCTCTGTGTGGGCATTCACACATGTTTCCATTCAGGCATCGAGGGAGGAGAAGAACATTTAAGAAAAGGAAAGGAAAATGGTTCAATAATGCAGAATATATATCAGTCTTTAAAGGGGTTCATGCCTTAAAGGAAATCTGTAATACTGTATTCCTTTGGTCTGAATTTCTATCACTTTCTCCACATACTCTCATTGGAAGAAAATTCTAGGGTTGCTTGCTGAATTTGATCATTGACAAGTCCTGCACAAAATATCTGATCTGCACCTCTTAATGTGCACGTTGGAACCTAGCTACCTACTAGTTTTGCATTTCTTCAAAAGTTGCAATGCAGCCCTCAGCACTTTACACATTCCAAAATGATATTCACAGATGAATGAAGAAATGGAACAGACTGGAACAGAGTTATGGATAAAACCACATGTAAATGATCGGAAATGAACAGTAACACCCATCCCTTAAATTCTTTGTGATGCAAGTGTTATCTGCTGTAAAATTGGGGAGATTTTTTTCTCCTATTGCTTAGGGTGCATTCAGATGTGAGGAATAATGGTTTTAGTTGTCCTAGATTAGAATGCTAGTGCTTTTGTCCTGTTTTCTAACATTCCTTACACACTGCAGTACCTGTTGCGTGTCGAGGTCCCCAGGGCCACCCCAATAACTTACACATCACACCAAAATTTTTGTTTAAGGTTTTTGGCATAATTTTGGCAACAGCTTTATTAAAATACAAACATGTGAGTGGTTGCTTAGGCATTGGTTGCAACTAGCTGCCCCCACCATGGGGGACAATCTGACATTCCGCGTGCCTGCGAAAGTCAGAAAAGGGGAATACACTTGGGGCTAGCGACGGAGCAGGGAACCTGCCCTCAGCTCACCCCAAATGCAGCCAGGAGCTCTTGCAGTGGCCCGAGCCCCCTTGACAGGGTGGACAAGCAATAGTTAGCCCCCGATTCCTTTAACGGAATCCCTTGCAGCAGCAGCATTAGAGGGGCAGGCACAGCCAATCCATGCCCCTCAACCAACCAAACCATAAACCAATGCCTAACCGCAACCTTACAAGTTGTGATGATTTGCTACACAGTAGGCAAAAACCAAATGGCCCCAGCCAATCAGCCAGATGGACAAAATTCCTACCGGGCCCCTGCCCCAAGAGCAGACGACCCCATGACAGGCATAGCAAGGTCAAGCGAACAACCCTAATTCTAGGGAGGGGTGGATGGGCAATCCGATGCACGGGCGAAAAGAGGAAGCCCTAGCCTCGTGCAAGGAGTTTTAGCATTTCTGGCTGTCAATCAACAAATGGCAACATTAACTTCTTCCCAACGACAAGGGAAGCCCAATTGGATCAGTGGCCAATGGTCAATTAGCCTGCCCCACAACTTTGAAGTGTCCTGGCGGCCCCCACCACAACACATGCTTTCCATGAAGGAGAACACGCTTTGTGTCATAGAAAAGTGGCTTTGTGACCAATATACTGGTTTGCCATGCTAAATTTCATTCACACCAGTGGGCGTGACACAACAAGGAATCCCATTGGACAACATCATTACTTCCCCACATTTTTTGCACATGTGGGCTTCTGTTCCACCATGATTCCCCCACGAAAATCGGAGGAAAGTCTTCCCCATTGTTTATACATGTTACATTGGCTGAATCTGTATTTTGTTACCTTGAAAACTAATAAAAGTATTTGGAAAAAGGAAAAAGAAAATGGCAGGAAAGAGTTGTATGCTGGCATCCCACCCCAAATTTTGTTACTTTTCTCCTGCGACTTTCTGGGTTAATGGGGTTGCAAACAGGTGTTGTTGTTTTTTAACCCAATTAACATGGAAATGAATGCTAAACTTCCACTACATACTGTTAGATTTCCAGAAGTGGCTTTTACATTCGTTAAAACTCAGATATAATGCAGACGTTAGCAGTCAGGGAAACATTGGAGAAATGGAACAAGCTGCTATGTGAATGTGGCCTTAGTCTGTGACAGAATGTTTGAGGAAAGGAAGTTCCAACATGTAACAGGAACCTTTATAATCCCACAATATGCCAGAACTTCACCCCACAGAAGGAAAGGTTTTAAATATTTTTGCATTATGCCAGGAAATAAAACCCTATTTTTCTGGTTGTTTGGAGGATGAGGGGTTTACAAATAGGACAGATAACTGTGTAAGGCTATATTTGCAGCCTTGCAAACTAGGAACTTGGATGAATTAAAACATAAAAACCTGGAAACTGAGATATTTCAAGATATTGAATTTGTTGGCCAGTACTAAGTCCAGTGCTTGTGGAGTATGACCTCAGAGTTTAGGAAGGCACATAGACAGCCTGACCTTACAATGCCACTGTAAGGGCATCCAACTTCTGTGAAGTGGCATCAATCACTGCAGCACTAGATTTAGGGTGGTGTGAGTAGAATCAGAATAATAAAATCTTAGAGTTGGAAGGTACCCCAGTCATCTAGTCATCTAGTCCAACCCCCTGCAATGCAGGAATCTGAGTAGAATCCTCTGCCTTCTGTATGCAGCATTGCACCACTCATTTTTGTCTTTAGCCACAGCCAACACTGGCATGTGGTACCCTTAAGGTTTCTCACTAAGGGAAGCAGCTCTTGGGATACCTGAAGGAGCGTCTCCACCCCCATTGTTTTGCCCAGACACTGAGGTCCAGTACTGAGGGCCTTCTGGTGGTTCCCTCACTACAAGAAGCAAAGCTACAGGGAACCAGGCAGAGGGCCTTCTCGGTAGTGGCACCCGCCCTGTGGAACGCCTCCCATCAGATGTCAAAGAGATAAACAACTACTGACATTTAGAAGACATCTGAAGGCAGCCCTGTTTAGGGAAGTTTTTAATGTGTGACATTTTAATGTATTTTTAATCTTTGTCGGAGGCCGCCCAGAGTGGCTGGGGAAACCCAGCCAGATGGGCGGGGTACAAATAATAAATTATTGTTATTATTATTATTATTACGATGAAGAATAATCTCCCCATCCCTGCTTTAGATGGATCTCCCAAGTCCTTTGGGAGTAGACAGTAGAATTGGTGACCAGAATATCTCTGGTGCTCCACGACAGCTCTTTTTTGAAAGTTAACTATGCTGTTGAGAAACTGGCTCTCCCTTTCCATTGACAGAATTTGATAAAGGTCTGCTTCTTGGCATGAGAAGGCATCAGCCTTGGCTTCAAGCAGCCACTGATAATTCCTAGCATATGGCAAGAGAGAAAGCTTCCGCCTACCCCATCAGGTAAGTGCCATCTTCCTGACGATGGCAATGATCGATGTCATGCTTGGAGAGTATTGACTTCTGGGAAAGAGGCCAAGCGGCCAACTGGCCAAAACAAGTAGACAGGATCAGTATGGACAAGGCCTCTGGGTGAGAGAGGCATACGAGACTGAGCAGGCAACCAGGAAACATGCTTTCTTACTAGGACAATCAAAAACTTTGCATATCTGGCCACAGAAACCGAATTCCACAGATTTGTTTGCTTAGTTGAAAATTGAGGGCCTTAGAAAGAGATGTGGAGTTTTGCTAATTGAAAAGGGGATTCTTGTACCAAGTCTCCTACTTTGGAGAAGACAGTCCTCTGTTTGAAGGCAACATCTGTTTGGAAAGCTCTCCAAATCCAAGAAAGGAGATAGAAAAGATTTTCTCCCTCTCCCCTAAGACTAGAACTCATGGACATCCAGTAAAGCTGAATTTGAAAGGATTCAGGACAGACAAAATAAGGCACTTCTTTGTGCAGCACTTTGTTAAGCTATGGAACTCACTGTCAAAGGAGGGAGTGATGCCCTCCAGCTGAGATGGATTCAAGAGAGGATTGCACAAATTCATGGAGGGTAAGGCTGTCAATTTTGACCAAACTGCGGGAGGCAGTGGAAGACAGGAGTGCCTGGCATGCTCTGGTCCATGGGGTCACGAAGAGTTGGACACAACTAAATGACTAAACAACAACAAAAGGCTGTCGATCGTCCTGATAGCTATGTTCTACCCCCACAGTCAGAGGCAGTGATGCTTCTGAAAACCAGTTGCTGGAAATTGCGGAGGGGGCAAGCACTTTTGTGCCTGGGTCCTGCTTGAGGGTTTCACACAGGCATCTGGATAGCCAGCCTGTGAAAACATCAGGCTGGTCTAGATCCAGCAGGCTCTTATGTTATAGGGGCCATGAAGATACCCATGAACAATTAGCAGAACCTGGACAGCAGAGTGAGCAGACACACAAGTCATTGGGTCACAGTCTTCCTCACTACAGTGAGATGTGTTGTACTTCTGTACAAATTATAGTAATTATTTCTATATTTCTATATTTGTATTAGTTTCCTCTATCAAGATGTGCATAATGCTTCATTCCAAAATAATTAAAGCAATAAGGAGTTAACATAAAATACAGTGGACCCTCAGGTTATGTACCACTCTGGATACGTAATCTTTGGGTTGCAAAAGAGGCAAACCCGGAAGTATTTTTCCAGGTTTTGCCACTCGCGCATGCGCAGAAGCGCTCTATCGCGCCATGTGCATGTGCAGAAGCGGCGCCTCTGGTTACGGACTTTTCGGGGTGTGCATGGGCAAAGGCCTGGCCAGGGCAAAGGCCTCTTATATACCTGCTGGGATTGACAAGGCATCTGACCCTCACCTGAATTTCATAACTCTCATGACAGGTGATTTGGTCTGCAGCCACAGTATGGAAATAAAGGATGAGATTGCCCACCAGATATCAAGCACTCTACTATTGAAATTAGGCCCCAGTGTTTTTGTTACAATCCCCTTCTCAATTAAGTAATCAATTTTAATCTAGAATTTAGATTCTCAAAACTTTCTTATTTGTTAATTTGAGCAAGTAAACTACTGCTTTCACTTCATTACAAACAGTATTTCCACCTGCAACACATGAGCAAACATGCTCCTCTTCCTTTCATAGATATTTTGTTGCAATTTGCAACTGTAGCTGCCTCTGATTAGTTATCATATAACTCTTTGGGGAAATAATTTCCTATAACTTGATATTGCTGGATAGTTTTGATGAACTGCAAAAGCATTTTTAGTTGCCACTTTCTGTTGCCACCCTGGAACTTTTCTTTATTAGTGCCACTTTGTTTTGTACGATTTCTTGCAAATGAAGGAAAACAACTTTTCTGCTTGTATATGTTGATAATATAATTTTGGTTTCTGAGAACAAACAAGACTGTACAAAAGCAAGACTGGGCGCAGGCCTGGCCAGGACATAGGCGTCCTGACTGTGACAAAGGTAACCTGTGTGCTTGCTTGCTTGCTTGAGTAACAGCTATTGGGAACTTCAAGGTCCCTGCTCTCCCTTCTTATGGTCTTTGTACTGGACCTGGAGACTCCAATAGAGAGCATTCCATGTCAAGAGGGAGGGCAAGAGGGCATCCTATCAAATGACAGGGCAGGAGCTACACGGAGCAGGGCCTTTTCACTGGTGGTGCCCATTGTATGCCTCGCTCTTCCCAGACCTGCTCTCTTTTGGCCTGTATTTTGGAGCTTTATAATTTAGGAAGACTTTGGAAGAACTGGTTGACAAGTCTTATCAGTCGCTGACGTATGAGCAGATTTTATTTGCTGCTATTCTGGGATTCTGGTGTACCAGGGTTTACACCAGCGTAACAGAGTTGGCCAGGCTGCCATAAGGGATACCATTTATGAGCTTTCTCCATTATCTGCACAGCAGGGAGTGTTCAGTCAACAGTGCAAAGGCTGAGCTGAAGCATTCCCTGCTGGTTACCTGCTTTCAGCAATAGGAGTCGCTGATTGGTAGTACCCAGTTGGTTAGCTGACAGATTCTAGAGCTCCCTATTGGTGGCTCTGAGGTAATTCACAAAATACAGAGTCCATTCATAAAACACAGTGTTCATTCATAAAGCAGTAACATGAATTTCTATTGCTACATATTGGGTGCATAATTCAGTGGTTGAACGTACAGGTTTATGGCCATGCTGTAGTGTAGTGCTTATGCGACTGTGAATAAAAGGTGGCTGGGCTCACCATCTCAGGGGTTGCTTTTTGGGGGGCGGGGAGAGGTGACAAAACTGATTTCCAATAAGTGCCCCCCTTTATTCCCACAACAAGTCCTTGAGTCTGTACTCTGAATCGTGACACCAGGGGCCAAGAAGGTGCAGGGCTTGTCAGTCCAACCCCTGCACAGTCTCATCAGGGCTGACCTTAAGGCAATTGGAGCAATTGGGCCAAATTGGGCCCAGCAGGCCACTCCTAAGGGAGTCCCTGCACCAGAGCAATCTAGATGGATTTTATTTATATCTATAAGATTTTGCAGACTTTGGCTGTGAACTTGGGCCCTACAAAACAAAAACAAAAAACCCACAACCCAAGATGCGCCCCACTGCTTCAAATTGGGCTCCACTGGCTAGCCCTGAGTCTCATAGTTGCTGGGCCTGAGTTGCCCTGCCCTTGCATGAAGTCTTGGGTTTGCAGTTTTGGGAGAGGGGAGACTGCGGCACTGGGGAGAGGGCAGGCTGGTGAGGCCCCCTAGATTTAGAGGCCTGAGTTGCCCTGTCCTCACATGAAGTCTTGGGTTTGCAATTTTGGGAGAGGGGAGATTGCCCACTGGAGAGTGGGCTGGCTGGCTAGGCCCCTAGATTTAGAGGCCCTAAGCTTCAGCCTACTTAGCCTATACATAAATCCGGCACTGGTCCTAAGCTATAGCTTGTTTAGCTTATACGTAAATCTGGCACTGGCAGTGACTCAGTGGCAGAGCACCTGCCTTGCATGAAGAAGGTCTCAGGTTCAATTCCTGGCATCTCCAGGTAGAGCCAGGAGACAGCTCTGCCTGAAACCTTGGAGATCTTCTGCCAGACGACACCAAACTAGATGGACAGGGTGGTCTGACTCTGCATTGGGAAGCTTCCTATAAGAAAGGGCCCTCGGATATCAATCAGACATCACTTGCCCACTCCTCCTTTGCTCTCTTTTATCAGCCTGAGGAAAAGCTAAGCCAGTGCAGGTGCTTCCACTTCGGGGACTGCAACGGCAGCCACCAGCCCCGGTGCTTTGGAAGCTAACAAATTTGCTGTGTCACAATTGATAATCAACTCGAGTAAAAGAATGTCCAAATCAATTGAGCTTTAGCGAGGGCAAACTGACTGGACACTGCGAGGCTCCCAGCAAAAAGTAGGCCAAGCTTGATAAATTTGCCCTTATTATAGCTATTGATGTTTAAATTTCTTCGGGGATCTTGCTACATGGGTGCCTGGCGGTGACAGAGGTACAGTGACCTCCTTCGATCCTTAATCTACACCTGTTAGCTGCCTCCCCAGTTGCTTGTGAGTATACTCCAGCTTAAAGGTTAACAAAAAAGAAAAACAGGCCGCGTTTACGTGGCGCAGCAACAGATCAATGCCGAGTAAATAACCTTCTCCCTCTTATTTCCCCCAAGCATTATTGATCCCGGTTCTTTGTTCTTTGTCATGTTTCTGTCTTCTAATCCCATGGGACACTAAACGATCGCCTCATATTGGACATGTTAACTGGCACATTATGACAGCTACCATTTTGTCACTCAATGTAGTGTTCTCTCTATAAAAACAGACCTTACTTTAGGGCTTTGTGAGGCAGGCTGCCTTTGTGCTGGATCTCAAGCTTCAGCATACTATGGTTTGTTTGTTTGTTTGTTTGTTTGTTTGTGTCCAATTCCTCTTTTTTAAAAGAGAATTTAGGGCTGTGCTTTGGCATCAAGGGCCTCGTGGTGGCTCACAATGCCATTTTAATATAGCAGAAAAACCAAATATAATTAATAGAGAACATGTCAAAAAATGTTCTATTCCACCTAATTGTTGGAGGGGTTGTGATGAACTTGCCACACATTATCATTTATGGAGAAAAATGTACATCAGTACAAGATTTTTGGAATTTAATTTTGACAGAAATGATAAATATTTCTAAAGAAACTATTGTTTACAGTCCAAAATTAATATTGCTGAATATTTTTGATGATATAAATGTGTGTGTGTGTGTGTGTGTGTGTGTGTGTTGTCAAAAGAACAGGTCTTATATATGATATTGGCAACTCAAATAGTTATGACAACTCAATGGAAAATAGCCCAAAATTTCTCTGGATGCTTGGTACCACGCACTTTGGAATACAACTATATTGGATAAAATTACATGTATTTTGAGATTTTGACAAGAACTAGAGCCCCTGCTCTGGTATCTTGTCTAGACTCTTATGGAGTTACTGTATCTTTAAGTTTTGGGCTAATGGTGTGATATTGTGTCAAATTACTTGTACTTAAGTAGGACAATTCTGCTAGATCCGTTACAGTCCATAAAGAATTTCTGAAAGGTGGCGTTTTGCCCTAGATCTTAGACAACTTTGGGGTTTTCCTGAAAAGAAAGTTCAACAACTTTTGGGGTGTCCTGGTTTTTACTTTTTGAAATATGGCAGCCCTATATTTGTGTACTTTTGTAACCCAAGAAAATATTTAATATAAAACAATTTAAAAAGGCAATATATTGTACTTCAACAACAACAACCCTTTTCCTCCTTAGTATGTGTGCTTTATGAAGTACTTAACAGGGCCAATTCTAAGTCTGAGGGGCACTCAATAAGGCAAACAAGCTCCTCCGTTGGTGGGTGTCTGGGCACCATTTCAGACGTCCTGGAGCACAAGGTCACTCTGCAACACTGTGAGATTTTAAAAATAAGGGGCAGCTCCTCAGCATCAGCAAGATACCCTGAGGTGGCCCTCGGACCCTAGCAGCTGCCCAAGGCTGTCAGCTGTCAATGCCAGCCCTGAAATTTGACATGACACTTTGCCCGAACCGATTTCAATCAGTTCAGGTTCAAAAAATGAACATCTGAAGGAACTTCTGTGGACAGCAATCATTATTATTTGTTACGGGCAGAACTCCCAAAATATGAACAGTCCATAATAAGTACAAACAGGTGGCCATCTTCATTGGCTATGATTGATTGCCTCCACTCAAACTCTCCCACCTTTAAAGGTGGCCAGACGACAACCTCATATTTTGAAATAGAGAGCCCTTCAGCTCAGGGTTTGCCAAGCATTCATGGAGATGGCTTGGCCAAATGCCATGGTATCATTCCTAACCTGTTGCAGCTTTTTTATTATTTTATTAGGAATCGGAGCCCTTTTCTTTCATTGCCAAGGTTACATTTATAGGATATTGCACTCCTGTAAGTGCCCTCCATGGATTTCCAAGGGATATTACGGATATCAGTCTGACGGTGCCATCCCGTGCGTAATCGTTTGGCTTTGCGGATTCTCTCTCCTTAACAGCTATGTAAACTTCCAGATTTGTGGCTAAATTGAGTGTTCACTTGGAAGCTATTGGATTTCTTTTTAAAAAATCAACTGCATTTCCTTAGTTATGAATGCAGTTTCTACCCGCCAGGCTGGGTGAATAAAGACTTGACCATAATAACTCCCAGCAGGGGAGGAAAAGATGAGGTGGGGAGGGGAGACGGAATGAACTTTGGGAGCACAAGATCTTGAAGGTGTTTTTTTCTTTTCTTCATTCGCTCTTATTGCACATAATCCAGTGAATTGCTTAGGTGAGGGGAAAGAAGGATAGCAGGTTGAAAAGCGAGTCACAGAGGCTCTCAGTGAATGTGTAAATCAATGAGGGCAGGTATTGCTAGCTGCTCTGCTGCAATGGTGTAACTGCTGTTGTGGGTGTGAGAAGTGCCAAAAAATCACCAGCATCTTATGCAGTCCTTTTTTGAATAATAAATATATATATATTAATAATCAAGGGGTGGAATCTGTGAAATTATCATGGGTGGGGTGCAGGGTTTTTGTTGTCCATACCTTACTTCTGAGGAGGCCAAGGAGTACTTCCTTTCTGTCATTCTACAAAACATGTCCTCTGTGCTCTGCAGCCTCCCTGGGTGCCCACATTTCTATGAAAGCCCAGGAGAAGACTTACATAGCTAAGTCCTCCAATGGGGCCTTTGCAGCCTCCTTGGATGCCAACACTTTCTATTCTGAAGAGTGCTGGAGGAATGTTTACTGGAAAGAAAATTACACACATACCACCTGCTGGCACCTTGCAATGATCTGGTCGGCTCAGAACTTCTAAATAAATCCCCAAATATCCTGAGAATGATGGAAGCCTTTTTATGTGCAGGGGTTGGGGAACTTGTGAGAAGATGGGGGACAGTTTTTAGTGCACTTATGAAAAGTAGTGATCTATTTAAGGGGGATCCTCCACAAAGGATGTTGTGATGATAATTAAGAATGAGCAGATGATGCTGATGCTAAATGTATATTAATATAGTACTATTACGATATAAAATATGTCATTATTCTGCATATAAATTCTTTAAATTGCAGATTAATGCCAAAAAGTCTACTACTATATTACCTTCCAGATCAGAGGCATCGTGCCTCTGAATGCCAGTTGCTTGCAATTACAAATGTGAAGAGTGCCATTGTATTTGCTTCCTCTTTGCAGGCTTCCTGTCGGCATCTGACTGGCTGCTCTGGAAACAGAACACTGAATTAGATGTGTCTGATCCAGCAGAGTTCTTAATGTGTGTGTGTATGTGTTGCATGCTCCACAGTCCTTGCGCGTGCACATTCCCACTCATCCTGCTAGATGAAAAAAGCAAGAGGTCCCCCCCCCCCAGCAGAGGTCCCTTTCCATTGCAGAAGAGGCCTCCTTTCTCCTCTCCCTTCGGAAAGCAAGAGAAGCCCAGGGATGAATAGGAGGAAAGGAATGCGAAGCACCTGAAGGGCAAAGACATAAACATCAGTGATGTTCTCCTTGCATTGCAAGCCAACAGCTTTCTATTGATTTCTTGGGGGTGCATTTGCCATCCTTTTTTTATTGAGTAATGATTCCTTCCTAGGTTCATGATGACTCTGCATTTCATGATCCAGGTGAGGAAATCATCCCTGATTCATCCACTCCTCGTGGCTCTTTTTAAAGAAATGATGGGCACAGCTCCCCAGGATGTTCTCTTGTACATAAGACCCATTGAAATGTATGTGGGATCCTGGGACTCAGCTATACAGTGGTACCTCTGGATGCAAACGGGATCCGTTCCGGAGCCCCGGTCACATCCAGAAGTGAACGCAAACCGCGTCTGCATGTCTGTGCATGCGCGGAACGTGATTCACGCTTCTGCGCATGCGCATGACATCATTTTGACCATCTGCGCATGCACGAGTGGCGAAACCCGGAAGTAACACTGTTACTTCTGGGTCGCTGCAGCGCGCAACCTGAAAATACTTATCCCGAAGCTACTTCAACCCGAGGTATGACTGTACAGCTGAAAACATTTTAATAGTGTTGTAAAGTGCAATATACGAATGTGACACCAGATGGGGATGGTGAGCTATGGCAAATTCAATATATTTTTTTCAAAACTTTTTTTTTTTTAAGCATTTACACAGCGTTTTTTATATGTGTGTAGATTCCACTCTGGTATGCCCATGAGTTGACCCCATACATTTTGATGGGAGCTACATGTGTGAACTGTGTCTAGTGTTACTGAATTTATTTTTATATTATTTATTAAATTTCTATACAATCCTTTCTCTAGAATTACAGGGCAGTTTGCAACATAAAAATACAAAAACACTGTAGGCCGGAAGAGTGCAACTATTCCTAGTTATGAAAAGATTTCTCTCTCACTTAAGAAATATAGGGCAGATTTAAATGGTTGAAACAATCCAGTACTCAGAGTAGCTTCACCCACACCGATGTCACACTGGTGGTGCTAGTGGGGATCCAGTTATTTGGATAACTGGAAACTTTCCTCAAGTGAAAACATTGCAGTCTTTATCAGTGTGAAGAAGAGACACCGCATTCTTAGCTAGCTGGGAAATATTCAGATTAAGGGAATTAAGGGGAGAAAATAAGAAACTGTGCTAACCTGTAGCTAGGGAGGGCACAGAAATTCAGCATGGTTTGCATTAATTTTTCACTCCCTTAAATAGTATGTGAACCAAAATGCAGCTAGCTTTTGAAATTTGCATTCCTTTGAATTTTGTGATGCAGTTCTGCAATTCAAAACGTGCCTACCAAAAATACATCTATTAGGCAAAAGTGTGCCAGAAATGCATATATTAGTGAAAATAACAAGCATTATTTTAAAAGGATAAATTGCTTGCAAAATATACAATATTGTGTACACACCCACCCACATTTAAAAATATGGGGGGGGGTGCACCCATGCCCACAAAATGTGTGTGTGTTCGTGTATTGTGTGTATAATGTGAGCTGATATGGTATAGTTAGACTGTTGGACTTAGGTATGGGAAACCAGGGTTCAAATCCCTACTCAGCCATGAATCTAGCTGGGTAACCCTGGGCCAGTGGATGCATCTCAGCCTAACCTTGTTGTGGGTATTAAATGGGGGGGGGCATGTATGCCACTTTGACCTCCTAAAAGAAAAGGGTTAGATATAAATGTCTGAGAGAGAGAGAGAGAGAGAAATCCTGCCCAATGAGGTTTTGCTTGTTTATTTGTTTTGCGCAAAGCAAAACGAAACAACTGTTGTGGAAATGCGATAAATGGAGGTTTAGACTGGAAACTTGAGAAACTGAGAGGAACGGAAAATGATGGCTGCCTCCATCCCTACTTGTAGCTCAGATTTAGCAAAGGGAGATCTGTGAGGTGAGGACACTGATGACCTGTGATATTTTGATGCCTGAAGTGGAACCCACATCTCTCACCACCCCTGCTAGGGCCAACATGTTAAAATGTCTTGCTGCATCACTCAGAGACCAGATTCGCTTTCATATACCCACATCCACTCCTTGCAGTGCGAAATGTCCCAAGGAGCTGAAATCCATTATATCAAAAGGCTGTTGCAATTATCAAAATATGTTTGTGAAGAAAAGCGTAAGTGATTCCCCCACCAAAAAAAATGTTTAACAGAGTTCCATTCCTTTTCTTCTTCTCTTTCTTCTCCTACCATCCACTCTCCTCAATTAATAATTGTCTGAAAGGAAAATTGGGGGAAATTCTGCTCTCCGCAGAGCTATGTGTGAGCTGCATGCAGTGGTGGTCATAAATCTAAATTTGGTTGGGTGCCACGAAGTCTGGACTAAGAGCAGATGGCTTCTCGGACTCAGGGAGCAAGGGACTTGGTGCAGCCGCTGTAAGGGACATGGGGTAAGTGAGAGATTATGGAGAATGGTGACAGTGAGCACCTGCCCATGTCAGACTTGGGCACCATTCCCTGCCTTGATGGAAGGTGCACAATTACTTGAACTCATGAAGAAAGGGAGCCAACTTGGTCACTTGTTTGAGCAATAGGTTGTCTTGAGTCAGGGCCAATCCTACTGCCAGCCAGCATGAGGGGGACATTCCTCAAGTGGCCAATTTTGCAAATGCCATGAAAAAGCAATCAGTGATACTTAGGGGATGGGGGAGGAAATTTGATTCAGTTCATAGCTAAACACAGATTCACACCTCCTGGAACAATGCAGAAACCAAAGCATAACCACCAGTTTGAAACTCATGCTTCTTCATAATTTGCAATGCATCTCTCCGACGGGGTAATGTGTACAGAAATTCAATTACTGGTGAAAATTACATGTAAAAATGCAATATTGTTGTTGTTGTTTAGTCGTGTCCGACTCTTCGTGACCCCATGGACCAGAGCACGCCAGGCACTCCTGTCCTCCACTGCCTCCCGCAGTTTGGTCAAACTCATGCTGGTAGCTTCAAGAACACTGTCCAGCCATCTCGTCCTCTGTCGTCCCCTTCTCCTTGTGCCCTCCATCTTTCCCAACATCAGGTCTTTTCCAGGGAGTCTTCTCTTCTCATGAGGTGGCCAAAGTATTGGAGCCTCAGCTTCAGGATCTGTCCTTCCAGTGAGCACTCAGGGCTGATTTCCTTAAGAATGGAGAGGTTTGATCTTCTTGCAGTCCATGGGACTCTCAAGAGTCTCCTCCAACACCATAATTCAAAAGCATCAATTCTTTGGCGATCAGCCTTCTTTATGGTCCAGCTCTCACTTCCATACCTCACAACTGGGGAAACCATAGCTTTAACTATATGGACCTTTGTTGGCAAGGTGATGTCTCTGCTTTTTAAGATGCTGTCTAGGTTTGTCATTGCTTTCCTCCCAATAAGCAGGCATCTTTTAATTTTGTGACTGCTGTCACCATCTGCAGTGATCATGGAGCTCAAGAAAGTAAAATTTCTCACTGCCTCCATTTCTTCCCCTTCTATTTGCCAGGAGGTGATGGGCCCAGTGGCCATGATCTTCGTTTTTTGATGTTGAGCTTCAGACCATATTTTGTGCTCTCCTCTTTCACCCTCATTAAAAGGCTCTTTAATTGCCCCTCACTTTCTGCCATCAGGGTTGTGTCATCTGCATATGTGAGGTTGTTGATATTTCTTCCGGCAATCTTAATTCTGGGGGAAATTGCATATAAAATGTGGCCTGAGGAGAAGAGTCCCTGTGAAGTGGGCTTGATTGTTAAACCACTCTGGAAAGGAAACAGTTCTCTCCCAACAACTCTCAGCACCCTTAACAAACTCCATCTCCCTGGATTCTTTTGGGGAAAGCCATGATTGTTTAAAGTGGTATCATAGCACTTTAAGTGGATGGTGTGAAAGTGGCCTTTAAATCTGATGCTGGATCAGGTGGATCCAGGCTCCCTTTCCCCTTGTACTGCGAGCTGCCATTAGCAATGCCGACAGTTGCTAGATAAAGTTAAAGACTCATGTAGCGATCTTCACCCTAATTGGACTGTAATGTATAGTCTCGGTCAAGCAAATCTCTCCTAGCGCTCCTCTCCACAGACGGCAATCAAGCCATTTAGGGAAGATGCATTGGCTGCCGAGACCTGGGAGTAACCTTAAGCTATGCTGGCCTTTTAGCAGAAAACACAATTAATTTTGATACTGAAGGGCAATTAGGACTGGGGTTAAAATAGGATATATATATATATATATATATATATATATATATATATATATATATATATATATCCCCTATGTGCCAAATGGAGAATGTCAAAGACAAGGGAAGAGAAACCATTTCCCTAAGATTCTGTTGCATGCATTACATCAAACAAGGCATAATAATTCTTATCACTACAGACTGCATCTTTCCCTGAATGAAATAAACCTGAAAATCAGGAACTGGAAATCCCAGATGAATTGGCTTATTACATGAGGGGTGGTGAATGCTTGTGAATATTAAAGAATATATATAATTCCCCCACTTAAAATCTGAATTTAGTGGTATTTTCCAAAATTCGAATGCCACCTCCTTCTGTGTAATGGGTAGATTATCTCTCAGAGCTGTCATTTGGAGAAGGGCCAAATGGAGCAGGTGCTTTGCATGCAAAAGGCAACTGATTTAATTAATTCCCCCTATATTCCTTTGTAGCACACAAAAACACATGCTTCAGTCGGTTCAATAATGGACTGACTGGGACAATCGCTGATCCAAATAGATGATCCTTGACTCTCTGCAAAACTTTCCTTTCCTACCATTAAGTTGATTTTTAACATGGAGCTGAAACAAGGTGGAGGGGTTTTATGGTAACATTTTTGGCCGCAATTTCAGCCATATCAAAAGGAACGTCTTCCCCTTTCTGATATGGATGTGCATTAGATCTGAGAAGAAAAGTCATTAAAGTGTCCATCTATTGAGATTTGGGACATTGCCTTCTGATGTGTCACATAACACCATGGTGCGAACCTCTTCACAGTGCAGTCCCTGATTCCCAGCAGAGGCATATTTAGGACATATTTAGGGATTTAGGGTAGACAGACAGACAGAC
Organism: Podarcis liolepis; assembly: GCF_965112155.1. Classification (NCBI taxonomy): domain Eukaryota; kingdom Metazoa; phylum Chordata; class Lepidosauria; order Squamata; family Lacertidae; genus Podarcis; species Podarcis liolepis. Next base: position 30,964,513 of record NC_139569.1, read on the forward strand.
AGACAGACAGACACACACACACACACACACACACACACACACATATATGTTTACTGGATTCGACTGAGTCCCCAGTCCTGAGCCAAATGGAGCATATTTGGAGGGACTCAGGTATCAGATGCAAGCTGATTTCCTATCAACATGCGGTTGTCTTCCTCTGTTTTGCCTTGCTTGCATATATCAGTGGTGATTTTACACTGACAGCCTGCAAGGAACTGGAAGGACATTCAGCAATTTTCCCATGTAATTTTGCCAACCTTTATTAGCGCGTAGGATCTGGATTCTCTCCCCCCCCCCTTTCCTTTTCTTTGGTTCATAGATGGAAAGATTGATGGGCTGGCAAGTTAAACGATATCCCCACTATAATACTCTATACAGGGAGTGTCAATGGACAATCCTGCTCTAGAATGCCATTTCTTTAAGTGCGTGTTCTGAGATTTCACCATTATTAACCCTCTTTCTTTTGTAAGTGGATGAAAGCACTGAACATTTCTATTTTATGTGAAATCCTAGTGTCCAGGGGCCACTACCGGAGGTATTGAGGTCCTCTAATTTAAACCTCAGAAGAAGTGGGAAAATACGAAGACAGAGAAAAGTCACTCTTCTTTCATTTTGCTTAAGGGCTCTGTGCAAATACCTCTGCTGGCAAATGGGAATGAAGAGAGGGCCCTGGCGCTACAGAGAAGGATGCTGTTATCATGATTATCTGCCATTCATCAACAACATAACTTAACCTTCATCCAATGTGTGTGTGAGGGTGCCATTGGTGGGAAGGGCCTATAGAGCGAGATGAGCACCACAACCCCAGAGTTGTCTGCGACTGGACCTAATGGTCAGGGGTTCTTTACCTTTACCTTTTTACACACAAATTTCGCCTGATGCCACAGACACAAATATTATCTGCATTCTAACCATCCCCACACACTGGAAACCTCATTGGGGTAGAAAAAAACACTGCAAAAGAGACAATGACATGAAAACTGTCCTTGGTTAGAGAACTGTCCCCAAAGAGCATTATATGGTTTATGGCAGCCTCCTGACACTTTCTTGACTTTTCTCTGACCATTTGCCTGTTGGAAAATTCCTCCAGGGTACCAAACCCCTTTAGGACAAGCTGCAGGATACTCACCAGTGCTTTATTTGCCCTAATATTAAACAAAGCTACAAAATACCCCACCTTTGCCAACTACCCTCAGTGTCAAATTTCAGCAGTACCATTTGTAACACTAAAATTTGCCCCCCCCCCGCCTCTCGTGCTCCATTCTATGGCATTGTTGTGGTGTCCTCTTGTGCTGGTGCCCAATGTGGCCAAACTGGTTGCACTACCTTAAAACTATCTTTGACTATCCTGATATCCTTCCCAAGGCAGCTTACAGAAGGCAAACCCTGCCCCCCACAACTACCTCCAATCAGGTGGTTATGGAGAAAATTCCTACTCACCCTCAAAGCAGTCTGCAAACCTATACTGCTCCCTATAGGGAGGGCAGAAGTTGCAAACAGGCCAGACTTAAAGTCAAGAAATTTCTACACATCTACCCCAAAACTCCCTGCTTCCATCCCAGGAAGCAAGAGGCTTTGTCATAGTTCCAAGGACACTTTTCAGCAAAAGTGGCCAATGAGGAGGTAGAGCAGGGATGGTGAAAGGTGTGGAATTTGGCAATGGGGTTGTGGTTTTGGGGGAGATTCCCAAGGGCCAATTAGAAAGACTTGGCAGACCATATCCAGCCCCCTAGACCTGAAGTTCCCCACCATGTATATAACCCAACCCCAAAGTGGCTGAGTCCCAACAGAGATGTACCATTTCAATATCCTGACTATGCAGATCTGCCAAGCATTTCATCACCTGGAGCAAGATAGAAAGCATGAGAACATAGGGAGAGCTTGCTGCGTCAGGCCAATGGTCCACCTAGTCCAGCATCCTGTTCTCACAGTGGCCACCCAGATGCCTGCAAAAACAAACAAACCCTCCAGCAGGATTTGAGCACAAGAACACTCTCTTCTCCTGTGGTTTCCAGCAACTGGTATTCAGAACCGTGACTGCCTCTGACCACGGAGGCAGAACATAGCCATCAAGGCTAGCAGCTCTTGATAGTCTTCTCCTCCATGAATGTGTCCAACCCTCTTTTAATGCCATCCAAGTTGATGGCCATCACTGCCTCTTGTAGGAGAGAGTTCTATAGTTTAACCACATGCTATGTGAAGAAGTGTAGGATGCAGGTGGCGCTGTGGGTTAAACCACTGAGTCTAGGACTTGCCGATCAGAAGGTCGGCGGTTCAAATCCCCGTGACGGGGTGAGCTCCCATTGCTCGGTCCCTGCTCCTGCCAACCTAGCAGTTCGAAAGCACGTCAAAGTGCAAGTAGATAAATAGGTACCGCTCCGGCGGGAAGGTAAACGGCGTTTCCGTGCGCTGCTCTGGTTCGCCAGAAGCGGCTTAGTCATGCTGGCCATATGACCCGGAAGCTGTACGCCGGCTCCCTCGGCCAATAAAGCGAGATGAGCGCCGCAACCTCAGAGTCGGCTACGACTGGACCTAATGGTCAGGGGTTTCTTTTTCTTTATGTGAAGAAGTACTTTCTATTGGGAAAGTATGTGAGGAAGTGCTTTCTATTGCTTTTTTTAAAGGCCTGTGCTTCTTGCATAGGTCACAGAAGATTTGGCACTTAGCGTACAGATTCTCGGCTGGGCAAGACAGTGAAGCGACTACAGCTGAAACATGCTCTGCCAAGTACACTAAAAGCTACCCAACTCCAGCTCCTGGCCAGGTTCCCACATTCCCCACCCCGCAAAGGAGGAAAGCTGGAGACCACCCCCCCCCCGCAGGTTAGAAGACATACGCCTGGCACCATGTCAGATGCTTAACCTTTCACACCTCCCTGCTCTTGCACGGGAGAAAGAGAACTTGTTGGAATGCCTCAAGAGAGAGGCTGAAGGGACAAAATAGTCCCAGTGCCCTTTGGGGCCAGGCAGGATGCCCAGGGCCGGAATCTTCCTAACACCTTCAACCTTCAGTGAGTCTCTGACAATAATGATATATGTTTGAATAAGCCCCTTTGAGCTGACCTACAGTTGTCCTGGTTGTTTTGTCAGCTGTTTCGAAAAGTGTTTCCCATTCTAGAGCATAAGTCGTTGTTGTGACGCCCCAGTCCTTTCGTTTGTTTGCTTGTTTTAAAGGTGTGTGTGTGTGTGTAGAAGGCCTCCCTCTCCCCACAGCTTGAACATTTGTGGGCCTTATTTGTTTTCAAGCACTTCCAGCAGGCTGCTACCCTGACCTCCCGAATCAAATCAGTAACTCCGCTCCTCTTCATTTCCTCATCCTGTGTCCAGAGTTGCAGGAAGTGGGTTGCGACCTCCTTTTGCAGATAATCTGAGGCACGGCAGGCAGGGACGGAAGGCTGGACTTCATTTCAACAAAAGCTCAGAGTGCTGGCCTGGACGCATTCCGGAAAGAGACACATAGGAAATGGCTGTCGTGTCGCCAACAGGCTAAAGAGGGAGGATTTTGGCATCCAACTGGGTGTGAAAATGTTAGGTCATCTGTAATAAGAGGGATGGCTGGGAAGAGTGGGGTGCGGGAAGCGACTCAAAATAACCCCTTTGCCACACATTGGAAGATAAGACAGAAAAGTGCTTATCTAGGCAACCGTTAAAAAACTAAAAAGCATTTTGTTGTTGTTGTGCATACAGGGTATGAGCCAAACCCTCAATTGTTTGCATAATTCCCCCCTTTATCTTCTGCAAAACCAGAAAGATCCCCAGTTCATGTACGGGGCATGTTAGAACTCATGGGATGGGCGGATCTGTCAATTTTGATTTCTCTCAGTTTTGCCTTTTAAGATCAATTCTTCATATGTTCACATCAGCGTTTTAGTGCAAATATGCCCCTCGTAATTTGCACCTTTTCTATGTAAGTGTGCCTAATATGCACAATTTTGCAAATCAGAATTCCCTAGTGCAGTAATACCTTGGTTTAAGAACAGTACTGTTTATGAACGATTTGGTTTATGAACTCCGCAAAACTGGATGTAGTGTCCCAGTTTGAGAACTTTACCTCGGTCTAAGAACAGAATCCGAATGGTGGAAAGGCACCAGTGGCGGGAGGCCTCATTAGGGAAAGTGCGCATCGGTTTAAGAACAGTTTCGGTTTAAGAACGGATTAAGTTTGTAAACCGAGGTACCACTGGATAATAGATTTTTGTATGCCATCTCCACAAATATATGCCTTTTATGGCCGCAGAATATTGTATACACTGCTTGTCTGGTGAGCTGCATTGCACATGTCAGAGATGGGCAAATCTCAAAAGATGGCTGGCTGGGCTTTGGTCTGCATATTGCTTTGGAAAGTATGAATTATGTAGGTTGACCTCTAATTGTGAACTGAATCAAATTGTGATCTCTGGTCATAGAGATTTCAGAGTAAGATGCCTTGGAGTCCCTCAGCAATACATATGGTGGAGTTTCCAAGCAAAGAAGGGCCACCGCTGACTGGCTGAGCACATGAAGGTCCTAGGTTCAAGTCTTGCATTTCTGTTAAAAGGTTTCTGGCTAATAAGGTTGGAGAAGGATTTGGCTTCAGACCTTACTTCTCAGGTGGGCAACCTTTTTGCCTGTGTCTCATGTTGGCTGCCAGTTGGGGGCCAGGTACTACTTTGAGTGCCCCAACAGTGGTCATGGGCTGTGGCATGCACACACACACACACACACACACACACACACAAACACACAAACACACACACACATGCTTTGAGGTTGATGAACTGATTGTCTGCTTAGTGTAAGATGACTTCATAGATTTCTTGTCGCTCCAACCGTCTTTGCTACCAAAAACAGAAGCCATCCAAGCCAGAACTGGAATTCAAGACAGCAACCTGATTGTGATAATTCCAACTCTCCAACAGAGGGAGCAAATAGACTGTTTGCAGGCAGTACAGTGGTACCTCGGGTTACATACGCTTCAGGTTACAGGCTCCGCTAACCCAGAAATATTACCTTGGGTTAAGAACTTTGCTTCAGGATGAGAACAGAAATCGTGCTCCGGCGGTGCGGCGGCAGCAGGAGGCCCTATTAGCTAAAGTGGTGCTTCAGGTTAAGAACAGTTTAAGGTTAAGAACGGACCTCCGGAACGAATTAAGTACTTAACCCGAGGTACCACTGTACTGGGAAGCCAGACAGTATTGGGGAGCCAGCTTCAACCAGAAACCACTGCACAAAGACTATCTAGAACCCCCAGGAAGTGTGCTAAACAGCCCTAGGAAGGTGTCTCATATACCAAGTCAGATCCTTGGTCCATCTGGATATGTACTGTATAAAGCAGGGGCAGGGAAGCTCCAACCCAGGGGTCAAATGCAGCCCTCCAGGACTCCCTGTCTGGCCTTCAGGACATTCTTTCCAGGCCACACCCCTCACCAGACCTGCTTCCTTGAGCTTTTTTGCCTAGCTGGACTGTGCCCTGGAACTCTGATCATGCCTCTTGCTTCTCTAAGTGAAAGACAGCGAGGTGTGTGTGTGTGTGTGTGTGTGTGTGTGTGTAGCAACTAGTCTACTTTACAAAGGTATAAATTGCACCTGTTGCATTTCTCTCTTGGGCCTTTGGCCCATCCCACCACTGGCACGCGGCCCCTGGAAGCTTATCACGATGCAAATGTGGCTCTCAATGTGAATACATTTCCCCACCCTGGTGTACTGGGAGTGACTGCCCAGGATTTAAGGCACATTTTCCCAAACTTGGGTCTCCAGCTGATGTTGGACTACAACTCCCATCATCCCTAGCTGGGAGCAGAACTAGCGGTCAGGGATGATGGGAATTGTAGTCCAAAACAGCTGGAGACCCAAGTTTGGCAGGGATCTTTCTCATGATTGAATCTTGGATCATTTACAGAAAAACCATGTGCTCTACTCTTGAGCTACAGTTGTAACACTTCCCCAGTGTTTACATGCTCATCATCCAAGCCCAATCAGCTTTCAGAAGCTTTGCAAGAACTTATTTCTTTGGGTTGGCCTAAGATATTCAGGTTAAGCTGAGAAATATAGGAAGCTGCCTTTTATGGAGTCAGATTGGATACATCTATCTCAGCTATTGTGTCTACTGACCAGCATCAGATCCAGGGGCAGAGGAAGGGGTGTGTGGTGGATGCAGGCCACTCCGGGTGTCACCACTGAGAGGGGTGACAAAATGCCAGGTGGCACTCTCTGCGGGGCCTGCAGCATGCCCAAGTCACACATCTCTCCTGTGCAGGCTCCACACTGCGGAAACAGTCTGCCCGCTGCTTCCCCCAACTGTAGGGCAGCTGAGTGGGAGGAGGCAGGTAGACTCTAGAGGCCCTGTGTTGCACCTCGCCCCTATGGGTGGCTTGCCCTGCCCTCACCCTATGGGTGCACTGCCCCAGGCACCCGAGCGGCTTCCTCTGCCGCTGATCAGATCTCCAAGGTTTCAGGCAGGAGTCTCCTCTAGAATTACCTGGAGATATCAGGGACTGAACCTAGAACCTTTAGGATACAACGTGTGTGCTCTATTATTAAGCTATGGACCTTCCCTGCAGCAGCCAATCAGGCTGCAGCTGGTTACTGAGCAACAGGTGTAGTTGAGGTACTTAAACAGAGATAGAAAGAGAGACCCAGACAGCTGAGCTCATGGAAGAGGCTGCACGAATCTCCTGTGTGCATATCAGGTTTAGTGCATAAATCTCACACTTCATTTCTATCATGCAACTCCTTAGGCTAAGTTCCTTGACAGCATGCAAAATGGCTCAGGTTTTCAGTTTCACAGAGGAGAACTCAGCTGTCTTTCAGGAGGCAACTTTGGATTTGTCTCTTTGTTGAAGGGTAAGGCTGCAGAAAGATCAGCTTGTCTATAGGACCCATTTGGCAGAGTAATAGCAACCCTGAACCTAGTATCGCACGAGGCAGGAAAGAGGCAGAATCTTTGACCTTCAGCTGTCCAGAAGCAGGGAGAATCCTGTAGGAAACAGAAAGGGGAGCAGAAATTGTCAATGCTCACTTATTTGTCCCATGTCCAGAACGGAAATCAATCCAGCAAAACAATCGGTATTCACTGTTGTTGTAGCTTTCAGTCCACAAATGCAATTTATTGTGACACACACACCCTTTGCATTGCATTTCCTTTGCAATGAAAGAAATGGAGTACAATAATGTAATGACAATGTAAATTATATAAGTTATAGAATTTCACCACAGCCGACAGTGGGACAAATAACAGTTTTGGGCAGAAGGCAAACTGCAGTGGAACAGAAACAGCACTGCATGCAATAAATACAGGGCAGAACAATCGGTCTATCTAGCTCAATATTGTCTACACTGACTGGCAGCAGTTCTTCTGGAGATGCCAGGGAATGAATTAGGGACTTTCTGCACGCAAAGCAGATGTTCTACCGTTGAGCTATGGCCCTTCCTCATTTGAAATAATCCTCAAATACCTCAAAAAACAATCCTTCCTTTCCCTCCCACTGTCTTCACTTTAATCTTTGCTTCTTATAATCTTCTGCAAAAAACAGTGTGTTTTATTTCTTTTATTATTCTCTCTCCTAAAGGAAGTCCCGTGTCCTTCTCACCCCTGTCCTGCATGTGATATTGCCTGCCTTTATTTACTTCGACCCCACCCCAAACAAAACTCAGATAATTTCTCCCAAATGAGAACTGGCATCTCGTCAGAGTCACAAAGATGAAAGGAAGGATTAAGTCTACTTTCAATATTACGGAATGGTTCGGAAATAGATATCAGGGTTTAAGAGTCCAGATGGTAATTCAACAGCCTCCTTGCTATAAAAATGATTTGATTTATGGGAGTCACTAATGGTATCACAGTTTAGATCTGGGCCGCTTGGCTTCCTCTCCTCTGCAAGCTTTTGAATTCATTGGGTCCCCCCCCCCTTCCTCTTTCACTCCTACCATCAATCCTTCACTACAAAGAGATACTATTATCAAGAATTTGGGAGTTCTTTAAACGCCAGCAATTGATAAATGTTAACAATCCTAATCCATGCAAATTACTGCCCATCTCATTTATAACACAAAGTGGCTGTGCTTATCCAACGCATTCTAAACAAACTTTGACAAGCTCCAGCTCATTCAGCGATATCTCCTTCTGGCTGGAAGCAGCATCCAGCCTTCTTTCCTCCAGGAGCTTTCTGTTTTCATATAAGTTTCGATGGAATATGGATTCTGGGTGAAATCAAAACCCCTTTTGCACCCAGTGTGTATGGAGGGGAAGGGGGCTGTTGTCAACTGAACATAGCAGTTATTCCACCTGAACAGGTCTGAACATTTTGCATACCCTCCAACCAGTGGCTGAGCATATGGCCGCACTGTCCAGGGTGGGGGCGCGCTCCCGAGGAGGGTTTGGCACGGATGGTGCCTTTCCCAGGAGCGGAATAGCTGCTCGGGTGCCCGGGGCAGAGTGAGCTGCCCATGGGGGCAGAGCGAGCCTCCCATGGCGGACATTTGGCATGCAATCTGCCTGCAACTCCCAAGCTTCCCCCAAGCTGTGAAGGGGGAAAGGGGAAATGCTGTCGGCAAAGCGGTGCAGCTCCCCCATTACCACAACAGGTCAGGGTAGGCTTGGGAATCGCAGGCAGGCTGTGCACCAAATGTCACCCCCTTCAGTGAGGGCACCCGGGGTGGTCCGCCCCCACTGCTCCCCTTCCTACGCCCCTGCCTCCAACATTTCTCCGATGAAAATAGGGGCATCCCATTCCATAATGATAATTTTACTATTTATACCCCACACATATTACTGGGTTGCCCCAGCCACTCTGGGCAGCTTCCAACATATCTAAAAATATAACAAAAATTAAATGAAAATAGGGACATCCTAAGGAAAAGTGGGGCATTCCAGAATCAAATCAGAAACCAGGACTGTTTCTCTAAATCAGGGACATCCCTGGAAAATAGGGACACTTGGAGGGTCGGATATTGCACCAGTTCTGGCCCTAATGCACTAGCTGTAGATTGTTTTCTGGGCTCAATTCAAAGTGCTGTTTTGACCTCTACAACAATGCACAGTTCATTACCACAATGCCTCTACTGCTACCTCTCCCCATATGAACCACCCCAGGCTCTGTATTCTTCATCAGAGGCCCTTCTTCATGCACCCCACCCAAGTGAGGTGAAGACAGTACACACAAAAGAACAGGCCTTTTTAGTGGTAGGCCCTGTCTGCAGAATGCCCCTGTCTGCAGTAAGACATACCTTGTGCCATCCTTGTCAGTTTTTAGGCACCGGGCTAAGACTTTTTTGTAACTCAGTGCTCTGGCAGCTAGATGCCTCCATCTTTAAATGTGGTGGGTAGGTCTGGTCCTTATTAATATGTTACTAGATGAGCAATTCATGTATTCTGAACTATTTTACAGTTTTTCAGCTTTTAATTTGCTTTTATTTGTTGTGTTTTATCTTGTCAAGTTACTTTGAGGCCTTTTCTTTTGTATAAAGTGACTGATGGATGCAATTAAGCTGGCACAGTGACCTGGCTGTCCTTCCACCTTCTGCCTCCCCACGCACAGTGTTAAGCCCACTGGTCATCAGCTAAGGTTAAAATCACACCTGAAATGGCATGAAACTGCAGTTATATTGAACAATAAATCAGTGTTGTGGTCCCAATTCTGTGGAAATCAGACCTCCCCTCTCCCATTGAACTTAATGAAGATCTTTCAGCTGGCATGTTCATCACCATCATCACCATCATCATCAAATACCTGCCCTTCATCCTAAGTGTCACAGGCAGGTTACAACAATGTTAAAAACAAAGAGGTTTGGCCATTCAATACCTCTTCACAGGAAACTGGGAATTGTAGCTCTGGGAGTGGAATATGGGTCTCCTAGCAACCCTCAGCATCCTTGACATACTACAGCTCCCATGATCCTTTGGGTGAAGCCAAGACTGTTATAAGTGGTTACATGGGTACATGGCGTCAATGTGGCCTGAGTGATTCCAGCTAATCAGGGATAATGTACTGCATGTCATCCAGTGTTGGAGACAATTACGGAAAACGAAGCCTATTAGCATTTGGGTGAGGCTTTGTCTACTGGTCACATGAGAGTTCCTAGCCAATCAGGGACCAGCCTTTTCATCATGAGCTCCGGAGATTGCTGTAAGTGGGAGGGCTCAGCATTAATTATTTGCTTTGTAAAATACATTGCAATTTTTTATCTCCAGAGGCAAAATGAACGCCATCGTTATCACTTTCAGGTTGTGTGTTTTTAAAGCATCAGCACTGGAAATGAAAATGAATCTATATCAGGAAAGCATGAAAGAGTAGTACAGAATTCAAAAGCAATTCCGTGGTTTCTTCTTATCATCATTGTTTCAATTCAACATAAGTTATAGCTGATATGAATAGGCCCTGATTGCTTACCATATGATGCAAGCGTTAATACTGGCATCCGCTGCAATGCAAAGGCAGAAACCCTCCTCCCCCAGCTCTTTTCTAAAGGAAGCAGTACTTGAAATGGGCAGACATGTTGGGCACTACCAGACATTTCTGCAAATGGCATTATTGCCACTATGTATGGAAACAGTATACCCACAACTAAGAATGAACTCCACGCTTCATTCTATAAGGTTGCTTACTGAGCACCAGTGCAATACAGTGGCAAGAGGGTCTGATGCAGAGTGGGAAGACCTAGGTTCAGATCCCCACCCTGACATGAAATTTACTGGGTAACCTTGGGATAGTTGTGAGATGTGATCCATGAGAGGCAGTCAAGTACAACATTCCTTGTAATGCTAGAGAAGGCATGCAAGGGAATGTTTGGTCCACCCAGTCAAAACTTCCTGCTTCTCCTGGCTGGAGCATCCTTCCTTCTGCATGTGATAAAAGATGGGCGTGACCTAACCTGTCCAGGTAAGAAAAGGACAAATCATGCAGCACCCCCCCTCTTTTTTCACTTCCTTCTTTGTTTGACCAGCTTTTTAGCAAGGACTGCTCAGCTAGCAGAAGCACTGGGATTATTCCCCCATATGGGGTAGATCCACATGTATATATTTGTAACTAAGTCTGCCTTCAGGGATCCAGCTGTGAACTGATGTAAGTAAACTTCTTTTATTGATTTTGCATAAGATTGTGGTGTCTTTATTCTTTTAAGAGGGATTCAAGGGAACTTACCAGGAACATACAATTCAATCTGAGACAGACTGAATTGTGTAATAGTGAGACGCTCACATAAGCTATCTGCTGTGCATGTAAAAGGGGAATGTAAACTCTGCTAAGTAAAGAAACTTGCTAGCACAACTTAGGAAGGACATTAATAAACAATATATCCTCTCCTGCCACCCTGAACATTCCCACACTAGTCACCATCTCTCGGCCTGGTCTACATCATAGAGTCCACTGTGTGGATAAAATTGAAGGGGAATGAACCCTGTATGCCATCTTGAGTTCAGGGTGTAATTTGAATTCATTATTAATATGGATCTCCTAATGATTTCTGTGAACACATGGTTCCTGGTGACCACATCTCACAGCCACACCTTCTGGCAGCTGCACATTTGGAGTTAGTGACAAAGAGGGTTCAAAATGCATATATTCTTTCTCACAAGCAAGACCAGAATCCAGCTCTTTCCTAAATCCCAGGCTGGACCTAGAACCATTTATAGTAGGGTTGGGACAGCTGTGACTATCCAGATGGGCACAGTCAGTGGTCAGAGACAGGAGCGGTGTGTCTCACTTTGCCCTGTCACTGCTGTGACACCACCACCACTGGTGGAAAAGCGGCAATGGCATTGAGTTCTGGTGAGATCTAACAAGATCTTGCGCACTCTGTGAAATATTTTGAGATTTCAGCAAGAAGTGGCAGAGGCAGTGGGGTGGATGGGGTGCCTGAGGGGACCACCTCGGGGGTTTCTGCTTCCTGAAGCAGCTGCTTCACCCTGCCTTATGGGTGGGCTGGGCCTAGTCAGGGATGATGGGAGTCATAGCCCAAGGACATCTGCAGAGCCGCAGTCTCCGTATCCCTGATTTATAGCAAAGTTCTATAAAGTGCTATCTGCATTCAGCACAAGCATGGTTGCTTGTGGTCAGTCAGGAGGCATGATCCTGCTCTCACTTTTTGATGTATTCATTGAATACACGGGGGCGTTCATAGGAACACCCCTTCCATTGGTGGGGGACACCTGTCACAACAAGAGGTGCATTGCTACCTGCCAGCACTGGGCAGAGCCAAAGAAAAAAAATGTGGGGATTAACAAATCCTAATTTCCCCTTTGTACTCAGCGGTGGAGCAAGCCGATCGGGTGTCTGGGGAGGCATGCATGCCCTCAGCCTGGGGGCGGATCCAACCGCCCACGGGGGTGGGGCGAGCTGGGGCAGGACACTCTGCAGGGCCTCTGAGGAGTCTGCCTGCCTCCTTCCACTCAGCCACCCTACAGCTGAGAAGAAGGAGGTGGGCAGACTGTTTGGGGCAGTGCAGAGCCTGTGGGCGCCCACCCACTGTGTCACTCCCAGGAGAGACGCATGTATTGGGCGTGCTGCAGGCGCCACAGTGAGTGCCGCCTGCCATTTTGTCACCCCCTCAGTAGTGACACCTGGGGCGGACCACCCCCCACTCCACCCCCCTTCCTCTGCCCCTGTTTGTAGTGTAGATTAATTTCTAGACACCCTCTCAAACCTCCATCCAGACAATCAAGAGGCGTTATTAGAGTTCAAGCCTGCAAAAACATCCAAGGAGGTTATGAAGCCAAGTTGGCAATGGTGTGTGTGTGTGTGTTGCTTGGGTAGAATCCTGGGGACCAGGTAGAGAAACAGCCAGGCTTGCCCCTGGCCCCTGCTCCTGGGGTTGCCCACCTCTGGTCTCCTGCTTAACAAGGCGGCTGGCATTCTCTGTTCCGTCCTTGCTTTTGCTTCTCACCCTGGTGCAATTTCCATCCTAACTCAATTATATTATTATTACAGCGTGTCACTTTGAGTCGCTTTCCCCCTTATTGGCATATGGCTCTTTTCAGTTTCATTGCTAATTCTTTTCCAGTGGACTTGTTTAAAACATACTCATTTTCTCCTTAGACTCGGCGCTGTTCACGCATCACATTTCAGTGATGCCTCGCTAGCTTCCTCGGGAGGAGGAGGAGGAGGAGGGAGGGAGCCAGGGAATCGCCTGGTGCGGCGTTGCATTTGCTCGGGTTTAGATGCCAGATTGTCAAAATACAAACTAGATGGCAGGGAAAGGTGAGCTGTGCCCCCCATCTGTCAAGAATTTTGCATAGGAGGCGGGTCCCAGCTGAACCTCGTCCAAGGCTGTGGGCAGAAGCGGAGAGAAGGAGCTCGGCAATGCGCCGAAAACAGCCATCTATTAATAACTTCCTCGGTGTTTAAATGTCTTCCTTTTGACAGTGCGTGGTCCTTTTTAGCATTTGCTTTCTGGATGGAAGCTAAGAGGCTGCTGGCAAGATGGGTCCCTCCCCCTTCATTCTTTTCCTCATCCCAAGACTTCTCAGGCGCCCAACATTTGGCGGCGATAGGTAGGGGTGTCCTACCCATAGAGGCTATTGGCGTGGGGCGCCAGGGCGCCAAGTTCTGGAGGGCGCCAGGGAAGAGGCGGAGGCTGGACGCAGAGCCTCCCATCATCAGCTCACTGCCCACGCCCGCCTCTGCCATGCCGCGCCGAAGCAGCGCTGCGCCCGGAGCCTCCATCTGCTGTGGCCACCATGGCATGAAGAGGCCAGCTGAGCCTGGAGGCACCACGGCCAGCCTCTGCCTCTTCCTCTCTGGAGGAGCCACCCTCCAGCTGCTGCCCACCTCCTCCAGCCCCACCGGCAGCGCCGTCCTCCCTAAAAAAACTCTGGGAAACGGGGGGGGGGCACCGGAGGGAGCTTTGCACCACGGTGCTGACGGCCCTGGGGATAGGAGGGTGTTCTGCATCATGAAGATGTGCTAGATTCAAGCTCTTTGGGGGCAAGATAGCTTCAGAGATTGCTCAGGGCTTGGAATCCAGATCTGATTGATTTTAGGGTCAGGAAGGAATGCAGGAAACTTCCTTTTACTCAGAGCATTGCTCCGTCTACCTTAGTTAAACTGACTTGCAGCAGCTTCTCTTTGCTGGAGACTGGACCATTAAGGCAAATTGGGCACTATCCCAGCCCGCCTTCAACCATCCCCCACCTGGCTGCTTTCTAACCTAACAACCAGTACAGAAAGCCCTGCCTGCCAGTTTTCTCTTGCTCAGTCTCAGTGTTACCCTTGTAGAATTCAGCAGGGAGGAGGAAGGGGGCAAAACTAGAGTTAGTTGGCTCTGTCTCTCATTGGCTCTGGAGCCCCCTACTGATGGCTTCCTTGCCTTCTGCCATACTTGCCCCAATGCACATCGGTCAGCTTTGCATCTCCAGGGGTTTCAGACAGTCTTTCCTAGTCCCACCAGAAGGGGGCTGGGATCTAACCTTCTGAGTGCTAAGCTGATGTTCTAATGCTGAGAGTTGGTCTTCCCCAGAAACTCCCTTAGACTAGGACTGAACCGGCCAGGAGACAAGGCGAGGCAAGTTGAGAGGGGCAGCAGGCTCATCCATTATGTGTCGCTGCCGTCCACTCCCCTACAGAAAGAGGGAGATGCAGTGGCGGGAGAGGTGACTGAAGGGAAAAGGTTTCAACCCATCAGCTGCATCTCCCTATTCCCTGAGAGATGGAGACTCAACTTCTGTGAACCAAGCAACCCCTTACTGAAGGGGTTGGCTCATAGCTGGTGTGTTTTTCCGATGCTGGTCCTCACTCCCACCATGACCTCCAATCAGGGGCGCCGACTTATAAAAAATATTGGGGGAGCCCACGAAAGCTCATGAATAATAAATAAGCTCATGAATATGCAGATAAAGTGGCACCGCCTCCTTGTGAGCGAATAGGGGAGAGCGTGCTGCGCCTATTAATCAGCTCCGAAGGAAATTGGGTGGAGCTTTTGCTCAGGAGGGAGGGCAGGAGGCATGCCTGTGCATTTTGGGCTGGGGGAGGGGCGGCGGTGGCGCTCTGCTGGAGGGGCGCCTGAGATTATTGGGGGGGCAGAGCCCCCCAAACGAATTTTTGAGGGGGCTCGGGCCCCCTCAGGCCCCATGGAGTCGGCGC
The DNA here is from genome assembly GCF_965112155.1 of Podarcis liolepis. Taxonomy (NCBI): domain Eukaryota; kingdom Metazoa; phylum Chordata; class Lepidosauria; order Squamata; family Lacertidae; genus Podarcis; species Podarcis liolepis. The sequence continues at coordinate 30,979,565 of NC_139569.1, forward strand.
CTATGCCTCCAATATTCCCCAAATGAAGATCAGTATTGGGAAGAAGGGAGGCATGATGATCATTTCTGGGATGGTGGGGGCATGAGGAGCCTCAAGAGTACATTAATAAGCACCCTTAACAAACTACAATTGGGGAGGCACCAATTTCTGATTCATTTCAGATGCCAAAACACTGTGGCCGGCCCAGTGTTGACCATTTAGCTCAGTATTTTGTACTAGCAGCAACTCTCTGGACTTTCAATCAGGGGTCTCTCCTAGGAGATTGTGGGGATTGAACCTGTGACCTACTGCATACAAAGCAGATGCTCTACCATTGAACTACAGCCTTTCTTCCCTGCCTGATTGCTCTCCTTTCCCTGAAGTATGCAGTATGTCTAACTTGCTTGGCACACTTTCTTTTATTTTATTTTAGTGCCACCGTCTCTTTCTCTCTCTGGCTCATGGTTGTCTGGATAGTGTGCACTGATCTCTGGGAAGCTAGGTGAATGGTGCTCACCCATAACTGTCACTCTGCCACAATTCTGTGCCAAAAGCTGTCTTCTGATTTCTCAGTGTTTTGTTGTTGTTGTTTTTGTCCTCTGCAAAAAAATAGGCTTCCCTTTCTCTGCTTCATTCTCTGGGCACTTTAGAATTTCAGTGTGTGTGTGGTTTTGAGCTTAGCTTAACGTTATGAAATGGCTGAGTGTGTGTAAATGTGGTTCCCTCCCCTTTCTTTCCAGCAACCCTTCTTTAGCAACCTGCAGCCTCCCTGGCTGCCCACACTTGCTGTTCTTTAGAAGCCCCATGGGAGGAATAAACTTCATGATGTCTTTTGCAATGGGTGGATAAAGTGGAAGATTTGGGACAGGTAAAATAAAGGGCTTCTTCATGCAGCACATGAACTCACTCTCACAAGAAGAAGTGATGGTCACCTGGGCAGCTCCCAACAGAACATTAAAAACACAATTAAAAATCAAAAATTAAAAACCTCCCTAAACAGGGTTGCCTTCAGATGTCTTCTAAAAGTCAGATAGTTGTTTATTTCTTTGACACCTGATGTGAGGGCATTCCACAGGGCGGGCACCACTACCGAGAAGGCCCTCTGCCTGGTTCCCTGTAACCTCACTTCTTGCAGGGAGGGAATCGCCAGAAGACCCTCAGAGTTGGACCTCAGTGTGCGCACTGAATGATGGGGGTGGAGACGCCCTTTCAGGTATACTGGGCCAAAGCCTTTTAGGGTTTTAAAGGTCAGCACCAACACTTTGAATCGTACTCAGAAACGTACTGGGAGCCAATGTAGGTCTTTCAGAATAGGTGTCATGTGGTCTCGGCAGCCACTACTGCTTTTGAAAGCAATTACCCCACCACCTTTCATCAGCTGACAGAGCATGTTTGCAGAATGAAAATTTTTCAGCATAGCATTAACTATGGACCATGACTCCTGTACAAACTCTTAATTCCTCCTTTGCTATGCCCTTTGATATCCATATGAGAAAAATGTCGATCTGCACTTAAAGCCAAGATAAGCTTCCCTGTTTTTCCTGTCCTTTTTGCAGTGGGAATCTGGATGGAAGAGGACAGGAAGAGGAAATTGGCATGGGGGGATGGCACTGGGAGAGTAGGTGTAAAGCAAGAGTTATGGGGAAGAGGGGGTGTCACATCCCTAAGGACATAGATGAGATTCTGTCAGGGAAATTACATTGGTCATGAATTATCAAAAAGAAGGGGGCATTTATTTATTACTATTTTTTTTGCTAACTCTGAAGTTTCACAGCTGTGTAAAACTATGAAAAGGAATAACAGCTAATATCCTGAATAGCTCAGGGGGGAAAGCCCCCTGGGGAAAAAAATTGGCAAATAAACACTTCCTATAGCCCAGTCATTACTGGCACAGGAAGATCTTGTGATCCACTTTTTTAAAAAGACAACTTTTGTCCTTTTGAAACATCATTATTTGGCACAATTTATTTTCATTTTACTTTTTTGACAAAAAGATATTTGGGTAAAGAATCAGCATTTCAAACAAGAGAGATTGGGAGTGAGACAGAAGCATTTATGAATAATGGAACATTTCAAATCCATCTGGTTTTCGAGACACTTTCTTTTTTTAATTTTTGTTGTTGTTGCAGCCAATTATATCGCACGCTTGAGTGATAAGTGGTTGCATCCTCAGGCTTATTCCTCGGGCTTAATTTCTACAGTGATAGTTGTTTCCAACCTGAGAGGTTAGTGGCCATATGGAAGCCCAATATGGCAGTTAATATTACACTTGTAATACAGTGGGAAGTTGATTCCAGAAATCATAAATCCATAATGTACTAGACTAGACACTGAAACCTGGGGGGGGGGTGGACAAGAGGGAGGTGGATTGTTTCAAGAAATTTCCCAGCGAAGGCTGATCCTTCTTTTTTTGTAGTTTTGAGGATATTCCAAAATAAAAATTAACTAAGAGGATTTTTTTTGACAGCTTTCCATTTTGAAGATGTACTCTGAAGTTCTTCAGCTATAAAAAGTACCCCAAAGCAGTTTACAAATCATTAAACTAAAACCTTGTCTTTGATCTCAGGATTGCAATAATCAAAACCACGACATAAAAGGAAAATGCTTGGGAGGGAGGAGGAAATAAGTAGGCTCAGCTTCACGTGCTTAGTTACAAGTTGTTCTAATGATCGGCTAGGATGAAAAATTTCAAGGAAGGGAGGCAGCAAATGTTGCTGGACTCTCAGTGCACCATTGCAATCGCCCTGCCTCTCTTACTACAGCCTGATGTAACCACATAAAAATTGCTTTGTGGGGGCAATGTTTGGAAAATGCCCACATGTCCAGAAATAATGTTAATGATAGCAATATTAAAAGGTTTTCTAACATGCTGGTGTTATTTTGGAAACATTGTCAGGCCACTAACGAGTCCAAAATCCGGGGGGAAACACTGCAAAGCCCTGGTGACATTCTTAGTGGGAATAAAAGTTGGGATATGACCATAATACATCTCTTGCATTAAACACAAAATAAGTTTTGTGAGTGAAAACACAGCATTGGGGTGGGCATTTCAGGTTACAAGTGACTGGCTGCAGATTCAATGCCCCCCACCCCAATATAAGAAACCCACTCTTTGATGTGTGTGGGGGGGATGTGTATATTAGGATATAATATTCAATTCAAGGCATGTATTTTTGCAAACCTACAGTCTTGTTTTGTGCATCGCCAGCAATATCAATGTAGCGTAAAGCACTTATTTTATGGTGTACTGGCTATGCTGGAAAGTTGCATGAATCTAATAATTCCAGGCCAGTAAAACAGTTTAAAAGCTTCCGTGATCAACCTGAAGTTGACCTCTTAACTCTTGAACAAAATGTGCTTTTATCAACATGAGCTGCCACACAAATTTTGAAAGGAGAAAAAAAAAAGGAAAGCAAATAAAATGTGCCCATACCTTGAGAGGTAAAAAAAAAAGAAAAAAGAAGAGGTAGAGGAGAAAAATGATACATTAGATGGCATGCCTTAGGCAAAATCCAGAGTCAGGAGGGATATATATATATATATATATATATATATATATATATATATATATATGGTACATACAACATGTGTACAATTTCTGTATCTGAGTATACAAATAGTTGATCTGTACACTCATACTGTCATTCATATGTAACATTCAATAAGTGTGAACCTGTGTATACAATAACTGAGCTGTACGAATCAACAGGGGCACACACTACTGCTTGCGCAGAGATGATTTGTACCTGTGTTCAGTGTAACGTGTGAACACATTAATCAGTCGTGGGCTGAGAATGAAGATACATAAATGAGGTTGTGACCAACTCTAGACGTTTGTTCCATCAAAATTCTTTGGATTGCCCTTGAAAATCTTCAGACATTTAGTCTCTGAAGGAACTTCCAAACCGATGTCAAATTTTACTTTAACATGACTGTGCGAAGCTGCCTTTTACTGAATTTGAGCTCACTGGTCATAATTTTAGGGGATTGCAATCTGTGCTCTGGTCCATGGGGTCATGAAGAGTCGGACACGACTAAACAACAACAACAATAACAACAACCACCTGTGTACAAGAATAGTTGGCCAGTGCAATCATTCCCACATGATGTTCAACAAGTGTACAGTCTTCATACCCGAGAATGCAATAATTGAGCTGTGTACATTGTTTTACACAAACAGTTGCACATGTGTAGAGACAGCTTCTACCTGTGTTCAGTTCAACATGTGAGCAACCCTACTGAGTTCTGGCAGAAATATGAGGTGAACACAAGTCCACTTCAGAGGGGAACTTATTTGATTATGTACTTCTGGCTGTGGATCTCCTTTTCTGGATCAGAGGGTTCACCATCAACCAACAAAATGGACTTTGGGTGCTAGTCAGCTTATGTGCCCCAGCAGTGCAAGGGTTTCCACTTGTGCAACAGGCCTTTCCCTTTCTTCTTTCCCCATGCATGCCCCACACCTTCACCAAATCTTCCCTGGAGGGTTGGAGGAACCCATAGAACAGATTTAGGGAGCACGTCAGGGAGGAGAGAGAAGAAGTCTCATTGCACAAATCCTTGAACTGACTCGAGATGTGTTACTCAGCACTAGTTTGGATACAAACCATTGTGGCCATTAAAAAAACAAAACTGAACCTAAAAACTCCTCTGGAGAATTCTCTGAAGCAAGAAGAGCCTGAAGTTCGCATTCACCCTTGTCCAACCCTTGAGAGGGGTCATGGCCAAAATTGCATGTGACCACTCAGCACTCTGCCAACCCCAGAACTGTGCCTACTTTAACATTTATTTCTATTTCTCCTCCAACCTCCTCCTCCTCCTTCTCCTTCTCCTCCTTCTCCTTCTTCTTCTCCTCCTTCTTCTTCATTGAATTTATATTGCATCCTACACTCACAGGTCTCAGGGTGGTTATTGGCATCACCAAAACCGGTGGGATCTTAGGCAGGGTGCAGAAAAATATGTGCAGAGGAGAGACTACGGAGCCTCTGAATGGACGATTGAGTCAGTTAAGGGAACCACTGCTCTGTGAAAAAAGAAAGTGCTACATTTTGGGACATGGTACAGTGAGAGGGAAAACTGTTGCCTTCTCTATCCCTGACCCCCTTGACAGGGATCCCCCTAGGAGCATACTAGTCAACTTATTTTAATATAGAACTTTTAAATTGTTCTAACCTGTCATGGTGGATAAGAAATTGGGGAATGACCATTGCTGAGTGGTAGAACACCTGTTTTGCATGCAGAAGGCTGCAGGTTCAATCTGTGGCAAGGGCGAACAAAGACTCCCTGTTTGAAACCCTGGAGAGCGGCTGCCAGTCAGTGTGGACAAGACTAAGCCAGAGAGACTCAGTGTAAGGCAGATTCCTATGTTCCCTATGCTGTCATTTTGCTAAAAGATAATTGATATTAGTCCTCTTTTAAGCTGGCATTCCCCGAATGTTGGATCCTCTTGCCCTTTAGTCCATGAACCGAAGATCTCAAACCAGCCTTTTAATTTAACGTTTGGCAGACTTTCAGTTGCTGAAGAGGAGGGGAAGAAAGGGAGGGGGGAGGGAGTTTGCAACTACAAGGAAGGTGGGAGAAGGAAAAGGGGGGGCATAAAGAGAATGGCATTCGTTGGGGGGGGGAGGGAAAGGACAACCCTGTCAAAAAGCGACGAGTGATCCGCTGCTGGCTTTATGCTATTCATAGAAAATGCCAGATTCTTCAAATAGTAACCACATGTACGATGCGTTTGCAGGCTCAGTGTTCTCCTGCAAAACAAAACAAAACAAAAAACCAAACCCAAAACATTATTCATCTTAACATGCCATCAAAAGCAGTGAAAATATCATCCAAGCCTTCTAGGCTTAACCCTCCGTCCCTTGATTGTTAAAAGTTTAATTCAACGATTGTGGTGGGGTGGAGGGTGGGTGCGAGCGGTGGTGGTGGTGGGGTCGGAATGGGAGGAGATGGAGAAAGAGGTAATAATATTCCATTTTGCTTCTCAGGCTTTGCTAATGGAGCTGCCTAATGTTTGCCAATCATACATCCAGTCAATTAACGGATCTGTTTCCACGCCATTTTTATTCATAGCCGTGAAATCTTGAAAGCAGCAAGATGACAGCTGACATTTCTGATCTCATTTGCCTTGAGAGAGGGAGACAGGAGTGCACAACTTTGGGATGACTCAGGCATTGCTAAAGCAAGAATCGCTGGAATGTCTGCATTCAGGAGAATATGGGCTTTATTATCTGTGCTTTGGTTTGGCTCTTGAGCTGAAAGCTGAATTCATTCTAAAGATTTTGCTCCTGTTCCCGTCTCTTCACTAACTTCCCACGCAGAGGCGTGAGAGGCCGTTTCACACCATATGTTTAAAACACTGTGCTACCACTTTAAACAGCCATGGCATTTCTCCAAAGGATCCCAGGAGCTGTGGTTGATTAAGTGTGTTGGGAGCTGTTAGGAGACCAATATTCACCTCTCTGAGCTACAATTCCCAGAGTTCCTTGAGAAGAGGTACTGATTGTTAAGCCACTCTGGTTATGTCTTCATTCCAGAGGGGGGCAATATCTGCCCCAGGCACCAAAATAGAAGGCTATTTAGGCATTAAGTAGTATATAAATATTGCCATAGGTTTGAGGGGTCTGTCTGAATGATAACTGTGGGTCCCTTTCAGGCCTGTGGTTCTGTATCAAGGAGGCTTGGAATCTAGAAGAAGCTGCATAACCCATCAGACAAGTTGCTTTGGGAGATAATGGCCTTTGCTAGCCAGTGAAGTACAGCCATTTACATGTCCAAAGAAGTTGCCCAGTTGCCATGGAGACAAATGGCTGTGTCTTCTCCCACCTCACCTGGCTGGATGTGATGTCATCCCGGGAGGAAGAACAATAGGCTAAGGGGAGCTGTGTGAGAGGTTTTCGTTGATGTTGGAAGTTGGAGAAACAGAGGCTTGTGTTGCTGGACTTCAGGCTGTGGTCTGGGGGATCTACCTAGGACAGCCAAGATCTGTAGAGTGTTACTTCTGTGAGCACCTCCATCCTATGCTTAGGTTGTGTATATATGTGTGAGAATAAAACCATAGATCCTAAAGACACCGCAGTCTCCACCGACTTTCATTCCAAGGAAGCTGAGCCCTGGGTAAGCACTGGAACACCTGGAATTTCTAGCCACTTGGAAATTGGGGTGCATGCAACAAAACAACAATAGTCTGACAGCTGAATGAAATGCCATTTGGGGCCCAGTTCTCACACTTTTTGAAATATTTCCTGCTCTTTCAGGCATCAGAAATAGAGAAAAGCATTGCCATCAAAATAAGCCACTATTGAAAAACCTCACCTTTGTTCAGTTTTGCTCAACCTTCCAGGGTCTGGGTTTTTGTTTTTGTTTTAATGAATATAGGGGAAGGTCTCTCATATACACAGGAAAGAACAAAATGAAGATGTTGCTTTCACTCAGGAGACCCCAGAGATCTGCCAATGGTAGAGAGGTTTGGCAAGGCTTAGCCAAGAGAGGGCCCAGACCCCCGCAGCCTGGCTTTCCTGCGATGAAAAGAGATTTACTGTAGCTGTTGTAAAGGCGATTTGTTTTAGAGGAAGAAAATGAAACAAGGGCCCTTATTCAGAGCTGGTGGCCACTGAGTTTCTGGAAGGATTCCTTGGCTGCCTCTCAGCCTCCGAAAGCTCCAACTGGGTTTTGCAGTGTGAGTCCAGCTCAAGACAAAAGCAGCAGGAGCTTTTCCCATCCCATAGACAGTATGGAATAAGTGCTCTTTTTAAAGACTGCTGAAAGGAAATATTGGCTGGACACCCACTCTGGAAAAGAAAGAATGAAAAGACAATCATTTTGTGAGGGTGTTGAAAGCAGAAAAGGCAATGGCTGTGAATGGGAAAGAAAGTCCAAAGGAAAACGAGTGTGTGTGTGAGAGAGATTTGAAGGCTGTGTGGTAGAAAACCTGACCTGCAACCAAGACTTAAAACCTTCTGACATTTACATATTTGGGGTTAACTCATGGAAAGCTTCTGATTGTGGTTGGGACTGGCACGCATCTGTTGCTGCCTAGTGGAAGGTCCAGGGCAGACAAAAGGAAGGTTTTATCCTGTTGAACATGCAATAAACAAGCAGAATTCACTGCTGCACGGTGTCACAAGAGGTTCTGGCTTAGATGGATCTGAAGAAGGACCAGACAAATGCATGGAGGAGAGGTTTATTGGCGACTACAAACCAGGAGAGTTGGATTGATTCTCTTTGAGAACCTAAGAGCCCTGTTGAATCAGGCCAATGGTGCATCTAGTTCAGAATCCTGTTCTCACAGTGGTCTCCTCAATGCCTATGAGAAACCCTCAAGCAGGATGTGAGCAGGAGAACACTCTCCCGTCCTGTGGTCTCCAGCAATGAGTATTCGGAAAATTTACTCCCTCAAATTCTGGAGGCAGAGCATAGCTATCGTAGCTAGTAGCCGTCAACAGCCTTCTCCTCCATGAATTTGTTCAATCCTGTTTTAAATCCACCCAAGTTGGTGGCCATCACCACTTTGTGTGGGACAGAGTTCCATAGGTCAACTATGCATATTATCATACATTCCAAGGTTGTCGCCAGAAGTTATGGAAGTGAACCTAGAGGCTCCTCCTTAAAAAGAAAAACAGGAAGCTTTCCCTAATCTAGTGCTCAGTTGTTTTGGACTACAACTTTCATCAACCAGAGGCAACAGCTGTGATCTTGAAATAAGCCAAAACTCTTCCTATGAAGGCAAAATCTCACAGGGTACCTTGGTAGCATATCCCTACCCTCTTTGACAAAACCGCACAATGGGACATTAAATGGGTGCATCAAAGACCTGGCATATCTTTTTATGAACCAATTACAGATCTGCTTCGCTTCCTACAAACTGAAGAAGCATGAGAAAAAGCACAAGAAGAACTTGCTGGATCTGACCCATGTCTCCTTTAGCCCAGCATCCTGTTCTCACTGCAACTGGTATTCAGAAGCATCACTGCCTCTGGGAGCAGAGGTAGAGCATAGCCATCATGGCTAGTAACCATTGATCACATTATCATCCATGAATTTGTCCAGTCTTCTTTTAAATCCATGCACAGTGGTGACTCCCTCCCGTACAAGCGAGTTCTATAGTTTAACTAAGTATGCCTGTCTTTGTGACAGACAGACCGGACTTGAATCCAGAGAACCTTCATTTCCAGCATTCTAGTTTGCTGACATTGACCAACTCTGCTGCTTGATCAAATCCACTTCAGCCCAACTTCAGGAAAAAAAGCTGCTAACTGGGTCTCAAGGAGGCTGGTGTTGTTGCCAGGATTCTGCTCTACAGCAGTGGGTACAAACTATGGACAACTTCCCACTCTTCTGCAGATGGCAGGCACACTCTCTAAATCACAAGAAGACCTTGAACTTTTCACCTCAACTTGGCATGTCCCTGAACTTCCGTTCTTTCCCCCACCGCCCCCACCGCCCCACCATCTATCCCGGAGCCATAGGGGGAAGAAGCAAAATTTATACTCACATGCCCTTAAATTGCTGACATTCCATGTTTACAGAAATTGTTTACACAGAAAATTAATCAGTTACGGTTTTAAATTTTAATTAAAGAATGCTTTCTGGGGTTATTGCAAAACAGACAAAAGCCCATAAAATGTATAGGCTGTGTTGTTCTTGGACCAGGGAACAGGCTGCTGATCAATCATCCATGAGATGGGTGCGTGTGTGCATCTCTCTCCCCCTCCACCTTTTCCGTTTAACATAACACTCTCCACTACAACAGCATTATTTCAAGGGCCCCTTTCAGAATAAAAGCAAGAGTGACTAATATTTACAGACAGCGGGCCATAAAATGTGTATTTGACTGCCCAGGTTTATTGTCTTTAAATGGGAGAACGAGCAGGGAATCAATCATGTATAAGAACACCCCCCCCCCCTTAGAATATTTTCGTGTTTAATGTAACGCTTTCTACTTGAGTGATGCTCACCATCCCCACCCCACCCCTCAAATGGGGGGGGGGGGATGTTGACAAATTTCACTTGAGCCGAGGCTTATGGGTGAGTTGTGGGAGCTGAGTAAAGCCAGGATCAAAGAAAGTCTAGCTTTGACAAACCTCCAGATTCTTCTCAGAATCAGATTTTGATCTGAGCTGGAGCAGAATATCTTTCTCGTCCCTGACATTCCACCCCACCTCCCAAAGCACTCACAAAACACTGGAAAGATTCACATCATACCTTTAAAGTACTATGATACCACAACAGTCATGGCTTTCCCTGAAAGAATTATGGGACCTGTAGTTCATTAAGGGCTATGAGAGATGATTTCTAAACAACTTAGTAAGTAAGTAAATTAGTCCAGCAAGTCCTAAATTTCCACTACATTCCACTAGTGATGCAAAAGCTCAAATATAAATGTGAAAAATAACAGGAAGATGTCAGGGAAACAAGAAACTGTTATGTCCATTAGCTTCAATGGGTCTGCTATGAGGATAACTTGGTTGGATCCAGCCCTTTATGTCCCCACCCCCGTGATGTGGGTGATTAACTTATTTGCAAAGCCCTCATAGCCCAGGCTAGATTGAAGGAGGTGAATTAGAGGATGACCTTCTGTCAACCATTTTCTTAACCTTCAGTTATTTTTTCCAGCCTCACAGCAGTGAGTTGTTGAAGTTGTATCAGACTATTTCAGGAGGACACACACACATGCACAACTTCACCTGCTGAAGTGCTCCCGGTCGTCTTGCACATTAGTGCCGAATCGCCGGGGGAGGGTGCTCTTAAAGTGGCCACTTTGCCCTGAGCAATTATGTACTTAATGATTCAACCATCAGGCAATAAACGGCAAAATCGTTCTCTGACCTGATGTTTAGAGAAGTCACCTTTCAGAATCGGGGACACCCAGGTTAACTTTCCTTAAAAACTTTTATTACGACGGTCCTGACTGTCAATTAATACCTGAAATATTGTCTGTTTCTTTTCTGAAATGACTTCTGTGATGGCTCGTGGGCACATAAAACCTCGCTATTATTTTGAGGAGTGTTCACAATGGAAACTGAGCTTCCCTGGCTGAGCACAATTTTGGTGCTAATTAAATATTCTGAATTTCTGTGAAGATTATTGTCACCTATGTAATGGTTCATTGAGTTTATGAGCCACATAGTTTCTTTATATATATATATATATATATATTCCCATCAGAATAGTTAATAGGCACTATTCCTTGATGCAGAACTGGGAAGAGGTTTTTTTGGTGCTATGGTCACATCTGCACCACACATTTAAAGCACTCTTATACCACTTTAAGAGTCATGGCTTCCCCCAAAGAATCCTGCGAACTGTAATTTGTGAAGGGTGCTGAGAGTTCTTAGGAGGCCCATATTCTCCCCACAGAGCTACAATTTCTAGAGTCATTTAGCAGTCAACCCTTCTCCTCAAGTACTTTGAGAAGTACTTTTAAAATCCATGGATTCATGTGCTAAAATGCCTCACACTGGAAGATTTATCAAGTACACAAAGTACTTGTAAGTGTATAGGAAGAAGTTTTTAGTTCCTCTCTCATAATGCTAGAATTTGGAGACACACAATGAAGCTAAATGTTGGAAGAACCAGGACAGACAAAAGGAGGTACATCTCACAGCTAATTTTGGAATTTGCTCCCACAAGAATCAGCAGTGACTGACCACTTAGATGGCTTTGAGAGAGAATTGGACAAATTCATGGAGGATAGGGCTGTGTTCTATCTCCACTGCCAGAGAGAGCTCCAGTTCCTGGGAAAGAAAAGCAAGAAGAATGTTGTTGCACTCTGTTCCCACTTGTGGACTCCCATTGTCATCTGGTTGGCCCCTGTGTAAACAGCATGCTGGACTAAGGCCTTTCAGTCTGATCCAGCAAGTCTCTACTTATGTTAAAAGTGTCTAAGTTTGGTAGGACCACTACTAAAAATTTTCTGCCCTCTTAGGGTTGCCATATGTCCTCTATTTCCAGGACATGTCCTCTTTTCCTTCTTCTTCTTTTTTTCTTTTAAAGAGAGTTGTCATAGCAATCCATAGTTAAAAGCAGAAGTCTGCAAATGTGTCCTCTTTTTTGCTCTTCAAAATATGGCAACCCTACAAAATCTGCCACAGGAGGTGAGCTCCCTAATAATAATGCTGGCTCTAGAGGGAGAAAGTTGCATTTGTATTATGGGGACACCCAGTGATTTAGAACCTTTGCAACTTGTCTTCATTGCCTTTTTAAAGAGATCTAAGGTCTGGGGGACATAGTGATTGCACGTTCGTTCTAATGCATCATTTAGAAGGCTCAGTAGATAAATGAGATCTTTCCTTTTAGTGATAGTGTACAAGGGTGACACACGTTTCTCGGATGTTTTGAAAAGGGCAGGCACTACAGCAGTTATATCTGACATCAAGTAGACACTGTGAAGAATGGAAGATCATTGTCCATTACATGGGAAGTCACCCATTCATGAGAAACCGTAGTTGAAAGGCCAGGCAAAAGTGAGGAATCCCAAGCAAACTCTGCTGGGATAGCTAAGTGATAAAACACATCTACCTTCACCACCTTGATTATCATCTCTGAGATTTAGAGAAGAACAGGAGAATTGATCTCCTGTTGTTATTCCTGGACCTCAGGAGTCAATAACAAAACAAGGGAAAGGGGATGAATATTCCATTTCTTCAGTGCATTAAGATGTTCCTTAGCTTGGCTTTCTGCTTTTGTACACTGCTTCACCATTTATGTTTCACAAATGTTTTCTTCCCCTAAAAGAAAGGAAATCTTCCATGCCTACGAGCCATGGTGGCTGCATCCACAGCCAGAGATGGAAAATACTTCTGAATAATGTTTGCCGGAAGCCATAGGAGGGGCAAGTGCTATTATTTTTGGGTCCTGCTTGTGAGCTTCCCAGAGGTATCTGGTTGAGCTCTGTGAAAAGAAGATGCTGAACTTGATGAGCCATTGGCCAGATCCCGCAGGGTCTTCTCATGCTCTCATTTTTCTGCCTTGTTGCTCAAGGCACTTCAGAATTTCTCTAGAAATCCTTTATAATTTCTGTGGGTACCAGGTTTCTAGAGGGATGCAGGTGGCACTGTGGGTTAAACCACAGAGCCTAGGACTTGCCGATCAGAAGGTTGGCGGTTCGAATCCCCGCCACAGGGTGAGCTCCCATTGCTTAGTCCCTGCTCCTACCAGCCTAGCAGTTCGAAAGCACGACAAAGTGAAAGTAGATAAATAGGTACCGTTCCAGCGGGAAGGTAAACAGCATTTCCATGCACTGCTCTGGTTTGCCAGAAGCGGCTTAGTCATGCCGGCCACATGACCCGGAAGCTGTACGTCGGCTCCCTCGGCTAATAAAGCGAGATGAGCGCCGCAACCCCAGAGTCGGTCACGACTGGACCTAATGGTCAGGGGTCCCTTTACCTTTACCTTACCAAGTTTCAAACTATTTCTTGTGAAGTGGCCAAGGGTAGTGCATGTGCTCTTTTCCCCTCAGCACTTGGCAGCCTCCCAGCTGCCTTCACTTCCTGATCTGAAAAAGCTTTGTAGGAGCTTCTTCCCCTGAGTATTGACTGAAGATAACTGGGCAGGCTGCAGAGTGTGGACCACCAGAGAGGTGATTTGCAGCTGGAAAGAAAGGACACAAGCAACCCTTGGCCACCACAAAAGTAAGGTCACTACATCAAAAAGCATGCACCCCACCCATGGTCACTCACTGCAGTCTCAAGAAGGGATAGGGGAGAAATCCAGTTCAATTTTGCATGTTAATTTGCCCACCTACCTCATTTGCATTTCCTGGAACAAGATGCAAAGTGAACACAGCTGCCCTTCAAAATGTGCACTTCTCCTGATTTTGCGATTCAGTTCTCCAATAACAAAACTGTACCAAAATGTGTAAACTAGTAAAAGTGTCCATAAAATTGCATATATTAATGAAAAAAACAGGCAGATGTACAAAATACTATGAGAAGTCACAGACAAAAATGTGTATGTTATGAGAAATTGTCACTTAAATGCTGACCTATGTACTTGAGGAATTTTTTTTAAAAAATTGCATTGATGAAGAACTGTTATGAATGGAGTTTAAGACTGAGGAAAAGAGAAAAACTAGGGGGAACTGAAATTGACTAGTCTCAAGCAAGGATTGAGCTTCAAAAATGAATAAACTTGAGATGGTAGGAATTGAACCTGAGGCATTCACATACAAGGCGTCTGCTGTGCCAGGGTGCTATTGCCATTCCCCATACTTGGTCAGTAGTCACTGGGTAGATTGGAGAGGTCTTTTTAAATTATTTTTGCCTCGTGGCTGTCTGGCAAATCCCAGTGTTTATTCATGGATGCGTCTCACTCGTGCAGTTGTCTCGACGCAATTTGCATCCCATAAGAAGACGGTGACAGCAAGAGGCTCAACAAAGAAAGAATCTCAGCACAACAACACCGGCATTCTCGAAAGCTGTAAGAGCAACAAATAGACTGGGTTTTGTTCTCTTTCTCGGGGATTTTCTATGCATATTTTACTGTCAGCTCCATGACATTTTTGTCAGCTCAGATTCAGAGGCCAGAGGTGCCCCTGGCAGGTCCAGCAACATTTTTTTTTATTCTCCACTGTATTTTCAGGGGAATAAATAAAAACAGAGCGAGAGAGACAGAGAGAGAGAGAGAGAAACAATACAGACATGGGCAGAAGTTGAGAGGTTATTGGGAGAGCTTATAAGCAGCCTGTGTGTATATCTGTTGAAAAATATCCACCGAGTGCAAAACATCCCATCAAAGAGAACATATTGGTGTGCTAAATGTATTTGCCCAAGAAATTTCATAAAATTTAAATTTAAACACACACAGGCAAAAACATAAAAGGAGGTTTTGACCAAGAGCAATTGCCTTTCCCCCCAATTATGTGATGCATTTACCACATACGTTTGCATAAGATTTCTCTTTCACACTTGGAAGCGAATCAGTGCCGAGTAAAATTGTGGAATTAAAATCTTAGTTTGAGGAGTGAGTATAGAGGGATGCTATTGAAAGTTTTTCTCATTCTGTGCTATTAGCTTTGCTTTAATTATGAGCGTGTGAGAGAACACACACACACACATATTTGATTGATTATTAATACATTGCAAAATGAGAAGAGCCCTGCTAGTTCAGGCCAATGGGTCCAGCATCCCAGTGGCCAATCAGATGCCTCTGGGAAGCCAGCAAACAGGAGCTGAGGGCAAGAACACTCTCCCCTCCTGCAATTCTCAGAAACTAGTATTCAGAAGCTTATTGCCTCCGACTTTGGTGATAGTAGAGGAACTAGCACTGATCTTTAAACAACCACCACCACCACATTTGATGGGGCAGGGTAGTGCCCTATGGCTGCATCAGTGGGTTCTGCTGGTGCACCCATGCAGCCCCAATCTCACCACTGGCCTGCTGCACCCCAGCTCTGTCTCAGTAAGCTGCAGTGATGTGGGTGTCAGGAAGACATATCCATAGTGGTACCCCATCCCATGAGATACTACTGAATCTCCCCTCACTCATTCCTCGTTTCTAAAATAAGTTTATGGTTTAAATTTCTTCGTTTCAGGTGAAATGTGTGTATGAGTCAAAACTGGATAAGCAAGTCAATGATTAAGTCAGTGGCGTAGTGTGGGGGGTGCAGGGGGGCCGGCCGCACCGGGCGCAACATCTGGGGGTTAGGGTTAGGGGGCGCAAATCCACGGGTTAGGGGGCGCAAATCCATGGGTTAGGGGGCGCAAATTACTTGCCTTGCCCCGGGTGCTGACAACCCACGCTACGCCACTGGATTAAGTCAATATTAAAACAGAACAGAACAAATACCCACCTCATTTGAAGTCTAAGTATTGCATCCCGTGCTTGAAACAGAGAGATTTTTGTAGCTTCCCATTAAGCTACCCTCATGAACTTGGAATGAGACATTATAGGAGGAAAAGAAAGACGTTTCTGTCTGGAGTTTTAGAAACCTCTCAAAAACACAGTGTGGGAGGTTCAACTTTTCTGTTGACCTCAAAGCTGCTTTGAAACGAGCGTTTTGTGTATGAAAGAGTGGGATTCCTTACAGCAACCTCTGATCTTGTTGCTAATTTATAGATGGGTAGAGAGTAAAGCTGTGATCCTTCAACACATATGGGATGAAACCCTACTGGATCCAACAGGGCTTACATCTAAGGAGGTATGCATACAATTGTGATGCATGTTATGAAAATGGCTAACATTTAGAAACCTCAGTGACAGCAATATTAATTGCCTGATAACATTCAATTAATTTATGTTGCACAAAACTGTATTCAGCCTCCCATGTCTAAATTTATTTTTATGAAAACAACCAACATTGTGTTAATACTTCTGAAGAATATACATGCCTTGCTTAGAGACTCAGTGTTGTTGCTCCTGTACCTTGCTTTAAGGACAGAATTTGCATTTGGGCTGGTTCCTTCATTGATTACTTTCACTTGCTCAGGTTGTAATCATAGTGAGATGAGGAACAGACGTTGGGATTCCTTACTGGTGAGTAGAAGCAGCAGCTGCTCTGATGTCACAGAAGGTTTGTGATGCTTTCGCAAGTAGGCTGGAATGCAAAAGAGGTTAGCTGCCAATTTGATGGGGTCAGGGAATTCTGACATAAATGGAATCGGGAGCAGAAATTACCAAAGTTCACTTATTTGTCCCAAGTCTGTTGTTGCTGCTTTCAGTCCAGAAATGAAACATAGTTGAGTTGAGTTCTCTTCCCATGTGCATTGTATTTCCTTTACATTGAAATGAATGGGGTGGGATAATGTAGTGACAACATAATCCATGTAAATAATTGCATAGATGTAATTTCACCACAGCAGACAGTAAGATGAGTAACGTAGCTGTTGGCGAAGAATGGACTGCAGCAGAACAGAAACAATACTGCAAGTGACAAATACAGGGCAGAATTGAAAACAATGTTTTCTATACCCCTAGTCAGAATTGTATTGTCTAAGGCAGGAGAGAGTGCCGTTCTACAGCAGCATTGGAAGTGCCGTGTCCAGATCACAAGAAATAATAGTTCAAATTCTATTATGAACTGGTTAGGCCAGGCCTGGAGTGCCAGGCTCAGATCAGGGTGCCACATTTTAAGGACATTTCAAAAATCTAGAGCATGACCAGAGGAGAATAACAGGGATAATGAGGTTTTGGAAACCAAGCTCTATGAGAAATGGTTGAAAGTATTGGGCATGTTTAGCTTGGAGAAGATTAAAGGAGGGAGATGGCACCTGCCTTCAAATATCTGAAGGGCTGTCATGCAGAAGATGGACTATAACCTATAGGTGGAAATTGCAAGGAAGCAGAGTTTGGCTAAACGTTCAGAGCAGGAGCAGCTAGCATCTTCAGAGGAGATGGAGTGCATTGTGCAGGAGGGCGATCACTGCAATATTTCATATCTGCACTGAACAACGTCATAAAAGTGTGTGTGGATGAAAACACTAAACCAGTTGCAAGGCCGTAATTCATGTTTGTGTTTTTTTATGACATTGGCTGTTTCAGATATGCTGGAGCTCTTGAAGCAAGAACGCGGCCCCAGATTCTACCAAGGGTCCACTCTGGCTTTACAATGGTATACAAAAAGAAAGGCTTCTTCATTTTTCCCCCTTCTTCTTTTGCCAGAGTCCAATAACTTTGCTGTCTACATCTGTGAGAACTACAGCTATCTGGGAAAGTAATGATGGTCAGGGGCTGATGCCCTGAGGACCGATGTCTCTTCACAGCTATGTCTTGTGTGTGTGATTTCAGACTGTTCTGGAAATTTCTTGTGGGGGGAAACAGAGAGAGAAAAAGAGAGCTCCTTCTTTGGAGAGAAGAATAATTTCTTATAGGTAGGACTAGTGTTGGAAAGAAATGAAGATTAAAGATGTTTACCTGTAACATTAATTTCCAAAATGGAGAAGGAGGGGGGATTTAGAAATCTTACACACACACACACACACACACACACACATATATATATATATATATTACAGAAATGACAATCTTAGGTCCTTTAATTTCATTGGGCCTACTCTGAGTATAACTTGCTGATACTCAGAGTAGACCCAGTGAAACCAATGGACTTGATTTACGTAAGTTCATTGATTAAAATAGTTTTCCTTCAGGGGTGGGGAATTTTTTCAACTCAAAGGCCACATTCCCTTTTGTGCAAGCTTCCAGGGGCCAGAAGTGGGTGGGGCCAGAGACAAATGTGGGTGAAGCAATGAATTAAACTAAAAGCATGCACTGCCAGGGTATATCATCTTGTCTGGCTTTCTGTCAAGTTGGGCAAACTTTGGCTGTTATCAATAGAAAGAATACAAGTTCCAGGATGATCCTTATGACATCTTTCCCCATGGACTGCTTATTCTTTCCAACTACTTTATTGTTCATCATCATAGGATTTCAACACTGGTGACATGTATTGAAGGGTTTTCAATGGTTTATGGTGGGGTACCAGCAAGTTCTATTGCTACTAGATTACCTGTAAATTTCTCATTTTTTTTGAACTTAAAATTCATTTCTCCACATATCTACATCAGTTTGCTGCTTTGACTATTATTGCAATTAAAAACCTCCTATTAAAATTCATCAGCATTATTGTGTGAGTCATTCCTCCTGCGTACATTTATGCAAGCAATTCCCACATTTTTGTATGTGATTTTCACTAGCGCATGCATTTTTATGCACACTTTCTCATGAAATAGACATTTTTCAACACCTTACTTGGATGGATAGTGGGGTGTATGGTGTGTTAGGGGAGTGGTAGTATGTTTGGTGGGGAAACATCATGTTCCTTCTGGGGTATTTGTCCACCTTTGGTCCCGACTCTGCACTCAGCTCTCACCTGTGGCTCCTAGAAGCTGTTAGCATGCGACAGTGGCCATACCCCAGGAATGGATTCAACTAGCCAGCGAAACCAGGTGACGGTAGGTAATGAGTCTCAACCCCTTCAGTGGGTTAGATACAGGCTCTGGCGGATAGAGGGGACATGAACAATAGTGGGTCTAACAGTCAAGAAGGTGGTTTCTGCACGTGATGTAGAGGGAAGTGAGGAGCAGATGGGACACGTCAACCTGGGAAGGTGGCCCATCTAGGAGAAGGAAAACTCTGCTGCCCTGTGGGAGAAGAAAAGGCTAAGGAGTAAAACCTACACAAATCTGGAGTGGAGTCCCTAAGAAGGTTGGAAGGGACAACTCTTCATGGCAAGCTGCTGCCAAACATATCTCTGCTTTCCTTTGGACAACATCAGTGAGGCGGGCAGTCATCTGAGCAGTGCAGGACCTCCATACACGCACTGCCCAGGCTTGCGCCCCAGAGAGGTCACTATGGTGCTCTTAACGAAGCCATTTGACTTCACCCCCAAAGGCACACACCATTGTCTCTTGAGACAAACGAATGTCAACAAAAACTTGGATGGAGATGTGCACCGCAAAATTCAGAGACATGTGAATTGCAACAGGTAATTGTGTTTGGGTTGGTAATTGTTTCAGGAAGCCTCAGCTAAGGAGTTTGGTATTAAAATGCAACCTGGACCAAATTTCTCTCCCCTCTCTGGTTGCTACTGAACCCCAACTCATTTGCCTCTATGGAGGCAACTGGAAGTCAAGCACTGTCATGTTGTGTGTTTTTTTTAAAAAAATAAAAATAAAAAATTAAGAGTTCCTCCATTGTAAACTGTCAGCTTGCAGCGGAAGCTACAGGGGAGGAAATTTAAACTTCTATGTGGAAAGTGGTTCACTGGAATTAGCAAACAACATGAGTGAAACACCATGTTGAATGAGCTTTTGATGATAACGATCTTCCGTTTATATCAAACATTGTTTAGCCAGATGGACGCCAAACTGCTTCAATGTGCTTTGCTGCCAGGGCAAAGCACCTCTAAAAAGCCACTTTTCCCCTGATGAAGTGCAGCTGTCTTGTGGAGGGGGGGAGCAAGGCACCATGGGATGGCTGCGAGCAATTCTGGCACCAGCACCTGGCAGCCTTAGGCAGCTGCTGGGGCCCACCAGTGCCCCAGCGGGACCCACCAGCCCCAACATTTGCTCCAGGTCCTCCAGATCAGGAAACTGGGTCTGTGTGCGTCCCTATTAATTCCCTGAATTCCCTGGCATGACACCATGTCAGGCACCCTGGGGTATCATGGGGAATTGTAATGGCAGCTCCCAGCCCCCTATATCCGAGGGGCCCCACCAATACTTACAATTAAACTGCAGGCAGGTTCTTCCCCGGCCCATATATTTGTTTGTTCATGACATCTATGCCCTGCTCTTTAGCCACAAAGGCTCAAGAGCAGCTTTCAGAGAAGCAGTATTGCCCCTGCCCTTAGGTTTGCAATCTGAAAAGACATGGCACACAAGGAAAAAGGGAATGGAAAGAAGGAGGAAAAAGCCAAGCTCAAGAACAGGTTAGGTAAAGGTAAAGGGACCCCTGACCATTAGGTCCAGTCTTGGCCGACTCTGGGGCTGCGGCGCTCATCTCGCTTTATTGGCCGAAGGAGCTGGCGTCCAGCTTCCGGGTCATGTGGCCAGCATGACTAAGCCGCTTCTGGCGAACCAGAGCAGCACACGGAAACGCTGTTTACCTTCCCGCTGGAGCGGTTCCTATTTATCTACTTGCACTTTGACATGCTTTCGAACTGCTAGGTTGGCAGGAGCAGGGACCTAGCAACAGGAGCTCACTCCCGTCGCGGGGATTTGAACCGCCGACCTTCTGATTGGCAAGTCCCAGGCTCTGTGGTTTAACCCACAGTGCCACCCGCGTCCCTCAAGCACAGGTTACAGTTCTCCTAACACAGTTAAGAACAACAACTCCATATTTCCACATCAGTTTGCTTTAAAAAAAACATCATGGGATTTAAATACAAATTTATCCCATTGTATCCATTTTTGTATACAATTTCCCCTAGCATACATATTTTTCCACATCATTTTTTGTATGTTGTTTTCACTAATTTTCATTTGCACCCATACTCTACCCTAGCATATACACTTTTTGTGCACATTAACTGACAGGGGAACTCCCGTACGAAATTCTAAGAAGTGAAAATTTCAAGAGATGGCTGTGTTTCGGTTCCTGCAATGTTTCGGAAAGTGAGTATTTTGGTAGGTTCGCCTTTAAAATGCATACAGAATTGAATTTCTCTCCCATCACTAGGGAGAACTCATTCTTTTTGTGCATGTGATCGCCTCTGATGGCTGGGAGGCCACCTAATTGCAATGAGCATCTGATTTGTCTGCAAACATTTGCAGTACATTTGAAAGATTGCCTTTGCGCCAAGAGTGAATCCAGTCAGTGCTCATAACTGAGAAGCTTCTGAAAACTTTGTTTCGCTTCTGACTTCACAGGGAGAATTCCCCCTGCTTCCCCCTCTTCACTCTTACGTTCTGCTTCTTGGGCTTCCATTGTTCTATCCGCATCCTGACCCTCCCTGACCCTGCCTTGTGACTGGTCCTGATGGGAGCCCAGCTAGAAGCTGTTACAGCTTCATCGACTGCATGTTTCAGGACAAATCACACGCCAGCCCTGACAATCTTGGCAGACAACCCCATGCTGACATGGTGAGCTAAGAGCAGTGCAACATGCAAAGGGAGTTTTCTGTCCACTGACCACGCTCCGTCTTGTACATTTGCTTTCACTTGCATTAGCCGAAAATGGACTTTGATAGCTCCCGATAAGGCAATGTATACATGCAGCGCTAGATGCAGTTCTTTGCTCTGTTGCTTTCATTGCTTTTCCCATGCTTCCCCCCCCAAAAAAAAAACCCCAAGCAGAAACAACATCAGACATCATGTTTTTGGTGTATGATTGTGTTACCTTCAGAAATATGTAGACTAGGTGGGGGAGTGAAACTCAGGAAGGTGGTGTCCCTCTACAAACGCAAAGAGAAAGAGAAAGAATATATGAAGCCACTGCTATCAATATATCTGTTCTCAATTATGATATTTCTCTGTGTATAAGACAATGTTTTTGGAGGTCTTCTTATACACAGATGGTGAATGCACAGGGGTTCGGGTTTGGGCTCTGGTCTGGTCTGGGAGGTCTGGGCTCGGGTTTGGGCTCTGACACGGGCGACCAGGGTTGAGGTTCAAACTCTGGCTCTAGCCCGATTTCTTAACCTTGGGTTCAAAAAAATAGGGGTCATCTTATACATTGGGATGTCTAATACACAGAAAAATACAGTATATAGCCAATTGATTACTATGCTCTGCAGGAGATTGTCCCCTGTGGATACAAGCTTATCAGAAGGTCCATTCCATACAATAGACCATGGTTTCCCAAACTCTGGTCTCCAGCTGTTTTGGGACTACAACTCCCACCATCCCTAGCTAGCAGGACCAGTGGTTAGGAATGATGGGAATTGTAGTCCAAAAACAGCTGGAAACCCAAGTTTGGGAAACCCTGTGATAGACGGATCAGACCTTAAGTGTGGTGACTGGTCCTCTGGATACTGCTGAACTACAGACCCCATCAGTCCCAGCAAGCATGGCCAATGGCCAGGGATGATGGGAGTTCTGGTTCAGCAACACCTGGAAGGAAGGCCTAGGGTTCCCCACACCTGATTACAATGCAAACATTTTGTGAATTCTTAAAAAAAAACAAAAACTTCACAAAATGAACCTATTACTGAGTGCCAGAAAAACTGAAATGTTGCTGTATTAGGCTGCTCAGTTCATCTGTCCTGCAGAAGCAATGGATTCTGAATAATTCCATGCCTTAGAAGAATGCAAACTGCCTTTTTCCTTCCTCCAAAGCCTTTATTATATTATAAACTCAATATAATAGTATCACATGTAATATTTCTTCTACCCTGAAGCACTTGGCATTGCGCAGACTAATTTCTGAAAGCCAACAGCAACCCCAAATTCACAATTGCAAATCCTCCAGTGGTTAATATCATGCAGAAGTGGAAATGTTTCTCTCCATTCAGGAACATTCCCATGTAACATTTGGCAAAGGTTTCTGCATCGTTAGTGAGAACTGGGTGGTATTTATAGGATACGAGGGTGGTCCCAACATAGCCAGTGGACCAGCAAAATATTTTATGCTTTTGTGTGCTCTTGTCTCTCTCTCCTGTCTTGCCACAGAAACACACACACACACACACACACACACACACACACACATTTAACTAATGAGGCCAATGAGGAAGCCAGCCCACTTGACTGGACAGGAGGAATGACACACGGGTGCTGAATATACAGGTCACAAAAATATGGTTTAAAATATTACTTCCAGGCTCTCTTCCTGCACAATTGGGAAATTTGTGTAGCCTATGCAGAGGTCTCCCTTTTAAGGGAGAAAGCATTGTAGATTTGTATGGTGTCTTTAAAAAAGACCCCAAAAATGGTTATTTTACTAGCTGTGATGGCTATGCTCTGTCTCCATGGTTAGAAGCAGTATACTGTGATTCTTGCATTGCACAGAGTTAGACTAGAGGGCCCTTGAGGTATCTTACAACTCTACAATTCAGTCATTCATTCATTCATTCATTCATTCACTTGCTACCCACACTTCACCCTAAGGTGATTTGATGAATCTATGAATACCAAATGCTTGGAATTGCAGAGCACTCGTGTCCAGCATGTAGACTTCCCATGGGCATCTGGTTGGCCACTGTGAGAACAGGATGCTGGACTGCATGGGCCATTGGCTTGATCCAGCCAGCTCTTCTTATGTACTTATGCTTTGCAAGTCACTCCCATCATCTTCACTGCCCAACACTGACATGGTCCAAATCAAATGATTTATTTTAATCACTGCTGCTCTTTTTGTAATGCCAAGATAGGGACTTGAACCCAAGATTCTCCACTGCAAAGGAAATACTCTACGTTCAACATTACATCAGTGGTATATACAGCAAATGCCTTGAATAAATGAATGATAGAATTGTAGAGTTGGAAAGCACCCAGAGTGCCATCTAGTCCAACCCACTAAATAAAATAAATCAGTTTTGTTTGCATTTGAATGAGAAACTATCTAATATAAACCTTTATCTAATGCACAGCTAGCCTTTATAATCTGCACTTCTCCAAATCTTGCAATGCAGTTCTCCAACCAACATATATGCAGATTTTTTAAATAATATTTTTATTCATTTTCAAACACAAATTTATACAACATATCACATTTTATCACACATTCTTCTTCTTTTTTACTTCCCTCAGTTTCTCTGCAAATCTTCCATTTAGTTTATATTATTAACACATTTCTAAACTTAATATTGCCTTTAAAAATATCCTCCATCTTATTCCCTTTTTTACAATATTCCTCAGTTTTTCACAGAGCCTCTTGAAAACCTACAAGCGTTATCTGTTCATCACATATACTTTTCAGATAATCTGTGAATCTTCCCCAGTCCTCGATATCGAATCTTCCCTGTTAATTTATCCAATTCTGCATAGTCAGTCAATTTCGATCTCCATTCTTCCACCGTTGGTAGTTCTTCCTGTTTCCATTATTGGGCCAGAAGTATTCTCGCTGCTGTTACTGGGTATTGGAAAAGTTTACAGTCTTTCTTATTTATTTCATTTCCTACCAATCCCAATAGAAAGGCCTCTGGTTTCTTAACAAATGTATATTTCAACATCTTTTTCAGTTCATTATATATCTTTTCCCAGAAACCTTTCACCTTCTTACACTCCCACCACATATGGTAGAATGTCCCTTCTTTTTCTTTACATTTCCAACACTTGTCACATGTTTTATACATTTTGGCAAGTTTTACATATATGCAGATTTGAATTAGAATTATCAGATCAGGTTACTGCAAAAAAGTGAACCGAATCGTTCAGGAAAAGACAACCAAAATGACAAAGGGGGTGGAGCAACTCCCCTATGAAGAAAGGTTGCAGCATTTGAGACTTTCTAGTTGTTGAAAAGATGAGCAAGAGGTGATATGGTGGAACTTGATTGAATTATGCATGGCATGTAGAAACTGGATAGTTAAAAGCTTTTTTCTCCCTCTCTCATAACACTAGAAATTCGGGGGCATCCCTTGGCAGCGAACATTTGAAGATTCAGGACAGATAAAAGGAAGCGCTTCTTCATCACAGTACATAGTTAAACTATGGAACTCATTTCCACAGGAGGCAGTGATGGCCACCAACTGGGGTGAATCTGAAAGAGAACCACCATAAAACAAATTCATGGAGCAGAGGGCTATTGAAGGTTACTAGCCATGATGGCTATGTTCTGTCTCCACAACTGAGAGAAGTAATGTTTCTGAATATTAGCTGCTTGAAATCACAGGAGGGGAGAGTCTCTTGTGCCCAAATCCTGCATCTGGATGGCATCCTGAGAGCAGAATGCTGGGCTGGCTGGACCCGTGTATTCCTTCCCCTGCCCCTAACTTTGCCCTCATTTTCCTAGAGAATACCAAAAGCTGCCATTTCCACCTTGAAATGCCTCCCGCTTCTTCTTTTTCCTTCCAGAGCCCGGAGCCTTCAAGGTACAATGAAACGGGCTTGAAATGGTTAACGGCAATGATATATTTGGACTGGTGAGCCTTGTCTCAGTCTGCTTTCTTAGCCTTATGACCTGTAGGCATACACCTGGCATAGGGGGTCAGGTAACAGCCCAGTTCGTTGATCTGTGGGTCAGGACCTGGCGGGCAATAAGAGACCCCCTAACCCTCCCTTGGTACGAGTGATCACTTAAGGAAACAAGAGAACTTTAGAGGATATTAAATGTCAGTCAGTCTTTCTTTCAGACTTTATTTCCCTCCTTTAATTATCACGTAAGGTAAACATGAAACAGCCCCAAGAGTCACGAGCCAGGGATAAGCAGGAGCTGTGTTCAGGAACACGCTCACTAAGCCTCAGCGCAGATTCATGGCTCGTGGAGAGGGGTGGAGGGAAATTAGACGTTTGTAACCTGCCCTATTAAACTTCACTGAGCTGCTGTTAATTATAATCCTGGCTCGAAATTGCATTGCTCTGGATTATACATCTGGGCACATTGCTACTGCAAGCTCATTTGCAAAACTGTAAAGAAATGTCAGCGCCTGAGAACCATCTGTTTTCCAAATGGAGACACCCAGAAAGAACAGGGAGAGGCTGTGCGTTACGATCCTTTTCGCCACTTCTGACATGCCTGCCTTTCTTCCTTTTGCAGCATCTCTTATTATGGGAAAGGGAACGTCAAAAGGAGGAACAGGAGGGACACCCACAGAACTGAATCAGCATCGCTCATTAGGGCCAGTTAAGATGGGAGGACAGCGGGGCAGGTAAACAAAAGCTGAAACAACATTTCTCCAGTTTTCTCTTCCAGTCTATTTAATTTATTTATTTCATAAAAATTATATACCGCTTGACTGCAAACCTTAATGTGGAGTTACAACAAGGATGAAAAAACACACAATAAATTATCAATTAAAGGAATTATTATCACTGCTATAAAAATTTATCAATTAAAGCCACTATTCAAAGCATTCAAAAAAAAAATTAAAACCAATGATAAACTAACTTAAAACACATTAAAACTGTCGGAGAGTCTCAACCTCTGCTTGAAAAATGTAGAACCACTATACGGTACCTGGCTGTTTCTTCTTTTCCATGGGACCTCTTTCACATCCCCCACACCTCAAACTGGACTGCTAACCAGAGATGTGGTAAGAGCTGTTCTAAAGTGGAACAGATTCCCTTGGAAAATGGAACCTTCCTTGGAGGTTTTTAAGCAGACGTTGGATGGCCATCTGTCATGGATGCTTTAGTCGGGATTCTTGCAAAGCAGGGGGTTGGACTAGATGAATCTTGTGATTCCTTCCAAATTCTCAATTCTATGAAGTAGGGCTGGAATGTCTCCTGCCTGAAAGCCTTGGAGATTTGCTGCCAGTGTGTGTCAACAGTCCTGGGTAAGGTAGGCCTGACTCAATGACATAGCCATTATTTGCGTTTATTCTTTTCAACTTGTGTAGTGACTAAGTTTTCTGCCCAGAGAGGCATTTTAAGGACTCTACACTGAAACAGAAACTGTGATCACGGGTGCAAGAGAACGACAAGGAAGCATAAAACTCCGGAAACAAAAACACAGTAACAACTGAGAGAACAAAGCTAATATAACCAACTGCCAAATGACTTGGAAAATGAACAAGATTTTCAAGGATGTGGGCTACAGGAATTAATGCAATCAAACCAAATATGCCTGCATCGTCAAGGTTAATGCGACTTTAAATCCTTCCGAGCCCTTTATATAGTACCTTCTAGAGTTTCACAAAACAGGTTCTTTCCATTAAAACTATAAACTTCATTGGCGTAATTAAAACTGATTTAAAGTAAAATTAAGCTTGACATGCATTGGGAGAAGTTACGCCATTAATTTTCCTTTTGCTCTGGATCTGGCTGAGTTAGGTGGGAGATGAATGGGGAAATGATCAGCTAGTAGTCATTCCACACACACACTTCTATACTGCCTTGAAACATAGGAGCAAAATCTCACCACAGGTAACATTCCATTTGGAGGGCAGAGGGGAGAAATTTTGAGGACAGTCTTAAATAAGGCGACCAGGTTGTCTCATGGGCAACATCCCAAGGTTCTCACTAGGGCCTGGCAGCACTAGGGGGTGGTGGCCCCTTTCCACCCCTTATAGTTGGTGCCCCTATACTAGTCCCAATGGGTTTGTGCCATTTCCAAATCAGTTTGCATTTTAAAAAATCCTGCATGAAACATGCACACATTTCTCCTAATGTATGCCTTGTTTTATACATTATTTTGCTTAGTATACCTGTTTTAGCAATTTCCCCTAATACAATGCAGATGTGTATGTTCTTTTCACTATTATATACATTTTGTTGTATCCTTTTTGGTTGGAATACAGCATCGCAAAAAAATGGAGAAGTGTTGATTTTGAGGGATGGCTGTGTTTCGTTTCATGAAGTATAAATTAGGTAGGTTTGCATTAAAATGTGAACCACACATATCCCCCCCATCCTGATTTTGGACCAATGTATGGATTGGAACTAAGCTATGCGCCATATTTTGCATGGCTGCAAATGTTTGTGACACCATTCTCAGCAGCTAAGCATATAAAAATAAACATTTTAATGTGTATTTTGACAGAAAATGCACATTTTTAAAATTTTAAAGTCAGATTAATGCTGCAATGGAATGGCATCATAGGTAAAAGGTGCAAAAGTGATGTGGATCAGAAACAGGCAGAGCCATTGCTAAAGAGTGACATTTACACCATTCCACTCTTTTCTGTCTTTTCCACTCTTTGCACCCAGTACACCTTCCCCTTTAATACACACCTTGAAACAGTAAAGCCTGTCCTCCTTGAAGAACCACTGCAGCTATCGTTCTAAATTTTTGCAGGATTCACCCCCTCAGAAGTCATAACAGTGAGTGCATTTTTTTTATCCAGTTGTGGCAGAAAAAGCTGTTAAAAGTACTAAAGTTTTATTTAAAAACGCAAGTTTCAAAGGTGGCCTTCATGGAAACCTCTTCACATATCTGCAAAATAAAAATAAAAATGGAAGGCTTAATCCCCTTTAGAAGGGCTCATGTGCCTGTCAATTCCACCCACTTTGGCCCAAAGGGGAAGGGAGTTGAAAGTGATTTTAGACTCCCCATTATAGTGAATGGGAAACCCAGAGCTTTGTATTCTGCAGAGCAGTTCAGAATACAGAACACAAGTCAAAACAGAGAGAGCACAAAGTGACCCAGAAACAGACTTGAATTTATTTATTTTTAATTATACAGGCACAGATACGGGGTGAGTCCCCATGCACACACTGACAATTTGGATTTGTATGAGTGGGGGAAACTGTATGCCCTCAGTTAAAACATTCAGTTACAAGTTGTGGCTGTGCAGGACTGTTCCTCCGCCATTCTCCCACTGAGTTTTGCTAATCGTTGTACAGAAATTTACTAAGATTGGGCTCTTCGGGCATAAAGTGGAACCTGCTGGAACCTAGTGGAACCAGAAGCCAGGATGCCTTAGGAATGTGAGGACCATAGACCAAACCACAAATCAGATGGTGCTTACAGGAGAATGGGTGAGCAGGCAACAGTTGCATGGAATGTCCCTCTGAGGTGAAAAAGTTCTGCAAAGAACTGCCAGGCTAGCTTCAAAGAAATGTATGTGTGTGCTTATGTATGTATTTCTAGAATTGACCTCACTCAGGCTCTTTTCTCCTGTTATGGTGAGGGGGAAGGCATAAAAATGTGCAGCCACGGCCGGGCAAAACCTTGCCATCTTTAAAAGTTTGAATGCTAATCGCGAACATATTCATTTTGCCTTGCTTATTAATCACAGCCATGTCTCCACCTGAAAGTGAAGTAAGAACCCAATTAGAATAAAGGATTGCAAGCACTCTTTCCCTGTGTGTGTGTGTTTTAAAGGCTGCGGAACAATGGAACCAGATGTTCCCCAGTGCTTATAAGAAGCTTCGTGAAGCAGCTGGGAGAGATTTTGTTTCCATCAGCCGCTGGTAAAAAGCAAGGCATTAGCGGCACGCAAGCTCGCTTCCATTTTTAATACTCATATAAAAGCTGTACTCCTTTAACCCAAGGAATATTAGCCTTAAAAAGGCGCATGTGTGTAGGAACACCACCGAAAGGTCCATTGAATTTGTTGGCAGAAGGAGGAGGGCACACATTTTGTAAAGGAGGAGGAGGAGGTGGTGAAAGAAGAAGCTTTTCTCTTTTGCCTATCAAATTTCCAATTTGCCCTATGAGTGTGTGGCTTGGGGTGGGTACTGAGAACTGGAAGAGAGAAATCGTTTATAGCCGGAAGAGAGAAGAACCTAACTTGCTTCTATTTTCAGCTCTGGAGAGATTCTAGGACAAAGGAGCATAAATGGAAATTAAAGCAGATTTAAATCAGACATCTGGAAATCCCCCCTTTCCCACACACTGAAGGTAATAAAAGAGTGGGGCACAGCCTATCCTGAAAAGTTGTAAAAGGCAAATTTCCTTGGATCGTTCACATGCCAGTTGTTGTCACTACTGATGGTAAATGGGCATTTACTGTACCTAGAGATGATTAAGGAATTGTATATATGCAATTAACTGATCTACAACTCTCGCTCTAATGTGGAGATCGGACCTTAGCTATTCATTGGATTTCACAGTCCTCCCAATATGCTGGTGCAGTTTTCAGTAGATGAAATGTGCCAAGATGCACTTTTAAATGCACATTTTGAGCAAAATCAAAAATTTAAACACACACACGTAATTTAAATATGCATATTGAGAGGGTTTTTTTTAAAGGCAGGATAATGTGGAAATTCAAAACTAGAATATGGATAAAAATGTGGGAAATGATATTAACCAGAAGTAGATTTGTCCATCCACAATCCTACTTCATCAGAGGTGCAGAGGTAGGAGAGAATTTTGATTCGCTTTGCCTTTCAATGCAAACATAATACATACTTTCCAAAACATAGAGTATTGTTTCCACATCTCAAAATCTTGTGGTGAGGTTCTTCAACCCAAAATATGTTATATTATGAAAAGATAAAAATACATGTATTAGTGAACAAAAAATACAAACATGCATTATATTAGGGAAAACCTACTTGCAAAAACTGTATATTGGGAACAATGTACAATAAAATTTTCATGAGATTTTTAAAAATATCAAATGGATGCTGAAATATGGAAAACTGAATCTAAAATTGGAAGAGAAATGGGAAACTGAGAGAAACTGAAATAGACTGACCTGAAATTGCAACCTGCATGCAACTTAAATGGCAATTTGGTGGCATCTGATCCTTCAACTGTATCTGCTGGTCGTTTAATTGATGAGAAGAATTTGTTCACAAGATCAGTTGATGTCAAACATTAGAAGCCACATGCTTTAGCAGCTGGGTTGAGTTGTAAGAATTTGGAAGGAATCAATCTCTTAGCTTAGGGCAATAATTTCTGAAGCTGAAACCCAGTTTGTTGGTTTCCATGATTTACTCATTCCATTTGCATTCACCACTTAAGGTAAGGCCAGTGATCTTGCATAAAGCTGGTGGCACCTTAATGAATATTGCAACTGTGGAATCAGTGACAGCTCAATTGATTCCCACTGGAATCCAATGTAGCTTTAGAATTTGTAAAGTAAAGCAGTCAATGAAAAAGAGGGAGGGGGTCAAAGAACAGCCTTATAGGGAGTGGGACGGGGGAGAGATCCCCTGGGAGTTCAGTTTTTTCCCATTGACTAGTCAGAAATCAATTGATACGGATTTCAGATCATGGCAGTAGATTATCTAGTATTGAGCTCAAACAAAGAGGCATGGCTAGGTCTTGAATAAATGGTGACAACTAAATTAGCAAGTGGGAAATTAACACAAGACGAGGCTGGCTGGATCTGGTCCATGGTCCATCAAGCCTAACACCTTGTCTTTGAGAGCATCCAATCAGATATTTCTGGGGAGCTCACAAGCATGCCATGAAGGCAAGTGCTCTCTTCCTGTTTGTTCCTGGCATCTAGTACTGAAAGGCACACTCTCTCTACGACTGGACGTTCTATTTAGCTGTTGTGGCCAATGGCCACTGATGAATATATCTGCCTCTATGTGTGTGTGTGACCTCCTTCTAAGGCAGTAGGCATCACCCACACCTTCTGCCAGAAAACTCCAAGCTGGCCCCTTCACTTCAACCTCCTGCTTCAAGTCCCAGGGGTGCCAACTATAGAGAACAGAAGCGTCTTCATCCCCCTCAATATTTCTAGGCAGGGGGCTGAGCCCCCCAATATTGAAAGAACTGCCATCCCCCTGCTGGCCTGGTAGGTGAGGGCAGGAGACACAGAGGGTGATTTTCCCTCTCCAAGCCCCCCGCCTCTGATGGGCGAGCACTGGCCAGTCAGCTGAGGGCATGGAGGGTGATTTTTGCCACAACTGCTAGAGCGCCTCTGGGAATCCTCAAAGGGATGTTTGTGCGTTCTGGCAGGCCTGGGGGAGGGGCATTGTGCATATGACGTCATGCATGTGTGACACCCCCCCTCCAATATTGGGCCCAACTCAGCATGCCTGCCAAGCCCTGAAGACCCCTGCCAGCCCAGCCCAGTATCTTCCAGTCTTCTCCCTAACTCTCCCACAAATATCAGTGTTAACCTGTTGGAACACTTAGCATGCTCAGTCTTCACTGGGCCATTTGGGGATTCTTCCCCATTTAGGGTCTTTCCTCCTTAAGCTTTTTCGTATTCCTTCAAATCTTGGAGTTCCCCAGGCATATTTATCCCTCTCTGTTGTCTGTGGAAGGCGGCAGAAACAGCAGCAGTGTTACGGCGTAAGCAACAACACTCACGCTTGAACATCAGAAATAGAAGGAGTGATGGAATCTCAAAGATGACATTCAAATGACTCAACATGTGAGTTCATATCGAGTCCATTGCCATCTCAGGTTTTATGCCTCAGATAGATCTCAGCGCCATCGAAAGTATACTTTTAGTTTAATATTTCTGTTACCACAGAAGGAGAAGTTAGATGAATGACTTCCTGCCAAGTGCATTTTATTGAGGAACATGAGAGGCTATTATAGTACAAAGTCATTTTCTCCTCTGTGTATCTGTCCCACTGAGTGGAAGTCCCTTTTTATCATCAGGGAGAAAAGAGGTATTACTTAGTGTGTAGAGGAATGCAAAATAAGAAGCAGTTGGCAGTTCCCTGCCTAGAGAGGCAGCAATGGGGGAAGCTTTGCTAGTTGAATTTTGGTGTGCCTTGGAATCCTTAAAGGAACACAAGCCCCATTTCCACCAGAAAAGGTAGAAATCTGAACTTCACGGCATATCAGTTCTGCACAATCTATATTAGAGAGAAGAAAATGTCCCCTTGTGTGTGTTGATGTATAAGCAAATGCTGCTTTTACAAAAACCACTTTTTGCTCTGGAAGCAGCTAACTAACTAACCAAGCAACCCCTAACTAGCCCAAATTGGCTAAAATCTAAATCC
Organism: Podarcis liolepis; assembly: GCF_965112155.1. NCBI lineage: Eukaryota > Metazoa > Chordata > Lepidosauria > Squamata > Lacertidae > Podarcis > Podarcis liolepis. Next base: position 31,012,384 of record NC_139569.1, read on the forward strand.
ATTTCAGTCTTGCTCCAGGCCTTGGTGGATGACTTACAGCAGGAATTGGGCAGGGGGAGTGTGTCCCTGTTGGCTGTGTTGGATCCTTCAGTAGCTTTCAATACCACCAACTATGGTACCGCTCTGGGCCACCTTGCTGGGATGGTACTTGGAGGCCATGTTTTATCGTGGCTCTGTTCCTTCCTGGAGAGGCAAACCCAGAAGATGGTTCTGGGATACTCCTTTTGGATGCCTTGGCCATTGACCTGTGGGGTCCCTCAGGGTTCTGTTCTGTCCCCAATGCTATTTGGCATTTCCATGAAACCACTGCTTTTTAAATAAAATAAAATAAAAAATAAAGGCCAGATTTTAATTTATCTATATATATATATTAACAACCAGTTGACTTGTAGGCTGCAAACACCTTTGCCTGCACGTAACGGTCCCCTCTCAAGGAATTTTGGACAGTTCTTTATTCAGCAGCGGCACACTTTTATTAAAGTGGAAATGACTTCGTCTTCTGAGAGCAACGACAAGGTCTGATTTAAAGTGCTTCCATTCCACCAACTTCTGAGGAGTCTCCTATTTAAGTGTGAGTACTACAGTTAGGTGCAGATGCTATCTAAATTCACTGTTGGGTTGTTTCCAATAGGCTTTGCCTCCCACTTGGCTGTAAATGAACACAAATCCCATTGGCAGGTTCAGGAGCTCAGCATGTACAACGGACGCTGTTGATGATGCAGTCCGGGCATCCAGCTACCTGGGTCCTTGCCACTGCTGAGGTAGTCAAAATGCACTGACTTCATTGTTGCTGTTCCTTGGTGACATGGGAAAACCTGGCATACATTGAGATCTCTTCCTGAAAGCTCAAAGAGAAATGTAGAAATGGAATGGAAATCAGGGAGGAGAGTTTGTGATTGTGACTGACTGGAGATAGACACATTTGCAGGGGGGACTGCCAAAAGATGCCAGTCTAAAATCATGGATAAATGCTGCCTGTCCGTGAAGACAGAAGTGGGTAGCCTCCCACAGGTCTAATTAAGCACCCACCGGGCCTCCTCCTTTGATCTGCAACATGGTTTGACCCAAGCCACACCCACCCTTCATCACTTGACATAATATGTTATCAGATGTGGAACAGGTAAGTTCTTCCTTTCCATTCACTGGTTGAATTCAGCAGTTTTTGAACTTTGTTCCAGGAAGGACAAATTAGGTAGATTCAACTTAAAGTGCAAATGGAACCAAAATTCCTAGTTCCTAGCAGATCCAATTCAAATATTCATTTGCCTTAACGAAGAGAGCTTCATTAAGGATCATGTGCAGTCCAGTGTGGAAGTAGGAAAGATGGCCTTGAGTGGTTGCTTCTTATTTATTCCTTATCAGACATATTTCGCCATGGTCCTCAGAGGAATAAAGTGATATATCTCTCTCGATAGTGGGAGAATGGATGGTAGTAATCTGCTGTCTAGAAAGAGCGGGAACCCAAGAGTGTTATTTGCAATATGCCTCATTAAATAAATATTTATAATACTTCAGTTACTGCCCTTCTAAATTCACTGGACTGAAGTGACCCAGTGGGTGATCCCTGATCATTCCAAAGGGTTACTGAAGATTAATCCATGGAATCTATACTGCTGTGCTAAAAATGGCCTGGGCCATTCCCAGTTGCCAAGTCTATCTCCTGCCAGCCTTGGGAATGCAAGCTGTGGTGTTCTCCCTCCCAGCTTAAGCATAAAATCCCTTCAATGTAGCAACAATACCGGTCCAATGTTTTGCAGTCAGCTACAGTCTCATTTGTACTATACATTTAAAGCTGCATCATACCACTTAAAACAGTCCCTCAAAGGATCCTGGGAATTGTAGTTCAAGTGTGCTGAGAGTTGTTAGGAGACCACCAATTCCCCTCGAAGAGATACAAGAGAGTGGTTTAATAATCAATCCCTCTTTCCAAGGAGGTCTGGAAATTGTAGCTCTGTGAGAGGAAATGGGACCTCCTGACAGCTCTCAACAATTGGTGTAGACCAGGGAAAGTGCCATCACCCTCCAAAAAACTGACATATGTGGTGTGGTTTGGATGGGCTGCTACAATTCCAGTCCAAAAAAACATTGGAACAAACAGCAGCTATAGGGCTACAGAAAGTATGTCTGCAAGGGCCCTACAGGGAATGTTTGAAACACCTAGGCATTCTTTTCCTAGAGAAAATGGGGCTGAGCGGTTTTCTACTTGCCCTATTATTTCTAGGTACAGGTCTAAGTGTCAAGGCACTGGGCTGTGCAGAGAAGTCTAAACCTCTCTGCTTACCCCAGTGCTGTGTGTACTTGCATTTTCTGTTTGTCTCCACTGGCAAAACTGCTGGGATCTTTCAGGTGGCAGAAACAAAACTGCTTTGTCAGAAAACTTAGCCCCTACAACTTTATAGGAAGCAGAATATTTGTGGTATATAGCCTTAATTAGAGAGGGGTGAAACTCTTGGTTTTGGTTTTCCCAATCTTAAATTCAGTTCCTCACATAAAGTTTGTTTGTTTTTTTTCCTTAAAAAAATTCCCCAGCAAAGTTTTCCTAATATATGCATGGTTGAATGCAATTTTGTGTAATATAGACTTTTTTTGCAAAGTGATTTTGCAAAGTAATGCAATGCATTTGTGCATGTTATTTTCACTAATATATGCAGTTTGTGCGCACTTTACACCAGCATGTGCAATCTTGTACACATTACTTGGCTGGCGAACTACTTTGCAAAATTCAGAGATGTGCAAATTGCAAAGGTTGGTTGTGTTTCAGACTGCATTTTGTTTCAGGAAATGTAAATTTGATAGGTAGGTTCACCTCTAAATGCGAACTGAATTGAATTCCTCTTAAATGAAATGATTGGAATCATTCCTTTACTGTCTTCTGCACTGTTTCCTTCTAAAAATCTTCACCTGATTGAGATGGTATGGAGAGAGAAACTGAGTAAGCCTCAACTGGGGGTACAGGTGAAAGAAACTTCTCAATTATCAGGGAGCTCTCCTCCTGTGGTTAGAAAACTTGTTCACATGTTATCCTGAAACAGAGATACAAGCTGTATCTATGCATATACAGCTCAGCTATTGTGTACACAGGTGCACAAACAGTAAACTTGCTCAACATTACATGTTGATATCTTTATGAGTGTACAGCTGAACTACTGTGTACACAGATTTGCACCCTTGTTAAATGCAATGTAGGAACAATCCTATTCGTAGGGACCAACTCCATAGGGCTGAGGTATCTTCAGGCCCTCAGAATCTGTTGGTATGGGGCTAAGCCCCCCCAATCTTGAAGGGCAGGGCCTTGGGGCAGCGGCATGCTTCACAGGACTTCACTGCAGCAGCAGGCCTCCCTGGGCCTTGCCACAATGGCAGGGGCCTCCCCGGGCTTTGCGGCGGCACTGGACCTTGCCAGGCCTCACCAAGGCTCTCCAGGCTTCATGCCACAACAATCATGATGTCACATGTCTATGTTGCATGTATGATGTCACATGCTCATGGTGAGGCACCCCCAATTTGGGCAGAACTTGGCACCTCTAACCCAATTTTGTTAGTGCATACATCTTAGCTGCGACCCTTCAGGTGTGAGAACCCAACCCTTGGGTCTTATAGATTTGATTAGGGGTGAAGGCAGATGCAACTCTGCCAAAATTCAAATTTCTCGTGCACATATATGTAACTCCTTGTGCAAGGGCATCTAGGCACTCTCTAAGTGCAATAGCCTTGCTGCTTGGGGCATGTCAAGGAGAAAGACAAGAAGCTGCCTTGTTGCAAGTTAGGCCATTGCAAGTTAGAGCCAGTGTGGTGTAGTGGTTAAGAGCGGTAGTCACGTAATCTGGGAAACCGGGTTCGCGTCTCCGCTCCTCCACATGCAGCTGCTGGGTGACCTTGGGCCAGTCACACTTCTCTGAAGTCTCTCAGCCCCACTCACCTCACAGAGTGTTTGTTGTGGGGGAGGAAGGGAAAGGAGAATGTTAGCCGCTTTGAGACTCCTGAAGGGGAGTGAAAGGCGAGATATCAAATCCAAACTCTTCTTCTTCATTGGCCCATCTAGCTGAATGTTGTCTGCACTGACTGGCAGCTGCTGTTGGGATATTTCAGACAAAGTTATCTCCCAGCCCTACCTGGAGATGCCAAGGCATGAAACTGTGTTTCTTAATGCAAAGCAAATACTCTGCCATGGAGCACACCTATTCCTATTTTAACCAGTTTAAAACTCAGAAGCTGTACAGTGGATGAGGTTATAGAGACACTGCAAAGAAGCAGCTTCCCCCCCACCCCACCCCCCCAACAAAAACAAAATAGGGGAGAAGCATCAGCTGAAACCCTCCTTCAGCCAGATCAACAGCAGGGGGAGCACCTTCCTTGCACAAAACCATCACCAGTTCAAGGCATTTGCTTGGAGCTCTCAATTTGCACAGCTGACAGCAACCCTGATTTTTATCAGTTCGACTCGATTTGAGAATCATATACCATTACTGATTCTTTTCTCCCTCTCTCCCTCTCTCTCTCATTCTCTTGTCATGCCGAAAGTCACGCTGGTTTGCGTGGCGGATTCTGTGTGTGTACGCCCGGGCAGGCGCTGAAACCGTCACTCCAGCATTTCAAGGAAACAATTCCTTTTAATAAACAGAAACATTCCAGTGCCCAGACTTACAGCAGCTGCTAATCTAATTATAAGCATGCAAACATGATGGATTTATCAAGGCGATCAAGTGAAGCCTTGTTCTCTTGGCACCTAGAGGGAGTAAAAGAGTGAGGCAGGATCTGTATTTTTCTAAACAGGTAGCCCTGATATATATATTTTATCTCCTTCACATAAATATATTAATCCTGCACATAAATACCTCTCTTTCTAACACACACACGGAGAGAATTCTTATTTATTTATTTTGCATTTTTGCAACTAACTGGCTGATAGTCAACTCTCTCTCTCTACTCTTCTTTTCTCTCTCCCTCTCCCTTCTGTTCCCAGGAAGAGAAGCACAGCCAGCTGTCAAAGACAGTCCAATGCTATTGATAAGTCTTTTGTGTCAGCTGAAGCCCCCTTCATGGGCGAATCCAAACACAACATCGCTAAATCTGCATATCGGCAGGAAAACATGTTGGGCTGCCCATGGAACAAAGCAGGGGGAAAGTGAACAAAACAATCACAACTGACTGTGCAATCCAGCACAGAAAAAACCTCCGGGGAGTTGAAGATTCAGTGCTTACTGCAACATTCCTTGACCAACCCACCCCCCTCATCTTTCACTATACATTTAAGTGGGGCTAAGGTGAAAGGATGGGCATTTTCTGAACCATTTCTCTGCCTCTCCTCCCCACAAAATCCCAGTACAAACTGCTCCCCCCTTTTCCCAGTCTTTTTGCAGTTTTGTTATGGGAGACACAGCAGAGAGAAGACATGTCCCAATGTACAATCAAGTGATCCCATCTCCCCAATGGGCACATCTGGCAGGCAGGTGAGGTGGAAGCATCTTATTTGGGTGACAAGGTTGTGACTTTAGAGAAGGGCTGAGGTAGTAAAGCACCTGCTTTGCATGCAGAAGGTCTGAGGTTCAATCCCTAGTGCCTCCATGCAGGGCTGGAGAAACCTCCCTGCCTGCAGCCCTAGAGAGCTGCTGTCAGTCTGCACTGGCAATATAGAGCTTGATGGACTAATGGCTCAGGCTGGATCTACATTGGGCTGTAAGAACATTATTAAATATAACAGCATATAACTCCCAATGCAGTTCTCCATTATCAAAGCCTCACTGCTCTACAGCACCCTCTAGTGTCACATTTTAATAACACATTTTTAACGTTATAAATGACCAGTGTAGATCCGTTCTCACTATACATCTGTTTCCCACGTTGTTCCTAAGTTCCTATGTAGTTGTTGTGGCACCATCACGTAGCCAGATCTGATTGGCTGCATAACAATATCATTGTTACTAAGAAAGACTGTACTGCAATTAAAAGATGGCTATTCCTTGGGTAAGGGATCGTGTTTTCACTTAGGAGCGGGAAATCCCAACAACACGAGAAGGTGCCTTATTCCTTGTTGGAACAATGTTTCTTCTTGCTCAGTACTGTCTACAGGGACAAGATGAACATAAGAACATATGAATAGCCCCACTGAATTAGGCCAGTGGCCCATCTAATCCAGCTTTTTCTTCTCACAGTATAACCCACAAGCAGCACCTGAGCTCAAGAGCACACTTCCCCTCCTATGGTATTCAGCAGACAGCTGGTATTGCCTCTGACCATGGAGGCAGGGCAACGCCATGATAGCTAGTAGCCACTGCTAGCCTTATTCTCCATGAAAAACATCTTCATCCTGTACACTTCAGGATTTCAGACAGTAGCCCCTCCTGCTCCTGTCTCGCAATGCTATGTTACAAAGGCCTGGCTTTCAACTAAAAGTTGGGCATTTGGTGTCACTAGTCCCATGCTATAGAACACTCTCCCAACAGAGATTCAGAAGGCACCCTCACTACTGACTTTCAGGCATCTGTTGAGGACCTTCTTGCACTGACAGGCCCACGCAGCTGCTTACAGACCCTCAATTAGCCCGTCATTGTAACGATTCTGTCAGGTGTTAAGAGCAGCAGAGGGGGTCTTCTTGGTTGTTCCACCTCTCAGAAGTTTCGGGAGGGAGGTGGTGGCCCAGTAGAGGGCAGCCCATAAGTTGTAGAATTCCCTCCCCACAGAGCTGCGTCTGGCATCTTCACTAAAGACTTTCATCGCACCTCTTTACCCTGACCTTCGACACCTGAGATGTGTGTTTTCAGGGCCCACTCTATTCCCATGACTGTAATTTGTTTTAACTGCTTTTAATTCTGAACGTTAAATTGTTGCAACTTTTTATGGGACCCACTGGTGAAGGGTGACTAATAAATTCAACAACAACAATTTCCTTTGTTGTTGTTTTTACGGTGTTTGATGTTTTAATAGCATATACTGCCCAACATTTTACATGAGTTGGCAGTTTACAAATATTTTTATAAATAAAACTAAACCAAGGCCAGGGATTGAACCTTGTCTTTGGCACGGGTTTAGCACCAATCTCTGGCCCTTCCCTGTGGATCCCTGTGGCCTGCTTACTGCTTATATATCTAGAATGATTTGTGGTAATATGCACTACTTACACAAGGGGGGCAGGAAGCAACAAAAGGTTATATGAGCTAATAACAGTGAGACGGATAAGGAAACTGAAAGGCACTTATTGAAATGTATCTCCCTCTGTCTCAGTGCTTCGAGGCCAGGGGCTTAGCTCGGTGTTATGTTTGAGGTGTGATGTAACAGAAAGGTAGCAAAAGTTGAGGATGGAATGTCAGCCTTTACTTTAAACATCCTTTTATTTGTGGGGCTGTATAACATAACACTAATGTTACTTACACATTGTGTTGGGCGTGTTACATTATATGCCTCCACATAAAAGGAGGTAACAGAGTAGCATTCAATCAGCCAGCCGAACAAAGGCGACATTCTTACGTCCCCTGAAAGAGCTTTGGGAGAGATCTTTGTTGCACAACAGTAGGCAGGTCTCAGGATTGTGCTACCTGTATTAATTAATTCCGAGCTCCACGACCTTTGGGCGGCCCATCCGATTGGGTTGCCGATAAGTGGCCCGGCCTTCCAAAGCTTGCCCTCTTCCCAGCCATTCCCTCTGAACCCTCCCCAAAGTTATGAACCCGAGAAAGTCTCTGCTTAATAACATTTACAAAACAAAGACCCCCTTGAATCCTAACAGAGCTTGTTGCTCTTGTTGCTAATTTACATAATGGCAAAGTCCGCTTGAGTCCCACGAGGGTTATCTCTTGTGGACAGGTGCTGAAGCAACATTTCCAAATGGGGGAAATGGTGTGTGTAGTTGGTAATATATTCTGCAGCCACAGCCCAACATTTTCTTGAGGAGGTCTCTGATTCAGATGAAGAGCCCTGCTGAACCAGACCTCAAGATATATTCATCACATTTTGCATGATGACTCCAGTGATCAAAGAGCAGGTTTTCATTTATGTTTGGTAATAATTGTATGCCATTTTGAATCAAGATGGTGGATTGAACCTTTCAAACTGCCCCAGTTTCCCCCAAAACTGCATTGTTTGGGTTCTTCCGAGTGCTATTAACACCTCCCTCAGTCACTTAGAATGGCAATGGCTCCCACCTGAGAGGTGCCAGAACTGAGTTCCGGCAAGTTCCACATGAAAAAAAAAAGCCCTGATTGTTCCATAGAATTCCTGAGCAATGCTGGGTATGATTCACTTTGTGTGTGTATGTACACACACTCGTCTATAACACTTTAAAATCCCATCCATTCCAGCTTGTTTTTTCCTTGGTGGTTTTATGATGCTTCCGTTGAAAATATCTTAAATCTTTTAAAGCTGAGCTATAACTATACGATTCTATCTGCCATCAATTTGTTGGGTTTAAAATGGTTGTCTTGATTTGCTTTTTTACTGTTTTTTGCTTGTTGTTTATTTACTGCAAGCTGGGAAGCTTGGGAACCTGTTTACCCCAAAGACCCACTATAGATACTTTAATAAATAAATAAAACTCACATAATGAAAAATAAGCTCCTTAAAAATCCCCCCCCAAATTTATAGTTTCCTGAATGCAGAGTGGCTGACTCACTCAGGCAGAGGAATCCAAAGGGTTTGTATTTAAAAAGGATTAGAGGTTATATAGGAACATGTGGTGTGTAATGATCATAGTCATGCTTTTGAAGTGTTGACTGAACTGACAGTGGACCAAATTATGTAATGTTTTGTAAGTATTCCTCTTAAATTTAATGGACCTTCTTAATGAGCAATTTCTTGTTCTCCCTTTAGAATATACTCAGACTCCTGCCAAGATTTACACTTTTTTTTTTACAAATGTATTCATGAAGTTACATGGGACTGTTAATATTGAGTTAATGCTTATTTTAAAATGTGGCATATCTTCTATTTGCTTGACAATGTATTCATTGATCTGGCTGTCTTGCGGAAATCTCTGCTTTGACTGTACCTCTTCAACCTGCTGTTAGAGGGTTGCCATATTTCAAAAAGTAAACACCAGGACACTCCAAAATTGTTCAGCCCAAAAACCATGATTTTTCAATCGACTTGCCTGAGCTAAGACCCAGGACAAAGCACCGCCTTTCAGATATTCCCCCTGGACCTCAATTCCACCTTTGAAATCCAGGTAATGTATGGCAATCCTGTGCATGTCTACTCAGAAGTAAGTTCTACTTACTGCAAGTGGGAATTGCTGCAAGGTGGGATTGCAGCCTAAATATCAAGGAGAATTATTTTCCCTTTCTAGCTTCCCTCTGATATGCTAGATATCTGTATTCAGGGGGGAAACTGAACAGAGGACTATTCACTAATGTCAGTCTCCACCTGAAACAGAAGCTGTGGCCTGATCTTCTTGCTTAGGCCTTTGGTATATAAATTATGGGTTAAACCCCACCAGCCAATTTTGGTGGGGGCAAGGGCAGGGGGGAAGCCCCATTGCACAAGTGGGAGTCCTTGTGCAGGGTTTCCATAGATGGGGCTTGGTAAGTGAATCATGTGTTAATCCCCATGTGTTATATCATAGAAGACAAGTTTCACTGGAGGAGGAAGGAAATGGACCTTTAGTGATTTCTCAGTGACTCTGACTGCAGCCATGTGTTCCAGGCTCCTTGTTTACTTGTTTTCCAGACTGTCCTTACTGGAATTCTTTCTTTTTGTTTTGGGGGTGTGTTCTTTTTCTTAAAGACAAACTAGAACAGCTGGAAGTGTTCTAAAACTTGGCCACCCTGCCGAAATGGAATTCATTTTCCATTTGCTTGATATATTTCGTTTCCTGAAAAGGTCAAAATTAATTGGCAATACATTGTTTGTAGAAGCCCTGGGACTGATAAATGTGGAGAAAAGATTCACACAGTAGTTCTGTTTTGCTGCTAAAAGAAATGTGAACGCTTTTGGACCCTTCCCCACCTACTTCTACTGATCGCCCACATTGAATTTGTCCGGTTTGCAAAGAATTATCCATGAAATGCACACATAGTCTTAAGCTTTCCAATCCTCCCAGCCCCCTGAGCAGGTAGAAGATACAGAAGATAGAACATTGACACTATCAGTGTCCAAAAGTACCCTCAAAAAGTTTTGATTGCCCAATCCAAACATCCTTTTGGTTTCCAGGTTTGTTATACCAAGTTTTTGTGGGGGGGGGGGAGTGCTACTGGCTAGGTTTTTGTACTTTCTCTTCTTCGGAATTGGTCCCTGCCTGAAAATGCCTAGCTTTGTCCATATTTCCTTCAGCCCTTTCCCTTGTTCTTGCTGTCACCACTATGGTAAAGACCAATGGTTCCCAACCTTTCTTTGGCCATGCCCCACCTAAGCACCTCTAAAATCCTGATCCCCCCCCATGACATATAATTCTTATTATTCAAAACGTGAACTCCTATTCATGTGGAGGAAGCCTAAAAGGCCATTAACTTGGTCTAAACAAGCTTCCAAATTGCCCCCCTTAAAAATCAAATTGCCCCCCTGTGGGGCGTGTACCCCACACTGGGAACCATGGGTCTAGACTCTAGAGGGTGGGTTAATTCTTATGCCTTAATTGTGGTCTTCCTCCTTTGTCATTATTTCTAGTTATGCTCATCCAGTGCTTTGCGTCTTAAATATTCATCAGCCCTTCCTCATCTTCTCTCTCATTTAAAGTGTTCTTTACTTCCTAAATTGCTACAGGTTGCAGCCCATGTTAGTCATACTCAAGAGTGGACCCTCTGAAATGAATGGACATGACTAACTTAGATCTAGTAATTTCAGCCGGTCTAGTCTGATTAGAACATGGAATGGAATGGAATGTATCCAATCAAGTTCTGCTTAGAGTAGACACACTGAAACTAATATACATGATTAGCTGAGGTACATCAATTTCAATGGGTCTACTCTGGGTAAATCTTATTTGTCTACAGCCTAATGTTTTCAATAGAAGTAACAGCTCAAATTTCTCATTTAACCCTTCCTAGGTTGCAGTCTCATGAGATTTAATTTCAGTAGCTAGGAAAACTTCACACTTAATTTATACATAATTGTTCATTATCAGATGTATTCACACTTCTTAGAGTGTCTTGATTCCCTGCTTTGAGTTGCTTTTAGCATTTCCTGTTATCTTTTCCTGAATGGTGAGGGTACGTGTTCTAAAATTATTTTAAGATTGTAATGCCTTTCTGTTGTACTCCCGCACTTAAAGCAGTTGTGAGGTAAATGTGCCAGGCACCTTGGCATTTTTTGGATAATTTAACAAGAATCATACCTTCAGAATTTGGTCCTAAGTGGAGTTTTCATGAACAGAGTGATACACAACATTGTCAGTGTCTAGGCTGAACGATGGGGGTGGAGACCCTCCTTCAGGTATACAGGGCTGAGGCTGCTTAGGGCTTTAAAGGTCAGCACCAGCTCTTTGAATTTTGCTCAGAAATGTACTTACTGGGAGCCACTGTAGATCCTTTAGGACCAGTGTTATATGGTCTCGTCGGCCGCTCCCAGTCACCAGTCTAGCTGCCTCATTCTGGATTAGCTGTAGTTTCCAAGTCACCTTCAAAGGTAGCCTTATGTAGAGCACAAAGGATGAGAAGACTCAGTGGCTAAAAAGTTCCTCTTTCATGTTGATTGGGCAGCTCTAGGATGCTGGAGGCAGGGACCCTTCAGGGGCCTTGATGTAGAACAAAGAATGGGTTTTGGACTCCCTGCAACCCCAGACCACTACATTACCATTGCTGGGCACCACATGCAAAAATGGCTTAATTGCACAGAGGAAGTATGCATCAATTCATATTTGAGTCATTGGTGAACATGTGCAACTGGTTTATTCTGTAAAGCCCCCCCACCCCCAATATCAACCAATCAGCTTCTGGTCCAGGAACATATTCAGTGTGAAGCTGAAGAATCACTGCTATTTGCACCATGTCTGGGTTACAACGTTGCAGAGAACCCTGGAAAATACACCGCGATGCGTAATTACAAGTATCTCCCTTTGACTATAAAGACATCTGACTGCAGCGACAGCTCCCATCATGTGCTTACAGGGCTTTGCCATTTGCATGTCTACACCCAGCTGTGCATTAGGAGCTGTGTCATCGTGGGGGGGGGGGAGTCAGCTTCAAGAATAAAGCAGAAATGTTTTGTACATGTCACCCAAACCAAAGATGAAAGTATAGTCTTAATAAATAAGCATACTTCTTTGAGGTGTTTATTGTATTTTTCATGATGCGACAATGTAAACAGAGGCCCGCAAACACCCACCGCCGTGTCAATGGGAACATTTGTCTGCGGCAATTTCCCTAATTTGCTTTCAGAAGGTGTTTGTATTAGTATTTGTTTGATGTTTTGCAAATCTCTCGATCTGTTCTGCTGATGAAATATTAAATCTGGCTTCTTTTTGAAGGCTTTCCCCCCTCTTTTAACAGCAGGCTGGTGCCTCTGACATATCTCTCCTGAACATTTTGCAATGTGGAGCTTGTTGGCACCGACTGACTGCCAGAACTGATGAGCTTCTGAGGCTCATAGCAAGGCAGGGGAGGGGTGAGTTAGGATATGTCAGTGTTAGCATAACATACGGCAAGCACTTTGCTGGGATCAATTCCCAGACCCTGTTAAGGCTCAGCTCCACCGCAGATTTTTGATCTGGTGACCAGAGGGATGTCAGAAAAGGAGTCAACCTATGAGCCAGTGGTCCGCTCTGGTCAAAGGACAAAACTGCATGTAGACCAGCAAAATCACAGCTGACCAGGTTATCAAAGTTTCTAGAAGTGTTATGTGCTTTCAATACTGATATTCCTCAGGATTCTATAAAAAAGGTGCTGAATAAGGCTGTCTAAGGCTCTCAGCTTGCTTTTCTTGGTGTAGTGGTTAAGAGGGGTGGACTTGTAATCTGATGAACCAGGTTTGCTTCTCCGCTCCTCCAAATGCAGCTGCTGGGTGACCTTGGACTAGCCACACTTCTCTGAAGTCTCTCAGCCTCACTCAACTCACAGAGTGTTTGTTGTGGGGGAGGAAGGGAAAGGAGATTGTTAGCTGCTTTGAGACTCCTTAAAGGTAAAGGTAAAGGGACCCCTGACCATGAGGTCCAGTCGTGGCCAACTCTGGGGTTGCGGCACTCATCTTGCTTTATTGGCCGAGGGAGCCGGCATACAGCTTCCGGGTTAAGTGGCCAGCATGACTAAGCTGCTTCTGGCGAACCAGAGCAGCGCCATTTACCTTCCCGCCAGAGCGGTACCTATTTATCTACTTGCACTTTGATGTGCTTTCAAACTGCTAGGTTGGCAGGAGCAGGGACCGAGCAATGGGAGCTCACCCCGTCGTGAGGATTTGAACCACCGACCTTCTGATCAGCAAGTCCTAGGCACTATGGTTTAACCCACAGCGCCACTCACGTCCCTTTTTTTGAGACTCCTTAGGGTAGTGATAAAGCGGGATATCAAATCCAAACTCTTCCTTCCTTCCTTCCTTCCTTCCTTCCTTCCTTCCTTCCTTCCTCCCTCCCTCCCTCCCTCCCTCCCTCCCTCCCTCCCTCCCTCCTTCCTTCCTTCCTTCCTTCCTTCCTTCCTTCCTTTCTTTCTTTCTTTCTTTCTTTCTTTCTTTCTTTCTTTCTAAAACAAGCAAAATTCTAGTCCATATGGATGGGGGGGAGTACTTTGAAGTATGTAGGACAGACTCATAAAAACTGTTGAAATCTCAAGAAGCCCAGAGAAGCTGGCTGGTTCAGATTTCCAATTGGGTGGATGTATAGTGGTCAGAATTCCCTCTTATTCCTTACCTGCTCCTTGTTATTAGCAGGAGAGCATAGTAATATTGAAGAAAGCATGTGTACAAAATATGAGAAGCCACACACATTTGCCATGGCTGAGGAATTCAACTATCCTTGATAAATGGTTTTGGCTACATTGTTGCATCATTTTGATTTTATGTATTTAGGTATGGCGTGCCTACTCCAGAGGTTGGTGAAGCTGAGAATTTGCCAGGGTCTCAAGGCCAGCACTCCAGCACTGCTACCAGTTCCAGTTTGCACACAGTATCCCTCAAGATCAGATGAAGCCCATTTGCCTCACCTGTCGGAGGTAGGTTAGGGCACCTACTGTGCCTGCCATGCCCAAGTGCCCCCCCAAATCTTGGAGCCAGCACTTTATGCATGCATGCAATGGTTTAGCACAGAGTATGCTCTGCCTGTGTATACAGGCCTCCATCTTCCTCATCAAAACACCTCTCATTTTATTACCCCTCTGGTGGATTGATGTCCTGGTCTGTGGCCACCTTTTATTGCACAAACATAAATATCGACGAAGAATGGATTGCCTTTCTATCACCCTTGGTACCTTCCTCTCTTCCCCATGCTCAAGCTCTTAGCCATAAGGGAATTATCCCAGGACCATACCTGTCCAGCCTAGGGATGGGCAGGGCATTTTATTCCTCATTCATGTCCGTTTCACATGTGCCAATTTCACATTCACAGGATAGCTGAAACAATTGGGGGGATGAAACAATTTCATCCCATTTCTGCCTTAATCTGCTTTTTATGAGATGGAAATGCATACTGAAATATTATCACATAAATGTTTTTAAATTGAATTTTTACCTCAGTGTACACTTTTATAAATGTCTTATATCCTAAAGCAGGCAACCTGTTATGCAGCTTTGATACTTAAAAAAAAAACCAACCCAAAAACCACCAATAACTTCATCACAAAATTTGGAGAAGTGTGAAATCTGAAAGATAATTGCATTCTGCTCCGAATGCTAGTCCAAGAGGTGCAAATTAGCTCAGTTCGTTTAGTAAAACAGACCCAACGAAATCTTCCTCCATCCCTAGGTTCCAGTCTTAAAGCCTTCTCAGTGTCTCATTTATGTAGTCCATTTCTCTTCCCTTCTCTCATAGTCCACCTGGGGCTCCTGTTCCTGGGAGATCAGCTCCCATTTCCTCCAGGCTCCTTGCCCCATGATTGCACCTGTCCCACTGGTGTGGCACTGGGGGTGGAGAACTGTCAGCCTTCTGGTCTTTAGATGAAGGGCTGTGGCTCAGTGGTAGAGAAAATGCTTTGCATTCAGAAGGTCCCAGGTTCAACCTATGGCATCCCTAAGTGGGGCCAAGAATGTCTCCCATCTGAAACCATAGAGAGCCACTATCAGTCAGTGTAAATAGTACAGAGCTAGATGCCTGACATGCAGAAGGTCCAGGGTCAATCCCCAGCATCTCTAGCTGGGGCTGAGAATGTTTTGAAAAGACACTGCCAACCAGTGTAGGTGGCTCTTGTGTTTCTGTTCTATGAGGAAGGCCCATTGCATGCCAAAGGTCTCAGGTTTAATTCCTGGCATCTCCAAGTTGGGCTGGAAAAGTTTTTCATCAGAAACAGTGGAGAGTTGCTGCCAGTCAGTGCTGACAATACTAAGCTAGTTGGATCAATGGACCAGTGTTATGATGTTGGTCAGGTCAGACTTCTTCCTCCACTCTCACTGCCAGTTCTTCCTTGCTAGGAAGGTCCACCATGCTCAATTCACCCAAGCTACCTCTGGACCCTCCCTCCTAAGACCCATGGAGGTCAGTAAGATTGGTAGACAGGCTCTGGTTTCCAGTGAGGTACTTCCAAGCATTAATGCTAGGCATGCATTCAGCCATTCCAGAATCACCCAGAGCACAACCCAAACCACAATCAACAGCTCTTAATGCAATTTTCGACACATTTGATACCATCAGGAGTATACCATCTGATGGTGTTTCCTGCTTGGCAGGGGGTTGGACTCGATGGCCCTTGTGGTCTATTCCGATTCTATGATTCTATGATTCTATATATGGATAATCTTATACACTGGCAAGTTGCTTGAGACACACCAACGTGTAATTCTGAGTGTGCTGAATATTCTGTTAATGATTCACGGTGATTACAATGTTTGGTTGTTTTTGTCAAGAAATTACTAAAAGGGAATCAATTCTGCCACATATTCCCTGCGATGAAATTTCACTCCCCACAGGATTTTGTACAAACCAGGCGAAGAGCTTGTTTGAAAGAAAAAAAAAGGGGGGGAAAAAGCATAACTACAGAAGTGTGAAATAATGCTTTCCGTGAAACTTTGTCAATCCTGTCAGAATTTGTTCAACTTATCTGTATTCCCCCAGGCTTTCCTTTGACATTTCCTCTTTTGGCTTCGGATGAACCTCGGGATCCACTTTGAATTTTGCTCCAGGTGCAAATTATAGTGACAAACTAAGACAAATCCAGGCGTTCATCCCCCTCGTTTGATGAGAATCACAAGAGGGTGAGCAGGGATGCATTTCTGAGCCAAACCAACTCCATTGTCTTTCCATGCACAGCCATGTCATTCCTAATGTGCGGTACGGAGGGTGGGGCATTGAACATCTACAGCTGGGGCATTTATGCACCCTGTGCAATTTAGAACGCTGCACAATCAGGATTCTAAACCTTGTCGGGAGTTTCCAGGAGGATAGCAGGCTCCCCACTGCAGATGTTCATCCAACAGTGCATGGAAGGTAGTGAATGCAGACACGGGGGGGTGGTGGTAGGGGCAGCCAGCTCATCTTCACTCGTGTGAATCTAATCATGTGAGGTAACTGAGGGCCCAAACAGGCCTCTAGTGTTGTACGAATACCCGCTCTGGGAATTGTAACCAGTCTTATCGAAACCCTTTGGGCTGCCCTTGCAATTCCTCCGAGGTGGGTTTTTTTTTCTTCCACCCAAGGGGAAATAATCTACACATCGCTGTGATTTTCACTTGAGATGAAATGTCTTTGGCAGCTCTTAAGCGCAATGCTCTCTTCTGTCAAGTAGCAAGTGATCCTGATGACTTCTCTATAGGGATCTCTCCTTCTTAAGTGAGCACACTTGTTTTCTTCGGCTTGTTTTTTAATTGTTGTTCCTCCTTCTTGCCTGAGAGCTGCAGTATCTCCCTGTTTATTGTTACCGCTTTGCTCAAACCCGGTCCAAAATTGACTCTGTTCCTTGCGCAGCTGCCTTATAGACCAGCTGCTCCTAAAGTGTAAAAGGGGAGGGGGAGAGGTTACAAACCAAACTATGCATGTATGTATAGATAGATATAGATATTCCTCATCCAGTAAAATACTTAATCGTGCAGCACATTTTGAGTTTGAGATCCTAAGTGCAATGACTATGCATATATGTAATGTCCATAGCTGCAAGATTCTTTAGGAAGCAAAAGTGTTGGTGGAACCAGGTCTTTTCTAAAGGAAAAGAACAACTCAAGATATATTTTATAGACTTTATACTTCTCTCTCTCTGCATCTTCTTTGTATTAAGGAATCATCAAGCAACTTTCCAGAAAGTTTACTGGGGATGCTATTCACATTCCAGGGGAATGATTTAATATTCCAGTATGGGGAGGGATTAAAAATGTTCATTTCTTGTAATATTAAAAATTAACCTGTAGAAAATAGCAAAGCAAAAAACAAACATTTGTTGATTGCTTTAAACAACAGGTACACTTTTAGATACCTATCGCCAAGTTATCAACAAGTTTCTGACTTACCTGTTTCAAAGCAGTGTGTTCTGTGCATTTAACACCATACGGTACACAAACCCATTCAACTGTTTTAAGTCAGTGGTTTCCAAACTTCCCCTGCCTCCCATGGACCACTGGAAAACTGCTGAAGGTCTTGGCAGGACCACTTTTTCGTTCTGTGTTGTAGCAATTCTAATGCACTGTAATAGTATGGTTTTTAACTGTATTTTTACAGACATGCTGAAGACCACATGAATGAACTCTGTGGATGTGTGGGAAATAACAATCACACATATATAGAACCACTGTACTATCAAGTGATTTTAAGTAGTGGGAAACAACTGAATGCTGGGACAGCACCCCAAAGTCCATCACATGCACAGTGGTGGCATGTTTATGAAAATTATAATCCCAAACTTAAGCCATCTTCTGATTTAATGGAAATTGATTGCAAATGGGTTTTTGTTTTTTTGTTTTTTGTTTTCTGGAATAAATTAACCCAGAAATGATCTCTAAACTTTCATTAGATTCCACTAGATTTCCAAAAAGTGGCATTTTGCATCATGTGAAAGATGTCATGAAACGTGAAAATTGTCAGGTAAGGAAACATCGAGGAAAGGGAATAAAGTGCTGTCTGAATGCAGCTGAAGCATTTCCACTAGTGCAACTCTTGCATTGCAGCATTTATTGAGGACAAGGCTTTCAATGGCTACTAGCCATGATGGCTTTGCTCTGCCTCCATAGCCAGATGCAGGAATGCTTCTGAATGCCAATTGCTGGAAAATACAAGAGGGGACCGCGCTTGGAGTCTGCTTGTGGGCTTCCCATAGTCAGCGGTGGAGCAAGCCTATCAGGCGCCTGGGGAGGCGTGTGTGCCCTGCACCCAGGGGCGGGCCAGCCACCTGTGGGACAGGGCCAGCCAGGGCAGGATGCTCTGCAGGGCCTGCATGGAGTCTGCTTGCCTCCTCCCACTCAGCTGCCCTACAGCTGAGGGGGAGGCAGCGGGCAGACCATTTGGGGCAGCGCAGAGCCTGTGGGTGCCCAAGCCACCGTGTCACTACCAGGAGAGACACATGGCTCGGGTGCGCTGCAGGCCCCATGGTGATTTTGTTACCTCCCCTCAGTGGTGACACCCGGGTCAACCCGCCCCCACTGCACTCCTCCTTCTTCCACCCCTACCCATAGTCCTCTGACCTTAAAGCCTGGAGAGCTGATGCCAGTCAGATCACATTATGTTGAGCTAGACTTACCAACCCCTTGACTCGGTACAAGGAACCTTCTTGTGGCAAGAAGTTATTCTATAACAAAAATGTAACACATTTTATTAATAGTTTCCCCTGTCCTTATTTTCATATACCTTTCTTTAAAAATAAAAGTATACCCATAGGCTTTTATACCTTTTATGCAGAAGCAGGAATGTGAGGGTTAAATGAAGTTTTGAGAAAACAAACCATTTAGAAGTGATTTTCCGTAACCCCTGGGCAGTTTGGGACATAAATTCATTATGGTTACTTCCAGTGATTCCCCCCCCCCCTTCTCCCTCTCCACATGGAATGATTACTGGAATTTTACAGTATTTTTTTTAAACTGTAAAAGCAGAGTGGGGAATACAGCTGGTTCATCTCAGAGTTGCTTTTCATGAAGGTTTATTAAGATGTAGCTATTTGACACCTGAAGCACACAGCATTATTAAGGGGGGGGGGAGAGAAGCAGGGAAAGAGAGAAACTGAAAAGTCAATAAAACCCAATACTTGAGCTGATCAGTCTCATGTTACATTGTTTTCAACTCAAATTAACTGTAGCCATCAATAAAACTACAGGAAGAGGGGAAATTGCTGTTATAAATTAATGATTATTTGCTGTGAGCCTGGACATAACGTGTGGGCCGCATTTTTACTGTGATGTTTTATTCCTATTTGGGACAACAGTAATTGGGTCTTAAACATGATAAAGGCATCTTAAAGGCCGTCTCTGTCACAGGAGCTGTCTGCAGTAGGTTTTTAAAGTGTACTTTAAAAGAGGTTAATCAAAGCTAATGAATCTATTTTATCCATTGCCAGAAGTGTGTGTCTGTGTATGTGTGTGTGTGTACACACATGCATGAGAGCATTTGTAAAAACGGACCACCAGGCGAAACAGCATAAAATGTGCAGGGCAGAGCTGTGATGGTTGTGTATGCTGTGGCTAGACCGGAAACAAGGCACATTTATTTATTTATGACATCTATATGCTGCGCCATAAACTTCAAGCACTTGGGGTTGTTTATAATATGTAAGTGAAAAAGAAAGGAGTGGTATACAATTCTAATCTTAGTCTGAGTAGACCCATTGAAGTTAATGAACATGAACAACCTAGGTTCATTGATTAACATGGGTCTGCTCTGAGTAGACTTAGGCAACCATATATTCAGCATATATTTAAAGCACTGTAATGGCACTTTAAACAATCAGGGATTTGCCCAAAGAGTTTCAGGAAGCATAGCTTGATGAGAGTTGTTAGCAAATCACTGTTTCCCTTAAAGAACAACAGTACCCAGAATTCTTCTTGAAGAGGATTTACAATTCATCTGCTCTGGGGACTGAGACAAGGAACAGGGGGTCTTCTAACAACTCTCAGCACCTTTTACAAACTACACTTCCCACAAACCTTTAGGGGAAGCCATGGCTGTTTAAGGTACTATCCTAGTAAATGTATGATGTGAATGTGGTCTTAAAGGTAAAGGTAAAGGGATCTCTGACCGTTAAGTCCAGTTGCTGATGACTCTGGGGTCACTTTACTGGCTGAGGGAGCTGGTGAAACCAGAACGTCGGAGCAGTACCTTTCGAACTGCTAGGTTGGCAGGAGAAGGGACCAAGCAATGGGAGCTCACCCCGTCACAGGGATTTGAACCGCTGACCTTCTGATCGGCAAGCCCTAGGTTCTGTGGTTTAGACCACAGCACCACTCACGTCCTGAATGTGGTCTTAGTTCGTGACAAATCCCTCAAAAACCAGAATACAGCATAAAACACATTGTCATGAAACTTTTAAAAATCAAACTGCATTAACACATTCAAAAGAAAATGTGCTGCACCTCCAAATCTGAAATCAGTTTTCCTAAGCTGTTTACAAGGCCTGGATGAACAGAAAGGTTTTTACCCGGCACCTCAAAGAGTGAAGAAGAGGGTGCTAGGCATGCCTTCCTGAGATGGCCATAAGATCTCCCCCTCCTTGACCTTTCAGCCTATGTGGATGCTGCAGTAAATTCCCAAGCCAGCAAAGCTGGAAGAGAGAGTCTTCCCACCCCCCAGTTCCCCTAGTCCAGGCTCACAGATACAAACTGGGCAACATAAAATATTGCAGTGTGGAGTCCATCTATTTGGGGTTCCAGCAAACCACCCTGCACTCCCCCAGGATATTCCATTCCATTAGGAACATAGGAAGCCTGCCAAAGGGCTGTCAGGAATGCAGGTTCATCCACAGGTCAGGAAGAGGACTCGAGATGCAAAGGGCAATCAGCTTTTATTCACAAGAGTAAAAACACAACAGCGTTTATCTAGGCTTATCTGCCCTAGCTGAAGACGTTGCTGGGACTGGCATCTGACCCCTCCTTCCCTCTCCTTCCCTCTCCCTCAGGACTCCTCCCAAGCAGCCGTAAACTATGGTGAGGGGGAGAGATCCCCTCTGGGCCTGTCTGGCCCATTGCTCAGCAACGTGCAAGGCTCTTCATGATCTGGGTGTCAGCAGATGAGGAGAGCTAGCTGAAGAGGGACTGTCCAGCTTCTGAGCAACTGAAGCAGCATCTTGCTCCTCTCTGTCAGTGTCTGTGCTCACAGTGAGATCCCCGGCTCCCAGCCCTGTCCTTGAATGGCTTTCTTCTTCTGACCTCCTGTGTTCACTCAAACCTCCTGCTTCTACCACATCCCAGCTTGTCCCTTCCGCAGACTGGTCCTCAGTATCCCACCACCACTGTCCTGGGTCTTCTTCCTCTGTGTCATCCCTGGAGGGTTCTTCCTGGGGGCTGGCATCTCCCACCACTCTTCACCATCCAGCCACTCCTTGACACTGCCTTATATTAAGTCAGACTGGTAGTCCATCCACATCCAGATTGTCTGCATGGATTGAAAGAGGCTCTTGGGGGTTTCAGGTGTGGGGCATTTCCAGTCCTACTTGGAGATGCTGCGGATTGATGCCTGGGACCTTCTGCATGCAAAACAGCTGCCCTTCTGCCACGTTATGCTCCTTCAGTTCACCCTCCAGATTTTCATACTTTTCCCATTGCTTTTTTATGACATTTTACTGCATTTGGTGGAGAGTCAAAATATAAAGTGAACGGCTATGTAAAGATCCATGCCATCATGATTTAAAATGAATATGCCCTGTTCTTCATTATCAGAGCAGCTCCCAATAAAATATTCTGAAAGTTAAATATGGGGTGGAATCCGAAGGTGCCCTTTATGGAAGAGTAAACTTAGGCCTTAGACATAAAGATGCCTTCTACCAGGTCAGAGCATTGATCCACCTAATTCAGCACTGTCTTCACACTGACTAGCAGCAGCTCTCCAGGATTTTAGGCTGGTTTCTCTTCCAGCCCTAACTGGAGATGCCAAAGTTTAAACCCGGGGCCTCTTGCATGCCAGTGTGGTGTAGTGGTTAAGAGCGGTAGACTCATAATCTGGAGAACCGGGTTCGCGTCTCCGCTTCTCCACACGCAGCTGCTGGGTGAACTTGGGCTTGTCACACTTCTTTGAAGTCTCTCAGCCTCACTCACCTCACAGAGTGTTTGTTGTGGGGGAGGAAGGGAAAGGTGAATGTTAGCAGATTTGAGGCTCCCCCGGGTAGTGATAAAGCAGGATATTAAATCCAAACTCCTCTTCCTCTTCTTCTTCTTCTTCTTCTTCTTCTTCTTCTTCTTCTTCTGAGCAAATGCTCTACCACTGAGCTGTGGTTCTTCCTCAACAGTTTTCCAATAGAGTAGAAAAGTGCTACGTGTGTTAAGTCTTTGCAAAAATTCTTTCTTAATACATTTTTGTCAATGGCCCAAGAAAGTGTGTATGCTACATATTTTGCATTTTTCTTCTGCTGTAATACAGCTACGGATGCAGAAGCTATTCTGTTTGGCAATATTTTCTTGCAAACCTACCTAATTTGCACTTCCTGAAACCACATGTGAACCAAGATGCAACTATTCTTTGAAATTTGCAGATCTACGAATGTTGCACTGCAATTCTCCAACTAAATGTGTACAAAAATGTGTGCGTTGGGGGAAAGTGAACATTAAAATGTATGTTTCAGTGAAAATTGTGCACAAAAATGCATTCTTTAAGGGGAAATTCCCTGCAAGAATATGTATAGTAGGAGATGTACACCATCAATTGCTGGTGGATTTTATACGTGAGAGAAATCTCAAACTGATGTGTAAATGTGGCAAACTGAGCTTAAGACTGAAGAAATGAGAAACTGAAAGGGACCAAAACTGTCAGATTCAACCACACCTAAATGATATTCCTACAACAGCGTAATAAGTCTTCCCAATGCATGGAGCAGCAACAATGCATCTGTTTCTCCTTAGGATCTAAGTTGTATGTTGTTATTTTGCATGGATATCCTTATCCTGCTACTGACAAAAGTTCTGTACACTTTCAGGTGAACTCCCGAGTAGATCTCTAGTTGAAACAGAAGCCAGAAAGAATGGAGCACAGGAGAGAGCAATCTCGCAGGGCAATGAAGGCATGGACTAGGAAATCCTCCCACCCACTGCCTGGTGATTTCTGCCTGTCATGCAGCTTGAAAAGACACGAAGCTTCTATCTGTTAAAAAGGGAGGGGGGGGGGAGGCAGATCTATTCACAACAGTGACCTGAATAATTATTTTGCAGGAACACACAGAGCATCTCAGTAGTGACACAATAGGAAATTAGGAACACCTATGCAGCATACTAAATGCGAAGAGGCATTTCCATTTCCACTGTTTCATGGGAAAGGTTGCCATGCAGTAAAGGACTCACAGAAGGTCCATTGCAGCAGCCAAGATGAGCACTTTGAACCAGGAAGGGTGATTGGCATGGAAGCAAGCTTTGGCATGGTAATTGCCCTGGATTGCATCTAGAACAGAAAGTGAGGGCCAGCCAATCTAAACACCAACCTCTAGCACAAGGCTCATACACCACACCAATACTGTGCCAAAATCTGCCATCCAATTTCTCAGATGTCTCCCTCACCTGGAAAAGAGGTCTCCATGATTCTACCTCCTTCTCAAGGCAGCTGAGGATTTATTTAGAATTTTGGTAGCCATAGAGTTCTGAGCTTACCTTACTGTTGAAAGTTGGCTAAGGGTGATGGATAGTTTCCTCCATATTTTTTTCTGCAATTATTTCTCCAGCACTCTGCAGCCTTCCCAGACTTCTCGATCTGAAAAGGAGACACTTCATGGTGTCTTTCCTCGTGGTGTCTTTAATTGGAACAATGGCATCTGGGAAGGCTGCAGAATGCAGTCCTGGGAGATTATTTGTAGAACAAAAATTTATCCACAGACACCCCCTTGGCCACTTTAAAAGCAAAGTATGCATGCCTAAAATATTGCATTCCACATGAGACTTTCCCTAAAGCTTTCTCTCTTCACATGCTGTTTATTTTCTCATTAATTGATGGAGTATGATCCAAACAAACAAACAAACAAACAAACAAAAACCTATGGGATAATTTTCTGCCCAGCAGGACTACACCACACACATTGCCAGCAAAGAGATGGTCCTCACTGAGAGCACCAACCACGTGAGTTGTTTATTGGTTTTCTGAGAGTGTGTTTTTGCAGTGTAGTGTGTCACCTGATTCAAACCAAGCCCTCAACAGATGACCTGTGCTAACAGTCAGCATCATCTCCCTGTGGGAGCATTCACACCACTAGGTGTTCTACACAAGGGATATTAATGCATATTGGATATATTGAACACTGGATATATATATATCAGTTAGATCCCATGGAAAAAAAGATGGGATATAAAGTTGTAAATCGAGTGCAGTGTTGGATGGCAGGTTGAGAAGAGTTCCCTACCAGGACAGACTTTGCTTGTGTTCTCAAGACATCAATTCTATAAAACATATTTTGCTGCACTGCACGAAATATGAGCAGGGCTGAACTGATATTACCCTTGCTGGTACTTTTCTCGGGAAAATCAGAGGCTCACTATGTCAGGTTCCTATTGGAAGACCGGACAAACACTAGAACATTAGGAGTGGCGAAGTTTTTATCGGTGGTTGCAAGAACCAATGATCCCTATCTTTAAGTCTGAACAAAATGCTTGTTTAACCTGGAGGTAGGCTGTCTGAATTGTGCATTGCTTTGCAATGATTTGTTGGGTCTCTGGACCATAATAAAGATTGATTGATTGAAAATCGATTAAATAAAGGAAGAGGTCGGTACATCCATTTTCTATGACATATTCTGCATTAGAAGAACCAGCATCTAGTCCAGCGTCCTGTTCTCGCAAGAGCCACCCAGAAAATGGTGGGAAACTTGTAAGCAGGACCCAAACACAAGAGCACTCTCCCCTCCTGTGGCTCCTTTCAACTGGCATTCAGAAGAATTACCGCCTCTGACTGCTTGGACAGAGCATTGCCAACATGCCTAGGAGCCATTCATAGCCTTATCCTCCATGAATTTGTCCAGCCCTCTTTAAAAGCCATCTTAAGTTGGTAGCCGTCACTGCCTCTTGTTTGAGTGAGTTTCATAGCTTAACTGTGTGTTGTGTGAAGAATTGCTTCCTCTTATCTGTCCTAAATCACCCGACATTCAGCTTCATGTTTTTAGTATTATATGAGAGAGGGAGGAAGACTTTTCTCTTTCCGCTCTTTCCATGCACTTCTATCCAGTCACTGCCTCCTTGCCTTGTCTCCAAACTAGAGGTTCCAAATGCTGCAACCTTTCCACACAGGAGAGTTTACCTGTGGGTAGTTCTTAAACAGGAAAAAGACAAGCCTCTTATAATGATATATTCAGCATTAATCTTTCATGAGGGAAATCTGAAGCCATGAAGAGAAAAAAATACCCACTAAAGGCCTCAATTCCATCCGCAATCCATCGTGATTTGGAGTATGAGTTTCACAGAAGATTTGGCCCCAAATTTCCAAAACCTTCTTGAGGTTTTTCACTCCAGATATTTGAGGTGGGTTTTTTTCCCTCCCTTTCCTTTCCTCCTTAGGCCTCAGCTAATTAGAAAAAATGAACGTCTCTCTCTCTCTCTCTCTCTCTCTCTCTCTCTCTCACACACACACACACACACACATTTGCTCTCAACCCCCTTTTCTTTCTTTAGCACCTTTTCTCTCAAACATTTTCGTCTCAGGAGGGGTAGTCAGCCTCTTGGCTCGGCTGTTTTGAAAACACGCTTTTGAATGCTGCTCCCTAATTCATCTCTTTTGTTTTTGGGCCTTTGTGTTTGCCAGTTTGAGCATATAACGTTCTACATCTGGTGTATAGTTTGTTGGGGGCTTTTCTCTCCTGCTCCCTCTCCCTCTCTCCCTCTCCCCCCTTACCAAAGCATCCTATGCGTTCCCTAAAGGAACCTCTCTGGGTTTCAATTTGAAGCCACAGTGCGACATAAAGAAGGTAAAGTGAGGCTGAGTAGCTGGAGAGAAGGAGGGAGAAGAGAGCCCCACATAAAGAGCAGGGTGGTGGTGGTCGAGGAGCGCTGAAAAGAATTCTTTCCCACTTTTCTTTTGCTTCTGCCCCCCCTCCCCAGCTCCATTTCCCGCACTTTACACTGGACTCTGCATCAGGCCCCGACAGCTCTCTGTGGGAAAATGACACAAGGAGAGAATAGATCACTCATTTGGATTCCGGCAACATATTCGTAAATAAAACAAAAGCGTTGAAAGAGAGAGGGGTGGGTGGCTTGGCAGGGCAGGGAAGAGAAGAGAAGAGGAGTTTTCAGAGAGGCTGATGGGGAGAAAGAAGAGCAAGGAGGTGAAGAGAGCCACACACGAGAGGAATCGCCAGGGATCCGCAATCCTAAGGCTGGATCTTGAAGGCACTTACAATGTCAGTGGCTTGGCCTGGCCTGCGTTCAGATGGCTTACAGCTAGGAATGGAAGGGAGATTTGATTTTGTTTGCATTCTATTTATTTATTGAAGTATTTCTATATAGTTCCGTATCATAAAATAGCAGGACAGCATTCAACCATAAAACACCATTAGAACAATACAAATAATCGTTAAAGCGACCAGCTAATTAAACAGCTGCAAGGCCCATCAGCAAAGAAAGGTCTTCAAGAGACACTTGAACGTCAAAAGCAAGGATGCCTGTTGAATCTCTGGTGGAAGTGTGTTCCACAGCATAGGAGCAGTGATACCAAGTGCTTGAAACCATCTTTAGAAGAAACTACCCAATCTGCACTTCTCAAACCCATACACAAACAGAAACACAGCTCGCTTTTGAAATTTGCACTTTTCTGAATTCTGCAATGGTGTCCTCCAACCATACAATGTGTACAGAGACGTGTATTTTTAGGGTTAATTGTACATACTTGTGCACAACTTCCCAAGAAGAATGTAGGGGAAAAAAATATTACATTAAGGAAAATTGTTTGCAAAATACATTTACTAGGAGAAATTTTCACTAAAACGTTGACCAATTTTCATGAAGATTTTTTCTCTTTTTTTAGAAAAAGAAATCACAAATTGCTGCAGAAATGTGAAGAACAGAATTTAAGATTCAAAGAGAAGAAAAGAAACCAAACTTGATCTCAATCATAGAACTTCTTAATTGGTATGGGAAGGCTTGCTCAATTTTTGATACCAGAGGCACAAGCTCGTCATTGATATCTCCAAAACAAATAGAGATAGGCTTAGATTTGTTCAATTTATACACTTCCCACTAAAATTTGCAACTAAAGTTTTGAAAGCATGGCACGTCTGCAAACATAACTTGAAGGCTGGCAACATCACCCCCGCAAAGCAGATGTCTTAGGACGATCTATCTTTGGCGTAGTGGGGGAAAGTTCCGTTAAAATCATTTCCCTGCAAGCTGGTCTTTCTTTTGACTAGCAATGGGACCAGGATTTCTGGGCAAGGGTGACTCTCAGATTCCCTTGTGTAGGCCTGTGTCAAGGAATCTCAGCACATTCTTATTCCACCCCTTGAGATAATGCTGCTCTCCATATATTGGACATGAGAGGCAGGATTAGGTTGAACACCTCCCAACTCCATGAGACAGAGAAAGGCAATGGCACCCTCAACATAAGGTTCATTTCACAAGTTGCAGTTCAGTGTCTCCTGTGCTGGAGATGGCTGAAAAAAGTCCGTCTACATGCCCAAAGGCATGGACTCCTTTACATTTGCTAGTGGAAGAAGAAATTTCAGCAAAGACAGCTATTCTCATCTCTGCATGGCAAGCTCCTCCTGCTCTGCATGATGAGCTTCCATCCTGCTCACCCTAACCACCAGGGCTGCCAACATTTTCTGGCAGGGTTCCTGTGCATTTAACTTGTAGGCCATAGGCCGAAAAGTCAAAGGAGGACTATTCTCCTGTCTAAATTTCTACTTTTTGTCTTTGAATTGCAGCATCCTTCTGCTGCTCAACCATTAAAAGCACAGAAGCATTCTTGAAATAAAAAGTGGCAGCTGGCAAGGTCTGAAAACAGAAGGGGGAAAAAACATATGGGGAACATGAGATATTGTGTCATATTGGGCACTGGGTAGGATTGCCAACTGATCAGGAGTCAACATACTGGCCTGCTCCTGTGCTTTTAACACCAACTTGATCTTGGGTAGCTTGGGGAGAGAATCAACTCATCATAGCAAGCGAGAAGATCAGCCTGATGAGTTGCTTGTGTCCACAGATCAAGCTGCAGCTAAAAGGCCCAGGAGCAGGGACGGGGAATGTATAGAGACTTCCATGGGCCTTATGCATCTTGTATTTCCTGTGTATTCAGAAACATATAGGCAAAGGCCCTATACATCCAAAACTTCTCCTGTTCTCCACCTTAGATCCTGAGCTTGGAACAACAGCAAAAATAGGAAGGTCCCTGAAGGCAAATTAAACAACACCAGCCCCACAACCCTCTAGAATCACTGACTCACAAACTCCATTGCCTTTGGAGTTTTGCTGCTCTCTCGGGTCCTAATAGCAGGTGAGAACACAGCAATGCCTGTGGAAAAATAACATTTTGCCAGTCGAACGACACCTTTAAATTTCAGCTATTAACAAGTCTTTTACAGAAACAGGAACTGCCAATAAGAAATTTGGTTCCTACAGTACCCTTGGTAATAATAACCCACTAATTTGACCAGGTCCCAGTTGGTCGAGCATAACTTTTATTGCTTAAAGGGACCTTTTCTTCTTCTCTTTCTCTTCACACTCTCCGTCACCTCTCTGCCCCCCCCCCCCGGTACCAGTCTTTGTTTTGGTTGATTTTGCAGCTGGGAACTCTTATCTCGTTTGGGGGAAAGAGAGGTTGGAGGGGGGAGAGCAGTGCAGGGGGACAGAGAATATATGCAGAGATCTGTTGCCAGCTAAGAATTCCTTTTTGGGATAAAGATGTTAGATGTGGCATGAGGGTGATGATTGTCTTATGTGGGCCTTTGACATGACTCAGGCTTTTCACAGCTGAGCTGAAGGATTAGATTGTTAACCTGCCATCTCCCTCAGAAGAAAAGTAAAGCAGGGAGGATGGAGTTAATTAAGACATAGACCAATAATAGCACAGAGTGATTCCTCACCGTTTGCTATTCCCACCACTATCTCAAGTGGTACAAGTTCCATGATGGGTGTTATGCACATTTAATGGTGAAGGAAATCAAAATGTCTACAATAGCACCTATTGATGGAATCTGTAGGAAAATACATACCGGGATGCACAGAATTGTTTTCCAGAGTTGCCAAATGAGTTGAAGAAAATGAAATGGCCGGGCCACAGATATCTTTCTGAGCAAATGTATAGCATCTTGTTCAGTAACGGGGTCAAAGAAAAAAGAGGTTCCAGTGAGATTTCTCAAAGGGAGGAGGGAATCCACTATGCCTGTCAACTTTTTCGCTGACCCCTCTTGAGCATTCAGCCACAGACCCACCTGTGTGTAGTGGATTGAGCAGCTACTCTGACTTTGTGCTGAAATACACTAAATGCTGAAATATAAAGTGGTTTTGCCTCAGGTGATGCAATTTGCAGTTTGCAAAACTTTCTTTCTTTCTTTCTTCCTTTCTTCCTTTCTTCCTTTCTTCCTTTCTTCCTTTCTTCCTTTCTTCCTTTCTGCTTTCCCTATTCGAGGTCTTATACAGCCACATGCCAAATGAGATGATTTCCACCCCTTTTTCTGTAAAGAAAATTATTCTCAGTTTATACAAGGATATCTAAGGCCTCCTGCTTCTCATAAAAGTGGCATCCATGCGGCCTTTGAAATTTGTAACTTCTGCATGTTTTGCTTGGAGGTAGATTTAACACTTTATAGCAGTTTTCATGGCAAGTGATTTGCTTTCTAAATTTCTTCCTCTTCTATTTTTTGGCCTGAAGCCCAATCTTAATGTATGATCACTGGTGCTATAGTTAAACATCTGAGTTGTTTTGAAGTGTCCTCAGCAGTACAGTGATAAGACACTTGACTCCCCAAGCAGCTGCATCAAGGAGGGCAATTTTCCTGCCCCCTAGTGGGGAAGATGGGAGGCTAGAGGTGTGTGCGTGTGCACACACACGCGCGCACACACACACCATGTGGTTGGGTATGCATGGAGATTTATCAATTGCTAATTTTAAAAACCGCTGAGATTTGCTGACGTAGTATGTACAGTAATTAGCCAAATTAATTGCATATTGCCAAATTCACTGCAGAAATCAACAACGGCGTATCTAGGGTTGCCAACTGATCAGAGCATAATCCACAATAGTCTGCTCTTGTGCCTTTAATGGGGTCTGCATGGATAAAAGTTTTAAAACTCAGCTGTTTTAGCAAAGTGTCAGCTACGGTGAGAGACTTCTTCTGAATTTTGTAACTGAAGGTAGGGGAGGAGAAATCTCCCGATTCTGGGTTTCTCTTAGTTTCTCATTTTTCCAGCCTAGTTCAATTCTCCACATTTCCACATATATTTGTGTGTTTGTGTGTGTGTGTGTGCGCACACACACACACACAATTCTGTGTGCATTTCTCATAACATTTATCCAGAATTCTGAAGTTAAGTCACTTTTCTCAGTTGCAATTTTCATCCAACATTACGGACACAAATATTATCTTGAGTCTACATTATATCCCCTTCCCCAAACAATGGAAATCTCATTGGGATAGATAAACACACCCTAACTATTAATGTCTTTTCAGGAAAAAAACCCTCAAGATGACGTACAAAAAAACTTTTTTAAAAGTACAGAAACAAGAATAAATGCAGTTTTGCCATGTCTGTGGCTGTATGCCTTTTGCAAGCAACTTCCCTCTATTTTTGTATGTTGATTTTCACTTATTAATGCACTTTTGTTTTGTTTTATTGGTTGAGAAATTGCATCACAGAATTTGGAGAAGTGCGAATTTCTAAGGAAAGCTGTGTTTCAGTCCGCGCACCAGTTTGGCAAGTGAAAATTCAATGGGCCCAATGCGTATCAAATGGATTTATCCCATATCCTCAATGGTATTGAGTGCATTCTTGGGAGACCCAGCAGACTTGAAGACATCGATCCACCAGCTGCTTCCCCTTGCCTTGAATCTTCAACATCAGGGAGAGATTCCTCAGCAGATAAGTTGATGCAGAAAGAGTTCCCTGAAGGTGGAGCAACAACCCTCTGTCTTAAGAAGTGGGAGAGATCCCTCTTGAGAGAAGCAGATGACAATAAATGTGAGGGGCGGCTGGCTTGTGCTGACAGGTGTCAATCTGTTTCTCTGCCACTATTGTGTTGCTGATGTCGGAATGTGGCCAGAGATGGTCTCCTCTTTGAGGAAGGAACCATGTAAATTCCAGCTGTCAACATGGACGAGGGATAAAAGGGGAAAGTTTTCCCCTATTAAATTTGTAGGTTTTAGCTACTCATTCACTGCATGTCCTTTTGTTTTGGAAGGTGTGGGCACTAGGCTGGGGGGGGGGATAGAAATAACTTTCTGTCTCTCCTCTCTCCCTTAGCAAGCTGTGAAACTCACCAGGAATAAATGATACAAGTTATTTCCGTCTGCCTCTGACCCCCCACCCATTTAAATTGCAGCCACCCAAAGAAAACTGCTAGCAACAAAATATCTCTGTTTTATTTTATTTCATTTTATATTTCTGCAAAGGAGGTGCCCCCACCCACATACCAAATAGATTGAATTAGAATAGAGCTGACATCTACAATGTGCCCAATGAACAACCATTGGGGGAAATTAATTCACAGGCTGTTATAAATGAAATTTCCTTGACTGCCTTTCTTTATATGCTGCATGTGTCAGCTCTATTGCGATAAAACCTTTTAAAAAGGAAAATTCATTTAGGAGGTGGGTGGGATACACCATATGTACATTTCCCCAGCAAATACTTGCATTTAAAAGGACATATAGGGCCCCTGGCCACCCACCTCGCTTGGTTTATCTGTACATCGAATATATGAACCTGTCTTATACTCAGTGATCATTGGTCCTTCTGCATAGGAAGTTGTCTTATGTCGTGTCAGGCCACTCACCCATCTCAGTACAGTATTGTCAACACTGGCTGGCAGCAGCTCCACGGTGTTTCAGGGAGGAGTTATTCCTGGCTCTTAACTGGACAAGTCAGGGTTCAAACCTAGGATCTTTTACATGCAATGCGTAGTTTCTGCCATTGAGCTAGAGCCCTTCCCTGAGATTTCCAGGCTGATTATGTCTACTCTCACTGAAAGTTAGTTTCCAAGGTTTTAGACAGAGACTTTCCTCCACTGATCTGAGATCTGTTAATTCTAAATCTCAGGGACAATCAGTGCACATATTCACATTTGCATCATGCATTTAAAGCACTTAAACCATGGGTAGGCAAACTAAGGCCCGGGGGCCGGATCTGGCCCAATCACCTTCTAAATCTGGCCTGCGGATGGTCTGGGAATCAGCATGTTTTTACATGAGTAGAATGTGTCTTTTTATTTAAAATGCATCTCTGGGTTATTTGTGGGGCATAGGAATTCGTTCATTTCTTTTCTTCCCAAAATATAATCCAGCCCCCCACAAGGTCTGGGGGACAGTGGACCAGCCCCCTGCTAAAAAATTTTGCTGACCCCTGAAACAGTCATGGCTCCCCCCCCAAAAAAAAAATATTTCTGGGATCTGTAGTTTGTTTAGGGCACTGAGAGTTGTTAGAAGGCCTCCCTATCCCCCTCACAAAGTTACAACAACCAGAGTTTCCCAGGGAGATGGATTGACTGTTAAACCCCTCAGAGAATTAGAACTACAACTCTTGAAGCAGTTTCACAGTCAATCCCAGTTCCCAGGAAACTCTGGGAAGCGCATTTCTGTGAAGGAAATAGGTGGCCTCCTGACATCTCTCTCCTCTCCCTTTAAGAAACTACAGTTCCCAGAATACATTGGGGAAAGCCTGTTTAAAGTCATATGATACTGCTTTAAATGAAGATGGGACCTAAATCTGCAAATCCCTGCTAGGCTGCCACCAGATTTCAATCCGGGATTGTCTGTTGTGTGCATATGTTCCCAGGGTCATGAATGGGAAAATCTGCTTCCATCCCTCTGGGTCACTTACTTTCAACCCAAGCCTGATATTTTGGAACCCCCAATAGAGGGGGGCAAAAAGAGTTGGGTGCTGTGTGTGTATATACATCTCGATTTGTCCCCTATGGAAGACGGGCTGCAGAACGCACCTTTTCAAGCCAGGAGAATACTCCAGCCAGCCAGGGTGTTATAAATTAAGGGTTGTCAGTATTACAATGTATATTAATAGTCACACCTCTTTTTAATGAGTTTGGCATTGGCAGCTGAGAGGAAATACAAGTCATCTCAGCTCTGCTCATGCACACCCCGACAAAGGAATCCGTAATAAATCTTCCTCGAACAGCACTCACCATAAATATGTATCACATAAGGCGTCTGTTTTACATTCTGCATATAAATCAGCCCAGCGCTGAATAGCAATGAATCAGCTTTCAATGCCTGATTTGATAACAAATCGACTCGGATCTGAGGAGAGAGAATTTACAGCCCTCACCCTCAAGACAGATCGTCAATACTTAAGGCGGGTGCCAAGTTAACTTTCCTTTGCCCAGCGAGTTTACACAATGAGACATTTTGGATTAAGGAAACACAGGGGGTGGGGGACTGCAAGGAAGAACTAAGCTTCTTGCCAAGGGTTTTATTTTTATTCTCACCTCAAAGGACGCCTCAAGTTGCCTCAGTGCCTTTTCTCCATGCTACCTGCAGTCACAGGCAAAGTTTTTGACACAAGTGAAAATTGAATCATAGGGGATGTATCCAAGACTAGTCCTAGGGTGAATATTGCATTAGTTTCCGTGATTATGATGATGGTGTTTCTGTCACGGTTTCTAACATTCCTTTCAGAATGCAGTACCTGTTGCGTTATGGAACTTCTGTTGCCACTAATGTCCCACCAACATGTCACTCTAAATTTCCTCCACACCAGTAGGTGTGGCACAACAACAAACCACACTGGATAATGTTGCTACTCCACAACCCCTTCCACACATTGCTTCTGTTCCCCCATGAAAATGGAGGGACGGGACTGTATGCCAGTATACTGCCTGAAATTTCGTCATTTTACTCCCATGATTTTCTAGGTTAATGAGATTGCAAACGGATCCCCCCCCCCCGAAGCAGTTAAAATGGAAATGGGAGCTAAACTTTCACTGTATTCTGCTAGATTTCCAGAAGTGGCCTTTACACCACGTGAAAACTCAAATATGATGTGGAAATTAACAGTTAGGGAAACTGAGTAAACGGTTGTGTGATTGCAACCCTAACCGGAGTAGGCCCATTGAAATTAATGGATCTAAGTTGATCATAGCCAATAACTTCAATGGGTCTGTTCTGATTAGGACTGGCATTGGATCCAACCCTCACATGTGTGGGTGCAAATATCTCTTCAGGTGATACATCTGAGGAATTTTGAGGGAAGGCAAAAGTTGGTGCTGTCTTCTTGTGATGTGTGAAACATAATGGCTCTACCCATCCCTGCTGGACCGCCATCAGATTTTGTCCCCTGGTATTTCAGATCTGAAGTTGTTATTCCTCGAGATGGCCTATATTCTGTCATTCAGAAGCATTATTGCCCAACTGAGGAGACACAGCATAGCCATCATGGCTAGTAGCCATTGATAGCTTTATCCTTCATGAACTTCTGCAGATCTCTCTGAAAATCATCCAAGTGGGTGTCCGTCACTGCCACCTTTGGGAGCAACTTCCATTGTCCAAATATAGTGTGAAGAAATACTTTTTTTATATGTGTCTTTAATCTTCCAACATTCCGCTGCACTGGATGTGCACCAGTTCTAGTGTTAAGAGAGAGAGGTAAAAACTTTTCTCCATCCATCCACTTGAAATCTAAGTCTTATTTTGGGGTGACAGAGGCAAAACATATATTCCCATTGTTTGTTTGTATTTATTTATTTATTTATTTATTTATTCCATTCCATTTATGAACCACTTTCCAAGAAATGTCCCCAAACGATTTAACAATAAAGGCACCCGCAATTACAACTGATAAGCAATATCTGCAGAAATCAAGGGTCCACATTGTCACAAAAATCGCCGTTTCCTGCTCTTTGTGGTCGAGGGAGTCCTTCAAAATCCTAATTGGGGTTTTTTTGTTTTTTTCTTTTCTTTTCTAAAGGCCGGGGGGAGAACGCACGGGAATGAAAGTAGACAAATATAGCATTATTTAGCTTTAAGTCGGTATTTCTTTTTTCTTTTTTTAAGAAAAAGAATGAAAACAGCAAGGGCAATAATAATAATAATAATGGTCAATCATATGCTGATATAGTGACAGCCGTCCTTCCCTTTTCACTGCTGCACAGGATATCCTGTCTAGCAGCAGGAACAAAATGTGGAAATGAATCAGTTAGCAGCAGACTCTCTCCCACTAAAGCTGCTGGCAGCTTGCATCCCTGCAACGGAAGTTGCACACACACACAATCCGAGGAGGCATTTACTCTTGGCATAGGACAAAACTTTCATCTATTCTCCCCTCCTCCCCATAATTTGTATATTTATCTGACCATAGCCACACCATGCATTTAAGTAGGGTTGCCATATTTCAAAAAGTGAAAATTTGTACATAAAAGTTGTTGAGCTGCTGCTGCTGCTGCTGCTTCTTCTTCTTCTTCTTCTTCTTCTTCTTCTTCTTCTTCTTCTTCTTCACCAAAGTTGTTCAGCTTTTCTGACAAAATCTCCTGCAAAAAGAGAGAACTTTAAAAGCATTTTTAAAAGAAAATCGCAAAAAAAATTAACACTTCCGGTATGGGCTGCCATATGCCTGGGTTTTCCTGGACATTTTAACTGATTTTTAAAATTCCGTGCAGATGCCATTTTCGATGGCTGAATTCCAGCTGTGTCCAGGAAAATCTAGACATATGGCAGCCCTAATTTAAAATACCATGATACTACAGTGGTACCTCGGGTTAAGTCCGTTCTTAACCTGAAACTGTTCTTAACCTGAAGCACCACTTTAGCTAATGGGGCCTCCTGCTGCTGCTGCGACGCTGGAGCACGATTTCTGTTCTCATCCTGAAGCAAAGTTCTTAACCCGAGGTAATATTTCTGGGTTAGTGGAGTCTGTAACCTGAAGCGTATGTAATCTGAAGCATATGTAACCCGAGGTACCACTGTACTTTAAACGATCATGTCTTTCCCTTAAGAATTTTGAGCTGCAGTTTGTTCAGGGTGCTAAGTTGTTAGGAGATCCATAATCCCCCCCCCCCCCGGAGCTACAATACTCAGTGTTTAGCTCCAGTCCCTCTTCCCAAGGGATTCTGGGAATTGCTGCTCAGGAAGGGGGAACAGGGGTCTCTTCACAACTCTTAGCACCCTGAACAAACTACAGCTCCTGGAACTCTTTGAGAGAAGCCACGACTGTTTAAAGTGGTGTCACAGTGCTTTATACAAATGAATGTGAATGTGGCCTCCCTCGTTCTTTCACATGTGCTGTTGTATGTGCACCACAGCTGCTCATAAAGCGCGTAAAGGAGCCATTCTGGATCAGGCCAAAGGCCCATCTAGTCCAACACCCTGTTTTCACAGCGGCCAAACAGGTGACCACTGAAAGCCCACTAGCAGAAATAGAGTGTGATAGAAACTTGTGTTCCCCAGCAACTGATTTCTAGTGTTAATCAAGAGCTGGGTGACTGACTCAGCATAAGGAAATTTCGCAGAACTGTAGAGTTGGAAGGGACCATGAGGTTCAGCTAGTCAAACCCCCTGCAGTGCAGAAATCTTTTTCCCAGCATGGGACTTGAACCAATAGGCAAGGTTAAAATGAGCTGCAACTTAACCATTTCTGAATCCTACTCCACTACCCTCGAGTATTTGCTGTTTGAGGCAGTTTGCTTGAGGCACACTTGGTAGGGACATGGGAGAGGGCCTTCTTGGTGGCTCCTCCCAGACTTAGCACCCTAGAGAAATTAGGCTGGCATCGTCCTTCTTGTCCTCCTGCTGGCAGGTGACTGTTTTCTTTTTCCAACAGGCTTTTGGGAACCGACTGTTTATAAGAAAAGCTGCTGGTGTTGTGATGTTTTTATTCTATTGTTCTGTATGTTTTCACAGATCTCAGATTATTAGATAGATATAGATAGATGACAGATAGATAGATAGATAGATAGATAGATGATAGATAGATAGATAGATAGATAGATAGATAGATAGATAGATAGATAGATAGATGATAGATAGATAGATGATAGGTAGACAGATGATACATAGATAGATGATAGATGCTATTAATGTTTAATTGTTTTTTTAGTGATTGCTCCCCCATCCATATTTTTAACTCTTTATATTTTAGCTGCAAGCAGCCTTAACAAGGCTGTTGATTTGTTTACAGGAGGGGCTGTCTTATGCATGCACCTGCATCAGGTAATAAGGGTTTCAGGTTAGCGGACTTCCTCCTCAGGCATGCACCAATTGTTACCACAAGGGGGCAAAATCACGAGACGCATTTATGGCGGAGGTGTCATAAACTGACGCTGAAGCATTTCTTTCCTCCCACATAAAGTGTGATATTTCTTTCCAGCCTTAAATCCAAACTCCTGAAGACAGGGTGAAATAAAACATCACATCCTTGCAGCTTTCTTTAATCTCTCCCATATGTGTCCATCTTTTTCCAAGTCTAGTTTATCATGTCAAATAATAATAATAATAATTAGAACAATAATCCAGCAGAGCTTAAGCATGTTTTTGTTTTGCTTGATTCCATGCATGCACCGGTCTTCTAGCTGTTCTCGGGCCACCCAATGGACTGACATCTTCCCTTGACCTCACTGGGAGCCATTGCGGGGTTAACGAGTTTGTTTTTGCGTTTCAGAAATGAAATTTACGGAGGCCGATCATCTCCGGGGTGGGGCTGGTGCCGCTGCAGAACTCCACTTCATAGCTCACCAAGATCTTGGCTGAGACCACCGGAATAGCTTTTTCTTGTGTGGGCTCATCTGACCATAATTATTTCACAAGCCTCAGGAG
Organism: Podarcis liolepis; assembly: GCF_965112155.1. Lineage (NCBI taxonomy): Eukaryota > Metazoa > Chordata > Lepidosauria > Squamata > Lacertidae > Podarcis > Podarcis liolepis. Next base: position 31,050,444 of record NC_139569.1, read on the forward strand.
GAGACAGCACCCTGGGTCTTTCTGCTGGAAACCGAGAATCGGAGTCAAAGGGGTATGGGTTGGACCACACAATCCCTCTGCATTTCACAGGAGCCCTGCTCTCCTTTTGCAGATGATGATGAAATGAAAACATCACTTCTCTCTACACAGTTAAGAGAAAATCCCTCTTCCTCACATTCTTTTTTTTTAAAAGCTCTGACTTCCTCCCTCCCTCTCTGTATATATTTACAGAGGAAGGGGCCAAATGGGATCTCCTCTCCCCTCTTCAAAACACACAAATGATCTGATGTTAGCAGTTGGGGGGAAACACACACACAAACATCTGGCTCCTACTTATGTGATCATAACAGATGTTTTGCGTGACTGTTTCCTGCAAGCTTTGCTTAGGGGCTATTATTGTCTTTACCACACATTAGGTTGAATTGAACTGAAGGGCTAGGATTGTTTATGTGAGTGTGCAGTTGTGTATGTGTTTAATCCTTCTGTGCAGCAGACGTAGCTCCATCAATGGCATTAAATTGTGGAGAAGAGCGAGGGGTGGGCCAGAAGGGGATGATAACCTCCTGATGTCATCCATAAAGCAATATTGTGAAGCGGTTATGAAACCTCTGCCCAGTGGAGGGCTTGACAACCTGGTTTGTGGCTGTTGCTATGACCACTCTGTTTCCTCTCTCTTTCTCTCTCCCCGCCCCCAGCCTCCAAACCTTGTTCCAAGTAGAGCAGGCAGATGGAATGAAAATAAATTGTCAATGCATTTCTGAAGGCATACCGAATGGTGGTCTTAAATGCTTGCACACACCTTCCCCATTTATTAAGAAAGTATACAGCTTTGTGCCATACCAAAAAAAGGATGGTTCTTTCCTGTCTCCCCAGATCCCTGTGACACTGTGTGGGGGGGCCATCTCATTCTTTGAGGTACGTCATCTTCTCACATCCCCATCATGGCCAACTCCAAACCTGGCTGCTCTAACATTGAGTGGACCACTTCTCCCGACACCTTTGAAGGGGAGGAGGAGATAAGCACTACACCGTCCTTGGATCTATAGCAAGGAGAAGAGGATGGTAAGATGAACCTTGATATGCGATGTTCATGTAACTGGATTTCTGCAATAAGTGGTACAGTAATCTGGGGTCATGGGAGCTTGAAGATCTAGTACTATTTCTGCAACAGGGTCCTACCAGGTTCCCTGTCTCCAGCATCCTAGAGCCACACAATCAGAGTAAAAGTAGGTGACTTAGCCATGAAAAAATGGCTTCTAGGGTCACTCTGGAGAATGCTCACAGGAAAAACATTGAGTCATCTTATACATGGAATGCACTGGGGTTAAAAGGAACACTACTTACCTTCCCACGGCTGCTGTGAAGAAGCTGCCAGAACTGCTGGAGCCACTGTCCATGGAGCTGCAGCAGCCACCTCCTGCTCCTTAGCCCTGGCAACACACTCATGGATGGAGGCAGAGGTGGGGGCTCATTGCTTTATCTGTCCTTGCGCCGTCCAGAGGACGATGAGGTGCTGGACGATGATGCGGCAGATGCAGAGGCAGCTGGCTGGGCAGCAGCAAGAGTGCTGGTTCTCCTTGTCGGAAGGCGATGGCGCTCTGGAGCTGCAAGCCGGCTTGGATGATCTCCCCCCAAAAAATGTTCAATAATTTTGGACAATCTTGGGTTGGGCGATCTCAAAGTTGTTCTGTTTGATGTTTAAAATACTGATTTCTTAATTTTGGGTTCAAAAAACATAGGGGGAGTTATACACGGAAAAATACGGTAAGTCATTCCGAAAGAAGACACTAGAACACTCCAAATAATTTGTTCATATATGTGCACAGAAAATAGTAGATCTAGCTGAAAGGCAATCCATGGAGAATTGCTTTGGTTCTTTTAATGCATCCCTAATTATTATTACAGTATAAGTCTACTGTATAATCTTAGAAGGATGTATAATCTCAGAAGGGGCGTGGCTGTGGCTATCATGAAGTGACGTGACCAGGGCCATCTTACCCATAGGTGCTAGGGGTGTGGGGCACCCAGGCGCTGGGCTCTCAGGGGCGCCAGGCCGAAAGTCTGGGACCCAAGAGTTGAGTCTGGGGCAGAGTCCGTCCATCAGTTGGAGCGCTTCCACTGCAGGCAGCTCTGCACCTCGAGTTCGGGTGCGACCAAGCCAGTGAGATGCTGAGGCGGCTGGCTGGCTCCACCCTCCTGTGTGCCTGGGACTGGACAACCAGGGGGGATGCTGGGCGGATCTTTGCACCCCAGCGCTGCATATGCTTAAGACAGCAGTGGAAGTGACATGTATGAATTTGCCACCACACTGCTGGTTGCAGTTATTTCTGTCAGCAAAGCTATTCTGAGAAGTCTAGCTCGGAAGTGAACTGCTGAGTTCTCAAAAGGTTGCCTTCAAAGAAAAGGGACATTTTTAGACCTCCCCAAATCATCCATTTCTCAAGTGTTATGTTGAAGGTAAAATGTGTGCGTGGTGAGAATGAGGGTGAGCATGCTAACTCCAACCCTCCCTTTAACATCCTTGTTGGGTGGCAACCATTCTGTGCCAGGAGATTCCAGTACTTACGAAGCCTCTCCACATATTCCATATCCCTGATTTTACAGGATTCAAGGACATTTTTATCAGAGATATGTTGAAGGCTATAAAATAGGATATCCCTATTTTCATTGGAGAAATGTTGGAGGGTATGCATTCAATACTTTGGGAGAAATCTGCCAAGCAGTGGGCATCACCAGATTTAACAGGGCCACTATTCTGCAGCATTGATAGGCTGTTATTTAATCTGGACCTGGCCTGATGCTTATTCTGTGTATCAAGTGGGGAGGGAACCAATGCTATAAAATGGCATGCTGACTTGTTTAATATACTAAGGCTGCCATATGAGTAATTCCTTACAATAACCAGGACTCTTCTGCTTCTCTGAAGTTGGGTACTAGTCGTGCTGCATTTCCTGTGAAATGATTCCCAGTTTTGGCATCCACTAATTCTGTAACCCTGATCCTATAAATCCCAGATAATAGATATTAATACTGCCATGTTTCAAAACATGCCCACAACATTTCTACCTCTGAGAAAAGAGCATGCATCGTAAGATCTCCCCTGATTAAATAATAAAACACATTTTCATCTAAGGGGGAAGGGAAAGGGGAAAAAAGAATCATTATAGCAGGATGGTAATTTACTTTATATGACCTTCAATTGATTATCCCACGCCTGCTACACAAATATCACCGGTGCTATTGATCGTAAAACCAACCAAATAGATCTCTAATAGCTTTTACGGAGAGGTGGGGAGAAATAATTATTCTAGCGCTGTGGTCAAACACACATAAACCAATGCGGAGGTATTAATATATAGTATTATTACCTATCTGTCTGAAGGCCTGTGGCAGAGACACAATGGATCTGAAGGTGCAATAGCTGGTCGAACAATCACAGGGGGTTGTGCCCAAGGATTCATTGCAAGCGGCAACTGAAGGGTTGCTTAATAAACAAAAAGGTGTTCAGAGCCACCTCCCTAATTGCATCACAGTCATGCCTTTTTGGCCTTCAACTGATTTTGAGGCCTCCCTGCTGACCTACAGGTTGGCACCTTCATTGTATGGCTGCTGTCATCTGTTGAAGATGCACCTCTGTCTCTCTATATACACTCACATATATATCTCACCCTATTCTTAAAGCACATTGCTTTATTTATAAAGAGGATGTTTAGCCTAGAGAGAATCCAAAGGGTCATTTAGAGAGGCTTGAAGGGCTGTATTAATAATAATAATAATAATAATAATAATAATAATAATAATACCCCACCCATCTGGCTGGGTTGCCCCTGCCAATCTGAGCAGTTTCCAACATGTATAAAACATAATAAAACATCAGCCTCCTGATACACGCCTGCCTTCAGATGTCTAGGCCTCAGGTTCCCCCTCCCTGGGTTATTTATTATGTAGTTTGTTTTTTTCTGTATTGTGATTTTATGCTGTAACCACCCTGAGACTTGTGGGTATAGGGTGGTATCCAAATTGTAATAATAATAATAATAATAGCAATAATAGTAGTAGTAGTAATAATAATAATAATAATAATAATAATAATAATAATAATATTTTAAATTGACATCTATACATGTAGACGGTCTAGGGCAGGTATAGGCAAACTCTGACCCTCCAAATGTTTGGGACTACAATTCCCATCATCCCTGACCACTGGTTCTGTTAGCTAGGGATGATGGGAATTGTAGTCCCAAAAAATCTGGAGAGCCAGAGTTTGCCTATGCCTGGTCTAGGGTGAGTTGAACTGCATTTCTTTCTATTTAAATGATAGCCATAATTTCCAAATGTGCAGTGATCATGTATACATTTGCACAAGCAAATTTGATGGGACTCTTGGAGGGGGACTCCAGTGATACACAACTGGCCTACTCTATAAGCAGCTTCATATGCTCATCAATATCCATTGTATTAAAGATGTAAAATTCCATGATCCATGTGAAGGGGAGAGGAGGAAGGCCAGAGGAAGGTTTCTCATCCCCAATTTTCTCCCAAAGAGAGCCAGGCTGTGTCACAGACTCCTAGAGAAGGATGGAGCCCAATAATGAGAAGCAAAGCATGATGCTCCTTTGAACCTAGTTGAGGAGTCGCATGAGACAGAGACAAGGGAGACCAACAACTCCTATACTTCTCCCAGCCTCTCAGGAACAATAGGGTTCAAATGTTAATTTTCCCTTTCCTCTTTTGGTCTTAGCAGTTTTGGTTGCCAACCGCAGAGCACTCAAAAGTTGGAGTCACTACTATCTTAGAGAATGATTTATGATTTGCAGGCAAGAGATAAGAACTTTTCTTGCCAAAAAAAGGGGAGTCGTCCCGTCCCCCCCGGCACCTACAACTTTCTTAAAGAAACAGATCCATGACCGTTCTCTAAAAATGTGCAGATTGAGGACTGCTGAATCTCCACTGCTTGAAACCCTTTTGTGAGACCCATAGCACCCCATAGTCCCCTTTCTAACTTCAGTGGACTGAGCAGAGTAGACATTTGTCAGCTGCCATCAACCTTTATGCACCATTGGACACATTTGGAATTTGGATAAAGTGTTGCGGGTACCAGTCACAAAATGGCTGGAAATTGTGAGGGGAAGAGAAGTCTCCTAAACAGCACTTGGCACCCTTCACAAACTGTTTCTGGAATTTTGTGGGGGAACCCATGGCTCTTTAAAGCACTATGCTTTAAATCAGGGGTAGGCAAACTAAGTCCCGGAGGCCGGATCCAGCCCAATTGCCTTCTCAATCCAACCCGTGGACGGTCCAGGAATCAGCATGCTTTTACATGAGTAGAATGTGTCCTTTTATTTAAAATGCCTCTCTGGGTTATTTGTGGGGCCTGCCTGGTGTTTTTACATGACCAGAATATGTGCTTTTATTTAAAATGCATCTCTGGGTTATTTGTGGGGCATAGGAATTCGTTCATATATTTTTTTTTCAAAATATAGTCCAGCCCACCACAAGGTCTGAGGGACGGTGGACCAGCCCACAGCTGAAAAAGGTTGCTGACCCCTGCTTTAAATGTAGAATGCAGATGGAGCAATTTTTTTGTTCCCAACTATGGGGAGTTGTGTACTGCTATTCCAGTCATTATTTCTAAATTTGCATCTAAAATAGCAGATTCAAATCTTTTCCTTCTTTTTTGACAATGTGTAAGCAATCATCCTATGACTGATCTATCCAGGGCCTTATTGGAAGAATGGCTCAGGGAGGACCATGTGGGACAACACCCATTCCCTTAAGCCCATAGGGGGCTTGGGGGGGGGGACTTCACAATTGCACCCAGAAAGTGACCAGCATCCAATAGATGTAGAGGAAGGCTGCATTTTTGCCCAGCAGTTTATTCAGTTTCCCTGACATTTCCTTAACTGTTGATTTCTGCATTATATTTGAGCTTCCACGTGATGTAAAAGCCACTTCCAGAAAATGAACGGACTTTAATAATAATAATAATAATTTCATTATTATTTATAGTGCATGTTTAGCACTCTTTTTTCTTTTTGTTTCCACAAAAAAGATAGTTTGCAGGCTCCTTAATGTGGAAATCCATGGTAGTAAAAATGATGAAATTTGGATACTGCATGCCAGCATAATGTTATTTTCTGGAGAAATCACGGGGAAACAGAAGCATGCATGTGTGGAAAGGGTGAGGTAATAGTGACGTTGTTGTGTCACACCATGCCCATTGGTGTGAGTGAATTTTAGTGTGACACACTGTTATATCGGTCAAAAAGCCACAGTTCCATAATGCAACAGGTACTGCAGCGTGAATGTTAGGAAATGGGACAGAAGCACCAGAACTATTATCAGGAAAACAAGCTCAACATTCCCTGTGTCTCAATGCACCCCAAATGTAATATGCTCTATGTTAGTTGCACAGATTAGCAAGCGCTGCCAGTACAAATCCATTTTCGGTCTCTGCTATGTTTAGAATCCAAACCTCTACTCATGTCGGGCCAAGCAGGATTGTCGGAGGATACGTGGAATGCTGGCAGCACAGCCGCCGCGTCTGCTTGCAAGGGCATCGTGACATAAACGGTGTTATTCTTCCAGTGCTACGCAATTGGAAAAGGAAGGGAGCACACTGGTATTGGGGTCAAGGGGCAGGGCTTGTCAGCAGGTTGGAATCCCACCTGTGCTCGCTGATTGGCTGAGCCAGCTGTCAAAGTCATTGAGCGCTCGGCAGGAGGATGCAGGGATGATTAATTGCCCTGTCTTGTGAGTGGAGAGTCCTGAGCTGCGGGGTTCTCGGCGTATGTAAATACAAGTGGTCTCAGCGCTGTAATGGGGACCAAATGAAATGAATAAAAAGACTTGACAAAAGGACTTGACTTGGAATGTTTAGATTTTGAAGATTAGTTTCCATTACGTCCCAGTGGGGGGAAGAATATGCAATGTGGGAAAGAGGCGAGGCTTAGTGTTCCACAAAGTGGAATTATCCCACTTCAAAAGGGGGGGAAAACCAGAGTTTCATTGCGGGGACAGAGGGGAAGGAAAGAAAGCTTTTCACAGCCACGGGGCGTGTGGCAGGAGAAGCAAAGCTCAAATCAGGTGCTTAAATTGGTTTTAAAACATAACTGAACTGGGTCTTAATGGCTATTTGGGAATTATTATGCAAGATCATCCAGGAGGGGATGAGAAATGAGCTAAGGATTGAAAGGAGCTATTATTCTAAAAGAGGAATCCTTGGCTGCTTTGGGGCTTACTGTTCCAAGTGCCGAATGCTCTTTCAGAATCTGTGATGAAACAAACAGTTTTAGAGAAGTTAGAAATGAGAAGCCCCATTAACAACAGTCTCGAAATCTGGTTTCCACACAAAAACCTATGCCAACGTTTTGCACTGTGTTGCATATTTCTGTGTTGAAATCAAGATTCCCCCCCAACAACAACAATATTGTTTCCCAAATCTTAGGGTGTTGGTGAAAAGTTCATAAACAGTGGGTGGTATCTTTCAGTTTAACACTTTTAGCCTTTCTATTTAGGGATGGGCAAATCTGTTTTATTTCCAGTAAATAAGTTGCATCCAGTGTTTCGTCTGTTGGGGCCACATTCAAACTTTATCATACCTCTTTAAACAGTCATGGCTCCCCCAAAGAATCCTGAGATATGTAGTTTATGAAGGGCTCTGAGGGTTGCCAGGAGACCTCTATTCTTCTCCCAGAGCTCCAGTTCCCAGGGTGTTTTAACAAAAATCCAACTTCCCAAGGAACTCTGGGAACAGTAGCTATGGGAGGGAAAGAGAGGTGCCTAACACCTCTCAACACCTATTACAGTGGTGCCTCGCAAGACGAAATTAATTCGTTCCGCAAGCTTTTTCTTCTTGCGAGTTTTTCGTCTTGCGAAGCACGGTTTCCCATAGGAATGCATTGAAAATCAATTAATGCGTTCCTAGGGAAACCGCTTGCCAGGCTGGCGGTGCGGAGAAGGGCTTTTCTCCCCACCACAAGCCTTCAGGACAGGTACGGGAACAGAGGGGAAGGCACACAGCACTTTCCCTCTGTTCCCGGGGCTTGCGTGGGAGGAGGGTTTTTCCTCCCCACCGCCAACATTCAGAACAGCATTCTGAATGTTGGCGGTGGGAAGGAAAACCCTCCTCCCACCCCAAGTCTTCAGGAAAGCCATCCGAAGCTGGGCGGCGGGTGAAGGTGTCCCCGCCCCCCCGCCGGGCATCGGAGCTTCGTTCCGATGCCGGGCGGCGGGAGGAGGCGTTCCCGCCCCGCCGCCCGGCATCGGAGATTCGTTCCGATGCCGGGCGGCGGGAGGAGGCGTTCCCCCCCCCCCGCCCGGCATCGGAGATTCGTTCCGATGCCGGGCGGCGGGAGGAGGCGTTCCCCCCCCGCCCGGCATCGGAGATTCGTTCCCAAGCCGGGCGGCGGGAGGAGGTCCGAGGACAGTGGGGAAGACGCGCTGCGCTTCCCCACTGTCCCAGAGATTTCCCTATGGGCTGTCGTCTTGCGAAGCAAGCCCATAGGGAAATTCGTTTTGCGAAGCGCCTCCAAAACGGAAAACCCTTTCGTCTAGCGGGTTTTCCGTCTTGCAAGGTGTTCGTCTTGCGGGGTACCACTGTACAAACCACAGCTTCCATCATTCTTTTGGGGAAGCCATGACTGATTAAAGTGGTATCATTGTGCTTTAAACACAGGATGTGAATGTGGACAGATCCAATGAAATTAATGGACACAACAAACTTAGGTTCATTAGTTTCAGTGGGTCTGCTCTAAGTATGACTAATTTTTGGCTACAACCCAATATCCCTTTTACATGTTTTCATGTACCATTCTGTTCCATTTCCCTATTAATCTGCATTTTATATATATATATATATATATATATATATATATATATGCAGGTTTTGGTGTCCTCGGGTGTCTTCCCGTGTAAAAGTTGGGGTGTCTAGGCGACGTTTCGACGAGGTCTCACTCGTCATCTTCAGGCTGGTGCTTTCGGCTTCTTGTTACTGGAACAGAAGTAACAAGAAGTAACAAGAAGCCGAAAGCACCAGCCTGAAGATGACGAGTGAGACCTCGTCGAAACGTCGCCTAGACACCCCAACTTTTACACGGGAAGACACCCGAGGACACCAAAACCTGCATTCCTGTACCCGTGAAAATCTACGAAAACAAATATATATATATATATATATATATAAATCTCCTTCTCAAAATATGGTAGGTGTATTAGGTGGCCCAGACAAACAACAAATAAGCCTACAGGATGCCAAGTGTTGGGATGAAAGCCAGATCTTTATTGATATCAGCAGGCAGGGTTAGGGTGGGCATGGCAGTAGGGTCTGGATCAGTTCCCCATTCCACCTGCCCAGTGCTGGTGGAATGGAATCAGCTGAGGCTGGACCATGCTGAATTCATTCCTTGGGAGTCGGTTGACCAGCATTGAACCTTGTCATGGTGGAAATCAAAATGGCATGGTCTCACTGGGTGACTGGGGCAAGAATCCCAGATAGGCAGGGACCCCAACCCAAGTTTGGGAGTGCTGTGGCCAACCCCCCAATTGACCCTGTCCAATGCCATAACAGTGGTACCTCGGTTTTCAAATGTGTCCATTGACGAACATTTCGGTTTTCAAACGCCGTAAATGCTTCGGTTTTCGAACATGCCTCGGAAGTAGAACATGCCTCATGGCTTCCGTATTGAGATTTTTGTTTTTGAACATTTTGGAACTCAAACGGTCTTCCAGAATGGATTACATTCGAAAACCGAGGTACTGCTGTACTGCCCTTATACAAAACATTCTTCACCTAACAAAAGAAAGCCATAATTTTAACTTTGGGAAAGGCAACAAAACAAAACAAAAGCAACCAAGTGCCAATCAGGTTGGGAGAAAATATTCCTTTCTGGCCCCATCCAGCAGTGACCCAAAAAGCCCTAACTGGAGGGAGGGAGAAGTTTGTGGGGCAAAAAGCTCCTGAGGAGGGAGGAGCCTTATAAAGGCTTCTACCCTCTCGTTCTCTCACGGTGACCCACAGAAGGGTTTCTTTCTGTGGGATCCCATTGAAACATTATGTGGGCAGACTTCTGCCCTCAGTTGTCACGCTCCCAGGTCCTGCACCACTGGCCAAAAGCATCCCAATCTGATTTTGGCCCAGAATGAGGCTTATATATTTATTTTTAGTATATAAATATGCATTTTATTTCAAAACATATATGAAAGGATGCCTTGTTATATGTTTGAACTGTGGTGAATGGCATCACAACACAAAGTCTGTTGGGTAGTTATGGCTGAACCTGCACCAGGCATTTAATACAATATCATACCACTTTTAAGCTATTGTGCCTTTCCTCAAAGTATCCTGAAAAGTGGAGTTTGTTAATGGTTCTGAGAGTGGTTAGGAGACCCCTATTCCTCTCACAGACCTACAGTGCTTAGTGTGGTTAAACGGTCAATTCCTCTTCGCAGGGAGCTCTTGGATTTGTAGCTCTTTGAGGGGAATCGGCATCATCTAACAACTCTGGGAAAATGCTAGATGCTGACTAATGTGTTCATTCTAGGAATATATTAAACCTTTCCCTTTGGTTTTGCATATATGTCTGACCTTTCAACAATTGCCTTTACATTTTCAGAACACTTCTCTGTGAAGGCAGATTTTAACATGAATGCTCCTTTCTGTTTTAAAACATTATTATTATTATTATTATTATTATTATTATTATTATTATTATTATTAATTAATTACCTGCCTTTCACCCTAAGGTCCCAGAGTTTAAAACAATTTAATTGCAAATATAACAGAATGAAGGGGAAGAAGAAACTATGTCGAGCCACATTAAGAAGCATAATCCATCACTCCTAATTTAAACACACACACGTTTAAACAGATATACTAATTTTAAGTATCCCGTGCCCTTGGCATCGCTGTTGCTCTCTGGCTTTCCTACACATCACACCTGCATGTATCCTTCCATGTTCCAAAGCACTTTGTGTGTTTTTTTATGAAAGGGGAAAATTCACTCTTTTATTTTCCCCATCTCTTTTCACCTGGCACTTTGCCCTGTTTTCCTAAGCAGCAGTGGAGCGGGTTAAAAATACCTTCATGTTTTCTCACACCTTTGGCAAGCGTTCCAGTGCCTAGTAAATAAAGCAGCTGCCCGCGTCCCTCTTAGCAAAAGCCATATATCTGCTCAGACTTGTGATTTGCACTGTTTATATCCTTTGCCCTTGAACTCTGCTTATTAATGCAATGTTTCTCCAAATGATGCCATATAAGTCTGCTCCAAGCGCATTCAGCGAGACGTTCGCGCACACAAAACTGCTCTGGAAGGCCAGTGCTAAGAGGAGAAATGGAGCAGAGTGGTGGCTGTGGGGGCGGAGAGATGAAAAGAAAGGGGGGGAGCCAGTTTCTGAATTACACAAGATGTGCTGTCCTTTATATTATGCAACACAGAGCACTCTTTAAAAGGCAACTTAGATCGTGGCAGCAATTCTTAATCTATGGCTCAAACTGTATCTAACAGTTGTAAGTGTACGCTCCACCCCGGTTTTATTTTAATATTTTGCAAAAGCAACCCTGGAGGTTGCAAGGGTGGGGGGGGTAGCAGAGGAAGGGGCTGTTTAACCCCTTGACCTCTGGCTGTTTTCTAGCTCAAAATGAATTAACCCTCCCCAAGCAGCTCTCTTCACACCACAGGAAAAATGAGAGGTATAACAGTATATTTCCTCCCAATGGGTGGAAGCACAGCTGAGTCCCTGATTTTGAGTGGATAAATGACCACAGGTGAAAGGGTTAAGCAGCACCCACCCCCCTGTTTTCCACAAGTCCCCTGCTTAAGATCTTAGTCTTCATGGAAGACTTTGGTGAGTGAAATAACATACAAGCTGAAAGAAACAAAAGTTGAATACATTGAGTCTTAGTGATCTTGTATAGACTCCTGTATAGAATGTTATTACATAGGATAGTCACTAGATGGCACTAGGAGGAGTCAGGAGGTTCCTGTGTCCATTTCCTGTGTTGGAGACAGACAATAAAGTTGTTGTCTCATTTCTAGATGGGGTGACTGCTAAGCCTTCCATGAAAATTATTATTCCCATTTTGCAGACCCTGGGTATGGAAGGGGGTGAGAGGAGTCGAGATCTGAGGACAGCTCACCCATGGTCACTCAGCATGGAAGAGGGGAGCTCAGAATAAACGACCTCCTGATTCATACTCTTCCGAACTAGTGTTGAGAGAGATTTGGGGACAAAAATCATCGGATCCCTTTTTCTCCCTTTTTGCAGTGCTGCACATTGACTGGTTGCCCCCAAGAGTTTGAAACCTGGGCAGAGAGGCCTGAATTGTATGCACCTTTTAGCTTGTGTTCTGCACAAAAAAAAGCTTAGGCTAAAACGAACCGCATTCACGATGCTCGATAAAGAAATAAAATGCTTTACACACGAAGCATCAGAAGTCACAAAAACGAGGCGTTAAATGTGTTTCTCCCTCCGGTCAGGAGAAAGAACATAAAAAAGAGGTTCCAAAATGGTTTTCAAGAGAAAAGAATTAGTTTCATCTCAGGAACAAAACATGCAATCGTTGTGTTAATGTAAAAAACAGGTTGTGTGGCTCTTCCAGCTGGGAAGATTCACCACATGGAGTTTGGGGAGCTGGAAGCCAGGGGTAACCCTTGGTCTTATATCACCATTCTTCCAAAAGAAGAAGTGGAGCAACCTGGGAGAGAACTGAGATTGCAAAGTGCTTCTAAGTCCCTCCCAGGGACTTAGCCTGAAGTCATAGCCAGGCAACTTGCTGAAGCTGATAGCTCAACTTGGCCCTTTCATGCACACAAAGTGTGGGGCAGATACTACCCTACAACTCTTACTAAACCAACCATGAAAAGGAAGCTATCTCTTCTTCCCTCGTGATCAAGGACCCTACTATGAAATGACAATTTGTTATACTGGAAACCTACAGGTCATAGAGTATATGAGAGCTAAGAAGCAAGGCTTCTTCCTTCGCTATCAACTTTTCAACAGGTAGCAGCCATTTCATTAGGCTGTAGTAGAGGAGGCAGCAGATGGGAGGAAGGGCCATTCCACCGATACAGCTGAGGGACCAGCAGTTTCCATAGCCTCCTCTCCTTGAGCTTTCCCACCTAGCTGATCTAAAGATCTTGTAACTAATAACTTGCCCCTGAGCTTTCATATTTCCTCCTCCCTCCCGAACCATTTCCCTTTTGTGCCATGTCTTTTTAGACTGTAAGCCAGAGGGCAAGGACCATCCCTGTTAAAGTGATCTGTAAGCCACTCTGAGATAAGAGCAGGGAATTTTAAAAATCTTCAAATAAAAATAAATAAATCCCATTTTCTTTGAAACTGCTGTGCTCCTCCCATATCTGTTCTTACTAATTGAATTGTTCAAGATCCTCTTACTGTGACTTGAAGCATCCATCAATTCCATCATGTCAGGTCTATATTTCATGTGTCTTCCGGAGGACTGTATGGAATCTATGAGGTCATCAGTTCTCTCAAATTGAGACATTAGTATTGACCGCCACCCTCCTTTCAATAGGAAATCAATAAATCCTCCACATAGACAAAGGAAAACAGGGTTCTTTCCAAGTGCAACAGAGCCACATGCTTTGTATTTTGAGAGTTGTTGTGTCGTAGGGGCTTGTACAGCTCAAGTGTGGTTGACACAGGAACACAGACTGTACATGCGTACTGTGCATGTGAGTAATTGTACATCTGAACTGTGAACCAGAGGTATGTGGATTGTACATTCATTTAATGTAAGGTGTGAATAGCTCTTCTGTGTACTTGTGTATGCAATAATGGAGCTGTATCAATCAAGAAGCATTAGGGTTGCCATATTTCAGAAAATCTGGACAAAGAAAGTTGTTGACCTTTTGGGGGGGAGGGGTCAAAGTTGCTGAGCATTTGAGGGGGCAAAATTTTTGACCTTTTTTTTTGCAAAATCACCAGGGAAAAAAAATAAGTTTTTCAGCTACTTTTAAGATAATTCCAGTTACAGATAGGTAGCCGTGTTGGTCTGCCATAGTCAAAATAAAAAAATTCCTTCCAGTAGCACCTTAAAGACCAACTAAGTTAGTTCTTGGTATGAGTGAAGTGTGCATGCACACGAAAGCTCATACCAAGAACTAACTTAGTTGGTCTTTAAGGTGCTACTGGAAGGAATTTTTTTATTTTAAAATAATTGGCACACAAAAAACCTCCACCATCATACAATTTTTTAGATGCATGGCAGCCCTAAAAAGTGTACACATTTTGAACAAATACTTCCACATATGAAGAAAGTCAGTGTGGTGTAGTGGTTAGAGTCCTGGACGAGGACCTGGCAGACCCAGGTTGAAATTGGCTATGAAGCTGGCTGAGTGACTGTAGACCAGTCACTATTTCTCAGTCAAAGCTACTTCTCAGGGTTGGTGCAAGGATAAAATGGAGAGGGGAAGAAATGTGTGAGCCAGCTTAGCTCCTTGGATAAAAGGTAGAGTTATAAATGTAAGTATAAAAAATTAAAATAAAAACAACAGGTACAATAGCAGTGTAAAACGTGAACTGACCACTTGTCACCACTACAGATGGGCCAGAAATTCAATTCAGTTTGCATTTAAATGTGAACCAAAGCTGAAACACAGCCATCCTTCAAAAGTCTCTGAATTTTGCAATGCTCTTCTCCAATTGAGCAACGTGTATAAAAATGCATATACTGAGGTAAAGCTGGCATAAACATACCTGTATTAGTGAAAATAACGTAACAAAAGAGCTTTAAATTTGGAGAAATTGCTCTGTAGAAATTGAATATTTGGCAAAATTGCATGCAGACTTGGACATTAGAAGAAATTTGCACTAAAATGCTGGTGAGTTTCCATGAGGGTTTTTTTAAAAATAATAATAAAAAATAAACCAATGTGGAATAGTTCCTTAATTCTCTAAAGTTGCAATACTAAAGGGGATGTGTGTAATAAACTACGCCAGTCTACCACTCTATCCAATACTCTGAAGTGAGAGCAGAGGAATCTCCTCCATCAAAATTCCCTTCCAAGGGAGTGTGAGAGTTCAGAAAGCTTTAGATCAGTGGTTCCTAAATGTCTCCGCCAACCCTCATGGACCATGTGAAAACTGCTTATGGCCTTGATGGACCACTTCAGGATTTTCCTCCCTTTGCAGCAGTTGTTACATGCTGTGCTAGATGCTGCTCGGTTTTTAATTGTATTTTTATTTCTTCTTTTATATTGCATTTCTTCTCCAATACAGCTTGCCTTCCATAGAATTCAAATTGCAAGACAATAAAATGGAATATAAGAAATAAAAGACGCAATAAAAATACAATTAAAAATCAATTATGAATATTCAAATATAGACACAGACCACCTGAATGAAGCACACTGCCTGCTTGTGATTCACAGGCTGCAGTTTGGGAACTCCTGCTTCAGATCCAAGCCACTTCCTGGTAACTTGCTCCTGGAATGTCCTCTTTTCCTTCTCCATCCAACATTGGTGCTCCAACATCAATTGGGCCAGCATTTGGAGACTTATGACATCAGAGAGGTAGGTTCCAACATTGGATCTCTTTTTCTGATGTCTCTGAGAATTCTCCTAGGAACCAAAAGATTGTGTGTGTGTGTGTATCTCAAATTCCTTGCAATCCATAGATCCAACCAAGACTCAAGGGGTGTGTGTGTTCTGGACAAGAAATTTAGGCACTTAAGTAGTCTGCTGAAGATGATGGATTGGACAGACATGCTGGACTCAGTGAAAACAGATTTGGCAATCTTAGGATCAGATTAAATTAAACGTTGTTTTCCTTCAAGTGAAGGTGGTGCTTTCCATTCCCCTTGCCCCCCACCTCCCATCCCAATATTGTGGTCTTGTTTTCAGAAGAATATCACTTTTATCTTTACTTTCCAAGTTGATGATACACTGCGGGTGATGATTGAGGGGAGTGACAAATACTTATTCACGGGAGAGCAATTTTCCTGCCCAAATAAAAATGAAGTGAGTTGGGTGGAGGGACATGACTCCCCATACCCTTGAAAGAGCTGGTTGTTCTACCTAGGTGATAATTTTTTTTTTTTTTATTTGGCCATGGTTTGTCCATTTCTCCTTTTATTCCCTTCCTGACTAGAAGCTTGCTCAATATCAGAAATGTAGCTCTTTTCTTTGCAGCAACAACACCAGATTTCGAAAGGGCCATTTTCTGTGCTCATCAGAACTTTTTCAAAGGGAAGTCTGTTGCCAGTCATCTCAGGTATTTGTCGTTGTCTGGTATCTTTTCTGGGCATGAGGGATTCTTTTCAAATTCTCTTTATTCACATTTCTCCCTGGAGTTGGAGTTCTGAATTACTGCTCTGGTTTCCAAAGGGGAATTAAGGCATAAACATTTTCCCGCCCATATTCCATATCTGTAAAATGCCCAGATGTTTTACTGAGCATTATGCACACATTGTTTTCCATAGCTTTTGGTACTTTCAGTCCATTTGCGTCTCCCATCTATATTATCAATGTGCAGGTACAGGTTTCTTTGTTTTTAAGAAAATGTCCCTACACTGCGCTCAAAATTTATTCCACTTTTGCTTTTAACTATTCTTCAGCAATTAATGAGAATATAAATTGCCTTTCAAACTACATTATGAAAGCAGAGAAATCTTTTTTGGTGAAATTCTCATGGGTAGGGTGGAGGGATTTTGCTTGTTTATTCAGAGGCAGTTTGACTCTAAATTCAAGACACAAGGAAACAGGTGAGGCATTCAGCTCCTGCTTCTGGGCTTCCCAAACACACGTGGTTGGTCAATATGAAAACAGGATGCTTGGCCTATTGGACCTTTGGCCTAGTTTAACTAGTTTTTATATACTGTTTCCATAAGGGAAGGGGAGAGTGAAAATTGAGAAGGAAGAGAAGGAAGCAAAAGATAAAGTAAAACTCTGCATACTGCAGATCCAGAATTAATCTTAGGGATTATTCCAGCTAAACTGTAACCCAGTAGAAATGGGATGAAAGGCCTAGCAGAAGGAACAAGAGGAACAGTAAAGGAGAGGAACAAAAGGGATATTCCTTCATGGCTACGGGATTCCATCTAACATGCTAGTGACTTTGTGGAATCAAGAACACAAAGCCATACAGGAGTGCAGTTTCCCATCTCCCAAAATTGCAAACCCAAGACTTCATGCAAGGGCAGGGCAACTCAGGCACAGCAACAAAGAGACTCAGGGCTAGCCAGTGGGGCCCAATTTGAAGTAGTGAGGCACAAGTTGAATTTTCTTTTGTAGGGGCCCAGTTCACAGCCAAAGTCTGCAAAATGCCCTGGTGCGGGGGGGGGGGGCCTTAGGAGCAGCACGCGGGGCCCAATTTGGCCAAATTGTGCCAATTGCCTTGAAGTGAGTCCTGATGAGACCTTCTAGGTCCCTGGTGTCACTATTCAGAGTACAGACTCAAGGACTTGTTGTAGAAATAAAGCAGGTAACCAGCAGGTAACCAGCAGGGAACGCTTCAGCTCAGCCTTTGCACTGTTGACTGAACACCCCCTGCTGTGCAGATAATGGAGGAAGCTCATCCTTCTGGCATCCTGGCCAACTATTTTACGCTGGTGTAAACCCTGGTGCACCAGAAGCCCAGAATAGCAGCAAATAAAATCCGCTCATACGTCAGCAGCTGAGAAGACTTGTGAACCAGTTCTTCTAAATTCTTCCTAAATTATAAAGCTCCAAAATACAGGCCAAAGGAGAACACGTTTGGGAAGAGTAAGGCATACAATGCGCACCACCAGTGAAAAGGCCCTGCTCTGTGTAGCTCCTGCCCTGTCATTTGATAGGGTGCCCACTTGACATTCTTCTTGACATGGAATGTTCTCTATTGGAGTCTCCAAGTCCAGTACAAAGACCTTAAGAAGGGAGAGCTGGGACCTTGTGGTTCCCAAAACAGCTGTTAATCAAGCAAGCACACAGGTCACCTTTGTCACAGTCAGGACGCCTATGTCCTGGTCAGGCCTGTGCCCAATCTCGTTTTCGTACAATCTTGTTTGTTCTCAGTAACCAAAATTTTATTATCAACATATAGAAGCAGAAATGTTCTTTTCCTTCATTTGCAAGGAATTGTACAAAACAAAGTGGCACAAATAAAGAAAAGTTCCAGGGTGGCAACAGAAAGCAAACTAAAAATGCTTTTGTAGTTCATCAAAACTCTCCAGCAATATCAAGTTATAGGAAAACTGGTGCTATTAACAGTAATCCTTCTAGTTGGTTAATTGGTTCGGCAACTTCCATGCACATGACGTGTGATGCTAATTATTTTCCCAAAGAGTTAAATAATACTGAATCAGAGGCAGCTACAGTGGCAAATGCCAACAAAATATCTGTGAAAGGAAGAGGAGCAGATTTGCTCAAGTGTGTTGCAGGTAGAAATACTGTTTGTAATGAAGTGAGAGAAGTAGTTTACTTGCTCAAATTAACAAATAAGAAAGTTTTGATAAGTTAAATTCTTGATTAAAATTGTTTACTTAATTGAGAAGGGTATTGTGAGAAAAACACTGGGGCCTAATTTGAATAGTAGAGTGCCTGGTATCTGGTGGGCACACTGTGGCTGCAGACCAAATCACCTGTCAGGAGAGTTATGAGATTCAGGTGAAGGTCAGATGCCTTGTCAATCCCAGCAGGTATATAAGAGGCCTTTGTTCTGGCCAGGCCCAGCCCGCAATTTTTTCAAGAATAACATTACAACTTCATTTTCCTAAAAAATAATGCTTATTCCACAATAGGTTTACAGTACAAAGTTCAGTTATTCCAAAAGTTTTTCAGTGTTAATTTCATGCAGATGGCGCTGTAGAGTTTGATCCTTTGGTAATGTGATTTCTCAAGAGGAACTTTACAACGCATTTTCCTGAAACTTCTTTTGATGCGTCTAGATCCAACCCGTGCATAATTTCATAAACTTCCACAATGTCGCAACTTACTCGATTTGTCCCAAAAGTAAAAAATGCTATACTAGCTCAGGATTGTTTACCCTGGCTAGCAGTAGTCCTCCCAAGTTTGAGACAGGGGTCTCTCCCAGCCCTGCCTGGAGATGCTGAGTATTGAACCTGGGACCTTCTGCTTGAAAAGCAGATGCTTTACCACTGAGCTATGGTCCTCTTCCTCCAAACTTTATGTTCCATAGCACCAAAGGAAACCTATTTATCCATGGCCTAAAACATTGAAACACACACATATGGTGATGCCCTCACAAGACTTCAGTACTTCAGAAATTATAGAACCTAGAGGGCTCCTCAGGCTCCTCGTTTGCCTGTTACATAGCTTGGAGATGTACAGTTGGAATGACAAATAGAATAACAGCAGTTGACAACAAGCACATGGAGACTAATGGGGCACAATCAAAACAACATGTCAAAAGAGGGGGGGAATGCAAACATAAGAGTCATAGAGATATTAGGGAAATATGGACATATAGGTGTTTAGATGTGAATGCTCAGAAAGGTTGAGACTGGCTTATAGTAGGACTGAAACTTAAATGGGGGTTGTATTCTGGGGGTCCGTGAGCAAAGGCAAAATTGTGCAAAGCCAGGAAGAACCCTGGAACTGCCCCCCCACCTGTCCAATGCTGGTGCTCTGAGCTGGTAAGGTCACAGGAGCATCACAGGACCACCTGGAGCCCTTTGCCTTGCTTACTGGGTTCTGGGGATGTCATGGGAGAGCTCTGGGGGGTGTTGAGAGATCTCACATGGCCCCTTCTGATGGTTCCCCCCATCCTGTTCTCCTGTCCCCCCCTCTCTCTATTGGCAAAGCATGCAAGGCTGCAATCGCATAAGTAAATTGCATGCAATTTTCTGGCCTACAGTTCTACAGAGTGGACAGAAGAGAAACTGTTGGAACAGTGACTATCAAAGGGATGTATATCATATATATTAAAAAGCCAAGAGAAGCTTGTAGTGAAGGTGGCTTGTAAGAGATGAGCTGTAATGTTGGGCGGCATTCATTCACTCACAACGTACACCCAGCTCCCTATTTCAGTTTGTTTCCCCCCAGGAGTAAGGTCTGTTAAATGGGGCAAGCAAAGTTTATCTGGAGGGAGGGCAGGCAGTGTTGCTCTCGTTCTGGTTTGGCTTTGTGACATCATCACTGGCTGTGTGGAATCATCAAGATGCTGATTCGGAGCCAGGGCAATGATTGGCTCAGTGGTGATGGCACGATGCCATCACATTGACAGTGTGTCAGGAAGACGCACACCTTTGTAGGTTATTCTCACTTTAAAGGTCACCAAAGAAGCCAAAGAAGCCAAAAAAGGTAAACAAGATGAGATTCCTGAAACCTTACTTTCTCCCTACAGCTGACTTCCATTTCTTTTTTCCTTCATTGATCCCCAAAGTGACCAACAACATCTGAAACTACAGTGGCTTCTTTCTTCCCCTGCCCCCATATTCAGACATTTTTTTACTGAACCTGAAATCTCTGGAACTTTGTCAGTCCACCCTTCTTCTTGCTTTATCTCATATACTGTCTCCCCAGGACACTGAACTAAATGCATAATTTAAAGAGCCCTTAATCTGCAATGTCATTCCCATTTGGTGAAATGTGTAAACTTCCCCAGAAAATTGCATTTTCCTTTTATTTTCCCGAGGATGCACTGCAGAGCTGCTTCTCATGTAAGCCATTTATTCAAGATGTCCCTGACAACCTCGCCTGACAACCTCGTGTAACACTGGGGGCAGAGGTTATGACAATGGATAACCTTCAGTCCCCTACTCTCTCTGGGAAGGACATGGTCATGGTGTTCAGAGGACCTCTTTAATTTGTATTGGCCATAGTCCTTCACACTAAAGGGTTGTCAATGATACCTCTACAGACAAGTTCAAATCCGTGTGATGGGGTGAGCTCCTGTTGCTGTGTCCCAGCCAACCAAGCAGTTCAAAAGCACACCAGTGCAAGTAGATAAATAGGTACTACAGCAGCAGGAAGGTAAATGGTGTTTCCATGTGCTCTGGCACTCATCACAGTCCTCTGTGCACCAATAGTGGTTTAGTCACATGACCCAGAAAGTTGTCTGTGGATAAAGGCCAGCTCCCTTTACCTTTCCCTACAGACAAGTCATTCATTCATTCATCATTCATTCATTCATTCGTTCATTCAGCCTTTATTGGCATAATAACTATTTCATCTTAGGCCACATTCACAGCATACATTGAAAGCAGTATAATGCCACTTTCAACAGTCATAGCTTCCACCAAAGAAGCTGAGTGTAAAGAGTGTTGAGACCTTTGTAAAGAGTGCTGAGACCTTGTCACAAAACTACCATTCCCAGAGTTCCCTGGGATGAGGGATCCCCCTCTGAGCATTTTAGCTCTGTGACGGGAATAGGGAGTTTCCTAGCAACTCTAAGAACCCTTACCAAACTACAATACTCAGGATTATTTGAAGTGGCCTCTTTGATCTCAGGTGGGAAGGAGTCCCACAAAATTGGACCTCTAATACTGAATAGAGAGTGCACAGCTCTATTAATGGGGGATCATTAACAATGACTCACTGGAAGACATCCCCTGAAATTTCAACCCAAGTAATTATATAGCTATCATGGAGTCATACAGCCAAAGTCATATTTTTTCAGAGAAGGCTGTGTTTGTGTGTTTTAGACAGGGAAGCACCCCAAACATAAAACATCATAAACTGCGCATTCTGAAGTGTCACTGTACAGAGTGCTAACACCTTGAGTTCAGCCCTTCTTCTGTGAGCTTTGAATGAAGGTCATGAAATAGTCATTGTTTTAAGATGGCTTTCCAGCTTTCCTTTGCCATCCGTGAAGACAATGGGAAGTCAGCTGACAAATAATATTTAGATAATTGTGAGACCCTTTATCCGGGATTCAGAAAAGTTCAACAAGATTGAACTTGGGCTCAGTAGGAAGTTCAAACTTTTCTTTGAAGAGGCCCATATTCCCTTCGAAGCTGCTGCTTCTTTTTCCTTTTTCCTTTTGCTGGCGAGAAAAACCACAAAGCTGAGCGATGCATAAAGCATCTCCCCGACCTTGGTTCTGGGGAAAAATCTATAGAGGGAACCAAACAATAAATAACCCAAATTATATTCATAATGGCTGTGGCAACTCAAACACATATTGTGGGTGATTGTTCCCACATTGGTAACGACTTGAGGCTATTTAATTCCAATCTTTGCCCAAACCTACTTAAGCAACGTCTGTCTCGAACGCACTCCATGGCTTGCATTTAATCGGTTACTATAATAAACATATATAAAAAAGATTCTCTCCTACCCACCCCATGAGAGGACAGAGCAGTGGCTATATAAAAGGACATCAAATGACACATTCTCCATCTCCCAGCAAATAAAAAAGCCATCAGCTCATAACAAGACGGTGATAAAAGGTGCTGAGGCCAGTAAGATTAAGACTTTGTAATAAGGTTCGGGCGCCAAAACTGACAGCCATTTTCTTTTATATTTATCATGTCTTCACATAGGGGTGAGAAGCCATGGCTCTGTCCCATTGCCAGGCGGAATTTATGGTGGCACCATTATTAGGAGATTGCACCGAAATGGGGTAAAGGTTTTTTTTCCCTTTTCTTTTCCCCGAGAACGCCAACGATAGCCTCCTACATTATGCAGCTGACAGGTTTGTCAGCGCTTCATAACAAGCCTTGTAAAGTACTTTAATATCATTAGCACTATTTTCTTAATGTGTCTGCTGTTCTTGCAGCCTGGAAGTATCATAGATCATCCAAAGAGGAGAGAAGGATATTGTTATCTCCCCTCACACTGCCCCCACCGCCCTGACAGCCCTCCACCCACACGGCTCTGTTTTGTCCCTCATGGATTTTATGGCCGTATATGGGGAGCTTGATATTTTAATCAAAATAATGTAGCCATTTCCCTTTATTGATTAACAAGTAAATATGTATAAATATGTAGTTAGGGTGGGTAACCCTTTTAGGGGATATTGGAAACAACATAATTAATAGCTTCTCAGAGTAATTATGGGGTGTGTATGTGTGTTTGTGTGTGTGTGTGTTATATCAACCCATCTCCCCCGGTCTCCTTTCCGCTGTTGCCAGGGTATTTGTACATTACATGCAGAGGGTCAAAGGTTGCGGAGAATAAACCCCACACCTCCTTGCCTGATGCCATGTCTGCTCAACCTTATTGCCTGGGAGGAAGCGACTCTGTCATTCACAGGACTGAAATGGAATGGTGCAAAAAGCAGATTGCAATAATGATAGGCAATGATATTAAAGGATTATATGGATTCCAAAACAATAGCAGGCGATCCATTCTGATACATTTAGTTCTGGATTATATAATAGCGTAATCCATCATTGTTACAGTCTACTTTTAGCACGATTACTTCTGCTGCATCTTACTGTTATTATAACAAAAGGTTTGTAATTTTTTTGTGTGGGGAGGGGGGAGAAGTGACAAACAGAAAAGGGTACGAAGCCACTGATTATTCCTTATATGTCTATTCAGGGCATTTCCCGTCCACTCTTTAGTATAGGCAGGCTGGAGTACATAATATCAACAAAAAAACACAATGAAGAATTAAACCAATACATAAGAAACATGCACAGCTGGGGTCAAGATTATCTGAAGGACCTTATTCTCCCATAAAAATCTGACCAGGTTCTAAGACGTTCAGGGGCAGACTCTTCTTTCAGTGCTGCCACCTTCATAGAGAAGTCTGGTGAGGACCAGGGAAAGGGCCTTCTTGGTAGTTGTTCCCAGGCTTTGCAGCCCCTTTCCTAAAGAAGCTAGACTGGTTCCCTACTTGTCCTTCTGCTGGTTTGTGCGAACTGACTGCTTTTAAGGAAAGGGCTTTTAATAGTGTGCTGTACTAGGTTTGCTTTCACTTTTGTTTTTTTGCAGCTTTTTAGTACATACATATTTTACATCATTTTAGTTCCAAAGGCAGTTTAATTTCTTTTTAACAATAACTTTTTATAAGATTTTGGCTGCTGCATGCATTTTATCTGTGTTTGTTTTTTAATTTTTTTGTGAGCTGTCTCAAGTCCCGCTCCTGTGGGTGAAAGTGGGAAATAAGTAAGTGAAATAAAATAAGAACATAATGCAAGCCTGCTGGATCAGGCCAATGGCCTATCGAGTCCAGCATCCTGTTCTCACATGGGCCGATCAGATGCCCATGGAAAACCTGCAAGCAGGACCTGAGCACAGGAATATAGACCTGATACTTTCAGTAGTGATCCACAATAAATTCTGAAATTCTTTGGACTGGAGAAAAAAGGGGGTTAAATAACTGGAGCACAGGAAACTAGCCTCTGTGTGCCTGAGATTGTTGTGGTCGCTGATTTAGTTTTTAAGGGAAGTGCTTCCTTTTACCATTAAAAAAATCATATATATATATGACAGGGTTGCAGTCAGTGCTGGTCCTACTCAGAGTAGACCTATCAGAATTAATGAATATTACTGACTTGGATCCATTTATTTCAACTTTGAGTAAAAATTTAAACAAAACAAGGCTGTCAAGCACGTAATAGACAGCTTCCTTACCCTTACAAAAAAGCCTAGCTGAGGATGTCAAAATTCCCCCCACAGCATATGTGAGCACCCAGGAAGGCTGCAGGGGGTATTCCAGTGGAGAGGTGATTTGAATAATGAAATAAAGGACACTCAGAAAGCATCCCTTGGACACCTCAGAAGGAAGGTAAGCACTAAGGAAATTAGATAATGGCTTTTGTTTAACATTTCCCCTCATACTTTTTTTTAAAATACAATGTATTTTCTCATTAGCTGATGGAGAATGGTCTTCAGAGAAGGCGGAGTAATGCAGAAGGAATTTTCAGCACAGCACTACCATTGGCTTGCTTTCCAGAGAACAGACATTTCCTTTTTTAAAAAAGAAAAGTTGCTTTTCTCAAACGATACAAACTTTCTCAAGGTTATGGCTTTAATAGTTGCCCTCACTGCATTCTTGCCTATGAAAATAATCTCTTGTATCCGTCACTCTTCTCACCTTCGCTTTGGAGGCAGGCAAGCAGCGATGGAAGACGATAATATTTGGAATCCATCCCAGTGTGTGTTTTGATTGCATAGGCCGGTTAATGGACATTCCTCAGGCAATTTCTTTTGTTTGTGCTATTGCGTTCAAATGTTTGGTAGAGATGGAGATCTGTCGATAATTTGACCTGCATTTTGGGGGACAGATTTATTTTTTAAAGGGATTTGCATCCGGGTGAGAAAAAGAGTGTGCATTTCAGGTGCAGTTAAATGAATGCTAGATAGATAAACCATGAAAGTGACTAGGGATGGGTGAATCTGAATATCTCAGTTTCACATTTTTCCATTCTTAAATTCAGTTCTCCATATTTCCACGCCAGTTTGCAATTCTTTAAAAATGAAGTCCTCATGAAAATTCATCAGTATTTTTGTGCAGATTTCTCTGAATATACACATTTGTGTATGTAATTTCGCCAAATGCACACAATATTGCAAAACCATTTTCCTTCATATAAAGCTTTTTTATATGTTACTTCCATAGATAGAGAGATAGAGAGATAGAGAGATAGAGAGATAGAGAGATAGAAAGAAATGCACATCATTAGGCGCACTTTACAGCAATATATACATTTTTGTACATATTAATTAGATGCTGGACAGTACAGAGAAATCCAGAGAATTGCAGCATTCAAAAGATGTCTGTGTTTCGTTTCACATATTGCTTCTGGAAGTGCGAATTAGGTAGGTTTGCCTTTAAGTGACCAAATCAGATTTCTGCTCCATCAGCACCTTTTCTGATACATGTATACAAAATATATCTGACTACAATTATGGACCTGTGTGTACAAATGGATAATGCATCTGTTGGGTCCTTTTCACCACCGAAGCCAAGGCTGAATTGACTTCCTTGCATTTCCTTTGCATTCAAAATGCCTAGCATAGGAAAGACTTGGCTTTTTCTTTTTTCTTTTTTTGGCCATTAACTATGATGCTGAGCTTTATTGCACTGCCCAGCTTTTCTGGCTGTCATGCAACTCTTACAGAGAAAAGTAAGCCGTCTGTAAAACGAGCACCCGGTGCTGCAGTTGTATTGACTTTTCTGTCATGTTTGTTTCGGCGTCCCAGTCAAAACAACTTTCAGAGCTCTTCCCGCTGTCCAGCAGGTTCAATCTGCCTTATGAAAATGAAGCTGTCTTGTTTTCTGCTTCATAAATCATTGTCAAGCCTACAGAGAGAAGGAAGAAAGGAGTGCCGATTCTGGGGATGATTATTTGCGGAGACGATTCTATTAAATATACAGAATGCAACTTTGATTTTCATAAACTGTGTTGACTTAGCAAAAGTAAGACTTGGGTGGGGTGGGTGAGATATTAACTAGTAATTGGAAATCTGAATTCTAATGTCCATACCTTTGCAGTTCTCCCACAGTCAGAAGAACATAAGAAGGCCCTGCTGGATCAGGGTAATAGCCAACCAAGCTCAGAATCTTGTTCTCACTGAGGCAACCCTGGTGCCTGAGAGAAACCAGGAACTGAGTGCAAGAACGCTCGCCCCTCCTACAGTTTCTAGCAAATGGTGTTCAGAAGAATGCTGCCTCTTACCACAGAAGAAGAGTAAAGCCATAGTGGTTAGTGGTTTTGACTCCTTCTTAGTCTTCTGCTCTCATAGCCCAAGAGATCTGCTTTATGAGCTTCAGCCTTCCGATAACTCCACCCTCAAATACACAAAGTCTCCTGCTGTTGCAAATTGCTCCACCGATTCTCCCTTAGGGACAGGAGGTCCTTCTCTCCTTCTCTATTTATATAGTCAAACCTCGGTTCTCGAATGGCTCCATTTTTTGAACATTTCGGCTCCTGAATGCCGAAAACCCGGAAGTAAATGCTCTGGTTTTTGAATGTTTTTTGGAAGCCAAATGTCCGACGCAGCTTCCGCTTGAGTGCAAGGAGCTCTTGTAACCAGTCAGAAGCTGCGCCTCTGTTGTCAAATGTTTCAGAAGTTGAGCAGTCTTCCAGAAAGGATTGTGTTCGACAACCAAGGTTGGACTGTACTTCAAATCAAAACCCATGTTATCAGTGAAGCAAACTAAAGACATCCCAACACAATGTGGTTGTGGCTATATAGCTGCTTGGGGAACATATTGGCTATACTGGCAAATGTTTAACTGTATTTTTTATTTTATTTTTAAACCCTCTGGGAATGGTAGCTCTCTGAGGAGAATTTTGTTCTCCCAACTATAGCTCCCAGAATTCTTTGGGGGAAAGCCATTCCTGTTTAAAGTGGTATCATGGTGCTCTAAATGTCTGGTGTGAATCTGGCCATGGTATAAGATAACCTGCTAGGTCAACCATGGACTTAACTCAGATTGATAGCCCTCATGGTACAGCACCCATTTGTTTCATTGGAGCTTGCTTAAGAGAACTTCCCAGTGCATGGTGTCCCTTGTCTTTAGGACTCCATCAGATGCAACCCCCCCCCTTTTTTAAACCCCAAATGGCTTTAACAATGTGAACAATAGATTTTAACCTTTTGCCACTTTCCTTTTCGGTTGCTGTTGTTTTATTATCCGTCTGTGCTTCCACTACCAACTTAGCACAGGGGGCTTTGAGCTAATTACATTCTCTGTGCTCCAGCCAAGTCTCACTTGCTTCACGCTGACATTCGGATACATCTGGGCCTGCTAACAATTACAAATACTCTGAGCAAACATTTATTTTTTTAAAAAAAGCGCTTACGTTTCAATGTGAAACAGCATGTTTTACAGCTCTCATAATGGTCAGATAAATACAATAGCCTCAAATCTCTCTTTGCTCCCCCCACCTTAAAACATTTGGCAATAATTCATTTTGCTCAAGAGATCGCCAACAAAGTGAAGCCAGAAACTTTGCGTTGCTTTTGCTTTCAAGATGTCAAATTTATACGGAATATTTCAGTCACAGCACAAGGACAGGGAAAAAGGCTTTTAAACACAGTTTGGTCTTATTCATTTACGTGTTTTTGTTTTGGTGGGTAAAAATCTTCTGCAACTGTTGCCAATGGGGGGGGGGATAAAAATGCTTCTTGCCATATCGAGGACAAACTTATGACCATTATATATGGCTTCAACTGCCATTATGTTTCTCCAGGAATCCCAGGAATTATAGTTTTGAAGAAGGTGGATGAGAAGTCTGGGTTTGAGACCTGTGGACCTTCTTGGAGAATGGTGAAGTGGCCTTAGAACAAGTCATCTCCAATGGCCCATCTAGTCCAGTATTGTGTACCCACAGGGGCCTATCAGATGCCTGTGGGAAGCCTGGAAGCTGGACATGAGCAAAAGATCATTCTCCCCTCCTGCAGTTTCCGGTAATCCAGCAGCATGTTCATGTGAATTTCCCCCTATTTTGGAATAGCCAGTTGTTTTAATGATTGCCCTGGAATTATTCTACAGCTCTCTAATGTTGCTGAACATTGCTCTTACGTTTTGCAAGAGGATGGTATATAATTTTTTTATAATTAAAAACAATATTTTTTGTAAAGTAATGTTCCCCTATATACACATTTTTACAAAGCAATGCAATACATGCTTGAATATTATTTGCACCAATATATGCAGTGCTTTTTTTCTTTAAAAAAATGTTTAGGGGTATTCTCATTTTGACTCAAGAAAACCACCATTTTATAGTTCGAATCGAGGAAAATAAATACAGTAAATGTAAAAAAGTACAAAGATTCACAAAATGTTTAGGGGTATGCGTTCCCCCAGAAATAAAGCATTGAATATATGCATTTATACCCATACTGTACCCTAGTAGTACTTCTGTATACATTTACTGGCTGGAGATCTGCACTTCAAAATCTGGAGAAGTGTGAATTTTCAAGGATGGCTGTGCATCAGTTCACATATTGTTTTGGAAGGTGCTAACCTTTAAATGCAGACTTAATTGAATTTCTTTTGTCTCCCTGGAACTCACTGCTGATGAATTTCACTGGGCAATTCCAAGCTGATATTTTGAAACACACACACAGAGAGAGAACTGTTTCCATCCATTCATAATTTTACAAATGTCTCTTGTAGTTATCTTTTTCTCAGGCGTGATAGTTCCTCTTCATAAGCAGGGAGCCTCCAATCACCTAATGATTTCAAAATCCACAAAATAGTGAGTAAGCTTTTGAGTTCTCCAGAACGCCCAAGGCAAGATATTACCCAAAGCAGGGATGGTGATAATTTTGCTATTTCCTCCCTGCAAAAAAGTACAAAAATATCCACGGACAACCAAAATTGTGCTCAGTATTCCAGATCCGACTGCAACAGGTCAATTTATACAAAGACATTGTGACATTGACATATTTATTGTTAACTACATTTCTAATCATTCACAACACCGAGTGTTGCCATTTTCACTTCTGCTATACACTGTGTTGGCATTTTCACCAAGATGTCCATCACGGCTAGTGCAGTGCCAAAAATGTTTCCCTTGCATTTTTGTTTTTAAATATTATTTTACCCTTCTCCATCAAAAATTGAGAAAGGAAATTGCATTCAAAAAAATTGGTGAAGTTCTCTTGGCTATTTTGAGTGTCTTCAAAATAGGATAACAGGTAGTTAAATATAGGTATCTTTTCATAAACCTGTGCCAGAGCTCTATGTTGTGTGTTCTACAAAGATGCTTCTTGTTTTTCTACCCTATTTGCTGGCACAGAAAATTCTTTTTTGGTGGGTGGGTCACCTAATTTTTCAAGGAATAGAACAATTCTTCAGTAATTTTGGGGGGCTGAGTGGCAGTAGCACATCCCCCCATGACTGCAAGTGGCAACACTAAGTGTGGGGCCAGTCTGGTCACCATTTTGCAACACCCACAATGCTTTAGCATCATTCTGAGGCACTGTGGGAAGAATAGCGGCTTTCACCACCCCCACCTCAAATGTGGGAAATAGAGAAAATTCTGCCAAGTGACCTTCTATTTCTGGAAGGGGTGAGAAAACAAGGGAAACCTCAGGATTTTTCTCTTGGGGGGAAAAACCCCATTTGGGGACACATTTCAGCTCTACCCCAATTTTACATCTAGGAAGTTCTGACATCTAAATGCATTTATTTACAGCATTTGTAAAAGGTAAAGGACAGTTAAGTCAAATGCTACTATGGGGTGTGGCGCTTATCTCACTTTCAGGCTGAGGAAGCCAGTTTTAGTCTGCAGACAGCTTTCCGGAATATGTGGCCAGCATGGCCAAAACCGCTTCTGGCACAATGGAACACTGTGATGGAAGCCAGAGTGCATGGAAACGCTGTTTACCTTCCCACTGCAGTGGTACCTATTTATTTACTTGCACTGGCGTGCTTTTGAACTGCTGGGTTGGCAGGAGCTGGGGCAGAGCAACGGGTGCTCACTCCATTGCTGGGATTCGAACTGCCAACCTTCTGGTTTAGACCACAGTGCCACCTCCAGCCAAGAAACATTCCTCGAACCACTTCTATGTAGTCACTTGAATATAATGGGGTTAGTAGAATTTGTCCTCTTTATACTAATTGTTAGATGAGCATTTTAAGGATTCCTTTCCCCCTGTGAATTTGGTTTTTCTATGAATCCTTTCTATGTATTTGTGTTTTTTTAAAACATGATTGCCAAGCTGTTTTGTATTGAATAGACTTGCTACTCACTTTGAGGCATTTTCTTAGGGAAACAATAAATAAATGCAAATAGGCATAAAATAATTATGCAGGAGAAGGAGAAGAATTTAATACTGAAGCTTTCTCACACATTAGGGTTCCAGTTTTAGTAGCCCCTGACTCAATAGTGTGATGATAGACAGCACAGTGGGTCCTCCTGAGAAACCAAAAATTTAGGAAAAGAAAACAAAGTAGATTTTATTCCTAAATTGCTTTGAGTGAATGAAAGTTCTTTAGTGAGTTTCTTCCGCTGTACCACACTTCTTAAGTACTTTTTTCAACAGGGAGAAATAAATTGCATGTGTAGCAGAGGGAAGGGGGGAAAGAGGTGAGCTAGACGGAGAGGAATTAAAGAAACTCGGTTTACGTTGGGCCGTAACAATAATCAGCTGCCAACCAAACCTCGTACTGGGTGTGTGTTACCGCATCAGCAGCCATCCATCTTTTCTCAGTAAACAGTTGGGCAGTCATAAAACTGAGCAGCACGGCTGACTTTAACCTGGCAGATTTCCCTGCTCTTCATGTTTACGTCTCCTTAAGTATATCTTTGTCATATGGCTGCGAGGCTATTTTACAATCTCCGGTTTAATTCTCTGGCAGAACAACAGACACCTTCGCTATTGGCGTTTGCAAATGTGGAACTCACTTGTGGCCAGTCATCTTGCTCCCATTCCAACGAAAGAGTCCTCGATGAAACTTACGGATGGAGTTTGTTCTCCACCCCACCCCTGAAAACAACTTTGGGCCCCCTTCTGCTCGGAAATATTCCTAGGGAGAGATGTCCTTGACACAACTCTGTGAGTGGAGTTAATCCCCTACTGAAACAAGATGTTCTGGTCCCCTTCTCCTCAGAAATATTCCTAGGGACAGATGTTTTGAGAATGAAGCTTGCTTTCTGATAACTTCTGTGGGCTTGTTTTATCACTGACTATGCTGTTTTTTCCCCCTTGTGTGTGTTGTTTGCATGGTAGGGGTCACTGGCACAAATTGGGGCAGAAGCCCAGCAGAATTTTTATTACCGCATCTTTGCAAGGGAGGCAGGGAGAGAAAACTGGAAAAAGTTGACCCAAACTCTGGTAACCCCTTGGCCACCCCTCCCAATTCCAGTGGTCACCAGCCATCACTGTGTGTGTGTGTTTTTAATGTGTGTGTGTGCGAGCCCGTGTGTGTGCACACGGTGGGGGGGGGGACGGGACTTTTTCTTTCTTTCTGGAAAGCCAGCTTCCTGCATTCTCAGGGGTTATAAAAATGGGAATCATTTTTATTGGCAATCCACTGGAATTGTGCTGAGACAAATGGAAACGTGAAGATAAGGATCCTCAGAGGTGAAAACATACAGCTGTTGGGAATTGCTAGAGATTCTGACCAATAAAGGAAGTCACTGTTTTTCCAGGCCTGAAGTGAATTATTGGCCGAGACGGGTGTTGTATATTTATGTAAGGCTACAGCAGGGGAGTTTAAGCGCCCGTATATTGCTGAAAGAGCATCATTCACATTCAGGCTAAGACAAAAGGTGGAAATGAAGTAACATCCTGAGAGGAGAAAGGCTCACGACAGTATAATAACATTTCAAAGAGGAGGGCTGTGTGCTAGGCTGTGGGTAGGCCTCAGAATGAGGAAATGATCAAGATGCCTTGTCAGGCTTTCAAAAAAGAAAAGAAAAAGCCCAGATATACACACATTCTCGTTCGCAAAGGTGGCCTGGCTGGGCGTCCTTGGGAAGGATGTCCATTTATCTTTCAGAGAAATGCGTACACAATTACTTGCAAACTTCATCAGTGGAGTAGTGAGCAATGGGTAGGTTTGGCAGAAATCCTGAGAAATACATGCAGTGTATCACAGCATATATTACAGTTTTGCCAGGAGTCAGTTATATGTATCAGTCTAATGTAGTCTTTCCACGCTTCGCTATTAACAGGGGTAAGGGCAATAAAGTTGAAGGCATATCTTGAGCCCCAGAATGTTCTTGGTTTCAAGAGGATATCCTCTTGCAAATAATAATAATAATAATAATAAAAGCTTAACTTATCTTCCCGCCTCCTTTTTCAGGTTAAATTTGTTCTCCTGGATATCGTTCTGAATGCAGATTGGTAGCTCTCCAAGTATGAGAAGAAGTGAATGGAAGAAAGAGAATGGCTGAGAGGACATAGAAGTTTTGCACATTTTCTCATGCAAAAAGGTTGCAGGGGGGGAGTCATCTAGATATTCTCTTACACATGGCGCTTAGCAAAGCTAATTGTGCACAAAGTCCATGTATGTGTCAATGCTTGTGCAAGATTCTTTGCAATTTCACACTGAACTGTGCAAGCAGTATCCAGAGTACTCTCTGCATTTATTTACAAATATAAAAATGGGAAATGTTCATGCTCAGCACAGTTGTATGTAACATATGTGAGTGTATATATGACAGACACCCACTATCTGCACTTTCTGGAAACAATTGAAGACATTTTTGTTCTGACAAGCCTATCTATCTGGATGAATAAGGTCTTTGCTATGGGTGTCTATTTTACATTGTTGTTTAAAATTAATATTCGGCCATTTTAATTTTCAAAGTTATTTTTATTATGCTTTTATTATATTTATTATTATATTTATTTTATTATATTCTGTATTTACATTGCCTCAAGATATGTAATATAATTCACAAACATATCAGAATTTCCCACTGATATTTGAATGATTGGGAACTTTATGTAATTTGAAAAGTTTCTACAATATTCGTATTTTAGAACAACTTGTGTGGCTTACAGGATGAAAATACACACATTTACCTATTATAGCCCATTGAACATATGAAGCTTACTTCTGAGTAAACATGGCTAGTATTGCATGCAAGAATGTCAGAAATAATATTTTTTCATTAATCAATTATTTTGATTATTGTTTCCAAAAATAGCTAACATCTCAAATATTTCATGTTACTCCTTATAGGATACTCCTATTTTTTCTGTTGCTGATTCTAGTCGTCCAGTTTTGGCACAGCAATCTATTTGACGGGTTGGGAGAAAAAGCTCTCTTTAATAACCCAAACTACCTTTATGCAGCTGATTGATGGATCAGCTTTCTTTTTTACTTAGCTTTCCAAAATTACCATCCTTTATACATTAAAAAGGTGGCTATGGGAAAGAAAAAAAGCAGGTAAGAGATCTGGCATTAGTCCTCTCAGTTGCAAGGAAATTGCAAAATGTGCCCACTTGCCGACTAAGCAATTTTTGCAGTCTGCTGGGACATCCATCTTATTAATGAGCCTTGTTTATAACCCGATGCCACATTCCAGTCACCTACCCTGTTTACATCTTTGGCCCCTTTAATTAAGAGAAGAACCAGTTAAAAGAAACTAAGAAGAAATATTAATACGATCTGATTAATTCAGCTAGCAGGAGGTTATGGGGGACCAAGGTTATTATAACTTATAAAGGCAGCACAAGCAAAGCTGTGTTCATTTGTAATTTTATTAGGCGGAGCAAATTAGCGGGTTTGCGTGGCAGTGACAAAAGACCCCTTCCTATTCACACTTACCCCCTGCTGAAAGGGCCAGGAGCTGAGAGTTAGGCCCAATATTAGGCAAATGGGAGCTGATAAATCTCAGACAGGCATCTAATGAGGCTCTCCAGATTCAGAGCTGCGCTAATTTGAAAAGATTAGCTGGACTCCCCCTATCTCCCTTCCAGTATATCTGAGAAGTCCAATGAACTCGAAACAGAAATTCCGAGATGACGAGAAGAGAGAGAAAGAAAACAAGATTCAGAGATAAAACTGCAGGAATATGTGAAGGGGAAAATTCAAGAACATATGGGAAATTAAAAGCTGAATTGCAAGCAAACAGAACACAGAGAATACAGTGATTCTGTGTATGCCAAGATGATTGTGGTTCTTTAAATGCGCATACCAAAGGAATTATTATTATTATTATTATTACTTTTCATTAATTTATCTAGAAAGATAAACTGCTTAATCAGAGAGCTCTGTAAGAGGCATACATAAAAAACTGCAGATAACTATAACT
Source organism: Podarcis liolepis (assembly GCF_965112155.1). Taxonomy (NCBI): domain Eukaryota; kingdom Metazoa; phylum Chordata; class Lepidosauria; order Squamata; family Lacertidae; genus Podarcis; species Podarcis liolepis. Next base: position 31,085,024 of record NC_139569.1, read on the forward strand.
ACTTTAGAAAATATTTATTTTATTTTAGAAAAATAAATATACATAAAATAACAACTAAATTACATGTTTATTGATAAATGCTTATTGAAAATGGTCAACCAACTATTACAGAAAGTACAGCCAACCATCCTGTAAGATATGTATTTATTATTTATCCCACTATTGCAAGTTAATGAGATTGAGGACAATGTCCAAGGAGTGACTTCATGATACAGGCCAGAAGTTAATGCGTTTACTTCTATCTCCCCAAATAAACGGGTCTGTTAAGAACCCTTCCAGAAACTATGTGAACTGTGTAGATGTTAATGACCTTGCCTCTATGAGTAATGCCGAATGGCAACTACGCCAGAGTAATGCTAGTTTGCACCCATGGTGCATCACTATGGTCAATGGCTACTATCCATGATGGGAATGCCCTGACTCCATGGTCAGAGATAGTAATTCTTCTTAATACCAGTTGCTGGAAGCCACAAGAAGGGAGAGTGCTATTGTGCTCATGTTCTGCTTGCCCATTTCCCACAAGCACCTGGCTGGCAACAGTTAGAACAGGATGTTGGACTATATGTGCCAATCCAGCAGGCTCTTCTCATGTTCTTATGTTCTTACAGACATTTGTGCAACCTCCTGGTGAGCACACAAATTATTTTGCTCCCTTGTTGTCCCATTCCAGTTCCCAAAGACCCCTAGAATTCTTAAATTCTATCTTTGGAGGGGTAGTAGGGTCAGTCATACGCTACCCCTGACTTCCCCCTGTACTACCACCAGAACTGACTCAAGGTATTTTGACACCTGAGGCAAACCCCAAAATGTACTCTCCTGCAGGGAGGGTGAGTGAAGATCGACATTGGGGATGAGGGAGGAATAAAGATCTACATCAGGAACAAGGGTGGAAGGAGACAGTGGTGTAGCTAGGTGCTTGGGTACCCGGTGCAGCATGGGTGTCCTGCAGCCGGGAGCAGTGAGAGCTGCCCATGGGGGTGGAACGAGCCAAGGCAGGGTGTGCTGCGTGGAGCCTCTCCACAGTCTCCCCCTCAGCTGTAGGGTGGCTGAGAGCCAGTGTGGTGTAGTGGTTAAGAGCGGTAGACTCGTAATCTGGTGAACCGGGTTCGAGTCTCCGCTCCTCCACATGCAGCTGCTGGGTGACCTTGGGTCAGTCACACTTCTCTGAAGTCTCTCAGCCTCACTCACCTCACAGAGTGTTTGTTGTGGGGGAGGAAGGGAAAGGTGAATGTTAGCTGCTTTGAGACTCCTTGGGGTAGTGATAAAGCGGGATATCAAATCCAAACTCTTCTTCTGAGGTGGTGGACAGACAAAAGCCCCGTGTTGCTCAAAAAAGCAGTGCGGAGCTTGCAGGCAGTCTGCCCGCCGCCTCCCCCTCAGGAGAGACGCGTGGCTCAGGCACGCTGCAGGCAGCACGGTGTGGCACCCAGTGCCCCCCATCTCACCTAGCTACCATTGGCATAGGAAGGGGGTGCAGGGGGTGCTGGAGTTATTTTTTCAAAATGAAGCGTTGTGAGCCCAATTTTTTAATTTTTATTTTAAAAACATATTTTTGCCATTTTGTCACCCCCTCAGTGATGACACCCGGGGCGGAACACACCCACTACACCCCGCTTCCTATGCCACTGGAAGGAGGCCAGTAGTGTTTCCTATTCACCAAGAGGACACTGTAGGGGCAACATTGGGGAGGGGTGGGATCTGTACAGCAGATGGCAGATCCAGTCTCCAAGGAGCTGTCACAGTCCCTCCAAGTGTCCCTATTTTCCAGGGACACCCCTGATTTAGAGAAGCCATCCCAGTTTCTGATTTGATCCCAGAATATCCCACTTTTCCTTAGGATGTCCCTATTTTCATTGGTGAAATGTTGGAGGGTATGGAGTTATCCGACCATCTGAAGACAATCCTGTATAGGGGAGTGTCAGGGAACTGACACTGGAGCCAGAGGTGGAGGCAAGGCTCCCAAGTGATGCTGGAGAAGGGCCCAGCAGGGAGAGAGGCAGCTCATCAGCTGGGGAAGGAAATCAGCGTAACACCAGGGATAAAGGGGGGCAGATGGGGGAATCGGCGAGAGGGCTCCAGGACTCCTCGCCGGACACCAGCGGGGAGAGCACGGGTCCTCCGCTACCCACACCCTCCCTGCGCAGAAGACTTCCGCACAGGGAGAGTAGGAGGAGACTTGGCGTCAAGCAGCTTTTATGCTGGAAAAGGTTTAAGAAACGCCCACTGACGGATTCTGCTAACGACTGAGGCAGCCATGAAGTGAAGGGCTGTCCAGACAGAAAAGGTTTAACCAGGCATCCTAGCCAGGAGCAACCCATATTACGCACGAGCAACCCATATTATTATTACAGGGAGGTGTTTTTTTTTGTTTTTTTTTGTAAAAAAAAAAATTGTGTGTTTTTATATATGCTGGAAACTGGCCAGGGTGGCTGGGGCAAGCCAGTAAGATGTGTGGTGTATAAATAGTAAAATTATCAGTATGGAATGGGACGTCCCTATTTTCATCAGAGAAATGTTGGAAGGTATGCTGTTGCTGCCTACATGGCAGCTGCAATGCGCAACACATTCCTTGGAGGCTGGGTTTTTTGCCCCAGTGGATCCTGCCACCTGAGGCAGTTGCCTCACCTTGTCTCATGTGGTGAAGACATGCTTGGCTGAATGCACTTGCAATCGGAAACCCTGTGAGTTTAGGTTTCCCTATACAATGTCTGAATAGGACTCTAGTCAGCAACTATCTTTTCCAGATGCTGAGGCAGTATGCTTTTGCTACAGAACATTTCGGCTCCCGAACACAGAAAACCTGGAAGTAAGTGTTCCGATTTTTGAACGTTTATCGGAAGCTGAATGTCCGCTTGAGTGCAGAAAGCTGCTGCAGCCAATCGGAAGCCGTGCCTTTCTTGTCAAACATTTCGGAAGCCGAACAGGCTTCCGGAACAGAATGTTTGACAACCGAGGTTTGATTGTATCAGCAAAAAGCGTGACACCATCTAGCAGTTTAAAAGAGCTGAAAAATAAAACTTATTTTTGTTTTGTTTTTGGGAACAGTTTCTTGAATAGACTTTAAAATGCAAGTTTGTGCGGGAAACTGTTGAAAGGGAGGAAGTTAGCTCTGGGAGGTTGTCGAAATGGCGAGAGCGCAAAATCAATTTTAAGGGTGTTATATTTTGAACTATGTCACCTAAGTTTAGATAGGAAATGCAGTCATAAATGTGATGAAGAATTACAAGCATGACAAAACCATTTGACACACATGTTGTGATCATTCTTAAAACTGTGGACAGCTTCCTAGTATTGGGGGGGGAGCACCTGATGATCAACCTTTGTGTAAGGTAAGACAGCTGATGTTGGATAACATCTCACTTAGAATGCAATGGGATAAATGAGTGAGGAATGGATGAATGCAGGCAGGCTCTCAGCCTGTCAGAAATGGCAATTTTGTCACTTCCCATCAACAAAGCCTTACTAGGGATGGGGGAGACATCCGTTTAAGTTCACATTTAAAGGCGAACTTGCCTAATTCGTACTTTCCCAAACAATATGCAGAGCAAAACACAGCCATCCTTTGAAAATTGCAGTTCTTCAAATTGTTCAATGCAGTTTTCCAGCCAAGTTAATGTGGAATAAAATGCATAGGGTGAAAGGATCTACAGTACTGCTACCCCAGGCAGGATTTCAATTTAATATAAAAAACAAAGAAAGCACACAGGCAACAAATGATCTAGGCATGTCCAAATGACACATGACCATGCATGCCCGCATGGCGCCGAACCCAGAAGTAGCCCCAAAATCTTGTAAAGGCATCAGGAAAAAGGGCAGGGCAGAACAGGGTGGAGTGGGCTTATGCCGGCTCCACCAATGCACATGGGGATCCAGAACGTAATATCTGCACAAAACAAGGATTGCCTTTACATTGAAATGACCTACATTGGCTCCCAGTACGTTTCCGAGCACAATTCAAAGTGTTGGTGCTGACCTTTAAAGCCCTAAATGGCCTCAGTCCAGTATATCTGAAGGAGCGTCTCCTCCCCCATCGTTCTGCCCGGACACTGAGGTCCAGCTCTGAGGGCCTTCTGGCGGTTCCCTCACTGTGAGAGGCCAAGTTACAGGGAACCAGGCAGAGGGCCTTCTCGGTAGTGGCGCCCGCCCTGTGGAACGCCCTCCCATCAGATGTCAAAGCGATAAACATCTACCTGACATTCAGAAGACATCTGAAGGCAGCCCTGTTCAGGGAAGTTTTTAATATGTGACATTTTAGTGTATCTTTCATCTTTGTTGGAAGCCGCCCAGAGTGGCTGGGGAAACCCAGCCAGATGGGCAGGGTACAAATAAATTATGATGATGATGATGATGATGATGATGATGATGAAGAAATGCATATAGTATTGAAAATCCTACAAAAGTGCAATGTGTTAGAGCAAACTTTCTGTGTCCCAAGCAAAATTGCATGCAAAAAAAGTGTTATGAATGTCCATTCATTTTTCAAAAAATAATTTGCTGTGGAAATGTGGGGAGCTTAGCTGAAACCACACCCACCAGAACAGACCAGAGCAGGATATAGGTATTCTTTGATTGTCCCAATTTATTCAATTTGGTGATGCTCACCTCAAAAACATTATCAATATGCCTCTGAAGATATATGTGTAATTTGAGAATTATGAATTATGGAACTGAATTATGAATGCATGCATGCAAATGCAACAAAGACTGATCTGTCGCTCTCTACCTTTACATTTATCTCATGATAAAGTTCATTGTATGAAAAAAAATTAAAAAGGGATCATTGCAAGTCTTTAAAGTGGGATCTGTCAGCATTTGATTCTGCTACCTAATTGGGGTTAATGCAGGTTTGCCATGAATTTCTGTGGTCTAGTGGACAGAGAATTCAGATTGAATCTGAAAGCTTCAGAGTTCAAATCAGACAGGGTCTCCCTGGTCTCTAATCTAGCCTTCTGTGGGACCCACATTTAACCCTCATTTACAACTTGGAATTCACCTTTCTACCATAAGAGGGTCTCTTTCTCCAGAGCCTATTAACAAATGAGATGAAATCAAGACGGGGTTAGATACATTGGATATCTAACAGACATTGAAGCCCTTTTATGTTATTGCACAATGAGCACTTTTGGTCAATTACGGTAATGTTCTTTTATCTTTTTGATGTATTTTACATTTTAAATCATGTATGCTTTTATAATTGTAAGCTGTTTTGGGACATTTATAACAACAATGATATATTGCAAAATCATGGGGGGGTGTTCTCCCCCCTCTCCCCCCACAATCTCAAACAGGCTTGAAAGAATTTTGGATATTGTAAAGTTATTAATTTGGAACGATAAGTTCCAGGAGAATATATATCATATTATAATTAACATATTACAATAATGTAAATTAATTAATTGCATTGTTCTATAGCTGTATCAGTATCCTGTGTTTGTAAAATGAATAAAAGTTGTGTTGTTGTTTTTTTAAAAAAAAGTCATTTGGACATAAGAGCATTGTTGACAGTGCAAAACTGTGAAGGTTGACTTGGCAGTAAGTTCCCCTTTGTTCAATAGGATGATTGCTTTAGTTGCTTGGATTTAAAGGACAGCCAGTTTGAAGGCCATCTAAGTTGCATCCTAGTTCTGCTCTAGAACACATGTTTTGCAAGAGAAAATAAAATAACATTTGTTTATACTATAAGTGATTTTCAGAAAGAAAGAAAAAATCCCCCTTTCCCAGATTGTATCTCAAAGTCAGTCATTAAGGGGGGGGGGGGAATGGACAAAATAAGAATAGCTCTGTATGAACGCTACAATATACCGATCAACTGGTGGCCTTGGCTCTTCGTTACCTGTTTATATTTACAAGGCTAAAAAGTTTAATTGATTGTTCAATAAATTATCACTTAACAGATCAGTTTGGTCTGTGGAACAACCCACCTCTCATGAAGTTAACACACAGGATATAAATGAGTCTTCCTCAATAGGATAGAAACACGTTCCCAATGTACAGTAGGTGTGGCAATTAGTTTATTGATTTTAGGTAAATGTCTTGTTAATTATGCAGTAGGGTTAACTTCTGTCGCTAATTAACTAACTGTTTCATTAGATCAATTGCCAAAGAGAAGGGGGGGAACAGCCCACAGGAAGAAATGACCCTCTCCCAATGGACATGGGGGCAGAGCTGTTCCACGTTTCTGCCTCAAAATGTCTGCAGGTGTGAGGTTAAATTGAGATTAGCATATTGTTATGAGCTAGCTGAGGCTGGCGTGTGTTTGTGTGTATAGGTTTTCTTTCCAGGGAACGTTTCTCCAGCCTAGCTGCAGCCAACCCTGCTGCCCACGCTTCCTGATCTGAGAGAGGCTCATGGCAGGAGTTGACACTCAAGACCATGGGTAGGCAACCTAAGGCCCGGGGGCTGGATACGGCCCAATAGTCTTCTCAATCCGGCCCGCGGACGGTCCAGGAATCAGCGTGTTTTTACATGAGTAGAATGTGTCCTTTTATTTAAAATGCACCTCTGGGTTATTTGTGGGGCATATGAATTCATTCATCCCCCCCAAAAAAGATATAGTCCGGCCCCCCACAAGTTCTGAGGGACAGTGGACCGGCCCCCGGCTAAAAAAGGTTGCTGACCCCTGCGCAAGGCCTTCCTCTGAGTTTTAATGGATGTGTGGGGAGGGAACCCGGGGAGACTGCATAGGACAGGCCACTGGTGAGATTATCGATAGAATAAAAGAGAAGACACTCACAGACGCACCACAGACACTTCAAAAGTAATGTAAATCCAACAAACAAAAAACCAGGCAAACTACCCCAGAGAATTCCACAAAACCCCTTTCCTCCTCCCTTGATAATTTGGAATGCAATTTTGTTTCTCATCAATGGATGAAGGACGGTAGAAAAAGGAAAAAGAGGAATTTTTGGCACAGCAGTAAAGATGATAGTGAAGGGGAACACATTCTCAATGGAGGAAAGAGCTCCCCCCCCCCATTATTTTAAACTGATTTTTTTTATTAAAAAAAGGAAAGAAAAGAAAAGACAGCCTCCTGTAATAAAACAGTACAAGTTTGTGAGCAGTTCACATTGATGTTTACATGAAAGCCTGTTATACATAATTTTCCAAAGCTGTTTTCAATCATGCAAATGATTTTTTCCTTTTGCAATATGCTAATGCAATCTGATTTATTTCAGTTGTAAAAGTTAATTACAATGTGTTTGTGAGTCCCTAAAGATGATGTATTAAATGTTTATAACCAGGATTATTAAAATGTCCTGTCTCGATTACAGTGCTTCTCTTTCAAACACTAGAACTAATTGTAGCCTTAAATCACAACAACCTCGCCATTAAAATTAACACAAGGGCAACATTGCATAATTTTAATTAATTTTAATTTGGCCAAAGCAAATTAATTTTTGTTTTCTGGAAGGACAGCTAAACTATTCTGCAAGCCATTTCTGGTGAGCGTAGAGTTCACAAAGGTCCTCCCCTCCCCCCGCATGCAACGGCACTTTTATCTCTTTAATTTGTTCCACTGTTGCATATTTATTATTCGGCTCCCAACACAGCATCTAGCCTTCCTGCAGTTATTATATTCATATTAGCAACCATCTTGCTTTGTACCCAAGCAGTGGCGTAGCGTGGGTTGTCAGCACCCGGGGCAAGGCAAGTAATTTGCGCCCCCTAACCCGTGGATTTTAGTAGGGGCAGAGAGCTGCGAGTGCCAGTGCGCCCCCCCAGATGTTGCGCCCGGTGCGGCCAGCCCCCCCTACACCCCCCACGCTACGCCACTGTACCCAAGTAAAGAGGGTGAAAAAGCGAAAAGAATGTTGCATACTCATATGGCCTCACAACCAAGTGATTGGAAGGACAACCTGTACCTGTTGAACCAGCAAAGATTAGATGAGCTTCAGGGGAAGTTTAGGGTAGTGGCCCACACACAACTCTTTATTTTTGGCCCCACAGATGTGGAATGATAGGTAGATAATTAGTAGGTAGGCGATAGATCTTCTTTTCTCACTTCATCACCTATTAGGGATAATAGGAGATGAAGTGAGAAAAGAAGATCGTAAACTATTGGTGTATGCCACGACTGTCGCTAGGATTCTGGTGGCCCAAAAGTGGAAATCCCAGGAGATCCCAACTTTAATGGAGTGGCAGACAAAATTATTTGAGTATGTAGAATTGGCGAAAATGACCTATAAAATTTGAGACCAAAAAGTGACAAAGTCTGAAGAGGAGTGGGGTAAATTTGTTGCGTACATACGAATTAACTGCAGAATAATAATAATAATAATAATAATAATAATAATAATAATAATAATAATAATAATAATAATTTATTTATACCCTGCCCATCTGGCTGGGCCTCCCCAGCCACTCTGGCGGCTTCCAAAAAAACATTAAAATACTGCAATACATCAAACATTAAAAGCTTCCCTAAGCCTTCAGATGTCTTCTAAAAGTCTGGTAGTTGTTGTTCTCTTTGACATCTGGTGGGAGGGTGTTCCACAGGTAGGGTGCCACTACCGAGAAGGCCCTCTGCCTGGTTCCCTGTAACTTGGCTTCTCGCAGTGAGGGAACCGCCAGAAGGCCCTCGGTGCTGGACCTCAGTGTCCGGGTTTAAAAACTGTAGCAGGGCTAACATAAATCCTGTGAATAGAGGGTAAAGAAGAATCTGTAAGAGAAGATGTAAATTAGGAAAACCGAAGCAGGGAAGGAGGGAAGTCCGTGTGCGAAACTGTGCAGGGTAAATAAGATGATACAAAACGTTGAATGTAAAAGTTTAAGTTTTATTTATGTTTGTGAAAATCAATAAAAAGCATTTGGAAAAAAAAGTAGGTAGGTGATATAGTTTTGTTCATGATCCCCCCCCCCTTTCATACAAAGCTATTTAAAAATGGAAGGAGACAGCTGGCTAAATGAGCAGGCTGTATTCTCAGTCCCTCTTCTGCACCTTTTTATGTGTTATATCCAGTGCTACTCAGAGTAGACCTTTTGCAGTTAATAGCATTTCAGTGTGTCTTCTCTGAATATGACTCAGTTGGATCTATATTCATTTGCATTGCATGTGTGTCTATCTATATGCCATATCATTTTTAAATTTTATCACTTAAAGGTAATGTTGTCAACTGCCTTGGAAAAGCATTCATTCTGAAGGCGAGAAATACATAAATAAATGAAAATGAGCAAAATATGAGTAAACAAACAAACTAGGCGGAATATGCAACTTGACTTCATCCAAATTCCGGATAGAGAGAACCCAACCTGAGTTTTCCGTGTTAGGTATGGGAGATGATCCTGTAAATGTGCAAAATGTGTTGCTGCACGTCTTCTCGTGTGACGTCATCAGAACTTTGCTGTTTACCAGCATTACACTACTGACATTTTTCCACCAAATGGTTAGACTACCTATTTGTGATTGTTCCATATGCTTATAGCAGCTTATCCAATGCCCAAGCTATTTTATAACTTTCTCAACAAATGCTATTACTCAACACAGGCTGTGTTCTTGTAGGTAGCAGGGTTTTACCAACCAAATACCAATTAATCAACTAGTGTTCGAGTTGATTAATCTACTCATTGAATCTATTTCAGGTTGCAGCCCCATTATAACTACATAGTTATAAAAAAATTAATATTATAGCAAATGGAAGGATTTCCCATAGTGGCATCATCATCATCATCATCATCATCATCATCTCTCTCTCTCTCTCTCTCTCTCTCTCTCTCTCTCTCTCCCCCCGTGTGTGTGTGTGTGTGTGTGTGTGTGCAGTCTTAATCGGCACCATTGATTCTGAAAGTGACCTGAGACTATACACTTCGCCATCGACACTGTCCTCATTCAAAGGGAAGTGGAAAAGATTAATGAAGGTGCAGCCTGGTGTGGACTCCCAATGACTGGGGTGATAAATCTCACTTGGAACAAACATGCCAATAAGGAGACTGGCATCTTCCCGGCCTGTTTGCTTGCTGCCTCCAAAGGCAGCCATTGAGTGGATGAATGCTTCCGGCTACATCACTATTGTTGGGGAGGCAATGGGAAGGAGGGAGAAAGAAGGAAAATTATATGGACCCAAGTGCATTTATCCTCCCCCATGGCTCACTGAGAATGGGTTCATTTATATTTTACAGATATTATGGCCTAGCAGGACTGATTCTATATGTCACAAGGGCTGACTGGTCTGTTTCAAGTTTCTGAATTGAGAGGGCAAGCTTTTCCTTGCCAAATATCATTCTTTGGGTGGGTGGGGGAGTGGGGGGAATCCTTGCTCCAAATAAATGAGCACCCTGGAACATGAGAGCAAGTTCAAGATGGGCTAAAGCAGGAGTGGAAACCAGGAGTTGGAGGTTTCCCATAGGAATCTGCTTCCTTGGAGGTTTTTAAGCAAAGGTTGGATGGTCATCTGTCACACATGCTTTAGCGAAGAAGGTAGATTTAATTATATATACCAGGGGTGGGGAACTCTGGGCCTAGGGCTCAAAGGAGGCCTTCTAGGGCTCTCTAGCTGACCTATAGTTAAAGCCATGGTTTTCCTGGTAGTGATGTATGGAAGTGAGAGCTGGACCATAAAGAAGGCTGATCACCGAAGAATTGATGCTTTTGAATTATGGTGCTGGAGGAGACTCTTGAGAGTCCCATGGACTGCAAGAAGATCAAACCTATCCATTCTTAAGGAAATCAGCCCTGAGTGCTCACTGGAAGGACAGATCCTGAAGCTGAGGCTCCAATACTTTGGCCACCTCATGAGAAGAGAAGACTCCCTGGAAAAGACCCTGATGTTGGGAAAGATGGAGGGCACAAGAAGAAGGGGACGACAGAGGATGAGATGGTTGGACAGTGTTCTCGAAGCTACAAACATGAGTCTGACCAAACTGCGGGAGGCAGTGGAAGACAGGAGTGCCTGGCATGCTCTAGTCCATGGGGTCACGAAGAGTTGGACACGACTAAACGACTAAACAACAACAACAAGCTGACCTCCAGAACTCCCCCCCCCACTTACAAATCACATACCCTCCAACATTTGTCCAATGAAATTTGGGGCATTCTAAGAAAAAATGGGATATTCCAGGATCAACCTAGAAACTGGGATGACTTCTGTAAATCTGGAAAATAGGGACACTTGGGGGGCCTGTATTTCAATTGAATGTCTCCCCCGCCCTCTGCCTCCAATCTATGAACTATGAGCAACCCAGTTCCATCCAGGTGGTAAATATATGAAGCTTGTAACATCAAGAGTTTGGGGAATGAGTTTGCCTCAGGGCAGGGACTGCATTTTTATTTATTTTTAGTGATTTTTTGAAGATGCTCTAGGAGCTTTTTCCAGCTGAAGTGTGGGGTATAATTGCTTTAAGCACACAAACAGTGGCAGAGACCACTATGTTGATACCCCTCACTGTTTTCTATGAGGCTCTGTGACAATGCTAAGCATTTCCTTCCCTTCCCCATGTCACACAGTGCCCTCCAATTTATAATTTAATCTTAAAATGATGTTTTCCTTGATGGGAAGATATTTCCTTTTACTTTCCTTGTGACTACAACAATGCCTGGGTTTGCCTGGCAAGCCTACAGATAAGTTCATAACATTTTGCACAATGAGTTCTTCAGCCCCGTGTTAACCCATTTGTGTGTGTGGAGGTGGGAGGGGAAGTCAGAGCGTAATTAAAATTTGCATTGTTCTCTGATACCCACTCACGTTAAAGAAAAACATATAGGCAATCAACGACCTTCCTTTTTTTAGCCAAAGGTGCGTGTGACCAGGGAGACCTTTCCAACTGGGGTTGTAAAAAGTCCTGTGATATTAGATAAGACCTATTCTCCATAGAAGGAGATAAGCAAATGAAGGAGATGATAGATATCTTGCCAGCGAGACTAGAGTTCCTAGACAAACATATCTGGTGGTAGCTTTGATTGTGGCTCACATATCTGTTTTTCCTGCGTTTCTCTGATTATAAGTAATATTATTGTAGTCACCCAAACTAAAATTGGAACCTATACTTCAAGGGCGATCCTTCCCCCCGCCCTTATTGATATCTGACCTTAAAAGGTTATCAAGGATTTAAATGCAATTTCCCCCCTCTTCCTGACACCTTCATTGTGGTGGTAATCTCAGCCGCTGCCATGAATTGTGAGAAGGAACTTTAGAAAATAATAATAAGAAGAAAGATGGTCTGAAAATCCTACAATTGTTCTGTTCTAAATTGCAAAAAAAATTCTCATAGGAAAAACATCTCTTTTGGAGGAGTGGGTGTGTGAATATTGCCATGGTGTATGGATGAAATTGACTCTCTCTCTCTCTGTCTCTCTCTTTCTCATGTTCTGCAAAGTGACTGTTTGGCACGGAAGGAGAAGTGGACTGTCATGTTGAGATGAATCACACCCTTGGAATTTACCCACGACATGGGTTGAAGACAGGGGGCCAGGCACTGCAAGAATCCAAATGTGTATTCTCAAAACTAGAGTAATCTGCTTCCAAAGATCCCCACTCATGGCCACATTGACACCCCCGCTTCCCTTCTTTCTCTCCGCAGTTTGCATTTCTGCTTTGTGTCTTGTCACCCAAAATGTAAACAATTCTGGGGAGTTCAGAAAGAGTGATGAGGGGGGCATCTGCATCAGGCGGAGGATGAGATGCCATTTCCTGGTGTTTCTTTCCACTGTCCACAATGAATGGGAATGTTCCAAGCATACAAACTTTCATGGGGATGGATTCCAGCTCCCTTGGCATTGCACTTTTTAGGGTGGGGTGCGGGAATATTCGTGCAAAAGCATTATGGGATGCTGCATTTCCTTCTCCCTACCTAGGAATGGGGGAGAAATTCAGTTCAGTTTGAGCTGAATCATAGAATTATAGAATTGCAGAGTGGGAAGAGACCCCAAATGTCATATAGTCCAAACCCCTGTAATGAAGAAATCTCAACTAGTTCATATATGGCAGGTGGCCAGCCAACCTCTGCTTAAAAACCTTCAAGGGAGGAGAGTCCACCACCTCTCGTGGGAGTCTGTTCCACAGCTCTTATTGCCAGAAAGTTCTTCCTAATATTGAGTTGGAATCTCCTTTCTTGTAACTTGAATCCATTGGTTTGGATCCTAGCCTCTAGAACAGGAGAAAACTGAAGAAGTGTGCATGCACATGAAAGCTCATACCAAGAACAAACTTAGTTGGTCTCTAAGGCCCTACTGGACAATTACATATATGTTTCTAGGAGAAAACAAGCTGGCTTCATCCTCTCAAGTGACAGTCCTTTAGATATTTGAAGATGGTCATCATATCTCCTCTCCAGACTCTCGGGACTCTTCTCCAGGCTAAACATACCCAGCTCCTCAACCGTTCCTCATAAGGCTTAGCTTCCAGATCCTTTATCATCTTGGTTGCCTTCTTCTGCACATGTTCCAGCTTATCAATATCCTTAGACTGTGGTGCCCAGAGATGGACAGTACTCCAGCTGTAGTCTGATGAAGGCAGAATAGAGTGGTACTATTAATTCCCTGATTGAGACACTATACTTCTGTTGATGCAGCCTAGAACAGCATATTTTGAGAAACCGATGCTGGGTCTTAGTAATCGCAGCATCTTTTTCTAAGTGCTCAGCTAAGTCTATCTAATTCTCACTTTCTGAAACAACATGAGAACCAAAATAGAGTCATCCGTTGAAATCTGCACTTATTCAGAAGTTGTGATGCAGTTCTCTTGTCAAACATTGTTCACAGATATGCATGTATTAGGGGAAAGTGTGAATATATATATATATATATATATATATATATATATATATATATATATATAATTTTACTATTAAAATAAAATAAAATACAAAAATTACATTATATTAAGAGAAATTGCTTCCAAAAATGTATGCATTTGTCAAAAGTGAATGCAAAAATGTGTTAATTGGTAGAAATTTGCTATAAAATGCTTCAGAATTTTCATGACATGCTTTAAAAAACAAATAAATGCGGAGGACTGAATTTGAACCTGGAAAAAAAGAGAAAGTAAAAATAATAATAATGAAATTGACAGATTCTTCAATTACTGTTTCTACACCCATCAAATGATTGGCTTGTTTGTTGGCTTGTTTGTTCCCTGACCTGCCTATTCTAGAGTGGAAATGTATTTTGTATCAAGTGAACACAAAGGCAAGCAAAATGCAATTAATGGTTTTTTGTTAATTATAGGGGCTGAGGGGAAATTCATTTGGTTCACACTGGAATGTGGACTTACTTACTTTACACTCTGAAACAATGTATGGACCGAAACACTGTTATCCTTCAAAATTTGCACTTCTCCAAATTTTGCAGTGCAGACCCTAAGCAGAAACATGTCAAATATAGCATATACTAGGGGGACATGTGCATACAGTGGCGTAGCGTGGGGGGTGCCAGGGGTGCCGACCGCACCGGGCGCAACATCTGGGGGGGGGCGCGAGTCCAGAGGGAAGGGACAAGTTCCTTCCTCCGCCGGGCTCCCCGCCGCCACCGCCAGCCTTGCGCCCTAGCGCGCGCGCCCCCCACCGTCGCTGTGGCTGCGCTCCGCTCACTGCTCGCAGGAGGAGCAGCCGCTGCAGCAGCGCCGACGCCGCCACCGACGCCTGGCCGGGCACGGGCAGCCTCTGCACCCTGCCGCCGCCGCCATCCCCTCGGCCCAGCCACAGGCGGCGGCTGCTTCTGCCTCCATCCTCCTCCGGGCAAGCAGCGTTGTTTGCGCGGCAACTCGCAGGTTAGGGGTTGGGGGGGCGCAAATTACTTGCCTTGCCCCGGGTTAGGGGGCGCAAATTACTTGCGTTGCCCCGGGTGCTGACAACTCACGCTACGCCGCTGTGTGCATAAAATGTATACATTGATGAAAATAAAAAAGATGCATTATTTTAGTGCCCTGGAGGAAACTGAGCAACAGATTCTTCTGAAGAGATGCAGGAATGGTGAGCAAATGGTGGGAGAGAAAATAACACTCCCTGCATCAAGAGGTTGGCACCAGTTTCTGCAGAGCCTCCAGGAACGGGGCAGAAACAGTGTCAGCCAACAGCACCAAGCTTCAGAAATGAAGACTCACACTTTATACGTGGGTGCCTTTGTGGGATCACACACAGGGCTACAGTTCCCAGGGAACTTACTAGAAATAGGGGGCTGGCTTGCTTCTCAGTAATCAAGTTTCTTGCTGGGAGGTGGGGCCAGTCCCAATTATATATAGGGGGTGGAGCCGAGAACAGCCAGGCAGTTGGATCTGGAGATTCACCCTCCCTACCCTCCCTTGGTTTAATGTTTTCCTGTTTGCAGGTTAACTTTTTCTTCCTGTTTAGCGGGCACTGCTGCGGTCTTTGACTGGTTGCTGTTGAAGGATCAGGAAGAAATTTTCGTGCATTGGCAGGTTTTGTCTTCCTCGTAGCAGTTCATCACAACTTTGGCGGTTATGGCCTTGGGTAGAATCTTTTAGTCTTTTCTTACCTATAATGGGGGGGGGGGGCGTGAAGTGGTGATTCACCCCCCTGCGGCGCCGATTCCAGGGTCCCCTCTTAAAGGGATTATATAGATATGGGTATCACTGGCCATACACTGAAAGGTCGTCAGTGAACTACCCTATGTGCGGGGATATGGGCTTGGCTGCCTGCTACACTCGCAGAGCACCCCCACATCCCATTTACCCTGATGTGCCCCAGTTCCCCCCAGCTGGGGGGCTGGGAGGGATACATCCCAAGACCTAAGCCAAGGTGGAGGAACAGGGGTGCGGAGGGAGCGGACCGCCCCCGGCACCACTATTCCAGTAGGGTGCCATCATGGTGGCCCCCCTGGACACACTCTGCACCCCCCCCCGTGTGCGCCAGGTGCCCACAGGCAGCCTGCCACGCCCTCATAATGTGTGCCATGCCCCTGGGATGCACATCACGCCCCATGGGGGGCAACAGCCACGCCCCCAGTAGTGGAGCATGCGGCTTCGCCACTGGTGCTGTGAGAAGAAGAACTTTCTGCTGTCTGTCCCAAATCTTCCAACATTCAGTTTAAGAGTCAAAAGGCCCCCAGCCATAAAACAAAAGTGTAAAACACACCCAACCGTTCCTCGAAGGAGGATTTTCATTAACTGCCTAAGTAGGCCCCAATTCCTGATCACCAACTTGTTGATAAGGTTGCCTGGGGGAGTTCTAACTCATGCTTAAATATTAAAAGGGTAGCCTTCTTTAAATTATAGAAGCAAGCATATGGTCCAATTCATGGTTGTTTTTTTAAAAAAATGTTATTAATGATGAAAAGTAAAGACTTAAAGCCTTGCTATGCTAAGTCTCTCTCAGCATTAACTTTACATCCGTTTCTTTAAAAAAAAAAGCAGGAAAGAATGAAATCATATGGTTTTAATAATATTTTACAGAACATATAAGTACAGGTTGTAACCATATGTTTCCTCATTGCCTGTTCAGAAATATCTGCGCTAGATGTATAAAACAGCCAGCTTACCCCAAGTCCTCTTAACAAAATATTTAAGCTAACGGGTATTATATATTGGAGGGAAGCATTATGTTTGGATCCCACGAGCAACGGTGTGCACCTTTGTTGGCTTATCTAAATAGCATAGTCATTCTTTAATTTGAGAGGAGCCAAAATATCTACTTTCCTGTCTATTAATCATTGAAAGTGTGTGTGTGTGTGTGTGTGTGTGTGTGCGTGTGTGCGTGTGTTAGGAATGGGGATAACTTTTTAAGTTCACACTTAAAGCCAAATCTATCAAATTCACCTTTTCTGAAACAACATGAGAACCTAAACATAGCTATACTTCAAAATTCTTATCCAAATTTTGGGACACAGTTCTCTAACCAAACAGTGTTTACAAACCTGCATACATTAGGGCAGGCATAGGCAAACTCGGCCCTCCAGATGTTTTGGGACTACAATTCCCATCATCCCTGACCACTGGTCCTGTTAGCTAGGGATGATGAGAGTTGTAGTCCCAAAACATCTGGAGGCCCGAGTTTGCCTATGCCTGCATTAGGGGGAAGTGTGCATTACAAAAAGGAATGTATCAATGAATAACATACCAAAATGCACTGTATCAGGAGAAATGGCTTGCAAAAATGTGTATGTAAGTCAAAACTGGATATGGAAATGTGTTCATTAGGAGAACTTTGGACAAATAGAATTCACATTAATAATAATAATAATAATTCCTGGTGGGAGAACTGTTATACTCAGGGCCTGCTTGCTGGCTTCCCATAGGCATCTATTTAGCTGGCCACAGGGAGAATAGGATGCTGAACCAGATGGGCTGACCTGAACCAGCAGGGCTTTTCTTAACTTGTGGCTTACACACAGGAAGCTGTCTTATATCACATCAAACCACTGGACCATGTAGCTCAGTACGGGCAACACTGACTAGCAGTGGCTCTTCAGGATTTCAGAGAGCGGTCTCTTCCACTGCTACCTGGAGATGCCATCAGGGACTGGATATGGGTCCTTCTTCAGGAAAGGCAGAGGCTCTGCGACGGATCAATGGTGTTTTCCTCACAGTACTCCACAGCGTATTTTACCACACTTAAAAAGAGTTTAACTCACTCATCATTTTAACTCAGGTCCTGCTTTTCCCCCTTGTTCAGTCACTTCATCTTAAGATTCCCCGGAACTTACATATTTACATATCAGTGATCCAAGAATCCCTCTTTTCTTCCTGAGAGGCAAAAAACAAGGAAACAATCAACCCCAAATTAGCAAGGCAATCAGCATGCAAAAGGCTCCTCATTTAATAAGTGCTAACTTTTATTTTGCTAATAGGCTTGGAAAACAATAACACCATGTCCATGATACAATTTGATTAAATTGGCTTGGATGGCTTGGGGAGCTGTAATATGATTAAATGTCTGAGAGCTTGCTTTTTCTGTGGCTGATGGACAGATTCCTTCCTTCCATATTCCCTTCAGGGACCAAGTTTTGTGATGGTGTTAACCATTTCGAGGAACAAATCCTCTCGCCCCCGCCACCCACATCTCGCTGTGGGGACCATTAATCTAAAGGAATGGGGCCGACTTTCCTTCCTTTTTTTTGAAAGAGCTGCACACTCTCCTCCCTGCTTTCTCTTGCAGGAAGCTTTTTATTTTCAAATGTGAAATAATAACAATGCTTAATGTCTGTGCAGTGCTATGGCTTGCCCAAATCACTTAGCATCCACTCATTGATCAGCACAGTGCGCTCAATGTGGGGCTGCCCTTGGGCCTGATCCAAAGGCTCCAGGTGGTGCAAAACACTGTGGATAGACTGTGGATTGGGAAAGCCTATCGCCAGGACATAACTCTGGTGCTCAGAAGCTTGCACTGACTGCCCATATGCTACCAGGTGAGGTTCAAGGCTCTTGCATTACTTTACAAGGCCCTTAATAACTTGGGTCCAAGATACCTCAGGGACCACCTGACCTCTTAAATTCCTGCCTTTTCAGTAAGGTCTTTTTTGGGGTGTCACTGTCAGTGGTCCCCCATGGCTTGGATGCAGGAGCTGCACATTCTATATCGTGGACCCTAAATTATGGAACTCCCAGATGAAGTCAGACAGTTCCTTCGCTCAGGAGTAGAGAAAGGGGGTGCGGTAGGGGCGAATCGCCCCAGGTGTCATCCTGAGGGGGGTGACATTCGGCGTGCCACCCACCCTCCTGTGACTCCCAAACCTCCCCTGATGGGCCAAGGGAGGAGCTACACCGCTTTGCCAGTGGCCTTCCCCCTTCGTTTTGACAGCTTCAGAGTTGGGGAGAGTTGTGGGTGGGCAGCTAGCCCCCACATGTGGCTAGCCCCCCCCCCGGGTGGCTAGCCTCGCCCCCAGGTGCCCGCTCCAGGTGCTGGAGCACCTAGCTCCGCCTCTGCCTTTGCTGTTGAGCTTCCAGCACCTACTGAAAACCTACATAGTGATTTAGCAGTTAAATCCCTTTTCCTAGACAGCTCTGGGAGTTGTAGCTGTGTGAGGGGAACATGGGTCTCCTAACAACCCTCAGCACCCTTGGCAAACAATAGTTCCCAGGATTCCTTGGGGGAAGCCACAGCTGTTTAAAGTGGCACAATGCTGCTTTAAATGTATAGTGCAGATGGGGCTTTAGTTAAATGTCTGCAAGCCTGTAAATAAAGAATCATTGCTGGGGGATTTCTAGAAGTCTAGAAGTCCCAGCTAAGACCACACCTTTTATCTGTGCTTGTGCTGAAGACCTTCAGATTGTGTTACAGTTAAAATATCCATCTCTCTCATGGAACCTGATCTGAAAATGTTTTTAAACTTGGCAGAACTTTGCACTAGCCTCAGGATACTTCCCCCTCCCTCTGCATGTGACCTCATACTTCAGGCCTGGTGGTATCAAGTAGGCATGTCTCTACTGGTAAACTTTGGAGGTCTTGCCATTCTCGCAGTAGAAGAAGAAGAGAGAAGAAGAGTTTGGATTTGATATCCTGCCTTTCTCTCCCTTTAAGGAGTCTCAAAGCGGCTAACATTCCCCTTTCCCTTCCTCCCCCACAACAAACACTCTGTGAGGTGAGCGGGGCTGAGAGACTTCAAAGAAATGTGACTAGCCCAAGGTCACCCAGCAGCTGCATGTGGAGGAGAGGAGACGCGAACCCGGTTCCCCAGATTACAAGACTACCACTCTTAACCACTACAGCACACTGGCAGTACAAAGCAAAACTCACGTTTCCAGACGTGCAAATTCTCTTGTGCAGATGAGGCGACCAAAGTTGATGTTGAAACGTTGGCATGACTCCATCTTAGGCATTGCAAGCTTCACTCTGTCCCCTTGCAGCTTTGAACCCCTGACTCTATTGAGCATCCGCAAAATGTTCAGGTGAGATGAGCAATCGTTTGACTGGAAAGGCTGCCCTGGTGGCAGGGGCAGCTATAGAGCTGCCATTGTACTAATCTTTGGTGTGGTTGCATTTGGTACACTGTGTACCGTTCTGGTTGCCTCGCCTCAGAAAAGATATGGCAGAGTTGGAAAAGTTCCAGAAAAGGGCAATCAAAATGATCAAGGGGGTGAAGCAACTCTCCTATGGGGAAAGGCTGTAGCATTTGGGACTGTTTGGGTCAAAGGGAGATTAGGGGCGACTTGATTGAAGTTGTAAAAATGATGCACAGCATGGAGAAAGTGGATAGGGAAAAGCTTTTCTCCTTCTCTCATAACACTAGAACTCATTGGCTTCCAATGAAGCCGAACATTGGAAAATTCAACACTCTTGGGAAGAAGCTCTTTCAAATGAAAGAGCTTCTTCCCATGGGAGACAGTGATGGCCACCACATTCATCAAGGATAAAGCTATCCATGGCTACTAGCCATGATGGTTATGCTTGCTCTCCATGGTCAAAGGCAGTGAAGTTTCTGAACACCTGTTGCTGGAAACTTCAGGAGGAGAGGGTGCTCTTATGCTTGGGTCCTGCCTGGCGGTTTTCCACTGAGGTATCTGGCTGGCCACTGTGTGAGCAGGATGCTGGTGTAGACGGGCCATTGGCCTGACCCAGGAAGCTCTTCTTCCATTCTTATGTTCTGAGTTTGACCATAGTGTTTTAAATGCAACAGGTTCAAGCTCATTTTCCTCTGCTAACTCAGCACTGGCAATTCTGGGAACTGTCATTTTTGAGGGTGCCATAGAGTTTTTAGGAGACACATTTTCCCCTCCCACTGCTACAATTCCCATAGTTCCCCATGAAAAGGGATTGTTAAAGCACTCTGGGTATTGGAGCTTTGTGAGGGGAGGAGCAGGAATCTCCTAACAACCCTCAGCACCCTTAACAAACTACAGCTCCCATAATTCTTTTGGGGAAGCTACGACTGTTTACATTGGCATCGCAACACTTTACATGTGTGGTGGGAACATGGCTGCAAAGTGTGTGTGTGTGTGCGCGCGCGTGTGCGTGCGCGCGCCTGCATGCATGCATAAACCAGAGGCATTTGTCATACACCAGTCTCCCCAGAGCTAATAAATGGCTTGCATCAAGTTAACTGCACAATTTGCTAATAATAGTTGTTGATGTGATCCATGAAAATCATTCTGGCAGTCTAATTTTTTTGGCAAGCGTACAAATGTTTTATGAAGCACATGTGGCCTGTGAAAAGTGGTCAATGCAAAGGTAATCCTTCTCCCTCTCCCTCTTGCTCCCCCTGGCCAAAAATGAGAGAGGTGAACATATGAATTGTTCTTCTTCTTTCTTTGTTCATAACATTGGAGGCCGATTTTCATGGCATGAGAAGCAAAGGGTTTCTGATGGGCGTGTGAGATTAGGAATCATCATCATCGCAAAAATAAAGGTCACCTGCCGGCTCAGAACTCTTTTACCTTCCCTTCATATTTCAAGATATTTTGCCCAAACCTGTGCTGAAATCTGCCCTCCGCTTTCTCAAAATTTTTCTTCCCCAGCAAAAGAAGCTTCCCCTTTACTGTCTCATTCTCATAGCACTAAAAAACAAAAATCTGTGGGAGCTGGGTTTTGAGCTTATTCTTGTGGGATGGCTGAGGGTGGCACAGGCTTTTTTAAATCTTTCTTTCCAGTAAAATTCATTAAACATTCATCTCCCCTTTGATATTTAGTATTTATTTTCTCATTACAGTCATACCTTGGTTTTCGAACAGCTTAGTTCTCAAACGTTTTGGCTCCCGAACGCCACAAACCTGGAAATGACAAACTAATTTTGCAAACTAATTTTGGAAGCCGAACGTCCGATGGGGCTTCCGGGGCTTCCGACTGGCTGCAGGAGCTTTGGTTTCCAAACGTTTTGGAAGTTGAACGGACTTTCAGAATGCATTCCATTCGACTTCCAAGGTACCACTGTGCTTGACAAACAATGGTTAGAAAAAACAATTTAGGTAAAAAATTCAGTTCCCATTTCAAGTGCAAAATTCATTGGTATCCAAAGACATGTGAATACGCTCCTATTTTTTGTGGGGTATTTGGTTAACTTTAAGGGGATTCTGTTAGCACCTGTCTGGACATTTATCAGGGATTTAAATCTTCACATTCACCTCAAAGTCTGAGGCAAAAAAAAAAAATGGTGTCAGATTTGGTGGTATCCAAAGGCTGGTGAATGAGACAGAATGATAGTTCAGCACGCACACGCACACACATACTCCCAGTGTTGGACTGCCCAATAGGTAGATTAAGCACCATCAAAGCAGGGGTACCAGAGACAGTGCAAGAGAGAATATGTGTGTATATATATATATATATATATATATATATATATATATATATATGATATTTGATATTTCAAAAAACATAGAAGTAGGGGATGTCCAACTAAAGTAGATCGAAGTAATATGAGGAAATCAGATCCTCTCACGTGTCACAATAAATATTTGGTTTATTATTTATATCTTCTCCTGAATTACCGTATATGTACTTGCTTCATTGTTGTTTTTCATATACATACATAAAAATAGTGGCTTGCACTCTTTATAAAGATTTGAGGAGTGAGGTTATTACTCCTCTATTATTGTCCATGCCGAGTCGCTCAACAATTGCTACTGTGTCCTCTCTTCTAGCAGATCAAGATGATCAGGTGACAGCAAAAACTGCAAGGTTTTTAGTGGGGGAAATTAGAATAGGATCTATTATTTGATTATTGATGTAAACCCCCCCCCCAATTATATAGTTAAGTTTTCACCTTTATCTTCAGTACTTTTTTTTTTTCCTCTGGCTACTGGCTGATGCAAATAAAGATTCTCCGGATTCTACATATACATAAAAAATAGTGTATGGTGTATATTTTTATTTCACTTTTAATTTCAGGTTACTGAGATAAGTGGCAGAACGAACATAGCCAAAAAAATATTTAATTTTATCGTTTAGTATTGTTCTTAGTTTGTATTATGTATGCGGGCACCACAATCTTTTCGCTGTTTAGGGCCTCTCAGAGTCTTAATCTGGCCCTGTTACCATGCATGCTTAACTACAGCCTGATATCAAAACTACAGACTCTGCCCTGCCATCGGTAGACGTCTTACGTAATGATGAGGAGGCTAAAGATTTTTCTGCTAAGAGTGAATGAGCTGTTAATGACTATAACCTGGAAGGTATAGTCAGACAAGGTGTTTTGGGGTATACTGCTCTTCATGCCCATTATTTCCCCTGCCATTACGCACTATGCAATCACTGACACTCCGAAGGGGTGTAGTTCAACGGCAAGATTGAGCAACGTGCTAATGATAGGCCTCGTGGTGATAAAACCAGAGGTTAGTGGTCATGAGAAATGTCAATACATCATCACCACCACCCAGGAAATTGAAGTCTATCTTAACTGGTATTCAGCATGAGTAACTATACTGTCTACTCAGATGGAACGGATGACGGGAAATCACGTCCTTGCAGTCCAAAGACAAAAAAGGGTTGCGCTGGGGGGAAGGAAGAAGAAAAGACATCCTGTGTTGTTCGGGCTGTTTCACTTAAATGATGTTTCTAAAGAACAGAGTGAAGAGTAAATGCATCCAGAGGAGGGATGGATGGAACCATCTATTCCTGGTCCATTCCAGCTTCACATCAGTTTAATCCCTTCTGTCCCATTCCCACACCCATACAAATAGAGTTGTACGTGGTTTTTGAACAGCTTAGCTCCCGAACATTTTGGCTCCCGAATGTCGCAAACCTAGAAGCATCTGAACATGGTTTGCGAACTATTTTTGGAAGCCGAACGTCTGACAGGGCTTCCGCAGCTTCTGATTGGCTGCAGGAGCTTCCTGTAGCCAGTCAGAAGCTGTGATTTGGTTTTTGAACATTTTGGAAGTTGAACGGACTTCCGGAATGGATTCTGTTCAACTTCCAAGGTACGACTATTATTTATGTATTTATTTATTTTCTGAATTTTTTCTCCAAGTAGTTCGAGATGGCTTGCTTGGCTCTTACCCTTATTTAATTCCCACAAGAACCCTGTGAGGTAACTTAGGCTGAGAAGTAGATACTGGCCCAAGGTCAACCAATGAGCTCCATGGCCGAGTGGAAAGTTGAACCCTGGTCTTTCAGGTCCTAGTCTGCTACTATTAGCACTGCATAACACTGCAAAATGGGGGGGGGGGGAGTATTAATTGTGTATACTTGTTGAGGGAGGAAGATATAACCCTTCTCCCTCTGCTACTGCCGTTTTCTCTATTTTTTCTCCTCAGCTGAAAAACAATCCCGCAAATATAGCAAAGCATCTGAACACATTTCGCAGCATGAAACCCTCAGCAGGACATCAAAATACCATGCTAGCTTCATGGGGAAATTATTTTCCTCGTTTCACTTTTTACTTTTACGGCTTTTCCATAATGCTGGGGATCCACCTCCCCGTCTCCAATGAGTTGCTCTCTCCTTTTGGCCTAACGCTTTGCACGCGGACTAAACATTTTGATAGAGAAGCATGTTAAGAGTGCTTTTGTGTGTGTGTGTGTGCATGAAAGAATGGAAAATCCAAGGCGTTTGCATTGCAGGAACAATTGCACAGAGAAAGCCAGAGCCTGTGATTCTTGGAAGTGTTTTCATGGCACAGCTATTGCTCATTTCTCTCCAGCTGTCTGTGATAAAGGTTCATAGGCAGTTTTGTGTATAATTATATGAGGTTCTGCAAGCAAACCCAGGCAGCCAGGAGGATGGGAGCATGCCGTTCTCCTCACACTTGTTATGGTCCCAGGCTTTCGAAAAATTTTGTAGACAAAATAAGGTTCCTTTCATTAAAATGGGATTTATTTGTGGTTCAATAGCCTGGAGGTTGTCGAAAGGAGGGTATTCCACCGTTGGGTCAAACACAGCCTTGAGCTCTTGCCATTTAATTATATGGTTTCTGACACCTAAGCAGACTTTTCTTTTCTGCTTTTTTTTAAAAAAAAAAAACCCCAGAAAAATGATGCAATGGCCACAAGAAATTCCTATCCCAGATGGAGAAAGTATAAACATTCAGATACAAACGGATCTGGATTAGTGTTCTGGCTGAATAAGGGTGATTCAAACCACACTTTTGTAGGATTTTATTGGCACCTGAATTAGAAATTATTAATCCAAATGGAGATTTGGTCATGCACGTATTTCTTGTGTTGAAAGCAGATGGATCATAAATATGGAGCACATTCCTTCCTCCCCCCCCCCACCTCTCCCATGAATGATGGAGCTAGAGGTGGTTCCCCCCTTCTCTTCCTCATCCAGAAAAAATAAATGTAACTCCTTCTGTTTGTTAAAACAGGAAGCGTATCAATGTACATGAAACTTGTGTTTAGCTGTAGGGACTGCTCATAAATTTGTGATGATTCTAGAGGCTCAAATAGCACATAAGAGATGGTAAGTCAGAAAATGATCCTTAATTATTATTATTTAAAAAATTCATTTTCACTTTTCACATTTCTCATCATACACAAATCATAATCATTTTACAAACAGGATTCTCAGAATCCTCAAACTTCCCTCCACAGTTTCCCCAGATATACTTTTCAAACTGCATCTTATTGTAATCTCCATATTTTCTTAAATCCCAATTTTCATCATAATTCTCGCTTCGTTGCAAGTGTTTTTAAAATCCTGCCAATGTTTTCAGTTGTTTGCAGTGTCCTTTCAAGTAACTTTAAAAATTTCCCCATTCTTTATTAAATTTATTTTCCTCTTCATCTCTGATTTTTCCCAGTCATTTTCGCCAATTTGGCATAGTCCATCATCTTTACCAGCCATTCTTCTTTTGTAGGCAAATTGTCCTCCTTCCATGTTTGGGCAAGTAGCATCCGAGCAGCTATTGTAGCATACATAAATAATCTCTTCTGATCCTTAGGTATTTCTGGACCTAAAATTCCTAGTAAGAAAACGTAAAGTTGTTTGTTGGTTCGTTGGTTGATTTTTTTTAACAAAAGTTATTTCAAACATTTTTTTCAACTCATTATAAATCATTTCCCAGTATGCTTTTGATTTTTTTGCACGTCCACCACTTTACACTTCCAACATGTATCTGTAGCAGTGCTATGCATTTCTGCTAGTTTAGTAGGAGTTAGATACCAGCGATACATCATTTTCATATAATTCTCTTTCAAGATACAATATGCTGTAAATTGTAAATCTTTGGTGCATCAGAAAATGAACCTGTAAGACAGGCACACTTTAGGGATGCCTGCAGCAAGACACCACATGTGGATCCTCTTAATTAGCAAAGGGGCAGCAGGGCTAGGTTTACACAAACTGAGGGCACACCCCGAACCTATGTTCAACATCAATAATAATAATAATAATAATAATAATAATAATAATAATAATAATAATAATAATATATTTATTTATTTATACCCCGCCCATCCGGCTGGGTTCCCCAGCCACTCTGGGTGGCTTCCAACTAAAGATTAAAAATACATTAAAACACCAGTCATTGAAAACTTCCATAAACAGGGCTGCCTTCAGATGTCTTCTAAATGTCAGATAGTTGTTTATTTCTTTGTCGTCTGAAGGGAGGGCGTTCCACAGGGCAGGTGCCACTACTGAGAAGGCCCTGGTTCTCTGTAACTTCGCTTCTCGCAGGGAGGGAACCACCAGAAGGCCCTCGGAGTTGGATCTCAGTGTCCGGGCTGAAAGATGGGGGTGGAGATGCTCCTTCAGGTATACTGGACCGAGACCGTTCAGGGCTTTAAAGGTCAGCGCCAACACTTTGAATTGTGCTCAGAAATGTACTGAGAGCCAATGTAGGTCTTTTACCTCAACTGTATGTTAAAATAGGATTCAGAACCTTTTTTAAAAATCCTTCACGACATCCCCAAATTGTTTGGGGATAGATTTTAGATATGTGCCCCCTAGGGCAGCACAGGGTGAATCAGTCCGCAGATCAGGGCCACATGGCAGATTAGGGGGTCTTTGCACAGTCCTAGTAACAAGTGCCAGTTGGGACAGAAATCAAGGAGGGCAATGGTAGGTGGACCCAGAGCCAATTCCAGGGTGAGACAGTTAGTTGAAGCTGAGTCTTTATCCTCCTGCCTGCTATGTTCTCAAGGGCAAAACTGAGACTAAAGAAAAATTCAGAGATTGGCTTTCAAAGGAAGGCTGTGTTGCGTTTTGTGGATTATTTTGGAATGTACAAATTAGGTAGGTTTGTCTTTAAATGAGAACTGAAATGAGTTTCTCCCTCGCCGCTAGTCTTAACTCAACTTCTTAGCTGCTGTGGTACGACAGGTCTTAGCAGAAGGGACCCCTTACAATCCTAAGATTACCTCCACATAAACCCTGATTCTCATCAGTGAGCCGCAGAGGTCAGAGGTCCTCACGACACCAAAACATTTGGGTCTATGGCCACCCAGATCATACAAGAGATGCTTCTAAGGTCATATGCTGGCTTAGAGAAGCCTGCTGATACCAATTTCAGCCCTGAACAGGAACAGTGGGAAGTTGGGGAGAGGGGAGGGGGAACGTAGACCTGTTTCTTTGCCTGAATTGCTCACCCCATCTGCTTTGCAGTAGGGGGTTTGGTAAGGAACGTACACAGTGCCTGTAATGAGCACAGATCAAAGCTCTTTCTTGTGTCAAATTGGGAAGAATAATGAACAAGGTATTTAAGCTTCCATAATCGCCAAAGCAGAGCTGCATGGCAACAAGGCCTGTAGAGTCCTTGGGTAATGGTGTGGTTTGTGATTTTTGTGTGATGGTCTACATCAGATGATGGGAGCAGAGAAGGGGTCCAACAGCTTTTATCAGTCAGCTGCATTCTTCTTCTATACCTACGTATAGATGAAACTTGTCCATTTCAGGTGCTCTCAGTTTTTCAGTTTCCCCTCAACTTTAAGTTTAGTTCTCTGAATCAGTTTGGGATTTATTTATCTTTTTTAAAAAGTTTGCATGAAAATTCATCAGCAATTTAGCGCACTTGTCTTTTAATGTACACTTTTTTAAATGCACCTTTGCCTAAATAGAGACATTTTTTTTAAAAAAAGTTTTAGGATAATAAGAATATACACATCTGTCTAGTAATGTAACAATATATATTTTCATTCTCACTTGCTTTTTTCTTGCTTTTTTCTCACTCTGTCTTTTTATAAATGAAATTATTCTAATAAAATATTTTTGAAAACACAAATATTATACATCACTTGTTTGTAATCAAACCTCTACAAGAAATATTAAAAATATCAATAAAAACAGTTCGAAACATTTGAAAGACAGTAAAAGATTCAAACAAGTCTGCATCTATGTGGCTGGATAAATTCCCCTAAACAAAAATGTTTTAAGCAGACACTGAAAAGTGTAGAATGAAGGCATCTGCCTGATGTCAACAGGCAGGGAGTTCCAAAGTGTAGGTGCTACCACGCAGAAAGACTGATTTCTTACAACTGTGGGGTGAGCATTGTAAAGGTAAAGGGACCCCTGACCATTAGGTCCAGTCGTGGCCGACTCTGGGGTTGCGGTGCTCATCTCGCTTTACTGGCCGAGGGAGCCGGCGTACAGCTTCCGGGTCATGTGGCAAGCATGACTAAGCCGCTTCTGGTGAACCAGAACAGCGCACGGAAACTCTGTTTACCTTCCCGCCAGAGTGATACCTATTTATCTACTTGCACTTTGACGTGCTTTCAAACTCCAAGTTGGCAGGAGCAGGGACCGAGCAACAGGAGCTCACCCTGTTGCGGGGATTTGAACCGCTGACTTTCTGATTGGCAAGTCCTAGGCTCTATGGTTTAACCCACCCACATCCCAGGGTGAGCATTATGTAACACTATAACAGTTCCTGGTCCACTGATTAAAGTGGTTGAGAGGGCACATATGGGGTAAGTTGGACAAGCCTTAAGGACTTTATATAGCAATAGTAACATACTGAACTGAGCCCAGTAAGAAATCAGCAACCAGTGCGGATCTCTGAGCAGAGGTTTTATATGTTGACTGGATCTCATATCTGTCTGCACTGTGCTGCAACATTCTCAACTGACTGCAGTTTCTGGGTCAAACACAAGGGACACCCCACATGTAGTGCATTGCAGTAATCCAGTCTTGAAGTCACCAATGCTTGAGCTAAGATGGCCAAACTCTTCCAGTCCAGGAACTGTCAAAACTGTTGCACCAAATGCAGCTTGAAAAAGCCACTTTTGGCCAAGAGGTTGCCTGGGCCTCCGGTGACCAATCTGGGTCCAGAAGCCAATGCAGCCTGCATACCTTTTGCTTCAGGGGGACTTACAGCCCCATCCAGGGCAAGCAATTTCAGACACAGGAACCACTCACCCACAATGCCTCCATCTTGCCAGGATGAGCTCCATTTAGTTCCCCTCATCCATTCTGCCACTGCATTATAATACATTCTTGTACATTATCGTTGCTAATATATGCATTGTTAAAGAGCACTTTCTCATAACATAGACATTTTTCCACACTTCTTTTTTTTTTGCAGTTGTAGAACTGCATTGCAAAATTTGGAGAAGTGCACATTTCACAAGATAGCCATGTTTCAGTTTGTAATTTGTTCCGGGAAATGCAGATTAGGTCTCATTCAAAGGAAAAACCAAACCGAATTTCTCCCTCATTTCTACCCCTGCTCCACCTCTCCCTGTTTCCCATAAATATCACCAGAAGCAGTTGAGTTAAACCCTTAGTGGAATTATCCTCCTCCTCCTCTTTTTCCCTTTTTTTTTTTTTTTTACAAGCCTGCACACTTCCTCTTCTTTCCCCTTGTTAATTTTACTCGGCCAGGATTCACTTAGCATTTGCTTTGAGGGATAATTGACAGGCAAGACGACACCCATTCGCGAGAAAGCCATAAATCAGAAATAATTTCCAAAATTGGCTGAAAGGCTGAAGTGTTGAATAGGCAAATACAGGTAAAAATCTCTTTATTAGGCCTGACAGGAACGGCAAATGTCAGTGGAGGATTTCCTTACATGCCGGACGAGATTAATTTTGTGGGGCCTACTCCAGGCTTGCTTTTGTGCTGGGTGGCAAGGCTGCTCTCTAACAAGTCTATCTGTAGCAGTTTCCTGAAGGCAGGCAAGTAGGCGCTCATTTGTCCTCAATTGATGAGCAGTCAAGGATGCTCTGGAAGGAAGAGTCTGCTTCCTTCTGTAGCTTACCTGAAGGGCCGATTTTCACCGAATGTTTTCTTTTTCTTTTTGGTCCCTTCACAGAAAAGTACTCTTGGAGGAATACCCACAGTAAGTGTAAAGACGTACCTATATGACATACTTAAACCGGCTTCACAAATGTTTCCCCTCTCTGGGGAAGTGAAATACTACAAGGAGGAGCTGGTGGTGACATCGGAACTGAGAATTCTCTGCATCCTTGTCAAACTACATTATCCAAGATTCTTGGGAGGGTGGGAGCCAGGTTAGTGAAAGAGGCATCTATTGGCTGATTTTATTGAAAATATTCATACACTGACATTCTTCTATGGTGATTCTAGAGGGTGGAAGCACAAAATGAATCAGACTTGTCGTTAGATGCAGGTGAAAAAAAGGCAGGTGAAGGATGTAGACTACAGGTGGGGAGCCTCAAGCTCAGGGGGCAAATGTGGCCCTTCGGGACTCTTTGTCTGGTCCACTGGTCTCACCCGCACCTCAGACCACACCTCTCATCAATTCCAACCCCCTTCACACCCTTCTTATGTGCTTTTGCTTGGCTGGAATGTGATGTTCAATTCCGATTTCATTTGCTTGGCTGGACTGAAGATACAGAGGATTGTGTAGACATTAGCCTACCGTACAAAGATAAAAATTTACATCTGTGCCTCCATCCACTTTTGCCTCTGGTTCTACTCATGGCGTGAGGGCAGCGCGGTGCAAACATACCAGCAGATGCCATCTGGCACTCTTGCCAGCCCATTTGCACTGTGCCATCCTCACCACTGTCTCGCTGTCCCGGGTCCAATTGCGGCAGTGACTCAGCCAGAGGGAGCTCAAATAAGCATCTCAGCTCTGTCATAGCACCTGCTACTGGCAATGACTGGCCAATTTGTCTACATGCAAATTCCTTGCCGGCTCCAAATATGGCAACCATTGGCAAGGTCAGGAGGCACAAACAGTCAAAACTGG
Source organism: Podarcis liolepis (assembly GCF_965112155.1). NCBI lineage: Eukaryota > Metazoa > Chordata > Lepidosauria > Squamata > Lacertidae > Podarcis > Podarcis liolepis. The sequence goes on from NC_139569.1 coordinate 31,115,935, forward strand.
TTAAACAGAATAAAGCCAAGAGAATGAAGCAAAGTTAAAGCCGAAACCTGAAAGGTGAATTAGGTTAAAAATGCTTGATAAAGAATTGACCTAAAAAGTAAATAAACAATTAATGATAAGGGAGGGAGGAATGTTCCTCAGCCAACTGCACTGTAGAAGGAACACACACCTGGCTTTTAGACATTGCTGCCCAACCAGGCATGGTAGTAGGCAATGCCTAACCAGCTGGCAAGGCACTGCCCAACAGATGGGGCCATTTCAAGCTAGTCCTCTTGCAGGAAAACCCACCCTGTGATTCTGCCAGCCAGGTGAATTCCCAACAGCCAGCAGACACATGGTCCTGGCTGCCAGGGACAGTGGCCAAGGGCGAAGGGCCACAACTGCTGCCCTCCTGAGAAAGAGGTGAGCAGCTATTGCAGTCCCAGTCCCAGTGCTACCCTCCGCTGACAGTGACTAAAGTGAGGTGCGATAAAATAAAGTCAAGCAAACAATGATCTGGATTTGTAAAATGTCCACAACTTTATTGATTAAAGATGTAGGTGGAATTGTGGCTCAGGCATTGGGTGTATATCCATTTTAGCCTCGTGCCAGAGGACAGGAACCACTTCAGAGTTGTGACAAGGATTATGGTGTCCCCAAGATGCTGATCTACTGAAGCGGACATCCAAAGACCACTTCTGGAAGCTCTATGGCCCATTTGCCCCATTCTCGGCTTCTGGATGGAGACGTCCACTGAGGCCTGTCTAATCCATGCTGTGTTAAACAGTGACAACACTGAAATTAAGGAGAAGGAAACTAGCATCCAGTGTCACCTCCAAGACTGGATGGATGTAAGGAGGCAGGTCTGGATGAGGGCAGACGGAGGTTGAGGGGGCAAAGCCTGATTTTCCCTAATGGACCAATCCCTGATGATCATTACCAGTTTAATCGGCATTTCTCATTTTTGTGGAGGGAGAGACGGGATATTTGTGGATTAATGCCACATTTTATGAGCAATCCAGTAAACGAAGTTTCAAGCATGTTGGCTCTATAACCTTCCCTGCCACATTCCTGCTTTGTGTAGGAGTCAAAGCAAATTCAACACAAGTATATTGCAAAGACAAGTATGTAAACCAGTGGGAAACATTTTCATGGGTTGTGTCATAAAGGAAGCCTTAACCAATGGCAGTTATGCTGCCCGGACCAATAAATGCACTTCCCAGATGCGCAGCTGACTCTTAACTGCTAAGTGCTCTGGGGTGGGGAGAAAGTCTAGGAGAAAAAATATTTTTTTTAAAAAAAAAAGACCCAACAACAACACGAATGTGGGTTATTTTACATGTTTTGATTTCTGAGACTTACTGTGATTTTAAGTACATGTTTTCAGATGTACTTCACCGCAGGGACAGGCTAATCTGTCCATTGTGGACTCTCTCAGTTTCTCATTTATTTCCAAAGTAACTTTAGTTATCGACATTTCTTCATCTCACTAATAATAAAAATAAAATCCTCATGAAAATTAAACCACGTTTTAAAGTGCATTTCTCCTAATATACACATTTCCACATGTAATTTTACGAAATATATACAATTTTGCAAGCAATGTCTCCTAATGCAATTCATTTTTATATGGCATTTCCATGCCACTTAATGATATTTCTTCCTGCTGCTTAGCAATTGGAATGTACTCTGCTAGATGCTAAAGGTTTTTTTCTTTTTCTTTTTTAAGATTAAAACATTCTACTCCAGAGCACCTGTATGAAGTTTATGGGCCATTTTGAGAACCCCTACATTAAAGTACACAGCCCCAGCTTGAATGAGCTAGTGGTGTGACTCAGTGGAAAGTAAGTTGTTCGTATCTCCATCTTCTCCTTTGTTGAACTGGATAATTATGGCTATATGTATGTGTGAGAGACAGTGTGGGTGGGTGGAACTATAGGCAAATACTTCAGCATGAAATTTTTGTGGAGGAAGATCTTGCAGAGAAATGGTGACAACAAATTAGTTTCTTCTTTAGGCTCAAGGATCTGCTTCCACAGGCACTGTTGGAAAACCCAGACACCTCCTCCCTCCCTCCATCCTGACCCGCCCCCCCCCCCAATCCATGCCAATTAAGAATATTGTTCTTTCCATTTTTCCTCATTAGCAGCAACCACCACCACCACTGGCAGCTGTAGCTTATTTAATGTGTGGGCTTTATTTCTCAGTATAATGAATTGCAGGGATCGAGCACTGAGAGGCTGGAACTTAAGGCACACCATATCTTCAGCTGTGCCTTGAGGAATTCAACTTTTGTGTCACTCCTGGCAACTGCAATCCCCCTGAAAAAAAAGGAGAAACCTCCACATGTGCCTCTTTTTCAGGCTAAAAAGGTTACCTTCTATTGTTGTTGTTGTTTAGTCATTTAGTCGTGTCCAACTCTTCATGACCCCATGGACCAGAGCACGCCAGGCACTCCTGTCTTCCACTGCCTCCCACAGTTTGGTCAAACTCATGCTGGTAGCTTCGAGAACACTGTCCAAATACTTCGTCCTCTGTCATCCCCTTCTCCTTGTGCCCTCCATCTTTCCCAACATCAGGGTCTTTTCCAGGGAGTCTTCTCTTCTCATGAGGTGGCCAAAGTATTGGAGCCTAAGCTTCAGGATCTGTCCTTCCAGTGAGCACTCAGGGCTGATTTCCTTAAGAATGGATACGTTTGATCTTCTTGCAGTCCATGGGACTCTCAAGAGTCTCCTCCAACACCATAATTCAAAAGAATCAATTCTTCGGCGATCAGCCTTCTTTATGGTCCAGCTCTCATTTCCATACATCACTACTGGAAAAACCATAGCTTTAACTATACGGACCTTTGTTGGCAAGGTGATGTCTCTGCTTTTTAAGATGCTGTCTAGGTTTGTCATTGCTTTCCTCCCAAGAAGTAGGCATCCTTTAATTTCGTGACTGCTGTCACCTTGCATACCTTGCATAGCAGAGAGCATATAAAATGTTAAGTGCTTAATGCTGGGCCTGCAACTGGGGAGCGCAGGTCAATGGCAGAGTGGTCAGCTGTAGCTCAGTGGTAGGTTATGTGCTTTGCATGCACAAGGTCCCAGGGTTTGATCCCTGACATCTACAGGTAGAACTGGGGATGCCAACTGTCTGAACCCCCAGAGAGAGATGCTGCTAGGCTGTGTAGATAGTATTGAGCTGGATGGACCAATTGTTTGACTCGGTATAAGGCTGGAAACTGTAGGTTGCTGGAAACCACAGGAGGCGAGAGTGCTCTTGTGCTAGGGTCCTCCTTGCAGGTTTCCCCCAGGAAACTAGTTGTCCATCATGATAAGAGGATGCTGATTTAGCAGACTATTCTTACATTCTTAAGGCAGCTTCCCATACAGTGGTACCTCCGGTTACATACGCTTCAGACTCCGCTAACCCGGAAATAGTGCTTCAGGTTAAGAACTTTGCTTCAGGATGAGAACAGAAATTGTGCTCTGGTGGCGTGGTGGCAGCAGGAGGCCCCATTAGCTAAAGTGCTGCTTCAGGTTAAGAACAGTTTCAGGTTAAGTACAGACTTCCAGAACGAATTAAGTACTTAACCTGAGGCACCACTGTATTCCCATGTGCTGCACAAGCTCAAATCTGTTGGGCTTGTATGCAGTGTGCTCTAAGTCCTCACTTCACCCATGACCCTCACTTTCTGGCCTCAAAAAGCATCCAGGAGTTTTACGGCATCTTAGAGACTAAGAACTGCAATTCAACTGCGTTCAAAACCCCACACCCACCAATGTTCAAAATAAATTCTCCAGTGCTGAAAAATAAGGCTGAAAATAGAAGTCTTTTTTTTTTTTTTTTTGGTAGGGGAAGATATAATCTTTGAGAAACTAGAGGGCAGATTTCATCCCAGCACTAGCCCTAAACACAATTTCTCTACCAGCCACCCCAGTGTTTTTTATCAATGCATCAGATCAAAGATGCAAATGAATGAATGAATGGAAACCCTAAGTCAGTCATGCCCATAAATTTCCATGACCCTACTCTAAGTAGGAATAACATTGGCTGCAACCCTGTGTAAGCTTCAGTATTTATAAATTTACCCTGTTGATTCATAATTCAGGAGTAGTGGAGTTTCAAGCAGTGTAAACCAGTGGAACAATTAAGGGCCAGGGCAAGAATAATAATCTCATCAGGATTTTGCAGATCATTATTCAGATGACTAGTTATATTCTTCCACAAATGAAGCTGTCCTAATGAGGGGCTGAAGGAGGCACAGAGCGACTGGTCCTCTGATGTATCTGCAATCCTGAGGACTCTTGCTGGCCAGGAGAAGGTGGTATTGGAGCTGCTCTTTTAGCTGGCCCAGCTCCAAGTTAGTACAGGAGAAGAACATGGACCAGGTCCCACTCTGGGGAATGAACTGGCTTAGAGGCCAAGCCCCATTTGGGGAAGGGCATAGCTACCACTGGTTGAGTTCAGAGGACACTTTTACCATATTCCAAGTGTTTCCTTACCTGTTAATTTTCATGTTTTTTGTGACCTTTCACATGATATACAAGCCACTTCTGGAAGCTTAGCACTTATTTCCATGTCCATTGTTTTCAAGGAAAAAGAAACAATGTTTGCAACCTTGTTAACTCAGAAAATCACAGGAGTTTTGCCCATAATTTCTCTGTGGCTTTCATGATCATGCCACCTCTGCTCACGAGACAAAATTTGAGGTTCCATCCCAGCATACAGTTTTTCTCATCATTTAAAATTTAGGATGACATGGCAGTATATTGATCAAAAATCCAGTTTCATAATGCAACAGGTACTGCCATGTCAAAGGAAATGTTAGAATTTTGAAGTGCTAGCATTAAAACCAGTAAAATTAATACAATATACCCCACCTCTGAATGCAGCCACTGTTAGCATTATCATTTTGCTCAGCCACATTTTTGGTGAATGACTTCCATGGTGGTCAGCTAACCCTAGCATGGTAAAAATTAACCAAGAAAGCAAATTTTAGGGTCGTATCAAAATAATGGAGACCCGTCAAATGGCCCAAGTGTTTATTATGAAAGTTAAGTGTAACATGGCCATTGATGCATATAAGTACTTTCCTTTGACGTGAAGTACATTGCTTTTAAATATATTTCTTTCTACATCCCTATTCCATAAATATGAAGTGGGTGGGAATGAAACTGTCCTGTACGTCTTTATTTTCCATGCACTGGGGTTTTCTTCCAGCACTCTAGCCACACCCTTTTGATCTGGATCTGCCAGAGCTTGAACACCCACCAAGCCAATTGCTAATCAGCTCACCCGACTGTAATTCTTACAGACCATTTTACAACTGGAGCCTAATAAATAACAACTGTGAGAAATAGCCTTCAGACAGTAAAGGAGTTGGAAGTTCCCCTTAATAGCCCTTTTAAACACAGTATTAATTAATTCCATGCGTTCCTACAGGATTATCAACTTTACAGTGCAACTACAAGGGAAAACTTTAAGGGAGCCACGAAGATGTTTTGTTTCTCGTGGCTTGTCATCACTGTTTCTTAGCTCGGAGAATAAACCTAAAAATAAGAATAAGCATCCCACTTTGCTTCCTTCTTTGCAAGCCTCTTCTCTGATTTGTCTCATTGGCCCTTGTCAGAGTATGTTGGGGAATGATCAGGCTACACCCATATCTAGACCTGGAGACAGGGGTAGGAGGGAATTCATTTCAGTTCACATTTTAATGTGAACCAACTTAATCCACTTTTCCTCAGCTTTTGTCAAGGGCAAAAATTCAAACATCAGCAGAAATGATAGACATTGTAGATGTTCTTTGAATGTGCCAGACACCATAGAACATATTATTTTCTATTGCCCATTGTACAACCAGCTACAGAAATGTGTGCTATCTCCTTTTTGGGGTAGTCTAACATGACAACACAATGAAAATATCAGATTCTATCTGTCTGACATTAACCCAGAAGTAACTGCAAGGGTGGTTAATTTTTAGTCAGTAGTATCTCATAGAGTAGTGAATGGCACTATTTAGCAGGAAGAAATTCCAAGGAAAATCCTCATTATTACATACATATTTTACATGGCTGTTTATTTGTATATATTTTAAAATTTTATATGTTGGATTATTTATGATGGCCTATATTTGTGAATGCCAAATAAAGGTTTGGTGAAGTACCTACTTTCCACAAAACCTCCTTCAATTTTTCCATGAAGTTCTCCAGACAAAAATTTCTGCACAAAATTATGTATATTGGGGAAAAGTGTACATAAAATGCATGTGTGTGCATGTGTGAAAATAACATACAGAAATGCCATATATTAATCAAAAATACTTGCAAAAAAAATGTGTACAAAGCTACAACTCCCAGTGTTCCCTGGAAAGAGAGGTGGGCTGTGAAACCACTCTGCGAACTCTAGTTCTATGTGGGGAATAGGGGCCTCCTAACATTTCTCAGGACCCTTTACAAACTACAGCTCCCAGAATTGTTGGGGGAAGCCATGTCTGCTTAAAGTGGTATCGTAGTGCTTTAAATGCATGGTGTGGATGAGGCCTTAATTGGCTCCATCTGTTCTTGGTCTGGCTATCTCCTGCTGGCCTTTCTGATTTCCATTCTGCTAGTCCGAGTGGCCATCAGTCAATACCTGAGGATCATAAAATCAGCAAAATGCAACTGAACCATGCTCACAGGCTAAGGTGTGTGCACTGTATCCCACAATCCTATGCTCACTTACTTGGGAGTCCATCCCATTGAGCTCACCAGGACTTCCTTCTGAGTTCGATTGTGCTGTTTGGCAAGTCATGGATCAGATTTGTTGTAAGGCGATTGCTCCCCCTTGACATCAACCCTCAACTTAAAGACACGGCTGGGCAGAGCTTCTCCTACTCTCCAAGCCACTCTAGGATAAGATGATAAGAAGATTACAAGTAAAGCCTCTGTTTAGCAGTTCCGCCATATCCCTGTCAGACACAGCAAGTTAAATTACAGCGCAGGCCGCCAATGAATTGATCATCCACTCAGCCTCTGTAACCTAAGGGGAGAAAGGATCCTTGACAAGAATAAGTGAAGTAATCCCGGGAAAGTTTATTTTAGTTGGGAGGGGTTGGACAAGTGCCCTTAGAAGGCCCTCTGGGAAGGCAACACAGGCTGAAACAGGGAGCTCTGAGCTGCTTTCCCCCACAACTGTTAAAATTATGAATGCTATGGCGAGAGCAGCTGTCTCTCCCTCTATCTCTCAATCTCTCTCAAACACACAACTCGCAGTCAGCTAATGAAATTGATTGCCAAGCCCTGACCAAACACTACTTCTTCACAGTGTATAATTGTAGTATCCCGTGAGTCTGAGATAGGCCACACACACCACAAAAAATGATGGAAAGGAAAATAAAGAGGAAACAGTGTGTGGTACAGTCTTGTTCCAATGAGCACTTGGTACAGCCTTGTTCTGGTTAACATGATTTATCTGTATGTAGTTTCGGCATCATGCATAACCTCTAGATGTTTCTTTGGAAAAGCATTTCCTTTCCTTCGACCATTGGCTTTTGAAATGAACTTGTTAATGAAAGTTACTTCTGACTTGCACTCGGAAGAATATCTGCAAGTTCAGTGATGGAGCTGGGTGGGTATTTTTCACGCAGCACTTCCAAGAAACTGGTCTCATTGAGCAACAGCCATTTGGCCACATTCTCACAGAACATTTTGTGACCGAGAAATGACGTTGAAGTGTATTAGTACACTATTCAAATATTCTGGGTGTGTCTGGGTGTATGTTTCTTCTTCCTATAATCCTGCAGAGAAAGTTTGAATCTTTTCCTCTGGGGAAAAATGGGCTGGATTCGACAAAACCATTGCACAAAATGAAACTTCCACTCACAAAGTGAAAGTTCCTCTACTTCCCCTCTGCAATCCACCGAGCAAAATCTGCTCCAGAGCAGATTGTGGGGTGGGTGGAAGGTCAGCTTTTTAATCTAATTGCTGAAGATCCATGGTGTCTCCCATTCGTTATCATCAATTCACTAACATTTTTACTTCAAATATGAATAGTTCCCAGTTTTCTCCCTCTTTTTTCTTGGTTGCGTGTGAATGTGTGTACCATGCTACATTGCTCTACTGTGGATATGGGGAAGCTTTTGCCCTCCAAATGCTGCTGAACTACATCTCCCATCATCCCTGGCCATTGGTCATGCTTACTGGGGCTGATGGGAGCTGTAATTCATCAATGTCCGGAGGGCCAAAGGATCTTGACATCTACTCTGTTGCTCATGAAACATGGTGGGGTGGGACATATTATTAGTTAGCAGGTCATAATGAGGGGGGGCATTGTCTTCACACTGAGCTTCCGCTTCTTTAAGTTTCCTGGGTCCCTCTTCCCCTCCCCTTCCCACTCAATGCAAAATGACATCTCATCCAAAGCTTTCTCGCGTCATCTTAATCTCTCTTATTTTGCACTTTATACCTTTTTGCTCACATGATGAAGCTTTTACCTGAGACAGCAATACCTATTATCTAAGGCATTAAGGCACATATACACTTTCCAGCTGGGAATAATGCAAATCAATTGGATGTCAGTGGCCCAATAAGGATGAATTGTATATTTTCTTGAAAGTGGAGTGAGAAAATAAAAGATGTCAAACTCTCTGACCTTAACACCAGCTCTGTCTCAATATTCATATATTTTATGCATGCATGGGAGACCATTTATATCTTCCTTATAATCCTGTAGGGAACTTTGAGTTCATCCTACTGGGGACTATTACTTGTGCTTCTTTTTTTCTAGAGGCAGTTATGATTATAGGTACTTACTAAGACAAGAATAATTGGCCATAAAAAACCTTTTATAGTTCCACAATTATTTTTGCATTGACTAAAAGTGGCAAGGAAGATCTGGTTTTATGATCAAGTCCTCTAACTTTGCTTTCATTTAATTTTTCAGCTCCCCCACCCATTTCACCCTTCCTTACCCACAAATACGATGCATTTTTAACTTGGAGTATTAGCAGTGTTTTTTAAAAAAAGAACGATCTGTTTCAGAATTCAAGGAGAACAGGAACTTTATAGCCTTAAATATCAAATCAGGGTGTGGGGAGTCCTTGCACATCAGGGATGCCGGTTTGGGGCAAATATGAAGTAAAATGAAGTGTGGCCTTCAGGTACAATTTATCAGACTGAGGATGCAGGTTAGATTCTGAGCCTATATATAGCTAGGGGGCACCCTATTGGCCTATTTGTGTCCCTGATAAATACCCAGCCATGAGTGATAGTTCTGCTCCCTGGCCAGTTGCATTGATGTCACATCTACAGTACATATCAGGTTAGCAGCTTCCTGTTCTGGCCAGTGAGCCATCAAGTCATGTGCCTGCCTCTGGGTGCCAGAGTCCCTGTTTCCAAATTACTGGTGCTTGGCATTGTGAGCCAGTGACTGAAAATGCTGAACTTTGAGTTTGGGACCTCATTTGACCCTCTGTCGGCATCACACTTAGACGTCCTGCATTCCACATGGCAATTTTTTCTTTGATGTGTATACCAACATAGAGTTTTAAAAGAGAAAAATAGTGCCCGCTCTAGAATCTGCTGCCCAAAGTGGAAAACTTCATCTAGTTTCATTGGAGGACTGACCCCATCCAACTCCTCCATTGTTAAAGATGATAAACTAATTTTCAACTGTCTCTTTCTTTGTTTCGTTGGGGGGAAAGAGACTATGTTGGGGACAAATACCCATCCCATTAGATTATTAGACATGAATAGAGTTAGAATTGTTTCACTTTTAACTGCTCCAAATGAAATCTGCAGATGAATAGGAAGCCTGGCTTTTAAGAAACTCCACCATAAACATAAACAAAGCCACTGTGCCAAGGAGCAATTATCACTGTTGCTTTGTCTTTCTCTCTCTAGCAGGATGGTGGGATGTTCCTGCTTTGTCAAAGCCAGGCACATCTAGCCCAAACTTGCATCCTCGTTTCTAAAGTGTGTGGGCTTTATTTTCAGAGAGGGTGTTCTTATCTTGATGAATAACGTTGATTCCTTTTATTTGTTTCCCCACATCATCCTATATTCACTTTGGTTCAGCTTGCAGTAAGAACTGATAATTTCAGTATAATATACTATGCTTTAAAAAAACCACAATTAAACTTTTTGTTGAACCATTGTGTGTGTGTGTGTGTGTGTACTGTTTCATAGCTTCCCATGGGTTGCTGCAACCAAGAAACCCACTCACAGTACTTCCACCTGCCTGAACCTTTGGTATGTGGAACAGGGAGCTCCACGTTGCCAGAATGATGGTAGCCTCATTCCATGAGCAGAGACTGGTGGAGCTGTTCCAGGTGCTGTCGAGTATAAGCCACTTTGCATGCCTCCAGTCAGTAGAGGGCAGGGTTGAGATGAACAGTTAGGAAAATACACATTGTGGTTTCCTACTAAACCCCAAGCTCCACCCATTCCTTTTTTTCTCTCTCCTCTACACAGGCAGCTATGGAACTAGCTCTCACCATGGAGGCTTAGAATCTAAAGGCATCCTTTTAAATATGAAGAGACTGTAAGTAAAGATCATTTTTTCTTTCCAATGATGCTCCCAATGATGTGTTTTATTTACTCTTCTTAAGCAACGCTAGTGATGTGTGAATGAAACAGAACAGGTGGTGGAGGGACCTGGTAAATCCAAGTTCCAGGCTGGTAACTCTCCTATGAACTATAAATCAACCCAATTTTTTAACCCAATAGATGCCATATAATTAATTCCCCCCCCCAATAATAATATTTTTTATAAAAGCTCAACCACTTTCGGGGTGTCCTTGTTTTAACTTTTTTGAAATATGGCAACCCTAGATTGCCCCCTAAGTTAGTTGAACTCAGGCCCTTTTGAAATCAATGGGATGTTCGCCAAAGCCGAAGTCCTGTCGATTCCTCCAGGAAGTAAGTTAAAGAAACTTAGTGGGGAATATAAGTCTATGAATTTGTTTAATTTCAGCACTGAAGTGACTTTATCCTCAAAAGTCTAATTGTGCACTCACTTCCAGCCATAGAGTGGATACTCGCAAAACCTCCAACATTTCTCAGATGAAAATAGGGACATCATAAGGAAAAGTGGAACATTCCAGGATCAAAATAGGAACTGGGGCAGATTCTGTAAATCCGAGACTGTCCCTGGAAAATAGGGTCACTTGGAGGGTCTGTACTTGCCCATCCAAAGCCCTCCTCTCATTTTGCCAAACTTTTCCCAAAACTACAAAGTCCGCCCTCTCTGAGTCTTTTCAAAAGCAGATTTAAAACATGTCCTTTGTATATTTGCTTAATTCACAGGGTTCCCTCCCTTCACAGCTACATACACAACGTGTCATCTTGGAAGTATAAATTGTTGATTGTAAAGCTGCCTGCCTCCTTTCCCAAACCCTTTCCGAGGATCTTTTTGTTAAATATACCCAGACACCGTTTGACAGATGAGCGGCTAATTGCTGCGCGAATTACCTCTATCGATTCCTGTTTCATGTTGAGCCAAACAAACAAAAGATATTAATGCTTTGGAGAGGGGGGAAAAATGAATGATGACCTTTCTCTGCAAACACAGCTTGCGGCCTCTGATTATTGGTGATTCCAAAGAGCAGCGGTCAATCGCAATAGCTGTAACGCTATGATCACTATAATAAGCTTGCCTGACCTTCTCTGCCATGTTAAGTGGTTTAAATTTATTTGCCCAACAACTCTAAAGCTTTCATTTAAAGTCACAGAACAGCCAGTTCAACTTTAAGAGGCAGTGTTAGGGGTTGTTTGGCGGATTGGCTTTTTTATTTATTTCTTTGTTTTTTTGAAGAAAGCTTTGCATGCAGAGAAAGCTTGTAATGTTGAGTGTCCAAACAGTATAAAGCTCAAATGCCATTTAAGTCTCTATGGCTAGAATGAGAAGTTACAAAATCCATGTAGCTGAGGGAGAAAAAGAGCTAGACCTCTCATTCCCCTCTTGAGTCCCTACAAGCTGTCCGATACAATTTACACATGTCTTGATGCTGTGAGTTGTGAACCTGTGATGCTGGATTGTTGCAAAGTCTCATTCAGACTAGACCCAATGAAATTATTGGACCTGCATTAGTCATCTTCATGAATTTCATTGGGCCTCCTTTGTGTATGACTAGCAATAAGTAAAACCCATTTTGTGCTTTCTCACCTCCACTGGCAGTTGTTGGTTGATGACGATGGAGAACAAGGCGACACAGATGCCCTGTAGCCCAGACTAGAATTTTGATTTTCTTTGCAATTTGATCTCATTTTCACTTCTCAAACCAAAACACGAACAAAAACACAGCTATCTTTCAATATTCACACATCTCCAGATTTTGCAATGCAGTTCCCTGAACAACCAGTGCGTACAAATATGCATATGGTACAGGAATGAGTGCAAAAAAGGGAACATATTAGTTCAAAAAGTCTTTATATTAGATGAAATTGTTTCCAAAAAAAAAGGTATGCCCAAACTGCATACCTGTGGCCAGGAAATGAGATATTTTTGATAGTTCTTTCTGCTTTGTTATGGCTTACAGCTAAACAAATAATGTTATTACCTACCATTACAAAAATACTATACAGTGGAACCTTGGCTGTCGAACACTTTGGAAGTCAAATGTTTCTGCTTTCGAACGCCGGCAACCCAGAAGTGAATGCTTCCATTTTTGAACGCGCCTTGGAAATCAAGCAGCTTCCAAGACGCATTTCTCCATTGCAATTGCCAACCAGCAATTGCACCTCGGTTGTTGAATGTTTCGGAAGTCGGATTACGTTCGACAACTGAGGTTCCACTGTATTAGGAGAATTTGCATTAAAATTCTGATTGTCTCGCCCAGGATGTCTCTGAGGAAGGATGCCCCTAGGCCTTCATCAGAACTAGGTAGAGCGGAGGGGGAGGGTCCTGGCTCTGTCAGTGGGTGACAGTGAGGGGTGTCATCTGGCAAAGCAGGTGAGGCAAGCATATGCAGGGCAGTGGAGTGTCATTCCACTTCACTCCACACCCACTGCATTAGGTCATGTGCTGTAATAGGTTACAGTGTCCAACCAGGACCTGGAAGACCAATCCTCACTCAGCCATGAAGTATACTGGGTGATTTTGGGATAGACACTGTCTCTCTGCCTATCCTAGGATTGTTGTGGGGATAAAATGTTGTGGAGATAAAATGGAGAGGGGAAGAACTATGTACCTTGAGCTCCTTGGAGAAAAGGTGGAAAATAAATGTCAACGTCATCGTTGTCATCATCTCAGCTTGCCTCATGGAAACACTGGGCCTGTTTTTGGTCTGAATTGTTCCAAGAAGTGCTTAAAAGACATAATATATTCCAGTTTCTCTCCAGGGTTTTTTTTAATAATCAGGACTTTATTTCCAGAGGGTGTGATACGATTGATTTTGGAAACCAATCTTACTGCTTTAGTCAAATGGAGAGTACATTTACATGCTTTTTATTTCATTTTCCACCTCTTTTGTGCCTCCCCCGCCTGCTCCTCCTTGCAGTTCAGGGCTGCGCTTTTCCAGGTTAACTGCAGCCCCAAGAGTTTTACTGAAGTGAATTTCCTTCCCATGGTCAGGCCTTCTGAATCACTAAGGGAACCCTATCCATCAAGATTTAACATTTGCATAATCGGCAACACAAAATAGCTACCTAAGTGCTTCTCTGTTGCATCTAGGCGAGGGAGTGTAATAAAGTAGGTCAGATCTATTTCCATAGATGATAATTTATTGGTAGCTCTAGGGAGGGAGGGAGTCAGGCGACAGGTAGGTGCATAGGGTGGTGCTTTTCCAACTTTCATGCCCGCTGGGGACACTTTCCACCTTCCCCTCTCCCGTGTGCCTGCCATGAGCTCTTTGTGCATTTTTAAAAGTGAACTTTTGTGTATTTTTTTTAAAAAAAATTTTTTTGCAGATTAACGCAGAAATGGGATAGAACAGACTTAAAGGTGGAGATATGTAGAAATGTCTTAGGCAGCATCTGGACCATACACTGAAATTTGGAGGAGTGTGCCTCCTCCTCTTCATGTATCCTGGGTTTTGCATGGTTTGGGGAAGTCTGAATTAGGTAGGTTTGCATTAAAATGCGAACCGAACCAAAATTCTCCCCCACCCCTACTTTCTACAGAATTTGTAGTTTGTTAAGTATGCTGTGAGTTGTAAGAGATCCCTGTTCCACACAAAGAACCACAATTCCCAGATTGGTTTATTAATCAGTTCCTCTTCCAACGGAACTCTGGGCACTGTAGCTCTGTATGTAAGGAGCTCGTCCTACACTCGAGTAGGACCCTGGCAGAGACACATGCCCAACTGGCATGTTCCCTCCCTCCTGGTTGATTGTTTGGGAACTTCAAAAGCTTTCTTCAGCTTGAACATCACAGCGACCGATGCCAACAGACACCGGCACACTTAGGGATCCACAGAATCTTCTCAGCTTGTGTAACAGACCTCAGCAACTCAGCATTTTGGCTAATCTACTTTATTTACATATAAACACACACAGAGCACTGCAACATGGCTCCCTCTCTCTCTAGCATCAGACAGCAAAGAGAATGAACAAAGGACAATTGTCCCACTTCACGGAACACAGTAACACAAACATCCTGCTCCGTCACTTCCCACTCTGTGGAGTCAAAATATACACCATCACGCGATAGACAAAAATCTCATGACTGCAATCACGGAGCAGGAATTCTAACACTGTACTCTCAACATCCTTAACAGACTACAGCTCCCAGAATTCTTTGGGAGAAGCCATGCCTTTCCCCAATGAGCAATTGCAGACTCCCTGCACAGTTTCTAAACTGAGCCCCAGAAACCCCAGGAGGGAAGAGTGCTCTTGTGCAATGGTCCTGCTTGTGAGTTTTCCACAGGCACCTGGTCAGCCATTGTGACAAAAGGAAGCTGGACTAGATGGGTCATTGGCCTGATCCAGCAGGCTCCTTATGTTCATCAAAGCCATTGAGAAGCTTTGATGAAACTCTTCCTACTGTTTCCTCCTCTACTCTTGCTCCTCTCAAGCCTCCCTGGTCTAGGAGAAGGAAAGTGACAAGGTAGGGGTAGCCCCAACAGTAAATTCATCTAATATGCAATTAGCACTGAAGGCTTTTCTAAGGAAATTTGGGGGGGGGGGTGTCATTGGATGCACTTATAAGAATATATGCTTGCCTCTGGCAACATATGTTACAATGTTATGACCAACAATTAAAATTCTATGTCACCATATGTAGAATGGCTTGTTGTTTACTGGGGAGGGTGCAGGCAAGTACAGAATGTTCCTGAAAATCAGGTTGGGGGCTTTAAAAACATGTTAGTCTAGGCTGAAATGGAGACGTTGAAGGGTCAGCCCATATCACTGTAGGTGGACATTAGTTTCATAGTGACTAGAGGCGGAGTCTTCAATTAGTGCAATGCATTGGTTTCATTCACTACTCTTAAAGAAACAAATGCCAGAATAATGAATGAGTTCCAAATTTCATGGATTGCTTGCTTATTTGTTTGTTCATTAAATGTATATGCTAAATTATATACATTCAATGTATATAAATAATGTAAACTTAAACAATAAGTGCTCTCCGTGTTGTCTGTGATAAATATAAGCTTCTATAAAACAACACAGTCCAATATTACAAAGATCTCCTTCCTGAGGCTTTGAAAACTACAGCATTTGAACTGAATCCCTAAGGCATGGGTGGGGAAGCTATCTCAACCCAAGGTCTGTATTCTCTTCTGGACAACCCAGATGTCAGTGGTAGGCGGGGTCAGAGGCAAAGGTGGGTGGAGCAATGATGACGGCTCTTGTTTGCCTGGGGAGAGAATAGAAGGATGTGTGTAGTGCATCTGTCTAGAAACCCCTGACTTTTGCATGGCTGGGTGACAGGCTGCAGGGAATCAGCTCCCCCCCCCCCGCAGCAGATAAGCAGAACAAAATGAACGGAGTCTTCTTTCCAGTTAGAATTCTTTAACAATTACAGTGAGGGATAATGAACGTCTCTCTCTCTCTCTAAGAATGGCGGTACTTCCAATTAAGGCTACACCCCCTCCCGTCCCTTTCAATCCACGTCACCCCTATGTCTGGTAACCCGAGCTTGTAGTTGCTGTGCTTTCTTTTTTGGCAACTTTATCCGCTTTCCTAGAACGTGGGGAGGGGGGAAGGGCGGTGCTATCCAATGACTGTGAATCTGTTAACCATCTCTCTCCCAGTGTTCCCCCCCAACTGCTCTTCATCCAGTATTTCCCAGCTTTTCCCTTCTGAACTATGCCCCTCTGCAAACCACTGTTCCAAATCTATACTGTCTTCCTGCTCCAGGGGAGATTCAGGGTCAGGGGGAGGAGGAGGCGGCTCCCACCATGCCTCCTGATTGTAGCCCTCCTTAGCACAGTCCCTGACACTGGGATGTAATATTTTGCACAAAATACCATTTGCTGCACCCACTTTTGCATCTGGCCCCACCCACCACTGACCCAGAGTCCCAGTAGGTTGCCTTTGGGATAAAAAAAAGTTCCCCATCATATAGAACACACACACACACACACACACACACACATTCACATACACACACATTCTGGCTGCATGAAAATTTTCTTTTGCAATACAACTTAGTGAAAATTAAAATATTTCACTTCCACTGTGTATGCATCTATTTCAAATGATTTAAAGTAAAAAAAAAATTCTTTACAAGGGACATTAAATTCTTAAAGTTCATACAGCGTGTGAGTGGCAGAACATGTAATGGAACCTAATTATTCTCATAAAAGCCTTGATATGTCCCCTGGAGTGAACTATAATCAATTCATTGCACATTGTTTTCTTGAACAATGGCTGCTTCAGAACTGGACTTGGCAAATCAAGCTATTTCACCACCACTGTTGGAAAAAAACTAGGTTTGTTCTGGACCCAGTTTTCGGCCCAATTCAGACCTGTTACACTCATGATGTCAGCAACGGAAGGGCTCACACACCTCCCCTCAGTCTGCATGAGTCCCCAAAATCTGATCACAAGCTCCTGCAACCTGTTCCACTATCCCATCACTCTAAACTTGGCTGACCGAGTGGCAACAGGAGGCACTGTGACAGGAAGTTCTCCTTGGAAGTTTCTTTCCCTTGCTCCGAAATGTGTTCTGAAATGCTGCTACATCAGTAGACCAGGTACCTTGGGAAATGCAATTTCCCTGGGTTGTCTGGGTTCTTCCACGCATGCAGTGTGGAACACCCTGAAACCTAGGAAACTGACCTAGCAGTACTCATGCTCCCAGGGGGCAAAGGAGACCTCTAGAAAATGTCTCCATCTTTCTGCCCCTTATGGTGACCATTTGGGCACCAAGTGAGCATGATGAGTGTCCCTTCCCTGAGGAAGGATTTGCTATGAGGTGCACCAGGCCTGAAATAATTTTCATTTTAAATATCTGGAGCAAGGATGGGCCACTGCTTTTGTCTGAGATGCTGGATTAAAAAGTAGCTAGCCCTCCATGGGGGACTTTTGGCAGGTGGGTGGATCATCCTACCTATCAATCATGCATTATTATATGATGTCAGGTAGATCTGACATAGCAAGAAAGCAGCAAACCTTGCATTGGATTTAGACAGCGCTGGGTGCAAAAATTCTCTAACTAAACCAATACATATAAAATTACATTCCCCAGTTCAGTTTTTCCTAGTTCCTTCCCATTGCACTGCTCAACTGCATTCTCTCTCTCTAAAAAAAGGAAAAAACCCTCCAGTGTTTCAGTTCTCAAATGTTTCTCAAATGTTTCAGTCCTTTCTCCCTATTACGTATCAACTCCAGCTCTTCAGTTCTCTGACTCTACAACTCTCTGACTATCCTATTTTCTAGCTTGACTTATATGTAATATTTTCAGTCCGTATCCCAACAGTTTAACCAATCATAAGAGTAGTATCTTGCCTAAGTTTGTTTTTCATTGCCAGCTTCCTAGACTGAACCTTTGACCCTCCTGTGCAAAATATCCCCTTGTACCAAACTTCCCAAGCAAGATAACCCGTGGTACTTTTAACCTTCCTTTGAACTTTTGACCCTCCTGTGCAACTGAGTTTCTAAAGCAAAAGAAGCAACCATTATGCACACCAAATGGCTGAAAGTCGTATTCCTTCATAGATAGTATTGAAAAGCACTTTTCAGAGTGTTGCATCATGTGCATCATATGATTCTATTTGAAAACTGTTCCCGCTGTTGCATTTGCCAAAAGATATGAAAACATATCCATTGCTGATGTGTGAATGCCCTACTCCCAGGCATGCGCCAGATTGGTTCAGGAACACCCAGAAATATTTCCAGCGTATGGGAAATACCTCAGCCACTTGCTGAGCCAATGTGAATTTGTGAGTCCTCTAGCCCCCTTCAGCCACCTGCTGATCATCCAATGCCCTCCCTATTCCCTTTAAACGATACATATCTCTTCCTACCTCTCGTCTCTGGAAGGTGGTATACTGCATAGCAATGCACCAAAACCCAAGACATAGACACTCATGGGAATTGTAGTTTTCACAAAGCTACCGTCATTGCAATCTATTAACTAATATCTGTGCTCCAAAGCTTGGACCTTAAGCCAGACCTGGCAGGCTTCACCAACATCTCTAATCCCAATAGATTAGCAGGTATGTGTGGCACTGCCACCAACTTGGAGATGGTACATGCATTTGTCCTGATGTGAGGGTCAAAGGAATGTTAAATAGCAAGCTTTGCAATGACGCATTGCCATAACAGGGTCTTTAAACTTTAAATAATCCCTCAGGAAGTTCTTTTCACGTGAATAGAGTGGTGCAAAATTGCACCACTCTAAGTAACTAGCTCATCTGGGGGCATGTTTTCTGGGGAAGATATCAGAGCATATTTTTTCTAAACCAGATTTCTTTAAAATTCAGTTCTGGTCCCCCTTTCAGTTATCACTGATACTTCGCTGTTCAGAGTATTGGCTTTCTGACAGGGTTTGGAATGAAGCCATTTTTATTAATTTAGTTATTTTTGCTGATATAAAAGATCGTCTATCATGTTAATGATGTATCGGTCTGTGGTACCACTGAACAATAATTACAGAATGTTCTTAATAGTAAATCATTTGTCACAATCACGGGTCTCTGCAACAATCTTTTGTTGAGCAATAGAATACATTAGGTGGGCCGCGATACACCTTTACGCTTACCAATTAAAAGGTCCTGGACATATAGAATTCACATGAAATTCAGGGCAAAGTATTATAAATTATGACAGCTCCTTAGGAAATCCTGCTAGGCATATAACTTGCTGCTAATTTTTAACTTGTCAGACAATTTATACATGTCTTTTCAAGTGTAATTGGAGACACAAAGACACAGGCGTTCCAGTGTGTCATAGCTGAAATGTAAGGGAGGTCAGAAAATATAAAGACAGAACGAAAGGGAACACTTGGGAAGAACTCTTCTTACTATGAAGATTCTTTTCCTCTTCAGTCTGACTGATGAATAATTATATTTCTTTTAATATTACAAGCAAGAATTCCAGAATTTTTCAAAATAGTTATTCATGAACCATTGGTAGGGATGGACTAGAAATCTTTTAAACTTCAGTTATTATCATTATTTCTCTCACCTTCTCATATTTTCCAGTCTTCAGCTCTCCACATCAGCTTGTGATTATTATTTTTTAATGTCCTCTGGAAAAGTAATCAGCATTTTAGCACAAACCTTTCCTCATATACACATTTTGTATTATTGTCTAATATACAGTTATATGCACACTTTACCCCATTATATACATTTTGTTCACATTAGTTGGCTGGAGAACTGCATTGCAATATTCCGAGACATGTGAATTCCAAAGGCTGACTGTCCTTCAGTTTGTATATTGTTTCAAAACCTGTGAATTAGGTAGATTCATATTTAAATGCCAATTGAATTGAATGTCTTCCCCATCCCTATCTGTTGAGTTTGTTTCCTGTTCACTGTTGAGCATGTGAGCTGACTAGGAATCTAGTCCACCCCTTTTCCAGTATGGCACCTTTTGAGTTTGCCCTGTGCCCCAGGGTTAAGCATGAAAGTGAACTACTAGGTAGGGGAGTCACAGTCAGGAAACCATCTTTGGAATGCTGCCTTGTTTGCACACATGAGAATCAAAGAAGCATAGAATTGTAGAGTTGGAAGTATGAGGAGTTACAGAGTGTGTGCAGACCATTCCCTATGGAAGTGAAAGCAATTCAGCCTTCCAGAGATGCTTAAGTTGTTGATCAGCTCTTGTATTCTAGGCTGTATGTACTCACGAAAATTCGTCTGCATTTGAATGTGAATTTTTCTCACTGTACATGTTTTGCATGCAATTTTGCTTAATATACACTTATTTTTACAAATATATGCATTTTTAGACACCCTTTACTAGTATACGCATCACTGCAGACATTTTACAACACTGTAAAATTCAGAGGAGCGTGCACTTTGAAGGACAACTATGTTTTGGTTTGCATAATACTTTGGAAAGTGTGAATTAGGTGGGTTTGCCCTGAAATGCAAACTGATTCAAATACCGCCACCCCCTTGCATCTGTTGAATGGACGGAGCAGTCTAATTCCATCCCCTTTCCATTTCGCTGAGAGAACCATTTTGTCCCATTTTGCGCATCTTAATTTTTGAAAGAATACACGGGAGTCTCTATTTAAATTGTACACATTTACTTTCTTATGCACTTTTTATGCAGAAGAGCTTATGTGCTTTTCAGTGTGTTTCCCATAAAATACACATTTTGTATGGATTTTTAAAACGTGAAATGCCTATTTTTGCATCCACACCCCACCCATATAATGAAACCACACTGCAAAATCTTAAGGAGCATGCCACATAACTGGGAGTTGCTTTCCAATTGACAAGCAAATTCCAGAGAGCTGGATTGTGTGAGTCAGCTGCAGGAAGCGAACCAATGATTCACTCAGTCCATTTATCTCAGTACTGTACACACTGAGTGGCAGCAGCTGTGCAGGATTTTGGGGAGTGTTCTCTCACAGCCCTACCTGGAGATACTGGGGACTGAACCTGGAGCCTTTTACATGCCTCTTCTCCAATCCTTGGAGCATTCGCCACCCCACCCTTCTGACTGGCGTGAACCCTAAACAGAATCACATGACATTGCTGCATTTTGTTGCAGAACCCTCTTGTTTAAAATACTTGCAGACGACTTTTCTGAAACTCAAAGCAGCGAGAGAGAAACCATTAAAACAAAACACACTGTAAAACAAAAGAAGCAATATAAAAAACAATAAAACAGTATAAAAACTGCATAGCCATCGGGGGGGGGGGAGCTGGCTGAAAAAAAGGAAAAAGAAGTTCTACAGCCCCTTCTGAATCCCAGCAAAGATGTTGGTTTTTCGGAGTGTTCAGGTAGAAGGTTCAAAAGCTTCTGGGCTACTGCTATAATGACTGTGCTTGAAACTGCTACTGCCCTTACTTCCTGCATTGACAGTGAACAATGCTCAACTGGTACATAGGCTCTTATGCAGAGAGACCATCCTTCAGATATAGAGAATCATGGAATTGTAGAGTTGGAAGGGTCCCCTAGGGTCATCTAGTCCAACCCCCTGCAATGCAGGAATCGAATCACAGCCAAAGGATCCCTGACAGATGGCCCCCCAACCTCTGTGTAAAATCCTCCAATTAAAGTATAATCACCTCAAGTTTAGTTCCTGGATGTGTATTTCCCCTTTTCTCCCTCTTCACACAAATTTGTATCGTGGGGGAAGAGAACGCTACAAAAACACTATTTTGATGTGTCACATCCACATTCCTTTTGAGTTGGGTTTTGTGTGCATTGCTAGATCTGTCTATTCCTGATTTGCAATATGTTTATTCATAAGTCCGCTTCCTCCCATTTGCACGTTAATCGGTGGTTCTTTTAAAATGCATGAAAATTCAAATTTCAACATGTATTTTAACACAAATATAAATTTGAATATGTATTTATCCCAATGTGCACATTTCCCTTTTTAAAACTCTTAATACATTTTAGGATATATATATATATATATATATATATATATATATATATATATATATATAGTAATTTGGTGTGTGTTTTGAGCTAGGAACCATGCTGCAAAATTCAGAGAAGTGTGAACAAGGATAATTACACCCCAGCCCAATGTATTGTGTTTATTTATCTATTTATTGAATTTATACCTTTCCCTTCCTCCCCAATGGGACCAGGGTGACAAAAAGGCACACAATTTACAAACAAAGTGATAGGAAAAGCGTTCTAAAAAACATTCTAAAAATGATTGCAATCAAAAACTTTCTAAAAGCAATTACATATATTCTTCCATCAAGATTGCCAGGAACAGTATTCTTCAGCTGCCAAATGCCTAGGTAAATAGAAATATATTAAAACTCCTCCTGAAAGGAATGGAGGCAGCTACACCTCACTGGGGAGGGTATTCTGCAACATAGCAGCCACCACTGAAAAGGCCCTACCATGGGGCAGCCACAGCCAGGCAATCCCTCACCACCAACAAGGCCTCACCTGCTGCTTGTTGAGTCCAAGATGGTTGGCATTGGAGAGGATGCTCTTTTAGGTCCAGATCGCTTACGGATCTTTGAATCCCCTGGCCAAGACCTAGTGAGGAACCTTTTGGTTTGCTTCTATATAGCAGAGCTGGGGATATACAGAGTTCAGGACCTGTTGGATAATAAACGTGCACTAATGTTGGAACCTTTGACGTAGACATCCAGTTTGAGGTTGATCTCATGGTGGAGAGAAAGTTTGAGAACTCATAGCTGGCACCCAAGTTCTCTACACCCCTCTAAAACAGCAACATTCCAAGGACTACAGTGGTGGGCAATGCCAGAAGCAAAATAACCAGAGCAACAGATGTGAATTTTACCTTTGTACAGTCAGCTAGTTTCTATGTACAATCTCACACACCTCTCTATCCGGACAAGCAAGAGATACACCCCAGACAAGCCAGAACACTCAAGGAGAATGCAAAGTCAGGCTGCTAAGTGATGTGACCTTGACAGGAGGTGGCCTAAGAAGAATCTCAGGGGTCAGAAAGAGAGATCTGGAGGCACACTTTTGGTTCTCATGCCTGAGGTTCCTCAGTCCTGTTCTAAAGGAACTTGTGACCTTCCAGATGTTGTTGGATTCCAACTCCCATCAACCCCAGCCAACATGGCCAATGGTCAAGGATGTTGGGGTTGTAGTTTAACAACATCTGGTGGGACACAATGTTCCTGTCCCTGCCCTACAGGGACAGAGAGTCCCTCAAAAACAGAAATTCACATGTCTTTCCTTTCCCCCAATGTCCTGCCTTCGTCACCCACCTCTTGCCATGTTCTGTCCAGAAGAAAAATCCCTCCGATGCAATGGTTGTTTTTATTAAATTCTCCTCAATAAAAAGCTCAGGCAGGATTTATTAGGTACTCAGGGCGGACGTTTAGTATTTCGCCAGTTATTAAGTGAAAATCAATAGAAAGCAAAGAAAATGGAAGTCGCCGCTCTGTTAGCACGGTGTTGTCGCCTAGATATTATGTCGGCTGTCTTGTAGATTCATGACAGACGAAAGCAGCTAGGAGAGGACTCTTTCTGCTTACATTGCAGGAGCCAAAGTGGGGTTATTCATTAGACGAGGCAGTCGGCCAGATGGATTTCCAGCTCAGTTTTACCATTTATCTTGAAAATGCCGGTATCGAGTGAGAAAGAACACAGATATTATGTGATATCAATGGCAGCTTTATGTATCTAAATCAGGATTTATCGTTATTTTGTTCGGAAGACCTCTTCTTCTTCTTTTTCCTCAAGAAATACCATTTCACTGGGAGAAAATAATAGCTAAAACCGTGTCAAAGATAACCTTTCATGATGTTTGTGCACCACGGGCTGTAAAACAAATAGAACCCAGGGTATTAATAGGTTTAACCACGTCCTAACAAATCATTCCGTCTGATTTTGTGTGTGAGAGAGAAAGTGTGTGGGCGTTTGTTTGTTTTTTAAAAAAAAAACCAGTGCTCCAAAACAGGAATTTGGATGATCAGTCACTTCCCTTGCCAGAGGTTTAGTGATAAGTAACACCAGATCTTTTTCTTTTCTTTTCTTTTAATTGTCTCAGAAACCATTAGTACCTTTACAGCTCTAAAAGAGTGTAAGTGTTCTGGTGGAGGGTTTTTGTTGCTGTTGCTAAAATAATCAAACACAGTTTTCTGACTGTGTTGTGATTTCAATTATGCCAGCACAATGCAAAGCAAAAAATGCCTTCCCCACAAAACAGCATCTCCATGTTGTCTTGTTTTAAAAAAATTAAATCACACCACTGTGTTGGACTATACCACTTGTGCCTATTTAGGCTAGACAATGGTTAGGGGGCAAGGGGCTAAAGATTCACTGTACCACCTATCAAAAATAATTGTGCCTACTGTGTGAAAGAAGGGGCAGAGGAGAAAGCCCACTTCCCTGCTTGCATGACATCCTCTGGGGATTATCTGCATTGACTGGGACCTGTTAATGTCTACTGCAATGCACTCTATGTGGGGCTTCCCTTACTGAAATATACTCAGAGTCCTGTAGTGATTTCATGCTCTTTATTGCAGCTTGCAAAACAGTGATTGAATTGCCCCCCAAACCTCAGGCTTTTATATACATTATTTACCCAATGAGTCCCGTCTGATTGGCTGATTCTGCTTCCCACCTGGAGCCTGATTGGTCTTTTCCTGCAGGCCAATCAGTTGTTGCATTCTACGATCCTACCAGCCTAATAGGCTGATTAACTTCTTCCTGGAGCCTGACTGGTCTTCTCCTGCAAGCCAATCAGTTGTTGCATTCTAGGATCCTACTTGCCTATTGTTCTAGGATCCAAGGTTAGTACATAACACTTAACGCTTTATCTGGAAGCTACAGTTAGTGCAGAATGCTGCAGCATGATTGCTGACAGGAGTGAGACCCTGCCAACATATAATGCTTGTGCTCAGAGACCTATACTGGTAGCCGATGTTACTTTAAGGTGTTACTTTAAGTCCATTTAAGTCCCTTAACAACTTGGGACCAGTGTACCTGCGATATACCACATATATGTCCAATCAACCACTTTAATCTGCAGATGCTATGTGCAGAACTGGAACTCTTGTAGGTACCACATAATGCTTGGTTTTTAACATTATGTTTTATTTGTTGTTATTTTCCCCTGGGACCTTAGGGTAAAGGGCATGGGCGTAGCTGGGGAGGGGCAGGGGGCAGCTGCCCCTCCCAGATCAAGTAAAACAATAGAAATACTTAACCAACCAAAATCACATTGGTTCTGCCCCCCCCAACAAAGTTCTGCCCCCCCCAACAAAAATCCTGGCTACGCCCATGGTAAAGGGTGGAGAACAAATTAATAATAACAGCACACTGAACTTTCCTGTTGAATTGGCACTTTGCTGGGGGAGAGAACATGCCAATTTCATGGGAGACACCCATGTGATCAGCCCCCTGTCACTTGATGCATCCATTAAATTACGCTTCTAGCTACATGGGCACCATTCATAGATAAGGGGCTGCATCATTTGGGAAATATGTCAAGGATGCTTTCTCCAGAATGGTTGACCTTCCCAGATTGTATCCCGGTGCCTTGGACTGGACATAATAGATCTGAAAGTCTCTCCGTTCTTTTTCTTTCCTAGTTAAAACGAAAAGGAGTTGATGAGCGGTCAGCAGTTTTCAAACCTGGATCTTTTAAGAGGATTCCATTAGGCCCAGAGCTGACAAGACAATTTCTCTGGCTGTAAAACAGTCAAGTCAATCTTGCCATCATATAGGTACCATTATTCATATTCTGTAGGTCTTTTTTCTTCAAGGTCACTTCACATGTTATGGGCGTGTTTCTGTGCACAGATATAATAAACATGGATTTGCAGGTGTGCATCATATAGGCACACTCTCCAGTAAAGTGAGTCTGGATTGTTGTTACCTGCACAGGTGAGGCCACGCCCACCTCTAGTCACATGCAGAGGAAGTCTGTCCCAGCCCAGAAGGAAACAGGAAGTTTACCTGCTGGCTGAGCAAACATTCCTCCCCATGTGTAAACATGTTCACTCTAGGAATGTAGTACTTGACTGCTCTTGTGTTTCACATCCCACAGTAGGGGCACAGAAGAATGGCGGGTCAAGGAGGGTCACTTCAGGGGGAGTGAGAAATGTCCCTATTTTCATCTGAGGAATGTTGGAGGCTCTGCTAATTGGTTTGTCTTCCTAATACAGTGGTACCTCTGGTTAAGTACTTAATTCGTTCCGGAGGTCCGTTCTTAACCTGAAACTGTTCTTAACCTGAAGCACCACTTTAGCTAATAGGGCCTCCTGCTGCTGCCGCGCCACCGGAGCACGATTTCTGTTCTTATCCTGAAGCAAAGTTATTAACCCAAGGTACTATTTCTGGGTTAGCAGAGTCTGTAACCTGAAGCGTATGTAACCCGAGGTACCATTGTAATACATCTTCAGCTGCTATCTACTGATCTATTGTCCAGTGCCTTTCTTTTTTACCGCTTAACCATTAAGTTTGCTTTTCATTTCCACCTGTGTTGTTACTTACCTGAATTTTTACTTTGATGAGAGACAGTGAGGACTGCCATCCCAATCTTAATAATTATTTGCAGCAAAGAGAATTGTCTCTAGGGATAATCCATGCTGAGCCTTTTGCTTTTCTTTCAGTTTATGCTGGAGACAGACAACAGTATTTAAAAGCGCTGGAGAAGGGATGATAGCAGGACATCGTTGCTCCCTCAATCGCGTTCACTGTTATTCCTACAGCCACCACAACCCAACCTTCTTCTACAGCCGTGTTTTAACAAAAGCTGAATCTTAAGGAACCCTTTCCACAGCCACTTACCTGCTGAAGAACACCTGGATGTCTACTATGGTGCCCTTGTGCCATGGCAGAGGCTGCTGGGGCATGTTCAAGGATGTACAGCTGGCCCAATTGGAGCATCTGAAAGGCCTAGAGGTCTTCATTCTTGCATGGAACAGACAGTGCATCCTGGGATATGCTGGTACTGGTGGACAAGCTATCTTTCAGCGAAGCCTGTCCTCAAATAGTGATTTTCACCCACCAAGAACATACCCCCTCAACTGTCCCAATTTAAGCGGGACATCCTGGAATTACAGAGGCCATGCCAGCTTCTGATTGGATCCCAGAATGTCTAAAGACATGCTACATCAGGCCAATAGACTATGCTGCTCTCACAGTGGTTAGATTAGATGCCTATGGGCAGAACAGAAGCAGGACCTGTGCACAACAGCACACTCCCCACTTGCAATTCCCAGCAGCTGATGTTCAGAGGCCTACAGTAGAGATTTCTGTCCTTTTCCATTCCAGAAGATTTTGTGATTTTGGGAATGTGGCACTAAAGGGGGTTCTATAATAACTATGAGGCAGCTTAAATTTCCCCGGTCAAAATTAATAGTTCTTCCATATAGGAACAGCAGAAGTTGAGGCATACTCAAGCCCTGGGAGAAGGCTTAACATGTGCATAATTCAGTCATTAACATTAACTTGGCTTAACAGGACTTAGAAATTCTTAACTTTGGCTCCAATTCTGGCTCTGATTCAACAGAGCATGCATAGACAACTAAAAATAATAATAAAAGGCTGAAAAATTGTTGAGCGGTTGTCTGCTGAGGAGCAGGTGCATGCTGGGAGACTGAGTTCATTGCCTCAGCCCTCCTGAATAAGGGGAAACCAGATATTTGGGGTTTTTGGCATGTTACATTTCCATACCTCTGGCTGTTGAATTGTTTGAGTACATGATTCCACACGCAGTTCATGATTTGTGCATAAGGCCCCAGAGCAGGCGTGCCTAAACTGTGGCCATCCAGAAGTTGCTGAACTACAACTCCCATCATCCCTGACCATTGGTAATGTTGGCTATTGCTGATGGAAGTTGGAGTCGACATCTGGAAGGCCAGAGGCTCCTCTACCCATATCTAGACAGCTCCAGTCTGCCAAGCACAGAACAGTCCTGAGCAGTCAACTAGTTGCCCAGAAGAACCTCTCCTCCCTCTTCTACTCCTGCAAGCTCCTTCACCACCCCAGAAACTGCACCAATGGGCTGAGGGGAAACCCCAGAGCAGATATGGAAGCTGGAGGGGGGAGAGAGGGAGGGAAGAGAGGTTCTATTGCATGAGCAGAAGTTGTTTCACTCACACAATGACCTAGCTGGATACAACCCAAAATTGCTACAAACTTGACAGTTCTATGATTCTATTCTATTTCTCCTTTTATGCTGCTGTTGTAAATTGGGTAATTTGGATACTTTTTGTTTTTAAATCAGTTTTTACAGTGGTTTTTCTTTTTCTTTTTGTAAGCTTCCAGAAGACTCGTTGAACAACCGGCTATGAAGAGTCCCCTAAAATAATCAAGTAAATATATATACATACCATGATCAACCAAGCCCTTGCAGACCTTTGCTTTGCCATTTAAAACAAAAAAAAACCTTTGCATTCTTTCTGTGGCTGATGTCTCCTTCTTGAGAATTCTTCCAAATCTTAGGACTTTCAGAAATGTCTTTTATTTCCTTTGCACAGCTTACCAGGCAGAGGGCCTTCTTACCAGGCAGTGGTGTCCACCCTGTGGAATGCCCTCCCATCAGATGTTAAGGAGATGGGTAATTATATAACATTTAGGAAACACCAGCCCTGTATAGGGAAGTTTTTTAAGGTGTAATGTTTTACTATGTTTTTATATATGCTGGAAGCCACCCAGAGTGGCTGGGGCAACCCAGTCAGGTTGGGGGGGGCACAAATAAAATAATAATAATAATAATAATAATAATAATAATAATAATAATAATAATAATAATCGATCCTGTTTGTCAATGTGTGTAAGGTGTAGGGGTTTGTGTGTGTCAGCCAATCAGCTCTGCAAGCAAGTAGTCGCTGGACCACTGCCAAGCAGAGCAGCACTAAAATGTCAATCCTATGCATGTCTACTCAGGAATAAGTTCAGTGAGGATTACTCACAATTTGAGATGGGAGAGAAATGTGATCCAATTCGCATTGAAAGGCAAACGTATGAAATTATCACATTCCAAAATTGTTTGTGAACTGAAACACATCTTATTGTTATCATATACATTTAAACACACACACACACACACACACTGTGCATATACACACCCCTATATATAATGGGGGCTATCTGTTTTATCTATATGTATACATCTGTTTGTGTGCTTACTCCTAAATGGTCAAACTACTTAGCAGTCCTCTCAGTGGAAATGTTTCTTTTTAAAAAAATAAATAAAAAACCCCAGAAAGATGAGCACCTGATTTGATTAGATATATATATGATCATATTTCTTTAAAAAAAAAAACAGAAAGAAAGGAAAGGATAGAATGTAAATGCAGCACTAATAGAATTACACTTTGGCACTGTGAGGCACTAATGTAAATATTCTTGCGAGTAGGCCTAAGACACTCGAAGTAATTACTTAAAGGCTTCCTTTCAAAGAATCCCCCCTTTATTAAATGCCTTTTAACATTAGCACTTTCTTCCTGACAAATTAAATGAAATTTCATTACTCTCTCTGACTTAATGGCATGAGGCTGCCTGTTCTCTCTCTCTCTCTCTCTCTCTCTCTCTCTCTCTCTCTCTCTCTCTCGTGTGTGTGTGTGTGTGTGTTAACTCTCTGTGGTCAGAAGACAAGGAGTTTGTTGGTGCTCCCCCCACATTCCCAGATGTCCCCTGCCTTGCCATTACTGGGAGCATTTGACCAACCCTTCCCCTCTCTTCTGCTCAGAATGGCAGTGTGCAATGGGACAGAAAGTTCTTCTCTGCCTTTTCAAGACATGCAGGCATTCCCGATTGGCAATGAATTTTAAACCAGGGACATATTTTCAAATGTAAAAACAACCAACTGGCTCAACTCACTGAGGGTGTATTCAGACATGACGCATATTGTGTTAGTTTTCCTGAGTATAATGCTGAGTATAATTCTGTCCCATTTCCTAACATTATTTTCATGCTACAGTACCTGTTGTTTTATTGAACTGTGTCATTTTGACTGACATAACGGCGTGACACACTAAAAAAAAAATCGCACCAATGGGGAGTGGCGTGACACAACAAATGTCATTGGACAACAATGCTACTCTCCCACCCTTTCTGCACATGCCTGATTCTGTTTTCCCATGATTCCCCTATAGAAAGCAATAAAGTAAAGGTAAAGGGACCCCTTACCATTAGGTCCAGTCGTGGCCGACTCTGGGGTTGCGGCGCTCATCTCGCTTTATTGGCCAAGGGAGCTGGCGTACAGCTTCTGGGTCATGTGGCCAGCATGACTAAGCCGCTTCTGGCGAACCAGAGCAGCGCACGGAAACGCCGTTTACCTTCCCGCCAGAGTGGTACCTATTTATCTATTTGCACTTTGACGTGCTTTCGAACTGCTAGGTTGGCAGGAGCAGGGACAGAGCAATGGGAGCTCACCCCGTTGTGGGGATTCGAACCGCCGACCTTCTGATCGGCAAGTCCTAGGCTCTGTAGTTTAACCCACAGCGCCACCCGTGTCAGGGTTGTGGGTTCAAGCCCCACGTTCGGCAAAAGATTCATGCATTGCAGGGGGTTGGACTAGATGACCCTCATGCTCCCTTCTGACTCTACAATTCTAAGATTCTAGAAAAGAATCGGATGCCAAGATACCACCCAACATTTCATCGCTTTACTCCCATAATTGTGGGAGTAAACATATTGCAAACATATTATTTCTGGAAGCAATTAACATAGATATGAGAGCTAAATTTCCACTAGATTTCCAGAACTGAAATATAAAATGGAAATTAACAGTTAGGGAAACATAAGGGAAATGGAGCAAACTGCCATCTGAATGCAGCCTGACTCTCTCCCTGGGTAACAAGAATTCAGGCAAGGGAGGGGGTTTTAACTTCTATGTCGCTGTGAAATGCCTCAGCTGCAGGCTTCCTCTACCATTGGGCAGGAGGTGGGCAAAGTGCTGCCCTTCAGGTGTCATCGGACTCCATCTCCCATCTTCTCCAACCAGCATGACAAATGGCAAGGGACGGTGGGAGTTGTAGTTCAAAATATCTGTAGGGCACCAGATTCCCTTGCCTTAGGCCACTTCAACACCATTCAGTGGTACCTCGGTTTAAGAACAGTCCTGTTTAAGAACTATTAGGTTTACAAACTCCGCAAAACCAGAAATAGTGTCCCGGTTTGAGAACTTTACCTCAGTATAAGAACGGAATCTGAATGGTGGAAGGGCACTGGCAGCAGGAGGCCTCATTAGGGAAAGCGCGCCTCAGTTTAAGAATGGCTTTGGTTTAAGAATGGACTTCTGGAATGGATGAAGTTCGTAAACTGAGGTACTACTGTACATTTAAAGCACCAGGATACTACTTTGTTACTAGTTCAGTTGTGCAAATCAGAATTAATTTACCTTGCTGCAGGAGATACAAATGAAACAATAAATTAGACACCACCCCCACCCCACCCCACACAGTCTTTAGATGCATTCCAAATCAGGAATTGTTACCTGGAATACTAGAAACAAAAAAGCTAACATGACTCCACACACATACCTTGTATTTCAAAAAGTAAAGAAAAGCAAAACCTTGGAGATGATGTCTCCAAAAGGCTGATGCACCAAGAAATTTGCAACAAAAATGTCAAATTACCAAAACATGGAAATGGGGTGATAGCTAACTTAAATCCCATCTGCATTACACATTTAAAGCACTATGATACCGCTTTAAACATCATGACTTCCTCCAAAGAATCCTAGGAATTGTACTTCATTGAGGACAATGAGAGTTGTTCGTGAACCCCTATTCCCCTCACTGAGTTACAATTCCTGGAGTGGTTTAACAAGGGAATTCTGGGAACTGCTGAGAGTGGGAATAGGGCTTTCCTAACAACTCTCAGCACCTTAAACAAGCAACAGTTCCCAGGATTATTTGTGAGGAAGCCACAACTGTTAAAGTGGCTTAACAGTGTTTTAAATATGTAGTATGGATGAGGCTTGAGGCTACATCAGCCTCAGCTTCCTTGCAAGGCAATCATAATACTGACCTGCCGTACCGGTTTGTTGTAAGGTCTGCAAATGAGGCAAAAGATTTAAAGTGCTTTGAACTTTACAAGGACACCTCAAATGCAAAGGATTGTTACCACTATTGCTGGGAATTGGGATTATTAGGCATTTTGAACTGCACAACCTTTTGATCTCAAGTTGCCGTTGGCTATAATGGGAAGAGGGTGATTGTTCTGGTGTGCTTGTTTGGCTCTTAATCTCATCCTCTAAGATTTCTTTCTTTTTTTAATGATATTTATTAAGAGTTTTAGAATTACAGAAAAAAACACAGAAGAAAAAGAAAAACAAAAAACAAAAGAGAAACAATCCACAATCAAACAATACAAATTGATAAAAATCAAAATCAAAAAATAAAAACAAAGCACGTAACACAGCACAATCAAAAGGCAAAAATAAGCCACAAAAATTTAAAAACAAATCCAATATTCCCAAATCCTTATCTGTCATTACCTTCTTTCTTTGCCCTCCTCACTCCTCCCTTTTTTTGTATCCTAATTGTTAATAGTCACAGCAAATCCTTTCCATTTTTCATAATATTCTGTCATTGCATTACCTTAATCTATTTTAACCTTATCTTACTATAAAAGACCCTAAAACTTAAAACTTAGATCTTATTTATACCAATTTCTCATAGCCGTAAGATGTTCTTACATAATTCTTTTAACATTTTTGCTAAAGTCAAATAATTTCATTCCAACATTTTTCTAACATTCATCAATTTTATAGGGCAATCCCTAATAATTTTTTTTTCTTCCAATCTTCATCCAGCGTCTCTTCCTCCTGGTCCCAGGTTTTGTCAGTCCTTTCTATCTCATCAATCTAGTGCATTAACCTGGTAAACTTATGTCTGAGGCCCTTAAGTCTCTTCCATGTCCCTTCCGCGGCTCTTCTTCATATTTATACCTGTACTTTACTTTGTCTCCTGCTCCTTTCACTCGTGGGAACTCCAACTTGACAGTGTTTTTGACCCTTCTCGACAAATCAATCCCTTTTCCATGCTCCACACTAAACTCCATGTGGTATTTAAAAACATGTTTCAAAGTCCCTCCAGAATTAAGAGCCCCCACAACCCCAAACATCTCACGGCCCATTGCCAGACTTGAAAAGTCCAAACATCTCTGCATAGGGGGGTCTATCCAACCCCCCATTTCCAAACCAAACCAAACTTTATCTTTCCAAATCTGGCTTTTTCCAAGTTCATTTGTCAGCTCCAAGACATCCTCTAAGATTTCAAGCCTCAGCTTCACGATCTGTCCTTCCAGTGAGCTCTTTGTCAATGGAGTTTTCTTGGCAGGGATACTGGAGTGGCTTGCCGGTTCCTCCTCCAGGTGGATCATGTTTGGTCAAAACTCTCCACTATGACCTGTCCATCTTGGGTGCCCTGCTCTGCATAGTTCATAGCTTCTTTGAGTTATTCAAGCCCCTTCACCACGGCAAAGCAGTGATCCATGAAGGGTGATCCGTGAAGCTGAGGCTCCAATACTTTGGCCACCTCATGAGAAGAGAAGACTCCCTGGGAAAGACCCTGATGTTGGGAAAGATGGAGGGCACAAGGAGAAGGGGACGACAGAGAACAAGATGGTTGGATAGTGTTCTCGAAGCTACCAGCATGAGTTTGAACAAACTGCGGGAGGCAGTGGAAGATAGGAGTGCCTGGCGTGCTCTGGTCCATGGGGTCATGAAGAGTCGGACACGACTAAACAACAACAACAAAGATTTCAAGCAATGTCAGAACCCTGCAGGAATATATCTGGCACTTTTGGGGAGTGGAGGTCATGCAGATCTCACTAGCAGTCTTCCTGGAACATACCTCACACATAGCATTGAGGTTTGCTCATGCCAAAAACTTGCTTATCACAGAGCTCTTCTCTCAGGGCTCTGGGTATCCAGCTCTGAAAACAAGGACCTTGGAAGATAAAGCACATGGAACATTTTTTTTTTTTTTTTTGGCTTGGACCATGTGTCAGCCTCTAAAGAAAATATCTCTGTTTTCTATGCTAGAGTTAGAATGGGTTCTGAAAACAACTTTCTCCTCTTGTGAGGTCCCTGCTAAAGTTCAGAGAGCCCCTTGGCTGGTCGTTCCTTGCAAAGGAACGAAAAAGGAAGGATCTGGAAATAATGCTTGTTTTGTTTTTTAAAGGAAAACAATCTGCAAGCAGAAAAGGTTTAATAGTTCGATGTATAAATGTGGAGAGAGTTGTATTGTCAAAAATAAAATCCCACAAGCTATAGTCAGAGGTAGCTCACTGGGGAGTAGTGTGTAGTATGTGTGTGTGTTTGGGAGGGGGGGGAGTTTGGCCAGCTGCCCTTTGAGGTCTTCTGGGACTTTCAATCTAATTGCGGCATCTTTAGTGGATGTGAATTTCAAGGTTACACCTGGGTGTTCAAGGGCAGACCCAAGTGTAATCGGTACTTAGATCATGCATTAATCTTATTTGCCATCTATTAGGTTTGATTCCTGCTTTCCTCTCCTCCTCCCTAAAGCCAGGATTATTGTGATAGTTTAAGATAATGGATTCTAACGGAAGAAAGGTCATGCAGGCACCGAGATTCAGAACCTTAAGATAATATGATTAATCTAAAAGCTGCTTTCTGTATGGGGAGGGGCACGCTTTCATATGTTTAATTGAGAAGAGAGGAAGAGATGGAATTAGCAAGCGGGGGGTGGGAGGAAAAAGGAAAAAAGAAGGAACTCTGACGTCTTGTCAACAAGTGTAATTAATGAATGTTATCGAGAAATTCATTAATTTCCAAACCTATAATGCAGATTTTTTTGAGAGGGGGTGTATGCCTGATTCATAGCCTGAAAATAATGTATAGTGTGAGGTTTCATGGTGGGACCATATTTCCTTGCTCCAGCCAATCCAACAGGATGCAAACACAGCGGAGCATGGAATTATAGGGAAAGTGGCAGCATCTCAGGCTTGTGGCCTCAGTAAGAAATGGGAAGGAAATTCAGTTCAATCTGTATTTGAAGATGAACCTACTTAATTTGCGGATTCCAAAACAATATGTGAACTAAACACAACTATCCACTGAAACTTACACTGCCATGAATTTTGCAATGTAGTTCCTCAGCCAAGTACTGTGTAAGTTATGGTTACCAGATGTCCCCGTTTCCTGGGGACAGTCCCTGGATTTACAGACAAAACCCCAGACAAAATCCGTCCCCGGAATGTCCCCAGATTTCATTTAATGTCCCTGGATTTATATTTTAAGTGTTGTAGATTTATTTGTAGGGAATGAATGTTGTGTGATTGTTTCAGTGGCACAAGACACATCATATGGGGACTTCTGGCAAGGCAAAATGGTGGGCACAATGGCAGCGAGCAGCTCCTGAAGCCAGCCAGAGCCAACTGCGCTACCAGGCTGGCTCCGGGCTGCTGAGACTTCCACTGCCAATGCCGAGGGGGAAATGGGGATGCCCAGCGTGTCAACTGGGGAAACCACTGACCCCCCCCCCATGATCTAAATCGAGCCAGAAGCGAGAGTGCCTAGCCACCCAGCCAACTGCCCAGTGGCGCTCCGGGGCCAGTACAACCCCCAGAGCCAATGAAAGGAAAAGGAGGAGAGGAGAAGGAAAAGGGGAGAGAGAGAGGAGAAAAAAGAGGGGAGCCCCGACCTTACCGCGCCGCTGCTGCCTCCGCTGCTGAGGAGAGGTAAGAGAGCACCAGGAGGGCAAGGACACATTGACAAGCCCAGGCCTGACCTGAGCCTACTCCATGGTGGCTAGTGCTCCAAGAGAGGAAGGCCGCGCAACAGAGGAGACTACAGAAGAGAAGATATTACTTTTTTATAATAAAAACATTTTTAATAACTTTTTTCCTCTTTTCAAAAAAAAAAAAAAAAGTGTCCCCGGATCCTTTTAAAGAAATCTGGTAACCTTAGTGTATGCATTGTATTAAGGGGAAATGCTTGCAAAAACACGACAAGATTGAATACAAAAATGTGTACATTCAGAGAAATTTGCACCTAAATGCTGATGAATTTAAATGAAGACTTTTTAAAAAAATGAGCAAATGTGGGGAATGAATTTAAGATTGGAACAATGAGAAACCAGGAGAAACTGAAAGATTAGTCAGCATGAAATCCCCTGCCCCATATAAAAAAGAGTAGGCTGCAAAGAAGAAGCAAGGAAGATTAGCAGCAATCTCACACTAGGCTCTGACCAATCTCCCCAACCAGGAAGCTCCTGAATGGGTATTTCAGCTGGTGGCAAATTTTCCCCATTCAGTGTTTTGGAAGGAATGCCAGTTTAAAGGGACTCTTCACTTTCCCAAGAAGCCAGCTTCACACTGCACCTTGCAGCTTCCTTCACACACCTGTGATAAGTAGGGAGCTGACATGGTAGGTGAGTTTTGTGGGTGCCCAAGGCTGAATTTAACAGATTCTCTGACACCTTGTCATAAGAGTCATTGCCTGGGCCATGTTAGGTGCAACATATAAATTAAGCATCCTTCATCAGTTTCTAGGAAATGTTGTTTATGCTTTTGAACACACACACACACACACACACACACACACACACACACACACACAATCAATGTGGAAATTGAAACATATGGGTACGATACACACATATCAAAATAGAAATGCATATATTAATGTGTGCCGGTACAGCGTGAAGTATACAGCTCTGGTGATGAATGTTATTTTTTAAAAAAACCTTAAAATATTGACACATCAAAATAAAAAATTGGCATAACAGCAGCAGATCTGATGGGCTACAGTATACATAAATAATTGTTCTGGGGCAAAATTAGCACAAAAATTGAAAAACCCTATTGAACTTGCAAAAATAAATCCTCAGGTTACTTTTTCTATAATGGCAGTTTTTGACACCCGGCTGGCATCCATCTGCAAAAAAATGTACCCTTGTAGAAAAGGTGAAAATCCAGGTTCTGATTTATAGTTTAAAATTCTTTAACACTCCCTGTTGTAGATGATCCATGTGTACTGCAACCCATAGAAGCTTACGGGGTAAAACAGCTTCTTAAAGACTACGTTCTTTAAAAGAGGAAACTTTGCAATTTGGATCCTTACTCCCTCTCTATCGTTAGATGACATCTTCCCAGGGATACTTTCATGTCGGCAGGAATCATCGCTTTCCAGCTCTTCCTTGGAAGGAGAGCTGATCTGCTGTCATTGCAACAGATTAGTGCTTTGCCAGAACCTGTCCTTCATTCCCCCCCCCAAAAAAAAACCCCTTTTCTTTCCCTGCAAAAGAGACTTCTGTTCTTCTGTCCCATTTGCAGGATGCTTTTGAATTCTGCCAGCATTTTGGTGGGTGTGCAAGTTGAACTCACCTTATCCTTGCTCAATGACCAAGGGTGGTATGCGTGCTTTTCTTTTCATTATGCATTT
Organism: Podarcis liolepis; assembly: GCF_965112155.1. NCBI lineage: Eukaryota > Metazoa > Chordata > Lepidosauria > Squamata > Lacertidae > Podarcis > Podarcis liolepis. Next base: position 31,153,270 of record NC_139569.1, read on the forward strand.
CTTAAACACTGTTCAGTCTCCCAGGCTGCCCAGGCTTCCTGATCTGAAAAGTCTCACGGGATGTTTTACCTGTCAGATTAAATAAAGCACAGGAAGCCAAGAAGACTGACCACTACATCCATTGCAACCATCTGAGAACATCATGGTTCCAGCTACAGCTGAGTATATTTCATCTAGATGTCCATTTGTTCTGGATACATAGAGGGCATCTGGAGGGTTTATATTAAATTCTATGTTCAACTTAAAATGTGTGTCCTGATGGTTGTTGTATCCATAATGTGAACTGAAATGTTTCTTTCATTACTGTTACTGTTGTTTATATATTGTTTCTTTCCCCTTATTTTAATGTTTTTAATTCTTCCACCTTTTCCTCCTTCCTTTTCTCTGCTAAATTTGCAAGTACAAATTTAATGATGATGATAATAATAATAATAATAATTAATAATAGAAGTGTGAATCTCAAAGGACGGATTTGTTTTCAGTTCACACATTAGATTGAGAAGTGTGAATCAGGTGGCTTCTCATTACAAGGCAATCGATATCAGATTTCTCCCTCCCTGCTTGGGAGCATGAAGAGATAGACTTCTAGAAAGAGGTCCTTTAGGTGGGGAGGCAGAGGAATCACTTCCACTAACAGGCGCAAATTCTGGACTTGGAAGAGGCTATTTCTGCTTCCTCAACACCATCTCTGCATTGTTTCTCCTCCCTTTGCCTCCTTTCCTCCTGAGAACAGGGCTGCGTCTAATATATGATGGGCTTATTCATCCCAGACACAGGGCATATCATTCTCAAATGACTGACAAGCCTTCCAAAATGAAGAGAGAGTGGAATGTGCTCTAATAGCGATGGGAAGCATTTCTAGTCAAACATAAAGCAAATTAATGTGAGCCCCCAATGCACCTTTCATCTGGAAATGTCATAAAGTAATAAGCAGAGTGACCCCGGCACTCACTAGGTCTGGATTTCAATAGATTTACATCTTAAAGGGCACAGCACTTCTTCTTCTTCTTCTTTTAAAGCACAGCAACTTAATCCCAATCTTACACATACATCCATGAATCTGCAGGATGTTTACCAATTTTAGGTATGAGTTAAACTGGTGTATGATGAAAGACATCAGTAACTTGTATCTGCCCACACTACTCTGAGCAGGTTTGTGGTGGTGGTGGTGTTTTCCTTGACTGAAATCACAGTTTTTCTTTTAATCAGTTTATACACAGGGCTGCCTCTAAAAAAGGCCTGGAAACGTAAGGTGGTCTGAAAAAGGGTAGCAAGATTACTTTGAGGGTCTGGGAGATATAGGCCCCAACTGGACTATTCATTTAAAGCAGCTTCATATCCATTTAAACAGTAATCTCTCCCCATAAAGAATCCTAGGAAATGTAACTTGCTAAGGGTGCTAAGAGTTGCCAGGAGACCCCTAATTATAGCTAGAATTTCAGAGTTGTTTGACAATCAATCCCTCTTCTTTGGGAACTCTGGGAATTGTAGTTATGTGAGGGGAACAGGAGTCTCCTAATGCCTCTCAGCACTCTTAACAAACTCCAGTCCCCAGAATTATTTGGGGAAGGCTACAACTGTTTAAATGTGTGTGGTACCGTGCAGTGTGGATGGGGGTATATTCACATCACTTAGGGGTTTCACCATCAATTCTGGCTCCCAATCCGTTTCCAGGTCCAGTTCAAAGTGCTGGGATTCCCCTTTAAAGAGGTAACTCAGGGATGGGCAGTCTCAGGCACACCTGATGTTGCTGGACTCCAACTTCCATGATCCCTGGCCAGCATGGCTGATGGTCAAGGGATGGAGAGAGTTGGCCATCTGTATGCAGAAGAGCCAAAGTTCCACTCCCGCTTCTCCATTGACAAAATGATCAGCCAATGTGAAAGACCCTAGAGATCCACTATCAATCTGAGAAGTTAATACTGGGATATTTGGACAAATAGTCTGAGCAGAGGCACTACTTTAGAATACTAGCAGGTGGGTTGTTGTTGCTTATTTGGAGAGGTGAAATGGCAGGGAGGTGATTGTGATTCAAATGCATGGGTGGAGCCAATCTGGCTTTCCTGCCTGTATGTTTGCACAGCACTAACCATCACGTCCGATCCCCACTCCCTCCTGGTAAGCAAGAGCGATGCACCTGCCAGGAAGCTAGCATAGCAGGAGCGCCATACCCAGCGAATTTCCAGATTTCCCAAGTGATTCTATTTCCCAGGGACAGTCCCAGATTTACAGAAGCCATCCCAGTTTCTGATTTGATTTTGGAATGTCCAGTTTTTCCTTAGGACGTCCCTATTTTCACCGGAGAAATGTTGGAGGTTATGGAGTTATGTGACCCCCGAGACAAGGAGACAAGTAACTATACAATGTTTAGAATACATCTCAAAGCAGCCCTGCATAGGGAAGTTGTTTCATATTTCATGTTTTATCCTGTTTTTATATGTGTTGGAAGCTCTTCAGAGTGGCTAGGGCAACCCAGTCAGATGGGCAGGTATAAATAAAAATGTTGTTGTTGTTAAATAGAATGTCCCTATTTTCATCAGAGAAATGTTGGAGGGTATGCAGCTTCCAGGATCTGCTTTCATTTGTGATGCCACATATGGTTGTGTGTCTTTTCCCTTTTGTCACAGTTAGTCTTTAAGGGTTGCTTTCAAAAAATAAAGTTTTGAAAAATGTAGATGTTAATGCAATGGTCTTATTCCCTAGCATCACATTACACTTGGTGCTCTGTCACCGCAGAAAATTCTGAAGGGTCTCCTGGAGACTATCAGAGAAAGCTGAAGGGAATCGCAGGCAAACTCCATCAGTAATTTATCTCCACTCATCTTATCTCTCTTTCAACAGCTAATTGTCCCTAGGAGTTGGGCAGAAAGACAGAAAATCAGCAGAGATTGTGGAAGGGAAGAAAGCACCTTCAGAGGCTCTACAGGACCCCTCAAGCTTCCTCTAGCTGTCTTCTTCAGGGGGAGCCTAAAATATCCCCCCCCCAAAAAAAAAAGGAAAAAAGAGAGGAAATATATCACTAAAAAGGATGAGCAAAAGAGGACACAATTTTTTTGCAGATTTAGAAATATTTGCTATAATTTAAATCGAAAGACATCTCACCACAGTGGGGAACCAGAAGGTGGTCAGGTGACCAGGGTACCTACTTCATCTGCTTCCCAAATGCAGCTTGTTGATGGGCAATATCAAGGGTCTTGTTCTCCCTTTTTATGGTTCTTTCTTTTTAAAGCAGACTTCAAAAAGAGGACTCATTACAGGACTGTCCCGTGACACCCCTTCAAACAGAGAACCGACTTCTTCAAAGCAGGGCATCCTATGTGAGGAATGGGAACTTTTAAAAATGCACAATTTCTTTCTGGTTACCCATGAAAGAGCTCAGAGCATTGCACACATTTCTTCTTCCCCGTCTCATTATGGTCACAACAACCCTGCAAGGCAGGTTAGGCTGAGATATGGTGACTGGATTGAAGTCAGTCAGTCAGCTTCCTGGTTTGAGCAACAGCAACCCCTTATTTCATGACATAATGGCTACCCAGCTTCATATTTTTGCATGCCAAAGCCCCAGGCCCCACAGTTCCTTTAGATATTAAATGCACGGGCATGAATATTTAGGTTTATGGGATAAATTAGACCACAACTTTATTGGTTACAGATGTGAGCGGTTTGGCTTAGGCACTGGGTGAAACCAGGCTATATTCTGACTTCTGTCCATCTGCAGAGAGTCTCACTAAGCGCAAACCACCAGCAGGGGGAGCCCTATGACATACGCCAAATTGGGACACCCCACGGGGTCCCCGTTGGGGTCATGGCATGGCCCTAGCCATAGCTGTCAATGTTTCCCTTTTTTAAAGGGAAATTCCCTTATTCCAAATAGGATTCCTCGCAAGAAAAGGGAAAAGTTGACACCTATGGCCCTAGGCCATGTCCAGGCTTTGGACAGGATCCACACCCCCGTATCCCTTTAACAGGATATGATTACCGAGGAGGGCAGGCAGAGGCAACAGCCTCCCCTCCCATGAACCAGTCTTACCCAATGCCTAACCATCTAACCTTACAAAGTTGTGATGATTGCTACAAGGTAGGGGAAAACCAAATGGCTGGTGCCAATTTGCCAAGTGGAAAAATTCCTACCCGGCCCCACCAATATGGTGGCTGACATTTGTCCACAGCTAGGTTGGGGCATGTGGGCTGGGCGGTCTGGTGAGGAGGCGAAAGGAGGAAGCTCCCTGGCCACACCATGGTTTAAACAGTTTGCAACCATGCCCCCGGCCGTGACGATTGGACAGCTGGGTGTGTGACATGGCTGGGAGTCAGTGCAATGAGGGTGGCATCCCTCCGCCCCACAGCCGAATCACTGGGAGGTCCCAGATGCCCAGCCGCAACACCGCCCCCTGGGGAAGGTGAGCGGACTTGTTGTGAATGGTCTCAAGCTCAGAGAAAAATGCAAGAAACAAATGCTTAAGTCAAATAAATGAACTTAAGTCCCAAATCATATAAGGGTAGCTTAGTAAATGCAATAACAGATCCCAGTGTATTCAGAAAGAGGGGAGAGCTATTGATCTTGGGGTGCCAGGGCAATATATCATTATGGCTTCTGTAAGTTAACGTACCATCCTCTGCTGCCTGTGGGCATTATTGCATCTAAGCAAGAGTGGATGATAGCTAGCCAGCAAATTGTCTGATTGCTAACAGGATTTTCAGCGTAATATCCCTTTGCAAACAAAGTACTGCACTTATCTGTTGTAGATCTATGTTCTCAGCAAGCGTGTGTCCCCTCGAATCTCCTCTCAACATTCATTAAACACCAGGGAACAAATTCCCTTGTCGCCGTACAAAAATACTCTTTTGACAAACTTCTTTTTAAAATTGCCTCTGAGAGGCAAAGAAAATCCTACTGTTGAGAAAGACGAGCTCATAAAATCTAATAAGCTGTCTGTACCTATATCCCTACATCCAGAGCATGGTAAATTCATTTTCAAAAGGAACTATTTCTAGTTTAAGTTCAGAGTGTCCAAAAAGGAACTAATCCCAGTTCATGTTCATCCCTTTAGAAAAAGAACTAGTTCAGTTCACAGCTCAATTCAAATTCATACAAATGATCCTAAGCGCGTGCACACACATGCATACAAACATTAGCATTCAGAATGTTACAAGCTGTTTTAGAGAAATATAAGATATACCAAAATAAAAAAAATTCCTTCCAGTAGCACCTTAAAGACCAACTAAGTTAGTTCTTGGTATGAGCTTTCGTGTGCATGCACACTTCTTCAGATACCAAGATATACCAAGGAAGACTAAGAAAGCATTAAAAGCACACACACAATGGAATTGCTTGATTTATTTTTCCAAACAATTATGATATTAAAGGCTAAAAGCCCAAATTGTCTGCAGGGTTAAAAAAAATAAATGCAAGAAAATGAACTTAAAACCATTCACAGTTCTCAGCCAAAGCAAGCTTCTTCCACCTTCAGGTAAAGTTCAGAATTCTTTCAGCTAATTCATGGAACTTCATCAAACTGAGCAAGTTAATTCCAAGTACCGTCTGTCTCTGATATTGACTAATTAGGTACCTTGGTTTGTTTTGGGGTCTCATCCTTGAGCCATATTCTGAAAGCTGGTATAGGATAGTGCTGGGGCGACAAAGCTATGTCCCTCAAGAGGTTATTGAACTCCAACTCCCATCACCCCAAACCAGAACAGCCAACAGTCAGGGAGGATGTGAGTTGTATACACTGTTCTGGGGGTTCACTGTTCAGGTGCTTACCCCATGAAACACAGAAGCAGAATTCTCTGTATGTAAGCTCGAATGCTCATTCAAGTAATCACTGACTTTTAATCTCTATTACCGGCATAAATGGATCCATCAAAGAGGCAGACAAATTTGCACACTCTTAAATGAGAAGCTTCCTTGGGGACCTTCTTCCCTCTTTGTTCCTTCCAATGGCAGGTACATTCTCTCTCTCTCTTTGTGTTATAACTTTATCTCTATTGATTTTATAATAAGCCAAGTGTTATCTATGATCAGCGATCCCCCCTCCTCCCGATGCAACGATAATACTTTTGCACTTACAGAGTTATACTTTGCACTTAGAACATAGAGCTCTCCTGTCTTAGGTATCCCAGAGCAATTTGCAAGAGTCGCTTAATGATCAACCATCAGCTGGAAAGGCAAGTAACATAACTGTCAGACTGGGGCTTTGGGAAGCTGTAACCTAAAAACTGGACCCAGGGTGGAGGTGTCTAAGAGGTCCCCAAAACCCATTGAAATTGATTTCGATGATTCTTATGATTCTAAGATGACTCTGCTGCCAAGATCCTCAGCTTCACCAGGCTGAAATTAAGACCTCCGTTGACCAGACAAGAGCCACATTCACACCATGCCTTTAAAGCACTCTGATAGCACGTTTATCAACCATTGCTTTCCCCAAATATTTCCAGAAGCTGGAGTTTGTTAAGGGTGCCGGGGGTTCTTAGGCGTCTGCCCTCAGAGAGCTACAAATTGCAGAGTTCCCTGAAAAGAGGAATTGCTTGTTAAACCACTCTAGGGATTGTACCCCTGGGAGATGAATAGAGCTCTCTTAACAACTCTTAGCACTCTTTAAAAAAACTATGCTTCCCAGATTTATTTGGGGAAAGCCATCATAGCGCTTTCCATGGATGGTATGAATGTAGCCAAGCCAGTGTAATTTAATTACAGTGGTTTCAGTCAAGCAGATGATAATTGTTTGTAGCCAATAGCCATTAGAATACAAATCTCTCTCTCTCTCTCTCTCTCTCTCTCTCTCTCTCTCTCACCTAAGAAGACAACCTAAGAGTAAATTCAACATTCCCTCCCCCTGAACTTCATATTATCAAAACTTGCAACTGTAAAGTTCTCCAAATCATGTAGTCTAAAAAAACAAATGAACTCATTGGCTGTAGACACTGCTTTTGGTCAAAATTAAGGTCACCTGTAATTTATTCACTCAAAGGGCATATGCATCTACCCTGTTGGTAGCGTTGCCTACACCTGCCAGTGGCCACCTAATTTTGAAACCATCTAACTGACCTTCAAGAAAATTCCTTAAAGGACAGAGAAATTGAGAACCGCTGTAGTAATCATGTCACGTTGGGGGCATTGTGGGAAATTTAATATAATGCCCACATAATCCCAGCATGCTGTTCCAAGATCTAGAACAGGCTTCCTCAACCCTCCAGATGTTTTGAGACCACAATTCCCACCATCCCTGACCACTGGTCCTGCTAGCTAGGGATCATGGGAGTTGTAGGCCAAAACATCTGGAGGGCCGAGGTTGAGAAACCCTGATCTAGAACTTGCAACTGCCTCCTAGTATGGAACAGTTTGGATGTTCCAGTTGTTTCTCCTAAAGCACCATTCTTGGAAGTTTTAATTCATATAAAAATATGTATTTATGTACATACATACCAATATCCATACTTAAATTAATGCATAAACCAAACAGGCAGAATTGTGGGTAAAATCAACAAGCAAACATGGCACAGAATGGAACTAGATTCACCCAGCTCTGGTATAAGATGCCAGGTTCAATCCCTGCCATATCCAGTTAACAAACTGGATACCAGCAATTGATGGGAAAGAGCTCAGTCTGAGATCCAGGAGAACCGCTGCCAGGTTAGAGTAGACAGGTGGACCAATTGTCTGACGCTGTTGGATACATATTCCTATGAGGGCAAAGACAGATCATTTTCCAAAGCTAGAGGTCAAGGTGGGCAGAGGTGGGAAGGTACCACAGTTCAGGATATCAACCCTTGGTCCAGACACCATTCTAGCCATTATCTTGGTGGTGGAGCTGGAGAGCACACAAACCAACCATTCCTTCTGCCCGAGAGCTACGCAAGTGGTGAGAGGACCTAGGTGCCTCCTTCAGATTTCCAGGGTCCCAGCCTCGAGTATCCTTTGTGCTTCTCAACTCCCAGGGCTGCTGGGTCTGTGTGGCTTAGAGGCTTATTACTCACACTGGCCTGAAGTCTGTGCAGCTACTTCCTCCGCTCACCATTGAGATTCCACTTTTAACTGCAGAGAACCACAACTGTTCAGCATCCTATAAAACTTTCAGTGACGGGGCTAATGAAATGCAAAGCTTTTTCCGTGAGTCCGAGCTAGCCTTCCTATCAAATCATCTGAAATATTTATTTGTCCTCTTGAATAATTGATAGGGGCATCAGCTATCCCGGTCAATTGATTTATTAAGGGGCTGTTTGGAATTAAACAGCTTAAAGATATTAGATTTAGCAGCGACCTCGCTTGTTAGCATATTCATTTACCTACGGGAGCTCCTATTAGATATTGTTAATACATAACATTCCCCAGTCATGGCCCGGATCTCCTCAAATTGCATTAACACTGGGGCTGTTTAGCCACAGAATAACAGGTTTGATTGAGTGCTCGGGTTTGGTGTAATTAGATTTTGCTGGAGAAAGAGGGAGGGTGGTGAGACTGGTTTTAATGTGGTGTGCATTAAACTAGATATGTCATCAGCATTACGGTAATTGGCAAACAGGAGCATCAGAGACCTGGCTGTGTAAGAATATTTGTGTTTATGACTTGTCCTCTTCTCATCCAAGATTGTGCATAATAAGAGTCACAGTTCCTTAGATATGCATAGCTTTGATCAAAGGTGGCCGGGCTCTTTAACGAGCATTCTCTTCTGCAAATAATTAGAATAATAAAAAAGTGGAATATTTCCTATGGAATAATGGAATCTATTTATTGCTAGCTAATAGTGCTAATTATTGGGTGGTCTGTAAAGGTCACTGTGATGGTTAATCAATGAGGGGGAAATGCCAGGGATTCGACTATCTGTATGTATCGAAGGGGGGAAATGATGTAGAATAACCTGCCGATTGAGAATTAGCAGGTTCCATTTGTTTCAACTTTATATACCTGCTGAAAACTTTTTCTATTCTGTCAGAGTTAGAAGAAGAAGAAAAGTTTGGATTTGATATCCTGCTTTATCACTACCCTAAAGAGTCTCAAAGTGGCTAACCATCTCCTTTCCCTTCCTCCCAAACAACAAACACTCTGTGAGATGAGTGAGGATGAGAGACTTCAAAGAAGTGTGACTGGCCCAAGGTCACCCAGCAGCTGCATGTGGAGGAGTGGGGAAGCGAACTCGGTTCACCAGATTACGAATCTACCCCTCTTAACCACTACACCACACTGGTGTAGTTATGTATGCAATTAAAAATACACCATTTCACAATATTTAACTGATTTCTGAGTTGATTAATTTTTATGAATAGTGGTATATATTATATTATATTATATTATATTATATTATATTATATTATATTATAATTATTATTATACTATTAATCTCCCAAAGAAACAGGCTCCTAGGTGGTGGGGGGGGGGATCCAAAGAAACACCTCCCTAAATGTTGATGCTGTTGCCTTGTGACCTGCTATTTTGTGCAAAAAGTACTAGCAAGTACTCCAAGAATGCTGTTGCCATAAAGCTTGTTTAATTTTACCCAACATAAATATGTCCGCACAGCAGCCAAGGTCCAATTAAAACAAGAAGTCTCAGCTCTGACCAGTTTGTATTTACATGGTGGCTAAAATTCCCTGAATCATTCACACTGTACTTTTCGACAACTGGTTTGTCAACAGAGTAGTACTAAGTGATATATGAATTTACTATGGGCATGCTGTGACAATGACTATATTGTGGGAGTAAAAACATCCTAAACATTTTGTTCATCATTCTAAAATAAAATATTTTGCAATCCATTCCCCCTCCCCTGCCGCATTTTTCCAATTTTTCCAAAAAAACACAAAACGGCTTTAAAAAAAAGTATGCATTTCCACACATTTTTCTGTTCCTCCACCCACAAGGAAGGAGCCAGGCAGGTGTGCTCTGGCTTAGCACAGACTGAAGCTGTTGGGTCAGTGCCTCACTTTCCCTAATGAGCCAACCCCCACTGTAATGGGGAAAGAGTGCAACTCCATGGCAAAGTGCACAATTTCCTTAGAAGTTGTCCAGTTCAATCGGCAACATCGCCAGGTCAGACTGGGGAAGACCCCTGCCTAAAACCCTGGAGAGGTGTTGTCACTTCCAACACCTCAATGGCAAAATCCAGGACAGAATCTTCCAGAACCCCATCTTCCCATTTTTTTCTTGTGGGAGAATAGCAGTCATTTTGTATGCTGTGATCTCATGTGATTTTCTGCCATGATTTCCTCCCTAATAAGCACTTTTTTCAGGCATGGTGCGCAAATAATTGTGTTTTGGGGCACCTTGCAAGACCACAGACCCCCCAAAAGTGCTTGGGGGGGGGACTGTGATGCAAAATTGTGTTAGAACACTGCTTCCAAAACAGGATGTCCCATTTTTTCCCAGACACTTGCAGGGTATGCAGTTGGTGTAAACGTTAGATGGACCAATGATCTGAGCTAGATGGACCAATGATCTGACTTGGCGTTGTAAATAATGCTTCCTCTGTTCAGAGGAGGAGTCATAGCTCAATGGAAGACCAGAGGATTTGCATGAAAAAGGTCTCTTGTGTTCATGCGTCTTGCCGTAGATGGTCATTGGCCTCCTACTGGAAGTCCAAATCGCCTCCATCCTGAGAGGAGTGGCTAGCAAAAGTATGGGACATTGCACTGTCAGAACACAGAGATGGAGGGTCCTGAATGGCTTATCAAAAATAGAGCATTTTTATTTGACATGGTATCAGTTTTTCAACTGAATAGCTCACTAAACCACTTGCTCTGCAGACAAGTATGTGGATAGGGTTTATTGAGAACTGAATTGACTCACCTTTTTCTTCTCATATGCGATAGTTGAACGCAGCATTGTATTTTCAGCTGTTTTCTGTTTTTCTTTCTTTCCCTCTGTACAGTGGTACCTCGGGTTACAGACGCTTCAGGTTACAGACTCCACTAACCCAGAAATAGTACCTTGGGTTAAGAACTTTCCTTCAGGATGAGAACAGAAATCATGCGGTGGAGGCGTGGCAGCAGTGGGAGGCCCCATTAGCTAAAGTGGTACCTCAGGTTAAGAACAGTTTCAGGTTAAGAATGGACCTCCAGAACGAATTAAGTTCTTAACCTGAGGTACCACTGTATCTATGTTTTATTTTGCTACTTTTATATTTATTCTTATTTGTTACACTCATCATTTTCATTGTATTTTAAATGTTCTTATGTCAACAAATTTTATTTATTTTTATTTAAAAAGGGAAGGAGAAGGTCCCCAATACTAACCCTGTCTGAAAACCTGGAGAGGTGCTGCTAGCCAGGGCAAACAATATTGATGGACCGATTGATGGACCAGTAGTCTGGTTCAATATAAGGCAGTTTCCTATGTACTTAAACAGTTGGTGCCCATAGCATCCAAAATGGGTTTTAAGCATCCAGCCCAAAAATCTTGGTGCAAACCGGCTGTTATTCCACCAACTGAACCAGGACTATGTCCCTAGTGGCGAAGGTATAATTGAGGATGTCTCTGTGTCTGAAATCCTCTCTGGCATGTGGTACAATGTTGGGAAAGAGGGGCAGCCAGAGTGCATCACATGAGACCACCCATGCCTTAAAGTAAAGATAAAGGTATCCCTGACCATTAGGTCCAGTTGCGCGCGACTCTGGGGTTGCGGTGCTCATCTCCCTCTATAGGCCAAGGGAGCTGGCATACAGCTTCTGGGTCATGTGGCCAGCATGACTAAGCTGCATCTGGCGAACCAGAGTAGCGCACGGAAATGCCGTTTACCTTCCCGCCAGAGCGGTACCTATTTATCTACTTGCACTTTGACGTGCTTTCGAACTGCTAGGTTGGCAGGAGCTGGGACTGAGCAACGGGAGCTCACTCCGTCGCGGGGATTTGAACCGCTGACCTTCTGATCAGCAAGCCCTAGGCTAATCTAACCAACTTCTGAGCCAAACTAACCAACTCGTGGGGCAAAGGGGGGATATTCCTATTCTTTTATCTATCGAATCTGAATGTGCTTCTTAATTAAACCCCTGGTTATATTCTGCTTCAGATTGAGTTATACTCTCCTCCCCAATCCCTCCAACCCACTCCATATGGCACAGCTGTCCTATGGAATGAAACATTTGGAGAGGGGAGAGTTTCCTCCCCCCCCCCGAGGCCCTGGAAATGGTGTTCCCTCTTTAGAACTAAAAATTTAAAAATCACCAGAAATGTGAAGGATGCTGGGACCAAGGCCCACACATGACATCTCCCACAACACTCCTGGAAACAGCCCGTTGCTACCAAATGCACATCTATAAAGACTTTCCAGGTTAGTTTCAAACAATGCAGCATGCCAAAAGACCCTCGTGCCGCCTCCTTGAGGGACGGTGGGGGAATCAGGGACATTTGCTGCTGTTCGCTAATGGTTTAGGTAAGCCAGGCGGCATTGAGCGCGGCTCCTCACGAGGGCCATTCCTAAAGACATTACCTGTTTTGCTCCAGGAAGCAGCGGCTGAGGTTGATCTAGCGCATCCTTTTAAAGAATAGACCATTACGAAGTATCGCTTAAGCTTGCCTGTGTGTTAGGGTGGGTGGATTGGGGGTGGGCAGGCATATAAAGCGAGTATTAGTTCTTTTAATGCCAATATTAGAGTGTCATCAAAGACACGAAGACAATTTGCTTACCTCTCTCCATCTCCATCACCTGTTTTGGTTTTTTGGGGGAATGGTGCTCTGCACAATTTTATCCCATCCAGTGAGAGGAAAGCAGGGAAGGAGAGGAGAGCCATCACCTCAGAGGTTGTTCCCTTCCTTCTTTCCCTTCCTTCCTTTCTTCCTCCCTTCTTTTTCTTCTTTAAATTACAATAGATTTCTTTTTTTCCCCTTCCTCCTCCTCCCTCTCCTAAAGTTGTATTAGGGATTCACTTAAGCAGAAATGAACTGTAATATGCAAATAGTTCTAATTGGACTGCTAATAGAGCGTGTCTCTGTTGTTTTTTTCCAAGGAGTTTTATGTCTATGTAATCAGTGCAGACAGACGTTAAGTAAATGAAGAGGCAACTAACAATGTCAGGAAAGAGACCGGGCGGTTCCAGCTGACACTACCCTAATCTTCCAGGACCCATTAAATGGCAGTTTCAACGCATTACCTACCATAACAGCCTTGAATATCACTGATTTTATTTGCAGTATCAAACATTCCATTTCATGCCCCATTAACAATGGGAGCCTGAGCTTTTGACGCAGCTAAACATTTTACTAACTACCTGGACTAAGTAACCAATTAACTTTTGGAGACAATACGGCCAATTAAGCGCAAAAAGGTAAGGCTGTCATCCCCCACTAAAATTGAATTTCTTTTTTCTGCCCCCCTCCTCTTTCCTTGCTCCTTTCCTCGGTGGCACTTAAGCACCGGGTTGCTTGATGGAGATTTGGTTCTTATTAAAGGGATGGTGACAATAAAGTTCGGGGGACGTCAGTTCCTGCAGAATAGGTCACCAAGTGTCCCAGAGGGCCACTCGTTCCATGGAGTTTGCTCCATGCCAATCCACTCATCAGATTAGGCTGGCAATGAGTGCTAAGCTGGCATTCCGTTGCACAACATGGTACCACAGCCAGTATGCCTGGCCAAAGTGGGCTGAGGGTATTATGAGAGACTGAAGAAAGAGTGTGGCAAGAATAATTGAGGTTACGATGTTGGTTCGCTTGGTTAAGATCGATGGATCAAGAGGAAACATTTCGTTTTGTAAAGAGAGAGGATTTAATCAGGAAGCAGACTGAAAGTACGTCCCACTAGATACACACACAAATGTTTACAAAATTCACAAGAGAGGTGGGTAGGAGCCATCTTATAAGAGGCATTCCATCTTCTGTGACACAAAGGAATGAATACTTCTTCTGGGAAACTGGGACAAGTCCATGCATTGTCTAAAAACAAAAGAGATGTTTGTTTTTGTAACTGCAGAATGCTTATCTGCTAACAGGAATATTCAGGGTTTTTTTAATTAAAAAAACTATTGAACTATTGTTATATTATTATATTATCTATTATTATGTGTCTGTGTTTTCAATTTTGCTCCATAAAATGTGTTCTTAATGTTGTCCCCCACCCTGGTGTCTTTTGATAAAGGGCAGTATATAAATTGAATAAATAATCATCAATCATAATAAACAGTTTATAAATTTAAATAAATAAATGTGGACTAGATGGATTCATTACAGTGCAATCCTAACTGTGTCTATTCAGTCATAAGTCCTACTGAGGTCAGTGGAACTCACTCTCACATAAATTATTGGATAGCTCAGTTGGCTAGAGTGTGGTGCTGATAACACCAAGGTTGCAGGTTCGATCCCCTTATGAGACAGTTGCATATTCCTGCATGGCAGGGGGTTGGACTAGATGATCCTCAGGGTCCCTTCCAACCCTACCATTCTGATTCTGTGATTGCAGCCTTTCTTTACACAGGCCACATGTCTTCTACTACTGTTATACTACCACCACAACAAAGGTATATGTCCTTTATTTATTTATTGTATTTAAAGCAATGCAGTAGTGAAAATGCAACTTGGGATAGCGTAGTTCAAATGTCCTTTCTTCCATAAGTTCAAGCTACTGTCTCTCAGCCACTCTTCTCTCTACGACATAGGAATGATAATCACAATATTGGTCTACCTTACAGGATTGTTGTAAAGATGCTTGGGATAGTGTGTTAAATGGCTAAGAGACAGTCATCGAGACTGACACCTCTCCCATGGGGCAAGCCCTTTCATGAATTTCCTTCTGTGGCTACGGTATTCAGCTTTTCCTTAGATGGGTAGGAGCAGTCAAAAATGGTAAGTACACACAAGGCAGCCAGTGTAGCATAGATGTTAGAGTGCTGAACTAGGAGCTGGGGGACCAGGGTTCAAATCCCTACTGGGCCATGAAGCTTACTGGTCAACCTTGGGCCAGTCACTACCTCTCAGTAGAACCTACCTCACAGGTTAAAAAGGGAGGGGGAGAGCCAAGGGGAAGAAACCCTTTGCGCTCCTTGGAGGAAAAGCTGGGCTATACAAGCAATAAACAAACAAATATTACAATTCCATGGGACATTTTCTCAGGACTTAACAATCCTGATAGCTCTTTTCGGGTGTGATTGTCTTCTTGCAGGGTGGGAGCCTGTCCGGGCAAGACACCCACACGCTCCCAGGAGAACAACATCAAACAATCATATTCCTGTGCCTCATTTGCCCGGCAGCTCTGCCAGTTTTCCAGCCCGATGGGAAATCCCTCTTCCCTGTGCCAATGTTGCTACTACAATTGGAAGGAAATCCATAAAGCAGGCGAGGTCTTTGAAACTGTACGCAAGGCAAGCACGGTTTCCTTTTGCGGCTTCCCCAAGCGCCTCCGCGAATAGTTTCAGTGTGTAAGACAAAATGGGAGCCCACATCAAGGGCCAGGCCAATTCTTAACATAACAAAGTTAAAGATTATCCCCCGCCACAACACAGCTGTTTTGAGGCTGCTATTAATCTAATCTCTTAAATGCATGTAATATCCAAACAAGAAAGCCGGCGTGCCAATCTCTGATTTCTCTAATGGTAAAAATATGTCGTGGGCTTTTTGCAGCAAGTCCTTACACCGTCAAGCAATTTTCGTGGCTGGGTTCCTAGCCACCATCTTGGCGCGGCTTATAGCTCCAGGATTTGACGGGTGCTCCGGCTAAGCCTTCCAATTAAACGTGGTTTCTTTAGCTTTCATTTTCTTCTTCTTCTTCTTGTCATCCCTCTGATTCATTTATACCTGGAGGGAGACATTATTAATCTTAGTAAATTGCCAAACTAGGATTAGGTGCATTGAACTAGAAAGTAGCCCACGTTTTTAGATGGCTTTTGTGCAATTAGCCAAGTTGTAGTTATTATGCGGGTTTTCTGACATAAACGGCTTTTAGACCAGGACTGTCTGTGGAAAATAGGGACACTTCAAGGGTCTGTCATTTTGCAGTGGCATGGTTCAGAGAGCAAAAGCACCTACGGAACTGTACTTGGTGGTTACTCCAGACCTATAGAAATCCTGCCTCCTAAAGAATTGTTGCAGCCTGAATCTGATTCCTTTTGGAACCATCCCTAATAACTTTGTAATTTTGTTAGCTGGTTCTTAGCCTCTATATGGGGCTATGTGGGGAACTCAGGGCAAGGGGTGAAATGGCCTCTCTGTTTGGCTCTTTGAACTCTCTCCAGGATACACTTGTCCCTCAAGCTAATGCCTCTCCTCAGGACACACCATTTGCCAGCCCTACTCTGCACCCTCTCTTGAGTGTTTTTGCCTGGCTGGAATGAACTTTGCTAATGCTTCTTCCTTGCTGGATGGAGGATAGAGGGGGCTATGTGAGTTTGTGTAGACTCCAGTCTACTGTAGACAGCTAGAATTTACATCCAGTTTGTCTCTGGCCCTGCCCATTGTCAGCATGTGGCCCCCAGAAAGTTGTCCAGAAAGGAATGTGGCTCTCAGTCTCTAAAATATATTCCCCATATCATTTGTAAAGGAGCTAGTTCTGTGCAAAATAATTAAAATTAATGACTTGCATTTTTTTTTAGTGATTCTCCATCAATTTGTGGGAAAATAAATTAAAGTTTGAAATATAACAAAGTTAGGTGTAGGGTGGGCCAACAATTCCCCACATCTGATCTAGGGGCTAATCATAAGAGCTGTTGTGCAATGAAAAAAACCTTAGTTGCAATTGATGGAACCTAGATCTATTTGCAAATTTATTTTTAGATGATGTATGAAGGTGTCACAATCAATGCCTTCTTAGAAGAGGTTTCCCTTCATGGATGAGACAGAAGAATGTTTCTTCTCTGTTGGCACCTGCTATATGCACTCTTCAAGTTAACAAATAGTTAACTTGTGGGGTGGGGGAGGAATCTGCTGCCCAGTTAACTGGGGGCACTTTATAAATTTATCAAAAGATTTCAAACTGATGAATCTAACCACATTATTGCCTTAAACATTGCATCTCCAGTATTAATACGCATGAAACTCTGGGCAAAATCATTCAGCCACTTCCTAGCAGGAGGAGAAAACTCCCTGGATGTCAAACTATAAATAATCATAAAGGGTAAATAATAAAAAAGAGAGGTACAAGGGATACGGAGAGCAGGGAGGGAAAGGGACCCCCATAAGTGAGAAGTTTTAAATGAAAGGTGATGCACTGTGAACTTAACACACTGGCCCTTTAGCCTCTCTGTTAACAAGGTAATCTGATTGCCATTGATTTTCTTCACCTCCAGTACTAAGAAGGTGATGGAACGATGTCCACATAGATGTATTGAATCAGATACTAAACAAAGAGCAACATAAAGCACAATTATCGGCTCCCTGGCCTTCAGCTTGCTGATTATGACATTAGCAGGGAGACAAGGTCTGGGTGACATATATATATATATATATATATATATATATATATATATATATATATTACACACACACACATCAGGTGGTCTGCTTTTAAGGCCTGCCTGAAGCTTGAACACTATTTCATCTGGTTCTTTCTTGCACACTCCCCTGGTCTCTGTCACTAACAACAACAACAAAGTTTCCACCGCTGCATTTTGCAGATAGACATTTGAGTGTAATCTAATTAATTACTTTTATGACGCTTGCTGAGAAATTAGCATAATGGGGAGGAACCAGCTACCGGTGTAGAATTTTTTCCTTGGGTCAAGCAGAGAGCAGTGGGAGATATTGCAGTATTGGAGGGAAAGGATAGAGGGCTGCAAAGGGTTGTTTCCCCCCTCCCCCTTATGAAACTTAATTCTCTCTGATTTTGGTTATGCCTGTGTATGCATTGCAACACAAGCGATCCTCAATCTACTGTTCTTATAGAGAAGGGATGGGGAGAAACTGTGACCTTCCCGTTGTGGTTGGATTCCATCTCCCATCAGCCCCAGCCAGCATGGTCAGTGGTCTAGGATGATGGAAGCTGTTATAGTTTGTTTCAGGGACTTATTGCATGCCCGGTGGGCAGGGGCCTGCCACAAAAATGGTGGCCTAAAACTTACTGTTGTATAGCCTCCAACATTCCTCAGATTAAAAAAAAAAGTTATTCTTTGGTAGATTTACCAAAGTAAAAAAACACACCAATAAATAAATTTTGGAAAGGGCCAAGAGTAGATGTGAATGCACAAAGCATTAAAAGAATCAATCAATCAAGGCTCCTTGCACTCTGCCCCTCCCCCTTTCTTTCCGCCCAGGATGGCTGTGTATCCTGGCACATCACGCAGGGCTGGGCCTCAGCAATGGCAGCCTCTCCTCCTCTTTGCCCACACACCAGCAGCCACCATGAGTTGTCCAAGGTAGGAGGCCAGCAGCAGCAGCCATGAAGAGGCCATGGAGAGACAACGGGATGCTCTCTTACAGATGCCACTGTCGCTCAATACAAGCATCCAGTAATCCTCCTGTCCGAGCTCAGTGGCAGCAGCATTGGCAGAAAAAAACAGGAACATTCCAGGATCAAATCAGAAGCCGGGATGACTTTCGTAAATCTGGGACTGTCTCTGCAAAATTGGGACACTTGGAGGGTACGCTGTTGAGCTCATGTTCTGAGGTTCCAATCTAGAGGTTGCTGGCTTTCTTCTTTCATGCTAGTATCTCAATTAAACAAAGCAGGGGGTGTTGATATTAAGGAGACATTTGCTTTCAACTCCTTTCCATGTTCATGGACAGCTTTGCTTTTCAGTAAATATTTCACTAGCATTCAGCAGCTTGCCTTGGGGGTCCATGCTTTCTGATCTGGAAAAAGCCCTGTGGGAGACTTATGTCATGCTGTCTCCCCTTGAGACAGCATTTAATTTATTTCTGGACACCTGGGGAGGCTGCAAAGAAGTGATTTGTATAATGATTTGTAGACACAAACATCCCTTGGTCATCTCAAAAGTAAGGTAGGCATGGAGACCTACCCAGGAGACCTTCACTCAGAGTTTTTCTCTTCTTTGATAATTTTTGAATGCAGTTCCTTTTCTCCTTAATTGATGGAGAATGGTTGGGAAGAAATGCTAGAGTTAGAACTAGTCCCAGTGAAATTATCGCCCATTCCCCATGATCTTTATTTGTGAGATATTCAATGGTGAGATCTCTGCCTCTGTATTTTAATATTTCAGCAGCCATCCATGAGGTAGACCTAGCAAAATGCTATTAGATTGTGTTGACAACCGAAATGCACCAAGCAGTGCAACTTCCCTTCCTAACAACAGCATTTCTTTTCCTTTTCTTTTTTTATTGACCCTGCAGGTGTATAAACTGCAGCCACGGAGTTCTAGCTCTCGTCTGTCTTTATGCGCCAGGTAGCAAAAGTAATGACGCCTGGGATGTGATATTATTATTTTATGACATCAGAAAAAGGTATGACATTTTCTCAAGGGCAGCCCATATCCCCTGCCCTCCTCCATCTAGGCAGCCATCACTAATTGACTGTGAAAGTGGGGAACTCAGTGGTTTAAGATGATCTCCACTCTGAACTCCAGAATGGCTTGTGGATGGAAATCAGCTGAAGCAAAACAGCCGCTCAATTGCATTCTCGAAGAATAGAGCACCTGCCCAGACAAACTAGTAAACAGGCACGTCAGAGGCAAGCGATTGCTGTGTGCAACTGTTAGCATTATTATTGCCTTCAGGAGTCTGGGAGATGTAACCTTGGGGAACTGCTGGGCCTTGATTCCTGCCAAGGTTTAGGGGGAAGCGGAAAGCCTGGAAGGCCAAAAAGGCTACAAGGCCATATTTACACCACATATTTAAAGCACAATGACAATTTAAACCGTCATGGCACCCCCAATGTATTATGGGAGCTGTTGTTTTGAAGGCTGCTGAGAGTTGTTAGGAGACCCCCATTCCCCTTACAGAGATTCAGTTTCCAGAGTGGCTTAATAACCAACCCATCTTCCCAGGAAACCTTGAGAACTGTAGTTCTCGGAAGGGAATAGGCGTCTGCTAACAACTCTAAGCAGCTTTAACAAACTACACCTCACAGGATTCTTTGCTGGAAGCTATGACTGCTTAAAGTGCTATCATAGGACTTTATTGGATGGATTTCCCCCCTAAATTGATTTTTGAATTCTGACTTTATTGTTATTCACGTTTTATACTGTATTTTATGCTGTTTCTTGATGCATCAATTAAGTGTTTTAAATTTGTTGTTAGCCACCCTGAGCCCAGTTTTCTGAACCAGGAAGGACGGGGTATAAATAAAAAATTATTATTATTTATTATTTAAATATATGGTGTCAATGTGGCCTAACTCTGTAGCCATCTGCACAGACTGGTTTACTCTGTCTGGTGAAGAAGCCTGACCCAGAATCATTTATAAAAGGACACAGTATCACATAGCCCATTTTGGTGTTTTGGTGTAAAGCTAAGGTTGAGGTCCTTAGGCCTGGGCCCCCATTTCGTCCTCCAGGCATCTCTATTTATCTGGTCCTCGGGATACCCTATCTTCTCAGGCCGCACCCATCACTGAGCTTGCTTCAGATTTTCCTTCCGTGATTTTTTGTCTGGCTGCAATGTGCCCTTGAACTCTGACAGTGCCCCTTGCTTCTGTCTGTCTGTCCGTCTTGTATTTCTCTTCTTTGGAGAGAGCTGGAAGCAGTAGCACACGTTAAATGCAGACAGCTCCAAGTCTCCAGTTCAGTGCTGACAGGAACTTTGTTGGGATACTTCTTTCAGTAGTCGGGAGAAATGGCCAGAGTACAGTAAAGAAGTGCTTTCTGCTTCAACGCAGCTGATTCTTCCCAGAATTAAACTCAGGGTCATTTAGTCTTTCAGCCTCCTTCAAGGACAGTACAGTTGGGCGGAGGCGGGGGGGGGGGAGTTGGCCGACCCACACGTAAATAAACATAGCTGTACAGGAAAGGGGAAACCCAGCCAGAGCTGAATATTTTCCCTTCCAAGATGTGTGTGTGTGTTTGTTTTATCACAATGACCTTTCAGAGAAAAGATGAAACCAGCCTCAGGTGAAAAAGAAATAGACACATTTCATCTACGGTTAGCCTTGGTGACCCTTGAACTCTGCTTTTCTCTCTGAACTGGTTTCCACGGACCATTTCTCCTCCCCACAAATAAGAGACCTTTTGGATCCAGACTGGAACTTAAATGAAAGCCCATTTTTGTTCTGTTGAAAATAAAAGTCACTCTCACTTAATATAATAACAATATTCATTTATTTATGTCCTAGGAGTCATTTTCATTTTTTTGTTCCTTTTTGCATTTTTGAAAAAAATCCAGATTAGCAGCAAAACCAGTTATAAGCACCTATTTAAAATGTGAGAAAAAATAATTTTAAAAAATGATAAACTAAAAACAGATTAAAACACATATCAACACTCTACATATCTGGGTAGGCTTGTTTGAAGAACAACAATACAATAATAATAACCAACAACAATAGCAATAGTAGTTTGCTGCTGTTGTTGTTGTTGTTGTTGTTGTTGTTGTTGTTGAAAACTCTCTTGGTTAACAAAAACAATATCTTATTGGGGAAGATCAGTCATAGTCACACATTTTAAAAAGCTAAATTTTAAAATTCAAATCTACCTCAGTGATATATAGAGATATATGCTACACACACACACACACACACACACACACACACACACAACATTATCGTCTCATCGCTTCCTCAGCTATCTCTAACACAAGAGTCAAGGGGTTTTGGAGCACACACAAACACGAAAAGAGAGATTTCCGAGAGAGCAGGAGATTGGGCTGGGGTCATACGAAAGGGTAATTATTGTTAAATGTCAGGTTAACTCGGAAGGCCTCGGCTCATCCAACTGAGAACAGATTAGTCCAGATGGAGACATTTTCCACACGGTTCTGTCTAGCCAATCAGAGGCGGCTGGGATTAGCCAAATACCTTCTCTCATCTAGTTGCTCATAGAAAGGTCAGTTTCTGCTCATTTCTTTCCTTTTAAGATGCACTTTTTATTCTTTCTCTCCCCCACCCCCTTTTCATTTGTAGCAGCCATATACAGGAAAGCAGAACACTCTTATCTTCAAAATTAAATATTCAACTTTTTTTTTTGCCGGGGTTGGGGTGGGGTTGAGCACACTTTTTATTTTTTATTTTATTTATTTTTAGCATCAACTTCATTCATTTCCAAGAGGACTTTAATCTTTCTTCAAAAACACACACGAAGAAGAAGACCTGAATACGAGTATCATTTCCCCCTTCCTTTTACTCAAATGGATATAGTACTAATTTTATACTGTATAGGAAGCCGGCCCCGGATTTTAAGCATCGGGCATTTGTTGCTTTGTGAAATGATCCTCCCCCTTTATTGTTTTGTGAAACTTTTCAAAGAAGAGTAAATTCTGTAATTTGATTTTTGTTCATATATATATATATATATATATATATATATATATATATATATATATATATATGCATCCATTCAAAAATTACTGTTTATGTTCTCTCTCTGTGTGCGTGTGCGTATAAAAACACATAACCCAACTTAGAACAATAAGAAAAAGTTTAAAAAAGAAGAAGAAACCCTTTAAGTCAGCCCTGGAGTGCTATAAAAACTAATCGGTTTTTATATACAGCTCTTTTTCCCAGACAGCTTAAATAAGTACACACATAAAACCCAGCGATAAAATGAACAGGAGTGAAAGAAAAATCACACTGGAAACACCATCCGCCAAGATCACTCTTCAAAACCCCTAAACGTTTCCCTGAGTTCTGAATTATTACCGTGAGGATGAGAAGAATACTCCATTCCCTTCTTAAAGGGTTTTATTTTAGGCACTAGAAGAAAAAGAAACCTGTACAATTTCATGTGGGGTGTATGCAATAGTGCTGTGCTGATATTTTCTTCCATTTTTCTTTTCACCATTCTCCATCAATTATTATTTTTTTTGGGGGGGGGGAATGCATTCAAAAAGTTGTCACAGGAAAGATGGAAAATCAGTGAAATTCTCATAAGTGGAATGCAGGGTTTGCCCTCCCCCCCCTTATTGTTGAGGCAACTGAGTCCCCCCCCCCCCTTTCACTCTGCAGATCACCACTCCAGTGGTCTGCATTCTGCAGCCTTCTTGGGTGCCCCTGGAAAAACCACGATGTCTTCAAATGCGCTTTCTTGTAGGGACGAGAAGGCAGAGAAGCCTTACTACCTTTAAAAAGTCAAAGGAAGAATTTCCCTTAGAAACAAAAGCAGGGAGTACACCAATCTTGGGCATTTGGTAGCCATCTTTTCCATCTTCCAACATTTCAATTAAAGCACAGGGGGAGTTGTCATGAGGCAATTCCTCTCATAGTCCTTTTTTAAAAAAATAACAACACATATGGACAGCCATGGAGGCTGCAGAGCAGTAGAGAAATGTTTGAAGAAAGGGAAGGGGAAGGAAGGGAAGGAAATGACAACCACTGCCCACTGCCTCCTTTCCACAGGAAAGGAAGCGCCTTGCAACCATGTCACTCTTCACTCACTGAGTGTCACCACCTACTGGAGTAAAGAATGAGATAGGTGCGGTTCATGCTAAGGTAGCCAACTTAAATCTGAGGTTATACCAATTTCAAAAGCAGGTGATTAAATCCTCTGCCATCTCTTGTGCAAGAATTAAAAAAATACTTGCACAAGGACAATAGCACGACGGTGGAACTATGAGGCTAGATTTCTTCTGTGGGACTGCATTCAGGAAGCACACCCATGATGATTATATATTATTATTACTATATATTTATTTCTACCCCACCTTTGCCCCTGACAGGTACAGATAAAAAAGGAACAGTCAGAAACATAGGGAAAAACCCCCATTCATTAAAAAACAAGTAAACATCAATAGAACTAAATCTCTCTCAATAGATATAGATATAGATGATAGATCTAGATATAGATCTAGATATAGTATCTGATGTACCAGATTTAACTGTGCAAATGCACTCCTGACCACCACAGAGACCTCAGCATCCATGCTGGATCTAGGAGCATACCCCAACTTTCAGCCCCTTGGAATGTAACCCCATCCAGCACAAGCCGAATCCCTATTCCCTGTTTTGCCTTCCGGTTGACCTGGAGCCCCAATGAAGTTTCCATGCATACAAATGGACAGGAGAAAGTTGACTTTGTATCAGAAATATCCAGGTCGTAATATGACGTGGTCAAGGACTAGAACCTTCCCTGGTGTACTATCTAACTGTGCTGGTCCCGGGGGGAAGGTTACCATTGGCGTGGTCAAAGTCCGGTCCTGGGTCACGAGTCTGGAAACAGTTCACAAAGAGCGAGGCGGTGTCTGAAGCAGGAAGCCGGGCGGGGATGGGAACTCTGGGAGGACAGGCCTGGGTCCAGGCAGAAGCAGGTATTCAACGACGTTGCTCCCGCAACCTGGGACTGGGCTGACTGGCCTTTATCTTCTCTGAGGCCAGGGGCAGTCCCGGCCCCCAGGAGACCCGCCTCTCCTGGCCTTAAGGCGAGCACTCCTCCTGGGAGAAACCTGTTCCTTCCGCCTCTCTGCCCTGAGCCTCTGCAGCTCAGGAGAGGCTGGAGGGTTACTGGACCCAGGGGGAGACTCACCTTCCCCTGACAGGGCTGGCACTGTGTCCTCAATCACCTCCATAGCCAGAGTGGAATCACCTGGTGCCTGCTCCTGAGGATCTGGCACAGGTGCAGGCGCTTCAGATCCAAGGCCCTGCCCCAGCTCAGCCGGCCCTGGAGGCAGGGACTCCTGTGCAGGCTGGGGTTCCTCCGGTTCACCAACTTACTTGCTTCCGACTGAAGTCCGTTTGAACCAGGGGCACCCACCCCCCTCAAATATTTTATGGGGGGGTCCAAAGACCCCTTGGCCCCTAGGAGTTGGCTCCTATGGTGTGAACTACTTTTTTCTGTGTTTTCAAGGCTTAGTTTGGTTCTTGAGGTGGTCAACCTGATATAGACTATAATTCTTCTAACTGCACCTCCAGTTGATGGTATGGAGGAAGTGGAGAAAGATCCCCCCCCTCCTCTTCTCATCATAATAGTAATAGTAGAACTCAGGGTCACCCAATGAATCTGAATGATTTAGAGCAGACACGAGAAAGTACTTTCCCCCACACAATGCATAGGGTCTTTGCTCCCACAAGATGTAGAGGTGGCCACCAACATGAATGACATTAGAAAAAGATTAGATGAATTCATGATGGAGGATAAGGTTATCAATGGCTACGAACTCTGATGGCTATGTTTTTCTTCCACTGCTGGAATTTTTGAATTCCAGCTGCTGGGAATTGCAGGAGGGGAGAATGTTGTTACACGCAGGTCCTGCTTGTGGGCTTTCCAGAGACATCTAGGCTATCTGGACAAGATATCCAGCGGGGCTCATCTTATGTTGCAGTGCCAAGTCATATATAAACACACACACACACAATTTCATGTGAAAAACAGACCTGGAACTCTGATACCCTTTTCTGTTTTCTTTAATATTCACTCAGGTTTGATAGAAAATATAGCTTTGTGGAGGACATGTGGATTAGAGAAAATATCTATTGAATGCTGAGGGGAGGGGATGCTACAGGGTTATGAAAATAAGGTTGCAAAGGGGACAGCTGAACTATGTTTTGTTTTCCAAACCTCCCAAGTTGTAAAGTTGTTTGACCAAATTTAACATTAATTTATGGCCAAACTAATTTAATGAATGAAGCCTTTGAGCAACTGACCTTCCTCATGAAAATACTACTAATAAAAAATTATGGGTTCTGTTTGAATTCACATGAATCAGGAAACTGAATCTTCTCAGAAATGTATTTAGAAAAAGGCATCGTAAAGTACTTTTTTAGGGATGGCATGTGCAAAAATGCAATTGCTGAAATATGGGAACATTTGAATCTCTTGCAGGGCTGCTATATTTTAATCTGCCATAACTATCCTCATGGGAATCACTGCTGGGAACCTATCTAATTTGTACTTCCGGGGGTGGGGTGGGGTGGGAATCCACACCACAAATGAGTCAAAACAGCTATACTTAAAATTTTGCACTCCTCCAAATTTTGCAATCCAGTTCTCCAGAAAAACAATGTGGATAAAAATGTGTATTGGGGGAAACTGTGCATAAAAATGCAGACTTTTAAAGAGAGAAAAGAACATTTAAAAGTCCCTTGTGTTATGCCTTATATGTTGCTTGCAAAAATGTGAATATTCAGAAAAATGGTGACACTTTTTAAAAAAAGGATTTCCTTTACAAAATTTTGACTGCTCTGGAAACATGGCAAATTGAACTTGAGGCCTCTTCCACAGTATACATTTAAAGGTGTTTCAGATGAAAAAATAGAGGGGATGCTCAACAAATTCATAGATGACACCAAAGTGGGAAGAGTAGCATATACCACAGAAAATAGAGGCAGGATTCAAGATGACCTTAACAGCTTGGAGAACTAGGCCAACACTAACAAAATGAATTTCAATAGGGGTAATTGTCAGGTCTGACGCACAAATATAGCATGGGGGAGACCTGGTTTGACAGCAGCACACATGAAAAAGCTCTAGGGGTCTGAGTAGACCATAAGCTTAACATGAGTGTGATGCAGGAACAAAAAAAAAGCTAGTGCAATTATAGGCTCCATCAAGAGAAGCCTAGTGGCCAGATCAAGGGAAGCAGCAATACGTC
Source organism: Podarcis liolepis (assembly GCF_965112155.1). Classification (NCBI taxonomy): domain Eukaryota; kingdom Metazoa; phylum Chordata; class Lepidosauria; order Squamata; family Lacertidae; genus Podarcis; species Podarcis liolepis. Next base: position 31,179,812 of record NC_139569.1, read on the forward strand.
TCTATTCTGCATTGGTCAGACACAAAATCACGTGGAGGTCTCTGGAAGGCCTCTCACGAGATCTTGCCACAAACTGGAAGCTGCATCCATGTGACCCAAGTAAACAAGGATTCAGCGGGAGAAGCAAGTGGGGTGCATGTGCAGCACAGCACCTTCCCATTTTGCTGTAGGAGGCAAAATGGGTGGTCCACCCCTGTCAGGGTAAGAACGTAATAAGAACCCTACTGCATCAGAGCAAAAGGCCCATCTAGTCCAGTATCCTGTTCTCATATGCCCACATGGGAAGCCTACAAGCAGGACCTATGTGCAAAATTCTGCATCCCACTTGCTGCTCCCAGTAACTGTAATTGGTTCTAAAACAAAACTAATAAATCAGTGATTCGGTTATACAGTGGTACCTCGGGTTTAGTACTTAATTCATTCCGGAGGTCCGTTCTTAACCTGAAACTGTTCTTAACCTGAAGCACCACTTTAGCTAATGGGGCCTCCTGCTGCTGCCCCGCCGGAGCACGATTTCTGTTCTCATCCTGAAGCAAAGTTCTTAACCCGAGGTACTATTTCTGGGTTAGTGGAGTCTGTAACCCGAAGCGTTTGTAACCTGAAGCATATGTAACCCGAGGTACAACTGTTTTCTTTTTTAATGCCAAAATTTAAGACCCAGAGTTACGGCTCACTCATGGAACCTGCCCTCTCTTTAAGAAGTGGAGATGAAAGCACTCAGATACTTTATAGGTAACTTTTGCCACCATCCTTCTCAAGAGACAGCAGGCAACTGCCATCCCTTTAACCAAAGCCTGTGTCATAAACCTTGTAATTTTCTGCTGTCATGCTCAGGCAATTTCAACACATTTAAATTAGAAAGGACTGTGCTAATTTTACTTCATAGCCGGGGTAATTGTTGTAAGATATAATTATCTCTCTCAGCCTTTTGAGATGGGAAAAAAGTGAATTGGGGGCTGGGGTGCAGGCGGAAGAGGGAGGAAGGAAGACACTTAGAGGGTCAAGCTGTTCTCTAGGTGTCCTAACCTCAGTTAGGACTCTTTGAGGTGTGGAAGCCACCTGAGAAACGTTTGCTAGGCTTTCCAAAATGCTTGGGCTCCTTTCAAAATTTCTCTAATGCAAGGGTGGATAAACTTTTTCAGACCAAGGTCCACATTTCCTTGTGGACAACCTGGGGAGCGTAACAGTGTGGGGTGTGGCTACAGGGAATGTGGGTGTGGTCAAAGGCAAAAGTGGGAGAAAGAATTGAGCTGACTCTTACCTTCGTACAGAAGACTTCATTCCAGCCAAGCAAGATTCAGAATTTTACACACACACACACACCTCTAACCTCCATCCTGTTAAACATTAGGCATTTTCACAGTTCAGTGACACATTCAAACCAATTGAAGGCACTCAGTGATGGTGAAGAGAAGGGTCAGTGTTGGGTGTGGCCTGCAAAGGGTGTGTGGCTAGCACACCCTTTGCTCGAAGAGGAACCTACTAGATCACTTTTTCCAGAAGCAAAATCTGCTAATGCCCTAGAGACGTGGGGAAGTTTTCCCTAGAGAAATTTTCACCGCTCCTCTTGATTGAGTGCCAGAGTTTCTGACAAACAGACTGAGTGATAGGAACCATATCAGCTATAGTAAGCCTGTCTCTATAGGAGGGATAGCTCACATGTGATCCTCTGAATGCTGTTGGACTCCAACTCCCATGCACCCCAAGCAGCATGGTATACGGTCAAAGATGATGGGAGCTGCAGTCCAAAAGTATCTGGTGGGCCATGACTTAGCCTCCCCTGGTCTATAGGAAACTAAGTGGAATATATAATTGCTTACTGGTGGGATACGTTGATTTGGGTCTGACAGATATTGTGCAGTAAGTAGGAATCTGTTCCCTCAATGTTGGGTTAATGTGCTCAGTATAGCACTTCTGTGGGATCTATAGTGTGGAGCTTATTGCTTCTCAGCTATGTTGGGTAACAAAAACAGCATTAAGAAAAACCCAAACTGATGTGATCCATTTCAAGCAGCTAGATAGTACAGTGACTTATATCTGCGACCACCCATAGATGTCAGCCCATGGATCATATTAACAGGCATATTTACTGTCTTCTATCTCAGGTCTCCCCAATGCCCAGATAAGAGCAGAAAGAGACAACAAAGTTATTTGACCACCCGGTCACTCCCTCCAGTGCCTGACCTGATTTGTTTGGGAGATAAGAAGGGAGAGAACATGTCAGGAATGCTTTTATTTCCCATATGAACTTTGCAAAGCGGCTGATAATCCTCTCATCCTTGGATATGAAATAACAGAGTTGTCTCATGCTGGAGACGTGGGAGAGAAGTAGACCAAGACATTTTGGTGCCCATTGTGAAGATTGTGTCCCCAACATTCCATGTACAAAAAATGGCAGTAGGCTAGTTCCAGGGGTGCAGGAGAGGCCATGTGGCATACACAGGTCTGTTCTCCATCAAAAAGGTAAAGCCAAGAAGGTACTCAGGAGGAAGACCCAGCATCTGCCACCTGAAGCTGTTGCGTTGCCTCCCTGCTGCGAATAGCTGAGGGGGAGGTCTGTAGCTCAGCGGTAGATCATCTGCTCTGCATGCAGAAGGTTAATATCTGGCCTTGACAGGTAGGGCCGGGGAGCAAATATAGGTTAAAAATAACAATAATATATGCCAAACAACCAAAACGGCAGAGGAAAAAAAAAATCATCAACTGCACAAATGCACAATGTATAATGTACCAAAAAACACACAAACCAATTTCTAAAGGAAAGAAGACAAAGCATGTAAAAGTACTTTAAAAGGTAAAGGTAAAGGTAAAGGTACCCCTGCCCGTACGGGCCAGTCTTGACAGACTCTGGGGTTGTGCGCTCATCTCACTCTATAGGCCGGGAGCCAGCGCTGTCCGCAGACACTTCCGGGTCACGTGGCCAGTGTGACGAAGTTGCTCTGGCGAGCCAGCGCAGCACACACGGAAACACCGTTTACCTTCCCGCTAGTAAGCAGTCCCTATTTATCTACTTGCACCCGGGGGTGCTTTTGAACTGCTAGGTTGGCAGGCGCTGGGACCGAGCAACAGGAGCGCACCCCGCCACGGGGATTCGAACCACCGACCATGCGATCGGCAAGTCCTAGGCGCTGAGGTTTTACCCACAGCGCCACCCGCGTCCCTAATACTTTAAGTACTTTAGTTGGCATTAATTGTGTGCTGCATTGTGTTTTTTGTTCATCCAATTTTGGATGGCCCTGAGTTCTAGAATTAGGAGAAGGGGCAAAAGGTTTCAGGATTATGCTCCTGGGTTATGCTTTGGCTACTTTTCTTAGGTGACTTAATGGAGTGTGTAGGGAACCTCAGGCCCAGAAGCCTAATAGGTTTACTCTGAGTAGAATTAATATTGGCTACAACCCATAGTTTGTCCTCAGTATTAATTTAAGAATATAAGAAGGGAACGCTGAACAGGGTCAATGGCCCATGTAGTCCAGCATCATATTTCCATATTGGCCTCTGGGAAGTACAAAAGCAGTGAGTGCAACAGCTTCATACGCACTTGTGATTCCCAGCAACAGACATTCACAACTTTCTTTGACAGTAGAAGCAGAACATAGGCATCATGGCTAGTAGCTCTTGGTAGCTTTATCTGCCCTAAATTTCTTCAGTCCTCTTTTAAAGTCACCCAGGCTGGTGGGAGTGAATTCAATGGTGTAACTTTGCACTGCATGAAGAAGTACTTTCATTTGTTTGCCCTGAATCTTCCAACATTCAGCTTCATTGGATGTCCCTGAGTTCTAGTCTTGAGAGATGGAGAAAAACATTTATCCACAGTTTGCTCACCGTGCAGGAATGCTTACATGTCTCCAGGGCTGGATTTAGATGAAGAGAGGCCCTAGGCTACTCCACTTGTGAGGCCCCTCCGCATCTCCCACCCTCACAACTAGAAGAAGATGGAAGAGTGTTATAATCAAAATTGAGTGAAGCCAAGGATGATGACGGATATTTAAAATTCTACAATTCACAATTTCTCCTCTAAAGGAGATAAAATATTATTGTTAAATACCATGGTGATTTTAAAAAATGCATAAAATTAACACAGCGATGGGCAGGCCACAGGCCTGGGCAGGCAGGTTCGTCCTCTTATATACCTGCTGGGATTGACAAGGCATCTGACCCTCACCTGAATCTCATAGCTTTCCTGTAGCTGCCTCTGATTAGTTATCATTAGTTATCATTTAACTACTGGGGAAAATAATTAGCATCACACGTCATGTGCATGGAAGTTGCTGAACCAATCAATCAACTAGAAGGATTACTGTTAATAGCACCAGTTTTCCTATAACTTGATATTGCTGGATAGTTTTGATGAACTGCAAAAACATTTTTAGTTTGCTTTCTGTTGCCACCCTGGAACTTTTCTTTATTTGTGCCACTTTGTTTTGTACGAATCCTTGCAAATGAAGGAAAACAACTTTTCTGCTTGTATATGTTGATAATATAAGTTTGGTTACTGATGACAAACAAGATTGTACAAAAACAAGACTGGGTGCAGGCATGGCCTGGACATAGGCGTCCTGACTGTGACAAAGGTAACCTATGTGCTTGCTTGAGTAACAGCTATTGGGAACTTAAAGGTGCCTGCTCTCCCTTCTTATGGTCTTTGTACTGGATCTGGAGACTCCAATAGAGAACATTCCATGCCAAGAAGGAGGGCAAGTAGGCACTCTATCAAATGACAGGGCAGGAGCTACACGGAGCAGGGCCTTTTCACTGGTGGTGCCCATTGTATGCCTTGCTCTTCCCAGACCTGCTCTCTTTTGGCCTGTATTTTGGAGCTTTATAATTTAGGAAGACTTTGGAAGAACTGGTTGACAAGTCTTATCAGTTGCTGATGTATGAGCGGATTTTATTTGCTGCTATTCTGGGCTTCTGGTGCACCAGGGTTTACACCAGCATAATAGAGTTGGCCAGGATGCCAAAAAGGATACAATTTATGAGCTTTCTCCATTATCTGCACAGCAGGGGGAGTTCAGTCAACAGTGCAAAGGCTGAGCTGAAGCTTTCCCTGCTGGTTACCTGCTTTCAGCAATAGGGGTCGCTGTTTGGTAGAACCCAATTAGTTAGCTGTCAGATTCTAGAGCTCCCTATTGGTGGCTCTTAGGTAATTCACAAAATACAGAGTCCATTCATAAAACACAGTGTTCATTCATAAAACAGTAACATAAATCTCCATTGCTACATATTGGGTGTATATTTCAGCAATTGACCGTACAAGTTTATGGCCTTGATGTAGTGTAGTGCTTATGTGACTGTGAATAAAAGGTGGCTGGGTTCATTGCCTCAGGGTTTGGAGGGGGAGAGGTGACAAAACTGATTTCCAATAAGTGCCCCACTTTATTTCCATAACAAGTCCTTGAGTCTGTACTCTGAATGGTGACACCAGGGACCTAGAAGGTGCAGAGCTTGTCAGCTCAATCCCTGCACAGTCTCATCAGGGCTGACCTTAAGGCAATTGGAGCAATTGGGCCAAACTGGGCCCAGCGGGCTGCTCCTAATGGGGCCCCTGCACCAGGGCAATCTAGATGGATTTTATTTATATCTATAAGATTTTGCAGACTTTGGCTGTGAACTGGGGCCCTACCCCCCCAAAAAAAATTCAAGTTGCACCCCACTGCTTCAAATTGGGCCCCACTGGCTAGCCCTGAGTCTCATAGTTGCTGGGCCTGAGTTGCCCTGCTTTGCATGAAGACTTGGGTTTACAATTTTGGGAGAGGGGAGGCTGTGGCACTTGGGAGCAGGCAGGTTGGTGAGGCCTCCTAGATTTAGAGGCCCAAGTTGTCCTGCCCTCACATGAAGTATTGGGTTTGCAATTTTTGGAGAGGGGAGACTGCCCTGGGGAATGGGAGGGCTGGCAAGGCCCCCTCCATTTAGAGGCCCTAGGCTTCAGCCTACTTAGCCTATACATAAATCCAGCATTGCATGTCTCCTTCTACTTGCCTTTCTTCTCAGTTTCCAATCAGTTTCCAGCCATAGTGTCCAAGCATGATGATTAGCTTTGACAAGGCAAAGCTTATTAAGGGTTTCTGCCTTTGCTAGGAGGGGCTGAAGGAAGATAGTAGCTTGGAATACCTTTGCAGAATGGAGATATCATTATGTTCTCTCCTCAGTGTCTTTGAGGGAAAATAATGAGGGACATTGTGCATCTTTAAAACATGAACAGCCCAGCCCACTCAAGCACCCAACCCATTACTCTTTGGACATACTGTTTGACCATGAGGATTAAAATTTGTTTCGGAGAGGAAGAGAGCAGACAGATGAAGATTTATGTGCCTTTATGCATACAGGTAGAGCATTCACCGATAATGTAAAAATCTGGGGGGGGGGTGACTATCCGGGGTGTGTGTGACTTTCCATCCTACACAGAAACACAGGATGTGAAGGGGGTTTGCATTCCAAAGATTTCACATAATGTATGGCCATGTAGCATGATACATGTTTATAAAGAGTATGACATAAGTTTATCAAGTGGATAGAGAAAAGTTTGTCTCCCTCTCTTATACTAGTGAGTCATTAAGGGTACAGTAAGTCAAGTAAAGTTTATGCATGTGTGAATGAAACCTTGTTAACTTGCAGATAAATTTCTGTCCATTGATCCCAATGGGGGGGGGAAATATTGCTTTTAATGTGAAGCACCTGTATAGTTCTTGTGCAACAATTGATTTATGATGGCTCCTTCCCATGTCAGTTTGTCACTTGATGCTCGAGTCATCAAGAGGTGGACCTGCAAACATTCCCTTTATGGAACATGCTCCTGTGTTTTACTATGGTTTTGTGGTTCTGGTCATGGCTTTATTATAGTATGATAGGTTTGTGGGGGGGGGGTAAAGTTCTCATGGAAATTCATCAGCATCTCTGCAAATTTCTTCTGATTTCTGTGCAGTTTTGATCAGCATGCACATGTTTGTAAGCAATGTCCCCATATTTAATACATTTCTTTATGTTATTTATGCTCATTTATTCATTTGTACATACCCTTCCCCGTAACAGATGCATCTTTGCAAACAATGGTTGGATGGAGAATTGCATCGCAAAATTCAGAGACTTGCAAATTTTGAAGGATGGCTGCATTTTGGTTCTCATTTTGTTTGGGAAAGTGCAAACTTCATAAGCTCACCTTTACGTGTCAGTGGAATTCAATTTATTCCCCCTTCCCTTCCCCACCCCCATTCTCAACTCTCCCAAATACACACACATTAAAACAACCTCCCCCCCCCCCAATAAGTCTTAATCGGGTCTTTCCAGAAAAACACTTGAACTACACCGAGGTGGCAGTCTTTCTCTGGTTATCGACTGTTTATTCAAAAGTTACTTTTGCGGCGCGAGAGACCATCAAGAAGACCACCTATGGATTGCCTTCCCTGCCTCGAGATGCTTATGATCTATCAAGCATAGGAAGCAAAATCGCATGAGAGTAATAGCTTGCCCTTTGGCCCAGCAGGGAGAAGCCTCACCGTCGGCGGGAGCCAGATAATGCCTTTTCCCTCCACCTTGCCGAGGGATGCCTTCTCCCGGGTTCAGGCGAGGCATCTGAATAAATTATCCTCTGCCGATTAAGCCATCGGAAGGGCGCTCCCCTTCTCCCAGGCTCCCTGCTTGGATTTAACCTCAAAGGGGTTAACTTCATAAAACCATGGCTCTTTATTCCAGCCTGTGATTTCCCATCATACTTTAGGGCCAGCCAACCGTCCCTTCATTGATGGCACCTTTTGCCTTCACAATACAGCCAATTTGTTAGAATTCTTCACAGGTCAGGGGCTGCATGAAGCTGCGCTGGCCTTAGCGATGGCCACCAGAAAATGAAGCTGTATTCGCTTGGCAAATTATACGTCAGCCGCACTTTATTGGCTTTAAGCCCCTTCCTTTCCCCCTCCCTCCTTTTATCCTCTTTCCCCCCTTCCTCTCTCTCTCTCTCTCTCTTTCTTTTTTTAAAAAATGTGAGATGCATGTATGTGAGCTATTGTCACATATCCAGTTAATGTAGGTTAATAGATTGGTTCCACTGACATGGATCATAATGAACAGTAAATTGTTTTATCTCTTAAGTCTTATTTGGTCAGCCAAGAAAACATATGAGGTAATATGGCTTGGGCTAAATGGACCGTATAATAGATCTCTCTCTAAAGAAAAAGGACAGGGGTGACAGCGTCTCCTATGATTAATGAAAATAATAATGGTCCTGAAATTGAAATTTTTCTAATTTTTTTCCCCTTCCCCTTCTCTCTTGGCTGCCACCAAAAACTTCAGTCGGCAGATGATTTGTAGACTGCAAGCGTCTCTGACGTCCTCCGTGGCTTTCTAATACGAATTTAGGAAGTGGGATGGGGGGGGGGGAGATGATATGGATTTCTGAGTGCTGAAATTGACATCAAGGGAAGATGCAGGTGCAAGTGTCAGAAGCTTTTTAAGAAACAAGCTGCCTTGGACCGAGTCAGATTATTGGTCCATCTTGTAGTGTTGAAGACCATCTCCTTTGCATGCAGAAGGCCCCAGGTTCAATGCACACCATCTCCAGGGTAGGGGTGGGAGTCTCTCCTCTCTGAAACCCCAGAGAGCTGCTGCCAATAACTGTGGACAATATTTGGCTAAATGAACAAAAGGGGTGACTCAGTAGAAGGCAGCTTCCTTCAAATAAAAGAAAGCACTCCTTCATGCAGCACATAGTTAAACTGTGGAACTCACTGCCACAGAAGGCGCAGAGTCTTTGGTCCTCTTTAATAGTTTCCCCACAAGCACCTGGGTGGCCACTGTAAGAACAGGATGCTGGACTAGATAAGCTATTGGTCTGATCCACCAGGTTCTCATACGATATACTAAGTCGGATTATTGCTTCAACTAGCACAGTATTGGAGCTTCCTATGTTATCAGGTCTTCATTCAGAACTGGAATCTTGGGAAGGACCATAGCTCAGTAGCAGACCATCTCTTTTGCATTAAGATGATGGTTCAACCCCCATCATCTCCAGGTAGGACTGGGAATGTCTCCCACCTAAACCCCCAAAGAACCACTGCTAGTCAGTGAAGATAATTCTGGACTAGATGGGCTATGGTCTGATTCAGTAGATGGCAGCCTCCTATGTTCCAGTGTTGCCTGACAAGTCTCCTGGGTTTTAGACAAAGGCCCCTCCCAGGACTACCTGGAGATGCTGGAGATCAAACCTGGGGCCTTCTGCATGGAAAGCAGATTATCTATCACTGAATTAGAAACGACTACACAGCCATGAGATGGGACTCACCCCCACAATGTCTGCTTCCAGAGTGGTGTGCAGAATTCTGCACTGATGAAATCCCAAAACTCTTTGATGGAAACCCATCATGGAAAGCAGGTACACCCATGACTCCTGCAACTCTAGTTGACCATTATTTAATGCTAGAGGGTGTTCTATGAAATGTGTGTAGGGAGTCCCTGGGGCATAGCTGCGTAAGGTAAAAATATAAAGGATCCCTGGATGGTTAAGTCCAGTCAAAGGCAACTATGGGGCTGAGGCGCTCATCTCACTTTCAGGCCTAGGGAGCCAGCGATTGTCCACAGGCAGCTTTCCAGGTCATGTGGCCAGCATGACTAAATGGCTTCTGGCGCAATGAAACACCATGATGGAAACCAGAGCGAATGAAAACACCGTTTACCTTCCCGCCACAGCGGTACCTATTTATCAATTTGCGCTGGTGTGCTTTCGAACTGCAAGGTTGGCAGGAGCTGGGACAGAGCAATGAGAGCTCACCGCGGATTCAAACCGCCAGCCTTCTGATTGGCAAGCCCAAGAGGCTCAAGGGTTTAAACCACAGTGCTACCCGCATCCCACAGCTGTGTATGCAGAGTTGAACAGGAGGCTGCTCCTGAGAGGACCATTCTCACCGGAAAATGCAAGTCCCTGCCTCACCACTGACTGCTAGTCACAATGGCTATGGACTAGCTCCACTGTCAGAGGCAGTATACTCCTCTGCCACTTGCAGGTATCTGCCATAGGCATCTGGTTGGTCTCTGGCAAAACAGGATATTGGACTAGATGGGTCTTTGTTCTGGTCCAGCAGAGCTCTTCTTATGTACCACAGCAACTTCCATAGAGAAGGCTACTTTAAGACATATGAAACTGACTAATACTAAATTGCATCATTGGTTCGCCTAGCTCAGGATGGTCTCAGAATAGCAGTTTCTGGAGGTCACAAATGATGGAGAGGGGTGCTGTGCTCATGGCCTCCATTTCCTGGAGGCATCTGGTAGGCCAGTGTGAAAACAGGGTGCTCAACTAGATGGGCATTTGGATTGATCCAGTAGGACTCTTCTTCTGTTCTTACTGAATGGGTGACAAATGTATATGAATTAGGAATGGACTGAGTGTGTTTATTCCAGAGCTTTTATACCTCACCCTTCCTCCAGATCAGAGCACAGGGTGGTGTACAATATGGAGGAGTACAACACAAACAGTAATATAAAACCCCAAACAAAGCAGAATAAAGCCTCACATCCACTGTAAAAACAGCAACACTAGCTCTAAACACTCACGGTTGGTGTTATGAATTCTCAGTAGTGAGTCTCAGTTAACATCCTGGCAACTGCATTTACTCCCTTTGTCTTTCCCAAACACTCTTCAAAGACATATTCACTACACTGCAGGAATCTGCCAGAGTAAGGATGGGCAAGCTGTGGATCTCTAAACCAGAGCTTTCCAAACTGTGCATTGTGACACATTAGTGTGTCGGCTGCAGTGTGTAGGTGTGTCGTGTGAATGCTCCCCGCACTCCTCCTGGGGCTGGAAAGGGGTTAGTTTAACCTCCAGTTTGCTAGTAAAACTGAATGACTGTGTTGCAAAATGATGCATGTCTAAAAAGTGTGTCACCAACATGAAAAGTTTGGAAAGCTCTGCTCTAGATGTTGTACCCCAGCTCTCACCAGACCCATCCAGGGTGACCAATGGGCATGAATGATGAGAGCTGGAGTCCAACAGGAAGACTGCAAGTTCCCCATGACATTAATGGAGGAAAGATAACTACTGTGGTCAGACCAGGGCTTGGAAAGTTCATAGTAAAATAGAATTAGCACCAGTTCACCCCATCCAAAAAGAAACCAGCTCCATTCCAGTTCAATTCACAAATTATTCACATGGTTCTAAGCAGTATTTTTTCAGCCTTCAGAATTTTACAAGCTGCTTTGCCAAAGTGTAATGTGAAGAATTGTTTTGCTTATTTTCCCCAACAATTATGATATTTAAACTTAGGCAGCAACACTTTTCAGATAGTTAAGAATGGTTAATGCAATGTCCACATTCAAACATGAAGTGTTTGTGTGTGTGTGTGTGTGTGTAAGGAATTGAATTAACTATCACTCAGAGTTCCTTTCAGGTGCAGCTGAAAGGTTTTTGAATTAATTCAGTGAATTAATTAACCTGAATTAGTCCATTCTAAGCACTGAGTCAGAGCATCTCCCTAGCACTGCTGTCACCCCCACCCCAGAATACAGCCTCTCCTGACTTTAGAGCTTAGACAAAGTTAGTTTCTTGCCAGACTTCCAGCTTTCCCTTCCCTCACAGAAACCAAACTGCAAGCTGTTTTACTCCTTGAGCAACTGAAATTTCATGTCTTTGCACCAACTGATCAAATCAGTGTTAATATGCTTTGCCATCATGGCGGTTATATGACACAAATTGTCAACTTCCTCACCCTGATAAGATTATTTCAAAGGGGGGGGGGAGGACTCAGAAAGTGTGTAAAAGTTTGAGAGTGACCAAAATGGCGCACAGAACAGGATTTACACTCCAGATGGAGGATGCATGAAATTTGTTTGTCTTTCCCTACAGACATGTAGTGGGAGTTGGGACACAGCAGACCCTTCTTCTCTTGCCCTGTGATCTAATCTCCCCATCTTGCAATCGGTTGTGCCTTTGTAGAGTTTTACGGTGGCTGTCAACAAACAATCAGGCGAGATGTTGGGCTGCGATGGATTAGCATCCAGCTCTGCCGTTTGGCTATAAGCATCTGGGTCAATCCTGGGAGCAGGAAACGGCCTCTGCAATAAAAGGAGGGGTGAGGAGGAGGAAAGGAAAATAACAGCAATCCTCTCTGAACTTCAAGGATCTGGGAAAAACCCAAACTGGAGGCTCAACTTCATAAATATCCCTAATCTCTGGTTTTAAAAGCCAGAATTGTTTATGATTCATGGCATTTGATGACATTTAACAGCATGCAACCCATTACAGCCCCTTAAGTCATTACATGACAGGGCCGCAAATGTCATTGGGTGACAAGACAACAAGCCAGGTTATTGGTGGGGCAGGTTCAGTTTGGATTAGTTCAGGCTTCTGACAGATGTAGGGTTTAGTGGCAGACGGAACCAAATTTCTGCCTCTTTGACTTATCTCCCTAGCAAATCAGTCTGATTCTAATACACACACATCCTGAAAAAAGCAGAACTTCCATATTCACTGCAGGATTTGACTTTAATCCTTTCCTTAACAAGCTCACATTTGATACAAGTATTTCCATGTATCTGAGATATACATGTGGGGTGGGGGAGATTAGTCCTTGTTTCTAGAATGGGACTAGGGCCCCATTTGCATGAGGCACTTAAAGCAGTATCATACCATATTAAACAGTCATGGCTTTATAAGAACATAAGAAGAGCCTGCTGGATCAGACCCATGGTGAGAGCCAGTGTGGTGTAGTGGTTAAGAGTGGTGGACTCGTAATCTGGTGAACCGGGTTCGTGTCCCTGCTCCTCCATATGCAGCTGCTGAGTGACCTTGGCCAGTCACACTTCTCTGAAGTCTCTCAGCCTCACTCACCTCACAGAGTGTTTGTTGTAGGGGAAGAAGGGAAAGGAGATTGTTAGCCACTTTGAGACTCCTTAGGGTAGTGATAAAGCGGGATATCAAATCCAAACTCCTCCTCCTCCTCCTCTTCTTCTTCCAGCATCCTGTTCTCACAGTGGCCACCAGATGCCTATGGAAAACTCTCAAGCATGACCTAAGCATAAGAGCATTCTCCCCTCCTACAGTTTTCAGCAACCCAGTATTCAGAAGCATTGCTGCCTCCAAACATGGTGGTACAGCATTCCTCCAAAGAATTCTGGGAACTATAGTTTCTTAAGGGTGCTGAGAGTTGTTAGGAGACCCCCTAGTCCCCTCACAGAGGTAAAATGCTTTGGGAATTACAACTCTAGGAAATTTAGCTCCTTTTCCCACAGGTCACACCCACAGGTCAGCCGGCTTCACGCCCAAATGTGTTTGCATTGGTGGAATATTTAATTGAACACTGTTAATGCCTTTTGTTTCACTGGATAGAGGATGGAGAAGAGTCTCTCTCTCCCTCCCTCCCTCCCTCCCTCCCTCCCTCTCTCTCTCTCTCTCTCTCTGTGTGTGTGTGTGTGTGTGTAGAAGCTAGCCAACAACACAAGGCAAAATTCATGTAAGTTACTCTGCACACTTTTTATTTTGTCCAGCCTTGCACACCACTGGTTTGTGGTGGAAATGCAGCGCTCAGGGTGAAAAAATCTCCCACACCTGCTCTATATGAACTTCTAGAAACATCTGGAGGACTGCATTTGAATCATGGTGCAGGCCAGATCTACACTTCGTAATCCACTTGCTTTTCTTCAAAACTGCTCCCATTTATCAGCAGCCACAGTTGGTAAGCTGTGAAGAGCAATTTACAGACAATTCACACAATTATCTTTCTTTTCCCATCCCTTCACACATAGGAGTCAACACAACTTGACCTTCTCAGCCACATTGGCGCATCTTGAACCAGTGTTATGAAGGTCTCCGTCTGTTGGCCCTTTTCAAGCTGGCCTGCCCTTGAAATGCCATACGGAAAATATTGCCTTAGAAGGATGTGAACAGAGAATCGCAATGGCTAAAACACAATGCCGCATTTAATCTTAGCGACATTGAGTCTTGTCCATTTTCCTCCCCCCAGAAAGAAGCATTCCTTGATAATTAGTTTATTTATTTTGGCACTGCTAAAACTGTGTTTTCAAGTTCATGCAGATGCTGAGGACATAGCTCTTCCATGTTAAATTTGCTGCAGCCCATTAAAAAAGAGAAAATATCTGGCCTAGGGTTGTGCCAAAACTTATCCAGCTCTTTTTTAAAAAAAATCATTCCTCATCAATTTATGAGAAAACAAAATGCAATTGAAGATTGTAAAGGGGGAGAGAAAATTTTGGTAAAATTATCCTCAGTAGGGCCCAGTGCTTTTCTGGTTCCTGCTTCCTTTTGAGGTGTTCTACTCTATAATCTCTCCAGTGGTCTGTGCTCTTGCAGCTTTCCTGGTTCCCCATGTTTCCTGAAAACCAGTGGTGGCTGGTGCCCATTGGGGCTTGTAGGGCAGAAGGTAGGAAAGCCAACAGTAGGTGCAGCCACAGCTAAAAACAAACAGAGCCAACATATTCAGGTATGGCCCCATTCTTTTCCTACAAGGGATAAAATGGAAACTAAGGAGGAGGCAGTTGACAGGCAGGGCCAACCACTTACGCTAGGTGAAAGTAAGAGGGCAAGCCAGTGAGGGCTGGTTGAAGGCAGACTGAGGTGGGGCTCTGCCCCAATTCTCCTATGGGATTGGCCTCCATTGCTGAAGACACCACTAAGGCATAATCACACCATATATTTAAAGCAGTACGATATAATTTTAATCGCCCTAGCTTCCCACAAAGACTTCTGGGGACTGTGGTTTGTTAAGGGTGCGGAGAGTTGTTAAGAGGCCCCTAACAATACTCAGCACCCTCAACAAATGACAGCTGCCAGAATTCTTTGGGGGGAAGTTATGATGGTTTAAAGTGGTATCATAATGCTTTAAATGTCTAGTGAATTTGGCCAATGTCCTCAGCTGGATTTTTTTGTAAGGACAGGAAAGTGAAGAGGCTGCTTACTGTTTTTATTTAGGTAATTTATATACCAGAATGAACAGATTGTTAAGTAAAGCTTTTTTAGTTTCATTTTTTTAATTAAAATGTTGGATTTTTTTTAATGGTCAAAGGAAGAGTTTTTGCTAATAACAAAAACAGGCACCACACTGTAGCCAGCCTCCTTCATTTCTTGCTTTTCAACCAAAATTCAAGGAAATGTGTAATCTGTACTTTCAGGGATGTTTGGTGTGGTCACTTTTAGTTATTATTATTGGATATAATGGGAGAATTTTAAGTGGCCATGATTAGGATTACAGCTGACCTGAACAGGGAGAGTTTTGCAAACATTTGCAAACATTTTTGCACCTCTCATAAACCACCTTCCACTTTTGCTGTTTTTTTCTTCCTAGGGGTGCACAAATATCTTTCAAGGTGTCAGAAAGGGGGAATGAAATCCCATTGCTATGACAATGAGTTGATTCCCTCTGTTTTGCTAAGCTATGCTGAAATAGTTATACTACCGCAGCACAGAATGGCGAAAAAAGGGGGGGAGCGCTGATCTTGATTCACATTTGGATGGTCTTCTCAATGCTCACTGGATGCACATCTGGCACAACCTTGCTTTCATGGACTTCACTGTGGTCCTTTTATGTTATCATGTTCCTTATGTGGTCCCTGATTGGCTTGGATCGCTTTTTTTAAGAAGAAAGAAACACTGACCACATTGAAAAGCAAGTTATTGATGAGACAGTGGTGAGTTGAGGTTATGAACAGGCATGCAAAGGTGATGAAGAAATGAGTTTGAAGAACATTTGAGTTCCAGTGTGTCTGGAAACAGCAACCTCTGAAGTGGGAGCATTCACCTCCAACCCCCTTTTTCACGACACTCACTAGAGTTACTCTGTGGTGCACAAAATGCACTCTGCACTTGGTTGAGTGAACTTTCAAGTGTAGTAGGAAATCCACCCCCCACCCCACTTACATGAGGGTTCAGTTCTGGGGGTCTACACGCAAAGGCAAAATCTTGGAAAATAAGAAACCTCCAGAAACTAACTGCTGCAAGGTAGAGGGTTGCTTACTGGGCTCTGGGAAAATTGCTGGAGGGACCTGGGATGCTCCCAGAGCCCTTTCACTACCTTCCCAGAGCCCAGTAAGCAAGGAAAACCCACTGTGTTGGTGGGTGGGTGGCAAGAAATAAATAAATGGTGAGTGGGGAATGGCAGTTTCCCCCTGCTCTCCATTTATTTATTTTTCCCACCCACCTGCGTAAAGTTGAGATCACATACGAAAAGTGGCCGTAAGTTGCAGGTCCACTGCATTCCTACCATTGCAGGGCTGCATTTGGGTATTGGGCCTGAAAACTGATTAGCCATAGCAATGGATAAGGTTTGGACCTGGTTGGAGAGCTTAGAGTGCTGTGATATTTGTGTGTGTGTGTGTGTGTGTGTGTGAGAGAGAGAGAGAGAGAGAGAGAGAGAGAGTAAGTGAGAGAGAATAGGAGGGAAGGAGGGAGAGAATGGGAGGGAAGGTATTAAAGAAAGATTTTTTTTGTGTCTTCAACCAAGCCAAATATTTTCTTGTCACTATGCTCATAACTCCAGTCTGCCGAGGTCACGGCCTTCACTTTCTTCTTCAGATAGTTGGCGGGTGGAATGTCCCTGCGATTAGAGCTTCTTTTGTTTTCCTTGGGAGGGGCCTTGCTTACCCTGGCGGGTCCCTGAGACTCACCAAGGCTCTCTAGACTCTGTTTATTAGATTTTTATCTTCTTATCAGAGTCTTCCTCCTTAAATCATGTCAGGATTTTACCGCTCTTTAGGGATTCCCGGTGCTTTATTGTGCGTATGCTGGTTGTGGAAAGTGGGAGGGAGCGGACAGGGAATGGCGGGGTTGGAGGGTGGGGGTTGCAGTGCTGAGACACCCTCATAAAAATAGCATTTATGTAATGGCAGAAATGAGTACGGGGGAATTGTCTCCCTTGGATTCCCAGGTCATCTAAGCTTCTTATTTGGAATAAATATATAGTAAGGGGATGTGATGCCATACAGGGAGAGGCCAGATGGTTGCCCCTCTTTGTCACCGCAGTGTTAACCTAATAAGCCCACCCCCCACCCGTGAAAATCACACCAAAGTCAGTGATGCTTTAGTGAACTGCCACTGATTAGGTCTTTGGAAGGCTCATAGCTCAGTGATACAGAAAGCCCCAGGTTCATTCCCCAGGATCTCTGGAAAAGGCCCCTGTCTGAAGTCCTAGATAACTGCTGCAAGTCCGTGTAGGTAATACAGAGCTTGATGGGCCAGTGGTCTAACTTAGTATAAGTAAGTTTCCTGTATTAGCTATCAAAGACCTTGGGTTGAAGAGTCTGGCAAGCAGACCTAGGTGTCTTTGCTCTCTGTGGCATGGCAGTGGCTTGTCAGAAGAGGGAGCTGTTGGCCCACTTACCGCTGCAGTTAGCTGCCACCATCAGCCACGGAGTGGTATTGCAGCTTCCCCAATTATCACACAACCCATGGGAGCCAATAGGTTTCTTCCTGGTCCCGTACTGTCTTAGACCCTGGTCTGGGTCTTAAGTCTGGGCAGTTCTTGGCTGAACAGAGAGCAAGCAGGTCTGTGCTTGTTGCTTGCCAGCCCATCACCCCAGATTCAGCCCCAGCTCTGTTTGTGTGAAGGGGCAACACAGATGAACAGTGAGGCCACCCCTGCTTCCTATCCAAGGGATAGAAAAATGCTCCACAGTTTAGATGAACTTATCCCTCAACATTTCAGGGGCTGTTAGGAGCCACGGGACCTTGGTGTGGGACTAAATGTGCAGCCTCCATGCCCCTTTATGTATGTCGGGAAGTGGGAATCTCAGGCCCAGGGCTCCATGTGGCCCTCCATATCTTTCTCTCAGGCTCTTGGGGTTCTGCTCAAGTCACACCCCCTTCCCCAGTCTTGCTGCCCCTACTTTGAGTATTTATGCCTGGCTAGAATGTGTCATTGAAGAAGAAGAAGAGTTTGGATTTGATATCCAAGAAGAAGAGTTTGAATTTGAGACCTGAAGGAGTCTCAAAGCGACTAATCTCCTTTCCCTTCCTCCCCCACAACAAACACTCTGTGAGGTGAGTGGGGCTGAGAGACTTCAAAGAAGTGTGACTAGCCCAAGGTCACCCAGCAGCTGCATGTGGAGGAGCAGAGACGTGAACCTGGTTCACCAGATTACAAGTCTACCGCTCTTAACCACTACACCACACTGGCTCTCCAATTGAACTCAGATGGCATGCCTTGCTAGCCTGGATGGAGGATAGAAAGGAAAAGTAACATTTGCTTCTTCCACCACTTCTGGGCTCTCCCACCACCACCTTCTTGCCCCTGGAAGGTGGCATAGAAGGAAATGTGACCCTAAGGCTGGAGAAAGTTCTCCACCACTGGTATCTTTTGCATGAGCAATGCATGAAAGGATTTTAATGTCTGATAAATATAACTAAGGCAAACTTAGATCCTGGAGGTAGATTGCAAACTGCCATCTTTGAGCAAGCCATTTTTTTAAAATCTATTGCAAAATCTAATAGGTTTCAAAATGAATTCTCAGTCACCAGACTTGGGTGTAAGTCTTGTGGTTCAATGTGAAATTTGTGTGATTGCTGTAGACTTCTAAAGAGTTTTGCCATTTGAATCTCAAACTCAGGGTTGGCGTCTATCATTCCATTTTCACAAGTTAGTTGCCTATATCTTAACATACCAAAAAGTAATTTAGCATCTCATTTATACAAAGTGGAGGGGGAAAGGCCACTCTCTGAAATATAAACAGAGAAATGTGATGTGATTTGCAGGAGAAATCTTATTTTCACCCCACCCCACCCCCCACTTTCAGTAACATTGTTTGGATTATGAATCCTTAATGCTAATTTCTCTTCTAAAGATAAGATTTTTCCAACTTGTCTCGAAGCAAAACTTCTCTTTTTCATTATTGTGTAACATAACAGAAATGTGAAGGACACAGACCTTGGGATGTTGGAACAAATGACTCATATAAAGAATATAATCATTAGTAGCAAATAAAGATGTGTGGGCCTTATTTCTATTTTTAAAGAAGTATTAAATTTCCTCATGATCTGGTAATAGGTTTGCCAAGTCCATTTCTTAAGCGGCTCTGGAGATCCAGGTAGGAACAAACTAGCTTTGACAGGCAAACATATACACAGACGTGTATATGTGATGTGGTTTGTTCCTACAAACAAACAAATGAAAGGGAGTTTATGAAAGTTATGCATGGAATGGAGAAAGTGGATAGAGAAAAGTTTTTCTTCCTCTCTCATAAGACTAGAACTCATGGACAACCAAAGAAGCTGAATGTTGGGAGAGTCAGGACAGATTAAGGAAATGGCTCCTTCATGCAGCACATAGTTAGACTATAGCAATCATTTCCATGGGAGGCAGTAATGGTCACCAACCTAAATGGCTTTAAAAGAGGATTGGACTGTCGGGATTCACAGAACGCTGTGTGAGATAGTAAGTCTGCAGGCTTGAGTTGGACCATAAGGAAGGCTGATCGCAGAAGAATTGATGCTTTTGAATTATGGTGCTGGAGGAGACTCTTGAGAGTCCCATGGACTGCAAGAAGATCAAACCTATCCATTCTTAAGGAAATCAGCCCTGAGTGCTCACTGGAAGGACAGATCCTGAAGCTGAGGCTCCAATACTTTGGCCACGTCGTGAGAAGAGAAGACTCCCTGAAAAAGACCCTGATGTTGGGAAAGATGGAGGGCACAAGGAGAAGGGGATGACAGAAGATGAGATGGTGGGACAGTGTTCTCGAAGCTACCAGCATGAGTTTGACCAAACTGCGGGAGGCAGTGGAAGAGAGGAGTGCCTGGCGTGCTCTGGTCCATGGGGTCACGAAGAGTCTAAATGACTAAACAACAACAACAACAAGGCTTGAGTTTGCTAGCTGATGCAACTGGCTGATGCAATCAGCCTGCAATACTTTCTATGGAGGTGCTGGGTCAGAATGACTCAGCAGTAATGTGCTGTCAGTTGATTGGCTGTCATTGGTTTAAAAGGGAAACCTGTCGAGCAGTAAAGTGGTGGTGTAGAGGAGTGTGGTCAGAGAGAGAGAGTTAGAGGTCTTCCTATTTGCCTTAAGGTGTAGCCAGGTACTCTGTTTGACTGTATGAACTGCTTCTGTATTATAGCCTGTGGATATTTGTATATACAGTGGTACCTCGGGTTACATACGCTTCAGGTTACATATGCTTCAGGTAACAGACTTTGCTAACCCAGAAATAGTACCTCGGGTTAAGAACTTTTCTTCAGGATGAGAACAGAAATCGTGCTCCAGTGGCGCAGCAGCAGCAGGAGGCCCCATTAGCTAAAGTGGTGCTTCAGGTTAAGAACAGTTTCAGGTTAAGAATGGACCTCCGGAACGGATTAAGTACTTAACCCAAGGTACCACTGTATAGCTCTCATTAAATATACTGCACTGAAGAACCTGGAACTCTGAACTATCAATGGCCCCCAGCCATGATGACTGCACTTTGCCTCCATAATCAGAGGCAGCCATGCATTCCTGGCTCCAGTGTTGAAGGTGGTGAAGGAGAAAACATCTTGCAAGAATGGATTCAGGAGCGGTAGGGACATTTCACTACAAAACTGTTAAAGACTTCCCAGCTCCCATTTTATACCTCAATGGGCTAGATGGCTTTCCAGTTGCTAGGAATCAGAGGTGGAGAGAGGTCTTTGACAGTCAAGTCCTGCTCTGGTCCTCCTGCAGGCATCTGGTTGGCCACTGTGAGAACGGGTTGCTGGACTCTCCTTATGTTTTTATTAAAAAGAATGTGCCTGCCAGCATCTTGCCTAATTTAATTTAGCTTCCCACTTTGGAGAAGGTTTGTAGCTCAGTATTAAAGCATCTGCTTGGCATGCAGTTCCCGGGTTCAATCACTGGCATCTCCAGGTAGGGTTGGGAGAAACCCCTGTCTGATGCCCTGGGGAGTTTAGATATTACTGAGCTAGATGGACCAGTGCTCTGACTTGGTATAAGGTAGCTTCATATGCTCATACGTAGACATGAAGCTGGTGCTATTCTTTTGAGAGTTGGGGTGAAAGGAACATTTCATTTGTCCCTGCATGAGACAAAGAAGGGGGAAGCAGGAGAAGAGGCAGAATCAAAGGTAGAGAAAAGGAGAAAAGGAGACCCAGAGAAAGATTTATATTGGTACGTTTCCATTTCTCATTCTTCTGTATGTGGTACAGTGTCTTACCCAGCAAATGTGAATGTTGTAGACTCAAACCATTTAATCAGCAGAGTGCATAAATCAGTTTTAAGCCAAATATTAAATGCAATCTGACCACAAAAAGCCTGCAGGGCATTAAAAACTTTTAGCCCAGGAAGACTGAAGAAACCCCAACTAAAGAATCAAGGCAAGAAAAATTGATGGACTATGCAGAACTGGCAAAATTGACATATAAGCTACAGGACAAGGATAACTGTGACTTTAAAGATGAATGGGAACCCTTTAAAAAGTATTTGAAGACGCAACAAACCGAACTGGACTCCTTGGCTGGCTTTGAATAAACATTCACAAACTTTTTTATTGATGATAATCAGCTAAATAGTTTGTGGATCTATACAACTGTGTAACATGCAGAAAACAGCATTCGTAGAGAAATCAAAGCCTGGAACTGAGGGAAGCCAGGGGGGTGGTGTGGGGGTGGGGGGTAGGAGGAAAAATGGGGGGGGGATAAGGATGATATGTTTCTGGATAATATGTTTTGTTTTAATTCTGAATAAAAAAAAAGTTTTTTTTTAAAAAAAACACTGTTAGCCCAAGGTCTGTGGGGCTATTGGTCACCAAAATCCTCTGTGAAAACCTTGTTTTAAGCCCCCCCCTTCATTCTCTCCCCCCCTTTCCTTTTTTAATGGACTTCCCTGCCCTTAGAGTGTGTGTGTGTGTATGTGTGTGCAAAAACGTGTGCGAGAGAGTGTCCATGCATGTTTGCAATCTTAAAGTAGGCTAGTAAGGAGGACAGGAGTAGGCAATTTTCATTCTGTTTGCTTTAAACCTCCCAGCTAGGATTAGCTGTGTCCTACATTGTACCTTCTGGATCGAAGGTTAGGCAAGAGGTCAAGTAGGAGATTTCAACACATCTGATGCAAGCTTTTGGCTCTCTCCTCTACAAGAAGGGGAAAGCTTTTCACCACTCTTTCCTAATGCTCCAGTCTTAAACACTACTTTGTTTTATTTGTATGTGCAAAGAGGCAGGCTGGAACTCTTTTAAACCACCATTCACAAATCTGTGCCATCCATCATTTTCCTGTCTTGGGGAAGCTGTGAAGGAGTTGTCATCAAAGGCTGCTGTTTAAACATTTTGCCGCCAACAGGAACCTGAGTGGGTTGCAGGAAATCAGCATGTGGCATCTGAGGAATTGAACACATTGAGGAGGGCATATTGAAATTCAGTGTGAAGGGGGAAACTTTATGCAAAGGTTGAAAGCAGGATGCAGGTGGCAAGGAGAGATGGTTTGGGGCTAGCGGTGGAGCTGGCTGGTCAAGAACATAAGAAGAGCCTGCTGGATCAGGCCAATGGTCCTTCTAGTCCATCATCCTGTCCTCACCATAGCTGTCAACTTTTCCCTTTTCTTGCAAGAATCCTATTTGGAATAATTGAATTTCCCTTTTAAAAAGGGAAAAGTTGACAGTTATGGGTCTCACAGTGGCCAACTAGATGCTTGTTGGATACCTATATGCAAGACCTGAGCACCAGGGCATTATCTTTCCCCAAAAATGGTATTAAGAGGCATTACTGGAGACAGAGCACAGCCATTAAATCTACTAGACCAGGCATAGGCAAACTTGGCCCTCCAGCTGTTTGGGAACTACAACTCCCATCATCCCTAGCTAACAGGGCCAGTGGTCAGGGTTGATGGGAATTGTAGTCCCAAAATATCTGGAGGGCCGAGTTTGCCTATGCGTGTGCTAGCCATTGATAGTCCTCTTCTCTGTGGATTTGTCCAATCATCTTTTAAAGCCAACTAAGTTGGTGGCCATTACTGCCTTCTGTGGGAATAAATTCCATAGTGGTGTTGGAGCCTTCAAAAATGGTAGATCTTGTGAACTTTTGTAGCTGGAGCAAAGCATGTTTCTTATGGGGGAGAAATTCAACTCACTTTGCATTTAAACGTGAATCTATCAAATTGTTTCCAAAACAATGCGAGAACTGAAATTTTCAAATATCTGAAGGGCTGCCACATGGAGAAAGACGACATGGTGCCCTCCCATCCGACGCTGTTCCGCTCCAACTCCCATTTGCCCCAGTCAGCATGGAGAATGGCCAGGTATGATGGGAGTTGTCGTCCTGGGATATCTGGAGGGCAGCAATTTGGCCACTACTGGTATAGACAATACTGAGGTTGAGGGATCAATGGTTTGATGTGAGGCAAGACACCTTCCTAAAATGCTGTTGTAGCCAAGCTGTAGAAAAATGGAATTTGAATGGTGGTTCATGGAAAGTTTAATTCAAGGGGTGATTAAGAACCTAAGAAGAACCTCTTGGGTCATTCCAATGGCCCATCTAATCCAGAACCCTGTTCTCCAAGTGGCCAACCAGATGCCTGAAGGGAAACCACAAGCAGGACTGAGCACAAGAGCACTCTTTCCTCCCGCAGTTTCTAGCAAGTGGTGTTCAGAAACATTGCTGCCTCTGGCTGTGGAAGCAGAGAATAGCCATCATGCCTAGCAGCCATCAATAGCCTTCTTGTCCATGAAGACTTCCTTCATCCATGTGCCATTTTTTATTACATGCATCACATGAGCAGTGGCGACACATGAGCAGCAAACGTGGCCACCACAATCCCATCTCGTTTGACCCTCAACATTGGTATAGAAGCACCCAAGGTACAGGCTCCGCTCCGTAACCTTCAGAGAATGATGACATCCTAAAGGCATGTTTTTTGATTAAAATCATCTGGGAAGGTTGCAGGGGAAGAGAGTAAAACCATAAGTATTCTCTCTCTCTCTCTCTCTCTCTCTCTCTCTCTCTCTCTCTCTTCTTAAATGAACAGAATTCTGTTTCCTTTCTTCAGCACTGAAATTGCTCGGTGGAGAAAGGAACTCCCCCTTCAAGATAATTTATCTACATGAACTCTCTCCCTTTATCACAGTAGGAGAATAAAATATGGCTATTTAGCAGGGAGCTTTTTGTCCAGTTCCAAAGCAGGCATCTTGAACGTGCAAAACATCTTCACCATAAATTCACCCAAGGCCCACAATGCTCTCGTCTTTGCATTTTTTATTTTTTATTTTATTTAAGAGGGGCGGGGAGAAAACAACAATCCCAACAGCAACTGATAGACATAATGAGACAGTGTCCTTCTCCTGCAAGCAAAGAGTTCAATAGTTTAATTTTTGTTAACCGAAATCCCTTGTACGAAGGTAAATTACATTGCATTTTCTATTACTAGCTCTGTTAATTGTCAAGCAGTAAGAGTTTATGCAGTCATCCAGAGCAGCCGAGAATTTCCCATAATGTTACAAAATAAAACCTGACAAAGCACAATAATCTTTAGTTTATTGATGTGTTACCAGGCTGTGGAAAAGCATCAGATCCGTAATGTGCTTTGGTTAGGAAATTGGGGTCTGGGGAGAGATACAGGGAGTTGTGAAGATCATTCTCTCTCTCTTTCCCCCCCCCCCACCTCTCCCTCTCCCTCATCCCCTCCCACTTTCTCTGTCTCTCACTCTCTCTTGTACACAGATAGGCCAAATTCACACCACACATTTAGAGTACCATTGTGCTACTTTAAACAGTCATGCCCCCCCCCCCAACCTGGGAACTGCAGTTTGTCAAGGGCGCTGAAACTTAAAAGGACACTCACCACTCCTAGAGTGGTGTCAGGGAACTGCCATCGGAAGGACGGGAGGTGGAAGGGCTCAGACAGGTTGGGAGAGACTCAGCAGCTGAAGAGGGAACCAGCAGGGGGAGAGGAGGTGATCCGAGGGAAAGTGAGCAGGAGGGATGGCTCAGAGACACTTCCAGCGAAAACAGTGGGGAGGTTTCAGGACCTCCTGTAGGGACACCCACTCCTCGCCGGAAACTGTCACGCAGAGAGTCCAGAAGACGTGTTTCCGTTAAGGAGCTTTTATGTTGGAAGAGATTCCGAAAGCAACCACTGTCGGAATCTGCCAGCGACTGACAGAGCCATGCTTAAGGGGCTCCGTTACAGACAGAGGTTTGCGGACTTGACCAAACTCTGAGGGACTTGGATTTTACACACAAGCAGCTCATCATCCCATCACAAGTGGTTTAACAGTCAATCCTTCCTCTTGGGGAACTCCGGGAATTGTAGCTTTGTGAGGAAAATAGGAGGTCTCCTAACAACTCGAAGAACCCTTTACAAACTACAGCTCTCATAATTCTTGGGTGGCGGGCAGGGGGAGGGCTGTTTAAAGTGGTATCATAGTGCTTTAAATGTATGGTGTGGATGTGGCCTCAGTCACACAAAATCAGAGATTTTAGGCCAAAAGAGGAAGAAAGCTTTCTAGATTGGACGAAAGTCTCATGAAAGGTTGGTAGGGCCAATAAGACAAAACTTTATTTGCATTAGCCAGTGGCCATAGCAATGGTAGGGCCAATTCCTACCATGAGGCTGACTGAACCTCCAAGGGCTCACACACACTCCTGCTTGTCCCATACGTAGAAAGCGCGGGTCTGAGCAGTGTTCCCCTTCCCTGGCTCCTTTCCCAGGGACCTTCAGATAAAAAAGGGGAAAGTTGGGACAGAGCCAAATGTCATGCTTCTCTCTTTCTCCTCCCTCCGGGCATTCAAATGCCAACTGAAAAAAGTCCTTCACTACATTAGGTAGCAAATCCAGGTTTCTTGCTGTGCAGTGGGTGAGATCTCCCCCACGTCCTTCAGGTATGGAGTGTGTGTGTGTTAAATACAAATATATGCATGTCACTTCTCTATCTTCCATTGCATCTCATTCTTTCTATCTGTCTATCTATAACTGTCATCTATCAATTTCAATTCCCTTTGAACTAAATGGCAACACTAGGACTGTCTTTATTTTTCTTAGTTTGCATTTAGGGAGAATGAGGGAGAGAGAGAGAGAGAGAGAGAGAGAGAGAGAGAGAGAGAGAGAGAGAGAGATGTTCCAGCCTGCAATAAAAGATGGCAAAGTGATAAATTAGTGCTCTCAACTGAAATTGATTACCTTGTGTTCCCATCCAGTTCATATGGCAGCAACACAGATGCTCTGAAGCACCTTAATGACACATTGGAGAAAACCCATCAGGTTGGCCCTATGGAGCACTTTTCTGCTTCCCTCTCTGTGTTAAGGCACAATGGAGAAAACCAGCATCCACTTCTTTTCCTTTATGGATCGAGGAAAGTTTGATATCTCTGCAGTTATTCCTACAGATTTCCCCCTGCAAAAGACATCTCAGGAATGTTTAGAAGCTGTGGGAAAAGTGGCCTGACATAAATGTCCTGTGATGAAACTTTCAGATATTTCCCCCACATATTTGTGACTCCTTCCGTTGTATAAAGGCGTCATACAGCAAGTGAAACACGGCCACTTAGTGAAGAGGGGAAGATGTCCTGCTGAGATCCAAACAGAATATTATAAATGCAGGAGAAAGCTCCCTGAAGGCGCTAAGGGAGACCTTTCAGAGTCTGACCTTTGCTGGTCTGGTCTCCTGTTTAAAGCAAAATTAAGGGCCGAACAATGTAGAGGGTTTGTCAGGGAGAGGAGACAGCAATTTAGCTGTCAGGAGGACAAGGATCTATCATTAATTTGAGACTCAGATGAGTTTTCGTTTAGTTAAGCATCAAAGGATTGTGAGCACCTACTCAATTTCTCAAAAGTCATTCAGTCCGTTTACGCAGCTTTGCTTAGGTGGGGGTAAACCATTGTGACAACCCAGTAACCAAGATAAGCAACCAAGATGTTTCTAATAATCAGCTGGCGACTCTAGCTTTAATTAATTAAATTTAATTAAGGGTGTTGTTGTTTTTAATCGCAAGTTGCAGCAGAAACATGGAGAACGGAAAATAAGACTGGAAGAAAGAGAAACAAAGAAAAGCACAAAATGGACAGATCCTTCCATTCCTACCTCCAATGACCATAAAAGTCACCATTGCCTGTAGTAAATGGTGTGCAAGTTATCCTAGCCCTGAGTTGTTTAAAGAGCTTTTATGTCAATAAATAATGCTGATTTGTCTGCGGTAGCTTGCATTGTGCTTTGCACGTGTGTCAATGTGCGGGCAAAAACATTTAAATAAGTCCTAGGACTTAGAGCAGAACCAGTGATGGGTGTGGGCCAGAGCGGTGTGGCCAGGGGAGGAGGCAGACCTAGGAGAGAACTAGGGGGGTCATCTGGGGGCATTTATCCTCCACGCCTAAGATTCTGTACCTCCATTTACAGTGTTGTGCGGTGAAATTTTTCATAGGGAAACAGGGCCAGAGGCACCAGCTCAACATCATATGAGTAAGCATCGTGCTTCCCTCTCTAAGCTAGGCAGAAGCTTCCCAGGTTTTGGGAAGGAGGGGGCAGGTTTTAATACTTTGATACTCTAATTTACTGGGAGCATTTAGGGGACCAGCCTAGTCCCCCATCTCCATTGACCGCATGTGTCGTTGTGTGTTTAACATATTAAAGCCCTGTCTTCCACTGCTTACAGGCGTTGTCAAAAGGTGTTCTGCTGCAATTTGGTGGTGATCTTCTGACAGATTAATCAGTGTGATATGCGCTAAGTTAACCGAGTTTACAACAAGCTACATTCCAGGCTGTGCCGCAGCATGGTTGGTGTTTGAAGGGAAACTCTTTGTTTCAAATCAGCTCCGTAATTTAGGCAAACGAGGGGAAGCATGTACCTGAAGGCGTGCAACATTCTAAGCAAGTCTCCAGCGGAGGAGGTTTCCCTACATTTCTCCACATTGTGCTGCAAAATAATAAATTATTTGAATCATTCTATTATCTGTCCTTAACTGAAACGTACCGTGCCTGTCCGGGCTCTTCAAAAAGCTTGTTAATATGCAATCCCCCAGTACAACCGCTAAGTTTTTAAAGGTCACCTATGTTTTATTCATAAAGGGTGGTTTTCTGGAAGGAAAAAAAGGTTACAGAGTCATGTAATGCCATATTCCAGTTGTGGTGCTGCTTCAAAAGTGAATTTAAACGTGCATTTCCCCGTACTAGGCAGAGGGGAGGGGAAAGAGAGGTGCAGACGGGAAAGAGAGGACTTCCTGAAAGTGCAATGCAGAACTTGTGGCAGGACGCCGGCATGGATTGTGCTCAAGAGTTTTGATGCTGGCCTGAATCCAAGTTTTCTACATCATTGCTTTGGGGCAGTAGGTAGAAACCCTCTGACCTAAATACTGATCACACCCCAGACCTCTCTATCCAGGCCTCAGGGATCTCTCAAGACTACACTGTCTCTCTGGAGGCCACACCCTCACCAGCCCCATTCAAGTACTTTTGTTGTTGTTGTACTCCAGATGATAACAATATAAATCACTTGCAGAAAGTGCCCAGCAGTGCTTGGGAATTCTAGGAAACCAAGAATACTGAGATTTATACACTTTTTAAAAAAATCATAATTTTTTTTTTTTAAGTATTCTCAATCTAATGCTATCCGATATACTGTCAAATGCAATCCTGCTGAATTTGGATAAAATCAGTGAAGCTCAACCCACTATTTTCATTCCAAACAGCTTCGAAACATATCCAAACTGTGACAAAAAAACCTGCTCCTCAATCTCAGGAACCATCTTCCAAAATTTCATTTGAATGCTCAAAATCAGTCTTTTGTAAAGGTTCAGAACCTTGATTCAAAATGGAGTCCAATTCTATCCAACGCAGCAGAAACCTGCACTTTGTATTCAGGATTCATCATGCAAAGATTGATTACAATATCTTAAGAGGTATGCAAATACATAGAGAACAGACAGACAAACCACTTTCTAAAATGCATAGTAGATTGAAATGAAATAAGTAATAAATAGTGCTGTGATGTGAGTAATGTGAGTCTGAAGGTGACATATTGGTTTACTGGCAATCCCTTTTAACCATCTCACTACCCTCTTTCCACTCTTGTTCATGGGTATGGAACCAGAATATAAAGAAGGAAGGGAAGGTAAAGAAAGAGTCTGGATTTAAGCATAGACTATTACATGCTTGTGACCCCGTTTTTTGTTTTTTGTTTTGTTTTTAAACCATCCATGCATGAGTGCTCTGTTTCTCAGACATGTGTAGCTGCTCAGATGCTGGGCTATTGAAAACATAGAGAACTGGTAGGATGAAGGAACAGGAAGCTGGTAGACCATGAGGACTGGAACATAAGCGAAATGAAACAAATAGGGAACTGAAATGCCAAATATGCAAGACTTAGCTGTTATCCTAGCCAGTCTCAAATCTTAACTAAAGCATTTTACAGCCCTGCTGTAAGTTGAGGTTCTGATGTTGCTTCAGCAACAGCCAGATTTAGCCTTACCCTTATATAGGAGCAGCAGGTCTGCTCCAATGGCAAGTTCCATCTTCCCTGGAAGACTCCTCTCCAATGAAATGCACACCACTTACTCCATTTTTTCTGATGGAGCAAGGAAGACTCTGGCTGTACTGCGGCTTCTGCAATGGAGTCCTCTGAGTCAGAGGATGGCAGTGTGACATTTTCAGGCCAGAGGGGCATTCACACCATGGGCTCCTCTTGTGGAAGTGCTTCTGGAACTGGCCCTACCTGTAATTCTCCTGTTGATTCAGAGTCCTTGGAGAAAATGAACCTGACCCCAGGATCATGACACCAGATGAGGAAGACCAATGGGCCTATAAGACTGGAGCATGGGAGAACATGCTATCTCTGGGGACTCTTTAAGTTGGCTCTTCAGAGTGGTCAGTAGCCCAAAGATCAAGTCAGACAGAACTTTGGGTCACTGGGAATGGCAGAGTCTGCATGCTGCCATGGCCACCGAACCCTATCTTGAGGTAAGGGGGGCTGAGATAACTTTGCAACTGAAATGAACACCTCTGTTTCAATGCGCACAATTTCTAATGCCTATCACAGCTGCCACCAAACACTGGAATAATAATTTTTGAAAGTGTGCTGGCCAATTTAGAAATGAATGATGCCCAATCTGACATTTCCGGCAGTATCAGCCAGAGTGCCAAAATCACCAAGGTTACGAGAAGAAGCATATGTCTCCCTCCTGCCGCCACCCCACCCCACCCCCCACACTTGGAACAAAGACAATTGAAGGAGTGAAACCACTTTGCCTAGGAACCCAAGCAGGCTGGGCTGCGGTTACTCATTCGGTCGGAGGCTGCATTCAGCGCTAAAAGCTCCTTCCTCATTGACCTGTGGGATCTGACTCTTTATTAGCATTTGATTCAATTTTGGGCAACGTGACTTTGCATCCATAAGTGAAGGGCAAGTCTCTTGGCCTTTCCTGAATGGATCAGGTCTTTGGCGGTTATTACATTATCGAGGAAACTGTTTGTCCCAGTTTCAGGGCTCAAGTTGGCTTAGTAAACAAATTTCGATGTAAATAAGCTTCTTGGTCTATGCATTCATTAGGGCCTTTTAACACTGACGGCATTTCTTTGGCAAGGGGGAGAAAACACTATTGGGGAGGCCCTTGAACTGCATCAGCCCATTTTCATGAAAATTCCAAGAGCAGAGCAAGAACAGCCACAAAAGAAGCCAGTCATTAACAAAAAGTTGTGTGTTTTTTTTGGGGGGGTGCAGAATAGGACCTCCTTTGCTGCTCATTCAATGGTCTGCTATAAAACTTCAATTCTGCAAACTAGTCAAAACAGCTTGAGAAAAGAATGTGCAAAAGCAAAAAGTGTTTTGAGTTTGGAACACCACTGACGTTATTCCCATCCTCTGTTCTCATTCTCCGGGGCCCTGCATGATCCCACCTCAGGGAAATTGCATTAATGTTGCAATCAGATTCAAGTCCCAAAAGAAGTCTTCTTAATTTTCCTTAATCACATTCCAAAAGTCAGTGTCGTGGACTGGGGAATAGATGCCACAGGTCATAGAATTGTAGAGTTGGAATGGACCCTGAGGTTCATCTGGTTCAACCCCTTGCAATGTAGGAATATGCCGCTGTCCCATACGGGGATCAAACCTGCAACCTTGCCATTATAAGCACCATGCTCTATCCAACTGAGCTATCCAGGCTCAGCCCACCAACTTTGAGGAGGCACCTATTTTTGAAGCTGATTTCATCCTTGACAAGTGATCTCACAACCTTGCCTATGGCCTCATCAGTTTGGCCACTGTACAGCTTTTTGAAGAATTTTGACTGAGAACACTCTGGTTCACAGGGCACCTCAGTTTTGAATGTGCTGAACAGCAGAGAATAGGAGAATGAGGCAGGAGAAAACTTTTGCGAAACTAGGGAGGCACAGATCCTGGCATAGCACTAGTACACACTGTATGGTGAAGGTGCACAGACTAGGGGACACCACAGTGTTCCTCAATGCTTGGTATTCACTATATGCACCTCTGTGTCTGAAGTAGGATTCCAGTGAAAGGTAAAGGTGCACTGGAGTTATCAGTCAGTCACATGATCTCAGCCCTGCAAATGGCGAACATGAAGCTTTCACACAAGTATTTTAATCTTGCCAATTATAAAAAACTGAAATATTTGAGGCATGAAGCATGACAGCCTCCCCAGTGTCAGGCTCCTTATTCCCTTATCTATCCATTCCCCCCTCCCCTCCTTCTCCCTGTTTAATCAGAGAAGTGCAAGGCAGTTGGCCTGCGGTTGGCGGATGATGAAAGAGAATGGAATGGAAAGCTATCTCCAAGAATGCTTGGTGCAGCTCAACTTCTCTCCCTAAAACAAATTATTCTTATGAGTGGACAGACTGAAAAGTATGTTAAAGATCTCTGTTGGAGTCCAGGGTTCTGCTGAAGCCAAAATGCAGTTTCATAGTAGATTGTGAACTAAGAGAACTGTCAGTGAATCATCTCCAATAAGGACATAAGAAAAGCTCTGTAGTTGTACCAGGTCAAAGACCCATCTGGTCCAGCATCCTGGTCTCACAGTGGCCAACCAGAAGCCCATGAGAAGCCCATGAGCAGGACCTGTGTGCCTCAGTGCCTCTTCCCCCTTGTGATTCCCAGGAACTGGTATCCAGAGGCTTACTGCTGCCAACACTGCATAGGCACACACCTATAGCCCAGAATTGGAACAGTCCAAGAAAAGTTGGGGAAGCTAGTACAGGCACGACCTACAGCAGGGATGGGGAACTTCCAGTTCATGGGCCTATCTAAGTCCATCCATGGGTTCAGTTTTACCTGCCAGGTCCTTCCCCCCAAAACCACACCCATCTGTTCATATCATCGGTGACATCTCCTTTAAAGGCAGAGAGAGGCTGGCTCAAAGGGTGCTTTACAAAGCGGTGGAAGGGATTTTGATGGTTGGGCTGCCATACCTACCTGCCAATCATGTGACTTCACAGTGATGTCATGATTGACAGGTGGATGGCCCCACCAAATTTGGCCAGCATGCTCGATTCCTTGGAGCCAAGAAGACGCCTTGTTTACACAGTTGTTGTTAGGATCAAAGTGTCTTTGAGCTTTCAGAAGACCCATTTAAAAAGGTAAATATTATAGGAACATAATGACTATCCAATCTATGCTATGCTGTTAGTTTCAAGCATTGAACAATACAGATGAAGTCAGCTTCATTCAACAATTTACCAGTATTTAATAATGTCAGCCATCTGAGCCTTCACGATAGTGTAGCTTACAAAAATACAATGTTAACTGCATAATTAACTAGATGTCACACAGCATAATAGTATTTCTGGGTTCCCCACCCCCAGCGTAGTGTGTGGCATCCCCCTCACCTCCACCCCCAAATATATTTCCCAGAGTCACAAACCTGAAAAAGGTATAAAATAAAGGAGATTGAGATGGATTAGGTTAATTAATGGTTAGGAACTGGCCTTTCACCCTGACAATTGTAGACAAGTTCAACCTAAGAGCTTAAATCAGGTTTTGCTGTTGGAAGCTCAAGTGGACATTAATTCCCATCATATAATTTGGCAGAGCTGGCCCAGAAATGAACTTGCAAGGGACGTGACCCTCGGAGTCACTGGAGGGGGCAGCAAAACAGGGGGGTGGCTTTGAGGGAGGGGATAAAAGGACACACTTTCCAGCTACAGACAGAAAGTGACTAGGAGGCATTTTATAGCCAGGAAGCAATGTGAGATGATTTCTTGTTATACTCTAAATAGGTACTCACCTACATAGATAAAAACAACATCACTGCAAACAATTAAGTATCATTCATGAGGCAAGGTGCATCAGGACCTGGACTGCTCAGTGGTAGAATATTTGCATACAGAAGGTTCCAGATTAAATCTTTGGCATCTCCAGGAACAGTTGGTAAAGTTTATTGCCTGAAACCCTGAAGAGCTACCGGTGGTCTCATCAGTAGAAGACAGCCTCCTATTAGAGCAGTGGCCATAGCTCAGTAGTAGAGCATCTGCTTTGCATGCAGAAAATCCATAGCATCCCTAGGTAGGGCTGGGAGAGACTCCCACCTGAAACCCTGGAGAGCTGCTTCCAGTCTGTGCAAACAACACTGAGCTAGATGGACCAATGGTCTGACCGGGCATATGGCACCTTCCTATTTTTCTGGTGCAAAATAGAATATCTCCAAGTAGAGAAGAGATTAGCCCAGTGCATCCATGTCCCTTTTTCCAATTCCTGATTGATGGAGCCCATGTGTGCGGGGCTTTATGCACTTAAAATGCCTTTCATATTTGCACTGAATGGGGTGTTGAGCCAAAAAGTGAGATGGGGCAGGGAGAAATTCAGTTAGGTTTTCATTAAAATATGAGCTGATCCATTTGACATTTTTCCAAATCAACATGTTGCCCGAAATGCAGCTAGCCTTTGAAAATTGCATTCCTTCACATTTGGAAAAGCTGCTCTCCAACCAAGCAATGAACATGAGAACACAAGAAGAGCCTGGTGGATCATCAGGCCAGTGGTCCATCTGGTCCAGCATCCTGTTCTCGCAGTGGCCACCCAGAAGCCTGTGGGAAACCACAAGCAGGACCTGAGCACAAGAGCCCTCTCTTCTCCTGTGGCTTCCAGCAATTGATATTCGGAAGCATCACCAGTCATCATTGACAGCCCTTTCCTCCATAAATGTGTCTAAATGTGGTGTAGTGGTTAAGAGCAGTACTCTCGTAATCTGGGTAACCGGGTTCGCTTCCCCACTCCTCCACATGCAGCTGCTGGGTGACCTTGGTCTAGTCACACTTCTCTGAAGTCTCTCAGCCCCACTCACCTCACAGAGTGTTTGTTGTGGGAGAGGAAGGGAAAGGAGATTAGTCGCTTTGAGACTCCTTCGGGTCTCAAATTCAAACTCTTCTTCTTGGATATCAAATCCAAACTCTTCTTCTTCTTCTTCAATGACACATTCTAGCCAGGCATAAATACTCAAAGTAGGGGCAGCAAGACTGGGGAAGGGGTGTGACTTGAGCAGAACCCCAAGAGCCTGAGAGAAAGATATGGAGGGCCGCATGGAGCCCTGGGCCTGAGATTCCCACTTCCCGACATACATAAAGGGGCATGGAGGCTGCACATTTAGTCCCACACCAAGGTCCTGTGGCTCCTAACAGCCCCTGAAATGTTGAGGGATAAGTTCATCTAAACTGTGGAGCATTTTTCTATCCCTTGGATAGGAAGCAGGGGTGGCCTCACTGTTCATCTGTGTTGCCCCTTCACACAAGCAGAGCTGGGGCTGAATCTGGGGTGATGGGCTGGCAAGCAACAAGCACAGACCTGCTTGCTCTCTGTTCAGCCAAGAGCTGCCCAGACTTAAGACCCAGACCAGGGTCTGAGACAGTACGGGACCAGGAAGAAACCTATTGGCTCTTCTTTTTGCAAGCCATTCCCCCTGATATGATGCATTCTGAATATTCTTTTTACAAATATGTGCATCTTTATGCATGCTTCTCCTTCGTATTTGCAGTTTTATGTCCACAGGAGGCAGTGATGACCAGCAGCTTAGATGGCTTTAAAAAGTGGATTAGGCAAAATTATGGAAGAAAAGACTATCAGTGGCTACTAGCCGTGATGGCTCTGCTGTCTCTGCCACAGCGAGAAAAGAATGCTAGACTAGATGGACCTGATCCAGCAGGCTCTTCTTATGTTCCAATGGGAGATAAACACAGTAATAAATAAAATAAAATGTATCAGTACAATTGTGCCATATGTGCAGCATGTATATCACTGGCCACAGGTGGAGCAACATGAAGACAATGAAACTGGGGGGCCATCTGCCTGTCCTTTCGCTTTCTCTCTAGATGTGCCACTTGACCCCTGGTGACAAATAGCAGCGCAAGTGAACTGTCCACCCACTGACCTCAGGCCAGACCTATGAACCCGTCCGCAGGACACAATGCACAGAGGAGATTCGAAGGTTAGGCATGCAATCTTTGTCATCATTGGGAGCTGCGGCTGATAGGAATCAGCAAGCTGTGAGCAGGGGGAGGTGACAAGGACTCTCACTTCCAGACATGTTGGTTTCAGCTGCAGGCCTGATTTTTTTTCTCCATATATTTGTCTCTAGTTCCTGGAGTCAACTGAACTTGTGGAAAGGTTGTGGATTCGGGGGGTGTGTTTGCGTTTAATAGATGACACCAAGGCAGCTTGAACACTGGGCTTATTATTGCGAGCGAACAACAATCAATATTGAATATTGTGACTAATCTGACGCATACACTTTCCATAAACTGCTCCTGGTGATTCAGACCACAATGCTATATTAGATAATGGACAAAGATCGCAATCTTTTGTAATTATGGCCCACACCTCGGTGAGTCAGTTTGTCTGTCTGCCTGCCTAGCCGCCTACTCCAGGACCTGAAATCCGAGAGGGGTGGGAAGCTAATAGGCTCTTTGTCGGGAAGCGGAAACTTTTCACTGGCGAAGGAGTCCCTCTGCAACTTCACCTTCCTTGCAGAAACTGTATAGAGCAAGGATGGGGAACTTTTTCACCTCAAGGGCCGCATTCCTTTATGCACAACCTTCTGGGGGCCACAAGCCAGTGATGGTTGGGGCCACAGGCAAAAGCCAGTGGAGCAATGGGTGTAAATTTTACCTTTGTACAGGAGGTTATTTCTACAAGCACAACCCCTTGTCTTCCATCCAGGCAAGCAAGAGACATGATCAGAATTCAAGGGGACATTCCAGACAGGCATGAACATTCCAGGAATGTGGGAAGCAGGGTGATGTCCTGCAGAGAGGAGGTGTGCCTGGGGACAGGTATGGCGGGTGAGGAATCCTGGTGAGCACATAAAAAGGCTTGGAGGGCCTGAAGGTCCTCTCTTATTATAGGGCGATAAGTAGGGCTGAATTAACCATTAAGCAAAACAAGCACTTGCTTAGGGCATCAAGGGAAGGGGGGAAGGCAGCACAGAAATTTCCCACTGCTAGATTTTTAACATTAATAGTCACAAATGGCTCAGCTAAGCGTTCATTTTCTCAGATGAATTATATTAAAAATCCCAGCAAAACAACTATGCAACATGGCAGTCTGGCTGCCTGATCCCTATTAAGTACAGAGACCTCGGTGATAAGGCATATGAGACATCAGTCTTCAAGGCCCTCTTGGACCCAAGTTTTTCAGGGCCTTGTAAATTGATACAAGAAACTTGAACCTGGTCCAGTAGTAGATGGGCAGCCTGCGCAAGCATTGAAGCACTGGAGTTGGGTGCTGTGGGTAGCCTGTCCCCACCAACAGCAACAACTTGGTGTAGTATAAAATATTTAGGCATAGCAATCTGTCTTATAATAAGTCAGTCCATTGATCCATCCAGTGGCGTAGCGTGGGTTGTCAGCACCCGGGGCAAGGCAAGTAATTTGCGCCCCTAATCCGTGGATTTGCGCCCCCTAACCCTAACCCCAGATGTTGCGCCCGGTGCGGCCGGGCCCCCCTGCACCCCCCACGCTACGCCACTGGATCCATCTATCTCAATACTATCTGCACTGACTGGCAGCAGATCTCCAGCATTCCAGAAAGGAGTACCTCCCTTTAGAAACATAGGAAGCTGCCTTCTACTGAGATAGAGGACATCTAGTTTGGTATTGCCGGCAGTGACTCTCCAGGGTTTCAGACAGGAAAGACTCCCAGTCCTACCTGGAGTTGCCAAGGATTGGACCTAGGGTCTTCTGCATGCAAAGCAGATACTTTATGACTTAGTGGCAACCTGCAGGATCTCAGATAGGGAAAGACCTCCTTCTGAGACTTAGAGGGTTTTTGTCAGTCAAGATAGACAATACAGCTCTTGGTATCTGGGTCAACAGTCTGAGTCAGTATTAGGCAGGTTCATATGTTTAAGTGGTGTGGTGATGAGGCCAAACCGGAACATAGGATGCTGCATTATACCAAGTCCATCTAGGTCAGTATTGTCTTCTCTGATTGGCAGCAACTCTCCAGTTTC
This sequence comes from Podarcis liolepis, assembly GCF_965112155.1. NCBI lineage: Eukaryota > Metazoa > Chordata > Lepidosauria > Squamata > Lacertidae > Podarcis > Podarcis liolepis. The sequence continues at coordinate 31,217,144 of NC_139569.1, forward strand.
AGACCGGGGACACTCCCAGTCCTACCGGGCGACACCTGGGACCTTCTTCATGCAAAGTGGATTCCACACTATTGAGCTGTGGCTCTTCACTGGGTTTCAGGTGGTCCTTTAGTTATCCCAGACCCAAATTGTTAAGGACCTTGTAAATTATAGCCAGAGAAATTCAGTAAACCAGTACAGATGCCAGAGAATTCAGACACAAAAATGAAAAAGGGAGCAAAGATTGTCAATTTTTGCCTAGTCATCCCATGTCTGCAATGGAAATAAATTCAGAAAATAGAGTCAATATTCATTATTGTTGCTGCTTTCAGTCTGCAAACAATATATAATTGTGCTTTCTTCCTACTTTCATTGTTTTCCCTTTGCATTGAAATGAATGGGGGTGGAATAATGCCGCAACAACATAGTTTTTGCAATTAATACCGTAAGTCGTGTATGTTACATAATCTTGCCAAAGCAGAGAGAGAAACGAATAACATTTTTGTTGTTGTTGGAAGATGAACTGCAGTAAAATGGAAACAATGCTGTATGCGAGGAATACAGGGCAGACCAGAAAACGATACCTTCTTACATCTCCCCTCCTATGCTTGTTTCTTCCCCTCCTACGCTTCTTTGTAAAGAAAAGTGCATCTACCATCATGCAGATTGCAGAAGGGAGCAGCAGAGATCCTGAATGGCGAGTCTACATGAATAAGAAGCCACACGTACAAGGGGGAAGTGAAACAAAACCTGGCTCTCTGTTTGGGGGGGTCGGATGGCATGCTAAACTGATTCATTGACATCTGACCTTCCTGCGCCCTGAGGTTAGCTGTGGATTAAATCGCAACTGAAATAATCGCAGAGGTTTTGCTTCAAAAATTCATGCTCCATTTGATGTGGTGTGACAGAAGTAGCACAAAGATGCCAGTGACCAAATTAAAGGGGGCGGGAGAGCCTGACGATACATCTGTTGATGGCACAATTGCATATATATTTTTGCTTGCCCTGGGCCGTCCTCTACCTGATTTTTTCCCATGTCTCGTGACATGAGAAGTTATTTATTTAAACACAGAACTTGGCCAGGCAGCTGCTTCAGCAACCCGGCTAAAAATAATTCATAGTTTGGTGGAGAATGTTTTTGTATTCGTCCTCTCAGAACCCTCATTATCATTTTTAGATTCTGGTGGTTCCCTCCCTCTGCTCAATTTGCAAACCTGCTGCCTCTAATTTTGTCTTCACTTTAGGCTGAAATACACAAGAACTAACGTAGAGAGGTAAAGGGACCCCTGACCCTTAGATCCAGTCGCGGACGACTCTGGGGTTGTGGCACTCATCTCGCTTTTACTGGCTGAGGAAGCCAGCATACAGCTTCCGGGTCATGTGGCCAGCATGACTAAGCCGCTTCTGGCGAACCACAGCAGTGCACAGAAACGCTACTTACCTTCCTGCCTGAGCGGTACCCATTTATCTACTTGCACTTTGACGTGCTTTCGAACTGCTAGGTTGGCAGGTGCAGGGAATGAACAACGGGAGCTCACCCCATTGTGGGGATTCGAACCGCCGACCTTCTGATTGGCAAGCCCTAGGCTCTGTGGTTTAGACCACAGCTCCACCCACGTCCCAACATAGAGAAGGGGTGTTTAAATATTATACTCTCTCTCTCTCTGTGTGTGTGTATCATTGTATATATATATGGCATCATACATGTGGCACCCATGCAGTCACCCACCCAAGTATTGACGAGACCCAGATCTGCTTTGCAGGGCTGTGAACAGCCCACAGCTCCCGCCCCCAACTTCCTCAGGCAAAGGCACACCCTAGGGATGTTTCCATTCACTATCTGGGAATAAAAATGGTGCCTGGTTTCAAAATGGTGGCAAAGTCTGCCCTCTCACCCCGGGAACCTATGTGCCAAGTTAGGTGAAGATACCTTGAGAGGTGGCTAAACCTATGCCAAAAAAATGGTCACAGTCACACTAAAATTGAGTTTTCATCTGTCACCTCGATTGAAAATGGTGGCTGGTGTTGATGAACAGTGCTTTGCCCCAATGCAGAGGTTTGGTGGTGATATCTCAAGCATTGTTCGAATAGGTAAAGAAACAGCAGATAGATAGACTAACCACTTTCCAAAATATTTAGGAGATAGCGAGAAGGGAAACTTTCTCTCAAAAATCATCTGCTCAAGGTTGGGATATGCAGAATTGCACCAGACTCTATTACACTGTTGGCATACTTCTTTTCCTTCATGTTTACTGAAATGGTAGTGATCCAGAAGTTTCCGGCTTTACCTTGAATTTTATAATGTCCATGCCACGGACAGGGAAAGTAGCATAATCTTGTTTTGCATGCTTTTCTCCTTTTCTCTGTTCCTTCTTCCTTCTTCCTCCTTTTTTCTTTTTCTTTTTTGCTGTTCTGTTTTGCTTCCTTCTTGCTGCCTTTTTTTGTATGCTGCTACAATGAAAGGTTATTTACAAAAAGAATGGGTACTGTCTAGCTGAAGTTAAGAACTATTGGGTCATAATCGTAAGAACATAGGAAGTGGTCATACGACTAGCTCAGTATTGTCTACACTGACTGGCAGCAACTCTCCAGGGCTTCAGACAAGGGACATTCCCAGCCCTGCCTAAAGATGTCAGGGATTGAAATGGAGACCTCCTAAATGCAACCTAAGTGCTCTATTGCTAGAAGGTATCCGGCATGTCCAGCTCATTTTTAAGGATTCCAACGAGTTTCCCAAAACACATTTTTAAAAGTGTACAAGGATGAGGAAAATAAAGTAAACAACATCTGCATCTTTAAAAAACTGAAAAGTGCTTTCTCTACTCAGTTAATGAATGACGAACCAAGTGTTGGGTGGCTTTCTTTCTTTTTTTTTTTTTAAAAGAATGTTTCCCCTGTGAGTTTTTAAAAGCATGTGACTTCACAAATTCTGAAGTACTGTGAGAATAAAATATTTTCTCATGGCATTTCTTCAGAAGCCGGATATGATCCAAATGTGTAAATAACTTGGGGATAAAAACACAGACTCACACAAGGGGGGGCAGTACTGAAGCAAACTTTTGGTTACAGATGATGATTGGGATATCCCTTAATCAACAGGCTATCTAATCATCTATCTGTCATCTATCACCACTATCATTTTCTTACCCCTTCCATCTCTTTATTTGTCTTTCTATCTTCTATCAGTCTACTAAACTATCTCTCTGTCTTGTAAGGTGGCATGTGAAGCTCACAAATGAGCAGAAATGAGAACTGCCTGATAATCCAAGCTCAATGGTCCTGATTCAGTTATGCAAAGCACCTGTTAGCTGGGGTTCTGCACGTGCATGGTGTATATTATTCCTCTTTCTTTCTTTCTTTCTTTCTTTCTTTCTCTTTCTTTCTTTCTTTCTTTCTTTCTTTCTTTCTTTCTTTCTTTCTTTCTTTCTTTCTTTCTTCCATGTCTTTCCCCATCTTTTTTCTCAAGGTACCTTTGCTTCTGAGCTACGATCCCTTCCCTGTTCTCCTTCCAGTGCCATTGCTTGTCACAGTCTCCAATTGGCAGGGCTGGCCTGCCCATGAGGCTTGGTGGAGCAGCTTCCTCTAGGGTGAAAGTCAACGAGACAGTGCCCCTGTGAGAGCCCTGCTCACCCTGCTGCTCTACCAGAGAAGTGTTGGTGGCCCGTTCCCATTTTGCCTCAGGCGGTGAAATGGGATGCACAACCCCTGCCAATTGGTTGATTAACATTGCAGCCTCAAATGCACAGTATCTGTTTACATGACAATTTCCCATCCAGGTATCCATGCCTTCTAGGAAAAAAAATGAGGATAGCACCAATAGCAGGTAAAGGAAATTGGGTGGGTGGGGGAATCTCCAGGTGCACAAGGAAAAAAAACCACACACTTTTTTTTATTCAGCCCAACATACTTTAAACAGCTGTTCTTCTTTAGTAGCACAATAAATATAAACAAAATAAAACTATCATACAAATATTTGTCGAAACATTGTTTGTTTTTTTAAAAAAAGTGTAAGGCACTCTCATAATTTTTATCAGCAAGGCAATGAAAAAGGACAGCCAAGTTCTTTGTGACTTTTTAAACTTAAATAACCACATTATTAAAAGTGTGATCCTAACTATGTCAGCTCATTGAATTAATTGGGGCTAACTCCTGGGTAAGTGCAGTTAGGGTTGCAGTCTGATACATCAATAGGAAATTCAAAGCTCGCGTGACCTGCATGAGGTCATGGCCCTGCAAAAGCACTTATTTTGTGGTGAGATTGTGGTGTGAGATAGTGTGAGATCACAACATTCAAAATGGCCTCTGTGCTCCCATGTGAAAAAATAGGATGTCCTTGTTTTCCTGGGACGGTTGAGTGGTATGGCTTAGATGGTCTGTTGGATCTATTTGTGGCACCTGAGGTGAGCCACAAAATGGTACCACCCCACCACCAGGGAAGGAGTGAGTGAAGATCTACATCAGGTGCAAATATATATATGGCCTCATGGGTGGACCAGCCCAAAATAAAAGACCACTTTCTGGGACTGTCCAGGGTTGCTACCAGCCAGAGTAGTACTGGACTAGAGGGACAATGTGTCTGAGCTCACATAAAATAGATCTATCCATCTCCAAGAAGGTTATTGCCCTGCTTTCTTTCCTACCATCCTGTTGGGAAATTTAGGCTGTGAAAAACAGTGAAGTGACTAGGGCTGCATAGGGAGTTATTAGCAGAGGTGATGTTCATAATTTGCCTTTGCCCAATGATCTTCCTCCTGAAATCTTTCAGCTTCCCTACTACAATATGATTCTAGCACATCGTTACTGTCATTTACAGACCACTATCAATGCAGATCACTACCAATGACCTTTGTAGGGTACCACTGCCGGCTAGCTTGTGGGTGGGTGTCTTTTTAATCACACTGTTAAGCGATTAACAATTAAATATAATGATAGCAAGTTCAGAGAGTGCTGTGTAAATTCTAGCCTTTAAATGAGTTCACTCTGGACACTCCAGCAGAGCAGAAGCTGGACTTTGCTGGGATCTGGGTCACTGAAGACAAAAGCAAATTCTTAGCTCAGCCAAGACTACAAAACAAGTTTGAAGACTTGAATATCTTCCCCCACTCTCTGCCCCTTCTGAATTGGCATTGAATACAGTACTTCAGGTTTTAAAAGAAGCTGTTCCACTCTTTTCCTTCCAAGAATGTGGTGCTTCACCCAGTCTCTGGCCTGTCAGCTGTATACTTTGATTTCACTTGCAAAGTATTTCACTTTATGCCCCAGCAAACAAGGTTTTGCTTTGCTTTGCTTTTTGAAACCTCATCTTTGGTGGTTTGTTTCCTTTCTCTCTCAACTCAGTCTCTATTATCATGGGAGGTTTAATATATTATTGCATCATTTCATCTAAGTGTCCATTTGTGTGTGTGTGTGTGTGTGTGTGTGTGTGTGTATTTTTCCCTCTTCCCAAGAAGAGTTTCCCATGGCATATTTCTTAAAGAGGAGTGCTGAAATGAGAACTTGAGACATTCTCCTTTTTTCCAAGTGGAGTTTAAGCAGAACAGTGTGTTTAAGTTTTGGGCAACCTGTGGCCCCTGGGATAATTTCAAAAGCCCTCTACAAGTGATAAGTTCAGCCCTTTGGAAAGAATGATTTGTTCCTCTTTTGGAAGCCTGCAGGGCAGGGAGGAAGGGCAGCCTGGACACTGAGGTCCAGCTCCGAGAGCCTTCTGGCGGTTCCCTCACTGTGAGAAGCGAAGTTACAGAGAACCAGGCAGAGGGCCTTCTTGGTAGTGGCGCCTACCCTGTGGAACGCCCTCCCATCAGATGTTAAGAAAATAAACAACTATTTAACTTTTAGAAGACATCTGAAGGCAGCCCTGTTTAGGGAAGTTTTTCATGTCTGATGTTTTATTGTATTTTTAATATTTTGTTGGAAGCCGCCCAGAGTGGCTGGGGAAACCCAGCCAGATAGCGGAGCCTGGCCCTATTAGCTGGGGCCCTGCACCATCCCCTTTACCCCCTGAGAAAATGTTTCTCTCTACAGAAAGAATAATAATAGCCCACCTTTGAGTTGGGTCAGGGAATGAAGGTTCAGACCCAGAGGCCAAATGCAACTCTAGGGTCTTCTCTATCTAGCCCTGAGGACTTTTCTAGCCACCAGTCCTGCTCCATACCATTCTCAAATATCCCATCACCATAAGCTGGAAGGTCTTTTTGAGTTGAGAAAATGTGTCTTGTTTGGCTGGCTGGAGGGTGGAGAGATGTAAGCTTTGGGCAGAGTTGTATTCAGAAACCTCTGACTACATGTAACCTATTGCACAATAGTCAGAATCATGGGGGTTGCTCCATCCAATTTTACTTGTGGCCTCGCCCACAGCTGACTCCCCCCCCCCCCGGAGGTTACTTGTGAATGGTCAACAGAGGTTGCCCACCTCTGAGCTGGGTCGGAGTGTATAAGGCAGCTTGGCATGTTCATTCACCTGTGGAGATGACCCAAACCTGTGTGTTAGAGCCTAGGTTTTGCATTTAGAAGATGGAAAGTAGTATTATACCGCAGTCAAGGCTCCCGCCCAAAGAATCCTGGGAACTGTAGTTTGTTAAAAGTGCTGAAAGTTGTTAGGAAAGTTGCCATCTACTGGGGATGCAACAGAACAGTGGTGTAATTCCAAGAGTTCCCTGGGAAGAGGGATTAATTGTTAAACGACTCTGGGAACTGATACTGCCTTAAATGGACAGGGAGGATATGGTTCAATCTTCAGCTCAAGAGGCCACAGATAGTTTGGGGTGGGGGGGGGGGGAGAGTCTGCCTTAGGCTCTTTTAGATTCATTTTCTAGCACTGGCAGCAAGAGGGAAACAAGACACCTCACTATTCCCCCAGAAATGCAGATGTATATTGTGGGGGAGAGGGACACACAGCATAAATAGATGTTATGAGATCTGAAAATTCAGTGGGGGGTGGAGGGTTTAAAGTATTTTATATATCTCTAGCTTGTTCTATAAATATACAAGAATGCTCTCCCTGTCCCCCGGATGGGTCACAGAGGACTTCATGTGGATGTGAACTCTGTTTACTGTTAGTATTAGGAAAATAGTGGCGTTTTAGCAAGTTAACTCATGCCTGGAAAGAATCCCAGATTCTCAACTTGCCCTAGTTTCCCTGCCAATTGTCCATGGGAATAGTCCGGGATGGGAAAAGTTCAGATGTTCTCCAAAGAACTCACTTAATGGAAAAAAAATGGAAAGGGGGGTGGTGGGGAGCTACTGTGTCAGTCTTCAGAGGAAACAAGAGTGAAATGTGAGCTGCTTCCTCTGTGCGTGTGCTTTCTAAAATGCTTTTGACTTTTATTCATGTCCCTTTTAGCATTTTGCTCAGGCTGGACTCTTCCTTGTAACCTCAAAGAACTTTGCTGGTTTTAGCAATGCCAGGTTAACGCAGAAGCAAAAGTTCAATGGGGGGGGTTCCCTTGCATTTTCTGCAGGGAAATCTTTCTTTCAAAAGAAAGAAAGAAAGAAAGAAAGAAAGAAAGAAAGAAAGAAAGAAAGAAAGAAAGAAAGAAAGAAAGAGGACTAAAAAATAAAAATAAAATACAGCTGTGATGGGTTTTGTATGGGATGGTGGTATTAATTTTTAAAACATGAATTTGTCCAAACCTCTTTTAAAGCCACCCATGAGGACGATCTGCAACATTCTCTGTCCAGGTGAGTTTGAAGGTTGCACAGCTGAGAAATCCCACACAGCAGAGTTGGGCTGGTGGAAACTTGTCCAACAGATTGTGCAATCTATTCTTCAGGAAAGTTACCTAGGGCTGCCATACGTCCAGATTTTCCCAGACATTACTGGGATTTGAAAGGCAGAATTGATGTCTGGTGCTTTGTCCTGGTTCTTAGGCAAGTCAGTTGAAAAATGTGGGGTTTTGTTTGTTTTTTGGGTGTTTCTGTAAAAAAAAAAAAAAAAAGGTTCAACAACTTCCAGGGTGTCCTGGTTTTGGTTTTTACTTTTTTGAAACATGGCAACCCTAAAGTTACCAATACATTTTCAAATCTTAACATGAAAACCCCCAAAGGATTTTTCAAAGACAGGATGCAGCAGGACACCATTGAGATTCCACTATAACCACTGGCCCCCACACCACCTTTTCACTAGGTTTGTCTCAGTCCTGGGCTCCTGGCAGGAAATTTGAAAGTCTGCACCTATGGCTGCAAGAGACTACTGCCTGAAACTCTGGAAAAGTGCTGCTACTTAGTGTTGACAGTACTGAACTATATGAACCAATAATCTGGTTTGGTATAAGACAGCTTCCGAAGAAGAAGAAGAAGAAGAAGAAGAAGAAGAAGAAGAAGAAGAAGAAGAAGAAGAAGAAGAAGAAGAGTAGTAGTAGTAGTAGGAGGAGGAGGAGGAGGAGGAGGAGGAGGAGTAGTTTGGATTTGATATCCCACTTTATCACTACCTGAAGGAGTCTCAAAGTGGCTAACATTCTCCTTTCCCTTCCTCTCCCACAACAAACACTCTGTGAGGTGAGTGAGGCTGAGAGGCTTCAAAGAAGTGTGACTAGCCCAAGGTCACCCAGCAGCTGCATGTGGAGGAGCAGAGACACAAACCCGGTTCACCAGATTACAAGTCCACTGTTTTTAACCACTACACCACACTGGCTTTTCTGTTATGATATTTTATATAGGAGCAATAACATGGGAGGTAAAAGGAAAATGCTCCCAAAGATTCATGGCTGGAACCAATCTTTTGTGAGTGGGGGGGGGGGAGAGATTTCTTATCTTTATCCGGGGAGGGGACATTTTCAACCTAGGGGCTGCATTCCATTCTGGTCAGCCTTCTAGGGGTCATGTCAGTGGTAGGTGGGGCAAAAGGCAGGTGTGGCTTGTGATTCCCCTTCCTCTTTGTGCAGTAGACTTGCTTATAACACTCACACAGCCCTTTCTATCCCCCAATTCAGGCAACCAGGAACATACAAATAGCTGAGCTGCATACTTGCATAGCTACTGACATTTAAGGTTCACAGAGCGAGTTTTGTTGTTGTTATTGGCACCCATCTATTTCTAGAGACAATAGAGCGTGCCTTCGGGGGTGAAGTTAAACAACCGGAGAATCACAGCGCCTGATGTGGCTGCAAAAACCGGTAACTCATAACTGCTACCTCCCATGTTGTTTTTACTGTGTTAGCAGCACCAAAGTGAACTCTTTGGGACGCAAGGCTGGGCCTTGTATGGCAAGTATATGCAAGGCAAGTATGGAGTTACTAGGCTGCCCAGATGACAAGACCTCCCTCTTGGCCTCACAGATGTGGTCCAAAGGAAAGCAGAGCAAGACGTTTGGCACCAGCTCAGCTGCAGGAGCTGCTAGAAGAAGGCATCATCTAACCATCTTGGGTCTCCACTCTGGATTTGTGTAGGGTTTGCTCCTTAGCCTATTCTTCTCCAGAACATGTCTCTCAAGGCAGCTGGTATATTCTGTGTATCAGTGCGCACAAATCAAAACGTATGGTCTTTCACACAAACAATTGTACATGCATATGGGTCTTTTGGCCCAGTAAATAGCTGGAGCTAGCTACAGAGTCTCTTAGCTCCTACAAGGCACCTCAGAGCTTTTTTCAAGGTGTAAAACACAACAAACTTCAGACATTTTGTATGAACCAAGGTAAGCCGTCACCCCTTAAAATGTAAGTGAAATTGACCAGGCTCCCTCTCACCTTAAGCCATCATTAACTTTGTCTCTCAATTGCAATGGGACCTAAGTGCAGCTAACTTGGTTTAAATCCGAACAATTCTCTTTTAGAAATGTTTTACTTGGATTCATCTGAGAGCTTTTGTCATCTGGTATGAAGCTGTTGTCCCATCAGGAAGGGAGGTGGGGGGGGGTGAGAAGAATTTGGTATTGGACCTAAGTATGCACATACACACATGTGCATGTGGTTTTTTCTTCTTCTTCTCAGGCTTTAGTCAACAACTTTTCTTCGTCTTTTTTAAAAAGTTGCATTTGTAATATAATGATGGGAACTGCTTAAACAGCTGGGAACCTCTATTGAGGGGGAAATGACTTTGTAGTATTTTAAATATTTAGACGTGTAGAAGGAGCTGCTGGTTTTTATTGTTATTATTTTTTATTTAGTGATAAAGCCTGACGTCTTTTTTTCCTCATGTGAAGTTTTGCTAAGTTAATAGCACCACGAATATTTTCCCAATGCTGTCTCTCTCACTCAAACACCAACAAATTCCCACTGTTTCAACATTGATAGTTCAGGATTTGTCTGTTTTCAATCATAAACTGGGATTAAAAATTTGAGCCAGGATGAGGAAACACTGACTGACCAATTTTCACATGCAAAAAGAATCACTGGAATTTGTTGGCCCATTATTATTATTTTTATCACTATCACTATCACTATTATTATTACTACCAGTGTTATTAAACTATTTTATTTATATTTCTTTTAAGAATCATATTTCTGCATACCAAAAACATGCTGATTTCATTTTTGAAAAAAATACATTAAGCCAGGAAGTTTGTTCTTCATCTGAGATAAAGCCTCTTAGCATTTTCACACACACAACCCCCCTAAGCCTCAGATCGTGCTAAAGCCTACATCATCGAGGCTGGGAAATGTGTGTTATTTTACTAGACCTCAAAATGCAGTTTTTGCTGTTTGGATCAAAATAGCACCAGAATGAGTAGGCTGATACTATCACTGCCAGGTTCAACCCCCTGCCCACCCTCAGTTTTTCCTTCTAGGGCTCAGAATGGACTGCTTGGAATTATACGACTTGTGACCACCAGGCCAAACGTATCCCACCAGTCAAGACTGGTGACCCAAAGGGTATTGTCAGGATGCTGTCAGTGGCTGCCCAGCAAAGTATAAAGAAAAGGGAAAGTGTCTTAGAGCCCTTTTTATTTCAGTCTTTACAGAGAGAGGCTATAGAACCCAGCCTCTTGGATAATGGTGTTGCCCCAAGTGAATCTCTACCCCCCCCCCATCTCTGCCACTTCCTTATTCATCATCATCATCACCTCCTCTATAGGGGCTACTAAGTACCCTCTGTATTCGGGCTCTTTGCTCTCCTACTTTTAAGGCTCTCTGGGTTCTGGGAGATGGAGGGTCTGGAATGCTTTCTAATGACAACGTGTGAGCCAGCTTCCTCCCATGATTTCCCAACTTTTCCCCTCATCTGCCTCTGAGCTGTGACCTCCCTCAAACCCCTGTTGTAGATCTATACTGTCTTCCTCTTCCTCCTCCCTGGAAGGGTCAGGATGGGGGGCAGTCTCCACCATTCCTTCTCTGTCCAGTCCCTGAGAGGTATTCAATAAACCTGCTCCCTGGGCCTACCACCCCTACCTAAAAAGGATATGGGGGTACCAAGCTTGTGGGTTGGCTCAGTTGATTGGGTCACAAACTGAAGTGTGTACATTATGCTGCAATAATAGTGTCCAACCATAACAGTCTGCCAAACTACTGAATACTAGTAATCTAACATGTCCAAATCAAATGTGTTCCAGGATTTTGCCGCAGTTGCTCTTGCTGCCATAAGGTGAAAGTACCTCAAGGACATACCACAAGAGACTTTTTTTTCTTCAATATGGCACAAATTGTATGCACAAATTACTTATTTTTATTTACAAATCCATTTACAAAAGAGTTTCTCAAAAGCAAGTCATGCCAAACTAATCTTATTTCTTTTTAAAAATCAAGTCACAAGCTTCATGGATCAGGGGAATGCTGTGAATGTAATATACCTTGATTTTAGTAAGGCCTTTGGCAAAGTTCCCAATGATATTATTACAGAGCAAACTTTTAAAACAAAAGCTTGGTAACTGTTAGGTGGATTTGTAGCTGGTTGACTGACTGAAACTGAGGAGTACTCACCAATGGTTCCTTGTCATCCCAGAAAAAAATGTGAAGAACTTTCTCATGGTAAGAGCTGTTTGACAGTGGAATGCTCTACCTGGAAATATGGTGAGGGCTCTTTCATTGGAAGTTTTTAAACAGTGGTTGGATGGCCATCTTTCAGAGATTCTTTAGCTATGATTCCTGCATTGCAGGGGATTGGACTAGAGGACTTTTGGGATCACTTCCAACCCTACAATTCATTGATTCTATGAAGAAGTCCATTGCAGCATGGTCCTTCCTGCTTATTCTAATGTATGGGTTTTTTGAAAGTAGGTTTAGGTAGATGTATGCTCCTTATACAGTGGTACCTCTAGTTACGAACTTAATTCGTTCCAGAGGTCCATTCTTAACCTGAAACTGTTCTTAACTAGAGGTGTGCTTTCGCTAATAGGGCCTCTTGCTGCTGCTGCGCCGCCAGCACATGATTTCCGTTCTCATCTGGGGCAAAGTTCTCAACTTGGTGTAACTCTTCCAGGTTAGCGGAGTTTGTAACCTGAAGCATTTGTAACCTGAGGCGTTTGTAACTCGAGGTACCACTGTATTTCTGTTAGGCTACTAGTAACTGGGAAGGAAGAGAAACAATGTTAAGTAGTCATGCCTTCATTCCTAATTTTTATTTTTCATTTGTCAATTTTGTATGTGAATTTGATGTGTTAAGCAAATGCCTACTTGCATGGAAAATATTGCAACTGTTTTGTCTTCTACTGAATATTACCTTACATATTATTTCAGTGCTTTATTTTCTCCTTTCCTTTTGTTTGTATGTAATCTTCCATTTTTGTCATAATTAACATTTTAATAGAAACTCAATTAAATCATAATAATATTAATAATAATGCCATACCTTGCAGGACTGTTGTAATAAGTGATTGGTGCCACCCTAAGCCACTATCTAAATGCTAAAGATGATCACTGAAGAAAACCTGGAGAGTTCAAATCACATCGTTTGAGTTGGAAATCGTTCAGCGTCGCCAAAGAGAACCCCGGGAAATACCTAATTTTGGTTGTTTCTTATTTGGGAATGGGACGTCTTTGCATTTCAACAGAAGGAGCATAAAAATCCCCTGTTATTTATCTGTTACCAGACAAAGAGCCCAAAGAAATCCAAGGAACATTGCAGTACAAAAGCTTGAACCTTTTGACCTTTTGGGCCTAAACTGGCCTAGACAACTGATCAAGCCTGCTTCCTCTCACCCGCCCCTGCTTGAGAACTGCTCCAGGGGGAAGGATGGAGAAAGAGTAGCTATTGTTCCCTCAGCCTCCTATCCAACACATGAGACTGAAAATGAAAAGACCCGGAGATCTTACAAGCATGTATTTCCATGTTGCGAAAGCAAGGGCGATGTTCATTTTCAAGGTAATCTATCTATCTACATATACGGAGGAGAGGAGAAGGGAGCAGTCAGTTGTAAAGATCTTAATTCTTTAAAATTTAAAAGCTAATTTTGTGTCTTTTAGTCAATTTCCCATGCAGCGGAGAAGAATTTATTAACTGGCTTCTGATGTTAAATGGAGTACTAATGGGCAAGTACAACAATTCAACAGGTGCCAAGGAGAAATATAGGGACATTATATCAATATTAATCTTAGTGGCTTCTAAACGCCTTTCTACAAGGGAAGGACCACAGCTTGGCAGTAGAGCATCTGCTTTGCACACAGAGGGCCCCAGGTTCCATCCCAGGTGTCTCCAGGTAAGGCCGGAAATTGTTTTCTGCCTGAAACCTTGGTGAGCAACTGTCAGTCAGTGAATGATGCTGAGCTGGGTAGACTAATTGGTCTGACTAGGGCTCAGGGGTGCCAACTGGAATAAAATATTGGGCGGGGCAGGTAAGTCACACCCTGCATAATCAATCACAAGACTCAGCACATTCACAGCATTTTACGATCAATGCCCATCAAGTCGGGGGGGCACCCCCTCAGATATTTTACTGGGGGGGCTCGAGGGACCTCTACTCCTAGGCGTTGGCTGCTACGCTGAGGCTGTATCTGCACCTTACGTATAAGGCAGTGCAATACATTTAAAGCAGTATCATGTCACTTTATAAGGCCACAAAGAATACTGGGAACTGTAGTTCACTAAGAGTGCTGAGAGTTTTCAGAGAGCTACTATTCCCAGAGTTCCCTGGAAAGAGAACTGGAAGAGCTCTGGGAATCATAGCTCCCTGAGAGGTACAAAGGTATCTGACAAATCTCAGCACCTTTAACAAACTACAATTCACAAAATTCTTTGGGGAAAGCCATGACTTTTAAAGTGGCATGATACTGCTTCAAACATAATGTGCAAATGTGGTATTCTTAATCTAAGGCTATTTCCTTTGTTCCACTATTTATTGTATGTTGTTTTGACCTTCCTGTGATAAAATATAACAGAATGGGGAAAACAAATAAAAACAAAACATCCATAGCTATTTGCTTAGCCCAATGCTAAGGACAAGACTGTATAGAAAAATGAATAAGTAAATATCAGCTGTTAAGAACTGTGAGGGAACACTTCAAGTTTCTTTAAGGCCTTTTTGTGTAAAAAGTGATTAACAAATGTGTTAACTGCTGGTTGAAAGTCAGAAGGGCCAGCTCAAAATGGTTGTCAAGAAATTATCTCTTCCCAGGGAATCATGGAAATCACTGAACTCTATAGATCAGTGAGTGGAGACTAGAGATCTCTCACAGAGAATTCTCAGCGGATGATGATGAAAGTTAAAGATTCCATGGGTGTTCTCTTCAGATGATGGTATTATTATACATTTATTTATGCTCGTCGTTCTTCCTGACAAGAACTTATGGTGACTTACAGATAAAAATAAAAACAGCTAAAAACATAGGGGAAATCCCAAATCATTAAAAAACAAGTAAACATTGACAGAATCGGGGCTTTTTTTCAACTGGAACTCACCAGAACTCAGCTCCGGCACCTCCCCGGTGGGCACCATTGCCTTTATAAGAAAACAAGGGAGGCATTCATAGTGAATTCCAGCTCCCCTTTTTCTAGAAAAATAGCACTGGATTAAAACTAGATAGATAGATAGATAGATAGATAGATAGATAGATAGATAGATAGATAGATAGATAGATAGATAGACAGACAGACAGACAGACAGACAGACAGCACGGCAACTGCCCTTTCATTAAAAGCAGTCAGTTCCCCAAAACCTGTTGGAACAAGAATGGCTCCAGCTGTCAGTGGGAGGACAACAAGGAGGGAGCCAGTCTAAAGTCTCTCGGGAGGGAGTGGATCCTGATCCACAGCATCTATTCTTAATCACACTGTACCACACTAGCTCTCTCACTGGGAAGAGCATTCCTTAAGAGCTTGCTGGCTTTTAGGCAGAGCATGGCACATTGCTTCTTTCACTTTCCATTTAATCAGCTGGATGCAAGCTGCAGTCAAGCACATGCTTCCTTTCCCTGTCTAGTTTGCCTTCATAAAGTCAATTTAGCAAGTCCCGGAATGGAGAAATCCGAGAAGGACCAGACCCAAGCATGGAAAACTGTATTGTGTAAACTAGCCTAGCACATAAGAACATGACTAAGTGATAAATCTTGACAGGTTTACAAAACAGAATGAAACTCTCCGTGTGTCTTGAGAGAAGGGGAGGCCTCCCATGTGTTTTGACATCTGCACGCTCAACAGGTGGCAATTATTCTGCTGAGGAATTGGAGCACTAAAACTGTTGTGGCAAATTAAAAGTGTCGCTTATTGGTGTCTCCACTCCTGTTGTGCACAGAGAGATCTGTAGCCATGGGGCCCATTTGGAGCTGGATGGTGGGAAGTGTGCCTCTGAATGAATTAATCCTGCTGAAATCATTTTACCTCCATTGGCAACTGTATGAATCTATGTATTTGCTGAAGAAAACGAAAGACACTTAGTGGAGCTTTCTTCAGCAGTGAGTAGAATTAACAACTAGAATACCCAATTGCTTTGAGGATATTGCGTTTATAAACACGGCAACTTGCACCCTGTTCCCCAGAGATCTTGGTGCTTCTCAAATGTCACAGCATACATTGGAATGAAACCCAGTTTCACAGCTCTCAAGGTGTACCAGCCTCGGGTTGTATCCAATGTAGCATGAAGTTAAAGTCACTTAGCAGTATAGTTGTTCCACTGGTGCAATGTTTTGTGCTAGCAGAACATTGTTGCGCAAGAGAATTCATAAGCAGGTTGCCAGTAATTCTGTTGCATAATAGATTGTACAACCTGTTGCACAGTGAGTTCCCACTAGCACAACCACTGTGTTGGATTCCTCTGTTGCATCACATTAAACCTCACCTGTCTTCTGGTGCAGAAGTCCTTAACACTAGCGGATACCAGACACAGGATACAGCCCTTTTCATTCTTCAGTTGGTTTCACATCTCTCACAATGTTCCCCAGCCATTAAGAATCCTGTCACCAATTTGGAGGGGTTATGACTTTGCCATGGGAAGCAATCGTGCAACTCAAGACCTCCTTGTGATTGGAATATTCCTAAGTTCCAGTATGGCATGGAATTGAACCACAGTGGAGCCAAGCTTTAGAGCACAAAAGAACATTCCACAACAGTAACATTTTGAGGTGACTGGCAGCAGCTCTCCACACTCTCAGGCAGAGAGCACTGAGGGTGTCAGGTCTAAGAGGATCCTGGGTCCACCCCTCGCTTTCCTCTTTCAGCGTTAGTCCAGCATTTTCTTCTCACCAAACGAAAGTGGAAAGCCCAAATCAAGACATGAGTGCAATAGCATTGGCCTGCTCATGATCCACAGCACCAGAGAAAACGGATAGTCACAGCTCTGCTGCCTGAAGTCCTTTCATCTGGAGATGTAGGGGATTGAAACTGGAACTCCCTGAATGCAGAACATGGTGCCCACAAACCCCATCAAATGAAAGGTTGAGATCTCCCCAAGCCCTCTTTCAGATGGTGAGTGCAGAAGGGGCTCCAACCTGCCTGCTTATGGCCTGAAGGCCACTGCCTTATCAACCAGCTGCCCTAAAGTCAGCATCAGGAAGGCGGCACACACCATCTGCCTGGGTGGCCCACGAGGAATATTTTGAACAGGAAACAATGCCTGAAGCCCTTTCCTCCGATGCCAAATGAATCCAGTTAGCAGAGGATTGCTGTGAGGTGTAAGCTGTTTAGGCCGGGTCTTGCTCTATTTATTTCTAATATGCTGCTTTGGTGCTGTTGCGGGTTGCAGTGGAGTAAATCTCATCTTGTAAACCTCCTTAAAGCTGTTGTCTGGGGAACTATTTTCTGTTTCTTAATGGCGTTGCTGAATCGAAGGAAGCTAGCTCGGCAGTCTGCTTGCAGACTTCTCACAAAGTTGCAAGGACTCGAAGGATTGACAATCCCTGTCTAAAACCCAGTGCAGAGCTGAAATCTGACCTCCACTTTCTCAAAAGTTTTATTCCTCTGCAGATTAGAGAATACTGAGGTAGATGGACGAATGGTTGGACTCGGTATAAGGCAGCTTCCTACATTTCTGCCTGGCCTCAACATCACACTGCTTGAACATTTGACTAATACTGAGTCAGGCCAATGACCCACATACCTAGAGCAGCATTGTCAGACTGATTGCCATAATGTCTCAGAAGGAAGTCTGTCCCAAGATTTCTGTCTAAGATTCTTTAAATGGGTACCTTACGGTCTTCAAATAAAAACATCTTGGAGATCCCGGGCCACAGGGAGGTTAGGCTGGCCTCAACCAGAGCCAGGACTTTTCTGGCCATGGCCCCAATCTGGTGGAATGCTCTGTCACAAGAGGCTAGGGCCCTGCGAGACTTGACATCTTTCCGCAGGGCCTGCAAGACAGAGCTGTTCCACCAGGCCTTTGGCTGAGGCACAGTCTGACCCCCTCCTTTTGTAATCCTCATAGAACCCCAGCCCAATGGTTGCCATTAATTTGACTCTGAATTTATTTTAGAATGAATTGATTTACAATGTATTTCAATTAAATGATTATGATTTATGTAAACTGTGTTATTTTTTACTGTTGTTAGCCACTCTGAGCCCATCTTCAGCTGTGGAGGGCGGGGTATAAATATATTATTATTATTATTAACCACAGTTCAGCCATAGAGCATCTGTCTTGCATGCAGAAGGTCCTAGGTTCAATCCCAAGCACCTCCAGGTAGGGCCGGAAGCAGGGGCATAGCAGGGGGGGGGGGAGAGTGTAGCCCCGGGCACACAATTTTGAGGGGGCATAAATCAGGCACTCCCATGCAGGCATCCCCATTTGCCCTGCCTGATTCCAGGGGTCTCTGGGTCCCACAACATGGCCTGGCCATGCTACTGCATATCCAGCCCCCTTGCTGAATGGCCACCTGGCCAATGCTGAGGGAATGTGCCCACCAAGTGTTGCATCAACCGGCCAGGCTCCCCCCCTGCACAGGTGTGTGGGCAGGCAGCGCAGCCCAGCCCCATGAACCCTTCATGTCCTGTGCCCACTTGGCAGTGAGGGCTAGGCTGGCATGACAGATTTTGTTCACCCTCTACGCTCTGCCCCCGGTCCCACCCAGCACACGTGTGCATGCCCCAGGCACTGGCAAAGGGTGCAACCCCACTGGCCAGGAGTGATACTGCTTGAAAACCTGGGGAACCACTGTCAGTGTAGGCAATACTGAGCTTGGAGTATTAAGGGTCTGGCACAGAAAAAGGCAGTTTCCTGTGTTCCTTACTGGAGGCAGGGATTGAACACCATTTTTTTTGCATATAAAACACGTGCTCTACAATGAGCCCTGCAAAGACTTAACACAACCTTGATTGGAAATCTCCCTTTGACAGTTTATGGGCTGAGCATTAGTCTTGCACAAATTTGCAGGCATCTGACCAAATGGAGCTCACCAGCACCCCACTAGGGAATTCAATAAAGCACCTGTTTTTGGTTTCCTGCCTAGATTAGTACAAAGCTCGTTTCAGATATAAGGCATGACATATCGGTGCATTTAGTTTGGTGGGCTCAAAGTTCTGTAGACTTGGATGTGTGGGCTTGGGGGGCATTTGAGCTTGTTTGGGTCATTAGTCAATAGCTAATTTTTCAGCCCCGCCATGAAGATAATGCAAGGCCCTGTTCCTTTCCTCCCCCAGAAGTACTCACATTTCTGGAAGACAAAGTTAGATATTATCAGCTCAGCTATGTCCCAAGAAAATTGTGTTTCTTCCTTTAATTCACTTCGGTGTTGATGGTGGTGTCTGCCTAATGGCGCTGACAAAGTTTTACTAAATGGAACATACCAAAAGCTGCAGTCAGTCGGGTATCCTGTACAAATCCGCTTGCCGATAAAAGCTCCCTTGAGGCCAGTGGGCCTCGCCGTCACACATCCCTGAATTAAGCCGTGTGAATGGATGGCCGGAAAAACCCAGGAGTATCGTGTTGCAAGGGAGGCATTCTATTTATTTATTTCATCTCTCCCCCCACCCCAGCACCACCACTCTGTGTGCGCACGTCTGTGTAACCAACTCCAATAAATGGCCCCTTTTGGCTGAGGACTTTGGAACACAAGACAAACAAGATAAATTCCTCCGAATTCTAATTGGAGAACAGTTGACTTAATTGGTGCCCATTTGGCAGACAATAGGAGCAGAGTGGTGCTTGGCTCCGATGGCACCCTGGGGGGATATAGCCTTGCAGCAGGCCAGAAAGCTCTCGGGGACAGGCTGTTTCCTGAGAAGAAATCAGGAGACCAACGTCTGGATTAACCCTCCGATTGTCAAGCTTTATTAGCCGTAATCAGGAAAGATATATCAAGGGTTAAACACAGGAAACTGAACTGACAATGGAGACATATGTCTCTTTTAGGAAAACAAAACAAAAAGGGGGAGGGGGGAGAAGCCAGAGCGGGAAAGTCGGAGGGTACTGAAATGATCACAATGCATTTCATTCACTCTCCCCCACTTGCAGCCCCCCCCCCGTAAAGTTTCTATCAGTCTCATGTCTTCCTCAATCAGCAGTGCTCAACTGTTTGATGCTCATGAATTCTGTTGTTACTCTTGCAGATGGATATGGGTCATGCTTTCCGTCCTTTGCTATGCCTTCCCGATTTTCCATCCTGGGGTGGTGGGGGCAGGAGAGTCCTTTCTAAAAGAAGGTGGTAGTTAGGGAGCTGCCTTACAAGTAACCAAACCACTGGTCCATGTAGCTTGCGCTACTGGCAGTGGCTCTCCAGGGTTTTAGGCATGGGAGACTTCCAGCCCTATGTACCTGGAGATACCGTGGGTTGAATCTGGGACCTTCTACATGCAAAAGCAGATGCTCTAGACTGGTGACTGGGAGCAGCCGCAGAGACCATATAACACTGGTTTTGAAAGACCTACATTGACTCCCAGTCCGTTTCCGAGCACAATTCAAAGTGTTGGTGCTGACCATTAAAGCCCTAAACGGCCTCGGCTCAGTATACCTGAAGGAGCGTCTCCACCTCCATCGTTCTGCCTGGGCACTGAGGTCCAGCGCTGAGGGCCTTCTGGCGGGTTCCCTCGCTGCGAGAAGCCAAGTTACAGGGAACCAGGCAGAGGGCCTTCTCGGTAGTGGCACCCGCCCTGTGGAACGCCCTCCCACCAGATGTCAAAGAGAAAAATAACTACCAAACTTTTAGAAGACATCTAAAGGCAGCCCTGTTTAGGGAAGGTTTTAATGTTTAATAGGTTATTGTATTTTAGTGTTTTGTTGGAAGCCGCCCAGAGTGGCTGGGGAAGCCCAGCCAGATGGGCTGGGTATAAATAATAAATTTATTATTATTATTATTATTATTATTATTATTATTATTATTATTATTATTACTCTATGAATAAGCCATGGCCCTTCTCCATCGTTTGTTGGTTTGATGCAGTTGTTTCCTATCTTTCACCTTTGCAGGTCTGCAAGGCAGCTTACACAACCAGTAATTGAAGGAACCTCAAGAACTGGACCTCCTTCTCAAGGACAGCTTCTTGCCTAGTCTCTTTTCCTATCCCCAATGGCTCTTCCACAAACTGCCAAAAAATTATAGGTGTAGGCAGATAAGGCTTATCCTTTACTGGACAACCCTCAGCGGCCACCGCTTCTTTTCTAGAATGGCTGCTTGTCATGACCCAAGTTCCTTAATGTGTGCAGTGGAGGACTCTGATAAGAATGAGGTTTAGGCAGCTTCCCTGAGAGAAGCTGTATTTTGAACCCGCCTGCAGAAGACAAAGCCCTGCCATCGTCCTCTGACTCAGAGGATGTGTCCCCACCACCACAGAACCTCTGTCTCCCCAGCCTTTCAACAGCTACAGAATAAGGCCCTTTAACCAGCCAGCCAGCCAGCCAGCCAGCTCCTCCAGGGAGGTGGAACGCTTCAGGCCTGGTCAGTCTATATAAGGCAGTGTTTCCCAAGCGTTTTTGGGCAACGGCACACCTGTTTACCGGGAAAAAATCTCGCGGCACACCACCATTAAAGCCCCGCCCCGTGACGTCAGCGCGCAGCGTCACGCCGGGAGGGACGCACAAAAGTTAAAGTTTTTTCCCTTCCCCTTGCCGGGGTGGGAGGAGGCAGCAGAGCGAGGGATTGAGGGACGGCGGCAGCGGCTGTTGTGGCGGTGGCGGCGATAGCGGGCGGAGGAGGAGCCGTCGCCGGGAGTTGCTGCTGCTGCTGTTGCTGCTGCTGCCCGGACATGCCGGCCTCCTCCTCCTCCGCTGTCTCGCGCTCCTCCCTTTTGCGCGCGCTGCCCCGCCGCTCGGCACCAGCACCGCGGAGCCGCCCCCGGCTCGACGCGGATCCTCGCCGCCGCCGCCTCTCGCCGCCCGACTCGCCCGCCTCCCTCCCACGGCACACCAGCCGGTGTCTCACGGCACACTAGTGTGCCGCGGAACACCGGTTGGGAAACACTGATATAAGGCATTGGCTCTTGCCGGAGACAGTGTCTCTTGCAGTTGCCTTAGCATGGCACTCTGGAGCTGTCCAAGATCCTGCCATTATGGCTTGTTTCCTCGGGGATCCTGATGATCCCATGGAATTGGGCAATGACAACTGGCCTTTAAAGGAGGATCAGGGCTCAGTCAGACTTCTACCTGCACCACCACTTTCCTCCAGGAAAACCCATGGCTCAGCACTGAATTAGAACAAATAGCAATTGGGGTTTCCACAGATGGCCATTTGTTCCCATTTAGCACTAAAGAGAGGGTTTTCCTGAAGAAAGAGGTGGAGCAAAGAGGAAACTGCTCAGGCCCATGTCTAGAAAGCAGGTCCTGGGTGCAACAAAACCCTCCCCTGCTTGTATTCCTATCAATTGGTATTCAGAGGCGCATTTCCTTTTATAAAAGGCTGGACAAGTTAGAAAATAATCTGGCCTTAATATATTCCTCAAACAGCAGTAACCAAGACCCACATTTCTCCTTGTTCAATATCTACATTTATTTTATTTTTTAAATGCCAATTGACTTATTTTCCTCTCTGTGTTACATTTTTCTTTGGTTATATTTTCATGATTTAAAATAGCAACAGAGTGACCTTCCAGGTCAGACATTTCCAGCCAGTTAATGACCAGCTGGATTAAAAGTCCTCAGCTATGCCTCAGGGTTTACAACCCCACCAGACAATCATTAACTGCTCCGGGGATTCCACTGCTGTCAGAAATTATTGCTTTAATTATGAAGATGGAGCTCAACTAGACTCCAGAGTCCACTGGCCAACTCCCTTGACCTTCGGCCTGGTACCTGAATTTTAGCCAAACACCAGGCTTGGAGTTCAGAATTTCAGCATCCAGGAAGCTCAGGGCAGATCCACTATCAACAATATGCTTGGTAAATAGATGACAAAGAAAACTCCATCGTCTTCTTGCCTTGCCTTGGATAGTAAATGAACAGGGTACTATGCCCATAACAGCATCTTTGGCAGAGAGGCCAGAACTGAGTTATGATCACAACTAATTTCCTAAGACATCTGACTATTTTTATTTAACTGATTTACCTGCACTTCCTGCCTGCAGTTCAAGGTGGTGTCTATAATTCCCCCCTCCCATTTCACCCCCACAACAACCCTGTGAGGTAGATTAAGCTGAAGGGCAGTGACTAGACCAAGGTTACCCATTGACGTTGATGGACTTTGAGTGGGGCTGATCAGAAGGTCGGTGGTTCGAATCCCTGCAATGGGGTGAGCTCCCGTTGTTCGGTCCCAGCTCCTGCCTACCTAGCAGTTCGAAAGCACCCCTAAGTGCAAGTAGATAAATAGGGACCGCTCTGGCGGGAAGATAAACAGTGTTTCCGTGCACTGCTCTGGTTCACCAGAAGCGGCTTAGTCATGCTGGCCACATGACCCGGAATCTGTCTGCGGACGAACGCCAGCTCCCTCGGCCTATAGAGCGAGATGAACGCAAAACCCCAGAATCGTCCATGACTGGACCTAAAGGTCAGGGATACTGTTACCCATTAGCCTTGAGAATGAGCCTTTTAAATACTTGATTAAGGGCCTCAGGCATTTGTGGGTTTTTTGTAAGTTGCCCCCTCCCCCTGAATGTCATAAACATAGTTGTTGTCACTGTGTAAGAGGTCAACCACTGTGATTTTGGCATGCTAGGCAAAGCAGAGTTAGAATCACAGAAACAAAAAGTTGGAAGGGACCCTGAGCATCATCTAGTCCAACCCCTGTGATTTCTGTCTCCACAAACTGCAACAGAGCCATTAGTTAAAGAAAGCATAAAATAGCTACAGCCATCACTGTCACCATCAACTGTGGCAAACCTCCGTATGGACTGAATTTGACAGGTGTGTGGGGCTGCCAACCTGTTAATCACCTGACCTCATAATTATGCCAGTTATCTTTGGATGCAAGTGTCTCTTTACCTGCCCCTCACCAGACAACATGTATGATGTCAGGGGCAGGGAAGGTGGACTTGGCTGGGCTGATATGGCCTTATGGACCAAATGAGAAGTTATGGTGGGCCTAATTCAGCCCATGGGTTGAAGGTTCCTGACTGATGCCCTTACCCAGCCAACTAGGCAACCACATTTGGTTGGTTGGTTCTTACTGGTATGATATAAAATGGGTGATCAAGACAGGAAGGACCTATTTGATGACATGTCCTGGAAGTGCAATTTTATGTATCACAAATGCATGTCCTTCCCCCACACCCAGTTTCTTTTTGCCTCCAAAATAGGAGAGGAGAGAAACATGGAGTTAGCTGGGTTGAAAACCCTATGACAGAACCAGTGGCAACCTTGACCTTTAGAATGGAAGCTTTGCAAGATCTGTTTTGATCTGCATTCACCTGTCTGCCTCGGCCCCTTTCCCAAAATGTCAGTCAGAGGAAGTTGAGCTTATGTAAGAGATGTAACGACCTTGTGGGCAAAATGCAAGCCTATTCTTAAGCACGGTCCTTTCAACTCCTATTCATTCCCATGTCATGGTGACTATGGAAGCAATAGGACTTTCATACCTTTGAAATATCAAGATCTCTGTGGTACCACTCGGAGAGCAACAAATTCAATGGAGCTCTTTTTATTTTATATTTAGCATAGCCGAGGTTCGGACAGGGGTTCAAAAATCTGCTGCTGGCTTAAGACCATTCAGAAGTATCAAAAATGTCACGTGAAAGATGAATGATTCTTCTCTCTCCCTGTCCAAGTCACACATTTTTATCCATAATTCAGTCCCATCCCATTTTTGAGTTAATTTGAGTTAATTTTAGAATTTTTAAAAGAATTCTCTCAAAACACCTATTTAAATATGTAGCTTCATTTGTATTCAAATGTGCCCCCCCAAAGTAGGTATTGAAATACATCAATACATATTTTACAGCATTAACACTTGTTGTTTAGTCATTTAGTCATGTCCGACTCTTGGTGACCCCATGGACCAGAGCACGCCAGGCACTCCTGTCTTCCACTGCTTCCCACAGCTTGGTCAAACTCATGCTGGTAGCTTCGAGAACACTGTCCAACCATCTCGTCCTCTGTCATCCCCTTCTCCTTGTGCCCTCCATCTTTCCCAACATCAGGGTCTTTTCCAGGGAGTCTTCTCTTCTCATGAGGTGGCTAGGAATGGATAAATATCTCAATTTCGGTTTCTATTGCTTTCTCAAATGTCCAATCTTAAATTTTAGTTTTCCACATGTCCACATCAGGTTGCAAATTCTTTCTTTTTAATGAAATGATTACTGGCCACAATGGCTATATTCTACTTCCAGTGTCCTATGAATTATGCCTCTGAATAGCAGTTTCTGAGATTCTCAGGTGGGCAGAGTGCTATTCCACTCATGTCCAATTTGCAGGCTTTCCATTGGGCATCTGGTTGGCCACTGTGAGAACAGGATGCTGGACTAGATCTGATCCAGCAACACTCTTCATATTTTCTTATAGGCATTTCCCACCAATAGACACATCTGTGTGCTGTTTTGCCTAATATACATTTTTCTTTTCTTTTGCAAACATTTTATCCAAATAGAATGCATTTTGTATATTATTTTCATGAATGCGTGCACTTTTATGCACATATTACTGAATAAATGCATTTCTGTAAGCATTTCTTGGTTGGAGAAGTGCACAGCAAATTCTGCAAAAAAAAAAAAAGACTTTTAAATGATAGCTCTCTTTTGGTTTGCATATTGCTTCAGGAAGTGCAAATCAGATTCGTCTTTAAATGTGAACTGAGCTAAGTGTGGACCCCATCCCCAATCAACAGTGGCAAGCATGGCATCAAAACATTTGGATTAGCATGACATATATTTTTCCTGGATCTGCTGGAAACATTAGATTGAGAGGTGTGCATTAGGACAAACGATATGGGAATTTGCAAAGTTCATATTCCCCCCTAGTTCAGGTAACATGAGAATCTGCCTGTGATCTAGTGAGATAAGGTGAGGTGTCATTCTAAATGTACAGGTGCGCTGGTGGCTTTTGATTCAATAACTTCTGTTTATCTCTAATTCACGCCTGTCGTGGCACAACTGTAGATCACTTTATCTAGTCCCTCTGTCTCTAGCATGGAAACTATGTGGCAGAGTAGCTTGCCAGTTTTATGATCTGTGAAGATATTTAACCGAAGCTTCTTCTGAGGTGGTCCTGAAGGAATTCAGCGGGGGAGAAAGCCCCCACCCACAGCCAGGTATTTCAGATGGCAGGCAGCGTATAACAAATCCCTTATTGACTGGACTAATCTTGTGTAGTGTAATCTAATAACAACACCAGGTTCCCAGAGGTAGTAGCAGCGTATAGATATTGTAGATTCCGAACCTCTTTTATGCTGCACTGTGTAACTTATTCAATATAACAAAATTGCTCAGCTCGTTGAGAAGTGCCGACTACTAAACTTGGCATTAATATGGTCAAGGGGTGTAACAGTTAGGAGGGAGGGGGGCTTTTGGAAGGCATAAAGTCCCCTGAAAACCTCCCAAACGGTGCTTGTTCCCCACTGCTCTTTGCAGTGCTTAACATCTCCTACTTTCTTAAAGTGTTGCTGCTCTGGCACCAGTTTTGAAACCAAGCTTCCCAGTGATGCCAACCAATAAGGGATTATGTGATGAATGTCCTGGAGCCATACAGCCACTCAGTGTCGAAGCTGCATGCTCCGGCACCTGGGGCGGAGAGCAGGCGGGGGCATGGCTGGTGTGCATCCTGGGGGTGTGGCACGCCACCCCGCGGGGTGTGGTCACATACACGGGTGTGGTATGTCACCCACAGGGGCATGGCGCACGTCCCGGGGGCGTGACACAGTGTGGGGGCATGGCACCCGGCGCGCTGGGGGTGTGGCGCATGTCCAAGGGGCAGCTGCAATGGTACCCCCCCTTCCCGATGGTGTGGGGGCGGTGCACTCCCCCGCCCTACCCCGTTCCTCCGCCAGTGCAGCCACTCAGGTTTGCGTTTGCAATGATGTCACAGGAAGCAAACAGAACAACATTGCCCCCAATTTAAATTGGAATAGGAAGAGGGGAGATGGTTCCTGCTGCCTCCGCAACTGCTCTGGCAACAGTGATGCTACCATGCGCTGGTTCACACTATTTGTGTGTGTATGTATCAATGTATCAAGGCAGGAGCATTATATCACTTTCAATCAGATGGGTCTTCAGGTGCATACCCGAACGTGCATTCCCAACCTCATTCTTTCGTTTTGTGTGTATTGTTACATCTGAGCGTTTTTGTCGTAAACTTTATTGAGCTGTGGGAAACTAGCATGGATATGTCTCATGAAAAGTAGGCGCGTGCAGTGTAGAAGTGGGGAAAAACTCCAGCCCACTGCCAAAACATCTTGTCATGACATTGTTGGATGTAATGATGTCACCACACGTTAGTAAATGAAGTCACAATCCATCAGATTTGGCGAGGGCAATTGAGAACGAGGGCAAACCATTAATTGATAGAAAGGATTGCCTTTTTCAACCACTTCAGAAAATGTTAGTGAAAAATGGTGACTATATTTTTAGGGTTTCCACTCAGGCCTTCATGCATTTATTTAAAAGTAGCAATCAGCAGTAATGGGGCAGGGAGGTCATTAGGCCTGGCATCAGTCCTTGGGATCTCTGGGCAGCTGCCAGGACCATGGAGCTCCCACAGGGCCTAGCCATGATGCTTGCTCCAGGTACCTCTTGTATTATTATTTTTAAATTGCAAAATAAAAATTCCATATAAACCAGCTTAAAATAAAATTGTTTTCATACATGACATTGTTTTTATATGTGAAATTGTTTCAATTGTTGTTATCTATGAAAATGTTTAATAAATGGTTTTTATCATGGATGTTTTTATTGTTAAATCACTACACGATACTTTACAGGAAGCCCTTCAAGAATGGAGTTAGACAGAAAAAAATCGGCAGTTATTAAAACTATGGTGGTGGGCAGCATAAAGTCAACAATAAAATTGCACTCATAAAGCAAGTACAAATCTGTAGAGCAGATTAATACATCAGTATAGCTGGATCACCCTTCAAGGTAAAGCCTGAGAGAACAGGTGAGTGTTATGCCTAAATGACAATGCAGTTGGTGCCTGTCTCCTGCTCAACGGGAATGCATTCCAAAAGGCAGGTGCCACAACACTAAAGACCCTGTTCTTAGTGGACATAATATAAACATTGGGAGTGTTTAGCACTAGTGTGTCTTTTTCTCCCTTTAAGTTCAAAGTAACACTTTTGAAGTCACTTATGGAAGTGAGCAAGGGACACGGGTGGCCCAAAGGACGCGGGTGATGCTGTGGGTTAAACCACAGAGCCTAGGATTGCCAATCAGAAGGTCAGTGGTTCAAATCCCCGTCACGGGGTGAGCTCCCGTTGCTCGGTCCCTGCTCCTGCCAACCTAGCAGTTTGAAAGCCCATCAAAGTGCAAGTAGATAAATAGGTACCGCTCTGGCGGGAAGGTAAACGGCGTTTCCGTGCGCTGCTCTGGTTCACCAGAAGCGGCTTAGTCATGCTAGCCACATGACCTGGAAGCTGTATGCCGGCTCCCTCAGCCAATAAAGCGAGATGAGTGCTGCAACCCCAGAGTCGGCCACGACTGGACCTAATGGTCAGGGGTCCCTTTACCTTTACCTTATGGAAGTGAGAGCTGGACATTAAGAAGGCTGATCACCGAAGAATTGATGCTTTTGAATTATGGTGCTGGAGGAGACTCTTGAGAGTCCCATGGACTGCAAGAAGATCAAACCTATCCATTCTTATGGAAATCAGCTCACTGGAAGGACAGATCCTGAAGCTGAGACTCCAATACTTTGGCCAAGGAGAAGGGGACGACAGAGGACAAGATGATTGGACAGTGTTCTCGAAGCTACCAGCATGAGTTTGACCAAACTGCGGGAGGCAGTGGAAGACAGGAGTGCCTGGTGTGCTCTGGTCCATGGGGTCACGAAGAGTCGGACACAACTAAACGACTAAACAACAACACTTTTGAATGTATCCTTTATCCGCAAATAGCAATACCTTAAAACTTGTTCCTGTAGCATGTTTGCAACCATTCCAGCACAACACGGAAAGCAGTTTTGAGCACTTGGGTCCAGTCAACATTTAAATTCCCCATAGTACCCCAGAGCAAACAGCAAAGACTGAAGATCTGCTGCCCGCTGCCAGCCATGTTACCCTGCCAGGGTCTTCTGAATGGAGAGGAGGCAGGCCCAACTGAGCACACTATTCACAAAGACCCCCTACTTCAAACCTGCAGCAAGCGTACAGTAAGCCTTTGGTAATCCCACCCACCACTGAACTCAATGTGTTTTCACTATATAGTGGTACCTCTGGATACAAACGCTTCTGGTTGCACACACGTCGGGTTACAAGCTGCGCTAACCCTGAAGTAGTTGCTCCCGGATGCGAACTTTGCCCCGGGATGCGAGCGGAAATCATGTGCCGAAGATGTGCATGCACAGCGGGACGCACACTTTCGCTAATGGCGTCTCATGTTCAGAACAGTTTCAGGATAAGAACGGACCTCCGGAACGAATTAAGTTCATATCCAGAGGTACCACTGCACACGATTATGGTTTTAGGCATGATCCCCAAAATGTAACTTCCGCAGAAATTGTGAGCTTACACACACACACACACACACACACACACACACACACACTCTGTAAGTTGTGGGGGAGGGTTAGGCTGTATGATGCTTGAGTCCCTTCTAATTCCTGGATCTAGCAATCTAATGGAGGCTCCCATTGTTAAATTAGTCAAGCAAGGGCCACAATGGCTGGTAATGAGAACAAATACTAGAGTGGAGTGTAAGAGAGCTAGGCTAGAAGCAGGCAGAAGGCAGAGAGTCAGAGCCATGCTTTATTTCTGCTGGAATCCAAGGCTATGACCATGGGAGAAGCAAGACCTTCTGGGGTGTTAATGCTGCGAGCGCCTTAATCATAGGCACAGGTTGGATACTTCCTAAAGCTACCATAGTCTCCACTATCCCTCACTCCAAGGAAACTGAGTTTGGGACCTAGATGCTTTGATGCAGAACTCCAGTCTTTCTTGCCATATATACTCTACACAGAAGAATATAAACCGGATTCATACAGGAGGATCAGAATTTCAGGAAAGAGGCTGAGTCAACTAAGAACTTTACCACATAATTCGCTATATGATTCTTTGGTAATTTGAAATTTTGCCTTAGTGTTTGCAGCCATCATTCTCTATCTGTTTGAACTTGAGTAGTGTGTGTATTTATGTATGTATAACGACTTGGGGAATTCAACATTTTAGTTTCCCAAGATTAAATTTCCAAAACAGATTTACCAAATGGTGAGCCCTCAAACTGCTGATTGACTTATTGACAAACTGATGGAGGGCGTACTTTCATGGGCTACTGTTTTTTCCCAAGCTCTATGATTGTGAACGACAAAGGCCAGCTGCCCGATACAGATATAGTATGAAATTCCAGACTTCCTCCTTTATAGCCTCAAAACTGGCATTCCATGGATTAAACATATTTCTAAATTTCTGTAATAAAAAGTATGTGTTACAGTATTTCACAATATTTGCTCCATCCAGGGAAAGTATGACATAGACAAGTTGACATAGACAAGTTGCATATGAACAACACTTGAGCGACCATTTAATTTTAGTCTGCCTCTCACAGGACTGAAGAGCCTCAGATATCACAAATTCCCCTCCCTTGGAAAACTCACTATTAGTGGGTTCTTTCTCAGAGAACTCTTGGGGAAATCTCAGAGTTTTTCCCAAGCATTCTCCAAGAAAGCTCAAAACTCTAGAAGAACTTCTGGTCAAGCCTATATATCAGAACCCACCCTATTCAATTGATTGTGGTATGTTTTAACTAATTTGAATGCATTTTTTAAATTGCTGTAACCTATGCTGGGACCTCATACTGAAGAAATAATGATGATGATGTCAGCAACCTTCCATTATATCCATCACACCTTCCCAAATTTACATTATATGGAGATATCTGGCAATCGGAAAGTTGCCACATCCGTGTCCATTGGTCCATTTAGTTCAGTACTGTCAACACTGATTGGTAGCAGCTCTCAAGAGTTTCAGACAGGCCTATCTGCAGGCACTGGGGATTGAACCTTGTACCTTTTGCATGCAAAGCCTGTGCTTTTACCACTAAGCTACATCCAACTCCCTGTTGAAGCAGGCTGGGGTTGGTGGAAGTCTCACACTAGTGACAATTGAAACTCAGAGCATGCTCAAAAGCAAAATATCACTGCCCAGAAGACAGGACATATTAGTTTTTCTTTCCTTTGGGCGATGACAGATATCTTAAAACCAACACTTAAGTCATGCCATTTGTGAATCCCTTCAGGAGAATCTCCCTGCAGGAGATGTGATGCTTGGGCGCTAAGAGAGAGACTCAAACCAAGGTGAGCCAAGGCCTGAGCTTTGGTGGGTGTTTGAGCTTGGATAATATAGGAGTGAGTGGGGAGATGTTCTCCTGAACATGCTTTTCTGATCCTCCCAGTTAGGAAACTGAGCACCAGCTCTACATTCAACACCCCTTTGCAAGATGCAGGCACGCCTCCTTCCATTTTCTATCAGCTCATTATGTTCTCTTATCATCATATGCTTATCTTCATTCTGATCATTTTGTATTGATTGAGTGATAAGTTCATAGTGGCTTGGGTGTAAATTAAATTGGTCTATGCAACTTGAATTTCTTAAGTGCTCTGAGCATGCTAATGGCAAGGCAGGATTTCAGTTTTCAGTGCAAGCTTGGGACTGTGCACTGCACAGGTAGTGAATACCCCTTACATTCAATGAGAGTGTGATGTGTGCAGCTATGTACACAGCTGAGCTGCACACTCATTCAGTTATTCACCTGTAACATTCAACGGGTGTACAGTCTGTAGAAATCAAGAAGTGTATAATATTTCACACAAACACTAGTAAATGCATAGAGGCAGCTTGTATTCATATTCAGTGTGACATGCAATGTGTTGTTTTTTTTTCAGGGGGTACTGAATGGTACACAGTACGGACACCTCTTTTTGTTGTTTTTATGTTAAAATGTGTGACACTGTAACAACTTCATGGTGAGTACTGGCACCTATTTTTCTAGGGGGGGGGGAAGCACGGGTGACACATGAAAAAGTCTTCTATTCTTATCTATTGCATATATAAAAATACTGAATATAATTATTGACCAGTGTAGAATCTACCAGGAGACTCACAGATATAGAATACCTGCCTCACACCTTCAACCATAACTGAAGAAAATTATTTGAACATTCTTAATATAAATTGTCGCTATGAATTTTCCCCATCCAACATAACTTCTGCTTGTTAGAAAGAAAAAAACCTACTTTTTCTCGACCTGCAACTGAATTTTCTTCCCCTGGCTCTTGGAGTTTCTGAAATTCCACTTATCGATTTGTAACCTTTGGGGGGGAACAATATCTTAATTCGCCATGCTTTCTGATCACTTAGGCTTTTTTTTTTCTTTCCGGGGCTGGGGTAACACAGCATGCCACATGTTTTCCTAACAAATTGCATTCGGACACTTTCCGACACTTTCATTATTTTAACTGAGGTAATAATTAGTCACTGTCACAGGAGGGAGTTCGGTTGTGCAAATCAGAATAAATTTACCTTGCTGTAGCAGCAGCCACAAATGAAGCAATAAATTAGACATTGCATTTTTCTTTTTTTTTATACGGACTTAGGAGATCCCCTCAAATCAGGAATTGCTACCTGGAATATGAGAAAGAAAGCCAACCTAACTTCTCTCTCTCTCTCTCTCTCACACACACACACACACACACACACACACACACACACACAGAGAGTTATGCTTTGTATTTCCAGTTGTAGAAAAAAAGGAAATCCTTGAGGTGGTATCTCTGTGACTTTCAAAAAAGGCTGATGAGCAGAGAAATTTACAACAAAAACAGTGAAAGGTGTACAAAGAAGGATGATGATTTTTGGACATGACATGACTCCTGTCAGGTTTTGACAGTTCTTTCTTTGAGTGTGTATGCATGTGAGAGAGATTATTTTACACACACACACACACACACACACACACACACACACACACACAGTGCTACCTTGGTTCCTGAACGGCTTAGTTGTTGTAGAAATCGTCTCCCGAATGCAGAAAACCCAGAAGTAAGTGTTCCGGTTTGCGAACGTTTTTTGGAAGACGAACATCCGACTTGGCTTCCACTTGAGTGCAGGAAGCTCCTGCAGCCAATCAGAAGCTGTGCCTTGGTTTCTGAATGGTTTCAGGAATTGAACGGACTCCTGGAACGGATAAGTTTGAGAACCAAGGCATATAAATTTTGTTAAATGAAATAAAAGATTTTTTAAAATATATATATCTATTGAAAATAGTACAGCATTATTACCGAAATATTGCGGATTTCTTGATTTGCTTTTCTTTCTTAGTTTGAAGTCGCTTTAACTTTTAAAAGTGGTTTGTATTTTATTTCTGATCTGCCATAACAGCCGTCTCATTTGAGGGGTGGAGGGCAGGGATAGTGTTACAGAAATTTCCTGAATAAAATAAATTGCTTTGGGCTGTATCTCACATTAGTTATTCTCAGAAAGGAGCCTCTGAAATTAACGAGTGCAACTAACTTAGGTCTATTTGTTCAACTGAGTCTACTTTGAGCAAAGCTTGCTTCTCCAGAACCCTTTAGTCATTCATTCATTCATTCATTCATTCATTTGTACCCCATCTTTCCTTATAAAGAAAAAAGTTCAATATGGATAAGGGGGGGGGAATCAGTTTAACTATTTAAAATATCAACTAATAAAGTATTGAAACACTAAGACACAGTAAACAAAGCACAAATAATACACTCACTACGCCATTGTCATGGAGAGACATCCCTGCAATCATATTTAATTTACCCAAAAGTTTATTTTCCTGTTCTAAAAATCCATAATAATAAAACATTTGTAACCCATCATGATTTTATTCTTTTTTTAAAAAAAAAATCAAGGGACTTTATTGTAAATACATTGCCCAGCAGTATAAACATAGCTATTTAAAAGGCATTTGTGGTTATTTTTATTCATTTTAAATGCTTTCTCCCAATCAGCTTTTCAATAAGGCAATTGAAAACTTCATTTTTTAGGGAACACAAGAAGCTGAAAGATTTTTTTTTAAAAAAAGAAAGAAAGAAAAGCATTGAATTAAAAGTTTCCCTGTAAAAACTGTATCCCCCCACAACCCCCACCTCCCCCCAAAAAATCCATAGGTAGATTATTTCACAATATTATTATCTTGCTATTGAAAAGGAGCTTCATATAAAGTGGATGTAAAGAGAGCTGTGTTATATCCCAAAGGCGGCATGTAGGGGGAACCACCGAGGGGTCTGTGTGAATTAAATGGCCGCCTTGTCCCTTATTAAAATGAAATCTATCTCTTAGGGAGGTCTTCAGGGTTCAATGTCCTCTCTCACCCTCCTTTATATCTGCGCTGTTTGTGCGGATTAAATACCCAGGATATCTCTCAGATGTAAAACTGCATCTAATGTGAAAGCGCTACACTGGCTCGTAAAATCTATTAAAGCCAGTCAGATGTTCCTGTCTAAGCAACACGCAGCTCATTGTCTTTGGACAGTCGCAGTGAAGCATGGAAAGGGCTGTGCTTTGAAAACCTGATTAAAACAATCTGCGGTAAGTAAAGAAAACTCGTCACAACACAAGGGCAGCCTTCAGCAGAATGGAAAGGTTTGCCAGGGGTCCTTGTTCCACCCCCACCACAACCAAACCTCAGCCTGGCTTAAAATAAGGACACGGGAGTGTGGGAACCTACTGCCAACACTTGAAAGAGCAAAAGATTCTGGAATAAGGACAGTATTGTCCAAGCAGCACCTCCACATTATATCCTGAAATGACTCTTCCATCACTGTTAGTCATGGAGAATCCTGGGAACTGTAGTTTGTTTAGGGTGCTGCAAACTAGCTCTATAAGGTCAATGTTTCATGCTGTGGCATAGATGCTGACAGGACTGAGACTTTGTCAGTACACCAGTTGCTGATTTGCTTCCAGGACAAGTTCAAGGTGTTGCTATTAGTATACACAGGGCCATCTTACCCATAGGTGCTAGGGGTGCGGGGCACCCGGGTGCTAGGCTCTCGGGGGCGCCAGGCCAAGAGTCCGGGGCCTGAGAGTTGAGTTCGGGGAAGAGCCCGCCCGTCGGTCGGAGCACAGCAGCAGGCTCTTCTGCTGCGGGTGGCTCTGTACTGTGAGTTCAGGGGTGACCGAGCCAGCGAGATGCTGAGGCGGCCGGCCAGTTCTGCCCTCCTGCGTGCCTGGGACTGGGCAACTGGAGGGGGGGGTGCCAGGCAGATCTTTGCACCCCGGTGCTGCATATGCTTAAGACAGCCCTGAGTATACAAAGGCCTTAACATCTTGGGACCAGTTTACTGGCAGGATCACCTTACTCCATATATGCCCACTTGATCACTTTAAACTGGCACTGTTATGGGTGTCTCATAATGCTCATTCCACCTTTAAAAGAAATCAGTCTTTTCCTGTGGCAATACCTACACTTTGGAACTCACTGCCTGTTGACATCAGGCAAGTGTTTCCACTGTACTCTTTCTGGTGCCTGCTCAAAGCATTTTTGTTTAGGCAAGCCCACTGCTATTTTTCTAGGAAAAGAGGTGCCAGAACTCACCATGAACGCCTCCCTTGTTCTCTTATACAGTCGTACCTTGGAAGTTGAACAGCTTAATTTCCGAACGTTTTGGCTCCTGAACGTCGCAAACCCGGAAATTACTGTTCCGGTTTACGAACTATTTTTGGAAGCCGAATGTCCAACGGGGCTTCTGTGGCTTCCAATTGGGTGCAGGAGCTTCCTGCAGCCAATCAGAAGCCACACTTTGGTTTTGGAAGTCGAATGGACTTCCAGAATGGATTCCATTTGACTTCCAAGGTATGACTGTAATGGCATTGGGGCCTGGAGAGATTCTGGAATTAAGTTCCGGTGAGTTCCGGCTGGGAAAAAGAAAAGCCTTGGGCAAGCCCATCCAATCTTTTAGAATGTTGGCATGTGTTTTAATCTGGTTTTTAATCTGTGAACTGCCCTGAGACCTCTGGGTATAGGGAGGTATATAAATTCAATAAAAATATATAAAAATAGCTATTGTTAATTATTTTTTGAATGTTCTGAATAGTTTTTTAAAAACTTTTTAATTGATAATTTCATCGTTTTATTTTAACTGCTTTGAAGTTTTATCAAAACTGAGTGATAATCAATCTTGTGAAATAAACAAAAAGGAATTAATAAAGTTTCCAGCATTCTCCATACTCTTAAAATGACATAATAATGCTTTCTCTGCATAGCGGGGATGTGACCTAGAGGCCTGTTCACCTTTCACCCCATTTGGGGGTTTACTTTATTTTGGGGGGGGTGGATTATACACTGATGGCATCTGAGCTGGTTGGAAGTGATCTTTGGGTTATGGTGGAGACCCCGGTGAAAATGGCAGTGCAATGTATGGCAGCTGTGGAAAAGGGTAAATTCCATGCTCAAAATGGTCAGGTCAGGTCAGAGATGCAGAATAAACTGCCAAATATCCAAATGCCATTACAGTGGTACCTCGAGTTACATATGCTTCAGGTTACAGACTCCGTTAACCCAGAAATAGTACCTCGGGTTAAGAACTTTGCTTCAGGATGAGAACAGAAATCGTGCTCTGGCTGCGTGGCGGCAGCAGGAGGCCCCATTAGCTAAAGTGGTGCTTCAGGTTAAGAACAAGAAGAAGAGTTTGGATTTGATATCCCGCTTTATCACTACCCGAAGGAGTCTCAAAGTAGCTAACAATCTCCTTACACATATAGGCGGGCAACAAAAAGGATGGGTGCGACATTTGGGACTTCTTTAGTTTGGGTGTGGGATGAGGGAGAAAGAAATGCCAGACATAATCAAGGCTTATAAGATTATGCAAGATATGTGGAAAGTGGACTATAATTTTCTCATTCGATGGCGTATGGTGGGAGATCCAGCGCAGATGAAAGGAAATGCTTGTTCATGCATGAGTACATCGTAGACCTATGAGAGAGCTGGCGGAAAATGTGGTGATGTCCACCAGCTCAGATAGCTTTAACAGGGATTAGATAAGTTCATCAAGGACAAGTCTACCAGTCTCAAGTCACTATGGAGAATATGCAACCTCCAGGCTCAGAGACATAATGCCAGTAGGTAGCAGTTCTTGTGAAGCAACAGTAGGAGAGGGCTATTGTTCAGATACCATGCTGACTGGAGCTGATGATAGCTGGAGGGCCATGGACTCCCCACCCCACCTTAGAAAAAGGATGACAGTCAGGGATGATGTTATGTTATATTTGTATGTTGTGGACCACCATATGATCTTCAGGGTGGTATATGAAGAAGAAGCTGTACGCCGGCTCCTTCGGCCAATCAAGCGAGATGAGCACCGCAACCCCAAAGTCGGCCACGACTGGACGTAATGGTCAGGGGTCCCTTTACCTTTACCTTTATGAAGAAGAAGAAGAAAAGAAGAAGAAAAAGAAAGCTAGATGGACCAAGAGACCAACTCAAGATAACTTACGTTGTACCTATTAAAGACTTAAGGCACTGATATGTTGAAAAAGCCTCCATTCTTATTATCTTAAATCAGCCTTCCCCCATCAGCTACAATTGTCAATGGTTGGGGGGTGACGGAAGTTGTAGTCCAAAATATTCGAAGGGCACCCGGATGGGATGTTGCCATAAATGAAGGAGCAGGGAGGTCTCTTGATTTGGGGCTCCTTTCCCCAAGAAATTACATTTGCAGTGTGCTCATCTACATCCCAATGAATAATATTTATTATGCGGTCTCGAAATAATGTCTCATTTCATGGGGAAAGGGGTCAACGTGTGCCTTTCAGAGAACCCACAATCGAAATGTATGTGGTTGCCGCCTGTCATTTTCATTGCAGTTCAACTTAAAAAGAAAAAAAAAGTCCCTGGGGAAAAAAATTGTCTTGCTACCAAATTGCAATCATAAAGGCATGGCTTCAGCCTCTGTGAATTGCTTCAGATGGTGAACTTCTGGGTAATATATAACATAAAGAGTTTAATTGAATCAGCCTGCTGGGTTTTTGCCCAGAAAAAGTGGGAATTTAAATGCTGAGGCAGCTTTCACTGCCAACACCACCAGTCAGCACTCCTTAGATTGGATTGTAAATAATCTTATTTTAGGCCACGCAGTGTGATCGGATAGGCTTCTCCTTAAACTTGCTCACAAAAGTAATTAAATAACTCCATACCAAGACACTTTTTAAAAAGAAAAAAAAAGCACACACACAACAACCAGTGCTCATGCCCATCCCAAATAAATGTTTAATAAGGATTTCCCAGAACCAAGAGAAAGACATAACTTCTGAGGAATCCACCTTGTCATGGTCTGGAATAGTTCCCCTTGCAGACAGGGAAATTAACCCAGTCTCCCACATGAGAAAGATGTCTCGACCAAGGACTCCCCTTATTTATTCAGTTATTTATCTATGTATTTTAGGCATTTTATATGCAAGCATGCACAAAATGTACCCAAACAACCTCCGAAAGCTATAAAAACGAGGAGAGAAATGCCAATAAAGTCACATAAAATACAATCCAAAAACGATAAAGCTGATGGCACACTAAATAAATGAAATGCTATCCAAATCCTGCCTAGGTGGTTAATATGAAGCTCTCTCCAGAGCAACCAATGTCCCAACTTCCCAGGATGCAGCCTGATAGCTAAGCAGGCTTGGTGCTGGTTCTTGTCCTCTGCCTGGATGGGAGATTCCATGTGGAGTGTCTTTATGCTGGAAGAACATAAGATCTGCTGGATCAGACCCAATGCCCATCTAGTCTAGCATCCTGTTCACACAGTGGCCACCCAGATGCCTGAGTGAAGCCTGCAGCAGGACCTGAGTGCAATAGCAACACTCTCCCCTCCTGAGATTCCAGGCAACTAGCTTTCAGAGGCAATATTGAGCTAGATAGATGGATGGTTTGACTCAGCATAGGGCAGTTTCCTGTGTCCTAAATCAGCCTCCATCATAGGAGTTGTGGTAGGAAAGCCTAACTGCTGGATCAAGCCAAATGGGGCCATTTAGTCCAGCATCCTATTGTTGTTTGCTTGTTTATTATTTAGTGCATTTCTATCCTGTCTTTCTTCCAACTTGGGAATCAACATTTTGCAAACGTCATTTTAAAATGCAAAGTAATAAGAATAACAATAAACTGGTTAAAAACAATAGTTATCATACAGTAAGACACATTTAGAACTAGTATTAAAATACCAATTGCCATGTACCTAGTTTTCAAAGGCCTACTTATTTGGGAAGCTTCCTGGCAGAGAACAAGGAGAATTTCTCTTGGGCAGAAATTCCACAATACAGGAGCAGCCGCAGAAAAGGTTCTCTCATGTTACCAACAACTGGGCTTCTGATGTTGATGGGACTGAGAGAAGGTTCTCTCGCAGTGGTCAACCATATAACTCTGAAAAGCCTACAAGGTGTGATATGAATGTATTCTATAAACCTGACAGTGGAAAGAATTGAGAGAAAAAACATAACTCTCTGTCTCTCTGTCTGTCTCAGTTGGAAGAGTATGAGACGCCTAATCTTGGGGTCATGGGTTCGAGCCCCACGTGGGATGAAAGATTCCTGCATTGCAGGGGGTTAGGCTAGATGACCGCCGTGGTCCCTTCCAACTCTACAAGTAAGAGAGAGAGAGAGAGCGCTCTGGTGGATCAGATCAAAGGCTCACCTAATCCAGAATTCTGTTTCCAAAGTGAACAACCAAACATGATAGTGAGCAGACTCAGAATCAACTTCAAAGTATGCAAACATGTATCTGCAAGAAACTATGGAAAGGTTTGGCTTCCATGAAATTTCAAGAGTGAGGTAAAAAAGAAAACACGCACCACATTTATAATTAAATTATGAACATACAGCTCTTGCAAGAAAAAAAGCTTCATAGGTAGATTTATGGAATTATTTTACTGAAAAAGACTTATGTTACATATTTCAGTCCCTAGTGACTACTAATGTTTTATTAAATACAGTGTAAATCCAGCTGCGACCAGGCAATAAAGACCTGCAAGGGGCCAAAGAGAAAAAGAAAGGGGAAGGTGTTTTATATTTTAACCGTATGTGGTTATTGAGAGGCCTAAGTGCTCCTTCCAGGCCAGGTCCTGCTCACCTTGGTGACAATTTTTTAATATGCATTTTGTACAACACAGCCCAGCTTAAAAGGGGAGTGCAAAATTTTTGAGCAGCCTGCAATATTCCATAAATCTGGTTCCAGCACCACCAAGCAAATCTTGTGCTAAGCTATTAGGTAAACACATTGAACACTGTTTAATAGAATACACAAGAACTCAACACACAGTGTGAGAAGTAGATTTCATTACAGATGTTGGAGTCCAATGATGTGATTGTGGACAGATATTAAGCTAGGATAATTAGCTCTACAGATAAATCCCATTTGTTTTGGGTTTTCTTTTTAGGACTGGGGGTTAAAAATAATATTTTGATTTGTTGAAACATGCATCCCCCCCGCCACCACTCCCTCGCTCCTGGCGTCTGGATGGTTTACTTTACATAAAATTAAACCTCTCTAAACTGTTGGCTTCGTCACTTTTCTAATGTGATTGCCCCTTCCCTTGAAAGGGGCCGCCTAATTGAGACCATCCATTGTATGCGACGCACGTCAATAAATAGTGAGCATGAATGCGAATCAATATTGTGTTAGTATTGGGATTAAGTGAGCTATGCTCCCTTTCCACCCTTTCCCCATCACCTCCTCCCCACTGTGTCCCCCCCCCCCGAAGAGATGGATATGAGTAAATAAAGTGAGTGTTTGTTTGAAACTGTG
This sequence comes from Podarcis liolepis, assembly GCF_965112155.1. Taxonomy (NCBI): domain Eukaryota; kingdom Metazoa; phylum Chordata; class Lepidosauria; order Squamata; family Lacertidae; genus Podarcis; species Podarcis liolepis. The sequence continues at coordinate 31,257,674 of NC_139569.1, forward strand.
TCTAGGGATTAGGGTTTGTACTTCCCTGCTGAAAGCCCATCACACCAAGATCTCAATATCACGGTCTATGGGCCAACAATGCAGCCACAGAACATGGTCTGGCCTACACTTGGAAAGGAAGAAAAGAAAACTCTCCCCCCAGGTCAGGTGGAGTTGCAGAAGCAAAAGGTTAGGCTTCTTATGACTTACTGTTCTTACAAATTAGAGGGCAATTTATGAGGCTCTCTCTGGATGTTAATTTATCAGAACAATCTCGGGTGTTGCTTGGGACTGCCTGTTCTTGTAATAGATATGAAACACCAGCTCTAATAAATACACCAACATAATATTAGCCTGCATTTATTAAACAAATCATACAGTTGTGCTGGTTGGGGCTGATGGGACTTATCATCCAAAACATTGGGAAAGCCCCAGGTTGAGGAAGGCTACTCAAGTCCCATCATCCAAGGAGAAACCTCTTGAGATTTCCTATGACATTTAATGTGGTACCTTAATCTGCTAAATGGACCATCAGTTATGAAGTAAAGTCCAAGTGGGAATATAGGAAGCTGCCTGTACTAAGTTAGACCACTGGTCCATCTAGCTTGTTTCAGTATTGTTTCAGTATTGATTGACAGCAGCTCTACGTACTTTCAGACAGGGGACATTCAGTGGAGATGCTGGGGATGGATGCTGCAACCTTCTGCAGATGCTCAGCTACTGAGTGACAGCCCTTGGTTGGGTGCCCTTTTGAGTCACAAGACTTCCTCACATTCAGTTCCATTTTGGCTGCTCTTCTTTCACCTCATTCTGTGATCCCACCCTTATTTCTGACTTGTAGATTGAGATTTAGGGTGACCAGTTGTTCATCGCCCCCAAACAGAAGGCAAATGAGGGCATGGATTTTGCATATATTAATTTGAGTGCATGCATGCAAGCTCAATGAGTTGTATCCAGCTAAGATTTCCTGAAAATTGACCCATTGAAATGAATGAACCCAATTTTGCCATGTTCGTTAAATTAAATGGGTCTGCTCTGATTATGACTATTATCGAATACAACCCAATTACTGCAATTTACATAGAAATGTGATATATCTCATCATAGTGGGGGACAAGGAAGTGAGCAGGTGACCTGTGTGCCTGCCTGCTCTATCTGCTGTCCAGGTGTTGCTAAGTAAGGATGGGCAGCTTCAGGGCCCTTCCGGATCTCCTATGGTCCATCTTGAAACCAGACAGCCCGACAGATCAAGGGCACCTTCAAATAAAAGAATGTCCTCTGTAGTAAAGTTGAGCAGGAGTCAGCCACTCTTTTGAGCGTGGTGGGGAACGTTGTCTAGCCTGAGACCACATTCCCTTCCAGGGAATCTTCTGAGGGCCACATGGCAGTAGGTAGGAGCCAATGCAAAACAATGCAAAACAAGGTAGGAGCCAATGCAAAACAAAAGTGAGCAGTGCAACAAATGTAAATATTACTACTGCACAGTGGGCTTGTTTCTGCACACACCACTTTTTGTCCTCCATCCAGGCAAGAAATAGACACATTCCAGCCTGACAACTTCAAATTACTCAGAGATCTACTAGTAGATCTGAGTCTAGCTTCTGCCTGCTCCTGCTCCACTGCTCCACACATTACAAATGCTTCAGTTATGGATATTGATGCAGCCCATGACCAAGCAAAAATGTCTCCAAAACACACCACTTAAACCAAACTCAATGGGCTAGGCTATCTTGCAATGGATTATACTGTTATGAGCTGGGGACTGGGGTAGGCGGCTGTATGTTGAGACCCTTCAAATGTCTGGCCCCACCTTATAATTCTTGGAATAGCCAGGCTAACTTTCAGGTGAGGTAATGGTGAGGTAATGAAGGCAACACAGGAAGTAGATCTGTGCCAGACTGATGGGTGGGTGATTCCTACAAATCACAGGTACTTAGAAAGACAAAGGTGAAAACTGAGAGAGAAAAGTGATACGAGCAAGAAGCAAATCTTGCAAATCAGCAAGAGAGTCAGAGCAACGTTTGGTTTCTGTTTGAATCCAAGGCTGTGCTTCCTATGGGGGAAGCAAGGCTCTTGTGGGGTGTTAATGCTGTGATCCCCTCCATCATAGGCTCAGGTTGTATATATGTGTAAATAAACCATATATCATAAGGACACCATAGTCACTGCTGTGCCTCATTTCCAAAAGGAAATACAAACCCTGAGTAATTGCCTGGAACCCCAAAAATTTCACATCACTCAGAGATTGTGGTGGCATGCAACATTATTTGTAATTTCCATATCTGAGCAAACATCGAACTTCCTTATGCCCTTGACAGCTTGAAACTCCTCCTTAAAAGGAAGACAATGAAGACTCATCCCCTCCTCATTGCCCTTCTTTTTCTCCAGGACTGCTCCATAACTTCAGAGTACCGATCAATGACTGCGAGTGTGCAGTTCATAGTTTTATTTCAAAAGCACTCTGCTCTTAAGAGCACATCTCGGCAGGCCATCCAGTTGAAATACAGCCAGTCCGTAATTAAATGAGCCACTCTGAGAAGAAGCTCAAAGGCAATTCTCTTCCAGGGGTGTTTGAGCATCACTGGATCCATACATTACGTTGGTTAAGGGTACACCTAAGATGGTTGAGGAGGACGCCTGACAAGCCTCAAGTGTGACACGGAAGTGCTTGTGAGCACATGGCTTGACATCAGGCAACTTGGGCTGGCTGTACTTCTCTTTTGATTGTACATCCAGGTTTGCCTCCATGTACATGAATTGCCTATTTTCTACCAGGAGTGGTAGCTGGTGACCATTGGGATTGGGTGGGGCCAGGGCTGTTTTCCAGCTGGAACTCACTGGAACTCAGTGCCGGCACCTCTCAGGTGGGCGCTATTGCTATTATAAGAGAATAAGGGAGGAGTTCATGGTGAGTTCCGGCACCTCTCTCTCTAGAAAAAATAGCACTGGGTGGGGCAGAGGGCAGGGAGCCCAGCAGTAGGTGCAGCTGCGGCCAATAATAGATGGAGCCATAGCCCAAGACAGGCAATGTCAACTAATTCAACTTGTGTCCCCAGATTCCTCCCTGATGAGTTATACAAGGGCAACAAGGAAATTGTGGTGGAGGAAGCCAATAGGCATTGGCACCCCTGATTTTGCTATAAGTAAGAACACAGGCAAGCACAGGCTGGCTGAGGGCAGACTGAGGTTGGTAGGGCAATGCATTTGCCCTAATGAACCTGCCTCCTCTGTGGGGGGGGGGGGCATTCTAGACCAAACTACTAAGAACACAAGAACAGCCTGCTGGATCAGGCCAATGGTCCATCTAGTCCAGCATCCTGCTCTTACAGTGACTAACCTGATGCCTGTAGGAAATTCACAAGCAGTGTGCAAGCACAAGGGTATTCTCCCCTCCTGTGGATTCCAGCAACTGGTATTCAGAAGCATTTCTGCTACATCATTTTTCACCTGTTAGCTCATTTTTGCGAGTAATTTTCAATAAAATATACTCCTTTTTTCTATTGACCATTTGCTTGGAGATCTGCACTGCAAAATTCAAGGGAGTGAGAATTTTGGAGGAAATTTCTGATTTGGTTCATGTATTGGTTTGGGAAGTGCAAATTTCATTGGTGCTCATTTAAATTGGAAGCATATGAATTTCTACGCCACGCCACCCCCGCTCAAGAAGAGAGTATAGAATTGCAGTCATATACCTTTTTGAATCTGTACTGTGATCTGCCCTCTGTTGATATAGGTGATTTTAATTGCCAGTTAGAATTCTCTTTGAAGTTGTCAAATGAAACAGCATTCAAGCTCTAAATGAATGAATTAAGGGGCTTCTATCAGCACTCTCCCAGTAACCTAGTCCCTAAAACGATCACACACATACACACACACACATTTATAAACCCTTCTTTTCTTAATTTTGCATTTTGTCTCAGGGGGCTCTAGTTAAATATTTCTCTTGACCTGAGCCCATAAGCAGCTAACACCTGCATAGTCAAGTGTACATATGCAATTGAGGAACAGCTTGCTGTTTCAGAAAATGTTTAGTTAAGAAACTAGAGATTATCTGATTTCACTGTCATGGTTGATAATCAATCATGTTATGAATTATGCTTACTGATTGTTTTATTCATGTATGCATGTGTGTGTGTTTAACTATGTTGAAACAGGAATGTGTGCTATTTCCAGATAGCATTTAGAACAGTTTTCAAAAATTACAACACTTCCAGAAAAGGCAGTGTTTGTGTGTTTGTAAGTTAATACATACGTTTTAAGAGCACAATTTTAGGACTATATTATCTCTGCTGCTATGGCCCAGGAGCTGCAGGTCATGAATTCTGCACATCATTCATTAATTCAGATCCATAAAAAGAACCTCAGTTTTTTCCTCAGGTGTCCTGATGATGTTTATTGCTGCCCACTGTGAGGAGCAGGCTAAAGAGGCAGGAGCCATATGTAATGCAGGGTAGGCACATCACCCAAAAGAGGAACTGCATTGCCAGAGAGAGAGAGAGAGAGAGAGAGAGAGAGAGAGAGAGAGAGAGAGAAGTAAAGGCACAGGTGTATATAAAATTTACATATATATTTATATGTATAAATGTAAATTTAGAAAGAATTACAATAATCTAGACAGAAATGCACTATAGTGGAGATGGCCCAGTGACCCATGGGCCTCCGAAATCTGGTGTTCAGGTGCTGACTGTGGGTGGGTAACCTTGGGCCCCCTCTTGATCTCCCTTCTTAGGGTTCCTTATCTTTAAACTGGACCTGGCCAGGGCAGCCTTTCAAACAGAGGACACCTTCAAATTGAGGACTGTCTTCTGTAAAATAGGACACATGGTCACCCTCATCCAACCTTGGATTTCCAGATATTGTTGGATTACAACTCCCTTAATCCCTAATCATTGGCTAAGATGGCTGGGGAAGATGGAAGTTGCAACTCAGCAGCATCTGGGGTCTCAAGGCTGAAGAAAACTGCCCAAGATCTGATACTGGGTCCACATACGCAGTAGAATGTAGCGGTATAATACTGAGGTCGTAGAGGACTGTACCATTTCAGAGTGCAGGTGAGGAATTAATAGTATGTGGCTTTATGTCATGTGAAAGATCACATAAAATGTGAAAATTAACAGGTAAAGAAATGTCAGGAAGATGGAACAAAGTGCTGTCTGAATGCAGCCATTGCCTACTACTTGATTGGTTGGAGAACAAGGAGGTGTGTGAATGTGTCCCTTTGTGCAACCAAAATGTAGTCTACTGTACAAAGCTAAGACACATCCATTGCTCTCCCCACCCACCACTGGTATTTGGACCCCGACTAGTCCCCAGTGGTTCGAATCCCCGCAATGGGGTGAGCGCCCGTTGCTCGGTCCCTGCTCCTGCCAACCTAGCAGTTCAAAAGCACGTCAAAGTGCAAGTAGATAAATAGGTACTGCTCCGACAGGAAGGTAAACGGTGTTTCCGTGCGCTGCTCTGGTTCTCCAGAAGCGGCTTAGTCATGCTGGCCACATGACCCGGAATCTGTCTGCAGACAAACGCCGGCTCCCTCGGCCCATAGAGCGAGATGAGCGCCGCAACCCCAGAGTCGGTCACGACTGGACCTAATGGTCAGGGGTACCTTTACCTTAGTCCCCAGTGATGGAATATGGACATTGGGGTGGGAAAATGTTCCCTGCCCCTATTGTAGATGGCCTGACTTGTTATAGGCAGGCGCCTTCCTGTGTTCCTAAAGTATAGCAGGCAGTACATCAAGCTCTGTTGTACAGACACGGGAAGAATGCCAAGCTCCTCATATTTATACGGGCCAATGCCAAACTGGATGCTTCCTTCATTCTGCCCATCACAGTGGCCGATGCTACACAACCTTTCTTGGGAGACAGATGGCTGCTAACAATCCCTAGAAGGCCCCTGTGTGATCCAGCATGAGCAACCCTTTAACACAACCTAAGTGATCAAGATAAAAAAATTCCTTCCAGTAGCACCTACTGGAAGTGATCAAGCTTTGGGAATATGTTTTGGGAGAACAGCCTTGGCACAGTGCAATTTAGATTGGGTATATATGCACATATATATCTTCATTTCATTGAGAGTAATCATCCACACACACCCCACAAAAATCCTTTTATTGGCAGGGTGTCACTGCTTCTGGAGAACATCTTTTTCTGACGAACCTATTATTTTCCATGAGAAACATGCAGTCCCATGAGAAAGACAGAGTATTTCTGTGGGAAACTCCAGGAGTGGAAGGACATCAAATCCTGGGAGACTGAGCAACTGGAACCCAACACAAAAAGTGTTCTTGTTTTTCTTATTCCTATGGGAGGGGGGAGAGATGCAGGGTTACACACACACACACACACACACACACACACACACACACACACACACTATCAGGATCAAAGGATATAAAGCAGTAAATCCAGGTTTTGACGAAATTAACACACTGCGAATCTTCAATATTTTCTTTCTCTTTTAAAGAAAACACACTTGGTTTTATATAGATCCTCGGATTCCCCATAACTTCCAGTTGTTGGTTTATGATCTTGAAACCATTTTTAAAATTGACTTGAACCTTAACTACATCCCCCTCCTTTCCCCTCCCTTCCACCTCATCTTGTACAAGGCAGGTTTTACAGATGCCATCTTAAAAATCAATTCAAAGAACAGCCATAAACTTGAAAGCTTCCCATTTGAAGTGTATAAGGCACAATGCAATTTTGTTTAATTTTAATTGACAGAGATGTCAGCCTAAGAGAATATTTGAGAATATTAGCCTGAACAGTAAACTCGAGCTTTGACACTTTTATGATATAATGATATAATTCTCTGGGGGAAAGGAGGAGAGAGGGGGGGAACCCTCTTCCACTGTCAGATTTTACACAAAAGCTGTACGTGTATTCTTTTTCCTTGGTGGAAGAATGACGAATGTATTACTAATTATGCAATTACTTTATTGCACCGAGCCTGTAATAAAATCTTTGACGTATATTCAGCAAAAAACCTGGTTTAATGGAAGTCAGGATTTTTATTATTATTATTTTAGTTCAACTTCTCAGTAAGAGTAGCATTTAAAGTATGCCTTATATGGAATCAGACCAATTGGTCCATCTAACTTATGACAGTTGATGCTGACTGCCAGCGGCTTTCTAAGATTTCAGGAGACATTCCCAGGCCTATCCATGGATGCTGTGGAACTGGACCTGATACCTTCTAGATGCAAAGCAGATGCTCTACTACTAAGCCCTTCCCCACAAAGAAGGATCTGGCAACTTCTGTTTCAGTGTATCTGAAGTGTGCATGCACACGAAAGCTCATACCAAGAACTAACTTAGTTGGTCTTTAAGGTGCTACTGGAAGGAATTTTTTTATTTTGACTATGGCAGACCAACACGGCTACCTATCTGTATACTTTGAATACAAGGTCATGCTCTCCAATACCATAGGTGTGATTACTTCCTGGCTCAAATTAACCCTTAAATTTGAGCCCCCTTTTTAAATTTTAAGCCGATACAGTGGTATCTTGGGTTAAGAACCTAATTTGTTCTGGAGTTCCATTCTTAACCTGAAACTGTTCTTAACCTGAGGTACCACTTTAGCTAATGAGGCCTCCTGCTACCGCTGCGCCGCCACCATGCGATTTCTGTTCTCATCCTGAAGCAAAGTTCCCAGCCTCTGCCTGTTTATGTTTCCTAGTTTTGCTAACATGTTTCCTAGTTATGCTAAAAATTACTATTGTTATACAGACAACAGTAAACTTGAAAGCCCCATTATCACCTCATTTATTTGGCAGAACAAGGAGGGTCTATCCATATAAGGGCAGGGCAGTTTAGAATCTCCCCTCTTAGCTTGTTTCAGTCCTACATGCATTTACAGTGAGTGATAAAGTTATGACTATCTTAAATTCATATTTAGTGTCTACCTCTTTGTTTTCTCATCACTGTGACTATCAACCATTACATTAATGGTAATGATAGCAGCAGAAGCAGCAGAATTTCCTTGCTAGGTCAGTTCAAGGACTATCCACAGTTTCAGGCAACCCTACTTGGAGATGCCGGGAATTGAACTGGCGGCCTTCTGCATGCAAATCAGATGCTCTACCAACCACTGAGCTATGGTCCATCCTTAGCTGCAGGCAATCCCTAGTTCATGGCAAAGGTTTGCAAATCTTTGTTAGCCAAGTTCACACATTCTATTTGTAGGCATATGCTTCAAACGTTTTAGGTGCACACCTGGGGGAATAAGGATGTAATGTGTGAAGAGGCTACTAAAAAGAAATCTTAAGAACCTAAGAAGAGCCGGCTGGATCAGACCAATAGCCCATCTAGCCTTACATCCTGTTCTCACAGAGATCAACCAGATACCTGTGGGAAGCCAGCAAGCGACAATAGCACCCTTTTCCACCAGAGTGTGATAGCTCTCTCTTCCACGAAGTTGTCCAATCCTCTTTTAAAATTACCTGGGTTGATGTCTATCGCTGCCTCCTGTGGCAGTGTGTACCATAATTAACTAGGCACTGTGTGAAGAAGGACTTTCCTTTACATTTGGATTAATTGCTTTCCTAAAAGAAAAAAGAAAAGAAAAGAGAGTTTTGACTTGGACTAACTAACTAACTAACTAAATGGTAGCTCTGAGATGGAATGGCTGATGTGATACCAGGGACAGCACTGATTTTAGCACCACTGAACCAAATTTGTCATTTAAGAAAACTCCTGCTCCCTTTATTGAGTTCCACTGTAGCAAACAATTTCTGTCTGCATCCCTTGTGTGTCCTTTTGGTTTATTATCTTTCCCTATGACTTCAGCATCCGCAATCAGTTCTGCGAGGAGCCTAATTTTCACTCACTGCTTAGAGGGGAGACAATGAGGCTTTCAACCTCCCCCCCCTTCCTGCAACCCCTCACCCACCCACCCATTCAACCCCTCCCTGGCTGCACACCCCCTGCCCTCCCCTCTCCTTCCCTCTTTCGTCTCTTTTCTCCGAATGTTCTTATCAAATGAAGAATTGTGGATAAGGGTTAGGTGCGGATAAATATGAGTGTAGCACTCCCAGAAAAGGTCGTGATCTCCCCATAAGGTGCTTCTTGTTATTCCTGACCTTCAGATTTTCATCATCAGCCCGCCTGACAACTTAATAATGCAGAGGTTCAGGATTCATTTCTCCCCTCTGAGAGAGCCAGTATGGGACGCCCTTTTCCCTGATTATTTCGCTGCTCTCCGGGCTGCCCTTTATAAGCCAACCAGAACTCCATCAATCACGCGCTCCTCTCCTTGCCTCCTCAGCCTGCAGTCCTGGAAGCTGCAGCAGTGTCCCCTTTTGTCTGTTGCCAGAACGTGCCCTAGAAGAACAACAGGGAAGAAATAACTAAACTAAAGAGAGAGAGAGAGAGAGAGAGAGAAATCCTCTGTGCCACGCTAACAAAAGTGAGGGATGTATAAAACATGCATCCATTTCAATTATTCAGAACCTTCTCCTCCCCCTGCCCCACAATAATAAATAAAAGAAATGCATGATTTGAATGATCAGGTAATTTTTGGAAGCAGGGTTCAGAATGCACCAAAATATTTGACATTAAAACCAAAACTTTATATATTTCCTCTCATCCCAGCAACTGCAAATACCCATCATGCTCTGTTTTCAATGTAAACACTCACCTATTTTTTTTTAAATGTAACAGAAAAGGGTACAAAATGACATCAGCTTGCATTAACAATTAGAATAATCCATCAGCCCTAAATTTATCTCATATATTTATCTCATATAAATTTATCTCATACACCGTCCATATTTCCTAATAGATATACAAATGAGATGGGTGATTGTAAGATATATGAACAAATGCAATAATGACAAGTAAGACCACTGAGGAACAGATGATGAGAGATTATCTTTCCAACTTGAAGTATAAGTCTCTTTGCAATTGTAAGGGCTTGTAGGGTCCACTTTTGTTTTCTATCCATTAGTCTCCACATCACAGGAATACAATTTAAAAGTGTGTGAACCTTCCTGAATATCAGGGATTTCCCCTGCAAAAAACAAACTTAATATGAACAGCAATGTGTGACCAAAAAAGAAGACACCATAGGACACACTCACCTCACAGTCCTCAAAAAGGCATTAACAACATTAGGTTGCCCGCATCTATCTAATCTGACCAACTCCTTCCTATGACGACTCTGTGGAGTTGCCTGATATAATATTGTTATGACTTGGAGGGGTCAGTCTGGACAATGCTCATGGTCCCTTTGACACTTGTGACCCTGTGACTGTATGGTTAGGCTCTACAAGAGGAAACCCAGCAAACTGGTCAGACTAGTTCCTTTGTCCAGTCACCTGGTCAGTTAAGTATGGCCATTTGTATGTGCTAGGAGGTTGCCACAGATAGGGTTGCCATATTTCAAAAAGTGGAAATCTGGACAGAAAAACTGTTGAGCTTTTTTGTTGTTAAACAATAATTTTAAAAACTAGGTGAGTGTTTACATTGAAAACAGTATTTTCCTGGACATTTCAGTGATTTCCTCCCAGACACTGTTTCCAACGGCCAATTACATACTATGTCTGGGAAATTCCGGATGTATGGCAACCCTCACCTGGCTAGATGCCACGTCATCCTAGTAAGGGGATGAATAAGCTAAGGGCTGTGTTTGTGTGAGAGCTTTTGGCTGGGGCTGAAAACTGGAGACATAGAGATATGCCTTGCTCTGTGCCAGACCCCAAAGCTGTGGCTTAGGGCTTCTCTGGAAACCTTATAGAGAAGCAAGATCTTTAGGAGTGCAAATGCTGAGAGTCCCTCCATCAGGTTGTACATATGTGTAAATAAAACCATATACCCTAAAGAAACCACAGTCTCCATCGACCTTCATTTTGAGAACTCTGTAGTATGGGTTAGTCACGTGGGGTGTGTACATCTGGCCCGGTCACCTCTGCTTCCTTTGCCTCCATCTCTCTCTCCCTCACCTCCCTCTCCCTGTATCTTTTGTAAACAGAAAATAATTCTTCCCCTTACTGTCACTAACTGCCTTGATGTCATCACAATTACAGAAGCCAGCCTCTTGACACAATGAAATCTGATACTTGGTGAGCATTTCCAAATATGTCCAAAAACAGTTGACAATCTATTGAAAAGATTACTTTGCCATCCTACTTTAAAAACTGTTTTCCTGTTTGTATTAAAAAAAAAGTGTGGTCTGCTAGTCTTAAAAATGAGATGATGATGATGATGATGATGATGATGATGATAATGATAATGATAATAATAATAATAATAATAATAATAATAATAATAATAATTTATTTAGACCCAGCCCACCCAGCTGGGTTTCCCCAGCCACTCTGGGCGGCTCCCAACTGAATATTAAAACCACAATACAGCATTAAACATTAAAAACTTCCCCAAACAGGGCTGTCTTCAGATGTCATGAGAAGCTCTGGAAGTGAAAGAAGACTGGAAATTTAGGGCAGGTTTGGTTTTGTGTTATAAGAAGAGGCCTGCTAGATCAGACCAGTGGCCAAGCTGGGTAGTCCAGAATCCTGGTCTCATAGTGGCCAACCAGATGCCCCAGTAAGAAGCCCATAGATAGGACTTGAACCTAGCAGCACTCTCCCCACCTGCAGCTCCCAGCAATAGGCATTCCAAGTAGTAGTAACTGAAAGAAATAAGTGACAGAACCAAAGAACAAAGAGAAATCAGTGCACTAGGAAATGGTTCAGTTCACCATTAAATGTGAAGTGTATAATAAAGTGTAAAGGTGGTGTTCCCTCTTCGCAGTAAAACTCCAGCACACGCAGCGTGATATTTACAGTTTTTATTACATATATACAAAGAACAGCTGCAGTTCAAAATCACGTGTCCTAACCCGTCGAGTCAGATTCGGGGAGTGGATTCCTTCGATTTTGGCACCAACAAAGTAGGCATGGAAACCTCGTGACAGGTCTTTGCTCTTTACATTTCATTTCCCTCCTTGCCTGTGCTGGTGTGAAAGCCCCCCTTGCCTTTTCTGAGCCTGAACTTCCTCCTACCAGCTCTGGTGGGTTGTAGGGATCTTCACCATCCCTGACCCCCTGCTCCTCCTGACTACGCTCTGCCCCCTGTTCTGTTTCGTGCGTCAGTTCCCTGTCTTCCTCTTCTGCCAGTTCCTGCTCAGAACCCTCCCCTGCTACTGACGAAACCATGCGTTCTGGTTCTTCCCTGACATAAAGATACAGCTGTCAGGGATATGAGATTGTCTGAAGCACCCAATTGGGCACACACTTGCTTGCAAACCCTAAGTTTATCTTTGTTGAATGTGAGAAATGGGCTATGATGAAGGAATTAAATAGTCAGGGTAGCATGCACAGAATGAATGCATTGAAATCTATGCATATATGTATGCATTGAATCTTTTTTAGTTTGCACTTAAATAGAAGTGTATCAAGTCACATACAAAATTATAATAATAAAATCAGTATAGCATCAATAATTCTCCAGTCTCTATTCTTGAGAATTATTGATGCTATACTGATTTTATGAGTATAAAATATTATTATATTATTATAAATAGCCTCTACCAAAGGCATTGTGGATTTTGAATAAACACGGATTTAGAACGAAAGGGAGAAACAATCTAAGAGAAAGACATGTTTGGCAAATCCTCATTGTGATCAACTCCTGCCCAGAAGCCTATGTCCCCACAGTGGAAGGATGTGTGGATCCAGAATTGGCCTCCACAGTAATTTATGGACACCACCGCCAAGACGGCATTCATGGAAGACAATCGTACTTGGCCACGAGTGATCACCAAGTAGAGAAGAAGCGTCAGTAAAAACATCTTTTAAAACTTCAACAAAGCCCCAGTAGATACTGGCTGGTTAAAAGAGAAATTCATATTGCAATGCAGTTTTCAGAAGACATCTTTTTTTAAAAAAGCAAGTATAATTACTGCTGAACATCTACTGGCACTAAAGGCCTTAGCAATGGCCAACTAAATCTCAGAGATGCAGGGCACCACCAGAAGTGCCCCATCAGAGGATCCCAGTGATGCATAAGGGATCAGTTATGCCCATAGTTAGTCATGCCGATTGATTGATACTTTGAGTATGGCAGTTGGATACAACCTTCAGAATTTGCCTTAATGAGTCCATATTCTTTTGGCTTCCTATTTCTGTTCTGAATTCACTCTTGTCCACTTGGCCACTCATCTTGTCAAACTAGATGGGGCATTCATAAACAGCAACAGATTCTAGTCCCAGCCTTTTGGCAACTCTTCAGTCCTATTAATTTGCCAGGGGTTTGCTGGTGGCTGCCTCCCACTTTGGGCTGAATCAGTGTCCCTAGACCTCAGTAGGCAATTGAAGCAGACTTCAAGTCCATATTTCATAGCAACCATAACCATGTGAAGGTGAACTTTGGACACAAACCCTGAGAAGTACGCAACCCTCCCCTTGCCTTTCCTCCCTACCCGTAACCGGAGTACAAAAGGCAAATGCGCAGACTGGCTCTGATGATTCCTTGGCTGCAATTTTCTCTCGGTGGACTGTTAATTAGATAGAGGGGGGAAATGCAGGTTGTCTTTTGCTGAGCTTTGCCAAGAGAATATGAGGGAATATTCTGGATGCAGACCAAAGGTCTGTGGAAAGATCTAAGGCCTTGCAAATTGAGTTGGCAGGAAGGGATTCTCTTGAGGAGAGAGAAAAACTAGAAAGTTGTCAGTCATCATAGTAAACACCATATGTTTGTCTTGCAGTATTGGGCAGTGGTAAAGTGGACAGAATCTGAAAGGCTGAGGGATGGAGAGAGAGAGAGAGAGAACCAAGATCCGTGTACACCTGTCTTGCTTCCCACACAAAAGGTAGGGTGACTTCCGTCAAAACACAAGTCATAACTTAGTGAGCCTCTGTAAAATTCCCAATGTTAACCCCACCACATTGTGAAAATATTTTACCAACTAACAGCAGATTTTGAAGGGATGGCTCTCTAGGAGAAAAAGAATGATCAGCACCAAAACTGCCCTTGGTTCCTTTGAGAAGAAGGGTGGGGCAAGAATTAAATCAACAATAACAACAACACCTTCACAACATAGGAACATAAGAAGCTGCCTTATACAGTGGTACCTTGGGTTACATACACTTCAGGTTACAGACTCCACTAACCCAGAAAAAGTGCTTCAGGTTAAGAACTTTGCTTCAGGATGAGAACAGAAATCATGCTCTGGCGGTGCAGCGGCAGCAGGAGGCCCCATTAGCTAAAGTGGTGCTTCAGGTTAAGAACAGTTTCAGGTTAAGAACGGACCTTCGGAATGAATTAAGTACTTAACCCGAGGTACCACTGTACGGTAGTCAAACGCACTGGTCCATCTAGCTCAGTATTATCTGCACTGACTGGCAGCAGCTCTCCAGGGTTTCAGTCAAGAGTCTTTGTGGAGATGCCAGGGATTAAACCTGGTGCTTTCTACATGCAAGGCAGATGTTCCACCACTGAGCCACAGACTTTCCCTTAAACATCAACCTGTTTGTGGCCTGAGACGCCACTGACATGCAGCCTCAAGAACGCTGCTGCGGAGGCAATGTGGTCCTTGGGCATGAGCAGGTTTCCCACCTCTGGTTTCAGCTCTGATGCTGCCCCTGAAGTCTATCTCAGGTTGTATATAGTAAATCAACACATTCTGAATATTGCAGAAAACCCTATTGGCATTTGTTCTGCTTCAGTAGTAAATTGTGAGTTTTCCTGGGGAAAGTGGTGGGGCAGAAGAAAAACTTCTCTGCCCCGTGCCTAGAAATCACAGGATAAATAGAAGCATGGATCAGTCCACACTGCGAAGCCCAGGAACTAAAAAAAACAACAACCCATAGATATACATATATAAAATACATTGGTATTCTGTAAAGAACAGAACAGAAAACACATAACAAAGCAAAGCTTTGTGAGGGCCCTGATCCAACTCAAGGAGGGTATAGGCATTGAAATTTGACTCAGAAAGGGAAGAGACCACCCCCTCAAAAAACCACCTCAATTCATTTAATTATTTCACCTCCACATAAGTCAATACACACTACAAATCTTATGATGCAGTGTGGAATTTACACAAATGCACACGCACCAAAACAATCCATAGTTTCTGCATTCTTAACTACTATGTCTCAGGGAATATTCTTCAAACCAGACTTTTCAAATTCCTTTCATACAAAAGCATCAGTTGCAACACCTGATTTGCGACACCTGATTTGCATAACAACAGCCTTGTACTAAGACTCAGCCTTTTATTGCACAGAAGACCATGGGGTTGCATAGTTCTGAATATATATATATATATAGCAGAGGGAATGAAGCAGAGAGAGGCATCTGTATTGCCTCCCCAGAATCACAAGCATCATGATTATAAACCAAACAAACATGTTTTACTGTTGACTCTGTGATACTGTAACCCTTGTGAATATAAACTCATTAGTTTCTGGCTACATTCAAAGCCCCTCTTGATATACTAAGCTACATGCCTAAAGGCTATCTTCACCTAACCCAGTAAAAACTGGGTGAATACTGGATCTAAAAGGCATGGATTCAGTGTTTGAATTATGAGTTGGAAAGGGAGAAGAGCTCTTTGAAAAGAACCCACATGCCCCAAATTGTAAAAAACCACAAATTGTTGCAGTAATGTAGAGAAGTGAACTTAAGACTAGAAAAATGAGAAAGTGGGAGTCCTTCCATCTCTATTCATATCACTTTATCAGTTGAGGCTTTTTCCCGCGCATCCTGGGAACTTTAGCTTGTTATGGGTGCTGAGAGTTGTTTGGAGATAGGCTAGCAGAGTTACAATCCTCAGAGTTCCCTGGAAAGAAGAATTGATTGTGAAACCACTTCAGGAATTCTCTGAGCAGAATAGGGAGTCTCCTAATGACTTTCAATGCCCTCAACATTCCCAGGATGTTTGGGGAGTGAGCCATGAGTGTTGCAGTGCTATAAGAGTGACTTAAGTGTGTGGTGTAGCTGTGGCCTTGCTTTCTGCATTGATGCTAACATAGATGTTTTCCTTATTACTGGCTTGTTCTGGGCAACCTTCCTCGATCCGGTGCCCTGTGCTGTCTGGTGATGATAGTATCTGTAGTCTAAAACATCTGGAGAGCATCAAGTTGGTGGAGGGGATAGCACAGTTAAGCAAAGCTCTAAAAAGTTTTCATCAAGTCACAAAGAAACATGACATACATTTCTGTAGCTGGTCACAGTAAGCCATTAATCCTCCAGTGTCCGATAGAGCAGATCATATTTGTGGCATTAATTGTTGGCATGCATTTTGAGAAAATGCTGTGTGAGAAACACTGTCACTATTGAAATAACCCTTTGCAAAGCAAAGCAGTTGAGTACGTAGCCACAGACAGATTTTTTTAAATGTTACAATAAAAACAAAAAGATTAGCTAATGCTAGACATGATAGACAAGCTCTTGAACTTCAAGCTTGAACTTGAAGTTCCTAAAATGTTTATTATTGTTTTATCCTGGACATATTTTGGCAGCTTTGAAGCTGTAGCGGAAATAGCTGAAATAGAATGCTCGCAAGCCTGGTCTTTGCCCCTTCCTAATCCAAATATTTATTGTGTTGTTCTCAAAACTCACACTTTAAGATTCTACTTCCAACAAAAGTCTGATTTTTATTTCCTGCTACGATCCAAGTTCCTCCTTGGCTTCACCAGATGACAACCCTGATTTCTCTTTCCTAGGCATGCACTGAGCATGGAGGGCAGGTTATGGAGTCTGTACCTGGGGATCTTGATTCAGGTTAGGGACTTCTCGTCAGATTTGGGGATCAGGGGTTGCTGTCTACCACCCCTCAGCTGTTACTTCCGCCAGTGTCCTCATGAGAGCTGAATAATCCTGGTGTGTCTCGCTGCCAGACATTAAAATGGAATCATTGCTACTGTTTCTGTATTGCTGACAATGTTTTGAATGCAACATGGTGCTCAGAATACAGCAGTCTTGTGAGACTAGTATGTACTCCTTGTAATTTGCTATTTTTGTTCCTGAGCTTTTGGACACTTGTCTTCTATTCAGGATGGAATCTACAGGATTTAGGCCTCTAGCATGTT
This sequence comes from Podarcis liolepis, assembly GCF_965112155.1. Taxonomy (NCBI): domain Eukaryota; kingdom Metazoa; phylum Chordata; class Lepidosauria; order Squamata; family Lacertidae; genus Podarcis; species Podarcis liolepis. The sequence continues at coordinate 31,274,688 of NC_139569.1, forward strand.
GCTTTGTTCCAAGAATGAGAGGTGTGGGGCCTGAATGTGGCCCTCTGGTCCCTTTTATTTGGCCCTTGGGGCTCTACCCAACCAGGTCCTTTTCAACTCTTTTTGCCCTGATGAAATGTGTCATTGAATTGTGATGATGCCTCTTGTTTGCCTCTCTGGAGGCTGGAGAGATGTATGTCCATGTTTGTTTCTGCATATCCCTGAGTGCATTCAGATGTGGGGATCATTGTTAGTTTTCCTGGTAATAATGCTTCTCCCTCAATTTCCAGTGTCCCTTTCCCACTGCATTACCTGTTGCATCACAGAACTGTGGTTTTTTATGGATAGCCACATCATACTAAAATTGGGTGTGGTTTGACCCCCACAACAGACATCATCGGACATGTTGCCACCACTACCATCAATGCATATGTGTGCTTCTGTTCCCCAAGAATTTCTGGGTTAACAGAGCTGCACTCAGATTCTTTTTTTCCTGGAAGCAATTAACACGGAAACAAGCACCAAGCTTCTCCTGGAGGCAGCTAGATTTCCAGAAGTGGTTTTGTAGGTCATGTGAAAGATCACATTAAATGCAGAAATTCACAGGTAAGGAAATGTCAAGAATATGCAATAAAGTGCAGTGTGAGTGCAGCCTCTGTGTACGAAAGCCTCTCTGATTTTGGAGTGGCTAGACTGTAGCTTCCTGCACAAAGGTAAGAACCGCATCCATTGTTCCCCCTACATTGCTTCCTGCTCCTGGCATGGGCCCTACCCCCAGAAGACTGTCCATGTGGGAATATGGCTTTAAGGCTGAAAAGGGTTTCCCTCTACTCTGTTTCTTAACTTGCAGTAGAATGGACATAGCCCTTAAAATGAAGCATGGATCAAAGAATACTTGAGCCATCTTGTGACCTGAGAAGTCAAATACATGTTCATCCCTTCATGAGTGCCACATCAAGTCATGAAGTGCATGCATACATGAGCCATGACAGATCTCACACCTAGAATTTCCACACCTCCCCCCACCATCCACCCCACCATCACACACTGCTCTTTCAGTGGGGTCTATTGACAACTTCCACTGTTGACCATCAAAGCATATGAAGAGCACTTTTGGATTGAACCAATGGTCCATCTGGGAGTTACCTGGGAGTAACCTCTACTGGATTTAGACTTTGGCCACCTCATGAGAAGAGAAGACTCCCTGGAAAAGACCCTGATGTTGGGAAAGATTGAGGGCACAAGGAGAAGGGGACAACAGAGGACGAGATGGTTGGACAGTGTTCTTGAAGCTACCAGCATGAGTTTGACCAAACTGCGGGAGTCAGTGGAAGACAGGAATGCCTGGCGTGCTCTGGTCCATGGGGTCACGAAGAGTGGGACACTACTAAACAACTAAACAACAGCAACAAACCTCTGAGTAGAAGTGGTTCAGTTCGGTTGCTCCTTGCAATGACTATCCAGATGCTGGGTAACTCACATGCAGAGCTGAAAGGCAAGGATAGCCTTGTCTTGTGGTTGTTCCCCAGCAGCTGATATTCAGTGACATACTGCAATATGGAGGTTCAAAGTTGAGTAAACAAGCAAAATGAAATCAAGAAATAAGCACATGGCATCCATTGGGCAACCAGCCCAGAGTCACCCCCAGAATGAACAGCTTTTGATTATTCTGCAGTGGGGCCATTGAATGTAAACCTAGATGCCCATCATAGATGTTCTCTCTCTTTTTCATTGATAGTTTGGCCACATAGTATGAAGGGTTAAGAAGCCACTGAACTGCTAGGTCAATGACATACTGAGACAGCTCGTCATCCCTCTCTGGCCTCTGCCTTATTAAACACTTGATCAGTTGGCTTAAAAATTAACCATATGGTGTGGTTTGTAGGCCATGGATTCAGGGCTCAGGCAGGGTACAATCTATTGTGCTTGTCAGAGGGAGAAAAGCTTGCTGCAATAAATGCACTGCTCACTTGCTGTTGTTTTTCAGATCAATGCAAGGGGAGACTAAAAGGAACAGATGTAACATGGGCAGTGGTAAGGAAGGAAGGAAGGAAGGAAGGAAGGAAGGAAGGAAGGAAGGAAGGAAGGAAGGGAGGGAGGGAGGAAGGAAGGAAGGAAGGAAGGAAGGGTGGGTGATGGTGGACACAAAGTTTATATTTCTCATATCAGCCAGGTATGAGTGTATGTATACAGATGCCTATCTAGCTCTCAGTGTTGGCTACAACCAGCAGCAACTCTTCAAGGTGCCAGCCAGAGGACTTTCCTGTCTTGCCATCCTTTTAGCAGTGATATGATACTGAGCAAACATGTGAGCTTCCATATGCAAAGGCTAGTCTCTGCTACAGAGCTATGGTCCTGGAGTAGGATACCTCTAAGCAAGTTATAGTGATGTGGGATAAATTAGATTCATGTCCCACTTAAAGGCCAATCTATCACATTTGCACTGCCCAAACAATATGAGGACCCAAACACAAGCATCCTTCAAAATTCACAGTTACCTGAATTTTGTGACGCTGTTCTCCAGTTGAACGATGTTTTCAAAAACTGCATATACTGGGGGAAACGTGCATAAAAATGAATATGTGAAAATGGCGTGCAAAATGCATGTTGTTAAGTGAAATTGCTTGGAAAAAATGCATACATAAGTCAAAACTGCATACAGAAATGTATTTATTAGGATAAATTCATACTTAAATGCTGCAGAAATGTGGAGAATTGACTGTAAGATTCAGAAATTGAGAGAATCAAAATTGATAAATCCTTCCATCCCTATATCCTGCTATGTTGAAAATATTTCCTGGATTCCCCCACCCCCACCAAAATCCATTTCTCCATCAACTGATTAAAAAAGAAATCATGATGGGATGCAGGGTTTCTTTCACAGTGTTAAGGAGGAGTTTTTGAATGTCCTTCTTTTTGTTCTACAAATCATCTCTCTGGTGCTCTGTGTTCTGAAGCCTTCCTGTGTACTTGTATTTCCCAAAGATCTTACAATGTCCTCAGGTGGGATTTCCAGCAAGTATGGGGAAGCTGTCTACAGTGTGTCTGAAAGCTGTTAATTGTTTTTCTTAAAGTAAAAAAAAAAAAATGTATTTGCTTTTAAAGAATACTTTTACTTTTAAATAACTTGTTACTGCTAATACTGCTACGATAAACCATCAGTCTCAGGTGCTGATCACTAGGGATGGAGCAGGGAATGGATTTAGTTCACATTTAAAGGGAAACTTATCAAATTCACACTTTCTGAAACAATGCATGAACTGAAACACAGACATCCCTTTGAAATGTGTAGTTTTCTTCTAAATTGCTTCAGAAAGTGTTTCAGTTTCAAAAACATGCATTTTATGTGTACCTTAATGCATGCCTGACACATATTTTGACACACATTTAGAATGAATTTTCATAAAGACTTCTTTTAAAATGCAACCTAACACAGAAATGAGATAGAACCATCATATTCATAAACAAATATACATATGAAATTGACACAAACTGGGAATAAGTCTGACCTGCCCGTTCTTAAGTGCTGCACAGTGTAATATTTCATTGCAGGATTGTATTGTTGTTGTTGTTGACATTTGTATACCATAAGCCGTAGACCTTATGTAGGTTCACAACATAAAATACAAGAAAATAACACAAAATACATAATAAAAAGAACGGAAAAAAACACAAACCAATAACCCCCCACCTGCTCCCACAAACACATTTAAAAGTGTATGGGATGTTAATCAGCCTAAGGCCTGGTTGAAGAAGAATGTTTTCGCCTGGCATCTAAAGGTATAAAATGAACACATCAGGCAAGGCTCCCTAGGGAGAGTGTTCCACAAATGGGGAACCCCTATAGAAAAAGCCTTGGCAGGAGAATCACCCAGAAGGGCCTCAGAAGATGACCTCAGGGTCGGCTCATATGGGAAGAGCTGGTCCTTGTGGTATTGAGGTCCTGAGTCATTTAATGCTTTAAAGGTCAAAAACAGCACTCTGAATTGGGCCTGCCACTAATCGGCAGCCACTGCAGAAACCATCTTGCCCCTGGCCACCGGATTCTGCGCCATCTGAAGTTTCTGAACCATCTTCAGAAGCAGCCCTATGTATAACATGTTGCAGTAATCAAATCTAGAGGTTACCAGAGCATAGAGAAGTTAGGCTAGGCCTGTCCAGATAGGGACACAGCTGGGCCACCAGCAGAAGCTGATGGAAGGCTCTCCGCGCCACTGAGGTCACCTGAGTCTCAAGTAATGGCAAAGGATCCAGATGTACCCCTATGCAGAAGACTGGGATCAAATTGTTCTTTTAATAAATTATTTACTATATTTATATTCCACCTTTTCCTCCAAGGAGCTCGTGGTGCCATACAAAGTTCTCCCCCTCCTCATTTAATCCCCACAGCAACCCTGTGAGGTAGGTTAGGCTGAGAGACAATGACTGGCCCAAGGCCACTCAGTGAGCTTCATGGCAAAATGGGGGATCTGTACCTTGATCTCCCAGGTGCTAGCCCAACACTCTAATCAATACACTACTCTCTAGTCTGGTATCAGTTTATTCCTGAAGAAACATGGGTGTTTTTCATGCTCCCACAATATTCTTGTGATAGTGCCCATCTTCATTTTGTTGTCTTCTCCACATAAGGAACACTACAGATCCTCTGTTGGTGTGACCCAAAACCTCACTATTCCAGAGTAGCTGGGTCTTTTCTTTTCTTTTTTAAGCTAAAGCAAAGATTGCTTCAAATGATTTTCAGATTGTCTTTGAGCCATTTCCTACTGAAAAAGTAAGATGACTCGGTCAAATAATAATAATAAAAGAACTCTGCACTTGCACTCAGAGTCCATCATCTCTAGCTGACACCAAAATTCAACCAAAGTAGGAAGAGAATCTATTTCTGTAAAGCTGGTTTAAATAGGCAATTGTCCCAAGCTGGGTTTTTTGTTTTTTAAAAAACTTTAGAAGAGTTGGAGGCACAGTCATATACAAGATGAACTACTTCCCTGGATAGAGAGCTGCACATATCTGCTCAGATTGATGGAGTCATAAGTCAACGAGAACCTAACCTGGGCACAGAGTGAAGGAAATCTGAAAGGATAAAGTCATTCCAGGTGGGACTGAGGCGAAGGAGGCGGGGGACCCTTGACATTCTCTATGCACATATGAGGTCATAACGTCTGTTCCATTTGAAGCCCATATATAAATATTTTAGATTTATATTTTTGGAAGTTTTTAAGCCTCCCTATTAAAAAAGCATTTAATTTTTAGGTCGGGGTTTCTCTCTCACTCTCCCCCTTTTCTCCCAAATGGTTCTTTGCACTCACAGCCTTCAATAAAGCAGTCTTGACCGATCCAAATGCATAAGTCATGCTGGGTGCTTTTGAAGGCCTGCTTTTGCCCACTCCACATCTGGAAATGATGGAATGCACATACATGAACATATATATATAGCCCAGCTGGGGAAGAGCTGAGGCACTGCATCCTGGGGAGAAAATTGCACTAGCCACCCCCCAAACAACCAAGGGTTAATGTGAAGAAAGAAACTGTAGCCTGAAGCTGTTTGAGTTCCAGAATTAAATCACATTTGCAAACTTCCTCCTTGGGATTTTTATCCAGAGTTTGCTATAGTTTTGTAGGATGCTCTGTCCACAGCCTTGTGACAGAAGCACAACATTTTGAATTAGAGTGGTGCTGACCACCGGCTTGCCATGAAGTCACGGGCTAGGATGCCCACTCTCTCCAATCTCAGATAGCTGTACTCATCAAGGAAAAAAACACTCTGCACATGCTTAGCCCTATTTTTCCTTCCATTTATAACAATAACAATTTTATCATTTGAACCCCACCCATCTGACTGGGTTGGTTGCTCCAGCCACTCTCGGTGTCTTCCAACAAATCTAAAAGCATAATGAAACATCAAACTTCAAACCTTTCTTATACACGGCTGCCTTCAGATGCCTTCTAAGTCGGATAGTTGTTTATTTCCTTGACATCTGATGGGAGGACGTTCCAGAGGGTAGGCGCCACTACTGAGAAGGCCCTCTGCCTGGTTCCCTGTAATCTCACTTCTCGTGGGGAGGGAACTGCCAGAAGGCCCTTAGCGCTGGATGTAGGAATAACCAAGATGACGGGAGGTTGGATGCAGGTGAGCTGTGCAGGAGCACGCTGGCAAGCATGCTCCAAGCAAGCAGCCGGCTAGCTCTGCTGAGGCTCCTTTTATTAGCAGAAGTCAGCAATTGGAAATAGTAGTGAAACCACCCTGAACTTAACGTATTTCCATCTAAGCACATTTCCGGCATTAGTAAATACACGTGTCAGCAGGTGTTTCCCTGAAATGTTTTTCCCCGATACTTGATTACGTCTGCATCCCTGGTCATGCTCCAGCCAAGCGTTATGTCTAGCAAACAATTTGTGAGAGGACAAACGGTCAGGGGGAAAACCCTGTTTTTTAGCCAAGAAGGCAAAAGGTCAATGAAAGCAGGCACAACGCTCCTTGACATACTGTTGCATGTCTGGTGCGAGGTTTGCCTTCGCAAAGTGGAGCATTACCTCCATACTGGACCTCAATGTCCAGGCAGAACGATGGAGGTGGAGACACTCCTTCAGGCACTGCTTTAAGTGCAGGTGGGGCACTAGTGAGTGGGGAAAAATAAAGCAGAGAAGTGGGGAACAAGAAGGACCAGAGAGAAGCTCGTTTGCCTCAGAGGAGGCAATGGCTGAAATGCATACCAGGGGGAAAGGCCCAGGGAGGGTCCCAGTGTCAAGCCAAGGGGTGTGGAGAAAGCAGGGTCTTAGAATCAGGCTGGGACCAGTACATGACTGAAAAAACAGAGAAAGAGTCCTGTGATGGAAAGGGTACTTAAACAATCAAAGTAAGGGTCCCACCAGGGGATCTCAGAAGTTAAGAGACAACCTGGGCCTCTGAGAATCCGAGGGATCTTGAGGGATCCCACCTTTCTGCTTCCAAAAATGGAAGCACTCAGAGCAGCTTACTCAATTAAAGAGTAATGAAGCAATACACTTTTTTAAAATAGCAGCAGATTAAAAATAAATGGCGGGTCCAGTGAATAAACCACCAACATCTGAGCAGCAGGTGAATCAAAAGCATGTTGAAAAAGGAGAAGCCTCCATCCTCCTGAGAGGTCCCTGGGGAAATTCAGAGAAATTGTCTCCCCAATCGAATTACTATTTGTGCACAGCTCCAAATATAACTGACAGTTGTTCCTTAGTCTGATGCAGCTTCGTAATTTGGGGGCTCTTGAGTGTGGGAGTTGCAAAGGAAGGCACTTTGACCGGCTCAAGATGGTGTGTGAGAGACGGGCCGGGAAGGTGGTGGTGAGATGACAAGCTCACAACCCTTGAAGAAATTCGCCACCTTTTCCATGAGGCTGGGAGATTGAAGCAATGGATTTTTTCAAGTGACTAATTTATATGGATATCAAGGGTTCAGTTGGAGGATTTCTTAAAGCGGAAAAAGAAAGACTTAGCAATGGGGAAATATGTTGCTCTCCAAATCCCAGTGGTGCGCCACACTCATTTTACTAGAGAATTTATTCTTTAGTACTTTCATGGATTGACATGAGGGAGGAATCCGCATGTCAGGAGAGATAACATCTCCCTGCTGCCAAAGGAACTCTATTCAGACATGCATGTTAGTAGGTTGATAACTTATTCTGTATTTCCGAGAACTCAAAGATAGACATTTCTCCTTTTATCTCCATCTCTCTGCTCCCTGCATACTAAAGATATGGCAAAACAGCAAGATACATCTTAACTAGCCCTTGCAGAGAAAGGAGAGCTTTTCCATTCCTCCCACCCCCCACCCCTCAGTCCATGTCAAGAGGTGAAAATGTAAAAGAATAAGATGTCACCCAGTCTGATAGGAAGCATATTATCAATGCTTTTGTTTACAAACATAAATTGAGCTTTGTGTGGGTGGGTGGGACACCTCTCCTCCAAAAGCTGCGGCCCAGGAAAGAGTTCAGAAAAATCTGTTTTTTTCGCAAAGACCTCTTCAGGAATCTCTAAAAATCCAGGGGTTTTCCACCACACGTGTGTGTGTTTGTGTAGCCCAGGAATGAACCAAAAATACTGAGAACATTTTCAGCAGTGCCCCCAAAATCCCTTCCCTAGGATTTTGGGGGGAAGAAATGGATGTGTACAGAGCTCTCAGTTTCCAATTCTCTCATTTGTCCTCTGTGATGTAATCACTGTTTTGAGAAGCTTTTAATGTTTGAATCATAGAATCACAGAGTTAGAATAGACCACAAGGGCCATCGAGTCCAACCCCCTGCCAAGCAGGAAAGTTGTTGTTGTTGTTGTTGTTGTTGTTTCTTGTATTTTTACTGGAAGCTGCCCAGAGTGTCTGGGGCAACCCAGTCAGGTGGGCAGGCTATAAGTATTATTATTATTATTATTATTATTATTATTATTATTATTATTATTATTATTATTACCAATATAGAATCAGTATGTCATAGAACCTTCCTGGCTGGGCTGGGGTCCAAAAAGAACTCCCTCAGTCTCCATGCCTTTATTTTCCCTCAGTGACCCCATCATGATTGACTTGGCCAGGCACACCTCACTGCAACTCCCATCAGCCCTTGCCAGCTTGGCCTATGGTTGGGGATGATGGGAGTCGTAGTTCAATTACATCTGGAGGAGACCACATTGGCTCTTCCTGACCCATGCAGTGTCATAACATCAAGTTATTTACCATGTGAATATTGATTAGGCGGAAGGTCCCATTAGACAAGGAGCAGAAAAGAGCAGCTGGAAGGATAGTGACACTGAAGAAGCAGCTTCAGCCCAGAGATCCCTAGATCTAGAACAGTGGTGCAGAGCTCCTTTACAGCCACCAATCCCAATAATAGCCAAGGAGGAGCTCACAATTCCTTACTCAGGTCTACAACATGGTAGAAACCCTCAGTTTTTAGGATTCTTTCATATCAACCTGTCACTTTATGATAGCATCACGCAGTGCCGGATTTACGTATAAGCTAAACAAGCTATAGCTTAGGGCCCTACTCTCTTGGGGGCCCCCCCAAAAAATAAAGGGAAAAAACCTGGTTACTTCTTCTTAATTCTATTTCAGTTCAACAATTACTTTGATAAAATACATATTTTCTTATGTGCAAATAGCTTTAGATACCTATTAGGTCCATAAATTACATGTAGCATATATTCAACACAAAAAACAGTGACAATTAGTTGTTGACAAAGGACAGTTGGACATATAAAGGGCCCCATTACCTTCAGTAGCTTAGGGCCTCATCAAACCTAAATCCGGCCCTGGCATCACCACTAGGGATGGTGGGGGGCAAAATGGTTTGGGTAACCTAAACAGATCATGCAAGAGGTTCGTGCACTTAAGGGTTTTTTTTTGGGGGGGGGGATTATTTGGTTCACATTTTAATGCCAACCTACCTCATTTGTAGTTCCTAAAACAATGCACAAAAGCAGCTATGCTTTGAAATCCACACATCTCCAAATCTTGACATTTTGAACTTTGAAAGTTCTCCAACAAAGAGATGTATACCAAAATGTATACATTGGGGGAAAGTGTGCATAAAAATGCATGTATTAATGAAAATGAGAACATACTGAATCACATTGTATTAAGAAATTTATTGCAAAACGAAAGTGTGTATTAAGCCAACTTGCAAACAAAAAGATGTATACTAAGAGGAACATGTTCCAATGGATTTTTAAGGCATTTTAAAAATAAATAAATCACAAAGGCCAGCGTGGAAATAATAATAATAATAATAATAATAATAATAATAATAATAATAATAATAATAATATATTTATACCCCGCCCATCTGGCTGGGCTTCCCCAGCCACTCTGGGCGGCTTCCAAAAGAGGGTGTGAGTTGTGCCACTTTGCACACTACATGACTTGGATTCACAGCAATACCATCTTACATTTCTATTTGCCTCTGTGGCATTTCCAAAGTTTGCTGGTGGGAGCTTTTGGAATGAGAATAAGCCTGTTCTGAAAAACGATCACATGAACACCAAGCAAAGGAAGGAAGGAAGCGTCTTTTTATTTTATGGATCAAAGGTTTTCCCAATTGACAGGGACACTTCTTTCCCAAGATTGCAAATTCCTTGCTTCTAATGTTTGTGTGTGTGTGTGTGTGTGTGTGTGCTTCTGGGTTTTTCCCCTTAAAAGACCTTTTAGCAGCATCATGTCTGCAATACAAGGAGCTGGGAGGGGGGGGGGGATTTTCCAAGGTCCATAATAAGCCAAAGGGTGTGGAGAGGGGAGGAGGAGGAGGAGGGAGGGAAGCACCAGCTTTCTTGCAACACAGATGTTTACCCTCTAACCTTCCCCTTTTAGCCTGAGTGCCAAAAGAGAAAGAAGGCGGCGGGGGGGGGGACGACACACCCAGAAGCATTATAAATGAAGTGACCTAATTGTAGTGGTGAAAGTACAAGGACGTGCTCCTAAACCAGTGTGTGTATGTGTGTGTGTGTATCCCTTAAAAATATGCAGATATGATCTTCACAGCGAGGCAAATCTCAAACATATGCAGAGCAAGGTTTATTTAATTTTACGTGCATGAGAAATTTGAAAATACACAGAGAAGAATTGCCAGCCCGAATCAGCCCATTGGTTCATCAAGTTCACTTCTGGCCTCCAGCAATGGCAAAAGGAGGCCTGACACTCTCGTGGAAGACGACCCAAACTACCCACAATGCACTCAGTCGGTTTTCTACATGGGGAAGGAAGGAGGGTGGAAGTTTTGCTCTGCTCCCTTCGGGCAATTAGCTGGCACGGGAACATGTGCTTTGATCATTTTGCCTTTATTTTATTTTATTTATGCATATTGGTGGAGGGAAAACTGTTAAGATTGATTTATAAGGACCTAATAATTTGTTGTTCTGCAGGGGGGCTGAGATGTATGCATGCATCAACAATACTGAGCTGTTAATTCATTGTGATGTTTATCACTGATTTATTTTCCCACCAGTGTTCATATGAACAACTCTTTTCTTGCTTCATCAAATGCTATGTTATAGTATCATTGCATGCTGGAGCTTGGGTTAAGAAACGAACTATCCAGCCCTTGTGTACAGTGGAGAGGTGGAAAAAAATTGGCACCCCCATTCAGCATGAAAGATACTCGGAGTCGAGAGTGGATTTCATGCTCTTTATTCAGCTCATAGTGGTGAGGAGGAATGAATGTTCCCCCAAAGTATCTGCTTTATATACATTATTTACACAATGGGCTGCACGTGATTGGCTAATTCCGGGATTCTCCTGTAGGCCAATCAGGTTGTGGATTCACTTCCATCTGGAGCTGGATTCGGTGGCTCCTGCAGACCAATCATACTGCTGCATTGTTCTAGGACCAATCAGACTGCTGCATTTTGGATCCTATTGTTCTAGGACCAATCAGACTGCTGCATTTTGGATCCTATTCAACTCAGTACATAACACAGCATATGCATTTTGTGACCTTGCTCCAACCCGGGCAGACCTCAATCTTTCAAATTTCAGCAACTCCCTCTGTCAAAATTCAGTACTCCCCGCCTCTCACCTTCCTTTCTGCTCAATTCACTAAGTCATAGTTATAATGTCCTACAGAACCCCCTAGGCTTGGCACCCAGTGCAGCGGAACCAGTTGTGCTGCCCAAAATCTGCCTCTGCTCAAACACTTTGTATACCATTTCCAATTATTCATTGGGAAGTAGCTATAACATCACACTGCTGTGTTGGACAAAAGGGAAGGAGAAGCACCATCGCTCCATTTGTGGGGATAGGAAATCAAAAATATTTGACACACCCTCTCCTCCTACTTTTCTACCCCAGCTGGGCATTAGAAGAGCTTGCAATTAAAGACTTTGTCCCTGAGATGCTTCTTTCCTCATCCCTCCCAGATGTGTTTTCCTTTTGTGTCATGCCCTGGCACATTTCAGAATATAACTCTCATCATCCTTGACGATTGGCCATGCTGGTTTTGGCTGTTGGGAACTGCAGTATATATTTTTTATTTAAAAAAAACTATCTGGAGTGAACCAGAGTGAACCAGAGTGGAAAAGACTGCTTCGGATTTGTGTGTGTGTGTGTGTGTGTGAGAGAGAGAGAGAGAGAGAGAGAGAGAGAGAGAGAGATAGCTGTCAACCTTCCCTTTTTTTGCAGGAAATTCCCGTATTCCAGCACCGTTTCCCGCTGCTTCCCCGGATTGTTAGATATCCCGTAGACTGTCCCCGGGACAGGTGAGGCTGCTGATCCCTTATTTTCAAATCTGAAAGTTGACAGTTATGGTGTGTGTGTGTGTGTGTGTGTGTGTGTGTGTGTGTGTATGCATAAATACTCTGGAAGACTGCCAGTTGAAGAACAACATTTTAAAAATTACATAAATAAAATTAATGAATTTTGTTCCTTGAACTCTATGACTCCAGCACTCCCACAGGTCCCCCCCCCATTAAAAGATGTTGTTTAATCTTTCCTGCTGTTCCTTGTACAAGTAATACATGTCTGTGTAATGCCACCTCTCTCACTTATTTCATGTCCATCTTAAAATCCACCTTATCCAGCGAAGTCTGTGGCTTAATCCAGCCTTCCCTGAGCTTGCTTCTCTTTGCCCAGGTGTTTTGCATCAGGCTCCCCTTCAGCTTCAGCCAAGATGGCCTTGTTAGCTGGGGTTGATGGGAGTTGTAGTCTACAGCAGTTTGGAGAGCAGCAGCTGGGGAAAGCTGGCTTGGCCTTTTCTCCCAACCAAAATCACTTATTCCCCTTGACCCTCTAGTTCTTGTCTTCCACAGCATTGTAAGATTGTAAACAAGTGTTCAAAGTGCCAATTCATGATGCTATAGAAATAATGGCTGATCATCAGCTTTTCTAAGGATGAAAATAGAGTGTGCTTTATGTCTCTACCCCAGTTCCAAATCCCCTGTTTTTGAGCCTCCAAACTTGGGGAGCAAGGGTGTGTGTGTGTGTGTGTGTGTGTGTGTGTGTGTGTGTGTTAACTTTTCCAAAAGCTTGTCACCTGCTTTCAGCTCCATGAGTCATGCTGAATATCAGTCTCAAATAAATCAATGTTCTCTACAGCAAAATTTTGCCTAGAAGGGATTCCATCCAGACTCACACAGCCCCAGGCTACAATGGAATTAATTTGTTATTACTTTCTACAGGAGTCACACTGAGCTCACTTTAGAGTCTCCACCAGCTCCATGGATTCAGTGGGTGAATCTGACCCCAGTATTACCTTTCTAACACAAATGGAGGAGCTGAATTTAAATTAAAATGATTTCCCCCACATGGCAGAGACTTGTTGTCTGTGTGTGTGTGTGTGTGTGTGTGTGTGTGTGTATATATATATATATAATCTTTTTTCCATACTTCCCAGACCTGTCAATTTAGGCTCAACTGATGAGGAGGGTAATAATTTCTAGGATATATGCAGGAGAAACTTAGAGGTTAACTCTTCCAGCTCCAAACAAAGAATTTTGGTAATTGTTGTGACCATTACCTACTAGAGTTCCCTAGTCCATCTTGAGAACTTCTCAGAAATCCTAGCGGAAATGGAATGTCTAAACCTTAATACCAAAAAGATGTTCACATAGCAAGAGAGGGCTGGTGGAGCCTTCCAATAAACTTCCCAGAATTAGGTAGACCTACTTATAGTCAATTTGTCAATGGAATTTTTTATCACTAGGTCATTAATAGAATATCCCCAAATAGCCTGTTTTGGCTCTGACTGCAGATAACCTTTTACCCAGGGGCACAGTTGGCACAGTATACCTGAAGGAGCATCTCCACCCCCATCGTTCAGTCCAGACACTGAAGTCCAGCTCCAAGGGCCTTCTGGTGGTTCCCTCACTACAAGAAGCAAAGCGACAGGGAACCAGGCAGAGGGCCTTCTTGGTAGTGGCGCCCACCCTGTGGAACGCCCTCCCATCAGATGTCAAGGAAATAAACAACTACCTGACTTTTAGAAGACATCTGAAGGCAGCCCTGTTTAGGGAAGTTTTAAATTTTTGATGTTTTGTCACTTATTATTATTATTATTCTGTTGGGAGCCTCCCAGAGTGGCTGGGGAAACCCAGCCAGATAGGCAGGATATTATTATTATTATTACTATTATTATTATTATTATTATGCTTTGAATATGGAGGATCCCAATGAACTCAATAAGTCTTACTTCTGAGTAGATATGGCTAGGATTGTGCTGTCAGTAACTCACCTTGGGTACATCGTATAAGAAGAGTCCCACTGGGTAAGACCAAGGGCCCATCTAATCCAATAGCTTGCTCGCACAGTGGCCAACCAGATGCCCGTTAGGGAGAAACCCACAAGCAACGGCACTCTTTCCATCTGCAGTTCCCAGCAACTGGTACACAGTGGCATTCTACTTCCAAGAGTTGAGAAAGAACACAGCCATCTTGACTAGTAGCCACATGAAGAAAGACAGGTTCAGACTAACATAAACAAACCCTAATACTTGCAAAACTTCCTTAATCCCTCATACACCCAGTGATTGGCAGAAGAGTGTCTCCTGCAGGTTCTAAATATTTCAGGAGCCCTCTCTGTAGCAGCTTGGAGCAGGGCCTTAAATGTGGCTGCCCCTCTTCTGTGGAACAGCATTGCGGTAGAGTTACAACAGGCTCCCACCATGTACAATTTCTGGAAACAACTGAAGACATTTTTGTTCTGACAGACTTTCCCACCTGGATAAATGGGTATTTGCCAGGAGTGCCCACTCATTAGGGTTTTGGTCTGCCTTTAAATTTCTATGCTGCTTTTTGTATTTCATTGTTTATTGTTAAATACAATAACTGTTGTTAATTGTTTGCATTTAACTGTTTTTAATTATGTGTAAATTGCCTTGAGGCGGCAGTTTAGAAGGCATTTAATAAAGCAATGGTAAAAATAACCGTTAATAATATTGAGAGGTATGGCTGCAACATAGGCTGTCGTCCTCACCTCAGACCACCCTCTTGGCTCGACCTATTGCAGAAATCATCCTTTTCAGCATGAAAATCGGCATACTAGAAAAGAGATCAATTCCTGTTACGGTTACGTTTGTTTTGTTTTCCTTCCGCCGTGCCTTTTATTTTGCTGCTGCTCATCTCTCTCTGTCTCTCACACACACACACAAAACCAAAAACTGCAGGCGCACAAACACACACACACACACACACACACACTGTCACTCCCCACTCTGTTTCGGCCCCTCTTCCCTCTGGCTTCCTTCTTGAACCATGTGCGCAAGGCCTGAGGTCCCCAGTGTCAAATGTCAGACCTTGTACTGAGCTGTCAGAGAAAGAGAATAGGCCAAGATGATTGATGACTGGAAAGCCCGAAATCCAAACCACGGCTGCAAGTGCTGCTTTGACAAAAAAGGGTGGGGGGGGGGAGAGAGAGAGATACCCACCATGGCTCTAGTCAAGGTCAGCTCACATTCCATTACACCCACTGCTTTGGGGCGTCTAACAAGCCAGCGCATTCACAGAGACTTTGCTTCTCTCCCCCCCCCCCCACCGTCGCTGGTCCACACCCTCCCCTTTCTTAAATTTTCCTGCCAAATTTTGCAAGCACTTAATCCCAATTTTTAAAGAGAGGAGACAAGACTGGTTCTCTCCCTCCACCAGCCTCTCTCTCTCCCCCCCCCCTTCGCCACCCCCCCGGCTGCATTCACTCTGAGATGCCACAGGCTGTGTTTTTATGCCGCACAAGTCAGATGACAAGATTATTAATGGGAGCGGGGCAATGTCATATCTGATTTCATGCATATTCATGAACGGTGTCATGCAGCTGGGACCATGCGCCACGGGAAAAAGAAGGGGGGGGAGAGAAAGTTTTCCACCCTCTCTCAGCCGTGGAGAATCTGATGGTGGAGCCTTTAAAGTTACATTTATTTTATTTAAAAAATAAAATAAAAGGGTGAAATAAGCAGTAAAGGGGGCAATTTCTTGGAAGTGACAGTGTTGCACTGATTGCTGCACTGATTTTCAATTTTTTTATTTTTTTGTATTTGTCTTGTTATCTAATTGATAGAGCTGCCCATTGATCAGTCTTCCTTGCGCAGCTCATATATGAGACAATGTTGAATATCACACACACACACACACACACACACTTAAATCAAGAAAAAGCAATAAAAGACAACAACACACACACTTTCCCTTATTTCTTTTAATTACTGCATTTCTATCCCACCTTTTTCTCAAAGTACCTCAAGTAAGCGGACATGGTCCTCCCTTCCTCAATGAATCATTTAACTGTCACAACAACCCTGTGTAGTAGCTTAGGCTGAAAGATAGTAAGTAGTCTAAGCTCACCCACTGAGCATCATGGCTAAGTTGACCTTTGAACCCTCGTCTCCCAGGTCCTAGTTCAACCGCTATACCACAATGGCAGCAGAGACAGGATAAACAATTGGTAGCCCAGATTTAAAATGCAATGATCAGCACAATCCTTCACATGTTTACTCAGAGGTAAGCCTGTTGAGTTCAATGGGACTTACTCTTAGAGAAGTGTGTATAATAGCCTAAAGAGTTTGGGGTCCAAAGCCTGCAATCCTAACTCCGCTCACCTGGGAGTAAGTCCCATTGGATTCAATAGGACTTCTGAGTGTACATGGTTAGGATTGCACTATTTAAAGGTATTCATCTGACACCAAAAAGAACACAGAGGAGGCGCCAGGCAAATTCCTGGAGAGGTTTTTCCACAGTGGGGATGCCACTACAAAAAAGGCCCTGTCCTTTAATTGATTGCTTAATTAATTAAGGACCCATCCTTCATTAATTAATTAATCCAAGAAAAATATTCTTAGGATGAAATAATTGTTATGGGCTCCCTTGCTTATTTTGCTTTAGGTTATTTTATTTCTGGTGTGAAAGAAGACACGAGAAAGAGAAATTATTCAAGATGGCATTCCTTCCTTGGTGATGCTGTGTGGCAGCTCCAAAGCTGACTAAATAACAGCGACTCAAAACACACCCAACAAGGAAAAAACCCCACAACTGGCAAGAGCATTTCCACTGATGTTTGGGTCCTATGCAAAGTTTAAGTGATCAGTCAAATTATCAAGTGGCAAAAAGGCAGCTGGTTAATCAATTACAAATTATTTAATTGATTGAGAGCCTGGGGGTGGGCATGAGAGGTGAATGAAGGAGCATCTAGATGCTTCATCTTCACTTACAGCAAATATACGCCAGTAGTGTAGAGGTGGAGCACCTGCTTGGCATGCAGAAGGGCTCGGGTTCAATTCCCAGCATTTCCTTATAGGGCTAGGAAGGTCCCTTGTCTGAAACCCCAGGAGAGTCACTGCCAGTCAGTGTAGAGAAAGCCGAAGTAGATGGACAAATGGTCCTACTCGATACAAGACTGCTTTTTATGTTCCGACTGAATATCAACCCTTGTTTTAATTTTGGCGATTTGGCACATTACATTGTATCTGTGATCATCCCTCCAGTAGCGGGTAATTTAAAGCACTAAAAATGCCATTTTTCTCATTCAGGCAAGCAAGGAAGGGAAAGGGGGGATTTCCTAACCAACAGATTAGAGCAAGGGGAAGAACATGACAGCAATATCAGAACAGGGGAAATAACATGTTAATGGCATTCAATATTCTCCGGGCGTCGCGTCATCAGCATTTTTATTGCCACTTTCCCTCTGAATAGAGTATCAGAATTTATTGAGCCAATATGTCTCCATCAGCTTTTATAAAATATATTTTATTCAATAAGATATGGAATAATATTTGTCTATGAACTTAAAAAAAAAAAAGGTTGCTGCCATGTGCAAAGATATTAAGAGATGGGATGTATGTGTCTTCTAAAAACTAGGATGATGAGGTGGTTGCCACATGAACATGAAAGTTATCTTTTACTTGGACAGCTGTCTGTGACGATGCAAGCTTTTGGGTTGTCCTTAGTTCCTCAGAACGCATGGCAGCTGCACACCACAATTTTTCAGCTCCGAGAAGCTGAACAGCAGAGGGACAAGAAAATGCCATTTGCTTCAAAAGCACCACTGCTATGTGTCAAAGGGAGGCCCATCCCATTTCACCACCTGAGGCAAAATGGGAACTTGCTGCCCCCTACCACGCTCCACCCACACCCACTTCTGGCACACGCCAGAATGCTTCCCCATCTCACTGAACTTGGCGAGAGGTGGGAGCATTCCACAAAATGGCGGAAGCAGGGGTGGTTGGGGCACCATCTGTTGTGTTTCTGCTGCCTGAGGTGGGTGCTTCACCCTGCCTCCTCAGTGGGCCGGCTCTGCGTGTGTCATTCCCAAACATGCCATTGGTCACATCTCTCTAAACCAGGGGCAGGAACCTACAGCCCAGAGGACAAAGACAGCCCTCCAGGCCTCTCTGTCAGAACTTCAGGACTCATCCCAGCCCATACATCGTCCCATGCCACACTCCCATCAGCCAAACTCTCCTCAGGCTACACACCTTACCAGCTTTGCTTCACACATTCCTTGAGGTTTTTTGCCTGGCTGGAATGTGTCTCATAATGGAAGGTAGAGAGGGGTGTGCAAGTGAGAAGAAAGCAGTCCACTGTGAAAAGGCAAAATTAGCATTTATTGATTTGTCCTCTGGCCCTCCCCACCTCTGGTATGTGCCCCCACTCCAAGGTTGTGCAGAAAGGCATGTGTCCCTTAGGGTGAAATGTTTCCTCACCTCTACTCTAAATGCACCTGCCAGTTAATTCCCTCTAACCAAATGCCCCATCACTGAATGGCAAATCAAAATTTTACATTTGTGACATTGGTCTTCACATATGCCACATTCAAGGGAGTGTTTATATGTTCATCTCATAGTCTAAATCTTATAATATTATGGCTGCCTTTTGCATCCCATCAGTGTCCAGTAACCCAACTAAAAGGAGCCAACTCTTAGGAACTGAGGTCCCTTCACCCCTCCAATAAAATATCTGAGGAGTTCAGGCTTCCAAAAAGCCAAGTAATGTGTACAAAATGCATATACAGTGGTACCTTGGTTTACGAACATAATCCGTTCCGGAGTCGATTCATAAAACAAAACGTTCTTAAACCAAGGCGTGCTTTCCCATAGCAGCAGGGGACTCAATTTACAAATGGAACACACTCAACAGGAAGCAGAACATGTTCTTATTCCAAGGCAGCGTTCACAAACCAAAACACCTACTTCTGGGTTTGCAGCATTCTTAATCCAAGTTGTTCATAAACTAAGCTGTTCTTAAACCAAAGTACCACTGTACTGGGCTAATATGTGCATAAAAATGCATGTGTTAATGGAAAGATCATACAAAAATGCATTGTACTGGGGGAAATTGCTCCTCAAACATATGTTTATTAGGATAATTTTGCTCTAAACTGCTGGTGGAATTTTCATGAGGACTGTAAAAAAAAAAATAACAAATTTTGAAATGTGGGTCTTGGAGTTTAAAATTGGAAAAATTAAAAATGTAGAGCAACAAAATTTGATAGATTTGTTCATCCCTACATACACACAGAAATATTTCCCACCCCAAATATATTTGGTCCATCCACTGAAATCAGACATGTTGGCCCTACTTACCTCCCTCACAGGACTATATTATTCAGAATTCCTTGCATGTGTGTGATTAAACCAGCTCAAGGGCCAAACTAAAAATGATGATGGGTGAATAGTGACCAAATCTTCCGTATATTTCTTTTAAAGGTGGGGCAAATAGCATATTGGGGACGGGGATTCAGGAAAGTGGTGTAAGGGTACAAATTAAGCTCCAATATACTCCAGCAGTCCACTTATGGTGGAATCTTTACTTTCTCTCTCTTTCTCCATTTTCAACCTCATGGCTCTTTCCCAAAGTATTTCAGTGCCTCTGGCTCTTTCCACACCCTTTCTTGGCTGACTCCTAACTTACCTGGCAATGCCAGAATTTTCCCCCCTCTCTCTCCCTGATTCCACTGACTTCCCTGAAAGTATCGAACTTGTCATTACAGCACTTCTACACCCTGCTGATCTTAGGCTGTGCTTCCTGCAAACAAATTTCAGAGGTGTTTTTGACACACACACACACACACACACACACACACTAGATTTCATGGAAAGAAAGCTTGAATGGATAAGCAGAGCATATCACATGCTTCTATCCAATGCATATGTGCTACATCTGCATGTATCGAATGTGGTATCTTCTAAAGATAAAATCATGTACCAATTGCTTGCTTCTCTCCCATCATGCTCCAGGCTTGGACATGCCAGCCCTCCTGCTGTTTTCCATCCACTTGTCACCAGGGTCCCCCCCGTCTATCAAAACATGTAGCAGAATGAAGCTCCTGGCACAATTATTGTGGGGAGGGTTTTTTCATTACTCCATTAGAACAGAAGATCACGTGCTTTTCACCCCAACCTTGCAATAACTCCTCTGCTGGTTTGTAAGCCTAGGGGCCAAGCAAGACAAGACATCAGAGATCACTGAACAGATTTCCCATCACATGCAAAATATTCTTAGAAGAATTTTGGGATTTCTGAAATGGGTTGGGATGGTGGCAGTTGGTGAGGAATTAATCAACTCTTCCTCCATTCTGCCATTTTTAAAAATGCATATCCCTCCAAAATATTATTTCATGGTTCTCCTCTTCTTCAGTCAGTCTCCACAATAATTGTGTAAGTTAAACTGCAAGTCCATGGCTGGCCCAAGGTCAACAAGTGAGCTTCATGACTGAATGGGGAATTGAACCCTGGTCTCCCATGTCCTAGCTCAATACTCTAACCATAACACCACACAAGCTCCTTTTACCCCACTGGTACATGCATTTTTCCCCCCAAGGGAGCAAATTACAGTGGAGAGAGAAGCAGTTTATAGTGGTGAAATGGCATGATGCAAAAGATTAACACCCTCCTCTCAACATTATGGATCTGTCAACTTGAGAAGCCCTCACAGATGCTTTTAAAACAAATGTTAAGAATCAGGATATCCAGACATGGATTCCAACATCTAATTTGCCACCCAGAAATGTTAGGAACAATGGTTGTGTTCAAAAAAGTTATGCTGAAATTGATAGTTTAACTTATACCAAAACTGATTAACCCACGTGAATAAGGTCCATTAACTTCAATGTATCTGCTCTGAGTAGTGCTCACTTTGGACACAACCCAATATATATTGTTTAGTATTATTATTTTTTCTTATCTTCAGTTTACTTGAAAGATTGCTGCATCATATATGTGCCTGCTCAACTGCTTCAGTCTACAGAACTGGCTCTTTTACAAGTCTCTCTAAATGCACATTTTGAAACGCATGTTGATTGGCTTTTTCAGAACTGTGTTGGAACATTTGGGGAAATTGTTGAATGACTGAACTGTGATCTGCTCATTCGTCAGGGACATGAAATCAGGTCAGATCATACTGGGATTTG
This sequence comes from Podarcis liolepis, assembly GCF_965112155.1. Lineage (NCBI taxonomy): Eukaryota > Metazoa > Chordata > Lepidosauria > Squamata > Lacertidae > Podarcis > Podarcis liolepis. The sequence goes on from NC_139569.1 coordinate 31,296,007, forward strand.
TAAAGATTAAGTCCACAGAGGATATTTAGACCGATCTTCTTGCTGCCTCCCTTTCGGTCAAAGGAAGGTGATGGTTCTTCAGGTTAAATGTAAATCTTCTCTCATCTTGCAAGCCTGTTGTGAGTTTCATTCCTGACAGCAAACAGAGATATGCGGGGAGACAAAACCCAGCCAGGTTGCCTTGGGACACAGCTGGTTTTGCTTTGTTTTAGAAGCTTCTGACAAATTAACCATACTTCCAGTGGACACAAGTACCTATTAGGCTGACTCTTCAAAGGAACTCAGGAAGCTGCCTTGAATTGACTCAGACTATTGGCCCACCAAGCTCACTATTGTCCACACTGACTGCTAGCAGCCCTCCACATTTTCAGACAGGGGTCTCCCCTAGCCACACCTGGAGAAGCTGCAGGTTTAACCTGGAATGTTCTGCATGGAAAGCAAATACTCCATCACCAAGCTAAGGCCTCTCCTCCAAAGATTGTCACCACAGGGAAAATAAAATGTCTCCCATCTAAACCAAAACAAGGAGAACGAGGATTGGCCAGGAAGGAGACAATTGACTTTGATAGTACATTTGTTTTCTTTAGTTGGAGAAGGAGCAACTGTTTCTTCCAGAAGCAGGAGAAGCATGCGGATCAGGGCAAACAGGTCATACCCTGAAGAAACATCTAAATCTCCTCAAAATAGTGGGTGATGCAATATGCCTCCTCGTACTATAAAAGAAAATAGATTTGTGCAGGCAAATACATCCTTAGTTGTTTGACAACTTACCCTCAGTGTCACCACATTAATGTCCCTCTTCCCCTGAGGCAACAGTACCAAAGAGGATCCCACCTTCCTGACGAAGGTGCAGGCTAACTAACAGAGCAAGCGGCTGGGGTCTGAAGGCCTTGCTGGTGCCAACTGGCAGACACACCCTGAAAGCAGCTGAATACACTAATCCTTTCTCAAAAGATGCAAATTGCTAAGTTGATTCCTAATGCCAAGTTGACTGATTCCTCCAAACCAAAGAATTTAATATAGCACCAGTCCCCTGAGAAGGAAAAAATAGATTAAACCCCCCTCTTGAAAACTTTGGTAGTTGGGTTTTACATACTGTGTGCCTCGGGCTTGCTACTTGAATTTCACTTCAAAGATTCACTGCAAAGTATCTGCTAATTTCCTCCACCACCCCTTTTCCTATCTGCCTGGTTAGCCTTTAAAGGAGAAAATTTCATTAACAAAAACCATGGATATAAAATATGAAATCAGAGATCAGCTCCTGCAGTGCCAGAGCCAAACATTACTAAAAAGGATTAGTTTCTTTCACTGTCGAGAAATTTCTCATGGAAGACCTTGGCTGCCCTTTCGATATTAAAACTTCCCAACAAGTATTACACAGGAGTTTTAAATTAGAACACACTGTCATTGGGACAGTTATAAACTGTTAAATATGTCCTTTTTGCAGGCTGGTCTCCAGCAAAATGCAAGCCCACCGTGTTGCGTGATCTGAAGTAGTAGGGATATCAGTGGACGTTTGTGGGCAGAACCATTCACTGACCTTGCTGAGGGTGATAGGCTCTTAGATTTAGGTAGCGTTGCGCTGAAATCCGCCCTCCAAATTCTCTCCAGTTTTCTTCCTCCTCAGACAATGTTTTCATTTTTCTTCCTCATATTCAGGGCATGTCAGATTTTCTTTAGAATTCTTTAGACTGTCTTTAGAATTCCAGTCAGTATGGGGTTTTGAGCTTACCTTGCTGTTACACAGTTGCCAAGGCTGTTTTGTGTATCCCCTGATGTCCCAGCAAGCATTTGTCCTGCACACTTAAGTTTTCCTGGCTGCCCATACTTCTGGAACTGAGAAAGCTCCTCAGAAAGCCAAGCAATATCACCTCAACATATATCGAGAAAAATAAAGTATAACGTAATAAATCGTGTATGAGTGCCTGTAGGATGTTACAATGGCTGTAAAACAATGTTCATCCACCTTGTGACCCCTGATGTAGCTGGACCAAAAGTCCCACCATCCTCAGCCAGCTTAGCCAATGGTCAAGGATCATGGGAGTTGTAGTTCAACATCTGGGGACCCTTGGCTGAAGAGTACTGCTATAAAACATGGATTAGATAAATTCATGGAGCATGGGTCCTGCAATGTGTATATTCCACGATTATTACTAACATAACTTCCATGCTCAGAAACTGGATATCTTCAACCTATAAGTCTGGTTTGTGGCGGTCCTTTGTCAGGCACGTTGGAGCATTTAGCTGAAAATGGAAATAGGAGCAGAACTTGTCAGCGCTCTCTTATTCATACCATGTCTGGAATGGAACTCAACCCAACGAATAAAATCAGCATTTTCTATCGTTTTTGCTTTCAGCCCACAAACAGTACATAACTGATTACATTCCCCTCCCTGATTTGAGTTGTGGTTCCTTTGCACCGAAATGAATGGGGTGGAATGATGTACAGTGGTGCCTCGCAAGACGAAATTAATCTGTTCCGCGAGTCTCCTCGTCTTGCGGTTTTTTCGTCTTGCGAAGCACGGCTATTAGCAGCTTAGCGGCTATTAGCGGCTTAGCAGCTTAGCGGCTATTAACGGCTTAGCGGCTTTAAGAAAAAGGAAACAAACTCGCAAGAACTCACAAGACGTTTCGTCTTGCGAAGCAAGCCCATAGGGAAATTCGTCTTGCGGAATGACTCAAAAAACGGAAAACTCTTTCGTCTTGCGCGTTTTTCGTCTTGCGAGGCATTCGTCTTGCGAGGAACCACTGTAATGACAATGTCGGTGATGTAATTAACTACATAAATTATGCAGTGAATGAACTGCAGTGGAATGAAAACAGTACTGCCAACAAAGTTTGCAGGGTGGAACAGAAAACAATGCCTTCTTACAACCCTTAGGCCCTTATTTGCTCCTGTGACAGCTGCCTCTCTCCAACTTTACACCTCCTCTAGATGCTGACAACCAATAGACCAACTTAATGCCAAGGTGTCTCACCCACCATCTCTCCTTCCCATCGTCTCTGTTCTTTCCCTTTGTAATTGTCTACAAAGGCAGAAACTCCAGACTCACAAACAGAGCAAAACATACCCTACTCCGTTGCAAACCCCTCTATTTAATTTCCCCTCCTTCTTTGTTTGTTTTTGAGCGATTTTTCTGACAACAATAATCCCCTTTTAAATGCTGCTTCCGCCAGTCACATAATGGACCTTCCCTTCTGTTATTTGACCGGCAGAGCTGGTAATGAGTGTTTAATTATAGTTTATACAGCCCACTTTGGTCTGAGTGGGAAAAGCTGCTTTGTTACAGTCAATGAAGTATTTAAAGCTACGTCCAAGGTAGGGACGGGTTTATTAAACACTTGGGTAAGCAATAATAAACTAACATTGATCGAGCAACTTGATAGCTTTCTTTTATGTGCTCGAAGAAGCAGGGGGGGGGTCAGATCCAGGTAGAAGAATTTAAAGTAACTTGGCACAGGGAAAAGAATGTGTTCACATGGCTGCTTCAGGAGGCAACATTGTTTGATGTAACCCAATCTTCCACTTGTATAAAAAAGAAAGTTGCTTTGCCACCATCACCACCAATGGGCAGGCTGGTGGGATCCTTTGTAAAAGGGGAGAGGACAGATTCATGGGGAATAAAGCTATTAACAGCCACTATGCTTCTGAGCGCCAGCTGCTCTTGTGCTCTGGTCCAGGTCCATCTGGGTGGCCACTGTGAGAACAGGATGCTGGAGTAGATGGGCCACTGGCCTGGCACGGCAGAACTCTTCTTCTGTTCTTATGAGGAGGAAGACAGTTCCTTCTCCAAGTCACTACACCAGCCGTCGGTACCCTGCTGTCCTCCAGTAGGTTTGGACTGGTGGGCAATGGGAGTTTTGTTCCAAAACATCTGGAGGGCTCCAGGATGTTGGTAGTCTACTGTAGTCCTTGAATATGAATTATGTCTCAAATGTTTGATATACTTTTACATTGTTAATTTAAACTGAACTGATGATGTTAAGAAATGGCAGGCTTTAAAAAACAAAAACTTGCTCTGTTTCAGTTGAGTTCTCGCAAACTGATGCAGACATATTGCTGTCAGCGGTTACATGTTACACTGCAATGCTATATCGCTGCATCTTGGGGAAATGGAATTTGCACCGCATGCCTGCTGCAGGAACCTTGGATAAATTTTCTATTGTCCGCTATCATTTATATCTAATATGAAGCATTCTACACAGCTCATCTTTAATCCCCATGCTTGTTAAGGAGCTTAAGGAGTAAAAATCAGTTGATTTCAGGGTATTTTGGAGTTCAAGGTCAATATGATTATGTCCTCTTTCTCCTTCTCTCCCCCACCTTCTCTTTATTTAAAGGCACGGTCTCATCACAGTTTCCAAAGTTCAATTTCTTTTTCGGTCCCCTAATTAAAAGCTGTCCAGGAGTATATCAGGAGGCTTTTATATGTGAGATCAACCCCTTGCCCTGGGACCAATTATAGAAAAATAGCTTTACACATTTTACTGTTTGAATATCTGATGTTCATACATGCTGTCATGTTTTATGGTGAAGGCATGATAAGAAGCATACCATTATCAGCCCAGGACACAACAGCATTCTCACAGCATTAAAGCCCAGAATGGAAACATCAGATATTATTATTATATATTTATTTAAAACCCAACTTTTTCCCCTGACAGGTACTCAAGGCGGATTACATATAAAATAGGAATAGCTAAAAATATGGGGGGGGGGGAGAGAGCGAGCAATAATTTAACAATGATTAATCATTAATAGAAAAATACAATAAAAAAATCACAGCACCAACCAACCCTTTCCTTAAAAACAGTCCGTTCCCAAAAGCCTGTTGGAACAAAAAAGTCTTCATATTTTCGATGGAAGGACAAGAAGGAGGGAGCCACTCTAATTTCCCTAGGAAGGGAGTTCCAAAGTCTGGGAGCAGGTGCCAAGAAGGTTCTCTCCTTCTTTGGAGGTCTTTAAGCAGAGGCTTGACAACCATATGTCAGGAGTGCTCTGATGGTGTTTCCTGCTTGGCAGGGGGTTGGACTCGATGGCCCTTGTGGTCTCTTCCAACTCTATGATTCTATGATTCTATGATCACTACTAAGTGTCCTGAGAGGGTGGCGGGACCAAGAGAAGGATAACAGACAGCCCACAAACAGTTGGGGTGGACCAGCTTGAGAAACAGTTGGGATGGACCAGGTTTTGGGGTTGGTCCCCTTATAGCAAAAGCTGCAACTGAGGATCCCTAATTGATCACTGGTAGGGGCTGCTATGATCCTTCAGCCCCTGAGCTGGACATCTGGATAGGAAGTGCTGCCCTCTGAGATTCCTTAAGGGTATCACCCATGGAATGGGTCAGGAGGGGCCCTACCCCACCTGTTTCCCTGTAAAGACCCAACCCAATACCTCTTCCTCCCCTAGCATTGGTGACCCATGTCAACTTGCCCCCAGACCCATTATACCTGCAAGCATTCCATCAAGCCATTATTAATGTCCACCTGTTGTTCCACAGTCACCAGTTGTGACTGTTGCTAGTCACTGATGAATGTACTCAGTCTGGCCTGCACACTTCCATCTTTGTGTGTAATCTTTGGGTGCTGAATCACCCAACTGTCATGTGTCTGCACATTCCACCAGATCACCTTGCTAACTTTTTCCCAAGGCCCATTTACCTGGGCAGAGTCTGTCTGTGGCCCTTCTTCCAAAGTTGCCTCTCAAGGAGCTCCAACCAGACAATTAACATTTGACGGTACTTCATAGCTGTCAAGTGTCCCTTATTTGAAGGGACAGTCCCTTATTCCAGCGCCATGTCCCGCTGCTGTCCCTTATTGATAGATGTCCCTTAAATGATGTCCCTTAAATTTCAAAGGAAGCAGCTCCTCTCCCTCCCTGCCAGCCAGGGAGGAGGGAGGCTCCAACTGTGTTACTTGGCTGTGTTGCTCACCCAATAAGAAGTCTAAGAACGACTGGGGGGGGGGTGAAGCTTGCATGCCTTGTGTGTGGCTAGTTAATGCAAGCTGAGGGGGGTTTTGAATGCTGGGTGCCATTTTGTTGCACGTGCTGCTGCAAACTTTGCAGTGCAAAGCCAGGCCGGGGAGCCATCTTAAGTTGAGGCTGCATGTGATTCAGATTCTATTCAGTTGAACCTCTGGTTACAAAGTTGGTTGGGCAGTGTTCTCGAAGCTACCAACATGAGTTTGACCAGACTGCAGGAGGACAGGAAGACTGGAGTGCCTGGAACAGGTGAGGCTGCAGGTCCCTTATTTTGGCTGCTGGTCCCTTATTTTCAAGGCTGCTGGTCCCTTATTTTCAAATCTGTAAGTTGACAGCTATGCGGTACTTTGAAAGCAAAGCATTCAGTTCGGCAACAGCTGTTGAACAGAGGTGAATTCATTTCCTCTTGCCAAACTCATTGTCTCCGCGTTGTATGACAAGCACACCTTGAGGTCCCGAAGATGCAAACTGAGATGTCACCAAGGGCTTGAAGCTGTCCCACATCATGGCCCTCTGTCCCAACCAGGAAATGTGCATTTTGTCACCCAGATGGAGGTGGGTTCTCCTGTCAGATGGTGCAGCATGCTGATGAGCCCAGTTTGCCATTCTGTGCCCGCAAATCCACACAGCTCTGTAGTCAGGACCTGTAGGAGTTCAACAAAGAGAGATAAAACTAGGGGTTTGGTGTGGGTGAAAATATGTTCTATATCCTGCCAAGTCCCCATGCATGATGGCCTTAGTACTTAAAGATTTTGGGGGGGGCATCGTGTCCTCCCTGAAAGAGGGCACGTGTTGCAGTGAGACCTGGAGACTGACCTGATTGTGGGTGGGTATATTGGAGAGCCACAGCACCCGATTGGTAGGTCCCTTGTTGCTGGGTTTAATCTGGCCAATGGGGTGCAGTCTAAATGGACCGAGGGACCTATATATACCTATGCACGTGACCCAGAGCTTCCTCTTTCAGCTTGTGCATTGGAACACCCGCCCACCTCTTTCTACTTTTAGGGCATTTTGTGATTGACTTTGCTATACCATCATGTGTCATCTGTCATTGGGACAGGGGCATGGCAGGAATTCCCCCCACTTGGCTGATTGGCTGCTGCCATTTGGGTTCCACCTGCCACACAGCACATCATCACAACTTGTAAGGTTGCAGATAGGCACTGGTTCAGGTGATAGGGACAGGAGAACGGTCTCGCCATCCCTATGTGAGGGGTATTCCGTTAAAGGAATCCAGGGACTCAACTTGGTTTGGTCAACCCCTGAGAGGGGGTTGTGCCTGTGCTTGAGTCCAAGGGAGCATCTGGGGAGTGAACAGAGCCTGTTCCTGGGCTTTTCACCTACCTCAGGTGTTCACCCTTGGCTGACCTATGCTGGAGCCCTGGGTCAGCGCTACCTGCAAGGGTGCAGGGAGCTAGTCGAACCAGAGCCTATGCAACCACACACTTTTCTGTAATCAATAAAGTTGTGGCCTAAATTCTGCCAAAAACCAAAACTAAAATTTGAGTCAAATGTGTGTTTATTTGGGAGGAAGGTATCTGGGTCTGAACAAGCAAAGGAAAAGTGGTCCATTCTCCTTAGTCACAGCAATCTTGGCTAAGGAGCAAAATTTAAGAGTCTTAAATGGTCATTCCTAATTATTCTATTAGTATCATCCAAATCTTTATTTCTCTTGCTGTATCATTATTTATACTAATATTGTTACGATTACAAATGATGAAGCGCTATCCAAACGCAAAATAACATGGAAAATATAGAACATGATCACCCCAAAGGTTTAGCCCTTTTCAGTCTGATTTATTTTAATGAGAGCTAAGCATGTGCTTAATTCTCTCCCCTTTCAATCAAGGCTACTTAAAATTACTTTAACTTTAGCTGAATAGTTGTGTCTCTGCTTAGCACATGTCCTTAGATGAAAAAAAACCATGCATTTCTAACTCTCTGCTGTGCTTGAGGAGAGTTTAAAAATACATTTTACGTGATATTCAAAATGCCATTTCATTCTATATTTCTGTTACTATCCCCAATGAATTGACTTAATCATGGCGGATGTTTGTTTGGGGTGTGTAGGCAGGAAAGCATGTGCCAATGAAAGAAAAGTAGACAAAGAAAAATAGAAGACTTGAGATAATTTTAACTATGGGGATGGATTGGTATATTTACTGTATGTAGAGTATTTTTAGCAGTTCATCATAATCATCCCATTTCTGCATGTTGCATGTTGCAAATTACAGAAATGTAATAGAACTACCATCCCCTCTAATAGCGATCTTTGGTCGCTGAGTTCCAGTTTGGAAGCAAAATGGGGCTAACCATAGCAATGCAGGAACAGCTATTTTCATTGCATTGAAACAGACGGGGATGTAATGTATGCATTATGAATTAAATATCTGGCAAATGTCCCCTTTAAAAGAAACAGGTATGGAGAGCTCACTCAGAGATGTGGCCTGGCAGGATCAGTTGGTGACTACTTTATGCAGACTCCCAGGCCTCTTCAGAAATAAAATTTGTTAATCATTCACTCCAGACCCTCCAAGTGTCCCTATTTTTCAGGGACATCCCTGATTTAGAGAAGCCGTTCCGGTTTCTGATTTGATCCTGGAATGTCCCACTTTTCCTTAAGACTTTCCTATTTTCATTGGAGAAATGTTGGAGGGTGTGGAGTTATCCGACCCCCGAGCCGTCTGAAGGCAATCCTGTATAGGGAAGTTTTTTAAATGTTTAGTGTCTTACTATGTTTTTATATTTGCTGGAAGCTGGCCAGAGTGGCTGGGGCAACCCAGTAAGATGTGTGGAGTATAAATAGTAAAATTATCATTATGGAATGGGACGTCCCTCTTTTCATCGAATAAATGTTGGAGGGTATGTTAACTCAGCTTGTAGTAAGTTTCAACATAATCCACTGAATATAACATTCCCAATGCAGCCAAGGTTCCTGTCTCCGTGGCAGGAAAAGTTAGGACTCAAATGAGTGACTTGAATGTGTGTATTAATAACCCAGCCCACTGCCAGCACTGGCCACACCCACCACTGGCCACACCCACTTTTATGTGTCCCACCCCAAGCATTGCTGCATGCAGGCCAAGTCAATTGCCCACCTCGAGACTAGGTTAACATGGAGCAACTCTTACAGGGTTAAGGTGAAGAATATCTGAGCATGAGCAGGTGCCAAGAAAGGGAAAATTAGAAATTCACTTGTAATCTTATTTTTATTTATGAACATATTACAGTGTTGGTGACTGAGACTCAAGGCTTGAAATGCACGTGGGGATTATGAACAGGCTAGATTTCTATTATGCCAGGTAGCTGCAAGTTTTATCAATATTGCTAATTTGATCCACTTTTTTTTATTCTCTGCCAATCCATATATTCTCCCAGGAACCCAAGTCTGCATAGGTAGTTCTATCCCTGCTCTGTCTCCCAGTCTGTGAGGCAGAATAGGCCAGTCACTATCTCTCAGCCTAAAGTCACACAATGAGCTTCAGGAATGGATGAGGTTTTGAACCTGGGACTTCTCAGTCCTCTTTCAACACTTGCAATATTGGAAAGCATTCCAGGTATGCTCTGGTGGTGCAAACATAACACAGAGCAGGTCTTTAATCAACTTACAATCAAGTTTAAAGACTTTTCAGATTCCATTAAATGCCTGGGTAGAGAGGAAAATCCTAACCTGGTGCCAAAAGGATGTCAGTGTCCACACCAGGTGGACCTCACTGAGAACTAGGGGTGCAAGAAGGCAGCTGTTTCTGTCCATACCTGTATTAATCACATTCAGGGCCGTTTCCATTCCACATTGTCCACCAAATACTACATAATTTGTCTTGCTGCCCACTATTTAACTTGGATCAAGTAAGATGAAAACAAAGTAAAAACAATGTAATTTCATTCATTCGCAGATTTAAAAACAGGAATATGAATACCATATTTGCTTGGCTGATTGCTATTCCTGATCAAAGACAAACATGCAAACTGTGGCCATTTTAGCTTCCTTTTCCTTTTCCATCAGGATTTCGTCCCTATCAGGACAGCTCTGTCAGAGGCAGGATGTTGAGGATTGCAGGTAGGGGATAATAATCTTTGAGAAAGCTGTCTGTAATCTTTGAGAAGCCTTGGAGAACAGGTGAGGTCCCTGCAGGCTGAAGGTGGACAAATGTTGTTCCCAGCTTCATAAAGTGGGGAGAAGAGGTCAGTTTAGGTCAATATCAGTAAAGGTCCTAGAACACATAATTAAACTAATGCCTGATCACTTAGAAAAGGATGCTGTGATTACTAAGAGCCATCACGGGTTCCTAAAAAAAAAGTCATGCCAGAGTAATCTTATTTATTTCCTTTTATATATATATAATGTTACAAGCTTCGTGGCTCAGGGGGATGCTGTGGATGCAACATATCCGGATTTCAGTAAGGCCTTTGATAAAGTGGACTGCCTGGGAAGGTGATGGTTTTTCCTTCACTGGAGAACTTTAAACAGAGGTTAGATGACCATCTGTCAGAAATTCTTCACCTGTGATTTCTGCATGGCAGGGGGGTTGGACTAGATGACCCTTGGGATCCCTTGCAACTCTATAATTCAGTGATTCTATCAGAGTGCTGTTGTGCTCAGCTTTTGCTTTTGGACTTTCCATAGGTTTCTGGTCGGCCACTGTGAGAACAAGATGTTGAGTGAAATGGACCATTGTTCCGATCCAGCAGGGCTTATGTTCACAGGCCAACAACCCAAAAAGACTCTCTCTGTTGTTGCTACACTATGCTTTGATTAAGTTCAAACTCTTAAACTGTAATTCTTTGATTATTGTGTTTTGTAATGTTAGCTGCTCTAAGGGGTTTCAGAAAAGCAGGCTCATCATCATCATCATTGAAAGCAGAGGCATGATACTGTCATGGCAATGCACTTTTAAGCTGATCTCAGCAGGAGGGATTTCAGCACATGCTTAACCCTTCCAGTGACATTAAAGAGTCTTTGAAGTCCTTAAATCTGGCTGGGTCCTGCCCTAAGTCTCCCCCGTTGCATTTACAGGTCATTTCCATCATTCCAACAGTAGGAAAGTGAAGCCCTTTTTTTGTTTTAAGGAGTTTATAAATTATGGAAAACAAGTTGACAGCTTGTCCTTATAAATATGAAGATTGCCTTCCGTACCCTCATGAATCTGAAAAGTCACTGCTAAAAAAAAAAAAAAGCGCAAAACTACTGATTCAGCAAACTGAATGAAACTAAGCATTCCCTGGGTAAGTTTTGCTGACCAGGGAATACTCCAGCAATTTAATTTTTTTCTTTTTCTTTTTTGGTGGTCCAACATTTGCTGTGCTTTTTCCCCCTCTTCCAAATATTATTATGTTTACAGAAAGAGTCCTCATTTCCCGCAGAAAGGTCCCATTATTGACAATATGAATATAACAGTGAAATATACTCCAATACCTGAATATGCTTAGAGAATCCAGTTACAGTCCCAGTGGAATGTTCCTTATTTGTTGCTAGCAAAGAAAGCTCTGGGGTGCTCCACATTTTCTGCTTATGCTTCCGACCTTACCATGATAGAGAAAATGCACAGAAAATTTAATCTGATGCGACCATTACTCCACAATTCAATACATGGAAGATATAGCTCCTAAGGGCTCATTCCATGGTAGGAACAGAGGAAGCTGTCTTAGACAAAGTCAACCCATCTAGCTCAGCACTGACAACCCCAGATGGCAGCAGTTCTCTGGGGGTTCAGACAGGAATCTTGCCAGTTCTACTTGGGGATTAATCTTTAGGCCTTCTGATTGCAGAGCAGGTGCTCGACCACAAAGCAAGGAAGCTTCTTCTCATCAAGGAACATAAAAAGAGCATGTTGGGTCAAACCAATGACCCATCTAGTCCAGCATCCTGTTCTCACAGTGGCTGACCAGATGTCAGTGAGAAGGCTGCAAAGCAGGAGCTGAACATAAGAGCATTCTCCCTGCTCTACAGTTGCCAGCAACTGGCATTCAGAAGCACACTGTGGAGGCATAACATAGCCTCCATTGTGGCTGGCAGCAATTTACAGACTTATTCTCTATGAATATGTCTAATCATTTCTTATAGCCTTTTAAATTTGGGGGCCATCACTGCCTCCTGCAGGAGTGCTCCACAGAATGACTATGTAGTATATAAAGAAGTTCATTTTTATATGTCCTGAATTTTTTAACGTTCTGCTTTATTGGACGTCCATGAGATCTAGTGTTGTGAGAGAGGGAGAAAAGCTTTTCTCGATCCACTTTCTCCATGCCATGCATAAATTTAGATGATCATGCCTCCTCTTACTCGCCTTTTCCTTAAACGACAAAGTCCCCAAACTGTTCCTCATAGGGGAATCGCTCCATCCCTTTGATCAAGGCTTTGACCACCATTTCATCTCCCCATTACTTCTCAGAAGTCCTCCATTATTTTCACTCATTATACAGTGGATGTAGAACATATCCATCAGGTTTAGTGGCCACTGATAAGCCACATCCTCCATGAATTTACGGAATCCTTTTACTTGTTTAATTTGGGGAATTTGAAGTTTAATTTGGGGAATTTGAAGTGACAGTTCTCTGTTGCTGAGATTCCAGAGATGAGTGTCAGTTTGCCTCCAAAGGTTGAATGGAAATGGTAGAGTGGCAGGAGGCAACAAGTGGAAGTGGATAAGCGTTCTTCTGCCCCTCTCAATTTGCTTTTGAAACCCAATGCCTCATGGTAGGGCTGGCCTTGACTGTCATTTCATTTTCCTCTCCCAATTCTTCTCCTCCAAAAGTCCCCTGTATTTGTTCTGATTGCAGAATCTTGAAGATTCTGGTTGCAGAAATTATACTATTGGGTGGATCCCACCATGTGCAGTTCTCATATATAGAGGGAGTGAATGAAAGAACAAGGTGTTTGGGAAGTGTTTTTCCCCAAAACATAGACACTCCATCCTGCTCTTGGGTATTTAATCACCCACCACTTTCAATTAAGTGCTTCCCACTGAAAGAGGGTGGGAAAGACTGTGAAGGAAATTGATTTCCTCCTAGCTAATGCATCTTTCCCAGTCTCTGGCCCACCCTTATAAGCTCCCCATTCCTTTCAGAAGGACACAGATTAGAAAGTCACTTGGTCAAGGGGCAGCAGAGGGCACTCCAGGCCAGAGCAGGTTAAGTTGTGGTCACTTTATCTCTTGTTGTTGACGCAAAGCCCCGAGGCCACGGCCTGAGGTTTTCCGGCAAAAAAAAAAAAAGTGTTTACAAGCAGGTCAAGGACTTGTTAGCAGATAACCATTAGCAAAACAACTTTGCTATTGACAAAAGCAGCAAAGAAAGGTATGTTTGCAGATGCAATCCTTCCTTTCTAGGACAATAAGGTTAAATCAAAATGGCATTTCTGAGGGTCTGCTTACAAGAGCTTCCTTTCCCCTGCTCCCCTTGAGCTTTTAAGAAGTTGTCCTGCCCTCTCTCTCTGTCTCAAAAAAAGAGCAAGCTACTATGCACTTGTGCACTAAACTTTTTAGAAACTTAGAACTAAATCAATTCTGGGATTTACTGCTGGTCAGACAGTAGCCAGGGCTTGTTAATGTCTCTTAGCTTTAGACTCTGCTTTCTAATTAGAAAGATGCCCCCCTCCTTCCTTTCCCAACCCATAGCTCATGAAAACGTTTGGCTCTGAGTGAACCTCACCTGGTGTTAGCTTTCATGATTGCCTTCTGAGCACGCCTCCCCCCCCCCCAGCCCAAAATCCAGAGCAGGTTCATCAAAAGGTTCCCTGAAAAGTTCAGGAGTCGTTCAAGCAAGCCCGAGCCAATTTATGGTTTTGTACGCCAGCAGCTGGGATTCAAAACCAGGGCAAGCTCACCAGACCAAATGAGGCTTTGCCTTCAAATGACACATCTGTTCAAAAGCCAACTAGCCTGGAATTTGCAAAAATGTACTGGGTTTTACACAGGCTTTTTTTCCTAGCAAAAGAATTGTTTTGATCTGCCCATCTATCCATCGATCTATTCATCTGTCTCATTCCTTCTAACTAGGACAGGCCAACCCAATTTCACACTCCTGAATGCAAATCCCAGTCAGACTGTGCACTCCTCTGAATTTTTCAATGTACTATTCATGTGCAAAAAAATTGCACACAAAATGTATACTTTCTGTGAACAACTAACACAACAGCCGTACTTTGCAGGCAAATGCATCGAAACACATTGAAAAGTATGCAATACATATGCATTTACGTATGTATGTATGTGTGCACAAAATACATGGAAAAGCACTGAGTGCAAGGAGATTGAACAATCTATGACAGAGTGCCAGCAAGACTGAAACAGGGTGAAATTAACAGCTTTGCCCATCTTTACTGCTAATATTCCATGCAGAGACTTTTCTCACCCCAAAAACTATTCCCCACCCCCCATTTTAAATGAAGGAAAGGCTCTGTTTTGCTTATAAATTAACTACTAGCAGCCTTGTAAACAATGCTGATCAGGAATTACGGGGAGGGGGGACCAGTGCAGTTTAGAAAGGTACAATCTGTCATCTTGATTCAAAATGGTGTCCACTGGTTGCCAAACACAGAAGAAAACCTATTCCTTGATCTCAGGAACCATTACACAAAAAATAGTTGTGATATTGTAAGAGGTGTCTAAATGCATGCAGTTTTGAATAATTCAGTCCACCATTTTGAATCCGATTGTATCCAAACCCTGCTCCTTCATCACAGGAACCAGCATACAAAATTTGATTAACATTGGTACAGGTTTGATAGGTTCAGTCTGCCATCCTAATTCAAAATAGTGCCCAAAGGTATCCAATACCTCCTCCCCGATCTCCGGAAACATCACATCAAATTGGGTGAAGACATCTTCAAAGGTCTCCAGATGCATAGAAGAGACAAACAGCTTCCTAAAATACCTAGTAAAACTGTGGAATTGCAGATTTGGAAGTGATCCCAAAGGTCATTTATTCCACCCCTCGCAATCAGAAATCACAGCTAAATAATCCCTAACAGGTGGCCATCCAAGTTCTGCTTAAAAGCCTCCAATGAAGGAAAGTCCACTACATTCCAAGGTAGTCTATCTCACTGTCAAACAGCTCTTGCCATCAGAAAATTCTTCCTAACATTTAGTCAGAATCTTCTTTTTTATAATTTGAATCCATTGTTTGGGTCCTCCCCTTTGGAGAAACACAAAATGAGCTTGCTCCATCTTCCATATGACAGCCTTTCAGAAATTAGAAGGTGGCTATCATATCACTTCTCAGTCTTCTCTTCTCCAGGATACACATACCCAACTCCTTCAACCATTCCACATAAGGCTTGGTTTCCAGACCTTCAATCATCTTGGCTGTCCTCCTCTGCATATGTTCCAGCTTGTCAATATCCTTCTTAATTGTGTCCAGTTCTGGACATTATACCTCTCTTGATGCAGTCTGGAATTGCGTTAGTTAGTTTCTTATTCAGTTTTTGCTGCTGCATAACACTGTCAACTCATGGTTGTTGTTGTTTTTTGAATATTTTATTAGTTGAATATAAGAACAACATATAATCAAATACAAGCAAGCAAATAAAGTATCCCCCTAGCCCCCCCCCAACAGCCCCAACTACGTCCAAGTAATTACATTAGTAATATAATCAAATAAAAATTTATTTCTACAGTTGCTGGTTTTAAAAAATATCATTCCACATGCTCCCATGTGTCTTAGGTGGTTTAAATGAATGTTCTTTCTTTAATGCATATGTGTCAACTCATGTTAAGCTTGTGGTCTACTAAGACCTCTAGATCATTTTCACATGTACTCCTGTCAAACCAGGTGTTCCCCATCCTACATTTGTTCATCTGATTAGTCCTGCCTAAGTACAGAACCTTACATTTGTCCTTCGTGGAATTCATTTTGTTAGTCACTAGATGGAATGGAATGGAATGGAATAGCCCTCCTTCACTGATTTGGAATGCAAGAAGGTGACTTTGCTAATAACTCTGGGGAAAAATATTGTTATCCTACAATATATTACCAAGAGTTCAAAATATACTTTGCCAACTACAGTGTTTGGAATTGCACATTGTGGGTTGTATGGTGCCTTACTGCTCATGTGTCTGTATTTACCCACATTTTTCTGTTTTGCTGGAATATCTAACACTATCACAAATCCAATAACCATCCATCTTTTCCTCCTAATTCTTCCCTCTTCCCCCAGTGTATGGACCTATAAAAACAGAGTTGTGCTCAATAAACTCTTCCTATTAAAGATGACAGTTTTTTTAGGTTTTTTAAACACACTTGATTTTTTTTGAAGAAGAAAAAAATGACTGTGATTCCGCGAGAAGTGGAAGAAGTTCCTCCAAGTTCCTTTCCAAGCTGTTAAAGATTAGCTTGATGTAGATAAGCCTATTCCCCAAACTCATTATCTGTCTTCAAAATGCACCTTAAGGACTACTTAATAAAGTCAAGGTTATGTGAAGAGTATTTCAGTGAAAACCAGTGAATGACTGTTAATAAATCTGCATTACAGATTGGAGATTTTGTCTCTGTCTTTCATCCCAGCGATAGATGATCCCTCTGTTCTCTCCCTCCCTCCCTTCCTTTCCTTCTTTTTTTCCCTTCTTCAATAAACACGTGTTGCTACTTTGCTAAGGTCACCAGTTTGAATCAGAGGCAGCTGCAGGAAAATAGGAAGAGCGTTTTCCAGCATGTTTACAATTACCGTGTTCAATGCATTGCAAAAATATTTCCACCACTCCCTGGAAGAAGGCTACAGAGGGTGGTGAGGTTGACCATTTGCTGTGGCCTCAAGTCCAATAAGGGGAGCATAGTCCTACCAGCACCATCATTTCTTCTTTTGCTCAAAAAGTTCAAGAAGATTTAAAGGTAGGGAAAACAGAATCTTCCCTTTGGCTATGCATATACTCTCTTTCCAATTGGGAGAGGTCAACAAGGCTGCATTCACACAGCAGATTTATTCTGTTTCTCTGATCTTTCCCAAACTGTTAATTTACACATTATATTTGAGCTTTCAGAATCCACTTCCAAAATTCTAGTGGAACTTTGGCACTTATTTCCATGTTAATTGTTTCGGGGAGGGGGATCTGTTTGGAACCCCAGGAAATCACCCAAGTAAAGTCATGAAATTTGGGTAGTATGCCAGGTACAGTATACAGTTTTCATGGGGGAATGGTAGAAGAACAGAAGCACGCATGTGCAGAAAGGGGGCAGACCAGCTGCATTGTTTGCTGTGTCACTTTTTCAATCTGAGGGCCACATGCCAATGGTGGGTGGGGCCAGAGGAGAAAGTGGGTGGGGCAATTTTACTGTTGCATTGTAGGCTAGTTTCTACACACACACACACACACACACACACGCCTCTCTATCTGCCAACCAGACAAGCAAGAGCCACTATCAAACAAGAGTTCAAGGACACACACCAAGGACAGGCAAAAATAGGGTGAGTAGTTCTGAGAGCCATATAGAGAGTCTTTCAGGGCCACATTCAGCTCCTGGGTTTGAGATCCCCCCTGTACGCTTTATAGGATAAAACCAGAACCTTGAATTAAATATATTTCCTTTCCCTGAGATCCTGGTGAGCTGTGCAGTTAAGAAACCGAGGTTAAGGGGAAGAAGAACAGAACAGATAGAATAAAGGATGGTGTGATATGAAAGTCCAGGCATCATTGCACGAAATGGCATTCCCATACACTTGTCAGGGCTCAGAAGTTTTATTACCAAGGAATTTCACTTCTGCCTCTTATTCTTAACACACTGCCCAGCGCTGGGCCTGAGAGGATTTGCTGATCTAATATAGATAGCGATTTTGTAGGTTTGTTGAGATTTATATAGACAGCACCTTGGGATCAGGAATTACATTTTAAAATGTAATAAAATGCTCCTTGGCATTTTTTTTTCCTAAAAAAATACTTACAAATACCCGTACTTAAAAAAGTAAACATCAAATAATCTCTGATATCTTTCAAGAAAATGTTGACATAGCTCAAGGAGCTTCATCCAGATCCCTGAGTCGTTTGCTAGAGTCAACTTAATAAACTCATTTTCTTCATCCTGCCATGAAGTTTCCTATCCCTGGGAAGATGGAAAGGTAAACCAAAGATTGTTTTCTTTTATACATGTATTTATTTATGTGTAGATCGATAGACAGGTAGAATTTTTTGTTACATGTACTGTATGTATGTATGTTTGTACAGTATATATATATATATATATATATATATATATATATATATATATATATATATATTTCTTCCACACAATTCACCAAATCCTCAGCCATGGTAGGGGCTACTCCACTACAGCAAATGGGCACTTTGCCTGCAAATGTGGTGTGCAAATTTCAGGGAAGGCTCAGTGGTAGAACATCTGCTTTACATGCAGAAGGTCTCAGGTTCATTCCCCA
The DNA here is from genome assembly GCF_965112155.1 of Podarcis liolepis. Taxonomy (NCBI): domain Eukaryota; kingdom Metazoa; phylum Chordata; class Lepidosauria; order Squamata; family Lacertidae; genus Podarcis; species Podarcis liolepis. Next base: position 31,314,354 of record NC_139569.1, read on the forward strand.
GGTAGGCCCTGACTGAAACTCTGAAGAATAGCTGTTAGTGAGTGTCAACAATACTGAACATATATGGATCAATGATCTGGCTCTTAGGCAGCTTTCCGTGTTCCTATGGATTATTATTAGCCTCCATATCATTACTAATATAGTGTACCTCTTCAGAATGGGTCATCTCCTTGTCCTCCACCATCTTCTGCAACTCTAGAACTGGTGCCCTCCAACTGTCTTAGACTGCATCTCCCATTAGCTCCAAAATTCCTTCAGAACTCTTCAGATAACTTGCCTGAGAGCCAAAGTACATGAGGCGAAGGAGGAGGCTCCAGATTTTGCTTTTCAGTAAAATACACCTTTAGGGGTGGGGGGAGACTGCAAAGTCTGAGCTTGCCTCAAGCTGGGGTGAAGAATTGTGAACTGGAAAAGTTCACATCCTGAACTTGCCCGATGTC